>NW_028262358.1:4027500-5511875 GCF_047370975.1 Nipponia nippon | reverse complement strand
TCTTGCCAAGTTTCTGACACATACCTTGCTTTTCCACCAATCTATTAGAGTCGTGAATTTAAAGGTACAAGAGATAAAGGAATGTTGAGACCTTCCAGCATCTTCTGCCACAGGGCAAGCTCAGCTGGCTTTGTCCATTATTGCAACAACAGCAAAGGAAAAAGCCCTTTCCTGGGCTGTGGCAGACAAAGTCCTGCTGTCTCCAGAGCTGTCCCCTTATGGTTGTTGCCCCTGGGTCTGTCACACTTACTGGCTGCTCTGTCAACAGCCCAGGGACCATAATCCCCCCAAGCATAACATTATGCACAATAGCCAAACAGCAGACATTAATGGGGTCCTGTTGTTGGAAAGCCAAATAAAAAAAAAAACCCAAGTTCTCTCCCATACGTACAGTCAACCACTTTCTTTTATACTTTCTCTCCTTATACTCTTATTAGCTACTGTCACATATTTCCTAGTCATTCAGGTACCCTACCTAAACAGAAAGCCTACTCACAATCACTGTTCATTAGCAGTAGCACTAGTACAACCATGTGTTTAATTGATGCTGTATATTTTTAAGCGCTATACCTTGACCATTCCTATCCAGCACATCCTCATCCCGCAATATTATAGGTAGTTTGTATGGACCTCTTGTCTTATTTCTTCAACAGACTACAGATATTCTAGTCTACTATCCAGCTGCTCTCAGCTGCACTCTCACATTCCGTATAACACCATCGACAAAACTGCAATAACATTTATTTTTCAGGCCTACCCTGAGCACAGATTTAATCCTTCCAGATCAGTACCAGAGAATGCCAGAGGCCAGGTCCCAAGCAGTTCTGTTCCTTTCAGGCCTGGGCTCTGATGCATATGTACATGATGTGGATAGGGGAAAGGAGAAGGAAGAGTGATCTCTTGTGACATTACTAACCTCCCGGTTGCATCTACTACCCAATATTAAGCAGTTAATTTTAAGACAAACTTAATGGAATTGTATTTTGGATCTTAATTAAGCTTCTCTGGCAGAATGAAAAGTATACTGAATCTTTCTCTTGCCTGTTCCTACCCCTCCACCACTGACAGTAGTCAAGATTGACTGGAGAGTGAACTGGAATTGTTCATTTTAGTAAAAAGTTGAGCTAATACCTTATTTTGACAAATCGATACTTGCCAAAGTTGTTCACAACAGGTTCCAAATTGTTTTTCAGACTCATGTATATTTCAGCTTTACTCAATGTTTATAAAAAGAAACAAAAAAGAATGTTATATGACAGTACACTCAACTTTACCATGGTGAACATGAATTTATAGATAATCTGATTATACAGATCAGCTAACAAGTGCAAGCGGATGAATGTGTTATCATTAAGTCTTTCTTGTTCCAGCATTCAAAAAAAAAAAGCCCCCTTCTCTTTTAATCTGCTTGAATCAGCACTTATCTGTCACCCAGCTTTTGGTAGTAAGTAGTGCTTCATTTTAACCTCTGATGGGACATAAGGACAAGACTTTCTAGGCTTGGTGTTCCTTAGTGAACCTTTTATTTATTTTTGCACATCATCTCCACAATAACCTATAGTTTTGATATTCTAATAGCAAACTAAAATTGTTGGCATAACTATCTTAGCTGTAATGTTGTCGGTGAAAGTGTATTTCACAAGAAAGTGACTTTTCAGATATCATAACTATTTGCATATTCAAGTCCAAATGCCAATACTATGCACAGCTGCACTTCAAACCCATTTTGGTTCGATTACTCAAACAATTTAATTCTAAGACAACAAAACCACTTTTTAAGACTCAAGAATTCTGGTTGAAAGTTAACCTTGAAAACAGTTTTGCAATTAATTTGAATTGGATTTCTATTTAGCAGCTAAAATAATTTCCCATAAATTGCATTATGGCAAACGTGGTCTCTATTACCTTTCTAGTGGCAGAGAACTCATGACTATAAAATAGGCGAGAGAATGAAAGGCTGTAGTGTGCTGCAAGATTGATCCTGGGGGAAACTAATAAATTACTGTGGAGTTGGAAACTAGAGTACTTTATCCCCCTCCCCCTTCTTTTCCCCCCCCCTGTAGAACAGCAGTAACTATGCATTCAGGGGATGCTCTGCACTTGTTACTTCTGAATTAAAAAAAACAGGCTGGATGAGCACGTGATATAATTGCTCAGCACTAAAGAACAGCACATACATTCTTTGGGATCTTAAAATAATCTCCCAAGGGAACATTGTGGTGGTTCTTTGAGACTGAAGACTACATGAATGCCAAATAAAGTTTCCATGTACTGACTAATCCACCAGCTATCTATCATTGTGCCGGCCTGCTTCCAGTTCTAATTCCCTCTGTCTTTTTCTTGGCCTGACTGAACCACTCATTGTCCTTTGGAGCTGCTACACACACCCCAATGACAACAGGTTTTCCTCCTGGGGAATTCCCCATTAAAAGACATTCTTCAGTGGCCCCTCTTCTACCTTTAATGCACACATAACAGCCTTGCCCCCAGTATTTTTCATTTGAGCTATTGTAGGCATTTAGACCCAACTCTGTACTGCATTTCTCTGTGTGTAGCTACGAAAAGATAAGTGAGGTGTATTAGGCTCTGGAAAAATGCTTTCTGATTGCTCATCATACACATGGGATCAAATTTCTCCTATTTCTAGGCAAGACAGTTCTTCAACTAGAACTACAACTGCAGTGGCTTAAGTAGTTAAAATCCACACTGTATCATAAAAACATACACGATTGAATAGTCTCACTATTCAGAAGGAATAGATCTGCCATGACTCATGAGCTGGCATAAAATTTATCAGAAGGTAAATTTTTCAAGGGAAAGCCAGACCTTTAAATAAAATCTTTTATGCAGACTTTTTTTGGCAGAAATGTCAGTTTCTGAGTAAACACTGAATGCCTGAAATGTGGTAAATATTAGCTCGAAATTAAAATACAAGAGAGTTCCACTACACAGCTTCGATTATATAAAAGACCAGGGAGACATGACTTTGAGGCACTTCGATGACAATTCATAGCTAAAATGCGTCATTTAGCTTTTACCAAATCTCAACTTCCCTTGTGAAGATAGGCCTAATTTACTGACCTTCAAAGCGCTAATTTAAATCATTATAGTTTTGGCCTCTACATTTTCTATGAAGTCATTTTTAAACTTTAAAAAGTTCATCATCATCTCCGCATGAAGCAAAAAAACCAGTAAGAAACTCACTCCCCCAAGCCCCACACAACTTTATATTAACTGCCAGAATCTTTTTTTTAAGGTATAATTGATTACAAGTTCAAAGCTTTGGAGTGCAGCAGTCTTAAATGCTAGTTTTTAATCCTTTCAGAGATTGTGGAAAAATTAGGAGAACCGTAATCTAACACACTGGCAGGGCAGTGGCCAATTTATCTGTGCTGCAACTGTTGCCCACAGTTTCTGCCAGTGATATCCAAAATATTAAAATCTTTGAAAACTCTTCTTATACTAATGTAGCAATTGCTAAGAATTTAAACTGGTGTTTGTGGATACACAAACATAGAAGGCAGAAATAAAAGCAGCCAGAATATATTTGAGTTCTAAAAAATACTGTTCTGAAATTGTTAATATTATCATGCCTACAGTATTCATCCAAGGTTCAGGGAAGTCAATGAAAGCAATTCCATTGGTTTCAGTTGACTCTGAACTGGATCCCAACCACCATCAACAGCAAAGACTACTAAAAATATAGGCAAAAGGCAGTAAGCAAAATGCTGTGTTAATCTGATTCTACTGTAATCACCTGCATTCTGGGCTTATGGCAAAGTACATCAAACAGCTTCACAGTTAACATACATAATTTAGAAATTAAAGCCCCTGCTGTCAGCCTAGAGCACATTCCCCTTCTAGGAGTGCAAATTGGGGGAATTATGTGGTTTAGCTGGCTGAGTCCGAGGACAGTTCCTTTGCTGATAAGAGCTGTTGTGAAAAAGCTAGAAATATGGGCCTGCCCCTCCTTTCCTTGGGAAGTGATTTTAAGCAGAGGCTTTACTGCTGTCCCCTGCCTCTGCTCCATCCCAGCTGTGCATCTGTGCCCAGACTCGTATCTCCATGACTCTGACCAACACCCACTGCCCACGTTTCTTGGCTTGGCCTCAGACCTACCTCATCACAGCTGATGGTCACTGGTCTACACAGAATCATAGAATCATCTAGGCTGGAAAAGACCTTCAAGATCATTGAGTCCAACCATTAACCTAGCACTGCCAAGTCCACCACTAAACCATGTCCCTAAGAACCACATCTACATGTCTTTTAAATATCTCCAGGGATGGGGACTCCACCACTTCCCTGGGCAGCCTGTTCCAGTGCCTGACTACCCTTTCAGTCTGCCCCCAGTCCCCCCTTGTCACCCCTCCTGCCTGCATTATCATCATGCTCCACTCCTGGGTCCTCTTTCACTGCAGAGCAGCCAGTTCTTGCTGCTTCCTCACACCAGCTTGGAACAAGATGCTGATAATATGCTTAAACTTTAACACCAACAAAAGTATAAGCCATTTGTGATTTTTAGACTCTTCCTCTATTTTTCCTGCTGGAAGTCTTAGGCCACTCTTTATGCCTACACACTGTTAATGTAGTCTCAATACACAAGAAACTGAAGATGCCTGCTGCAAAAAGGAAAAAATCTAATTTAAAAAGTAAAGCCTTGAAAGTCAAGGCTTGTAAACTTGCCCATGCTAGTGCACTGTAGACTGCATTAGCTATCAAGAGCACATTTGTAAAACACATTTTAAATTAATTAGTCTATTTCTTCCACTCAGATGCATTTCTCCCACCCAAACCTTCAAAAGTATCCAATATCAAAAGAATTGGAAAAAAAATGCATTACCCATGTGCTCAGAGCTTTACTTTTTCCCCACACAATTTGAGTCCATCTCTCCTTTTCCCAAAATAAATGGCAGTCTTGCCAGTGTAGAGTTGGAATCAAATCCTCTAATTAAAAACAAGCATTTATTCACTTAAGTTTGGCAACAATTAATATTTCCATATTCCCATTTGTATGGGCTAAAAAATTGCTTTGGGCATATAAATTAATACATTCAAAGTCAAAATAGTATCCTATGTTGCACTGCCCTTTTCAAAAAATAATGTGATCTATTAAAAAAACTATTGTTTCTACAGGAAGGCCTATGACAGGACAGATTTTCCTTGCTGGCTTTCATTTCTCCTTGGATGTTCAAAGGCAACACCCCTCTTCCTTCCACCTCTTCTTCATTTTTAAGTACCTCTCAACAGTTTGTAATGCAGGAACTTGTGTACATCAGCAAATCAAGTAGAACTGATAGTAGTGAATATGCAAAAAGCAGACTAAAAGGAAAAGATTAGCATTTTTCAGGACTCCTTTCATTTCAACATCTGCATACAGCATTTTACTAGAGTGGATATTTCCCTATTTTTCTACCATGAACCCAGCATTTTGCCATGACAGTCCCAGATTCCTCATGTAAGAACATGTCGTTAAGGGAACTAGGGACTGTTTGTCTTTATTTAATAACAATGAAAATTGGATAGCATGGAGCTATAGGGGATGAATTGTGCCATCCATTTCCAGGAGAGAAGCAGCAGGAACTCATTACTTTTTTTACAAAGAGTTTCTGGTTTTCAGAAGATGAAGGGCCTAGCACACTGTCATTCAGTAAGTGCGCTTTTACATTTATCCAAAAAGTTGTTTGCAGTTTTCAGAGAAAGCTGTTTTTAAGAAATGGTGAATTTCTTAAAGGATGCTTTGAGCATTTGTATGTCAATGAAATAAAACAGGAAAACAGTTTTCTTAGTATTGAAATGAAGTTACTCTGTACTGAGGCTTTTAAAAATAATTTCTCATTAAGGTATTTCAAGAATGGTAAGAGTTAAATTAGGATGCTGTCCACAGTCACACTACTCAAAGAACATAGCGTGTATCTACCTTGAAAATGCCAAGTGACTGTGTCATTGCTAGTTAACTATACTCTTTCCTAAGTGAAAATACATGATCTGAGTATAACAGCACTATATTATTGTTCTCTTATGTATCTTTTAGAGAGCTTTTTATCTGTGCTCCTCAGTCCATTTGCAGACAGGGAAGCAAATGCGCCAGGAAGTGAGGTGAATTGTTCAGAGTGGCAGAGAAGGGACCAGAACCCATTCTTCTCACCCAGTTGGCAGCTTGATCCCCCCTGCTGCACACTTGAGACGATGCCAGCTCAAAGCAAGCATCTGTTCAAGTAATATCTTAGCAGAAATGGGCTAATTTTATTAGTTCTCTTCTTTTAAAATATGCACATATTCAAAGCTGACTAAATTATACAGTGATCTTAAGATATTTTTAGTAACAGTTATTTTACAGCTGGAACACGCCCCACATGTAGCCTGCAGAAACTTTTCAGCTCAGACCTTACTGCAGCCCCCGATATTTTTTTGACTCCTTCTTACCATTTATGTCCTTGTGTAATATATCCAAAGTCACCTGTGTTTCATTTAAAAAAAAATTAAAATTCAGAATCCAAAGTCACACAGGAAAATGCTTCATTTCTAACGCTTAGCCCAAGTACCTTTTTAAACCTGGCAAAGAGCCTAATTCTCTTGGGTTTCAATAAGATGCAGGACACAAAGTGCTCAATATTCACTGAACTTTAAAAGCACAGATTATGTCCATAAGAGCTTCCTGGTTGCTCACCCACGCTTGGGCCAGAGGGTAGGAGAGGAATTTGAAGGTCTGCTTATTACTATTATCTCCATGCTCCTGGAGCAAGAAATAGGCAAGTATGCTTCCTACCATGCTTCCAGGCACACAGTGGCAGAAAGCAAAGGGGGCATTTTCACTCCTTCCAAGATTGTACAATAATTCATGTCTCAATCTGTCACCATGCCTTGCAGTTTTACTGTTTTTTTTTTCTTTTCCTTCAATTTATTGTAATAGAAGTAATGCATTAAGAAGCAATGTTGTGACATGAAAATCAAGACAAGACTATGGAACTGTTCCTTTTAAAGTAATTATCAAAGGCCAAATTCATTTTAGCAAGGAAATTTGAGCTTCAACCTGGTAATTAATGGAGATTATTCCAGAAAGAGGACTAATTTTTCATATAGCATAATTACAGATCGTTTTTTCCATAAAAAATTTGAGAAGGCTTGTGAGCATTCTGCTAGGTTTCAACCAACATAGACTGTTTAACACCAAGGCCTCCAAGAAGTAATTTTATTTCCTATCTTTATGTGCAGCTGAATTTTCTCCAGGGCAGAGAATGTAGACTGACTGTCAAAAGCTGGGAGCTGCAAAATCCAGACACAGCACATTTTGCCATATTCAATTTATCCCCCTTGTTTTTAAAATAAGAGAAAATGTTGCTAAAGGTGCAGGCAGATAATTTGGTTTGTGTTATTTTATTAGTTTTACTTTTAATTGGGATTGTCATTTATAATGTGTACACAGGCACAAGGTGAAACAAGTTCATTACTTCTGTAGAGGCAGCAAAAGAATTTTCTAAATATACATTGGAGCAACAGCCATCAAGAGCCCAGTAATGAGCCCACATATGTCCCAAGAAGAAAACATCAGGTTATTAACACACTATTTAGTTTTAATAAGATTTTTCTTCAGTCATAAAAATGGATGTAAGTTAATAAAATTTAACTGCAATGCAAGACCTACATGGAACTGTCCCTTATAGTTTCTACTCTCCAGAACACACAAGTGGGTAAACACCTGGAAAAAAGACAAGAAAAAAATCCTAGTCTATATGAAAATTCAGGTCTAATGTATCCAATGATACTGACCCCATTGCTTTGATGCCATTAAAAATGGGAATGTTAGAAACCAGTCCACTGCAATCAGTGGAGCTCTATCAAGGTAAAGTGCCCCTGAACATGGAGTTCATCAAGCACTCAGCATGACACAGAGATCATTCACATTTATACCTGTCCTACAGCAATTCTCCCTGGATTGGAAAAGTCCCATTAAAGTAAATTGCAGAAGTAATTTCTGCCATAAAGAACTGGGGAAGAGAGGGAGAGGAGGGGAGAAGACATCAGCAAAGTATTCAATAAAGATTTCATTGTGTTGCATACTTCCAAAGCAACTTGAAACAAGGTTCACCACCACATTTTTCCCAGAAAAGCAATGTTAAGACAGAAAATTTCAAAACATTAAAAAGCTCAAGTCAGATCTCTGAATGCTTAGAATGATACTGTGTTTTCTGGAATCAATGGATCTTGCAAGAGATTTAGGGCTGTGTTAGGGCTTACTTTATCCCTGAAGGACTATGCTAACATCTGTTCAATATGCTTTCGTGTGGTCATACTTATTTTATACTTTCAATTGCTTCATGATAAGCTTTCTGAATAAGGCTTAAAACATTTTGGGTCAGATCATATGAACTATTATAAATGAACTCTTAGCATATTTACCTTCAACGTTCCTTCCAGCCTCTCTTCCCCATAATATTCCCTAACAAAAGCAGAATGCAAATTGTACATAGCAAGCAAGGTAAAGGAGATAAGAAGCATGAATAGTGGAAAAAAATGAGAGATAACTCCTGCTTCTGCCTTCAGCCATGCAGAGGTGTGTGCATAAGCAGAGATGGAAGGATGGATGTGAAAAAGCTCTCTAGGCAACTTGGTTTTGAGAGACTGCCTGAACTCCAGCAGCATCTCCAAACCAGAAGATATGGGTTGCAGTGGTGCTTAGAGTTAACAAACTTCAGCATTCTGCCTCCAACCTATGGTCCTTCTTTTTACAGTGCAGCACATGAGGAGAGGCTCCATGGGCAGCCTTCCAGCTGCCATGCCAGTTCCAGGCTTGAGAAAGTTTGCTCCCTCCCACCTCTACTCTAGCAACATGGAAGAGAGCAGAAAGGCAGTGGACTCATCTTGAACCCATGCGCTCAATTTATGCTAGTGACCTACAATTTCTAGACAGAGCAAGTTCAAAAAGCCATCTTTACTGTGTACACACAATCAGATAATGTTCTCACAGGGACTGATTAGCCTCCCAGGAGGCCTGGGCACTTACACATACCTGGAAAAAAGCAAGCATTAAATCCTGTCTTTCTGATTTGTTAGTGGTTTTTTTCCCCACTCTACATTGATGGAAATATTGGCCATAGCATTAGCCCATACAGCTCTCATTGCCTTGCACTAAGTGCAGAAATGGAAGTTTCAAGAGAGTTTATTACTATTTATTCTTAAAGCACTCTATGCTTCTATTTGTCTCTTATTATAAGCTAAGGAAATGCATAATCAATTGCCTGGTACCTGTACCTTGCAGAGAATTTTATCTGTAAGTATACAGTCTAAAATACCACGAATAAATAGAAGATGCTAGAACGCAATTTGGCCACATTGGAGCACAGGCTAGAAAAACACAAGCATCAGCTTAACATCAGAAAAAAGCTAAAGGAAAATGTAAAGCATCACTAGAAATGTGGATATTTCTTAGCAGAGATTTGGAAGCAAGCATTCACAATGAAGGGAGAAAAAGCCAGTCATTATACTTGCTGCTATAGACATGCCTCAGGTGCATCTGAAAGACAGCTGAACACTTGGGAGTAAAGCCTTGTGGAGACAAGGACAAGTAAAAGCACTCAAAACCCTACAGTTCTGCTAAAGAGAAAGCACATATACCATTCATGTATAAGCTTACACCACACAAGAAAGCTCAGTCAAGATCAAACCTCCCTAGGGATGTGGTGGAGTCACCATCACTGGAGGTTTTCAAGATGCAGCTGGGCAGGGTGCTGGATAATCTCATCTATGCTCCCTTTTCCATGAAAGGCTGGACCAGATGATCTTTTGAGGTCCTTTCCAACCCAGGCTGTCCTATGATTCCATGATTAAAATAGCCCCTTCACCTTCTGTGAAGCAGAGTATTTTTCCACAGTCTTACAGTGACTTAAGGCTTGATTTGTCACTGAGACATTTCAGGGCCAGTGTTAATTCCTTGTCATTGTGAAGGAAAATTGAGAAAACCTTCAGAGCCTCAGAAACCACAACAAAGCTGCTGTTCAGACTGAGGCTCTGCACAGCAAGAGAGGCTAGCAGCACCAGCAAGGAAACCAAGCTCAGCCTGGAAACAGAATGTCATTACCAAGGTGCCGATATCCCAAGAGAAGCAAAATCTACTTAACAGGAGGTGCTATCTTAATTTTGCTATCCTGTAATCAGCTGTTGACAAACTGTTAATTGACTGAGCACAGCATCCACCAACACAAGCAAGTGTTGAGGAGGGCACGGGTTGTCTAACTGGATGCATTCCCAATATGTCATCACATTTTCAGAAGCTAAGTACACAACTGGTTCATCACACAGAAATGGAAATCACACCTGCTCCAAGCTGTCATTAACATACTACAATGCCAAGTAACTGGGAGAGGTAGAAAATGCGAGTTGCATTTGCATCTAGAGCAGGCATTTGCTTTCACTTCATAAATCAGCAGCCCAGATTCCACCACAGTCAGTGGAGCAGCATTCAGTCTACAGAATCCTAAAAATGAGGGAAAGGAAAAATTTTGTTATCTATTTCTTACAGTACTAGATCTAAGAGTCAACCCACTGGTTATAAGGCTCAGATCTTAAGCAAATACAGGAACTACTTTTGCAATGCGAAGCATAATTAAGTTGTGGAACCTACTGCTAAAGGATCCAAGAGCTATGAGCAGGTTCAAAGAGGGGCTAAGCAAATTCACAGAAGTCCATTGCTGACACTTAAAGATAAATTAAATGCTCCAGAAACCCTTATTAGTGCCAGGTGTTTCCAAGATAGAAAAGATGGCATGCACAGCCTAAGCTTGTACTCTTTCCCTAGGTATTTGTTGCTACTCAGTGTTGAGACATAACCCTTGGTTTGACAGAAATTTGTCTGATACAACCTTGCAATTCTTAGGTTTAGTCAGATGAGAAAGAAGAGCCCAGTCTCAGAGTCCATAAACAGGTAACTAAGGGATATTCCACAAACTCACTTAAACTTAGTAACACTTTCTTTCAACTCCATAGATTCAGGATGAGTTGTCACATATTGGTATTTGCTATAATGTCCAATTTGTAAGCAAGTAGAGCAATAATATTAGCATCACTCACTAAGGTATTCCGATATACAAGCATTTCTAAAGGCACTCACCTGTACAAAGTGTTAGTGATGTGTAAAGCGTTAGTGACCAGTAGGAATGAAGGGGAGGTATTGGAAAAAACCCTTAGCTCACTTTTAATACCATACAGCTTGTCAAGTACATCTGAACATAGAGGTGGAACACTCCCCACAAAAAGCCAGTGTGCTTCAAACCAAACTCCTACATCTGTCAGGAAAATCTTTCCTGAGGACAAAATAAAAAATAGACTGCAAAAATCCTATTAGCAAACACAACAATACAACATTTGTCTTTACATGAAGAATGGCTATTTGGAACTTGAAGAGCAGTAGGTATTTGTTTTGTCCAAATAAATAAAGTACTGAGAAGACACACAGGAAAGATGACTGAGTTGTTAGAACAACACAATGAAGGAAGCACATTTAACTCTGTTCTGCTCAGATGAGCTTGGTGACCTTGGGCTACATCAGTCATTCTCTATCTGCATCAGTTTCACTAACCTTACTGAGATACTCAGGATAAAAATATATTTAGAGTGTGCACACAGTATTATACATAAGGGGGCTTACGCAGACCTTTTCAAGCATCTTAAAACCAGCAGCTACAAAGGAGACTCTTTGGTTTGCCCCTTTATCTTCATTAACATTAAACCCCTCACAATGCTACTCTCACTTGGATGCCCTGAGAAACAGGCAACTGAACAGGGACTGCAAAGTAGCTCAAAGGTAGC
Organism: Nipponia nippon; assembly: GCF_047370975.1. Taxonomy (NCBI): domain Eukaryota; kingdom Metazoa; phylum Chordata; class Aves; order Pelecaniformes; family Threskiornithidae; genus Nipponia; species Nipponia nippon. The sequence continues at coordinate 5,500,070 of NW_028262358.1, read as the reverse complement.
AAGACATACTGCACACTGCTACAAAACAGCAAAATGTACTGTAAAATGTGCTGGCAGAGGGAAAAATATTTTTTTCAAGTCAGAGAGGAAGGAAATTTTGATCTGTAGAGACATTTTTACTGGGCAGCCATCCTTAGAAAGTAGAGGAGACTTACACATTCCCATTGTTTTCTCATGCCTCAGGAAAGCTCAGAAGTCCAAACATCTCCTCTAACTTTTTTCCTCCTTCCAGCTTGCATTTTAATAAACCGCCTTTCCATTTCTTGAGAACAAAAGTAGGTTGACAGTTAAAGCTGTGAAAGCAGCATGGCAATCTTATTAAGTACACCAGGTTTGCTATGCTACCCTGCAGAAAGAGCAATGCTGATTAGAATCCAACCATACGTAGCTGGGTGAATCCAATTCAATGAGTACTGAAACTGTAACACTTTCAAAATCTTTAACTGCAGCTGGCCTAGGTATAGCAGTATATACGCATTTCTTAGCTGATTTCTCCAGGAACCTGCTGCTGGCCATTCATGGAAACTACATACTCCACAAGTGGGTGTTTGATCAGAATATGACACTTGGATTCATGCTTTCTGGTCAAGCATACAAGATATATAAAAAGCTCTGGCTATAGACAGCATTAAACATCTCACTACTCAGCTCTCTTCTCTTGAGAAACTGTCAGTAATCTCCATTCCTCTCCAGGATGAAAATAAGTATGTTCTTTCAGAAGATTAGTTTAGCATCCAGTAATCTGTTTCTCTAAACAGCCTATTCTCAACTACAGAAGCAAATCCCACTCTCTGTAATCCTGTTGGTTTCATTGACAGGAGTCTGTGACAAGCATACATCCTATTGTAACAAAATACCATGCCGCATTTGCCATTTGAGAAATATTACTTTCTTCCCTTACCTCTTAGGCCAGTTAAACTCTAAAAAATTTAATGAGGGAAACAGTGGATTGTCCATTTCTAGAGATTTTTAAACCAAGACTGGATTCTTCTCATTATTACTAAAGTCTCAGAAAACTCTAAGTTTAACTTTTGAAAACAACACTAAGTTTTGCCCTCTGTAGTTTCATTCCAGCCCTAGTCTACCCATCTTCCCACTTAGCATATCAGGTACCAGCAAAAACTGTGCAACCCCACAAGTAGGACTGAGCCAGGACCTAAGGGTGACCCCAGCACAGACCTAACCAGAACACCATCCAGCAGGATGCAAACACAACACACAGTACCAGTTGTACACAATAAGATCCATCAACAGCCCCAGACACAGCAGGAGGATGAAGCAGGCCCACAGGCAATCCAGACAGCAGCAACAGAAGACAAAACTACAAAGTAAGTAGTCAAGACAGTCATAAGACATAGCCAGAGACTAACACTCCTACAGCACAGCTCAAACCAATGTATAATGCCCAGGCCTGAGCTTAAATGGGGTCCAAGGGCCTATGGGAAGGGGTGTGGACAGGGGTCCCAGGTGAGGCTGATCAGGGCCAACAGAGATTATTAGTGCCCTCAGGGCTCAGACATAACTGTTTACAAGAGAAGAACTTTCTAGAGTAGCTAGTCATCATATAACTTTGTAAGTGTGTAGACCTGAAAGGTCTTTTTCATCTGGGGAGACAGGCTTCAGGTACGTAGGGAGCAGTTCAATGTATGGTGGGCTGTAGCTCACAACAGGTTTTTGATGTGTTTTGCTAAAATGTGATTGAGGGTTCTTTTTCATAGCTGTGTTCACTACTGCATCCAGCAAGCTTTTACCTGTGTCAGTAGCTATGAACCCTTGCCAATAATCTTAGTTTTCACTGTTGGTTGTATGAATGTGTAATTTATTTTATAGCTCTAAGTAGGAAAATGCGATTTTTCTAATTGCTATGGTTCTTCACTGTATCTATTGCAATGGCTTTTAATGTTAAGTTTTTTGGTTTTGTTTTTTTTTGCTTGTCCACCGACTACAGTGGTGCCTGTTTTTCTACGGAGCCTGGATTAGCAGATAATGCTCTGCACATTTGGAGACTGTAATTCTAAGGCTCTCTACCTAGTCAAACAGACTTCAGGAAGCTAAAAGTAGTGGTTGGGTTGGATTTGTTTGTTCTTAAGCCCCATCTGTTAACATACCTTTTTTCTGTCTATAGAAGGTTCTGGTGGTTACTTTGCTGATAAGCAAATAGAGCCTAGAACATGAGGACTGGCTGTTTAAAAGCCATCTGTATTTCTACCAGAGACCCTTGGAAAATAAGAATAGAATGCAAAAATAGCAGAAAAATCAGTGCTGCAGTAACCTCAAGAGAGGGGCTACACCTTCTTTGCAGCCCCCAAGCGTTACTGAGATTTGATATTTTGTTTCATATTTATGTTAAGGGATAGTACTGAGCCCCAAAAGAAACTTTGGGCATAAAACCCACAATCCTTCTTGGGCAGAGGAAGCAGTCAGCACCTGTTAGCAACCAAAAAGTTGTTCTAATTGTCTGGTCTTTTGTTCACAGAACAGATTTTCCTGAGAAATAACTGAACCACAAGTAGTAACAAATGGTAGGTAGACAGTTAAGGGGACTTACAAAAATGCCTGTTACATTTCCAAATGGCAGCCCTCTGTTTCAGAGAATGACAGCAGAGCTCATTTCTTAGGGTGTGGTGGGACTTGGGTGACTCCCTGCACATTCTTATGGCTTTTTTCTGCCTTCTGCAACAGAAATACGGTTGCATTTAAGAAATTGCTTGGAGGGTTACATTGTTTAAAATATTTTTTTACTGTTCTCTAAACTCCAATGAAGTATTTTTTTCTTCTACCTCAATGAGGCATGTAATTCAGCTTCTTCACAAAGATGTGTGAAAGGAGGAACAAGAGTGCTGTTGTGTTAGAAGCTGTGATTTGGCAGGACATATTCCATGTGTATAGATCTGTATTTAGATCAAAATGAAACAGGTAATTTATAGCTATATCCTAACAGTTTGCCAAAAGTACAGTTCTCTATGAAGCTCAATCAGAAAGTAATCTTCCTATTATTATGGTCAAGGCTCCGTCAGTGTTACAAGTATAAAAGTCTGCTCAGCCATTTAACGTGGCTGTTTCAAGATGCCTTTGGCTTCAGTTGCCTTCAGGTTTACAGTCTTGGTGGTTTTCTTATATTAATGCATCTCTGAGACAGAAGCAAAATGTCTGCCTGTGGGATTTTAGATATAAACTGAGAAGTCATATCAGAAGGTCATCATTGTCTTAGGCTTTCCCATTTTTACCTATTCATTTATCATGGAAAAATTCACAGAAATGGGAGAACAAAATGTAAAATATCAGCTTAAAGAATATCCATCACTTGTGCTACAGAAGCACTTGGATTAAAAGCTGTTCTGCTGGGTGAGGCACAGAAATATGAATTCCACCCTTTCCCCAGTGTTTTGAGCAATGGGACAGTAACATTCCCACTGGGTAACAGAGTTGCGACATAAGCTGTAATTAGGGTCAAGTATGCCAAATGGTACACTTGCTTGAGGGACAGGCTGTAGGAGTGACCAGAGAGTCACGAGACTAGAATGTAAGACTTGAATCTACGGTCTCCTTGCCAGAGACAGGAGGGTCTAAAACCAAAGCAGACTTACTTTGGCAGTTGCTGTTTAGCAGATCTCTACTTTGCAAAATGCCTCTTTCTCTGTGTTTAAGTGTATGACAACAGCAGTTTATTATAAGGTCGGGTCTGAGTCACTGAAAATTACTCTTCAGTAACTTTGATGTAATAAACTACGTGTCATTTGCAAAGCAAGATAACTTGTTTCTTACTCAATCAGTTGATACAGATGGAAAAAAAAAAAAGATGTTTGAGGATATGTAAACCTTTAAAAGTGCACAGTATGTTTCAGGTTTCCCTCAAGGGAAAAAAGCATCCAGGAAAGTCAGGCTTAAGAGCTTATGGATGAAACTGAAAGACCAGGAACATTTTTCATGAAAGAGTTGCCACCCAGAAAGCTGCACCGTGGCTAGGAATATTTCAGCAGTAAAAACGAACTTTCAGTACAGTGCTCGTCTGGAATAAGCCATTTAAGACTACGTATTTATATCCTTAAAGCATCCTTTAGATTGTTACCATACGTAATCCACTTATTAATGATATCTGGTTTACGTTGTCCACTTGTGGAGCTGAACAGTACTTAACAGGAAAAGGCTGGCAAATAAGGCTCTGAGCACTTACCAAGTTCAACATTCATATGCTGTACAAAACATGCTATTTCTAGATATCTGCTAATGCATTCTTTGGCAAAAGGGTAGCTCTGAAAAAAAGTTTTAAATAAGTCCTATCTCAGCCCACACTTCAGATAAATGTGCACCCCCTACAGTTTTTCTTCTTTCTTTCAAAAGAAAAATATTATCTTGTCTTTGTGCTCGACAACCTTGTATTCTAGGGCTGGATCACACAAGTCCTCTGCACAGGAAACTCCCAGAGAAAAATCAATAATTTTCTTTACACTGATCACCTTAATTATCAAACCACATGTCTGAAAGTTGCAATAGGCTTAAATATTTATGGAAACTTTGGAAGTTGCATTTAATCGCAGCATGATAACTGGTTGATGATTGTCTTTGTATATTTGAAGATTTTTGTGGCCTTGGCAAAAAAAAAGACTAGAATTTCAGCTTCCTGGAAGTTTGAGTAGTCTTTTTCTCAGACAATTTGCATTTAAAAAGACTTGTGCTTTCATATGTCCCAGCAACAAGATACAATTTCTCAATCTAACAATCTGTAGCCTAATCCAGCAGTAACACTTCAAGCAAAACTTCTGCCAAATCTAACAGAGTTTTTCCTGAACAGGGACTATGACAGCAGGCCCATGATCACTGTCCCACTACCTGAAAGGCAACTGCAACCCCCAGATGACAAATTGCCTAAAAGGGTCTTTCGACAGCAGTGGCGTTTGGTCCTCTGGCAACTGTCAGACGTGAGCAGCTGCACAGTGAGCTATGGGGATGCTCTCTACCAGACGGAGACTAGGCTGGAAGCAGAGTTATCTGGGTGGCCCATTTTCTTTGGCACCTGTAAGAGCATTTAGTCACCACCAGCACAGGCCCATTCATAAATACGTCCTTGCAGAGGCTTATTGATCTATGTGCCACCTCATTTTGGAGCAGAGAGAAATATTCCTATGGCCACATAAATTACTGTGAAACGTAAGTAATCTTCTCATTCCATTTTGTAGCAATGTTGCAGAGACAATCCAGCCTGTTGATGGTAATAAAATCACCTTGTTTTGGCTGGCTCTTCATTCATCTGGATTTTTGGTTATGAAAATGATGCTGTCAAGACCGAGAATTTTGAACCCAGCCTGCTTTACATTTCAATACAGAAAACGTTTTGGATCGAATCCAATTTTCATTCAAGTAACTAACTTCTCTAAAATCAGTGGGGTGATTTTATGACTGTAACTGAAACTGATCTTGTTCCTAATATTCCAGGAACAATTTGAGATCATTGTCCAAAGAATAAATGGCCTGAAAAGTCTATTGGACACTAGTGATGCAAGATGAGTGATGAGACAAACTCAGATCATATTGCATGTAAATTTTCTTTCAAGTAACTTATTTTAAACTGTCCCTGGGAAAGGGGGAGCAAGGAGAATTACAGTGGCAAAGCTATGGCAGAATATAGTTACATAATTATATTTCCTACATTCATTGCGCGTTTCAGTAAGTTTCTCTGTATAGGTAGATTTTTTTTTCCCAGTGCCTTGCAATCTCTTGTGTAGTTGTTTACCTTCTTTAAATGGTTGTCAGGAAAAAAAAAAGGGGAAAGAAAAAAAAGGGGGGGGAAAAAAAAAAAGACTGAGCATTACTTGTCCATCATCCTTGGTCTACATAATGCACAGGTCAGTGGGAAAGGGACAGGGGAAACATGCCCAGAGTTGTAGGTAATCACTGGTTAAACAGGAGGTCCAGGGTAAGGGTTTTATACCTGTTTTGTAATACTGAAGGAGAGAGATGAACTTTATTACTTTATTAAAGCTTGGAAATTATTAGAGAAGACTATTCCCACAGAAATCTCAGAAATACTGGTGTACATATCAAGTCAACATACCCATTAACTGCTCAGATGGCGGCCAGAAATACTATTTTTCACTGCATTTAGACGAAGATGCAGTTTCTTACTGTGGGAGAGAATGACTACAAACTCTGAAAAGGTAGTGCAGATACAGAAATACATTGGAAAATATTTCTTTATTGTTTCATGTTTATCCTGCTGCTTTCAGCAGAAGTTGCTTATCTCAGCGCTAAATTCAGATTAATATCTAAAAAGATACTTGCAAAGGTTGGAATTTGTGGAAGCTTGGCTTGAGAACTACATGCAATGGCACCTGGATTTACGGCTCTGCTGCAATGTGTCTTTGAGACACATCCAAAAATTGACTACAAGCAAGAACTTATCTTATGATACGACAGTTTTCCTTTTCCCAAACATGCCATCTTTTCAGATGAGCTTTTATTCTATTCACAGGAAGTCCTGAAGTATTGTGACCTTTAAAAAAAAAAAATACAGCATGTATTCTGTGTGTTATAGAGTGCACAGCAGATACTCTGCCATAGAATATCTGTGAGCTTAGCCTGGGTTTACATCTGTGCCTTTGGGCAGCCTGCTTCACTGCTGAGCTCCTGCAGCAGTCGGAGCAGGCTTAAAATGAGTATGACATACTGTGAGGAGAGCTGCCTACTGTTAGTGGGACTATCACTCTGCCTGGAACGGAAAAAGCACTTGCTGTGTTCGCAGTACCCAGTGCAGCTTTCAGATACCCAATCCTTGCGCAGTCCCTGCTGAAGTCAATAGAAGATTTCCATGTCTGCCTGACTTCAACACAGTTTGATTCACTTCTTTAACACAACATGCAGCTGCCAGAAAGGAGCCAAAAAAGGGTTATTTTTGAAACAAGAAGTCACTGATGGTAAAAAGCCATGTATATATAAATATCCATGCCATATCTAACAAATCTTAGTCTTGTGATAAAGACCTGAATTTTGGATTCATGTATTGTGTAAGGAAGAATAACTCCTTTGCATTTAATAGCATTACTTCTGATTTGATTTGGGAGCACAATCAGAATTATTCCATGTCAATGACTGTTTATGTAGTAAATCACGCCCTATGTATACCCATGCTCTTCTGACAACTGATAGAAGGGATCCAGTATCACAGTAGAGAGGAATACTGACCACAAACAGCAATATGTATGAGAGCAGAATTTGGCCACAGAGGTTTGCACTGGATTTACTGGCTGACAAGCCTAGCCAGCTTGAGCTTGCATCATAATCTAATAAAAACCTAATAATACCTTTTCATCTAACTCACTCAGCCACATATATCAGGCTTTGGAGGCGTCGGGTCTAAAAAGAGAATTGTACTTCTGCCTTGGAGATATTTTTATTGCTGAGGAAAAATATATTGCAAGAAACAGTTCCTTACACAGCAGAAGAATTCCACTTCGGAAAAATAAAAAAGAAAGAAAAAGAAGTCAGGCAATAAAAATTCGCATTTCTTATCAGATTTGTCCTGATCTGATGCACTCAAACTTGAAAGCTTCTTCTCCTATCTCTTGCAACTTCTTTCTTTTAAATTCTGAAGAGGCTTGACAGGCAGAAAATGAACAGATGCACATTAGAGGTGGGAGATGATCTTGTAGGAGGTCTATGCTTGAGTTATGCAAAGATAAGGCTGCGGAGGCATGCCTGCATGGTGGAGCGCTGTGTGGGTAGAGGCATCCCCCAGCATGCACCTCTTTACAGGACTGGATATTACATAAGGCTTGCAAATGACTTCCTGTCCCTCCATTTTGTACCTTAGAAGAGATGCAAAGATACCCATGCAGAGGCATTTCACCAGAAACAGGCTGCCCTTCGGGTTCCGAATCTCATTCTTTCTGTCCCAGTCTCCCTGCTGAGCAGTTGTCTTTCCACAGCCAGCAAGCAAGCTGTTCCCCTAGCTCCCACGTAGGCATCGTATGCTTCCTGAACGAGGTTCTCTCTGGCATTTCTGCTCCCTGAAGGTTACGATGCCTCTGGCTGTCGGAAGTACACTGAGCGCTATCATACTCTGGTGCACTACTGTTCCAGTCTTTGCATGACAAACTTCACCTTGGTAGCCAAATGTCTTCTGTAGTTGGACATGCAGGCAAGATGAAAAAGCATATTTTTTTATATTATTTAATACTACAAGATCAAGAGCAGCCATGCAGGAAGGTAGGGCAGAACTGTTAGTGCACACTAATGTGCCTATAGTGATGCACATTAACTTCCCTGTATAAGAAGCATAAACAACAAATGAGTGGTGAGGGTTTTTGACAACAATACATTTTTCAATGCTGAATACTTTTGATGACTTATCTTCAAATTGGAGTGCTTGACAGGACAACTTTAGTTCTTCACATTTACGCAAGACAGCAAAACTCAAAGTTAGTCAGAGATGTTCTTGAAAGCTACATTTAACTGGAAGTATTATGGGTACAGCACTCTCACTGGCTTTCTTTATGAAGGCACAAAATATGATTTCCTCTTGTCATTATATATCTACCTTTTGGTGGGTAGTCATTAGATTCATATGAGCAAGAAAGCTCTTTATATATCTCTTTTAATATTCCAATGAATTTTGTAGTCTTATTTGTGAAGGACAGATATGAACATTCCTGGTCAAAAGTCAAAGTCTTGTATAAAATTTTTTTGTTCATTTTAAATAGATATCAAAGGCAGAGCCATGGTGAGTTTCCAACAGTTAGTTACAGTGCTGTGTATTTACTGATCTATTTTAAACTACACCATTCTCCTTAAATAGAACAAGCTTTAAGGTTTATAAATCCATGTTAGGACACGCATGGGATACTTATTTCTGGCCATATATTGTTTATTCTCTACAACATTATTTGTCTTAAATTATAAACCAAGTTTCAAACTCTTTTACTATTCACATCGTGAAAAATATATTGCAACTATTATTTCATTAGGCACATGTACAGATTAAAATTGGAAATATCAAAATTGTTATTGTCTGTGTGATAATAACCTCTTATTTTCTAGTTTTACAAACAATCCATCAAAAACAGATTCCAAAAGTTTCAAAGGTAGTTCTGGAAATCCAGTATAGGACTGAAAAAACTATGTAGATGGTGATATTAGGCATATTTTAGGAAAATGAGTGTTACAATAATTTATTCTGCTCTAGGAGGTGTCATGAATCCTTCATGGCACACAGTGAAAGAAAACACGTCAAGAATGCTGGAGTACCTTTCTCTACCACAAGACACCCCCACAAACTAATAACAGGACAACATTCAATAAAGTAGAAAATAAGCCTAATAGAAACAAACTTACAGGAAAAGTTTTCTAACTATACCCTCTATACCAAAAACCTAAAATCAATGAGTTTTTAATTCCCTTCTTTTTCCAGTGGAAAGCCACGCTATCACAGGAGGCTACATTTTAGCTCAGTGAACATAAGACTCAACGCAGAGAAAATACTTATGGAGCACAACGCACGGTCCTCCTCATGTCCTTCCAGAGAAACACTGAAATTACTGCTAGGGAAGTCTAGGAAACAATGTATTTTGGTGGTGTCCTCTGTGCAGAGCAGGGACTGGTCACCAAGGCAAATTATCATTCCAGTACAGAAATATTTGTGACGTGAGTGCCTGCAGTATCACAGAACAAGAGAAAGACACGTTGCTGGCATCTCTCCTTTCATTCAGGTCTACCACGCTTACTTGTTCTTTCCATACTATAGTTGAACTTTCCATTTTATAATCAAGATTAAAACAAACAGCTACAGAAGTGAACTCATAAACCTTTTTTTTCTAAATTCTGTCTGAAACTTAACTGTGGTTAATGGATACACTTCCATCAACAGCTGTCAAAACCTAAACTGACACCTTGATTCCTAAACCTTTTCTGTAACAGCAGTGGGAGCATGGAAGTTGGAAAATTGTAACTCAAGATCTACGCAAAGCCAGCAGAGCAACGCACACATATAGGGTAAAAGTTGAAGATGTACAGGTTTAACAGAAGCCCAGTGAAGCCAAAGGAGAGTCGGTTTTGTAAGGGACAGAGTAATTGAAGTAATCACAAAGTCATAGTCTGGCCCAGAGAGCTGTCTTCTCTAATTGGCCCTCCTTGTTTTCTCTTTTTATCCATTCCTTGTTTCATGCTCCTCATCAGGTTCAAATGAGGTGTATCTTCTCTGTCTTTGCAAGCCTGACCTACTTCAGGGGGGTTAGCAGCCCCGTGACATGTCTCCCCTGTTTTAGGAACGCTCTGTTCTGTTTTAGGAATGAAAGCAACTCTGCCTTGTTCCTGAGCAGACTTTGCCTGACCTGCAAACCTCCTCTGTGTTGAATGTGGCTAGAAATTACTTATAAATTACTTATAAAGTAAGCCCTTTGCTCTTTTCATCCTCAAGTCTTTTTTTCCTGGTCCTTTTGAATTCACAGGAACACTCCCAAACATTTGGAGCCATCATTTTACATGTTCCTTCTTAGCCACTTCATGGAGATCCATTTTGCCACCCCCTTCATTCGCATGTTCTTTGAGGACACAAATATAATTATTCAGCACCTTGTACCACACAATAAAATGTTCCTCAACCTACCCTTTTGCACATCAGCTCTAAATTCTCCTAATTTGGCTCCACCTGATCTCAAACCTCTCTTGGTTTTGGCCAATCACTTTTCCTCACATCCCATAAAGTATCTATAGAAAAACTAGCATGTTTCCCTAGTTCTTACTGAGCAGCAGAAAAAAGTCCTTTCTGTACTACTGCCTCACAAGGGAACTTCAACCAATTGTGTGTCTTCTCAAATATTTTCTACTGCTGTATTTCTTTCTCTTCACCACTTATCTCAGGTCTAAACATTGCTAAAATACCACATCCAATTTGCAAACTATCCATTCAGGAAGGGCACTGATAAATTAGAGAAAGATTTTATTTTTTTACAAACCACAAGAATAGCTAAAGGATTAGAAAAATTGTAATACAGAGACTTTGAGTTCAGTCTATGTGTATCACATGGAAGATATTAGTAAGATATATGTTCTGTGAGGCTCTTTCTTACTTACTTAATCCTCAGCTGGCATTAATTGTGGTGGCAAGAAGCTTACAGCTCTGAAAGGCAGGGATCTCTACAATGTTGGGAAGCTGTCGACAAAAATCTTCTTTGGTAATGGCAGGTACTATCTGAATACCTAACGAGGAGAAAATATCACTGAGTCATTGGGAGAGGTGATCTACTCTTGAGAAGCAGCAAAAGAGGAAAATTGGTGTCACTGTTTCATTTCTGCATAGTGCGAGTGGTGCTACAGGCAGGCCTGTCTCCCTGTTCGCTCAGTGTTGGAGGAAGAGGGGAAGCCTACAGCTGCTGCTGAACTCCTCCTGACTAGGAGCAATCTTCTGCTTCTGTCCCCAGAGGCTAATGCTGAATCCACTTCAGTGTCAATAAATAAAAGCCAGACCTATACTCAGGCTTTAAGGATGGTTTGATCAAAGCCCAGATTCCTATGGAGAAATATGGGAGTAATGCAAAGGAATCTCATAAGACAAACTGTCCAAGTGTGACAAAATCCAGAGGTGGCAAGTCCTACTGTTTCGTCTACTGGGGGGGGAAGTGTGGAAATGTTTTTAACAACAGGGCTTATTAACTTTTGGAGTAACTGTTAGAAAATTCTTCATCACAAGTTACTTCCAAACCAAGACAGTCTTCAGCAAACAAAAACTAATTTCTGTATCAGACAGGAAGGCAGCTCAGACCTGTACAGTGATCTCTTCTTAGATCTCTTCTTATTTTTTTTCTGGTCAGTTTGCCAGGCTAACTAAGGAAGTTGACTGTCCTAATTACCATTAATTGACAGTGCAGTCACTCCACTCAAGGGCAGGGCTGCTGTTCAGAGGGATGTGGACAAGCCAAGGGAATGGGGCTGACAGAAATCTGGTTGAAGTCAAGGAAAAACACGAAGTCCTGTGCGTGGGATGGGCTAAACAAGGCATGGGGCAGACAACCCCTCGGGGCCCTAGTGGACACTTGATTAAACACGATCCCGCAGGGCAGCCCCACAGGGCTTGTGGCTAACAGCATACCAGTGAAGCGATTGCCGCTTTTTATTTGGCACTGATAACATGGCACCTTGCATACGGCATCCCCTTATGGGCGCCCCAATACAAGAAAGACTCATAAACCTGATCGACAGCAGCGAAGCCACCGTGACGGTGGGGCCGGAGCACCTGCCCCGTGGCCCTGCTCGGAGCTGGAGCTCGGGTTTGAGACTTCGGGAGCCTTTCCCCGTGAGGGGAGGGAGAAGCCGCCTCAGGGGGCGGTGGGCGGCTCGCGCCTAACGGCTCCTGCCCAACGGCCGCGCCGCGCGCTCCCTGGCGCCCGCGCAGGCCCCGCCCACGCGGCGGTCGTTGACGCCCTCACTTCCTGGGGCGGGCGGGTTGAACATGGCGGCGGGCCGCTGGGGCGGGCGGCTCTTCCTCTGCGCTGCGGCCGCCCTGCTCTTCGCGGCCGTGCTGGGTCCCGCCGCCGCCTCCTCTTCCTCCCGGGCGGGCAGCCCCGGCGAGCCGCGGAGCCGAGTGCAAGTGTTGGGCGGCTCCAACTGGAGCCTGGTGTTGCAGGGCCAGTGGATGTTGGAGTTGTGAGTAACGGCCGCTTTCCCGCTCGCCTCAGAGGCGTCGTGCCGGGGAATGGGGGGGGGGACGGACGGGGACGGCCTGAGGCGGGGGCTTCCCTGTTAGGGCGGCCGGCCTCCGCTCGGGGAGCGGGCACGGCCGGGAACGCCTGCTCCGGCGTGGGGAGGGAAGGGCCGGGCAGTGTCGGCCATCCCACCCCGCCCCTGCAATGGCTGGCCCGGGGAGGGGGGGGCACCTGACGCCCGCGATCCCCTCTTCCACCAAGCCTTGTCGGCCCGTGGCCTGCAGGCACACGCTCGCCTTATTGGAGCTGATCTGATAAAGCTCGCTTTCCTTCAGGTTCTGCTTTTGTGCCGGCCCAGCGGGCCTGAGTGCCCCAAGGTTAAACCGGGCACGTTTCAGTAAGCCGTGGTGTCACTGATGACATGTCAGCGGTGTTATTTAAGACAGCTGCCTGCTAGGGAATAGTGTCAGGGGCTGCACCTTCCACTGCTTACTCATTTGGGACTTTCGCTGGATTCTGTGCAAGCTAGGAAGGCTGAATTTGGTAGGTAATATTTAGCAGGAGTAGGCTTCCAAAGTGGAGTCACATAATACCCTGGTACACCGTCACTTCCAGCCGCCTCACTCTAGAGTTCTTGTTGTTCAAGGGAGATGCATCAGGTTTCATTAACTTTTCAGCTTTATCCTGGTGACAGCTAGAGAAGTTTGCTTGTTTCTCACTAGGGTTTTAAGTGCTTCTACCTAACTGTAGTGGTGTCATGGCTTTTTCACTTGTGATATGATACTGTTCTTGAAATGCACATGACATTTTGTGCGTGGAGGCTAGCTCACCTGCTCGTATTTAGAAGGGGGAAAAGGAACTTAAGGGTTTTTTTTAAGAGAGCAGTTAAAAAAAAAAAGTAGTTTAAATAGGCTGTCTGCTCACATGATAGCTGTGTGCTGTGCAGCTATGAAATAGGATTTTATTGTGGTATGTGCGCTACTCCTCTGTGGAAGTGCTTGAGTTTGAACAGTTTGAAACAGACTGGGTAGCCTGTGAAACAGACTAGGTTGCCCATCAATGTCTGAACTCGTGCTCCCTCATAAATACTTACCCAGCTGCTTTAAGTTTTGTTTTAGTATTGAATTTGAGTTATCTGCAGTCTTCTATTAGGGGGAAGGACTATCACTTCCACTAGGGCTTTACTGCTCAGGATCCTACTGGACACCTGGTGTTAATCAGTGAATAGATGGGAACAATCCTAAAATAGCTGCTTGAGAGACCCAGGGATGCCTACCGTTGTGATTAAGGATTTGGGTTTGATTTTGAGTCTCTTTGTTCCCCTTTTTGTTTATTGTGTTCTAAAAGGTGGGGAAAGAGATGATCTTGGAATGGGAGAAAATAAATTTATTTCTGAGATTGAAATTTTTCCAATTCTGACATGCTAGTCCTATGTGGAAGCTATTGTATGAAAGTTACCTATTCATACACAAGTTGGTGAATCTTATGGAGGGAAAAGGTTATTTGTGGTGACTCAAAGTTTTTATTTCTAAGAGCAAATATTTAAATAACTACTGGTGCATGCCCCCGAGGAAGAAAGAATAGAGGAACTGACTGAAATCAGAAGTGGTTGGGACAGTGAACAATTAAAATGCTTTGTGAGTCTTTAGTCCACTTGAAACATTGCACGCTGGTTTGGAGTGCCAGGTAGCTGACAATAGCAATGGTGGCACAGTTAGCTTTAGTGCTAGCTGAATATGGTTCCTGTTGCTACGTTGCTTGAATTAGACTTTATGTATAGTGTTTGATGTGTGAAAGATCTGTGGTTCTCCATGCTATTTTCTGTGCTACATTTCGAGTGCTTTCTGCTTTTCTCCTAAGTGAGAAGGAACCTTTGTCTTTCTTGAAGATACTAACTTGATGCTGCTGTTCTTGAATTAGTGAGAATTTGAGATTCCTAATTGTGTCTAAACAGGAGTTTGAGATCCAGTATTGATTTCTTAGGATTCTTGCAGCTGTTTTCATGCTGATGCATTTTGACTTCTACTGATTTTTGTCTGGTTTAGAGCTGGTGATCTGGGCAGGAGTCCTGCATGTCAGTTCATTGATTCCCTCCATGCTGTTTGGAAGGCCTGCAGTATTGTTCATCAAAACCTCATTTGCTCAAAGAACCTCCTGTTTGTTTATAAGACCTTTGTTTTCCAAGCAGTACTTATTTATTTTTTTAATGCAAATGTTGTTATAGGATCTCTGTGGAAAAAAAAATATTTATTTTGGTCACCTGCTCTAGATTACTGGCTTGAAGCTTTCTGCCCTGGTAGGAAAGGGTACTACTACTTCTGTTTAACGTCAGTTTTTCTATCTGTGAAAGTAATGTGGGTGAATTACTGTGTGCTACCAACTTTTTGTTGTTCTCAGGTGCGCAAATAGAGAAAATTAAGTCAGAAATTACTTGGGTGCTGGATTTGTAGTGGAAGTAGGATTTTTTTTCCTTCATCCCTCCTAGCTGAAGTGTGTGTATTTGGCCGACTTTTTGTAAATATTTGGTTATTTATAGCTGGCAAAATTGCAGGCAATGGAAGCACTGCTGCATTTCATTGATAAAAATATTCTGGATAACTTTGTGTCTCTGAAAGACATTACAACACTTTTTGCTTACTGTTACTATCGCAGCACACAGATCCTCGCTGAAGTGCTGCGAGTGTGATGCTGGAATGAACTGTTATAAAAGGTTTCCTTATTGACTTATTTCTAGTCTGTAGCTGCAAGATAATGATTTGTTAATACGAGGAATTTTTTTTGTCTTTATTTTTAATTTTGTGTCTATTAGGAATATAGAACACTAATTTCTGGTCTGTTTATTTAGAAGTGCATTTTGCATTTGTAAACATAGCTCGTTTGAAGCTTGATTGATCTTAATTTAACATCGTCGTCTTCTTGAAGTAGATTAAACCAAACACACACACACACACACCCCCCAATAATAAACTTGTTGTCTTTATGCCTCTGGTTACAAATGAAACTAGTTAATATGCTCCTGTTGCACCTGCAGCACTTTAGGAACTTGCCCATCGGGAAAATCTCTAATTTAGTTCCCACAGAATGTTAAATGTTTTGGTTCCCATTTGTTTCAGCACAGACTTAGTGCTATGTGTACCTAAAAAGAAAAAGTCTTAATTTTCTCTTTTAATTCTAGCCAGGTGAAAATCGGGAGAATAATGTTAAGTAATAGTCATGTTTTCAAGGCTAGCTTATCATACCTATAGCATAGGCCCGTACTTTATTTTCTCATTAAAATTTATTGTTAAACATTGTCCTGCTAGCTAGTAGGCCAGATTATCACAAGGGTTCAGTCCTCCCACTAGCACTTTTATCTGTAGTTTTAAGGGAGTGTGCTAAAAATCTAGCTGAATGTTTTGGTATTTACATGGTTTAATGCTTTTAAACAGTTGGCTTGAAACAGTTTGTATAAATAAACTCCTGAAGAATGCCATAAATTATTTAACAATGACAGGACCTTAGATTGAGAGTTCAATAAGATTGAGAATTTTCTGTCGTTTATGAGAGTATAGTCTCTTACTTCCTCTTGACTTGTTAGTATCCAGGCTTTTCTTTGTCATATTCTTGGGGGGAAAAAAAAAATCCCGAAAAGCAATGGTGGGGAAGAAATCAAGTTAACAAAACTGTGTTTTGGTTCTCAAGGTGCTGCAGCCCTCCTGACTGACTTCAGAGGAAGTGACCAAATTATCTATGGACTCTTATTAAATAATTGAACGTGTGGCTGATTACTGTGCCATGCATTGGCTGGACAGAAACTGATAAGATGTGAAACTGAAATACCCTTGGCAGCAGATGCTTTACTATTATAGAAGGGAACAAAACCATGTAGAATGATGGAACTTCATCTGTTGAAGCTCTAGAAGATTTCACCTAATTTTTCAGTGATTGATTGGCTTTCTAATTTAAAAAAAATGATTTCTCCATCTTTAAAAAAATGCTTGTGAATGGGAAGTTGCTGGGGGGTGTCTTTTAATTGCAGATGGTGTACTTATCCTTTTCTTGGTTTTGAAACTAGAGAGCTGAATAATTATGATATATCCTGCTTTGCTTCCCATCTTGTTCTTGGAAGTTTAAAATGCATTTCATTACTGAGCTGTAGAACAAGTGGAAAGTAGCACTTGAAATGTTATCTTAAAAAACACAATTTGTTTGGCTTCTAGTGCATCACACCACAACGGTATGCGGTTACTTTTCCCCTTTATTTAGGTATTATTGGAAAAGATATACATGTCAGGTTACTGAAGTAGATACAGCAGAATGGGAATTCATAAGGCTGAGCTTGCACCCTGAAAGAAATTCCCCAGAACAGTGCCTGGGTGTATTGTCACTTCAGTAGGCCTGTCTGTAATTTAAGGCATTTGAGTGAAGCTTGGCAGGAGAATCCAGGGAAGAAACCTCCTTTGTTTGCTCTTTGAGTTAGCTAGGGCTTCAGCAGTTTGTAAAAAAAACTTGTTTAACTGTTGTGGAGCAACCATTTTTGGGTTGGGAGGTCTTGTCTGCTTTGGAGGGGTTTTGGCACGCTGGAGGAAACTTCTTGTCAGCTTCCAGAGCCTGTACTATTGTGATACAGGTATTGGTAGATTACAGGGACTAACTGCTGTATCTTTGGCTACCACCTGCTCATTTGAAAAGTAGCTAAAACCATGTAGTTGGCTTTCTGAAGCTTATCTTTTGTTAAAATTACGACAATGCCTGTTCTGCCTCAAGACCTATCTGTATTTAGGAACAAGAACAAATCAAATGATAGTCTTAAGATAACACCCAAGGATATCAGTCACTGTCTTTTTTTTTTTTTGTATGTTTATGAGCTCTGTAGCAATAAGGCCAAACTACTTAAAAGAATAAAAGTAATAATTATTTCATTCTGATATTGTTTTTACCATTCTATTAGGTACTGTCTCAACATTTGCACCTCTAATTTTAATAGTACTCCCAATCTGAAATCCAGCAGCTAGCTTGGTTTACTGTAAGCAGTGCCTTTTATAAACAGTGTGTGTCTTGAATTGAGGAAAAAATGAGACTAAATGGGGAAACTTCCATCTTGCCTATTTTGCTGTTTTCTCTTTGGCAAATCCTCTCGTGCCTGTATCCCTAAGCTGTTTTTCCTTTATTCCTAGATTCTTGCAACTTCCTGAAGTTGCCATCAGAGCGAAGTGTAGGATGGTATTCGGGGTTACATCTCTTCAACACTGGTAGTTACCGAATAACCATCGTGAAAAAGCAGATAAAAGGAGTCAGTTACATTCATTTGAAAATGAGTGAATTGGTGAATTCCATAGCCAGGCAGTTACAGAAAGAGAGATTAGTGGCTTGGAGTTGGGAACTGTGTGTCAGTAAATCTTAGTAAAGTCATTCTGTGTTTACTGATCAACTCTGTAGTGATATGACTGAATGGCACATTTGCCCAAACCGGTTTTACCTTAAGGTTTGGGTTGGTTGTTGTTTTGTTTTTGTGTTGCAGCCCTCTGTGAAGTTGCTGATATTTGAAAGCCAAAGCTCGGTCTTTTATGCATTAGATCAGAGAGAGACACAGACTTTGCTTTCGACTTTTTAAGAGCTTAAAATTTTACTTCTGGATTGCTTTCTTTATGCCCTCTGAAAAAGCTTCAGGTATTGTAATTATTGGAGTAGGAACTGGAAAACACCTGGCTACTTTGAAATAATGATTTTAATCCACTTAAGTCAATTGTTCTTGCAGTGGACCTGACCAGTAGATAGATGTTAGTTGCCTTATTTATGGAGGGTAGAGAGTGCATGAGGATATTTCAAATGTAAAACTTTGTGCTGTATAAGAGGTCTGGTAATGCCACAAATGAGGTGTATGTTGAGAAATGCGCGATACCTGCTTGTGGTGAATAAGTTGGCAATGTGTAATTTATAGGTATGTGATGTTTTCAATTTGATTTTTAAATGGTGGAGATAAGTAAATTGCTTTTTAATGTGTAATAGGCTACTGAAAACTTTCTTTCCTTAACCAAGTGCTCAGGTCTTGATTTAAATTCCAGTGGACTTTGATTTTAAATTGGAAAGACCTGAGTGCTGTTTTCTTGGCACAGTTGTTAGGGTGTAGGGCACAATGCAAACAACAAGTTAATAGCTAAAGGTACCCCTGTGTGCAAAGGGAGAAGCAGAGGAGGAACAGCCCTAAATTAGGTGGTGTTGACGAGGAGCTAATTATTTTCTGGTCTGTCTGTGGAGTATGGCAGAAGAAATTTGGTTCCATCTGCTTTTGTGAGTGACCTGGTCATGCATCTTGTGACTTGATGAAAAGTAACGAAGACTGGTTTCACAGCACACACATGGATCTGCTTTCCTGCTCCTATGGATTTTTTCTGGGGAACGTAAGAATGGTAGTTGTACCATGACTCCTGTAGAAATACAAATCAGCCACACTTCTAAAGGCTTCATTAGAAGCCTACATTGAATTAAAGTACCTCCTTAAGCTTCAGCTCTTCAGGGTGCAAAAAGTTTTTTGAACCTTTTGATAAAGGTGACCTAAGTGTGACGTATTTTACTCTTCTATATCTTACCAAAAGAGAAAGTGTAAGGGCAAGTATTTTAAGACTGAAAGGGAGACACAATAAAGCTCTGGCAATAGAATGTTTTTGTTATTTCCAGGAGGCACTCCTGAATTCCTTAGTGCTTCAAATGCTGCATAACAAATGCAGACATTAAAGCTTCAGAAAAATGAGGATGTTGAAGTAAACACCAATGACAACTCTTGCAAAAATCTGGTTTCTATTGCAAGTTCTCTCTTGTATATGTGGGGACAGGGTGTTTCCTGCCTGGCAAAAATTGGACGTGTAATTTCAGGAATGTAAAGCAAATATTTTAGCTCTGATTGTGTTAACGTTCAGCTTGAGTGGCTGGGTCTTGTTGCATCATATGTGACTGCTGCCATCCCACATCTAATATTGGTAATAAAAATTAGGAAGCCAACAACTAAGGCTTTTTGTGAAGTTCATTGTTATGTTCTGTCACTACCAAACTGTGATATGGGTGGATTTTAATGCTGCTTTGAGCTAAAGAAAATACTTATATGAATATTAGCCATGTGTATTGAATATTCCACTTAATTTCATTAAGAAATGCTCATGAATGTCAAATGTAAACATAAATGTTGATAGGACCCAAATTTCTATTTCAAGATCAGATACTACCTTAAACAGCCTAAAGGGTGTATTAATCTTGAAAATCTCATGGTGTGAATTTGACACATGTACAGAAGCTGGATTTAGAAAACATTCCAACTTCTGTCTTTAATTTTAGAGCAACATCAGCAGCATTATCTGATGGATGTATGCGGTTTCTTACTTATCAGCCAAGCTACTGTAATAAAATAATACTGTTGGTAAAGTACAGTATCTGTCAAACTATTATTAAAAGCCCTTTATAGGCCAGCAGCACAATGGAAAACAGCACTGCATGTGAGACTTGTTTCCAGCATCTTTTTAAAAGATACTGAGGGGCTGTTTCTTGGCAGGATAAGATTTATGTACTTTTTTCAGATGCTCTTGTGCAGAGTGATGTTGATTCAAAAAAAAACCAAGGTATTGGCTTTCGTACTTAGAATCATAAATTTCTAGTACAGTTAAATACGGCGTGTATTTTTAAATTGTATGCTTTTAGCTTCCAAATGACAAGATTTCCTTTTTTAAATACTTAGGTTTCAAAACTACCATGAAGTGCTCAAAGTAAATTTGATTCTGCCTCTTCTGTGAGAAATTACCTGATTTAGGTTCAGTCTTATTTACATGAAACATCTGTGGGTGGCTGGGGAGATCTCTGTCCGCAGCCACTAAGAAAGCAAGCATTGCTGATCAGAATACAGCCAGGGAATAAGGAGTGCCACTCTTTAGGTCAGACTGTAGTACTGGCAGACAAACTGAAGGAGTAAGGGTGTTCCTTGTAGAGGTTCCCAGTTAGAGTGTAGTGGTTATGTGGGCTGTTAAGGACATCGGACTCTGCCCAGGAAGAAATTTGGTTCTGTTATTAATGATGAATGAGGAGCGTGGTAGCATATATGGAATACTGTGCGAAGTAGTGTGTCTCTAGACCCATTACTTTGCTATCAGAAACCTGCATATATACATTTCCACCTCCACCCCCCCCAATAAATAAGGTTAAACCACGTAAAGGTCTCTTTTCATTTGTAAAAGGATAAGTCTGTGTATGGGCAATTGCCGTGGCTCAGTTACGTGCTGTACCTAGCTGTTCCGTGTTACCTTAATTGCGTATATGACAGACCATTGCAAGCTGCACAAGTTTGACGCAGGCTTTGTCAACCAAGTTAGGGTAGAATACATACAAGTGGCAAATGGGGTTTTATCAGTATTTAAGCATTATCTGATATTATCCTTTCATATTAGCTGTTCTGTCTCTGTGGTGATATTATCAATAACAACTGCAAACTTGGTTTGATTATTGCAGTTGGTAGTATAGAAAACACAGCTCTTGAAACATGCTTTCTTATTTTGCTGAAATTAATCCTGGGGAAAAAAAACAAGACTTGAGAGAGACAATCAATATGAGCAGTAGGAATTTGATGTGCACTCTTTTTAAATCTCTAAAGAGTGCTATCAAAAAGGGCACGCTTTGATGTATTGAGTAATGGGCTAAGGCAAATGTAATTTCTAGAAGTTCTGAGGTGTGGGAAATCAATACAGAATGTTATGTTGAAGGATACCGCTTCAGAGCACAGCCTGGCTTCAATAATTCAGATAGCTGCCATGGAAATGGATTTATTTCATATGTAAATAGAGTAAATCACAAGTGGTGAGGTGTTTGGATATGAATTTCTTAAATCTGTGGAGATTTGTTTTTGTTTTAATAACATGAGGAGGAACATAGGGATTGATAAAAAAACTACTTGATTGTCTTATTCAGTAGACTTGATTAAGAAAAACTGTAGGGTTTTTTCGTTTGTGATTGATGTGTTTGTACTTTCTCTGTACGGTAAATCAATTTGAATGTCTATAAGTGTAAGACTATTAAAATATTTAACCTGTCTTCCCCCTTTAGCTATGCTCCTTGGTGTCCAGCTTGTCAACAGATTGAATTGACATGGGAGAGTTTTGCAAAGGAAAGCGAACATCTAGATATCACTGTGGGAAAGGTGGATGTCACTCAAGAACCAGGTATAGTATGAAATAGACCGTTTTAATAAAAGGAGTTATTCAATATAAGTACCGCTTAGTATCTGGGAGCGTGCTTTATTTTACTGGAGTACCTGGGATACCAGCCAAGTCAAAAAAGAGGTTTCTAAATCAAAATAATGTTATCCATATTTTGTTTCTCCATATAGTTCATATCTATGAGCCTAAGTCTATAAATTCAATTTGAAGGATTAAAGAATTGGGGGAGTGATCTGGCTTAATACTGTATTAAAAGGGCTTATTCTCTATTTTAATCTACTTCACTGAAGGCTGTTGCCTGTCTCGTTCCTCTCTCCTCCAAACTGTCTGTGGAAGAATCCAGTTCTGTAGGCTCCAGTTACCGAGCGTTTCAGGGTTCGGTAGCGTTACCGCAGCATTACCGCCTGCTTTAATAAGTTCTTAACTGCTTCCATGATGGTGCTGGTTTATTGACTTGTTTAATTGTAGTAGTGCTTTGAAGTACAGATGTTATAGTTGTTTTCTGTTGGTGATGCACATATGCAAATGTGTTTACAAAAAGGATTTCCTAACTATCCACAGAAGCATGCATATGATCCCATTTATCCCTTTAGTGACTCCCTTCAAAGTTTTGAATGTGTGTTTGTGTAAGCAGTACCAATATTGTTTAAACCTCTGCATCTCTTGGGAATGCTTCGTGCTTGTTTTGGCTTTGAGGGGATAAAAGATTTTATCAGCAGTATCAGAAGACTGACAGAGTTAAGCAGAGATGTTACTAGAATAAAAAGGCTAAGCTTTACTGATTTTTTTTTTTTTTGCCTCAGAAAGCGTGTGGAAAATGTGTCCGTTTTATTTGTTGAAAACATGCCGAGCAAGTTAGCTTTATCAAATTAAAAGCAGGGAAATTACTTAAACTCTGGTCTTAGATACAGCAATTTAAGTTGACAAGAAAATGCCAGCTGTTCTAGACCTTGTGTAGGTTAATGTTTTGTTAAAAGTTTGTTAAGTGTACAAAAGCTCTTATGCCAAAGAGCTGCCGATGTGGGGCTCTCCTTTAGTGCGTATACTAATCATTAACAGTTTATTAAACAGATGAGTTTGAATATTAAAATTGTTTTCATAGGTGTAAACTTAAAGCCAACTTCTTCACATCAAAAAAGTAATGGTTGCTCTGGAGTTAAGGCTGTAAATGGGGATCTATTGTAATCCTATCGTTTTCTCCCGGTTAGACAGGGATTCTTTTGCTCATGCAGTGCTCAAATAAAAGGATTTCAGTCTTGATTGTGGCATTTGGATACGACTGTAACTTAAATGTGCACTTTCAGAAGTGAGGCTTTAAGAAGAAAATACTTAAGATCTCAAAGGAATTATTCTTCCTGGTAAAAAAACTTGAACAGCAGTGTTGGGACCTGGAGGGGTCAGGTACTTGATACTTTCTTTTAGTCTAAATTTTTCTGACTGCTGAGTGATGCCGGGTTCTTAAGACCTTAGATGTGACTTTTAACCAGAAGTTCCTTAAATATTTGAATTTCTAATGTTGCTGAGAGTCTTGACCTCTGAGGATGTTTGACTTCTGCAAATCAAAGGACGGACCCAAAATGATGAATTTGTACCAAAGTACGTGTAATATCCCTACAATATCCAGTTCAGCACAAAGCATGAAAACTGTAGCCGCTTCTAAAACTAACGAATACTCAAACTGGTAAACAAAGATTTATTACATACGTGAGCTTTGGTGCTGATGTAATTTTGAAACTATATGAGCTCCTTTGGAAGCTTTCCAAAGTTATTGAGGTATTTTTACTATAGGCTTATGCTTCAGCCTTTTGGTTGGTGTGCTTAAGTGCTCTATCTCCTGTTCTTGCTTGCACAATGACACCTTAATTAGCTTTGCTTATGTAACCCTTTCATCAAATTGAAAGTAGTCAAAATGCGTTAAATTAGGGGAAAACCTCTAGCTGAGTGCAGAGCTGCGTAAAATTGCACTTCCAAAACCTGCAGGAGAAAGTAGCCATTCATGGTGCTTAATTACAGCAGACTCCCAAAGAATAAATCCACCAGAGCCTTAATGGATTTACAGCATATTTCAGTCACTTGATGTACTAGTCCTAAAATGCTTATTCTTTCCTCATCTTTTCTATTAAAACATTGAGTATTTCAAGAGCACGTAATGGAGATGCTTCTGGATCTCAAAGTTCTGTATATTTGTAGTGCCTTTCTTAAGCTCCCAATCACAACATTTACCTGTGATTTAAAACAAGACTTCTTGGATCTTCTTTGAGCAGCTGTTTGATGAAAGCAGCTGTATTTTTAGATGGCATCTATATTCTCCGTGTATTCGGGGTGGGGGGGTGTGTGTGCAAATACTGAAGGTTTTTTCCTATTCTTGATTAGCTGTTGCCTTCATAATGGATGTATGTCAGTTTTTGATTTGCAAACAAAGACAGATGCTAAACTGTATTTCGAGTTAAACTATTAGCCAGATTAAGTTTGTATTAAACACACACCAAAACAATTTACTGTCTGTTCTTAGCTCTTTGTAGCTGGCTTACATCTGGTTTTACTGTTCTAAGGAGGGGCCTTAGAAAGCAACAAACCTCCAGCTAAAGTTTTGGGGATGCTTAGATGCATTTTGATAGATGCATCTTTTTTATAGATGTCATTCTTCATTCTGAGACCGTTGGTATTTGCTCTAGGATAGACTACTGGTAAGAGAGATTTAAGCTAGCTATTTTGTTCTCCGTTTTCCTGACTAGCATTTGTAAGAACTTCGGAAAGTCTTTCAGTGTTCCCATGACTTTCTTTGCTCTTAAGCTTATTATGCTGTTTATGGCTCTCCACCTAGGTTTTTCTCATGCAGCTGTGCTTTCTGCTTGATTAATTCTACTGTTACACTTGCGGTTTTGTTTACTTGATATCTCCCTGTGCTAGCGTAGCTTTTAGCTGTTTTATAAAGTTTTCCACCACCCTGCCTCTCATAGCAATTAAGGCAGAAAGCTGAAAAATTGAAATGAATAAGACTTCGTTTTTGGAGCTTTAAAGATGCTTGCACTTGGTTTGATTTAAACATCTTCAAAACAAAAAAAAAAAACCAAACCAAACAACAAAAAACCCCACAACCCTTTTTTTCCTATTCCATAGGGGAAATTCACACTAGGAAAAACATTGCTATTGAAACTTTAAAAATACCTGGCTTAGTTCATTCTGGCTCATCTTTGTCTCTAAAGGCAGAAACTCTGTTGCTACAATACTTTTCTGCGACTAACTTCCTGGTGCCAAAAGATGTTTGCTTTATTGAAAGCTGAATAAGGACTTAGTTTCCCAAAAGATTTTCACAGAACTTTATAAAAGGAGAAGTTAACTGATTTGTACTCTTTACAGTGGTATGTTATATGACTGGCAATTGCTAGCTAGAGGAATGTAGCCCTTGCCAATGGAGTTAGACTGCATATCTAGGGGTTGATGATCTCTGAAGTCTGCTGTATTTTTTTTCCAAAATAGACTGCATTAGTAGCACATTTTAAATTTCTGCAGTCTTTAAGTTGGATGTGTTGAATAGTAAACAATATGACTGAGCACTAAGGCGAGTTCTTCCTCTTGCTTGCAGGTTTTTGTAATTGTCAGGAGGTGGCAAATGTCAAGTAGCCCTGACTTTTCCTCAGATTTGGAAGCAGAGGGGAGAGCGCGATGTCTTCACCTGACAACTTAGCTAGTTGAGTCATACAGACAACCTGCTTATGAGATGTTTGGGAGCTTTATGCTTCACAGCTGATTCTTTTGCAATTAAGCCATACACTGGGAGATCTTCAGTGGTGTACCTAAGGCAGCAGCGAAGCTGGAAGCACTTGCACCCATTACTCTGCAGCAGTACTGAGTGGAAGGCCAGAGAACTTCAAACAGCTTCTCCCCCACAAGCTGCTTTTTGATGATTTGGATAATTTCTCTGTCCTATGAGTTGCATTATGTTGTCACTGCCTAGGGTGATACTCAGATTACTACGTATTTGCCAGTCAGTGAAAAATGCACCTTCAGTGTGGGGATCAATTCCAGTCAGCCTCTTGAAGCCCTGCTTCAAACTTTGTCTGTCCTTTCTTCTGTCTTATGTCAGATGCTCAAAATGCTGACATGAGCCCACCCTTCTAGACGATGTTAAAAATTATTCTCGTGGCTTAAACTTGCAGTATTTTACAGAACAGAATCCTGAGACATCCCAAGCTTTATTATCAATCTGTTGGCATACCATTTGTATTTACTTGGAGAGGAATGATGTATGGGAAGGAAGGATAAGAACCTAGAAACATCCAAAACGTTGTCTTGCTACAGTCATATTGATGAGAGAGATTGAGCCTTCCTACAGGATGTAAGAACAGACTGGTTGTGCAGAGTACATCGATTATTTGGAAGAAGTGAACAAGCAAATACAAAGATTGATTTATTTAATGACTTGAAATACCTGAGATCTGAAATGTGTGGCTCCAAATCATTTAAAATCAGCTAGAGGATGAATGAAAATCAGGTGCCAGAGTTTGTAAGCCATTGTTGTCATTGCTGTCATCATTAGTGGCCCAACTTTCTAGATGAAACGAAGGTCATCTGGATGAGACTACGCACAGACACAAGCACACAGCATCCTGGAATACGGGTGCATTTGTGTGACTCTTCTTTCTCTTGGTTAGAGGGGCACGCTGCTGGTCTGGTCAAAAACTTCAGCTGCGTGCAAATTTTGATTAGTGAAATCCATGTAGAAAAATTACCTTGTAGTAAACATTCTTCAAGGTAAGCATTTGCCCCTAATTTGTCAACAGTATTTAGTATCTATTATTGTTTGTAGCATTTCTGAAAACAAACTGTAAACCTGTATTTACAAAACAGTGGTAAAAGCTATGCAGTTTGCTGCTTTCTAGTCTACAAATACAGCTCTGTAGGTATTTATAGATAAGTCAGAATGCTGAGAAATTTCAGTGTTACTTAACCATTTGATGTCGTTTTTTTTCTTCCCTTTCTAGGCTTGAGTGGTCGTTTCTTTGTCACAACACTTCCTACAATTTACCAGTAAGTGTGTCATACTAGAAACAGTTGTCTGTTTCAGTACATATTCTTCTTCCCTGTCCTGTTCGAGCAGTGGCATGGAAGATGTGATGAACAACTGGCTTATTTCACTTTTGTCAATCTCTAAAACATTTCTCAGGAGCTCAGTGCTCTTAATGAATGGAAAGTATGTATTTTTAACTTACAGTGGAAGGTTCTCTTATGAACGGTTTTGTACCTAGGTAGAAGTGAGGCTTTTTCAGTCTGGAAACAACATTTAATAGCATTTATAAAAATTGGTGCAAGTTTGGCTTCTAAAAACCTGACTTAGAAGTAGTACTGGCTCCTAGAAACCTGACCGTATGTGAGCAGACACACTTGACCTTATACAAGTGTCATTAAAATTTCTCATTTGAATAGTTGAGTGCGTAGGTCATATGTAAAACAGTACAGAAATTTTCCACTGTTTGTTTTACTGCTTCTCTTACTGCTAGAATTCTTCATCTGTTGACTCAGTACCGATATGTAGCTGTTGACTCCTAGTTGTCACTTGTTTTAAACTGTAACTCTGAAATGCAGGTAAGAATGAAGGAATGCTGACTTTTGATTTCAGTTCAGGTTATTGTTTAGAGCTTTGATTGTATTGATAAGTCCTCACCTGAGGCTTTTCTTTAGTTTAAATGACTTTACTAAGTTCCCCTGTTACCAATACTGTTAAAAACAGATCAGGAAAGATGTTTGCTGTATCTCCTCTCTAATAAAAAGATGTCATCCTTGAAATATTGAACCCTTTATGAAGTCATGGCATTGTGAGTCATGCATATATATACACACATACATGGACACTTTCGATTTTGAATTGTGTCCAAAAAATGATTTGGTTGTTAACCTCATGTGCTTTGTATTTGCTGTAGTGCGAGTGAATTTTTATTTAAGAAAAATAGCATTTTTAATAAATGTGAAAAGCTCATACTGTTTAAAAACTGAGACCTTCCATCATGGATTACATGATGCTTAAGCATTCAACTTTCTGAGCAAATCAAATCTATAATGTACATGGGTTTTTTGGGTTTTGTTTTTTACCATAGATACAGTTTAAGGGATATCTGTATTAATGCGTATTTTTGGGTTTTAGTGCAAACGATGGAGTGTTTCGCAGATACCGAGGCTCACGAACATTGGAAGATCTTCAAGGTTATGTTTTAGAGAGAAAATGGGAAGCTGTGGAGCCTGTTGCAGGGTGGAAGTCTCCATCTTCTATAATGTAACGCTTTGTTTTTATTAACAACAAACATGCTTTATAGCTCATTATTCATGAAGGGTGCTACGTTGACAGCTTAGAGACAAAAGGCCTTTATTTCCTAGACGTGTAGGCTTTGCAGAAGCAATCTGTATTGACAGCCTGCTTTCCGGTTCGCACCTTTAAAAGCAGTTTATTTTCTGCACTCGCTTTTGTTCATACCTACTAAGGTTTGTTTATATCACCTTTGAAAATATACAAAGGAAAAAGTACAGCCACTGAGCATTATGTAAGTGTCAGTTGCAATATCCGCTGAGTACTGGAATCCAGTGCGTGTTTATGTAGATTTTTACTTCATGACTTCTGGCTGCTTGAGGCAAGCAGCCTTTGGCTTTAAGAATTTATTGTTTATTTGTTTACAAGGAAGTCTCGTGTCCTCCCTTGGAATAGGAAGCTGTGTAGTGCTTATACAGTATATCAGAATTCGTTTTCAGAGCGTTGGATTTGCTTTGAAATAGCATAGAATGCTTGCATGACGTAAAAGGTGAACCTGAGATGCGAATGCCCTGCATTTCGTTCTGGCTAAAGCTATTATGTGTGAATTCATGTCAAAGATTCAGTGGGTGTCCTTATTTTTCATCTGAGGACGAGGAAGAGCTATAGGATATTTAGTAATGGGGAGAGGAGCTACAGGGCTGCATGCTGCCGTCAGTTGGGGAGAAGGTGGTTACGGCTGCACAGGGTTAAGCTGTGGAATCGGTATTTCTTGATTATGCTCAAATGTCATCTTTCAAGTCACTGTTTCAATGCTTTGCATCGAGCTGGCTTAAATGAACATAGTACAGAGAAAATATCTTTATCTGCAGTAACCCCCTTCTGACGATTACCAGGGGCTGAATGGCATTGAAAGGCCATAGGTAAAATCTTTTTCTGGTTTCTGGACAGTTTGCTGTGTATCTCAACTCCTATCTGTGTTAGAACCTGTCCCTTCCTTTTCTTTGTTTTCTAGGATGCATGGCATGGCAGGACTATTTCACCTCTCTGGATGGATCAGGGTAAGTAACTATGTGATAGCATTTTCCATACCTCCTCTTCATGCTTAGAATAATACTCTGTTTAGAAGTCAAAACCTAACTGAATATTTTTATTATCCTTTTATGAGAGTTAAATTTTCCTTACATTTACTGTACATCGGATGTATAGTATCTTTGCACTATAAATTTTGTGATACTAACAGACTATGCCAAAAGTGGCAGTTTGATTGTAAAGATTATCATCAATACTGAAAAGTACTTACTGTTCTTATTATCTTGGTATAGTTAAAATGTTCTGTCAAAGCGTGCTAACACGATAAAGTAGGTTTTTGAGAGCTGCTGCAAAAATGGTTGTAAACATCAGCAATACATTTACTGTCTACCGGGTTCTCTCCTTTAATACTACTCCTAAAGATTATATCCAGGTTCATTTTTAAAGTTTTATATTATGCTCTTCTGCAGTTCATTTGCATCTAGCGTATTGTACAGGAGAAGAGAGGGTAACGGTCTTATTCTTCAGTAAGAATTTCTACATTTGGATTTCAAACTGTCCATGCCATTGGCATAGGAACACAACAAATTTGGACAGTAATTATCAGAAGTAAAGGAGAAATGGTTAGTGTACACTGAAGTATGCTTTGAGCTTAAACATATTTTGAGACGCTTTCATTTGGGAGCTATCGAAGTTTTGCCTGTAGCATGCAGATGCTGAGAATTTTCAGACCTTTCCAGTTTTG
The DNA here is from genome assembly GCF_047370975.1 of Nipponia nippon. Lineage (NCBI taxonomy): Eukaryota > Metazoa > Chordata > Aves > Pelecaniformes > Threskiornithidae > Nipponia > Nipponia nippon. Next base: position 5,470,247 of record NW_028262358.1, on the reverse strand, counting down.
GTCAGGAAACATACTCTTTCTTAAAATCTTCAAGTGTAGTAAAGATTGAGAGACTGTATTTGATTGTAGCAAAAGGTCTTAATATTGTAACATGTGCTACAAAAAATAAATGTAGCAGTTTGAACAGAGTTCGTATCACTTCCAGTAAGCATCTAACCCAGAATCAAACAAAACTTTCAGTTATTAGGTTTCCTGTGCAAGCTATCTTTGATTCTTTCTTTCACTGGATAGTATTAACTGTTTACAGCCTTCTGGCATTTCTCTTCCATGGTTGCTGGGTAATGATATTGTCTCTGTCCAGTTTCCTTCCTGAAAGATTAAATGCTCTGGGACAAAACCTTCTCTAATTTGCTTTCCGCTTTGATGAATATTTCAGCTATACATTTCTTCACTCTTCTTGATGTGCTGTCCTTGCATGTGCTTTAATAAATGTTGGAAGCTGTTCTGACATTAAAAAAAAAAGACGCTGGAATTTCAATATTTAAACTTTTGTAAGTGTTGATTGTGGTTTGTTTTCTAATGGATATACTCTTGGAAGACATCTAATGTCATAGTTTACTTCCTACCAGACTATCTCTGTGATGCTTGGTTCAGTCAATTGAATTGGTAGGTTTGAATAACAGACTCCAGTTTCAGAGAAATCTTAATATTGTATTTGGATTATTCTCTTTAAATTTATAAGTGAAATCACTTATTCAGTATCTGCTTAGAATGGGTGGCTCCTTTTAAGAACTAAAGAGCTTGAGTAAGAACTAAATGGATCAATTTTAGTTATTGAATGAATTCCCAAATTTAAGTATGTATTTGGATCTTGTGCAACTTTAAGTGTCTACCACTCTGCTTCGCAGATGTAATTATGGGGATAAAGCTCTGTATGAGGTTACTTTTTTTTTTGCTTGGTGATGCGCTTGTGAAGCGGGTATAAAAGGGCTCTTGCTTTTAACCTGACTTGGTTGCTTTTTTCATTCTGAAATGTTTAAGTTCTAAGTTACCTTTTTTAAATACTCAGCTTCGTAGACTTCTGTCGGTGCTGTGATTGTCGTTATCTGGGACGCTTACTGTACAGTCTCCTTCCTACGACAGAGGCCATAAGAAGAGATGTACGGGTTCATGCCGTGGGTTCATCTAGGCCAATAGTCTGTCTCCAACAGTTGCCACCTTCTTACAGAATAGAAGGATTGAGAATGTTGTGATACTTTCCTGTATGCTCTGAGCCTTCCTCGTACATTTATCCGCAGCAAGATTACGCGTGGCATCTCTAATGCCGAGTACCTTAGGAAGAAGGAATTGGGCATCCTTTGCTTAAAAAGTCTTCTAATGTGAACAACTTGGTAAAGACAAACAAGATTTAATGGTATCAAAGGAATTATAGTATGACTTTTAAAGATAACTAGGGCTTGAGAGGGAAGACTTCGGTATAAATACTGTTAAATGAAAGGTCTTGATTAGGTATCAATTTATGTAATGGTGACAGCAGTATAAATCATAAGTGGTGTTAAGTATGAAGTTATTAAGTATCTTCCTCTCGTTTCCAGCAAATTCATAGCTACCTCACGGGCACTCTTGGAATTCATGTTTGGATTTCTTACGCAATCTTCATCTTAGCTACCTTATTGATTGGCCTGTTCCTGGGTTTGGTAAGAAAGCATACTACTTTCTTTTTCTCAATTACCTAGAACTTTTGCTTTGCATTAACTTGGGGAAAAAAGGAATAAACTTTGCTGATAAGAGATACTGAAGTACCGTATTTTAATGATGTATCTCTTCTCCCTGGTATCCAGTGATGCGGGGGAATGGTTCAGAGCTGCGCCAGGGGAGGTTTAGACTGGACACGAGGAAGCGTTTCTTTACCGAGAGGGTGGTCAAACACTGGAACAGGCTTCCTAGAGAGGTGGTTGATGCCCCAAGCCTGTCAGTGTTGAAGAGGCATTTGGACCATACCCTTAATAACATGCTTTAACTTGGTCAGCCCTGAATAGGTCAGGCAGTCGGACTAGATGTCCAGCTAGGTCCCTTCCAACTGAAATAGTCTATTCTATCCTCTTCTATTAAAATTCTTAAGTATTCAGTACTGCAGGTCCACTCTTTAGTGTTGTTACCTACTTCTGGTAAAGGTTAAGACTGGTTCACTCGAAGTTAACCTTTTTATGAAATTCATGCTTCGATTTAGACTTTAGTTCAACCACTAAACAAGTGATTTTAATGTTGGCCTTTTGTATCTAAGACTTTTGTACTTAAGGCTTGAATGTGTGTGGTCAGAATTGTGTAAAGACTCCAACTTTCTAAAAATGCAGGCTTTGTGGAGAGATTTTTATTAGCTGGGGTGGGATTGTATTTGTGGGAGTTAGCAATGTAAGTATGCTGCTGCAGTGTTACTCAAAATGAAAGGATGAAAATATTTTTTGAAAGGCTTTGAAGATTTGGAGGTTTAATTGATTTACTCTATTCAGGGCATAGCTTTGTGGTTACAGCTTGGTTTTAATAAAATCTGACTTCGCTTCTTTCTCCCCCATGATCTTTTGGTTTGAATTCTCATTAGTAATTGAAAAATCTGACCTCTCTTGTTACTAACCAGAACTGGTGCATTCATATATCAATCTCCAAAACATCAGGAAGGTTATTCAAACAAACCTGTCAGCTATATCGGCAAATGTTAAGGACCGTATCCTCAGCCCTGTGTTGTTTCATCAGTGGAAACAGTTCAAAGTTGCTTTACCTGTGGAGCTGGGATTATTTCTTCTCGGAATATTTGAATGATGCTTCTCTATGACCTCTCCAATATCAATATTGTGTGAGAAACTGAACTGGAAAAGGAGATATAGATGGGAATAGAAGTTCTTTCAGACTAGTCGCTTGGTCCACAAGCGTGTTCTGCAACTGTAAAAACAGTTTAAAACAGTTACGCTGATAACTGCTTTAACTAGCTGCTAAATCGCTACTCCATGTAGGAAGTGTAAAGGTTGTTTCTGGCACTTGGATATCTGCCCTTCAGCCCAAATATTAGTGTTAGTGACATAAAGAAAAATGGCACGAGTACGTTTCTCAGTAGTACAGGGAAGTGATTTCAAAGCAGTGTGTGTGTGTTTAGGCAAAACCACATTTTTATACATACTATGTGTACAGAATTGGTATATATGAGCAAATGTCTGTCTTTATACAATTTGAACAGCTGCATTTTTCTAGATGGTAGATTTTCATCACCAAATGACTGCAAATCAAGTTAGCATAACTAGGAGCAAATGAATATGATGACTTAAAAAAAACTTTCCTCCTTCTTCCTTCACTAAAAAAAAAAAAAAACAAAACCCAAACTGAAAAAACTGAAAAAATGTAAAGTTAATCTCTCAGCTTTTTCTAAAAAGCTTTTCAATGATTGAAATGTATTTCTTTAACGTGGTATCATCTGTCTCTTCTCTTCCCTTTGCATTATCCTTAGCACATGACAATGAGACAAATATCTTCCTTGCATTTTGATTGTATGTGTTCTACACACACCCCCCACCCCCCCAAACCTAAAAGACAAAACCAAGCACAAAAAGTGAAAGTACACATCGTGTATTGGGGAATCAGGGGTAGGAATTGAATAACATTCCAAAATACAGAAAATCTTGACCAGGAAGGTTTCATAAGTTTTAAATAAAAATTCCTCAACTGTGTTCTGGGCCTCTCTTGTTAAGATGCAAGCCGTTTCAATACTGAATAAATTTAGGGAAGTAGGAGGCAGAAAATTTGGAGTAGAAAGCAGAGAATGTTGGTTGGTATACACTAAGAGCACACTGCTTTTCAGTGTTTTTATTTAGCTCCTTAGGACAGCTCTTATCTCTGAGCAAGATCATATAATTTCCTCAAATTTTGTTGTATGTCTACCTAAAAAGGATGAGTAGGAAAATACTTAATAGCGCAGGGGCTGGTGGGATGGTTTGCTAATAAATGCCATTTTTTTTTTTTTTTTTTTTCCCTTTATACAGATACTGGTTTTGATTTCAGACTGCCTTTGCCCATCCAAGTCAAGATACAGAGCTGAAACATCTGGTAAGGACTCTAAACTGGGTGAGATACTGTAGGTTTAAATGTACACTTGTAGGAGGGAGAACTTAGATGTGAACCAATGGCAAGAAGTTCTTAGATGTCAGGAAGTTAGATGTGAACCAATAATCCAGGCATTCATTTTAGTCACCCTGACAAGGATTGATGTGTTGGGCTCTAAAATAGTGATGTCAAAGCATCTACTTGGAGGATAGCAAAGCAGACAAAAAACCCAAGAGCAGCAATTTATTCTAGCTTCCACAGCTGTGAAGAGGTGAAATGCACTCAAAATGAGGAAGTCTGGAAGAAAGATACTGGGGTTTGTGTATTTTATGCAAGTGCGCATTCACTAGACCTGTTGCTGAAATATAGAAAGGAATTTGCTTTGGCAGGACGCTTCCACATCCTACTACGCACTCCGCGTATTGCATTAGGAGATGCAATGTTCTGAACCCGTAAAATTCTCTACGTAATTTGTGGTTGGAGAAAGGAGGAGATAGAGGGAATCAAATGAATCTAGAGACTGCAGGTGTGGGGATGGGGGGAGGTGTTGCACCTCCTTGAAGTAAAAGAAGGAAACGTAGATCTTGCTGATCCTTAGAGGGCTTCTGAGCAGTATTCTGCTCCCTATGAGTACGGGAGGCAAAAACTTGCACATGAAATAGTCTCTCGTCAGCACCAGATGTGTGTTAAACTCCAAAACACCTTTTGGTATGTTTGTGCTATTAAGTGGAGGCAAAACTTAACTGTAATTAAAAATTTATTTTATAATTGTGTACATTTGTGTGTACTGGTTTGCTGTTGAAGATGAAGATGATCTGTAACACTTGCCAATAAGAATTTAGCCAAATCTAGAATTCGGAAGTGTGCAAAATCGTAGCTGTTCATCACTATCAAAAGAAAAACGCCCCTCTGCATACTTGTGCAGTACGCTCTCCAGTTGGCTGGGTGGTTGAAGAGCAGCTGTTACCTGACAGAGCTTACCAGTATCTTAGCACTTCCCCACCAATTTGTTTGATAACGATACCTCTTCAGGGAGCCAAGTAAAGCTGATCTGTCTTTAGTTTGTCGCTTGGTGGAACAGAATGAAAGCTATCTATGCCCGATATGCGAGAAAAACAAATGAAAACGGAGGAGAAATACTACTGAAGATTTATTTGAAATAATTGAAAAATAAGGAAAATACAGCCCCGTACAAGTTTTCAATAATAACGTTAGTGAATATTTCAGAATACATACATGGTGATGTAACTTTAAAAGACGTTGTTCTGAGATTCAGTCTAACTTCAGTACTTGAAACTCTTCTTTTGTTTAGAAGAAGCAATTACAAAGGATAATGTGGAGAATGCGGCATTAGAAGAACCGGAGGAGGCTGCAGAGCTTTCCGCAGATGATGCGGAAGAGACTGCAGATGTAAAAGATCTCTCAGATGGAGAAGATGCAGCGAATTCAAGTGCTGATGACTCAGAGGAGGATTTAGCACTTGAAAAAGAATCAGGGGAAGAAGAAATGGAAGACTTAAGTGAACAACCCTTAGCTGATTCAGAGACTGAAAGCTCAGTAAGAAAGCGTAAAAGTCAGGTGGCTGATAATGGACTATAGTTGTTTCGGTGGTGTATTTTGTACCCTTGGACCAAAGAAGTGTCAGACCCTGTGTCTGAAGCTGAAGCTTACACTTGATTTGTCGTTTGTGTTTACGCAAAACCTCTGCTCTGTCAGCAGGCTTCTTTTTTTAAGCTAATACTTGCTCGGTGGGTTTGTTTTATAAGCACATATGCTGTGTATTGTATAACTTTAGCCATGACAATCAAAATACGTGTATCTTATCTGTTTGAAGTCTTCTAAGAGAAAAAGGGGGGTAACAGGGTCTCAGTTCACCAGCTGTACAATGGTCATCTCTGTTTGTGTTCCTTTGTAAGTATTGACCTACGCAAGATCAGGACTTTTAACCCTTCACAGTAGCTTGGCAGGACTGTGACTTTGCTTTCTGAATGTTTATTGTTTCCAAATGCCACAGAAGCACCAGATAAGTGATACAGTAGTGAAAGAAGGCACCTTACTAGTCTTCTCTTAAAAATGTTGTGGATGATGGGCTTATTTTTATCACTTTCAACTGAAGCACCTTTCTGTTTCGTTTTCATTAATGTTTGTTTTGAAAGTTTGTCATACAGTACACCCCCAGATCTTTCAGTTTGTGGTCATTCGCAGGCATGCTGCACAGCTCAAGCTTGTCAGCTGCGTTTTTTGACCCAAGGAGTTTGAGTAATTGAAAACCTCAGGCCGAGAAAGAGTGGCAGCTCAATGTTTAAAATATGTTTGAACTCTTAAAAGGTTTAAAGGAAATTATTTTGGTCGGGGGGCTTTTTGCCAAAACATGACTTCCCCCCCGCAAGAGATTGTAGCAAGAAGTATTCACTTCTGTGTATTTCTTGCCAGTACAAGCTTGTCGCGTGCAGTGCAGTGCAGTTCTGCCATTTCCAACTCGGAATACGGTTGGCAGAACTCACGCTGCTTTAGTAATAGTAACTGAAGAGGCATTTAAGGTTTTACCTTTGATGGCTTTTCTACTTTTTTGTCACTGGAATCGGCACGTTAGAAAAAGAGGGGGGCACGGGTGGGTAGCGGGGAGAAGCTTTTGGTTTTGCTACTTATATCAAGATATAACGTGCGTCTGTTGAACTGTGTAAAGTGAAAATGGCTTGCCAGGTAGATGGCATTAGGTGTGGTTAGCAGACTTAAGTCATTAAAGATATCAGTATTTCCCTCCTTGAATTGGTTAATATATAAGGCTTTTTCTTGGTAAGGAATACCTACAGTGAGATTCTGTATGTTCCTATTCTGTTGTTGTGTGATCATGTGCATAAGATGTGTCTTAATCTTGATATTTTTTTTTTATATATATATTGCATAAATCTTGCTAACATGCATGAATTTCATCTTGTTCTTCAAGAATAAAGAGTAATCAGAGATGAAATCATCTTGTTAGAAGAGACAAGTTGCAAGTGCAAAATGCTGGTTTCCTTTGAGACTGAGATTCATACGGTCAATTTGTGTTGAAAGTTGTTGTTGTTGGTTTTTTTTTAAATGCTCATAAAGAGCATATTTACTAAGAAAGCTTAACTTTTCCTGCCTGTGTCCTGTTGCACATTGTGTCTTGGAACTATATGGTAGAAGGTTTGCATTTGTCTGTTACAGTTGTGCAAAGAACAAAATTACACTGCATATAGTGAATATGAATTTTCTTAAGGAACGTTTTCAGTCTGGAGCTTGAATTTCATATAGTGGACACAGGTAAATATGCTTTCACATATGTGAAAACATACAGTTGAAAATATATATCCATTGCACTATAATGAGAACAAGCTGTCCTCTGTTATTTGGGCGTTGTCCCATGTAACTGAGCAATTGTAGAAGCTTACAGACAGCAGAACTCAGTAGCAGTTGAGGTATGTACCAGCTTTTTTTAAACAAACAAACGAAAAACAAAAACAAAAAAAAAACCAAACAAAAAAAAAAACCCAAACCAAAATGCCCCAAACTCAAGCCAAGCTTTTATTTGCAAAAACGAAGAAAACTTTGTGGCCACTGTAGTCTGGAGGGAAGAACTGTGCACCTAAAAGCACGGAGTACAGATTTGTTGTTTCCATGGTGTATTTGCTGTTTTCATTATCTGTGCATCAGGAGCTCCTAAAAGTCTAAAATGAAAACAAAACTTTAACCGTATTTCATGAGACAAGCAGGAGTCGGTGTGTATATTCAGTTACGTGAACTTGCACAAGATAATAATAGGCATATCCCCTCAGTCATGGGCCCAAAACTACCAGACGCTAAACATATGTGGGACTGTATCCAGCACAGGTTGAGGGAAATCAGGTCTTCGATTGCGTACCAAAGAGGGTATTTTATACGGTACAGGGTCTTGTGATACTCGGCACATAGCAGGGAGCATGTCAATGTTGAATTTTAATGCAATTTCCCTTCACTTTTGTAATAACGTGGAGCCAGTCATCTAAAATCATCGTTAGCTGTTTAAAGAAGTTTTAACTTTAAAAGATACAGAACATCCTTATACCTCACAGTGGCTTTCTGTATGCTGTTGGGAATATGAAGTATTAAAAAGTCAGGTGTACCTCTTCTCAGTGCTCAAGATGAGGTATTTGGGTTTTTTGAATGTTTAGACAAATAAGGTGTTCTCACAAGAGCTGGATTTCATTATGGTGTCTTTGAATTAAAAAAAAACCAAAACCACAAACCACAGGTGACACTGTGTCCTACAAGGCGCATGGTTTATGAGATGCTGTGAGAAAGATCAGAAGCTCCTGTGTAGGGTGATTCTCTGAAGTCTCTGCTTACATTTCCTCTGTTTTTGCATGTCACTTAAGTTTGGATTATTTAAAATGAAGATATTAAGTATTCTCCATCATAATAGACCTAACTGCAAGACCACTCTCTGATGAGCAAGGATTAGGTAAGCAGGCAGCAAGTGACAGCAGTTCATCTCTTCATAGATCTGTCCTGTGAATCTGGAAACAAGCAATTTTAGGCTTCTAAGGCTTCTCGAACATAATATGTATGTCATTGCTCCTGTGTTTTCATGAATAAAGTAGGGAATATTAATGCTAACTTGGGTTTGACTGTATTTGACATGTACTGGAGTATCTGATTACAAAGATCGCTAAATTGTCATCAAGACTTGAGAAAAACAGGTGCTATGCAACCATTGATATCTCCAACTTAGTTGAACATTTGTAGGCAAAATACTGTAGCATGATACCGGAGATAATCAAGTTTGACTAATGTTTATCCAGCAAACACTGTAAAGGCTAAATTGGTGTTTAACAGAAAGACCACTAGCTATGCAGTAAGAGTGTGATGTTACCTTCCAGAATTAGGGTTTTTTCCACTAAAACACATTTTAATTGAATCATGCAAGTTTAGTACTAATTAGACTATTACAATAGTATTAAACTTGGTCTGCTTCCAAAAAAAAAGTCATTACCAACCTCTTGTGCAATCTGAGTGTTCTGCTATCTCTGTCCTCTGGTATGATTAATTTTTAAAAATGGAACTTGTTCTTGCAACCTCAGTATAGACAAAATGTCCTTGGAGAAGCTGCCGCTAACGCTGTTCAAAATGTTTTGATTAAGGATAGGGCTGTAAGGCTTGTAAACTAGAGCTGTATGTCAAAAATGACTTAAAATTCTTGAGAGCCAATTTAAATTTCAAATGGGATGCGTGCCACTCTGAAAACCAGTCCCTGATGGATCTGAACGTGAATGCTAAAAGCAAGTCATTCAAAAAACCCAGTGGGTTACTTTTTAAAGAGGCTACAAATACATACAGCCTTTCAAAACTCCCGTCCTCGAGATTTGTGTGAAACTTGTATCCGCGTCTTGGAATGCTGTGTATGTGCTGCACCCGTGCTGGGCAGCACTTGTACGTGGGCTTTCGTCATGGAAATGTTATATAGGATTGTCTTTTATGTGAAAGTGTTGCAAATTTATACTATGGGTATTTTTACTGAAATTCCATATAAATTTTGTATTTATGATCTTCTTGTAGTTAGTTTTCATTTTCTCAGTGTGCAGATGGCTCATCTGTGTGCTTAACAAACGATTATTTTTTTTAATACTGATCTTCCAATTAATAGTAGAGATTGTGACTTGTGAAGATTCCTTAAAGTCTTTAAAACAAACCTGTACACTAATGAATTGCTTCCCTCTTACACGAGGGAAAAAATGCTTGGGAGAAACACACCTAGGTGGAGGGTTTGGCTGTAGTAACTCTGGGCTGCGGGGTACGCTCTCCGAGGTGTAAAATGCAGCTGGGGCTCAAATGCAGGCTGCCAGGCAAAATAGTGTAACTCTGAACACTTGAGGGCTTCACCTCTATAGAATCATTTAGGTTGGAAAAAAAGACCTGTAAGATTGTGTTAAGGTTAAGGGTTTTTTCCCCCTCCCTGAGAAATCCACTAATTCTGCGAATCGTGTGCTAACTCTCTCTGGGATTTGGGGGACAGCAGTACATTTCTCCCTGCCGATGCGGTCGAAAAGAAGCGTAGGGATGTAAGTGGCACATCTTCTGATGGCAATTCACAGCAAGCAGTCGTTGCTAAAGAAATAGGCCTTAGGGCCGGGTGTGCCGGAGGGAGAAGTGACTACCAGGAACCATCGCCGCAACGTGTTTGGATGATGCGAACAACTGCTGGAAGCAGTGCACAGATTCATTCTCCTCAGGTGAGTTTCCTGAGCCACCTTTTGCTGTGCACGGAGCTGCTGCATGGGCTGGGAATTTGCCATTTGCTTTGGTTTTCTTCTTTTCCTGATGTAAAGTTGAAGGGGGGGGGGAATGGTATTGAACGAAGCCCTCGCGAGCATTTTGTTGTTTTACTATTTAATCACCTGCTTCTTGTTCTGTCTCATGATATGAGAATATGAAATTTTCCCCATGAAAACAGGCAGGTGGAATACCACAGGCAAAATCCAATTGGGTTTTGAAAATTACTTTGTTTAAGCAATCAGGCAAACATAAGCTCTATTTTTATAGAGGAACTATGAAGATGACTCTGATGGCTGTCCTGGAGCGGTAGAAAAGCTTGAGTTTCTACCTTGGAATTTTGAACTGGACCAGTGGTGACTCCCAGCTCCGGCAACAGGGCTGCCCAGTAGCACGTGCCGCCTACTAGGAGCTGATCACGCATTGAAAACGAGAAGCTGCGTGGGTTTGCAGCAGGGCTTTGGGCTGCAGTGTGGTAGTGGGAAGGAAATGGATCCCCTCTTTTTCCCTTGAGTGTGGGCCCCCCCCCGCCACGCGCACAGAGAAAACACCAGGGCGCTTGGCTGTGCAGGGCTGCCCGGGAGGAAACTGCACGTCCCGCGTGATGCTTTTGCACCTCTCCCGGGAGCTGCCTGCCTTTTCTCCAATTTTCTGCTTCTCCTTCCACTCCTAACCCAGCAGGCGCCAGTGGTTCGTTTGTAAGCTCCCTTACCAGGGAACCAAGCCTGCCGATGCCTTTCTTTCATTCCCTTCCCTACAGGGGAATAAAATGTTGTGTTTTACTTTAATGAAGACTGTGGTGACTGCTTCTTTTAACCAAACATCTTCATTTCTTTCCCAGTAGAAAAACACTTTAAAAACTCTGTGTGCTTTACTTTCACTTCATCTTTCCTGAGGAGAAAGGAAAGCTCCATATTTAAACATACAGGGAACAAATGGAAATTCAGTAATCAAATATTTTCATTTAAATTTCCATTTTATACAGAAAGGCCATTTTTCTTGGCTTGTTAGAATTTCTCCGAGCCTGCTGGTACTTTAGACTTCCACATCTGTGAATCTGAATTCCAGCAGGGTGCGAGAGCTGAACCTTGGCACCACTGATCGTCTGGGCACAGGCTGTGCCAGTAGCTCACGTGCTTGCAGGGGATGCAGAAGTGACAGTGGTCATTCAAAGTGTTTGACCGTCAGTCCCCCATCAAGGACACGAAAAGATCATCCTGGATAAGGGCACTTTTTGTGTCTGGTTATCGCTGTGCGGTTGGGAGGCCAAAAATGGTGCTGGGAAGCTCTTGGTAGATCTCCCCTGGATTGTTTTCATTGTGCTCGGTCATCCGAATCCTCCCAGGAGAACTGGTCCTTCATTTGATGCTGTGGTCTCTCTCCACCCCAGCGGTCCCCAGACTTCCAACCGACTTCACAAAATACACACTTTTGGGGGCTTTTTAGGGCCACCTGCTCACTGTTTGTGCTGAATGGCCAAGAAACTGTTGTCATCCCTGCGACAGGTCTATCACTTTCGACTCGGTCTCATGCTGAAGTCACAAATATTTTCTCTTGATTCCTCTGACTGACTTGGAGGGGCCAAAGTAAATTGGTTCAGCTGTGATTTGATGTGAGATACTCACTGAAAACACTTCACCTTTATAGTGTTCCCAGTCTCTAAATAGGTGTTTTCTGGCTTTGTTTGGAGAAACTCACAAATGCTCATGGGCAATTTGGAAGTCAAAACGGCCACTTCCGTAAGTAAAGTTACTTGATAAAGCAGCTTTGCACAACAGTCTTGAGAAATAGGTAACCACTGGGACATTGGAATATTTTAATTACATACTGCAGTTAACTTTTCCGGTTAATCTTTACTGCAGTTAACTGAAGTAAGAAAATCCCAGCTGACTCATCCTTCACCTGTGGAGGTTTTTGCATGTTGGCAGGAGACCGTTGATGATGTCTTTGATCCTGCAGTAGGACACAGTGGTTCGGACTAAAATGCTGTGTAGAGATCTCTCCCTCTCTCTAGCGAATAACATATGTAAGGATAAGCTTGTTGTAATATTTCTTAGAACACTTTTTTTGGCTTTCGATTGGAGCGCTTTCTAAGCCAGAAGTTTAATAGCCTCTGCGGGGTTTTTCTCCTGGAATTTGCGATACCCCTCTTTTGAACTAAAGTGCAAAGGGTTTCCTTTGCAGAGCCTGGTTATGTGACGGTCCTCCGTTGGCAATTCCCCAGTGACCTGCCAAAGGAAGCAGTGAGAAGCAGTAGGTGTGGGAGAAGATGTTAATGCTACTCTGATTGTGTCGGTTTGGGTTTTTTTTTTTTTCCTGTGCCCTAATTGCTTCTGAACACTTCAACCGAATCCCACATTGACTTTTATCAGGGAGGTTTGCCATGGCTGCTTGGGCAAACTCTTTGCTGTTAAGTCAGGTGCTTCAAGGTTAAAGTTCAGACAGCTGATGTCTCATGAGGTGGCCAGAGGAAACCTCTCATCCAGAGAGATTCATTAGAATGAGGAGCCAGTTTATTGGAGAGAAGCTGTGTTGGAGCCGGTCTGTACGTCGGTGTCCGATGTGCCGGGGAGATGTTTGCTGTGCTCTCCTAGGGATTGCACTCGTACTATGTGTAAGAGGCCGAATAGTCCTAGTTCAGCAGCAAATTAAACTTCTTGATTTGCTTCCTTTGTGCTGATATTGGCAGTGTCTGCTGCACCCCAGCGCATAAACTGGCCAGCAGTGGGAAAGGGGGGTGTCCTGCTGGAGTAGAAGAGTCTCCAGCTCCTGGTGGACTTGTGGGCTGCGGAGCTCCCCAAGGCACGTTGGCTGGGCTGCAGCAAGAAGTCGGTGACCCCAGCTGGGCTTTGGTGCGTGGTCGGCACATTTGGGGGGATCTGCAAAGGGCGGCGCGTGAGCAACTTCGTGATAGGGGAGGGAAGAGGAATTTTTAGCCTGAGTGGCAAATAATGGCCAGTAAAGTAAAAGCAGCCTGATATCGTGTGAATATGGGAAATGAACGTATACACGGAGAGAGAGAAAGATCAAGGTGGGGAGTGTTCTGAAGAGCTTAACTCTTTTTTTTTGTGAATACAGACATTATAAAAGGGGGGGAGACCAGTGGTGAAACAGTATCCTTACGTTCAGCAATTTTTGTGCAGCTTTGCAATATTTAAAAGCTTTTGAATTCATTAAGGTTGAATTCAGCTGCCTGTATTAATGTTTAGCTGTCGTGCAATGCTTGCTGTCTCATGCTCTGGGATAAATACCTGGGTTTAGCACAGGCGACGCAAACTTTAAATAAATGAAAGCGGACATGTCCCCAGTTCTGTGCTGGGAGCGCAGAGAAATGTCAATGTTAAGCCAGTTTGCATTTAAATTGTATCTGACACTGATGTGTGGTAAATGCCTCATGGGGTAATTGTATGTGTATTGATATTCATTTCCAGTAATTCCTCCCATGAATATTCTGACCAGCTATAAAAATGACCCCCACGCCCCCCGTACATCTTAATCTGAGATGCCCTCATCTGGGAAAGCAGTTAGAGAAAGAGCTGCAAATCTTAGTGCCATCATTCCCTTTAAATGATTCCTGAGAGTGAGCTTGCAGCTGGCACCCTCCTTCCTGCCGCAGCCCCTAAGATATTTCTCCAAAGATATTTGACAATCATCTCCTTTGAATCTTAAGCATTTTTTCTCGCTTTTTGCAGAACATTGTGTTCCTAGTTGTTATTCATAAACCAGCAGCGAGGAAGATGGCTGTGGTTTTCACGGAGGTATATGTGTATTTAACTTGATGTTATCTGGTTTCTTCAGCCTTGCTAAAGAATGAAAAAATCAAGTCACTTAAAGCCCAAAATTACTGAAGGCAGTGAGGCACGGCCATGCTTCTATTGCATTGTATTTCTTCCTCTCAGTGCACCACAAATAATGAACAGTGAGCAAAATACAGGCTCTCCGGTTTGCTTGCACCAGCAAGAGGTATGCAATGAGCACGGTGCATGCTGCTTTGCTCCTGTGCACGCTGCAAAATCTGCCGCATCTTGCGCTGTGCTTTGGGGGTTTTCTTTCCAATTACGGTATCAATTTCTCCTTTTTCCCCAAAATCTGGTTTTAATAAAATGGCATTATTAATAATTGAAATGTGCGCAGCCGGAAAACTGAACTATATACGCACGTGATATATTTTAAATTTTAGCTGTCAAAAAAATACTGTATACCTGTTGCAAACGACATGTATTTGTTACATTTTAAGTCAAGATTCAATCAAGAAATCTTAACTGAGTCTGTTACGCTTTGGATAAGCATCATCTCGTTGATAAGCTGGTTTTATTTCCAGCTGGTGAGTGCACCTGACTTCGTAACATTTTAAGAATAACTAGCTCTCTCTGGGATGTGGAGTTGGAATTGCCTTAAAATCAGGAGCCGTTTGCCTGAGGACATACTAGATGCCTGAGCTGCCTGGCAGCTGGGTCCCTGCAACTTGACTCAGTATCCAGGATTTTAATGGAAATAACTGGAAACTCACTTGCGTTAGGTGTTGTCCTAAATGCCAGTTCAGGCTGGGACCCGCTTTTCTAAATATCTAAATCAGGATTTTGCTTTTTGAACATTAAGAGTATCTTTCTTGTCTCAGTCTCCTGGATATTTTGGACAACAAAGGCATACATGAGAGACAGTACGTTCCTCTTTAGTGCACGTTTAAGTCATGCTTTCCTAACCTACATATTTCTCTCCTTGCTGATTAATTTTCTGTCTTTTTGCCATATTTTATTCTGTCATGTTCCAGGCTGGCGTTGACCACACGAAATAAAATGAGGTGCTGAAGTCCAATATGACACAAGAAGCTGGTGTATTTCTGTTTGGTAGGTAGGTAAGTTGAATCCTGATGAGGTCCTGTATTAATGATTTACAGACAAAAATACAGAGTTTAAAAGAGAGGGAAGTAGGAATAGACTAACCCTGTGAGATCTGCAAACATGTCTGGAAAACCAGTTTGCATTGCTGATTTTGAAGAGTATGCTAAAAAATTCCTGCCCAAATCAGTGTACGATTATTACCGATCCGGAGCAGATGACCAGGAAACGCTAGCAGATAATGTAGCAGCTTTTTCAAGGTAGGAGGATGATTTAAGGCTGGAGTAGGAGGGGGGAGTTGTAAATTCTGCATTATTCGTCGATGTGGTGCAATATTAGGTTTTTCTGTGTGAACAAAACTCTATTTTTCTGAAACTTTTTTGAGTTTTATCAAAAAGACACTCAATTCCTTTTCAGAACAACTCTCTCTCCCCTTTCACTCCTCCACCTAACATTTTCTGTCAAAAAGCAGCCCCTAAAATCTATTAGCTTTTTTTTTTTAGCTTTACCAGCATTTTCTTTCTTTTGTTAACATAAATTCCCTAGAGTCCTTGGGCTCCAATATTTAATCAGTTGATGAAACTGTAATTTCTGCATTTTGGGCTATAATGCCGGCAAGGAATCCTTGTGGTGGGGTTGTACCTTTTAGGTCCTGAGCTGGTTTTCCCTTTGGCTTGTTCCTAGACTTGAATTAGTTATGCAGCCTTCCCTGGTAAGTGCTTGTGCAGCATTGCTGGATCAGAGCTGCATAGCCTAGCAAAAAGGAATTGCGTATCCCAGCTTCGGAGCGAGCCGTGAAAGCTGAGGCTTGGTATTGGGTGGCCAAGCCATGCTTGGGGGGTCCCCGGCAGAAGGTCAGCACTTCACCAGGAAATACTGTAAATGATAGGAACTATTCTAAACCAGTTTTGACTTAGACTTGCCCCCTGCATTGCTGTCAGAACCTGAACTCGGGTCACCGTTTGCCTCAGAAGTACAAGGTCAACAGAAAGTAAGCCAGCATTTGCTGACAGATTCAGTGGGAGGGTGTCAAAACTCGCCTCAAGTCCGTTGGTTCCCCATCCCCTCAATCTCTCTCTCAGCCCAAGCGCTGCAGAGGAAAGAAGGCGGCTGGAGGCTGATCGCCTCAGCCCAGCTAAGCCTGGTTGAACTGCTGAAACAGCTGTTGGCTTCCCTTTCCTTTGGGTGCTCTGTTGGTGTAGACATTTAACCCCCCTGTGCTTGTCTTTGCTAATCTCTAAAGGCTTTGTCTTAAATCCCTCTGAGTCTAACAAACCAAAACAAGATTTTTCCAATTTGTCTTTAGCCTTTCTCCATCCTCACTTTGCTTTTCTGCAGTAGAGCAGCAATCCTGGTTACTGCTCCTGTTGCCTTTCCGCAGGCTATGAGCCATTCAGCTGGAAATCCCATGCAGCTTTAGTAAGGCTCTAGGAAACTCAGTAGTAATTAATTTAACAGCATCTCAATGGCCAGGTCTCAGAAATCAGCTCAGAACCCTAATTTTAGAGACATGTATAGAAAAGCTTTATAAAGTCAGGAGAAGAAAACCAACCTCCGCTGTGAGCACTTATTCCAGACCTCTTAGTTCTATGCGGAATCCCCCATCACAGATTGGAAATCCCCTTGTGTTCGGGGCTGTTCAAACACAAGCCAAAGGACTGCTCCAGCTTCGAGGAGTAAATAGGAGCAGGAGGAGTTGTAGTAGTGCTCACCTACTTTTTTATTTTTATCTTTTTTTAATGCTTCCGGATGCTATGATGTTATTTGCCCTCATAAAGACAAAATGAGATATTAATGAAAGGACACTCAAAGGAAGTGCTCAGAGGCAATAAACTGTAGAAGTAGTGAACTTTTTACTACTGACTGCTAGAGCTAATCATGATTAAGCAAAAGTCGGAGCTAAACTGCCCAGAGACAGGCTAACAAAAAGCTGGGTATGTCCACTTGCTGTTTTGGTGTTAGCAGTGAGATAAGAGCAGCTCTGCTCTGAAGCTGTTTTCCCCTGCAGGGGCAGATTCCTCTGAGAAGACCACCTCCTCGCATCAGGCTGCTCACCTGTGGGGTTCAGGCTCACCTCCTCTTTCCTGGTGTCTTCTATCATATTTTCAGTAAGAGCCTTCAGTTTTAGGTGTTCAAAACTGTGGAGCTTGCAGGCAGCCTGGAACTGAAGGAGATACTAATTAGCAGTGCCTTGAACAGCCCGAGACATTAAAAAAAAAAAGTAAATGACATTTGCCAGGTCCTGGTGTGGACAAAAGGCCCTCGATGCTGGGTTCCTGCCGCTCAGCAGTGAAGGTATGAAGGGGATGGAAGCTGTGTTTCTGTCTTTGCTCTCCCTCCTTTTGTATATGTGTCTTAGTGAAAACAAGATCTAATTTCCACAGTAGCTTTAGGCCATTTAAACATCTTCCAAAAAGGCAGTTAATAAAGTCTAAAAGACTTGACAATGGGGTTTGCTCTATTAAATCATCAAATAACAGAACTTGTTGACAGCCAAAGAGAGAGGTCATGGGGCAGAAATGTTGAAGTCGAAGCTTTGCTTGTTACCTTTCCAGCTCCCCTTGTGAGACACGCGGTCCCCTCCTTTCTGGCCACTGCAGCACTAGCACAGCTCTTGCAGCGAGGATGGGCATTGCAGCTGAAGTCATCTGCTGGGGCTTACCAGCTTTACTGGTATGAAGTGGAAAGGGTGCAGGGCTGGAACGTGGATATAGTGATTTACAGCTTCATGGACAAATGTCCTCTTCTATCTGTCCATAACAAGAGGGAGATGATGGTAAAGGTGGTCAGAGTTAAAAATAGCCCTTATGTAGCACTGAAAAACATAAGTTAAATAATTCTCAACATTTCTAGTGCCTTCCTGTACCTGTCTATTTGAAAACTGAAATATTTCCAGTAAGCAGCATGAACTTGCTGCCTGCAGGCAGATGGGCCTTCCTCTCTGCAAAGCTGACCCCCTTTAATGGGCTGTCAAACCTTTCTGGAAGCATGTTGAGCACAGGGCTCCATGGGCTCCATCTCGATAGCTACAGTGGTTCCCACTTGGTGCTGCTGAGGGACCAGATGCGGTGGTGGATTCTTATTTTCTGAGCACGTGGGATGCTACGGTTCACAGTTCATTAGACCGTGTTTGCAATGGCTTCCTGGCAACACATCTAGAAAAGGTAGAAACCTGGTATAAGGACTTCATGCTATTTTGGTTTATAAGACCTGTTTGACACAAGCAACTTTAAAAATCTTTCTTTTTTTTCTTTGATGCTGTTGGGAGAACCATGGCCTAATCGTTAAGGATGCAGAACTGCTTCTCACTCTGACTCTCACACAGCCCTTGTGTGTCTCTGAGCACGTTACTGGTTTTTCTCCCTGTTCCTGAGTGCAGCTTGTGGGTAAATATGAAGCAAGATGGACTTTACACCCCCGAGCCACAAAGTCGGATGACTGTGTGAAAGAAACGAGTACCTTCAGCTTCATTTCCCATGGCCAGAGAACTCCTGTTGATTTCCACTGTCAGAAGCTCAGTTGCAGGGTTCAGCCTGATTAAAACCATTTACTGTTTGTTTAAATATTTATAGATATAAGTATTTATGTTTAAATGATTCTATGATTCTAAGAAAGCACAAAACTGAACCAGAAGTGTGAATTGTTAGCCCATACCTTTGTGGTGCAAGATTATTCGGGTGAGCGAGACTGCTAGGACAGATTGTATTCGGAGAAAAATCAGTGTTGGGTTTTTCTGAGAGGTCTTTTTTTTTTTTTTTTTTGGCAACTGAATGGTTGCATTTATGGAGAAATAAGTAGGTTATTATTAAGGACTGATTTAGCAAATGAATGGTAGTTTCGATAGACGCTGGAATACCTTTGGAATGGCCCATGCAATTTTTGGAGCAGCGCAATCCATACTCATTAGACTATAAAATGAATGTCCTGGCCTTTTGACAGCACAGGAGCTTGAAGCACTTTGGACCTGTAATCAGACACCAGAGCATAAAATGTCTCCAAAAGGCCAGTGTTTAAGATGAGGTTAACACCAGGTACAGTAACTCTCCTCTAGCTCCCAGCTCTTCTGGGATTGAGGGAAGAACCGGAGCTCGCATATCAACATCAGTCTGCTCCTGCTAAGGCCAGATAATTATTTTTTATTCATGGCTTTCAAATGCCGTGGAGATGGCACTGGCATAAGTGAAGGCTTTAAGGTCAGAGAAGATGATTTGGGATGTCAGAGCATACGTTACTCCCTATGGCATCTGACTGCATTCACCTTGCATTTGCTCTGCATCCTGAAACGCCGTGTGTCCTTCCCACACCGTGCTGCCTGGCGATTAAATTCCCTCTCAAGTTGTCAAGAAACCAAGGGGTCTGAATGGAGAATAGATTTTATGACAAGGTTGGGACGCCTTTAGCTTGATGGCATTGAAGAAATCAATCTGAAATCTCCCCTCTCGGCATTTTAATGAAGGGGAGCGTCTGTGTGTGTAGGAAAATGTTTCTCCTAATCCGCCGTGACACCTTCTGCCACTGACTCCCCGGCGGCCTTTGGAGAAGATGTGTTTCGTTGTCATGTATGAGGAACAGCAGTTGCTTGTTTATCAGCATCGAGGCGTATTTTTCTGCAGATGTATTGTTGCCTTGTAGCTAGGTATTAAGGGCGTTAAAATGACTGGGCACATAAATAATTCAAATATTGGTTAAAAAAGCAAGGCTGAGAATGTGATTGGGGTCAAACAAGCATGTGAAGTTGTAGGGGGGAGAAAAGGAAAGGAATGCTTGCAATAATAAGTTGGTTACGTTTCTGCGATGTCTTTCATCTCGGATTTGCAGAGTGCTGAGAAAAAAGTCATTGTGTGGATGGCAAGACGCCCTGGGAGAGAGAATCCATTTTCCTCAAGCAAAAGTAGCTGTTGCTTAGCCTCGCACAGCACTAGCGCCTGCCCCTTAGGATGGGAAGTGGAGCTGTGGGGGAGATTAAGGTAGCAAAATGGGTTGGAGTTGGGATGGAGACTGCCTGCCTGGTGTGTCCTTGCCCAAACGCGCCGCTTGCAATGCAGCACAAAGGGATTATTTAGCACAGATTTGGAAGGGAAACAAGAAGAGCGGCTTCAAAATGTGTTGCAGTTTGAAAATTTCAGCATTTTTCACAGCTGAAAATGAGTGGGGAAAGCAGTGAGTGCTTCCCTCTTGCCCAACTGCAACATAATTTACATTCTGAATTTTTTTAACATAGAGGGAAAAGGGGGGGGAAAAAAACCCTAATCCCCGCTCCTTTCCTTTCGTCCTTCTTTCAAAACAGCATTTAGCTGAAGTTGCCTAAATCGGGAGTGCTTGCTGCCTTCCCCACTGCGGCATCTCCCTGCTTCCAGCTGGGAAAAAAGATGCACTCACTGGCAATCGCTGATTGCAGCATGCGAGTGTGGACTTGGCTGGAAAAAAATGTGGGTGATGAGAAGATGAATAAAAAAAAATACACAAGGTTTTTACAAAATATCCAGGAAATCTTTTCACTCAAAGACTTGGAGGAAGCAGGTGGTGTGTGGCAGCCTAATGAACGCGCGCTCCAGTTAGTGGGAAGTACTGCCCTTGGGTTTTGTTTGCTGTTGTTAAGGGCATTTCCCTATGGCTTGTCCAGAAAATGCCTCACTTGAAGTGTCCAGCAAACTCATAGCTGAAAAAAACCCATGTTTCCAAAGCAAGATCAGGTTTTATTTTAAAAGTATAATACTAAGGTAGTGATCCCTTTTGGTGTGAGCAAATACTCAGTTCTGAGTATTGATTTGATGTTGGTCTAGAGGATGCAACCTGATAAGGTGCGAGGGGAAGAGAAGCCACAGAAGGCATCAGAGGAGACATTTATATTTAAAGTCTGGGACTAATGAGCCTGAGGACCACAAAAAGCTGAGGGACGGAGTAATTTGATGGTACATAAAGGTGACTGGGAAGGAGGCTGTTTATCGCTGCTTGAAACAACATCGTTTTTCTTGCGTACACTGTTGGGAGGATTTTTTGCTCTTTGTTTCTTTTGCCAAGCTAAAAACACTACAGAAATGTTGGTACTTCAGGATTGACACTCACACATGTCCTTTGAGATGGTTTGCACCAGTTAAAATTCTGACAGGTCTGGAACAGCAGAGAAACTAGGAGGCTGGGGAAGAGGGAGATACTTCACATCCTTATGCTTTTGAGTTTGACTGTAAAAATGAACAAGGTTATTAAAGGATTTTTGCTTTCTTTATATTTGCTGGGAAAAGATGTCTTAGAGCTGGGAGAAAGCCTTCGGAATGAGAATTAGAAAGAAAGGGGGAAGAAAAAGTCATGTTTTCTTTGTCCCACCCTCAGCCCATCCTCCCCTGAAAAATAACACACTGATACAATAGCCTGAAAACAAGTCTGAGAGGACATACTTGCAGTGTGTGTCTTGGCATCGAATAATACAGCTGACTCCCACAACCACACGTCTTCTTCCAAGCATCATAACTATCTTTCTCCTCCCTGGGGCGCGCTTCCTGGAGAGCTGGCATGACCCGGTGCTCTAGGGCTGCAGAAATTTGGGTCTCATCCTGGCTCTGTCCCAGGCTTCTTATGGAAATGTCTCTTGATCTTTCTATAAAATGATGAGATTGGGTCTTTTTTTTTTTTTCTTTTTTTCTAACTTGTCAGCTTAATATGCAAGCTCAAGCTGACTACTACTTGCTGTCGGAGCATAGTCGGAGGGTAATAGTGGTTCTGGTTGCTCTCTCCTTGCTAGTAGTAATTATAACATCAGTCTTAGGCTTTCTAGTGCTGAGCAGGTAGTCAGGTTCTAGCAGTACTAGAACTTAAGCTTTTATTTTCTCTAACTAAAATTTAATAGCCATCATCTAAAAGTGCAGAGTCCTCTAAGAGGGAGGGATGCCTTAGTGAGAGGTTGAGGCGTACCCTACTGTCTCTTGCAGAGAGGGTTTGGCTCCGCACACATCTGTGTGGAGAGGCAGCCCCTACTATTGCACACCCTCTTGTGGCTTGTAGTAACAGTGGCTGTGCTGCGACATCCCCTGGATGGTGAGAAAAAGTCCAATTTCACAGGTAACGTCAGGAATGCAACCCTATCAAGATAGATTTGGATATTGCAGTGTCACCTAGTTGACCCCATAAAAGGGATCACGATCCTCTTGTGCTGCTGTTGGGGGGAGGGGGAAGATAAGTTTCTATGTGCGCAAGCATGCGATGTCCAGCCTGACCGCAATAAATTATAATTTCAGATTAAGTGTGTTTTAGTTTGCTCTGTTTTGGAGTCAGCTTCCATTTGTATCTGGGCTAAAGACCCCAGTGGAGAATAAGCCCAGCTCTGGGTTGATGTGGTTTCTGGTCGACACGTTGAAGGCCAAGCAAGGTCAGGAATGGTTGAGCAGATGCTGGACCACATCATTCAAGGACTAGTTTGTAATTTGCCCTATTGGGAAAGCAGTTGTGCTACTTGGTCTTTTCCTGCACCAAATTATAGTGGCCGCGTTTGGTCTTTTCCTGGAAGTCTGGAGTCCCTGCGGTACGATGGGCTGTCCCTGGGGCTGCAGCTGTAGTCCCAGGGACTATATGATGCACGGCGGCCGGCGACCGCTGGGAACAGGACCTCTCCAAGCAAAGCAACTCCACCTCCGTGCCAGCACAGATGCAGTCCTACACTCCTCCATCCTGCCCATCCGCTTCCCATGTGGCAGCTCCTTTCTGTGTCGTCTCACTGCAGACACCCATAGCACAGGGGCAGGGAGGGCTAAGCATGCTGGCCAGGCTAGTTTTATTCAAAAATCCCATGTCTTTTGGCTCCCTAGTCCATAGAAGGAATAACTGAGGGGGGCTGATGACTTCTCCAGTTCCTGCACACCCTCTGTCATCCAATTCTGCCCCAAGGCTTTCGAGGAGCCTGATGCTCACTGTGAACCTCATTATTTTGCAGCTTCTGTCTTTTTTTTTTTTTTTTTCAAATGGTACCAGCCAATAATATTCAAAGGCTCTTTGCCTCTTTTACCCTCCATGGACTTCGGTCCCTCCTTGCCTGCTCCCTCCTGGCTTTGTGCATTTCGTGGGTCCTGCTGCAGCTCTGGGTCATGCAATTAAGTTCTGCTCCAGCCCCAACACAGCTTTCACCTCGTTTCTCCTGACAGCAGGAAAATCTGCTCTTGCCCATTAGGAACTGTAAATAACCCTGACAAAGCAGGCTTTTTATTCTCTTTATTTGGCTCTGTGTCAGATGGAAGCTGTACCCCCGGGTGCTCAGGGACGTGTCAGTAATGGACCTGTCAACCTCAGTCTTGGGGCAGAAAATCAGCATGCCGGTCTGCGTTGGAGCGACTGCTATGCAGCGCATGGCTCACGCTGATGGAGAGACGGCTACTGCTAAAGGTAAACCATGCAAAGTCCCCACCGCAGTGAGTTAGAGATGAACAGAGTAATATTGTGCTTGCTGGTTGTGAAGTCCAGCTTGGTTTCTTGCTCCTGATGTTGTGGCCGGGATGGGTTTGAGTTGCTGCTCAGAGTAATCGGGTTTATTTTTGGTTTTGTTTTTACTGTTTTCCTTTGTCTGTTTTGTGCATGGGTTCTCCCTCGCTGTAAAACAGGGATGAGAAAGGCAGTATGTAAGAGGGGAATCATTTGTAACAAACACAAAATTGAAAACTACATCTATCTATATATCTTTCTATACATTCTATAAATATAACCATATATATAGTCACGGCAACATTCTTCCTGTTACAGAACTGCTTCTAGAAATTCAGAAGCCTTTGCTTGTCTGGGAAAAATACTTGGTTTGAAGAGAGCTCTTTGAGTGCATCCCAGGGAGCCGGTGAGATAAGGGCCCCTCTGCGCTAGATGCTGCATGAAGACGTTGCCAGCATGGAGGCTGCAGCCTAAAAGGCTGCAAGAAACGGGATGTTAACCAGAATTCAGATGTGAAATGGTTTCTTGCTCCTATAACCTGAGCTGTAGGGTGACACAAAATCTAAGAAAGGTCACACGATGTGCCTGTTGCATACAAACAGCATCGGGCTGTGTGTTTCAGTGCTCTAGCACTGAATGAAAAAGGATACAAAATCTAAATAGGTAATATTTAAAAAAAATAAATACCATGTGTGGTTGAGATATTTATCTAACAGCGTTTCCATGACCAATGCAGCAAATGCCAGTGTGAAGTGAGTCTAAGTATCTGCCCTGCAGCGGGACCTGGTCTCAATTCTCATTAAAAAGCTGTGTTGCTGTGATGTGCACTGTGATGGGCTGCAGCACAACTCCAGCAGTAATCTCTGTAAAAGCAGATTTCTCTGATTTTATAGTGTGTTTGGGGATACATTTTTTTTTTTTCCCCCTTCCCAAGAGATTTATTAGGAAGCCAAATATTTTATGCCTATTGTATGTGCAGGCACATTCCACACGATGGAGCTCAAATACCTTGAATTGGTTTGCGAAGCGATGTCTGGTGGGATGCCTTGGTGCTGTCCTGTCCTTTGGCAACCCTTGCAGATTATTTCTGGCCCAGGTTATGCTGAGAGGAAACTCTGAAGCATTATGCTGTAATGTTAAGTGCAAACATATTAATGCAATGTTAAGAGCGAGATTCGAAACATACCAAATTCAGGATGTTCCTTAGCAAAAATTCCCACCAATGCTATGGCCCGGCCACATTTTAAGGCATAAATCTATAATGGCATGTGAAGTCAAGTGGTACAATAAGGCTGACTACTAGGGTTGAGTTATGGTTGTGGTAGATAACTTAATTGTGGAATTTCCTGACTTTTGTGCACTTACATTTTCAAACTTTAACATATGATTATTGCATTTAATGCTCTTGGGTTTTCAAGCTAGGAGAGCTTGGTGTACTGGCAACGGTTTGAATGTGCGGTCAAATAAACATATCCATGGGAGCTGGTAAATTTTTCATCGCTTTCAAAGGACAGTGTAATTAAAATCACACCCGCTGTATTGCATTAGCATTGCTTGTAGAAAAAATACGGCTTAGGTTTTGTGTTCTGATGGAGGTGGAGTGGGGCATTCAGTGCCAAGCTTTTCATTTGACCCTATAAGATGACAGGGATTAGCTGTAAAGTACACGTTTGGCTTAAAAGTTCTCTTAAACTTGAGACATTTGGGATCCAGGGGGTTTGCTACATCCAACTTCTCTTAAACTCTGTGATACCTCTGAAATATAAGTGAGCAGATTGTTGGTTGCTTTAGAACAGGTTTTGCTTCAGCTGCACCAATTTACGTAAGCCAAGAAAGTCTGATCCGTAGTCTTGTGGCTTTTGCAAAGCCTGGCATACTTCGTAAGCTTGACTTTTGGCTCAGGTGTGTAGGAAGTGACGTATGTGGTGGTGCCTCTGCTGTTGTGATGATCCTTGAAAGCACAGCATGGTCTGAATCTTGCCTGTTCCCAGCCAGGGAAGCCCCCCTCATGTCAGGGGGCATGGCAGCTGCCCAAAGGAGCACCCACGGTGTGCACGTGCCCATGCCCAGGCACTGTTTGGTGCATGCCACAAGCCACACATCTGCCTGGTTGGGCTAGAGATAATCTTGGGTTCACACCATCCTTACCTGCAGAGCAGGCTGGTGCAGACAGCAATAACAACTCCTTCCCCTACCTTTCTGTGTTTTGAGAACAATGCCTGATCCCGCCAAGGAATTCCCTTAAGCAACAGCATTGTGCTTTGAAATGCTCTGCTCTTCCAGTGGGTTTGCCTGCAGGTTGCAGCATAAATGTCCTCTCTAGGGACAAGGGCATGTCATGGTGTCTCTCATTAAGTAAAACTCTCTGCCCTCACCATCCCTCTACTTTGGGGCTTGTCAGGGTTTTGGGAGTTGCTGCTCCTCAAGGGATGCTCTCCTGCAGCAATGAAGCTGGTGGAAAGGAGCATGCATCTTAACCTAAATAGGGTAAAGTCTGGCAGCTTGCCTTAAACACACCTTCACTGATAATTCTGTTCATTAGTAAAGGATCTCTTTTGGGAAAAATGTTGAATTGTAATTTTAAAAGTTGCTGGTGACAGGCCATCCAACACAATGTAAGTTATTCCAAAGGTTAACTAACTCCACTCTGAGCAGAATAAGCTGTAATCATGGTCAAAAGTTGTACAGCTTCAAACCCAGATGTTGGATTTGCTTATACTTCTGTTAGCTAGACTTTAAGAAAAAGAAAAAAACATTGTCCATATAGGCTGTAATAAGATTGCTCCTCAGTTTTCTTTGACATGTCTAAATAGACCTGGAGTCCTTCCTTATAGAGAAAGCTCTCCTGTCCTTGTAACAATTTCACAGACCTTGGCAGTTGTTCCAGTTTTTCCAGGTCGGTCTTCAAGTGTATTCCCTAGCATTGTAGTTGTAGTTCATCAGTGTATGTGGCAATCTTCCAAATAATGGATTTTCTGTTCAGTAGAAACTGAAAAATCAGGAGGAAAAAGTGTTTTGGATTAACAGAAATGTATAATTTGATCCAAAACATAATGTTTTATTTCATTTTCCTACTAGCTAATGCTTTTAGCCACAGTTCTGTTCTGAAACAAAAGTGTTAGCTTGGAAGAAAACATTTCCATTTTGAAAATATCAACATATGACATTTTGACTTAGGTGAATTTTTCTCATCCTTACCACTCCAATTTCAACCTCTTTAACTAAAAATATTTGCCAAATTTGATGAATAATCTTAGCCACCATTAAAGAGCAAAGGGCTGTTCTCTAAACACTTTTCAACAAACCCCTTGATTTTTATTTTTTTTCTTGCTTGTCCATCAGAAGGTTCACTATTCCTCCATACAAAGACACTCATTTGCCATCCCGACTGTGTTGTCTTCAGTCAGCACTCCCTGCAAGTGCAGTAGTACTCATGCTCCTGTAAACAGGACGCGCCTTTGAGTACACTGAAACAAAATCTTGTGCACCATCCAGCTGCTTAGCGAGAAATAGCAATTTTTTGAAACCTTAATCGATTATAAACAGATATATAGCATTATTTTATTGAGATTTTTATTCTGTTTATATTGCTGCTAATTACATAATGCTCTCTTACTCACCGATTACCTTATATTCTCTTGTTTTAGCCCAGAAGCAGTATTGCGATACCTGACTTCTCTCTGACTTACTGAAAATCAGCCTGGACAGCCTGACTCTGTTCTTGACCAGATCTTTTGAAAACTTTGAATGATAGTTATTCGGATCTGATGTTTTTATGTTTACTATCTGCAATTGTTCTCAAACAACTTTCTGAGTTACTGCTGACGCAAGGAGGGTTTCACCATTACCTGCAATGTGACTGCACCATTTGCTTTGCCAAATAGGGAATAGGAATATTGACTGAAAAGCTTTCTTTTTCCCCCCTTGTTTTAGTTCAGTTACTCACAGCTCTATCGTTTCCACTAGAGAGGGAGCAACACCTTTTTTCCTCTGGCTCTTAACAGACTTCTACCATGGTTTTTGTTTCCTTTGATGCTGCTGAGCATCCGAATTCAGGTTCCTTGTGCTCATCAGACAGGCCCGTGACTGTGAAGGAGGGATTTTGCGATCTGTTGCTTTTTGTGCTCAGACACAGTGAAAATAGCAGGACTTTACCCATCTTTCAACTGTTACCTATGTGGCGTTCCAAAAAAATGTTAATTTTGAGGTATGACTACTTCGGAGTCATTGAGAGGACAATATTCACATGGCCTGGACTGACCTGGCCCTGACTCCCCCCAGAGACCGGCATGGCCAGGGGACTTTCTGATGCAAGTGTACACGGGCAGTCTGGCATGACAGCCCTCCTAGACCAGCCAGATCCATTTTGGCCACACGTATTTTTCCCTGCTGCCTCCAGCCTTCCTGCACAGCTGACAAAATGTGTTGTGTCAACAAAATGATCGTAGGCACAACTCGCACGCAGCATTTTGTAAGGGGTAAGTGAGGTAAGGCTGGGCAGGGGATTTCTCAGCCAAGTGTGTTTCGTCAAGAGAGTAATGTTAAGTACTTTAAACAACTCTGTTTCTTAGGAGATGCAGCTCCAAGAACATAGATACTTCTCTTGAGAAATACCACCGTGCCAAAAGGACATTGCGTTGATCCCAAGTAATGTCCTCTGGCCCCTAACTTGGAGACAGTGGATTCACTGGTGGATTCAGGGAAGAATGACCGCTGTGGGGCAGTTTGGCTGCCATGCTTCTGAGATGCCCCTAAAAGGGAAATGACGGGAATTTGTACAGCTAGAGAAAAATAGCAAGAGTTCCCATTCCCATACAAGGTAATCCTGACAAAATATGCAAGCTTAAACTGGGCTTTTCTCCAGTGTCCTTCCTGAAGTATGTTGCTTCTGGGTTGCCCATAGGGACAAACTCCATGCCCTTCCTGTACCAGTTAATGAAGTAATATCCCATCAGAGATGGGAAGGAGACTCTGAGGTTTCAGGATGAAAAAAAAGTTAAAAAATATTATCACTCTGTTCTCCTGTGGACTTCCCAAGTGGGTCCTGTCCCATGGTCAACCTTGATTTGTTGCTATGTAAAATACTTCAGTTGAATTCCCCAAGAATGAGGAAAGCCCCAGTTGACTGAGGTTTATGTTCCCTGGTGCAAAGATATGTCCTTGCTCTGGGCTTCCCTGGGCTAAGTACAGGCAGGTAGCAGTGGGGCTGAGGCACCTGCACCCACTCAAGGCAGCTGTGGAGTGAAGGCTGTGAAGCTTCCCTTTCCTAGGCACCCCACCCTACCCCAGTTCTAGTTGCATCTGGCCCTGAAACAAGGTGGAGTACAAATAATGTGAAGTCTTATCCTTGTGATATCAAAATCCTTTTCCTGGCCTCCTGTGTGTGGCTAATGCCATGCTCTCTGCACTGTCATTGACCTCAATGGGAACCCGCAGTGTGCACAAAGGTAAATGCGTGCTTTGGGCAATGCTCAGGATTAAAAGAAGACAAAAAGAAAAAAAAAGACTAAAAGCAATCTGAAGTGGCATGAGGAAAGGCTGGTTTACAAAAATCTGATGTTTAAACTCTGGCAAATGTCACACATTGCCGCAACCGTGTCCCATGGGAGTATGGATCCAGGACTGATTTGTAAGAATAATATTTGCAGCACCTCAAAACTGAAGTGTAAAACAGAGTTGCTGGAGGAAATGAATTGCTTCTGTTTTCTTCAACTGCAGCTAAATGTGCAAGAAATGGGAGTATATTTTTAGCAAAACCTGATTTGAGGTAGAAAAAAACCCGGAATCTGGCAACACTTCAGGACTATGTATCATATGTTTTTGAAAGTCTAGAAAAATTGTCAAAACAAGCTTTAAAATGACCAAGATCAAGTACAGATCAACTAAAATTGGAACTCGGAATCTCTAAAACTTTGAAAAATTTTGTGTTTGTAAAGTTTGAATTTGACCGTGCAGATCCAAAATACATGTGTTGAGCTGGTGCTTTACCAGAGAGTTGTTAACTTTACAGGGTAGACGAGAGGAATTTTGCGAGTATGCTTTCGTGAAAACGCCATAACCCAGTTTGGGACACTTGAACTCTGATTGAACCAAACTGCTTAAATCTAATCTTAAATAAGATGAAAGCAGCATCTTCTCTATTGCCATGTATGCAGATAAGTTGAAAGGATATGGTATTATTTTAAATAATACCATATATTTGTGTTTTAAATCTTCCCTTCACCGAGTATATTTTATTGTGCAGTTTCTATTTTAATTTTTGCTTTTGCAACTATTTTTGTGTCCGTAGGGCTGTAGAGGTAGACTTGAAAATAAAAGTAAAAATGGAAATAAATGGATACCTAAAGGCGGATTGAACCATAACATTTACATTTTTCCCTTATCTGATCTGAGGGTTTTGCAATTGCTGGGTTAGCAACCCTCCGTCTCATTCACGAACTCATATTTGACAGAGCAACAGGAATGCAGATCCCTTGTTTCTTAGCATCACTTAATGGACTTGATTTGGCAAATCACTTATGGGATTTGCGATAACCCACCACAGCGGATTTTACAGGACTTTAGGAATTCAGTATGCATGGGTTCTTCAGAAGAAACTAATTTCTAGGTAATTAATCTGTGAGAGGGAACTCTTTTCAGTAATCTTAAGGGGACAAATTAAATGGCTAAAATGCAGAATGTTTTGGTTTGTTGCTACTGTATTTCCACCGATTGAAAGCTGCCTGGTGGCTGTGGGAGGGTGTAACCAATTTGTTTGAATAAGCTGTTCATAAGTTTCCACTCTAAGAGACTTGTAATCCTTATTTAATAAAATGTTGTCATAAAGACCACTTTTTAATTCCTCAATGGGCTGGAGATGACGTTTTGAAACAGAGGTCCATTTACATTAAAAACATGCCTACTGCGGTAGACCAAGAAAAATAAGGCTTTCTATAATATTTTTGAGTTTTACAGTGTGTTTTCCTTTATTTTACATTAGGTGACAGATTACTCCAAAAAGAATAAGTGATAGATTCATAAAAATATAATTGTATGAGGTTAGCTGGTTTGTAGTGCAGCCCGGGTTGGAGGCAGCTGGCACAGAGCCTCTGGCTGCTTGACCCCATCTGGGATTGTTGGATGACATTTAACCTTGGGGCTGCCCACACCTCAGGAGTGATTTCACTCCACAGCTTTTGAAGGTAAAAGAGAGGGGATCAAAACACACAGGGCATGAGCACCCGTCCCTTTGGTCTCAGCGGAGACTTTGGAGACCACTGGTCTCTTGTACTGGCTCATCTTTGTATTTTGGGGTCTCCTGGGTGGGGACTGCCACTTGGGATGTGTTTCTCCTACTCAGTGAGATCAGAACTTCTACCTTTTTATTACTAGAAGTGTGAACCTTTAGGTGTGGGATCACACAATGGACGTGTGGTCCTCCTTCAGCCCACAAGACAGGAGGCAAAAGTGTTAAAACAAAGAAAAGTGGAGCTTCCCCCTCGAGCCTTTAAATAATTGTCTGCTGAACTGTGTCCTTCTGTTTTATCATGCCTTGAAATACTCTGTAGGGATAACAACAGGTATTTGCTAGAAGAGCACTTCAAGAAAGATAGGTTTAACGCTAGTGAACTTTTTGGCGGTGGGAGAAAGCAGCCAAAATGCTGTGATCAAAACGCTCAAGGGACTGTGTGTGGCAGTGGTGAGGAGGACTGAAGAGCAATGTTGAGAATGACAGACCCAAAACACCAATCTTCAGCAATGTGGCAGTGTACAAAAAGTTGCAAGGCTTAAAGGTATTTTTTTTTTTTTTTTTTAGATCACTTAAAACTCTATATTTGTGTGTATGTCCTTAAATGTACCAGCCAAAACTACTGACAAGTGGCAGCCAGACGCTAGGGGCTTACAAACAGGCTCCCCATTAGGATAAAGAATTACTCATATGGGTTAGGCTTAGTTTGATTATAATATCTTTTCTTTCCAGTATTGGAGCAGGGATCATCCCAAACAGTGTGCAGACAGCAGTCACCAAAAATTTGCCTATAAACAGAGAGAATAAGCCAGAGAGCTCTCACAGCAGCCCACCACTATTAGTAACTGTTGGCTGTTAATGTAGCATTCCCTGGAAGGCTGAAAATGCATTAAGACTAAGGAAAGGCAGTGTGAAATTACAGGCACTGACACACTCCAGTGAGCCAAGTGCTCCTGCTTAGAGAAGCCTCTGTTTTGGGTAATCTCAAATATAACCTTGTGTTCCTCCAGCCTGCCAGGCAATGGGGACAGGGATGATGCTGAGCTCCTGGGCCACCTCTTCCATAGAAGAAGTGGCTGAAGCAGCTCCAGCCGGCCTTCACTGGCTGCAGCTTTACGTGTACAAGGACCGGGAGGTTACCAAATCCCTCGTGAAGCGTGCCGAGAGAGCAGGCTACAAAGGGATCTTTGTGACAGTGGACACGCCGTTCCTCGGCAGGCGCATCGACGATGTGCGCAACAAGTTCCAGCTTCCTCCCCACCTCAGGTAGGTGCCCACTGGTGGGATGCGGGATGGGCGTGTGGCAGTGCCACAGTCACCATGAGGTGCTGTGGGGGAAATTTGTCTCTGGCACAAGGAAATTCTTCCAGGTGCCACACACCACACTGGGTGATAACATGGGGGAGCTGAGCACATATCTCTTGCTGTGCTTGGGCTATGATCTGCTTTGGGTCAAAACTAAGCTTTCTGTTTTCAGACCGTAAAAGACACTGTGTGCCAGGCAACATGAGGCTGCAGAGTGACTAAGTTAGAGAGATGGGGCATTTCTTTGTACATCTGTCAATATATCCTTAGACATCTTCAAAACTCAGCTGGACACAGCTCTGTGCAACCTGCTCTGGCTTTGAACTTGGATCCAGGAGCAGAGTTGGCTGTGCTCTGAATGGGGGCCTGGACTAAGTGGACCAAAGGTCCCTTCCAAACCATGTTATGGTTCCTTCTGACCTATGTTATCCTATGACACTGCACTGGGTCCAGGCCCATGTTGCTGCTGACCACGGAGCCCCTTTCCAAGCAACTTCAACTCTTCTTTTAGTCAAATACAGAAACACATGGGGATCTAAATTTCTAAATTCTCCATGAGGACAGTTTCCACCCCCATCTGTGTTTTGGGAAATTTTCTATATCTCAGAAGAATTTGTGCCCTCGTGATTGACTTCAGCACTAATTCTAGTTCCTCTCTACTGCAGGGCCTATACAGAACTTAATTTTAACAGAGTTATCCAGCGGTGTTGTAAGGGCACTGATTTCACTAACTTTTTGCAAATATAAATGGGTAGACTGTAGAGACCACCCTGATAAACATATGCTGAAGTGCTGGCACTGTGTGAGCAGCCAAGGACTGACTGGAAGAGTATTTAGTGGATGGGATATCCAGGATCTTGGGTTTGCAAAATGGAGCTAAAAACCTTGGGAGAACCTTGCAGGTAGGTCTTGGTAGTAGCGACTGCAGTCTGCCATGGCATAAATTAAGACTACTGTGTTTGCTCTTATTCAGAGCCTGCAAATGAACACAAAAATGGAGAGAAGACAAAATAAAGGATAGCTGAACATATTTTGAAGCAGATTAGCTTTGGTTTGAGTTCTGGGTGAAAGCTAGTTTTGAATATTATCAATGGATCTGAAGTGCTCTTCCTATGTCTCCTAAGACTGTTATGTTATACTATGTACATAGCATATGTAACATAGCAAGAAATATAATATCACATCCTGAGGTCGTCTTTTTCATAATATTCAAATTGAAGGTAAGCCATGGGTCTCTGCAATGCATCTGGTTCTTCACCTTGCAGGCAAAAAAACCTCCAGAGCTTGGGGTGTCGGATCTTCCCATACGCTTGTACTTGAAGCTAATAGATGATATGATGAAGGTTGACAGAGCAACCTTAACTCTGCCTATGATTTCCGTATTAAAGTACAATCTTATGAGAAAAGCACCAGAAAACAAAAAAATCCCTGACAAATATAACATTAAAATATGCCCCATAGAATAATCCTGCTATAGATCTGTGATTGACAAAACATTATTGATACACACTGTCATTTTACCTAAAAAAAAAAAAGAAAAAATTGTTTAAATAGCTTTTTTTAGGGGCAGTATCATTTTAAGGCCTGGGGTTAGAGTTTTTGAATGTGAGTCAACTAACCCAAAAGCGATTTCCTTTTTGAGGAAAGAAATAGAGCATTTCTGAAACACTTTGACTCCACCTGACCAAGCTGTAACAAGGTTTTGTTTGAGTGAACTGTATGAAATAATATGAAGCTGGAGTAATCTTTAAAGGTTCGAATTAACCACTTCAGATTTCAGAATGACCCTCGGACAGTGTTTTGTTGCAGAGTCGGCGGCAAAACTCTCCTAGCATGGGGCTCTGCTCAGTTATGTGATAACTTTTTCTTGGCTTCAGGATTTCAACAAAGTTTTCAAGCAACAACAAGGTGCCATTGTGCTCAGAAATGTATGTAAGGCAACATTCATTCAAGTGTTGATCTGCATTTCACAGGCCAAGAAAAACATATAATCTTATCCATGGTTCTGTTTTTCTCTGGGTACCCCACCCTCCGCAAACCAACAGCTGAAAAGCTGGATCTTGCTGAGATCCCGCCCCTTTCTCATTTTCTTCTGGGCCTGGAGCTGAACAGAAAAGCCATATGAAATGCTGTTTGTTTCAGGCATGAAATCAGCAGTGAAACTAGCCAGTTTCCATGCAAAAAAAACCCCATGCATTTCCCAAAATGTGGAATATGAGTATAAAATAGCGCAGTGTGGAACAAGACAGTTTCTGAAGAACAGAGCAATCGGCCTTGTGTGGGACAGTACGAGATCCACTGATGGTGATTTAAGGCTTGTGAGCACTCGGGGCTGCTTCAGCTTTCTAATACAAGCACAGCCTAAATTTCTCTATTTGCCCTCTTTTCCCCCTTCTCCTGCTTTGTCTAGTAAGTCGGTGTACTCTTTGGTGCAGGGGCTGTCACTTACCATTCAGTTCCTAGAACCTGTGAGATTGATTTGGTGCTAAAGAGCAAATAATAATAGCTAATGTTTTCATATGAACTTAATTTCCCTCCCTACATTTTACAAGGAAACATACGAAAAAGAGACAAGGTGAACTGGCTGGATGTTGGTCTTGTCAGACAGATGAAAATTCTGAATTCTTTGCAAGGCTTCATGCAGACCCATCTAACTCATGGAGCTTAACAAAATTTCCCTTCCTTCTTCTCCCCTCCAGTCCCCTATTCCCTCCAGTAGCTGAATTGCCTGGATTTGGGAGGGGGAAAAAAAAAAACAAACCACCACCACCCCAAAACAAAAAACCAACAAAAAAACCCCCCAGAATTAAAACTAAATTTGCTGCATGAAACCTAAGGGGATTTTTGCTGGTAAGTAGAGGTGCACCTCTTGACTGCAGTGGGTCCTGGGTTATGTCAAGCAAGATTGATGTTCTCTTCTCACATCCAGCCTGTCCTGCTCTAGGGTCTGAATGTCCCCCAGCCTCTGATGCATTTATCCTGACCGTGCTCCTGGCAGAAAATGTTGTTCCTAATTTATGGTGGGAAACTGAAGCAAAAGGAGTGGCTAAGTGTCATGCCCAAAGTCACACGGGAGGTCTGTGGGGCGACAGACGCTTGAGCCCAAATTAGTGCTCTCACTGCTGGGTTTTCCCTCCTGATTGCGGTTTTGATGCTGAACCTTTAGATTTTGGACTTTGTCCTATTTCTTTTGAAAGCACTAGGACTGTTGCCTTCAGCCAGAGAAACTCACACCAGTGTTATCAAATGCTTTGCCAGCCAAAGGTTTCGGTTTACTAATGACTATGATCTGACATGCTGGGATAGGGTTTTCTGCTCCTGCCCTGCAGTACAGCAAAGGTTTAACACAGCTATATTGAATGCTGACGTTAGGGACTGATTTGTGGCTACAATGAATCTTTCTCAGACTAGTTTTCTATCTTTTTGTCGTTTTAGATTAAAAAACTTTTCAAGCAGCGACCTGGCATTCTCCTCAGGGAAAGACTTCGGAGAAAATAGTGGACTGGCTGTGTACGTAGCCGAGGCGATTGATGCAAGCGTCAATTGGGAGGACATCAAATGGCTTCAAGGGCTGACCTCGCTGCCCATCGTTGCGAAAGGAATCCTCAGGGGTGTGTAGCTCAGCTGCTTCTCATGGGGGAGGCAAGGTGTCTCTTCTCGTAGCAGCACCAGGGAAGGAAAAGTGCTTATGCTGGGGAAATTTCTGTAAAATTGCATAGAACTGCATTGCTTTTTAATGGCAAGCATCTGCTTTCCTGATATGGAATATGGTGGGATGCACGTTCCTATTTCTGCGCTGTGCTAAGTAGGGAAGATTTGCCAAAACAGAGGCAAAAAAAAATCAAAGGGAAAAAACCTTCTCTTCCTTATGCATGGTTAGGAACCCAGCAACCAAGACACTTGCAGAAACAGCTGCTTAAATAAGTACCTGGAGCTGTCAGATGGTTTGTATGTCTTTGCTACAGAGCATGTCTACCTTGACATTCATTAGGTAGGGACCAGAGCCACTGATCACTAGACTAGGCAGTTGGTGGGCTGGCAACACATCAGTTATATCGGAAATCAGATGCAGCCAGGAAGACTGAACTTGCTCTGTTCATTGCACCTGTAAACTCTAACTCTGATCTGAGTTGTACACTGCTTAAAGGAAAGCTGGATTTCTATTCTGTCAGAAGAGCACTGAGCACAGTGAAGTGGTTTTATTAAGTATGGATTATTACTATAATCATGCCGATAATTTTGGCTTGGAGAAAATCATTTAGCAAGATAACTCCTTAGCGATGAGTTGTGGGACGTAGTAGAGAAAATAAAGGCTAGCAACCAAACTGGCTGCTAATCCAAAGTGGTAAAATGTTCTGCTCCACCATTTCAAATTACTTTTCTGGTCTTATTGCTTAAAGATAAAACTTTTTTCTGTGTTGAGATGGGGCTTTGGAAGGATGAAGCCCTAAGGTGGCTTTGCATTAGCTGGTAATGTTTTTTTAGGGATGCCAAAATTTCCCTCATCATAGTGTCAATAAGCTCCCAGTTATGGAAGGGTATATCTTGTTTGTTTGGGTTTTTTTCCTAGCTGATGATGCTAAAGAAGCTGTAAAGATTGGGGTAAATGGTATCCTGGTGTCAAATCATGGAGCACGACAGCTTGATGGGGTCCCCGCAACTGTAAGTACTGGTGCCAATATGCACCAGTAGTCTCTGGTTTTCTGTACCTTTTGGCTTCTTGCTTGCTTTAGCTGAACACATGGTAGCTGGAGGCAAAACCTGTAAATATGTGTGTTATATGCCTTAACCCATGAGCAGTAATCTGTCTCTACTTCTCTATGTATGTCACATCATACTCTGAGTCAGACACAGCCTCCCCTTGGTCAGATCAAGCAAAAAACCACAGGAGGGTTTACGCGTGGTTGGTTGTTCAAGCTACCTGGGCACCCTGTCCTTGGCTGCAGCACCCTGCATGGAAATCTAGAAGAGCAATTTCAGATAGTGTATTATTGTCAGTTAAATGTTTAGAAATTGGAAAGTCTTGAAGAATTTTTTTTCTAGTCTTTTTTCTAGTCCTTTTTCCTTTCTCATCCTTTTTTGAAACCCCCTGTTGCTGTTTGCAGTTCACTGAAGGTTGTACTAGAGTTGTTTTTCCCTTTTAATATTCTTCAGAGACTTCTGAAAAATTACAGAGTTGCAGAACAGCTAAAGGCAGAATGAAACTCTCCATTTTTCTCCTTTCAAACATTTTCACCTTTGGAAAAGGTAAAGGGTGGTTAAATTACAGTTTTTCCTTTTTCCTTTTCCTTGTCGTGCTACCCTGTGCCTTTTTCCAAAGGTGAAAAGGGATTTGAAGTTCTCAACTGGCAAAAAAGAAAGAAGGAAAGGAAAATGAAAAAGTACGTGTTCAGGCTGAAGGAAAACCCCCAAAATTCCAGTCGTCACTCATCCTTCTTCATTTGGTGTGGGAAAGCTGAGCCAAGTAAAAAGAGAAGGAAAAGGAAGAGAATCAAAGCCCAGTTGTGACTGTTTCAGTATTCCTAATGTGTCCTTGATGAAAAATCTCCTGTTTTCCATGGTTATTTTCTGAAGGGAGAGGGGGACAGGTAAGCCCTTTTTCACTGCAGAGTGTTTCGCACATCAAGCTTGGCTGCTGCCCCACTGGCATGTCCCCCTTCCACTGGAGCGCTTCTGCTCTCTGCTTATCTCCTTGGGGGCAGCTGAGGATTTCCCCAGCCAAATTCCTTCACCCACCGATTTTCTGAGGTCTTCACGTGGCCCCATTGATCTCCTGGTTGTGTTGGCTGGTTCTGCACCAGCCAAACCCTGCATTGGGGAGCCAAAGACCAGCACAAATGGTTTTCTAAATGGTTAATGAAGTTGAGGCATTGTCCCCTGAGTTGAGGCATTATCCTCTGAGATGCTCTTGCCTCACTGTCTTCAGGTACTCCTGGGGACTGGTAGGAAGAAGGCCCCCTGATGTCAGGACTTCTCCAGTTTGAAATGAGAGACTGAGATTTTTTTTTTTTTTTTTAAATGTGATTTTGTGCTGTTGGAGAATTTGCAGCTATTAAGTTTGACACCTTAAGGGGAACTGAATTTTCAGAGTGTGGATGCCTCATACTTCTGAAATGACTTTTTCTTCTGTAACTTCTGTCGTCTTTATCTTCTTGTCACCTTTTGAGAATGTATTCCCCAATTTCACTAAGAGCATTTGAAAATCTTGAGCAAGTCTGTGTGTGAGGTAATCCAACAGGAAGAATGTATGAGGATATTAAAAACACCATTTTGAGAAATGAGAAAGCTCAGGAAATATGAATTAATTTTTTGCCAACTGCAGTAGAACAGAAATTAAACTTGCAAACTACTTGCTACGAGTTATTCCTTTGCAACACCACGGTGCAGAGGAGAAAGCACTATTAAAGCTGATGTGTTCACTGGATTTCATCATACAAAGAACTACATTTCACAATGCAGTTTTTGTAATGTAAATATCTGTCTTGGATCATGCTAAATGTTTCTGTTTTAGAAACATAATAATTTGCTTTAATTTCATGGGTTTTCAGAACATGAGCTGAACCCAAGCTGGTTAATATTTCTAGTGTCTAGTTACACATTGAGGAAATCTATGTTTTAATTATGGTTTGCATCATACTTTAGTTATTATAGCACTTTAATGTTGGTAGAGATTGTCAGGATGTAGAAAGTGGTCTCTGTATATGGAAATAGATCCAAAATATGTTTGGCAAGAGAGCAAAACCAAAGGGAGGGGAAAAAAAAAAAAATCACAGCAAGTGCCATACTTCAAGAAAATTCTAATCCGAATCTAAAAACAAACTGCACTTTCAAGTTTCCCCCCCCCCCACCTCCTAGTCATTTTTTATCCATTAGAAAGGAAATGAATTACATCCGTATTTGAAAGACATGAGTTTGTATGACTTTTGTCTTACTACCACACACTGTTTCCAGTCTCCTTAGTACTTGGCTTCCAGTTTTGTATCTTTCCTGATTTTCATGCATAGGAACTATTTAGGCATTAACGCTTGAGGCTTGAATTCAGGAGGCTCATGTCTTCGTTGGGACCTCTTGCATGGTGTGGACATGTTACTTAACTCCCTGGTTACTTACTTGTAGCTTAGGAACAGTAAAAATCCTTTTCCCCCTTACTTTTATCACTGGTGTAGGGGTTAAGTAGAGCTTGGTGAAGGTAACATATACGTGCATTAAAAGAAAGCATTTCCCACCTTGCTCAAAACTCAGCGGAAAGCTAATTTTTTCTTATATGAAGAAGTTTCCACCACAATTATTCCTGTAATCAAGATATATTTTCAAAAGGAAAAATATAGTCATTAAAATTTCTCAGCCAACTCGAAGGTCCTCAGGGTACATCTTTCTTTTACTCCGTGTCTATAGGTACAATGCCTGCCTCAACTTTGCATGATAGCTGTCCCTTAGTATAAATGAATAATCAATTTAAACAAGAAAGTGAGGATGATTGTTTAAAAAGTGACAGTGATTCGATTTCCTCCCCAAACTAGTGAACACTGGAAGTTTGGGGAGTAATATCAAGGAAAGGCCTCTTCTGTGCTTGCTGTTTCTTATATTCTTCCAAAGTATCTGATACTGGCTTGTGTTGGATACATGTCATGGGATCACATGGACATTTTATGTGACTCTGCTGATTCTCATTTTATTTATGTGACTCTCCAAATAAATTTGACCTTTGTATATATCTGCTAACACGCTAAGTCACTACTGTTTTTCAATGCAAAGCTGTGTTATTTCTGCATACCGTTAGGCACGCAATTGCTCATTTAGCTTCTTTAAAGCTTGGATCCTGTACATAAGAGTTCATTCAAAAAATAAATAGGGCTACAGAAGTGGACAAACTGTATTCTCGGTTTCACTCTTTTAGATTGATGTCTTGCCTGAAATTGTTGAGGCTGTGGAGGGGAAGGTGGAGGTGTTCCTAGATGGTGGTGTAAGAAAAGGCACAGATGTTCTCAAAGCATTAGCACTCGGTGCCAAAGCTGTATTCATCGGAAGACCTCTCATCTGGGGCTTGGTTTATCAAGTAAGTAAGAAAAAGCTCAAATGTCTGTTTTTAGATACCTAGACTTGCTGTTTAGGCTTAGTGTATGCATGTATGTGTATATGTGTGCACATAGGGGTGCGTGTGCAATGGTGCCTATGTGTATCCAGACCATCTAATCTAAAATTTGCCATGACAAGTACTCAGGAGTTACGTTTGTGCATAAAACTTTGTTGGCACATGTATACATGTCTGTATCTACACACATGAGCTATATGTACATATAATAGTATATACGGTCTCCTAATCTCCTAGGGTGACGAAGGAGCAAAAGAAGTTCTCCAGATGCTGAAGGAAGAGTTTTGCCTGGCAATGGCACTGACAGGTGAGACATCAATGTTTCCTTTCAGTAATAATCACCTCTCTCTCGCATTTCCTCATAGCTTTCATTTGCCCTGGGCAAGATGCTGTAGAAGGGAGAAGGAAATGTTTGCAATATAAACAGATTAGGTTATGGAGAGATGGGAAAAGGACTTGTTATCGCTGTCTTATAGATGGGGAACTGAGTAGCTTAAGTAAAAGTAAGTAAAATGTTTTTCACAAGGAGAGCAATAAAACTGTAGAAAAGTAGTGGCAAATCCTTGGTCACTAAGGGGTGGATTTCATCTGACAGAATGTAAAATTCTATGGGATAGAAAAAGAAAAGGCTTAGAGTGGTATAGAAAAGCAGGGCTTTCAACTGATATGTAACTTCTCCTCCAGGGTGCAAGAGAGTAGAAGAAATTGGCAGGACACTGATACGAAGACATCAAGCAGTTTCCAAGATTTAGGTCTGAAGAGTATTGCCTCGTGCGTTGCCTGTTGTACAGAAAGCGTGCTACCAGACAAAAAGCAACTGCATTCGCTCTTTGGGCCTCATCCTGCAATCTTGACTGAGAAGGGGTGGTCTGTAGGAGATCCCTTGTTGAAGAAAGTACTTGAAGCAAATTTTACAGGTGTTTTTATATTCTCCTAGGCTCTTAAGGAAAGCTGCTCTACTGGGAGTTGTGATTACAGATGGGCCTTTATACAAGACCAACATAGAAACTTCGAGGTGTTTTGCAACAAATGCTAATGTTAACTTAAATGCCTGGAAGTAACTTAGCTGTTAAAATGAAACTATAAACAGAAGTGTTTTGATAGCAAACAGCTATGAAAATGCAGAAATTTAAACAGTGAGCAAGAAGTATCTTTTACATTTTAGAGAAATTACGCTGTAGATCGTAGAGATTAAATCTTACTTTCTTATGAACATCGCGTCATTTCCCTAGCGACTACGTGCTGTTACTTTATAAGCATGTGGGCTTGTAGCATGCAGGCTGTAGGAGCTCAGAGGACTCTTAGTTGTAAAGAACTGAACAGCAAACCAAAATTGAGGAAATTCTGCTGTTTAAGTGACAGAAACCCCTTCGCAATCAGACAACCGTTATGTATGTGCATCAGGTATAGGTTCGATCCTTGGCTGGTGCAAAACCTTGTAGCCCTATTGCCTTCACCAAACTGTGCTGACTGCACCCAGCTGGAGCCCTGAGTCACCTGGATTCATTTGCTGACAGTGGCAGGTGAAGGCTGATGCTACCTGGGAGAGTTTGTAGGATTTGTAGCCGTGTGCAAAAGAGAAATTTGAATAGTTGAGGTATTAACTCATGACTTGGGAAGATCCTAGTGGCTCTATTCAGTTTTCATGAACGCCCTTCAGACAGATAAATCTTAGCGTTATGCACTCTGCTTATGATGAGGATACAGAGTTATAGATGATCTGCTCCTCTATTCTCTGAACGATCCAACTACCCACTGAATTCAGGAGAAATTTTGCAACTGTAAAAAACAAAGAAATAGCTTCATACGGCGAAGTAACCTTACCCAAAGTGAGCAGGCAGAGGAGGTAAGACTCTACTAATCTCATCTTGAGTAAAACTAAGGGTGGCTCTTCATGTGTCTTGCTTCTGTTGCAGGTATAGCAATGTTACTGGGAGCAAGGAGAGGCCACTGCAGAAAGGTTTTGAAAATCTTGTTGTGGAACTTTAGTGCTCGTTTTTAAGGAGGATTAAAAAAAAAAAAAAAAAAAAAAGCCTTGATTTCACTGTTCCACTGTCACTGACATCACTGGCTCCACCATTTGTTTCCTATCAGTGTCAGGAGGACTCATGCATTCTGACTCTCGCTTTTTGCTCTGTTTGAAATATCCCTTACTGAGCTTTAGAGGCAGCTTTGTAATAAAATGATGGAATATTACAATGTGAAGTAAAGCTGGGGCTGGAACTCAAAATGGGGAGAAAACCCAAAAGGCCACATGCTTGCCCTTCAGTTGTAAAATTTGTACTCTTATTTACTGCAGAATGTAGTGGTTTGTGTGAGGGTTGCATAGCAACAAAATAAAGTTTATCTGTGTAAGGAAATATGAATGTTTCTCAGAGCATAGAGAAGCATAATTTCTGCTGTTTACTGCATTTATCATATCTGTTGCAATGTGGACTGTGTCAGATGTCAATTACAGACTAACTTCAGAAAGACTGTTTATTTTAGATAATATAAATGTTACTTAAAAGATAGGGGCATAATATCTTATGTTTACATGTTTAAGATCTATTTCTAAAGTTTAGAAGATGCAGTTTCCTGTCTTTGCCCCAACCAGATTCAAGGAAAGTTCTGTAACTCTGTGGTCCATGATAAATTCTGATGGTGAGGAAACCCGTTTTGTTACTTGTGCGTAATTAACTATTTGTAGTTCCTCTGGGATAATGGGTTTATGTTGTTTTTTCCTGCTTGTTATCTGAGAATTGTCTGACTGCCTTCCAGTTCAACCCTAGTAAGAGCAGACATGCATTAAAAAGCACAATTAGAGCCAAATACTGAAAGTCTGTGAGACAGCATTAACAGAAACAAAATTCATTTGCCTTTGCAAATTTTGCATTTGACTTCTGTTTTTAAAATATTCCACAGTGAAAAGAATTTCCCTTGATTTTGAGACATCCAAACACAACTGCTTCTGGAAGTTATTAAAGGCAGGAATTCTGTTTGGTTTTGATTTCGGGTTAGAAAGCAGAAAGACTCAAGAGTGCCCTCAATAATTTTAAAAGCTGAACCATGTCCAGTCTCAGCATGACTCTACCTCACAGTTCCTTCACCTGGAGAAGCTGAGAAGAAAATGTAGCATGTGTAACGGGTGGTGGTGGTTGATCTTCCTGCAGTTTGTGAGGGTGTTTCTGAGGAGAATATAAGCAATATAACAGAAGACAATAATAGGTCTTTGAGATATGTTAATTAGAAAAATACA
The DNA here is from genome assembly GCF_047370975.1 of Nipponia nippon. Classification (NCBI taxonomy): domain Eukaryota; kingdom Metazoa; phylum Chordata; class Aves; order Pelecaniformes; family Threskiornithidae; genus Nipponia; species Nipponia nippon. The sequence goes on along the minus strand of NW_028262358.1, from coordinate 5,426,838 downwards.
CTATGTGCCTCCAAAGTGACAAGTGAACACAACAAACACTTAGGAACAACATATCACAATCCTCGGATCAAGGCATAGAAGTAGGGGGGGAACAGAAGGTGTATTTGCATTTGTGATGCTTTAGTATATCTGCCTATCTGTATGTCAAATAACAAACACAGTGTCTTGATGGTTTTAATTGTGAAATTATTCTCTGACTTTACCTTGGCTCCATATTAAGCCAAAGATACCAAGAAAAAATGTCTACATAGAAAAATTTCTAATAAAGGAGGAATATTGAATGATATTTATCTACCCAGAAAGACAGCACTTAACTGGTGTGCTGGGTGCCTAGAAAAAAACAATCCATTTGGGAGGCTGGTGACTCAATAGGAACTGAACGGGGTTTTCTAACCACCTCTGAGGTAGAACAGGAATATTCCCTGGAAAAGAAATTGCAGCTCTTAATGAAGGAAGATTTATCAGATCTTTTGTGGAGAGACAAGAGACCAAAAGCAATACCTGAGAATGTGGAAGAGGGGGAGGATCCTGGACTTTTTAGGAGAAGTTTGGAAGATCCCATTTTTGGAAGCATCCCCACAAAATTGTCTCCCTGGCCCCTGTGAGTCCATAGAGGATTAAACCCACTGAAGAGAATATGGAAGAGCGCGGCACTCTAGAGAGGATGTGTAGACACGACTCAGGAGATTTGGAAAGGCTTCAGCCCTGGTTTGGGATGTCAACAACTGGACTCCAGAGACCCTTTTGTAGCAAGAAGTTCTACGGAAGACAGTCTGTATCCAAGTGACAAGGTAAGTGAAAGAGCCTGTGACATTTTCTGGGCATCTGATAGAGTACATCAAGGCTAGACATGCAGGGAGCAGGGTCCTCCTAAGAAAAAACAATATGCTTCTGCAAAAGACCACTTTGACCTGCAACACATTGGCAGTCTGGGCCTGGAGGACAGGTTTGGCTGCATCGGGAATGTGTCTGCCATGAAAGCCTGGCAGTTAAATACAGCAGAGGAGAGTGCCAAAGCGCAGAGGTGCAGGACCGCAGGCATGGCAGTCTGGTGAGCAGAAGATGACAGAAGTCTGCTGAGGGCTGAGACACCATCTGACCTTTCAGATAAAAAGTGGAGGAGGAGGTTCGTTAAATCATCGGGACAGATTTAACTCTCCCGCTTAGCCTGTCAGCTCTTTGAAGCAGAGGCCTGCTGCTTTTTGAATGCTTGGAGCCTGCGCACAGGGTGGGGAATCCAGTAAGTAAATGATAGGAGTCATAATTCAGTGCACTGAAGCTGAAGAGCTGTGAAAGACATGATCTGTTTTCTTGTGACCTCCACCTCTCGCTGTGACTCTGGGACACGTTATTGTTTTTTATTTTTACTAGTGGCCAAGTCAAACAAATAGCTCTGGAACTGGTACGAACTCCACCTCCATCCCCAGTTTTTCAGGTTAAGCATGAAACTTGTCTGTCTTACTGGGAATTTCTGAACATAAATAAACAGACACTTAGAGTAACTCGCTTTGATAAATGGGCAGTGTAGGTCGGGGCCTGCTGGATATGCAGGCGACTCAAAGATGAAGCAGAGCTGGGGAAGTAGGCAGGAATGGCTTTGCTTTTCTTGGCTTCTCAAATGGTTTTCAGGCTGAAATCAAATACTTGAGAGCATGAGGAAAGCTGGCTTCTGAAGTCATGATTTTGCGCTGAACCTCACTGTAAGGATATCTCTTATAAAGCTACTTTTGATGTGGAAATTTGGCTCCAAACCACACTGAAGGCCATTATAAATAACCACTTCATCACAGGACACACAGAAGTTGGCTTCCTTGAACACTCCTAGAAAGCAAGTCTAACCTTATTGAGCCTTAACCTCATCTAGTGTAAATCAGAGAAGCTCCATTGACTTCATTAGTTTATTCTGATTTACACCAGCTGTGACTGTGGCCCGCAATACAGCAAGATATGTCAGCTTTTAAATTCTGTCACTGAGTGTTGAACAAAACTGTTTTTAAAACAAGATTGGCAATCCCAAATTTAGATACTAATGAGACACAGTGCCGTAATTGTTTCACGATGCCTATATGCTCCATTTTGTTTTCATTTTGCCTTGCTTCTGTTTTTCTTATCTCCTGCCAAACAGAGGGAGAGTACCACATATGTTACATTCATAACAAAGATGTTTTGCTGCTTTGAGAACATGTCCTCCAGATGCAAAATGCCTTTGTGTTGTAGTTCAGCTTCTTCCTTTGCAGAGGTATGTTGGTTATGTGCCAATATGGGAACGCCCTTGAAGGCCAGCCCCACGTTTCTCCAGGACCTGGAGCTTTCGAAGGGGCCCCCAGAGGCTGTCCCAGCTGAACTTCAAAGATCTGATTCACTCTTAGGACTTTCCCAGCTCCTAAGTCATCATTTCAGATGGACAGGATGAATTGTGTCCAGGAGCACCCTGATAGGAATGCCCCGAGACCATCATTACATCTCCTCTGTCACAATCCTGCAGGGTTCTCATGCAGGTAACTATATTGAGTAATCAATTGCACTGGCGGCACCTTTGTGGTAAGCAAGGCTAGTAGATACATACAGATGGCTTGTTCAGCCAAGGGGAAGACATTCATACAACTAGACTGACAATGATTAATATCGATTATTATTTTATGACAACAGCAGCTGTAAGTTCCAGTCAAGGTCAAGTAGCGTTGTGCACTGCAAAGACATTTTTCTGCAAGCAGCAGTCTCTACCCAACAGAGTCTGAAGTGTAAATTGACAGGCACAGGAAGAGAGAGTCTCTCTTTATAAAATGAGGATAGAAACAAACTGCTTTCTGCAGTTAAGTCCCTTAAATTTACATCCCACTGCCTTGATTATAAATCATGCTGTTCTCCCTGAGGCAGATAACTCTGGGGTGGACATTATGTATCAAAAATACCCAACAACCATGAGAAAGGTCCACAGATGAACTACAGAACAGGGGCAGAGCTGGGCCACAGCAGAGCCTTTAACCTGTGTATTTTTCCTTGCAGAAGGTGGAGCTCCTTAAATAACTGGGACTATATCTTATGCTCTGCCAGTCTGCCAAGCAAGATCTGATTGCGGTGGCTTTGCAGTATGGGAATGGAAGACCTCTTATTTCTTGCTGGTTATCTATAATTCAATAGCGTAACATGATTTTACTTGGGTTCTCCCCAAGCCCCTCAGTGTAGTAACCCCTTTAATTCTGTATTCTGTGTTTTTATTAGATTTTCCTGTTAGGAGGACTGCAAGTAGTGGATTTAAAACACTTAGTTGTCACTAAAAAGGTTCCTGCAGACCAGGTGCTCATGGTTAGGTTAATTTCACATGAGATTTGTCTAAGTTTCAAGAATGGTCATGAAGACTTCAAAGGAAGGTGCAAAGATCCTACAATAAGGCAACATGGCATAAATTTAGCTCTTACATGAATTCAGGATATGTATTGTACGCGTTTCTATTTGGTATGGTTAGCCAGTAAGTTCAGTGTGTATTGTTACTGGACCCAGAAATCTAGCATGGATGTGAGATAAACAATCTGCATAACAGGTGAGACCTAAATGCTGATCAGACATGGGAATTTCAACAGCAGCAGCATCTCACATACCGAAGCTTTCCTCTGTATGCACGCACTATCAAAGATAAGCTAGCCTGGTGTGTTGGAGAGTGTAGGTGGGGTCTCTATTATAATTTTAATATAAACTGTCACTGACTCTGGAGTTACACATCTGCAGCTTCCCATCAGGTAGTTAAGAGCAGCAAAAAATACTGAATTTGGTATAAGCAAATTCCCTTTGACAAGCTTATGTCTCTATCCAGGAACCTGGAAAAACTAGAAAAGCACCCTTCATACAAGAAACTCCACTGGCAAGCTCTTTGAAAGAGTTACAAACAGAGAAATTTATATTAGGAAAAGAACTCGGTCACAGTCTTAGGAAAGCACAACAACAGAATATATCTGCAAATAAAGAATAAGAGCTGGCAATAATCCACCTCATTTCCTTACTGCCTACCAGTGAGTTTCTTCCACAGCTCCTAATCCATGGCTGCAGGTCCAGGGGTGCCAGCATCCATCTCCGCTTTGTTGTGGCATTGCATCTCATTGCGTCCTGCATATTGCCACTGTTTCTGCACCAACGTTTGCTACGCAGTCCTTGGTTTTGATCTCACAGGGAAGCTGGAATGAGAGAGAAGCCTGAGACCTTTGGGCAGAGTCTTTGCTGTTTGGAAATACTTTGAAATGAGGTGTGGACAGGTGTGGGTGTTGGTGAAGGGCTTTTGGCCAGAAGGTAAGAGCTCTTTTTCACTTTCCAAGAGCCCCCTACCCGGGATTAAAGTTGAAATCTAGTTATAGAAGTTTGCTGAATGGGAAAAGGGAACCTGCATAGGTGTGAGTTTGGCGTAAACCATAGGTGGCCCATGGTGCTTCAGCAGCGCTTTACATCAGTAAAGAGTGCCTCCTCAAGGCAGAGGATCCCAGTCCCTGGTTCCCAGGCTACACATCACCTATAGACATGGTAAAGAAGTTAAAAAGGAGCCTAGCAAAGACCTTAAAGTGCTCTTGCCTACATCATGTTACTCGCTCAGTAGTGTTGACCTAGGGCCAGGGAGGTTAGGGCTTGCTGTTCCAGAACTTCTGCTGTAAGGGTCATGCATTTGAGTAAATAAAGAAGCCCACCACCATTACAACATTCTTTCCACTTCATCTGTTTAGATGCTGATACGATCTTTGTCCAAAATATTTAGGGCCAAATCGTGAGCTAGCATAGCTCTGTTGTAATCTGTGGACTTGTACTGATCTATGTCGGCTGGGAATCTGAACCTACAGGCTCCTCTCTCCCTACCCTCCAAAGAAGCACCAAAGTTTTCATCAGTTTCAGCAGCAGTTTTGCGTACATCCCATCAGGCCCATAGTATGTGAATTTGTGGGATTTGTAGCTGTTATATGAGGTGCGTGATTTTCACTTTTATCAGGAATTTTGAGACAACGGCTGGAGGAAAGCAGTAAGTTTTTGCGGCAAGGCTGTGATGATTGTTCTTTGTTTGGCAAGGCTGGTAGAACTACCTTCTCAATGCTGCTGATATTTCCTAGCCAAAGTTGTCCTGTAACAGGGTTGATACTGAATATCAGGCCATCTTGTGTGAATGGAAGAATGAACAGCCCTGGTGCATGACATACACACTTTAATGTATAAATAAACAAGTACCTTTGACTTCTGTACTTCACTCTCCATGTTATCTATCCATAAGCTATACCTTACCCGGATTCAGTCTCCCAGCCTTTGCTTTTTATGTGCTCACTGCTAACCTGGAAGACTGCCGCAGCTGTACAGCAGGCCCGAAAGACATCTCTGACAGTTCTGGCTCCAGTTTATTTTCTGGTTATTCAGTGGTGCCAGAGGAAGAACTCATGATGCATCATTAACAGCATCTTCTTATGTTAGTCAATGGATAGTCACTTGCAAGTAGTTATGTGTACGTTCATAACTGCTGCATAACAGACTACAAAACCACACTCGACCTAAATAATTTGCTGGCATGCTAATGAACGGTAAACCCAGACAGTTCAACCATCTGCATGCTCTGCTTTTTATCAGTTTCAAGTGTGTTGGGTTTGGGTGCATGTGTCCCCTGCCCCCCCCCCCCCCCCCATAAAACCATACTTTTGATCTATCACAGAAAGGCCCTTTTACCATAAAGATAAAAAGATTAAAAAATATTCCTTTTGATTCTCAACCCTTTTTTCCATTATTGCTCTGATACGGATGGGAGTTGTATTGTCAGTTATTATAGAGGATGTAGAGTGCATTCAAAGAACAAGAAGCTGTAGAGTACATCCAGCCCACAAGCTCGTTTATTTATTTGTGTTGCTGTTAACTGATGTGTTTGGAAATCTTCAGTACTATACGGTGAGCAAAGATGTTGGCTGCAGCGTAAAGTATCTCGAAGCCAACACTGCACGCCGCTGACATGATCTCTAGAGCTGTGATTGCAGCACAGTCATGGAGAAAGCTTCCATTCTGACTGAATCTTCCCTGCAATGCACTGGATGATTTATCTTGGAGGATTTTTATTGCATTTATCAGAAGCTTTTTGGTTATTAATACAGGAAAAGTAATATCTATATTACTACATACATTAATACATGGGAACCCAGGAGAGAATATCCTGAGCTTTGTTGGTTTTGATGGTTGGAAAAGTGCAGTGACTGATTTAATGTTTTCCACAAAGTTTGAAATCTTTATAAAAGAAAAGTGTCTGCATGCAATATAACATGATGCATCAAAGTAAAGGTGTCTTTTTTTGCACAGGAGATAGCCCTATTAAATAATATTCCTTTTTCCATAGCTAGCCTTTTTCAGTCTCACCTTCCCACTCTCTTGAAAAAACGGCTAAGGGGAAATTCCTCAAAGTTTCTCTTTCCTTTTCTATTCGGCATTGGTGTATGCTCCCTTCCCCAGTGCCTTGTTGGCTGTGGGAAGGTGTTGCTGTGATTAATTTTTTTTTTCCTTGTTTTTGTTTCTAGCGCTGGCAATAGCTAGACTGTCCTGCGGTGCAGCGTCATCATGGTAAATGCCAGAAGAGCTCTTCTCAATATCAGTATGTTCAGTGAAGTGTATCAATTAATTACTGTTCACTTACGTTGTCACAAAGATACTTCCATTGCCCCAACAAGATGCTTTTAAGCAGCATGATAGTATGTAAACAGCTGATAAAAACAGGGTCGTCAACCTAGTAAGAACTTTGGATTTTTGAGTGTAGTGTAATTTGCTGCAAGAAAACAGTCAGTATGTAACTTTATGGGGCATTTAGTGTCAAAAGCAGCAATTTCTGATACATTATTTTCTCTTTGTGAATTAAAATCTTCCAAATCAAGTGATCCTAAGTCAATTCCAGCGGGTGACTCAGGTCTGCAAAACAAAATTTTGTACATGTGCCTGGCGAAGGGGCTGCCTTTTGATTATTATATGTATAAATGCATCCCAGACACGCACACAGGAAGTGGTTACTTGTATGTGGAAGCAGAGGAGCCATGCTAAGATATGTATCTAAGGTCTGCCTTACAATTTTTCCTGCCCTGATCATGACTTTTTGAAATTCATTTATGTCCCTAGCTGAGCAGCTTTAAAGATGGAAGCCCTAGCCAATGTGCAGCTCCCTGGGCTTATTGGTTTTAATGTTCTTGAGACACGTTAGCTAAAGGCTGCCTGAGGTCCTCACTGAACCTGCTGGTGAACTTGGGTCTGATTTCACAGAGATGAAGCCTGCTTTTTGCCTGCAGGTGGAAGCCATGCAGGACCTAATACCTTTGCAGCCTTTGTGACAGTGCAAATAACCAAGAAGTGTACATAGCTGATTATTAAGAAGGTGGAGAGAGTATTTGATGTTCTTTGGAGGGACCAGTGAGATGATTTTGGGGTTCTTTCATCTCAAAACAAAGATGTACAGGATCCAGTGGCTGAAAGCTGAAGATATCAAAACCAAAGTGGTTTGGGTTTTTTGTTTTAGCAGCAAAGGTTCTTAGTGTTGGAATGCTCCCAGGGGATGTGGTAAATTGTCCTTTGTAGTATTTAAACGAGAAGTAGATGTTTTTAAAGAAGATATGCTCTATTTTGGCCACAAAATATTGGAGACTTGTTGGGTAAAATGTTCTGGCTTATTTATAGTGAAAATCAAATCAGATGATTGCAACATGCCTAAAACTTACTAAACCTATCGCTTTCCTTTTGATGTTTTTGGTGTTTGTTTTTTTTATTTGTGGCTCAACCTATGCGAATCAGGCAAGATAGGATAGTTTGCATGATTGATATGTGTGAACCAAGCTATGAAGAGGTGTACCTGTTCCCTGATCCTGAATGGTCCTTAGCCTTTTTATCAGAACTTCCCTATGGTTGTGGGCATTTAGGATTTTTAAGCCTCTAAGATCCAGTGATGCTTTGGCTTACGGTCCCCATCTGTGTCCATCAGTACAGCTCTTTTGCCTGGATTGGTACCCTGCTGAATTAGACTCATTAAGGCTCTGGGCTGTTCTCTTGTTTCTCTGACATCTCTGCTTTTGACTTTGCTAGTGTGGGTACGTCAGATGCCTCGCTGTCTTGCTGACCCACGGTAGGTTCGAGAGCATAATTCCAGGCTTTGTGAGAAGGGAACATTTGTAAAGCAGCAGCCCCTTGCTAATCTGTAGAGGGAAAGCACATATGACAGGTAGTGGGGATTCCATTTTTCAGGATCCAGGGTTTAAGACAGGCTTAAAGGAATCTTATTAAAAGTGTTTTCCAGTGCATGTGGCTCCTTCTGACAGCACCCAGGTGGTTAAGAAACCAGCATTAAGAATAAAAGCGGTTTCTCTTCTCTGCACAACAAATGGTTCAAGTGTCTGGTATTCGATTCAGAAAGGAAACCTGCAGCAGTCATGTCCCCTGAAATAAACCCACCAACATTTTGAGCTGCCAACACTTCTGTCTATTACGTCAAGGCATCGCAAAGTTTAAAGCGTAGAAAGTAATACATATATTTTTTTTCAGTAATCCCAGGGTAAATATTAGGTAGACAGTATTTCTGCTTTGTGCATTAAAAACCCGACTGAATTTGAAAAGCCTGCAAGTGCACTTTGGGGATTTTGGAAAGTGTCGTTTGGCCATGAGCTAAGACCAGAAGCTGCCATTTTGCAGATGGGGCAGGAGGGAAAGGCGTTTGGCTTCATTCATAACTTCACAGCTACTGCAAATATCAGCTGATGAATATTTATGTTATGACTGGCAGAGACCCTAAAGGCAAACAGGGGGGAGGAGCGGAGGTGGAAGCTTAAGTTAGGAAAATGGTTGTCTGAACTCTGTGGGATTTCTTTACCAACACTTTCCATGCTTGAACAGTAGCTGCTGAATGAAATCATTATGTACTGAGCCCCTGTGCAGGAAAACAAGGTTTGTCAAGACTCTGTTCGTTAGCACCTCGTACTTTGTTTGAACCTTGGACATTTGCTGGGCCCTGTAAAGGGAAACTTTTTTTTCTTCAAATCAAACATGCTGTACAGCTAGCTAGTTTTCTTTTGTTTAGTCATTGTTGTGATGGCACCAATTGTAAAACAGGGTCTCATCGTTAGGAAAAGAGGGGGCCAGACAGGAATGTGAAGTGCTACAGGGTGGTGTGGGTACTGAGGAGGTGCTGCTGCAAGGCAGACTAAGATAGCAGATACAGAAAGCGTTAAAAATTAGAGGTGTCATTATTGAACAGACCTGTAGTGCTTGACTGTGCCCAGCTGTGTTGGTGTCTGTAGGCTCATCCCCTGTGCCAGGAACACACTTGAAACCAGACCTCTGTTGTGCAAGGCGCTGCAGACCTATTGATAAAGCAGAGGAGATGAGGGAGAATGTAAATTGAATTATTTGGGCACAGAGCTGGGAGAGACTAAAAGCCGGCTACGCTTTCCTCTTTGCACAAATCCTCAGCACAAACACTGTGTTGCATTTAACTGCTGCAGGCAGTAAATATTTGCTTAAAATGAAAGTTATGTTGTTTTTTGCAAGACAGTAGTTCCCCAATAATTCCTGCGTGTATCAGCAGCCTCTAGTGTTACCGGTTTAGTTAGTATTGCGCTTGAATTTTAAGGAAGTAAAAGAGGTGAGTGTCCTTCCTCTATATAACACAATTTCAAAGTAATGTATTTCTTCATATTTGTATTATCTCAAGTCACTCATTGAGAGGGGAAAAAAAAATCCAAATCTCTTCCTTTTGCCTTCACCAGGCTGTAAATTAACAGCCAGGAGCAACTTTCAATAAAGTTTACGAACATGACTTCACTGTTGGGATGAATCAAGCTCAGGAAGGAAACCGGCTGAAATAAGTAACTGCTGAAAGTCAGCTAGGGCTTACTAAAGTGACAGTCGGCTGCGGGTGGCCAGGCTGAGCCCCCTTCCCAGGACCACAGGACTTCATGAAATGCAAGCACCTTTAAAAGCAGGCAGCCTGAGTTAGATATATAGAAAAAATAGAAGTGCCCAGAAACAGTCAGTCACTTCAGAAAATCATTCCCTAAGGGCTCTGCAAAATTGATCAGGCTCTGCTTGAGAGGAATAGGGAAAAGCCTGGATTTTGCCTATTGTACTTCTTCAGAGAAATCCCTAATCTCGACACTAACTTGTCCGTTGTTTCTCTGGGAGGTGGCTTTTCTTAGGCTGCTTATTTAGAGGTACCTTGATTCCTTTATAAGGAGGAAAATCTTCAGGAAATGCCCATATGCAGGAAACCACAGGAGGCCTTGCACCCCACGAAAACCACTCGCAAAGCCTTTCTGCTCGTTCCCGCCCTGTGGGGAGATGCCCATGTGTCCAGTTCACAGAAACCAGCAGATGGTGCTGCAATACATGAAGTAGTTGTTTTCCTGGACCGGGAAAACTTGGGAAGGATCTATCAGGGGCTGCCTCTGACCACCTCCAACCCCTGAGGCAAACCGCTTCCCCCGGCAGCCTTGTGCAATTGCAAATGCAGATGGTGCAGCTCAGTCTCCCGCCCCGGAGGACGGGTGTCCCTCTCTTTGTTATTTCCAAACATACGAAGCAGTTTCTGATGGGGAAGGGTCTTTTGGATTGATTTTTCCTCACACAGCAGCGAGATGGGGCAGCCATGAGGGTGCTGAGGGCAGCTGGGTGAGGGGAAGGTGCGTGCCTCTCCTCAGGGGTGGCTGGTGAGGGGTGTGGGGATGGCAAGGCAGCCATGATCCCCCGGCAATTTGCCCCTCTGGGCCTTCCTCACGGTGAGGGGTTTGCCCGGCAGTGCAGGTCTGTTTGGCGGGCGCCCCTCAGAGAGGGCGGCTGTGGCTCACTCCCTCCCCGGCGCTTTTGTTGATGCCGGGTTTGTGCCCGCAGCTTGGAGTGGAGGTGCTTGGGGCATAGGGAAAGTTCTGTTTTTCCTCAAAAATTTTAAAAATACCTCAAAAAAACCCAGGAAACAATGGTGAGTTTGTGCCCAGCACTGCAGCCCTGCTGCCAGCCCTGCCCAGAGTCCCGGAACCTTCTGGTGCCTTCTGGAACCCTCTGGCCCCTTCTGGAACCTTCTGGCACTTCCCCTCTCAGGGCAGTGGGGGCCACCCGGTTGCTGCCTCTGCCACCCGCCTCCAGTCTGTGTGGTGAAAATTGTGAGGAAAACCCCCCAAAAAAAGGGCAGCAGAGGTACAGGGGGAGTTTGGAGTGAGGTGCAGAAATGCACCATGAGCAAGCACAGCATGTTTATGTGTGGGGCTCTGCAAAACATGGCGGCGTAAACCCGGACCGGTGTGGATGTGGTGCATCATTTTTCCCCTCCCCTGTGGAAAAAGGAAAGTTCTCAAAATATTTGCCATTTATTTGTGAGATTGTCCCTGCCTGCCAGCCAGCACCTGGTTGCCCTGCAAACCGACGACGTGCCACGAGGAGAAGGGGCCGAGCAGCTGCTAACTGGCAGGCAGCAGCAGCGAGGACAGGGAGAAATATGCTTGGGGAGGGACCCGACAACGCTGCGCAGCTGTTTTTGTTATACCACCGAGCTGTAAAGTTGAAAAATGATTTGAAAAGCAAAAGATGTGCCGGGAGTACTGGCGTGTCCCGCTTATGGGCGCTTGGGGCATTCTGTGTAAATTGAACTTTCTCCCCCCCTGTTTTTTTGGATGGCTTAATATCGCAGCAGTGGAAGGGAAGAGCAATGAGACGCTTGGAGTGCGAAGCCTCTTCCCTGATCTCTCTGGCACCGAACCGCACCAGAGTGAGCTGAGGACAGAGGCGAAGCCCGGCTGCTCCCTGTCTGTTCATTGCTGTAATCCAAAACGTGGAGGTTATTTCAGTGCGGAGGTTGCACGTGAGAAGGCCCTCAGTTTCTTTTATTAAAAAAAAAAAATTAAAAAATCAACTGGGACAAGAAGGATAACCTATTCATGATTTACCAGACAGCAGGGAAGCGAGTGGAGGGGCCTTGCTGGAGATGGAGCGATTTGCACTGGGGGAACATCTGGCCCATCAGCTGTACCCAGCCGTTTGTACGGCGATGCTTTGCAGAATGCGGTCGCAGCCCCCGGGAGCGAGACCGTCTACATCCCTTTCACAAGTAAATAGCAATATGCAACTTTTCTTTTCACTGTGGGATTATTTGATAATTGTGAGTCAGGGGTGTGTGTGTGTAGGTTTCTGGGGTTTTGGGGTTTTTTTTGTCTGCTCAGTAGCCTTTTTGGAAGGTGACCCATTTGTTTCCGACCAAAAGCACCTAGGAAAACCTGCCCCCTCAGAGGAGTTATTCATCTCAGTGAGGGAAAAGGGATGGAAAGACAATTACTGTTTCTTGTGACTAACGTAATACGTGACTCAAAATGTTAAGCAAGAGTGCTGACGCGATAGCCTCTTCCCCACAACTTCAATTCAGTGTGAGAGGCGTCAGGTTGAAATATGAAGTAGTTCCCCTGCAGCCAGGTTGCTCTGGCTTTGCATCCAAAGCTGCTGGAGTTGGAAGTTAGTCTGTAACCTAGAGAAAATGGAACTGTTTACGGGGCTTATTCCTATTACAAACACAAAATTTAGAGGTCTCTGCTGTAGTCTTTGTGTTTGGATTTAGCAGGTAGAAGGTGGATTTCATGTAAGAAAGCAAGAAGGTGCTGCGGTGGTGAAGCAGCCTCATGGCGTCAGGGCCTGCAACCCTACCGGAGGCTCCTGCTGTGGCTCAGGCAAAACCCGCAAAGTACTCTCATCTTTTCCTCCTTGCCAAACTCTCCTCTGTCATTCTTGGATTTGTTGTACGATGCAAATTTGGATTTCATCTTTGTGTGGGAATGGGCGCCGGTGTTCCTTTTGCAGGATAAGATGGCTCTGAAGTGTTTTTTCTGCCCTTTTCTGGTGTGCCTGTCCATGTCTTTCCTCCAAGAGGTTTGAGGAGCTTTGAGTCAGACTGTGAAAGGATGGTTCCTTGCAGGGACTCCTCATGTGCAGGGTCTGGAGAAGCTGAGCTCTGTGCAAAGGACAAATAATTTGTTTAACTTGGCATTTTTAGATTCCAGAATATGGCTTTAGGCCAAGTCTGAGTGACAATAAAAATAATTATTCTATGAAAATTGGACAGTTATGGGAAATTCAGTAAGTCTCCTAGAAAACTGAAGTTTATTTTGACAAATTAAAAAAAAGGGGTGGGGTGGGCTTTTTACCTTTTTGTTGAAATTATTAAAAAAAAAAAGAAAAAAGAAAGAAACAAAACAAACAAAGTTACTATGATGACTTCTTTTTGTATGCATTTTCCTCTGGGAAATATAGAAAATTCTTATGCTACTAGGGGAATCTTATTTTCCTGTTCTGCACATGAGCAAAGTCTTGATTAAGCTGACTTGTTCCTTTGGGATATTCTGCCAGGGATATTTCTCCTGGAGAGCAATTGCCTGCTGTGGTTTGCTGGGTACTTGAGAAAAGCGATGCTGTAGTCCCACTGAGGCAGGGACCTGTTGCTACTTAAGTAGAGTGCTATCAATTGGAAAAGGATATGCACTGGGAAAAGAAAATGCACTATTGCTGTCATTAACGGCTCAAATCTGTATTCTTGTTCAGGATTGGTTTCCCTTTTTCTAGTCTGTACTGGGACGCCTCACTGAAGCATTATTAGCAATTTTATTGGCAGTATGTACTGAGGTTATCTTGCTCTTGGAACTGCCTGTGTGCACTTGGTTTCCCTCCCTTGTGTGCAATGATGCACTAATCTGGGGTGATGCTCTTGGTACTTTATATATAAAAAGCATAGCTGCTGCAGATACTTCCTGCAACACATAAGGTTTTTCAAAATTACATGTTGCAAACATTAGTTTAAAAGAGGTAAGAAATTTGGATTTAAAAAGGATGCGAATTACAGAAATGTCCCTCCTTGTCATTACTCTCTTCCGTAGCTTTCCTCTTCCTCTCTTCAAACCACGCATTTATGGTTTTGGTCTCCTTGAGGGCAGAGTTCTTTCATTTCTTCAGGTAGCAGATACAGAAGGAAGCAAAGCTTTAGGTAGATAAACATTCATTTTGTTGTGGAAACCACGTGCTGCCTTGTGGCAGAAAGTGCCTTCGAAGGGCGGTGGCTAGATCATCCTGCCTGTGGGAGAGCTGCCAAGAGGCTGAGCTCCTCAGCGTGGGGGTTAAAGGGCCTGCGGTCTGACTCAGGACAAACCACAGGTGAGCGAGCCCATCTGTGAGCTGATGTCCCATAGAAAAGAGTGTGCTTCTTCCTGCCCCCAAAATGTTTTGTGACTGTTTTCACATTTACATCAGAGTCAGTCACAGGATGTAGCACTTTTGTGTGACTCCTGTTGCATTGTACTGCCCCAGACGGTGTTTTTTTAATGAAGAATCATTTCCCAAAATACGTTGTACTGTGTTTTGCAATAAGGTAGCAAATGCTGCTTTGTTTGTCAACTATGGGGTGTAGTGTGGATGGTAAATGATTCATTGCCTAACAGGCAAGAATTTAATTTGCGAGAAACGTCTTTAGTTTGGCTTTAAAAAAAATCTGTATTTTTCGTACAGAAGTCTTGTGAGGATGATAAGGATTTGGATGAGGTTCCACAAAGGTAGTTAAGGTAAGTGGGAGATTAGGCATCTAAAACCTTGGCAGATTTGGCCATAATTTTGTGCAGACACTTTAAAAAAAAAAAAAAAAAAACAACACGTAGCTGTGATTTTATTTCTGACTTCAAGGAAACTTAATTTTATACCTTGCTTTGGGACATGACATGCACAGTTGTTATCCCTGACATTGGACAAAGGCAAAGCAGATTGGTCTGCTTTGGAATGGATTTCAGTTTTCTTCTGGAAGTCTGTGAACTTTAGCAGATCACCATATACCTCCCATCCAGGAAAGTGTTGTGTGGTTTGAGGTTTATTATAGACTTTTTCTACAGCTCCACTCAGGGTAGATTCATGCTTAAATGGAAGCCCAGCAAGGCAAAAGCCAGGTGTTTAGGATGTGGCATTGGTGACTCAGTAGGTGGTACACTTCCTTCACCGTCAACATTAAACAAGTGCCCTTGTGTGGTAACAGGGATGGATTATTTCTTGGCTGACATGAAAAAAAAACAAGGTCACTACTAAGACTTTGGGGCTTGTACAGGAAGGTCTTCTGTTCTCTGTAGTGAATGGGAATTAGCCTCAGGATCACTTTAACTGAAAAAAAAAGACGTCCTTTAAAAATGAAAGCTGTAAGTGTTGTATTGCAATAGAAGCAAGAAACCCCAGCTGATGTCAGGGTCCCATCGTGCCACACATAAAAATAAGGATGGGTAAATGGGGAATTCTCCCTGCTCATGTTCAGATGGAAACATGACTGAATTACCTGAAAGGGCACGGGTGAGCTTGGAGCCAGGATCTCAGTGGGGTACATTAGCAGAGCTTTATGTTTCCTGCCTCTGAGCAGGTATGGGACCAGCACGGTCTGTCCAGGTACCTATCACTTCCATCTCTGAACTTGAATTCGTTGGATTTAATGCTGCCTCTGCAACTTGCTATTTGCTACTGATTTGGGGACTGATTTGCCTGCCAGAAGGATTAGGGATGGACGGATATTATTCTGGCTGTTCAGTTGTGACACGACTGGGCTTTGTGTGTCTGGGAAGTGAGAACTGGATTTAATTGTACCTCTAAGCTGTGCCTTTGGGCTGAAAATGGCCAGTCTTGATGGTGCTCCAGTGCTCGGACCCTGTAGAGAGGCACAGGAGAGGTCCCTTCAGCTCTCAGAGGTGTCCCTGCAGTAAGCCTGCAGATGCAGGAATAAAACTGTATATCCCACAGTTTCAAACCTCTCTGAAACCTGCCAGGGCTCACAAATGACCAAAGCATGCATGACTTTTGCTCTGCTTAAAAAAAAAAAAAAATAAAAAAAAATAAAAATCCTATCTTAGAGCAGTAAAAATGTTTGTTTTCACCTTCAAGATTGTTATTTCAAAGGATATTTTCTTAGTGACTGAAAAAGGAACTGGAAACCCCATATTATTTCTCCTTGCCTCCCTCAGCCAGGTCCTTTGTGTTCCCAGAATTGTATTTGGTGTGAGCAAAAGGCTCCCTGGATAGACTGTGAGATGATTGAAGACAGAGCATTTAGGTGGTGTTTGCTACCTGGCCCGAGCGTAGCTGGATGATGCTGCAACAGTCAGTTAGACATGAGATGGCATACCCATTGCAGATGGCACAGCTAGGGGTTTTCTTTTCCAAACTCTGCTTCAAGGGACAGGGGGAGAAATCTTAGAGATTTTAATTGTAAAATGGAGAGAAGGGTACTTCTGAAGTAGGCACATCAGATATAGAAAAATACAGAAGTAGCTCACTGCTCTGTGCGTGTTCCCACAGACAGTAAGATATACTGTTGTTTCTCTTTGGCTACAACTGGACCTAGAACATTAATTTAAACAGCAAAATTTGGAGTCCTGACAAAATGAAAAACTTTTCTGAGCTCAGTTCACATTTAAAATCTGCTTTATTGCAGCCACAGAAACAAACAAAAAAAAAATCATAAACAAAACCTCTGATTCTACAGCACAGTTTTACAGCAAATAGCACCTTCTCTATCTCCAGAGTTACAACTCTACATAGGCCCTTAGTCTTGTTAGAAAGCTCACAGTACACCTTTTCAGTGTAAGGGTCTGAGCCTCATTGCCTGTCAAGATTACAGTATGTGTTTCTTTTTCCCATGGAAGTGGCATCTACATTATTTCTTTTGCCTACATTAAGTCATTACATGGGATTATGTAGCATTACATTAAGCAGTTTCAGGAAAAGGTATATGTCTTTCTGAATGCTTTCACACCCTCACTGGTGTTTCAGCAGAAATCTAGATCTCCTAAATGTTTGTGTTATCAAAGGGAGTTAGATCCTTAACCTCTGTAGGGACCTTTGAAAACTCTATTAAGTGCCTATCTGTGCTTAAACAATTTTGAAAAGCTGTTCCTTAATATCTCTCTGCCTCATTTGCTTTGTTCTGTAGTAACATAAAGAAATAACTGGGCTAATATTGTTCTGTTCTTTCTTGGAGTTAGCTGTCTTCTTGACTTCCTTGAAATTGCCCAGAGAGAAATATTTGCTGATTAGTGGAAATAAACCTGGTACCTTTCCCCCTGTGTTTTATAAACAAAATAAAATACAGTAGTTGTGCAGCTTGAAAATATTTATAAACATACATGAAATATTTTTTTTCATACATGCAGACAGCCAGGTAAGAAGCAATAGTATCAGTGAAACATTGCAGGTGAGTCTCATGTGGCTCACTTCTAAGAAAGACGAATGGCAAGTTACTAATCTCGAGGGGTTTGCCATCCCAGGTGGTGGGGGTTAAAAAGTGATACTCTGATTTACTGGGACATGAAAACCTGTGCCATGGTGCACACAGAAGCAAGGCTCATTTGAAAGGTAGACCAGGAAAATGGAACATGAAAGAAGGTAATACAAAATTAGGAAATGCTGGTTGTGATGATACTTTTGTCAGTTGTTGGTTGATAGCTGGAAGCAGCTCTTCTATAAGCACTAAATAATCAGTGGCACCCGCTAGTAAGGTGTTACTTTCAGGATAGATAGGAGGAAAGGAGCATGTGTGTCATTACTGTTAAGAGTAGTTGCTGGAGTAATGTTTCCACTACAATGTAACTGTCTGTACCACCTATATTTTAAAAAGAGGGTAGGAAAAATACCTTGAGTTATATCCTGATTAGTCATGTACAAAGGAACAAATGCTGAGGAAAGTTTTCACTGAATACGATGGTTACTCATGGTGGGTGTTGTGTTATGTTATGTTATGATTTCTTAGTTGGAGGCTCAGCTGGGGATTAGTGCTACAGACAGCCAGGGAATGACGACAGAGGGAAACAGTGGCCCAATTAGTCTTGGGCTTCCAGGCAATTTGTACCTGGTGCTGATGGTGGAAACATTTTCTTTTTCGAGGGAACTTTTGTCTTTTCGAAATGCTGAAAATCTTTCTGCTGGGTGGATTTTAGCTCTTCTGATGAAAATTTGCAGTTTGCTATGGAAAACAAAGCCTCTGCTTGGACGGAACTATTCTGATGCACTTACAGATGGCTTTAGATGGAAAAATTTCCTACCAGCTCCTCGCATTCAAAAGAAACTGTTTCTGAACAAGCTTCCCTAGGGACAGTGAAGCTCTTCCAGTAAGTCTCAGGCAGGCAGAAAGTCCGTGGATTGGCATATGGCTGTGTTCATTGTAAGCTGTCCAACTTCAAGTTACTTTTAAGACAAGTAATTTTCATTCCAAGACTCTTTGCATTGTGCAGGAGCAGCCACAAAACACCTTGTTTTCAGTAATAAATTTACTGTTATCTATAATAACTCCTGTAATGTGAGGCATTATGTCGAGCTATGTGATCTAACAGCTATGATTGCTGGGACGCGCAGTAAACAAAGCGCTAGTGTTTTTTTCCAAAGAATCAAACTGATTCCTAGAAAAGTTGTATGAGTTTCTGCATGCTCTACTGGTGGTGATTTGAAGGTAGTTTGTGGGCTTTCACTCCCACTCAAATTTAAATGGTTCCCAAATTTCCAGCAGAATAATTTTTTACATTTGATTACTGATAAAGACACAGCTCTTTAAAGCTTATAGGAACCTGGGTAGTTTGAGTGGCAGCTGAACCTCCCTTCAGCAGAGAAAGAGGAAGGTGAACTCCAGTGGATGTGAAAGTAATGTAAGATACTAGCAAGCAGTGCATGGCAGAAAAATCTGCTCTCAGGTTGGTCTGGCTGTCTGGGGAAGTGTTGGAGTACAAACGATGAAAGATGTGAAGATCTTAAAAGATTGGGATCTGCAGGAAAAAAAGGTTGGAAGGTGAGGGGCAGGGAAGAAGCCAGTCCATCAGGGAAGCCTGACTGCCATAATTATGGCTGTTTTCTCCTTATGCTCTATCCTTGCCATCACTCAAAGCAGATGTGTCTTTTTCTCCTGGCCTACTTGCTTTTTCTCCTGAAGCTGCTGGGGTCACAGCTAAAGTGCTCTTCCAGGCACGGCTGTTACTCAGGATGTGCTATCTGTACTGGGCTCTAATCCCAGCCCCTACTGACGACAAAGGGCCTCATGGCAATCACAGTTACATTACCATCAACAGAGAGCAGAGGTCAAATGAATGCCTGGATTAACCCAAAAGGATCTTGCAGGGAAGCAGCCAAAAGCGGTGTCCTGGCATGTTGTGAACCTGGATTTACTCTTAAATCTGCTAGTGCTGCACGAGCTTAGTATTGAGGTAATGCTCCCCTTACAGTGCACAGTGAGTCCATCCAGTGGAGATGAGGAGCACTGGGTGGAGGTGGACTGGGGAGAAGGAACGGGAGCCCGTATCTGACAGACCCTGTGCAGCTGCAGGTTTTCATATCTTCATCTCAATCATCTGTTTGTGGCATTGGTGATTCCCATGACCTTGGGATTTTGCTGTGGAAGGAAAGTTTTAAAAATTACCATCATTTATTTATAAATAGCAATAAAAACAGAGACAGTTTCTGGGCTCAGTAAATTCCTCGCAGCAGGATTCCCCCTTGACACCGATCTCTGTTCCAGGCTGCCCTCCATTCCCTTTCTGTTCTAAACTTTCCCTCCTCCAAACAGTAACCCTGTGTTGCTCCCAGCAGCTCAGTTGCACCATAGTGCACCATGGTGTTGGTCTCACTGTCTCTCCCACTCCATGGCCTCCTGCGCTATTGCTGTGCTCTGATGAGGAAGGATTTTGAGCAAGAACAAGTCCAGAATATTTAAATTAATCTATAAATTAGGTTCAGAGAAGTGACACCCAAGTATGCTATTTCTACATGTTTCCAAACAAACCGTGTGTTTTCTCAGAGATTTTAAAGCAAGCTTTGTAGGCTGAGTATGGCAAAAATCAGTGGAATCAGCAAATACTGACCTTTATGATAGAACAGGATATTAGCTTTAGTAATTGTGGCCCAGGTCAGGTGATCCAGATCTGGGAAGAAGATAAAGTTAATTTGCCTCTTAACATGATCTGATATTTCTTAACATCTGATATCTAGGAATAAATGTCATGTCAGAAAACCACAAAGTTACGACCAGAAAAATAGCACGGAGGTTTTAAAATAAAAAAAGGTTTTTTTCTTTTTTCACTTGGGCCAAAATGTTGTGATATTTTTAAAATAAAAAAAAATATTATTGTAAGTGTGTGGTAACATGAATCTAATAACTGCCTGGAATAAGGAATCAGATCCAAATGCCATGTACCTGAGTTGTTATTTTAAAAAGCATACAGTCAGTATATATGTTTGAGCTATACTGATTCACACCAGAAGAGAATCTGGCCATTTAGTGGTTTGGGCTTTTGGCCGAGTTTTGTTATGAGCGCGTAAGTTAAATAGTAATATTGACTCGGTCAAGGCATTGCATAAGCCTTTTTTGCCTTCCCCTGGTCCCCAGATTTGTTAATATGTGTTAGTCTGAACTTTCTGGGAGTGACTGAAATGTCACTTTTTGATATTCATCTGGATTTAGATAGGACTAGATTCTTTGAATTCAAGTAGTTCGTTCCTACCTTAAAGAGAGAGCAGACCTGGGATTCTTACATCGTTGTCATGAGAAGCCTTACCAGTAATCAGAGCAGGTTTGCCCAAAACAGAAAGGGTGGGGAAGACTCTCCTCCCTGAAATGAATGTATCTTGAGTTTTATCAGCTTTCATTTTTACTATTTGTTCTTTAACCTGAACACCCTCAATATTAATTGACATTAACATCCTTTTAAACATCAGGCAGCTCTGTCAGCCAGCACAAGAGGCTGCCTCTAGCTAGATTTTGGCCTCAAGCACGTCATCAAGTTGCCAGTCGTCAGCTGAGCTGTAGCAACTGATCACACATGTTTTCCTAGACAAATGCTTACAATTAATATGAATGGGAACTGCATGTACAGCTTCCCTAGTGAGAATTGGACTTTTTGTCCAATTTTAAAATATTTTTTTTTATTTTGTTCATTTTACTCTAGAGACATCTGTTTGCTTTTATTCCAATGGAAATTAAAGAGCTAACCTCGGTCAAAGTTTAAATTTGTTATTCATATTCCATTATATTTTCAGAAATTTAATCAAGCCTAAGTTCGTCAAGAAAATCAGCTCCTCTTATTAGCCTAGCCTCCTTTTACTATAAGTTCTTCATTGACAAGTTGTGTTGGATTTTAGTGGGAAGAAGTAAAATTAAGCTCCTATTCACCTGAATACAAGACTATACTGAAGCTAAGGCAACACAACCTCATACAGTCTTAGAACTGGCTTTGGGAACATACATTTCTAAGTCATTTCATTTATTGCCCCTTAATATCTGTCAGCGACAGAAGTTCATGCTTATGTGTGCTGTTCCAATTTTAAGGCCCCTCCCGAAGAATGGGGAAAAGTTGGATTGAATTGATTTTAATTCTACTGAAATGCTTGCCATTTTTTAAATTGTCAGCATCTGGATGTCTCTGGAATTGTCACTAGTGGAAAAAGAAGTTCTTTTTATGGCTGCACAGAAAGAGTAGAGGACTGAAATGCATTGTTTAAGTATCGTACATCCGGGGCTCTCCAGAAATTCCATTAAATTATCTGGGCATATGAACAAGCTGAGCACTAAACCAACTTTCATGGAATAATAAATACTGATTTTTGAAATTAAGGAAGTCAGTCAGTCGATGGAGCCTGTGAATGGAAGAAGGGGAAGTCACTCTGTATAGCTGCGTAAACACAGATCTTGCTGTGTATAACTCAAAATAAGACTTTGCAGCTTAACATGTGCACTTCGGAATTCTTACATCATACATCTTCAGTGTTTCCTCTATAAAAGGGTCAGAAACTTCTGTTAGAGCTGTTTGCTTTGAAGTAAGTTATTCAGTACTGCATCCATCTAATCCAAACCTTTTCCATCAACACTAGACTGAAAGTTTCCTGTTCTTTGGTTTTCTGTGGTCTACCTTCTTACTCACCATAACCTCTTGACTGCCAGGTCATACATGACTTGTAAGTTCAGACTTGTGTTTGACTATAATATGAGCTCCTAAAACCCTTAATTTGGTTACAAATTCCATTGGGAAAGACTGAAATATGAGTTTGAAAACAAAATGTTATCTATTAAAGAGCCTGTTTTACTAGTACGTAAAAAATGTCCAGTTCCATCTAAACCCAGCTTTTTTTTCTCTTAGGATATAACATTCTGGTGACATCAGAGACACACTTACTATATTATTTTTGGCCCATTCACAATGGCTTTAACTCTCTGTCTTGTCTCAGCCAAAATGGTGTCAAAAGGGGTCAAAAAGGAGGATATAGTAGCCACACTAAGAAGGTCATTTTTGCTTAATATGTTGGGTGTGCTCACTTAAACCCTGGGGCTTAGTATCTGAAGAACATTTGACTAGCTTGGATCAAGTACAAGTGCTTCTATACTGGAAACAAATCCTGATAGATTTTACAGGATGTTTCAGGTTACTAAAACACAAAACTCTGGATGATGGCAAGTTAGAGGGAAGGAGGACCCTGCTGGGCTTGCCTCTGGAAGAAACGTCAGATGCATAACGACTCATTTACTTGACGGAGGATGAGTGAGAGGGCGTTGGGACACTGACTAAGGCTGACAGACCCTTGATGGCTGGGGAGATGGGAGTTACACACCATTTCCATTATGTTAATGTCAACTTAAAAACACAAATGTCAATCTTTGTAACTCTCTCTGCTCCACATAGCCTGCTAGCAGCTAAATACAAGTAACAGCCTAGCTACCGTGTTCTCCCTCCCCAAACTCTATGTGGTCCTCGGCTCTTAGTTATGTCTTTTAAGGTGAGTCCACAGCACTGGATGGTAGTGAACATTGTGGGCAGTAGGGCACATATTCTTCATGCCAAATAATCTGAAATCTTGGCAGAGGCTATAAAAACTTTCCTCTGACTCCCACTGAGAGTTCCCTGAGACTGGGAGTGATTGGTGCAGGGGGGATGTTAGAAACGACGTGATAAACAAGGGAGAATCTTTAGGTTTATGAGAGTGGAAGGAGAACTGGCTGAAGTACACGTGATCAAACAACACCAGACATGGAGTGAGAAAAAGATGTGTAGAGCAGGAGCCTGCTGCTAGGATGCCTCTCGAACTGTATTTTCTCCACATGGTTCTGTTTTGGGAACCTGTATGTACTCTGCTACCTCTGCGGAGTTGAGAAGGCAGAAAAATGCTGCTGTGCACCTGAAAGTCCATACTGCTTGCTGGAAAAGCAGTGGGAGGCAAAGATATCCTTTCTGTTTTTAAATATGATCAATGATGAGGTCCTGATATAAACAACCTATTGAATAATCCACTTCAGCCTTGTTTTACATCTACTTCAAAATCTTTGAAAATTTGATGTTCACTGGTATATTTCTGCTAAAATTTTTCCTTGGTCCTGACCTTTTTTGCTATACTATGATTGGTTCGATTCGATGATCTTAAGGGTCTTTTCCAACCTTAACGATTCTATGATTCTATCCCTATCTGTATATTTAAGAAATTAAGTAACAAAACATTAGGACTCTTAACTATCAAAATTTGCTAGAATTTGAATTTTGCTAGAAAAAGATGAAGAATATATTTCATTTTACTAGCTACCTATTATTTGCTTGTTCATCATCTCGGACTGTATTTAGATAAAATTTGGAATTAAACTATAATGCACAAAAAGACCGCCAAAGTGTTTTGTTAGTTGTTTAAAATATCTTAATGTTTCTGATTATATAGGGAAAAAAATATCTGAAGATATTTTGCATGTAAAACTAACCTGTTAAACACAAAAATAAAGAAATTAAAAGGTCAGCTTCTGGTTATCATGTTCTTCAACATTTCGGAATTATTAGGCATCATCCTCTCATAACTGTCTTTTATTTATAGCTAAGAGGAAACCAAACTTTCCTGTTCATGCAGGGAGTATAAGAGGAAAAGAGACTTTCCTTCTTTTTCAAATCCCAATCTCTTTACCAATGCTGAATGAACCAGTCATTTTAGAGAACTGATTAAACAGACAAGAATTAGGAAAAGATTTCTTCTATTTTTTATGGAAAAGGTCCTGCTATCAGAAGTTAGCTCTCAGTTCAGTAAGTGTTGGTTACAGTGACATCAGTCTACTCAGTGCTTTTACTTTCTATATGGGTTTGACAATAAATACATGTATCTCTTAATATTGTTTAAAAATGTAATTTAAAATATTTTAATAATTTTTTGAGTTTAGGCTTCAGTATGGATTTGTCATTATTGGATAAATATTTCTTTTTAAACAGGAAAAATATCTCACATTTAAATGGCCAAATTGATCTAATTTTATTTTTAAATGGCTTTCAAGTCCTAAAGGACAGAATCAAAACTAGGTTTGGTGTTGATGTAGGCCACTTCCTCATAAAGCTAAACTCACAGGCTTTTCCTGCCATTGTGAATGTCAAATGTAGCAGCCTGCAGTGATTCTGATGTTTGTGCAATGCTCTTTTCACCAGAGTTCCTCTGAATCTGCTGCAGCGTTCATGGCTGTTGTAAGCCTTGAGGGTCTCCCAATCTGTGTGAAATTTGGTGTGAGAATGGAAGCCTGGGATGTTGTGGATTGATGTCTTAAAGTAGAAATTCCGATCTTGCTTCTAACAGTCTTTGGATGGCCTGCCTAAGCAAGTAGGTAGGTTTTTGAAAAAACTGAGAAATGTATTCTTTTCTGCTTAGTTTTGTTACCAGTAACTGGTGGTGTCAACACCAGTTCAGTAATTTCATGAGTACTTGTGTTACTGATGCTCTGTTTGCCAAATGGTCAGGTTTAGGTGCCATTTTATTTGTAATAATTCACCATTAAAAATAACTTTGCTCATGGTCTCCAGATAGTGAAGCGAGTGCTTGTTCAGAGACTGTTCTGCAAAGGTCCTTCTGCTCCTGCTCTCTTTGTGTTAATGCCTCAGCTGAACAGATAGAAGCAGCATGATGTTTTAAAATTATTTCGATTTCTGTTAGTCCTAGATCTGAAAAGAACGAAGATCAATCAGATCTCTAATTTGTCAAGTGGGAGTCAATAAAACTGAAATCTTGTATGAAAGATTATGTTCACATTATAGGCTTGGAAAAAACCTTAACAGCCCCCTCCCCTGAAAACTCTGATAAGTGTTTCAACACAAAAAGACAACAGAAATCTTATGTCTAAGACTGTATATTGAATTCATTCAAGTTGGTTGCAAGTCTTGCACCGATCTGAGTTGCAGAATCAGGCTATAGTGAAATTAACAACATAAACAATGTCTCTAGGAATAAATGCCAAGGAAACAGAAAAAGTGGCCTAAATTTCTATGTCTTTGACTTAGGTCAGGAAGAAAGAAAGCAGCAACAGGGACAGTGTTCTTCTCACAGAGAAATGGATAGGAAGCAGAAAGTGTGAAATAAGTCAGTTATGTACTTCCACTGCTGTTTATTGGAAAGCAGTGAGAACCTTTTTCCTGCCTACTTCACCATGAGGAAGGAAGGGCTGAACTAAAAAAAATCTGAGTTTTAACTTCTAGCTTTTCTAGTAACCTTTTATGTGACCTTGAGCAAGTGACTGATAATTTTTTTAGCCTCATTTGTTCTCATTTGCAAAATGAGGATAGGAAGTCTTCTTTTGTTAGCCTTAAACATGGGATTTTTCTTATCTGGCACTAGTCATCACTAAAATCCTAAAAACTAAAAACCTTAACCTTTTTGTCTAAGTTACTCTCTTCCTAGAGAGCAAAGAGAGATGAGCACCTGCAGAGCCATCCCATCCCATCCCATGGATGGGATGAGTTGTCATTTGAATGTGCCCATCTCTTTTGACTGTATGAGGAGACTTTATCACCAGTTCTTAGTCAGTGCTTCATTTTTACACAGGGGACTGTAAGCATGGACTCTCTCTGTACAGCACCTACCACGTCTGGGGTCCCACTCTATTTGTTTTTATTTGTGCTAAGAAATATGAACTGGAAGCAATGATACTATGGGAGGGGTAGAAGACCCTAACTGGGTAGCTCCTAAGACTCTTATGACTTCCTGGGATCAGTAAGACAGGATCGCTTGTTGTATGATACCCTCATTAGAAAAAGAATTCAAATATTCACCCATAGGATTTGCATACACTTGGACAAAAGAAGGTTAATAAAAAAGCATTGCTGGAAACAGACTTGTTCGCAGAACATTCTTTTTAGGCCAGTTTTACCCAGCATCATTTTGCAGGTAATTTGCACCCTGTGTGCATGTACAGTGTGACATGTTTCCACTAAGCCCAGACCCATTTCCATTTCTGTGCAGAAATCGTGTCAAACACATGGTTTGGCACAAGTCAAACTGAAACCATGAAGCGGGTAACCAACTGGCATTCATACGTTGTGGGTTTATTCAACTGGAGATGAATGGACTTGCTGTTTTCAGAAGACTGCTTTTCTGAAGAGAGCACTTTTGTAAGAGTTGTAATGAAAGAGAAAAAAGGTTTAAGCCCTCAGCCTTGTTTGAAATGATACGAATTAGACCATAGAGTCACCACCAGCAGCGTTATCAACCAGGAATGCTGGGTGACACAGTGGGCCTGCGGAAGTCCAAATACCCTGTGTTTAGTGGCCCGGGATTTCACCCGTGTAGCTGCAATATTGAATCAACTTTCGTTGTCCTGAGAATATTTATGATTGTGAGAGCAGAAATCTTCAAAACAAAACAAAACAAAAAAACCCCAAACCCAAGCTGGGATTTTCTTCTGTCTGTGTATGTGTATTATTTCTGGCTACCATGGCATTTTTCCTATGAAATTTGGCTTTGCTCAGTTGATAGTATCACTTTGGTCAAACCAACTACATTTCCAGACCTGGGCTGCACAGACCATTACTGAGGTGAACAGAGGGGTTTTTAGCAAATAACCTCAGTTCTGCTTTTTGCTCAGCAAGAAAATGTTCGATGTGCAGTGTCGTAGTTCTCTGGGCTTCTCAAACCAAGTGGAATTTGCCCACCTTTTCATGAGGTGCTTTTTTTCTCTTGTCACATGTTCTGTGCTGTTTACCACACATGAGTTACAGATGGTAATTTTAATTTAAAAACCCAAATGTAATAAATTCAACAGATTACTAGTTGGCCAGGATTGAGTGCTGAGATTGTTCAATTGACTATTATGGAAAACACATCAGCCAACCTCATCCCTGACCAGAGAGCAGTGGTTCCATCCCCTAACAAACAAAGCCTTTGTTATGTCTTCCTTGCACTGTGACTCTAGTCTCTACTGTGCATTTGTTTCCAAAGCAAAACAAAGAATTCATAATCCTTGGCAGTTTGACTGTTTCAACTTGGATTATCCTGTTATACAATTTACCTACTAGCTGACTGAATATAAGAGATGACCTCACTGCTGAGGAACAGTATGTTTTCAGACGCCTTCAGCCCTACTTGTTTCTAGTGCAGCTTTAACCAAGAGTGAACTGTAAAGTAGAGTCTAAGGATCAGGGTGTTAGTGCTGCTACTCCACACTCTGCTCTATAGAAGGTCTCAAGCCTGCTCATTTGGATATAGTTTTCAATAGATCCCGGAGTCCGGCCATGATGGGGTCTTCAAAAAAGCAACTATTAATTTAGAAAGTGGATAGACTACCTGAGTAAGGAATGCACCAGTATTAGGCCTGAAAGATGAGCAATGAATGACTCTTACTTTTTGCATGAATATTTGTAAGATTAACATATAAAGTTGAAAGTTGAACGAAAGAGAGGAAGTGAAAATGGAAAGAATGACACTTCTGTACAGGCTTCTCTGCCAACCGTTTGGTTTCTCTGAGAGTGCATTTTTTGATATTTAGTAACAATTACTTGGTTTATTTTGTATTTGAGGATGTCAAGGTTCTGACCAAGACTGGGCATTTGTTATGCATTACACCCTGCACATGTAGGGACAGCTCTGCTCATAGGACTTGCAAAGCGTAGGAACAGAAATAAAGACACACAAAGGTGCTATTTGTTTCCACAGCGTGACAGAAAAGGTCAAACAGCAGGTCACTGGCATAGCCAAGAGTAAAGCCCAAGTGTGCTGACTCCTGGTCTTGTGTCCTGCTTACTAAACTTTGCCTCCTTTAGCAGGAAAATGGCAGCCAAAATGCTGCAATAGTCTGGGGTGGGAACAGGGGTGGGAAAGATGCAGAGAAAAAAACATCTTCAGCTTTTTATGAAGCTGCCATAATCATGATTTGTCACTAGCAGTGACAAAACTGCCTGTGCAGTTTTTGTCTATTGAGTTCTTCACCCAAATTTGTTAGTGGGTCTTGACTTCTCCTGCTCCCTCTATTTCAACATTTCTCTCTGCATAGTGACTATACTTCTACTATACTGTACTATACTTCATTTGATTGTTTTATAACTTTCCAGTGATGAATAGTGTATACACCCAACAGCAATATATGAAATTAGGCATCTTGAAGTGGTGAAGTGATGGAAATTTAAAGCCTGGCAAGTCATCTTTTCAGGAAGAGTTGGACAAATGTTCTGTCCATTCTCCTGAAGCCTTTACAGACCCACAAATGTACAGTGGTTGCCATGATCTGTTATTAGAACTGTTTTCCCATTTCTGACAGTGAACAATACCCATGGTATCTGCAGCATTCATTGTGTTTACTGTAGGAAATGGATAAAGCATACTATGCATACGGTAATAAAGCTAAGTGCCTGCCAGCTCTAAAGATGTATCTGGTAAGTACTGCATGGGTAAGAATTAACATGCTCAGAGTATGATAGGAGTGTTGGGCTCGGAGTCATTCTCCTGGACAGTGAGTTGATTTAACTTTTACCATTTACCACTGAGACCTAGATTTATGTGTTTATAGTTATTTTGGTGTCGATGTGTCAGTGCTTAATGCAGATCAGTTCTCTCTGAAGTAGACAGGAATGATCAAATTTCCTCTTTATTGATGGGTGAACTGGAGCCACAGAAAGACTTAACGATTTGTTCACACAGCCAGCCAAGATGAAACAAGGGATTCCCAATTCCCAGTTTGTTGTTCTAGTGATTGGTGGAGTCTGTTTCCATTCCCAAGCAGTAACATCTGTCCTAAACCCATTAAGAATGCTCCTTCCTATTCTATATTCCAAACTAGAACAAACTGTACTGATCTGACCCCAGTTGTGAAGCCATAAATTTAATTTACAAGGTCATTTATATGGGAGGAGAAGTAGTGTCAAAATACAAGAATCTATGCAAGGAGAAAACAGAAGAGGCATAGATAACATAACCCCTATAAAATGTCTCCACATGTGATTTGTGTGGAAACAGTTGCTCTGAGATCAGAAGGAAATCTGTTGCTTTTGGCAAAACTGGTAATTCTACAGCTCAGTAGTTATTAGGGCCTCTGTGTGATAGTTTCTGAGCTATGGACTTATCGTAAAGATTTCCTGTTTTGCAGCTTTCAGTCCTGTCAAGATGTATGCCTTAGCGTGATTCAGTTCTGTTGTTATAATGATATCAAGATTTACAGTGAACTGGTAAAAGATTAAAAGATAGTATGACAGCAAGCATAAAGATGAACATAGTCTGGAATGGAAAGAAGAGGACAGAAGAAAATTTCAGACTGGATTTTGATTTAGCAGTATTTTAGGCACTCTACGTTTTCTATAACTCCGTCAGTCCAGTGAGCCTATCCTCACCATAACATTTGTTAGCACTAAAAAACCCTTTTCTTCCCCTGTCAGCTAGCTGTTGTAATGCAGCGTGGTCTAAAACAATTGCAGAAGGAGATAGAAATTACCAAATTATATTTATCAGATTTGAAAAATATTAACAATGTCATTACAGAAGTAACTAGAGGATATGATATCTAAAGCTCTTTTGTGCTAGGTGCTGGCACAGTTAAGTATGTACACAGAGGTGGTCTGTTCATTGGTAGCTACTTTAAGTGATGTTCAGCAAAATAGGGAACAACCATCTCTATTTTAAGTTGTGGGCCCACATGGCTCATTTTGAAGCTAATAAAGACAATTATAGCTTCATTCCTGTGGAACTGTGGAGAGAGCTGAAGAATAAACTGTTATTTGGCAAAAGGATCTGACCATGCAAGGTCTTCCAAAGGCAGTGAAGGGTCTGACCATCCGTGGGAAACACTACAAAATCTTCCTCCTTGAAAAGGTTGTGAAAGTAACACAATAGTGACAGTGTCCTATCTCAACCCTGTCAAAACTCAGTCTACCTCATAGTAAATTACAACAAAAAGCCATGAAATAAATTGATCTTAAAATCACAAATCAATGCACTTGGGAAAAAATTATGTCAAAGCAGAGATCTTAACTACCAAAGACAGGGCAGATGGGAACCTGTCTTCTATGGACGCTGTGTGTGCTCTCAATTTCGGTCAATTTTATGCATGAGGGTACTCAGGTGCTACCGAAATGTGGTACCATAAAAGAAAGAGATCAAGTAAATAGCATTAACCAGCAGAACCAGGTATTTTACCACCAGTACTTGAGGTGTTGGACAGCACTTTGTCTACAGGTTCAGATTTCTTTCCCGAGTAATGTAGCATGCATCTCAAGGGAATAGATCCAAGCACGAATAGAGTTCTCATCTGAGGTTTCTCCACACTCTAAAGAAAATATTAGCAAGCTAGGGAGGTAATGGGCAATTCCCATCGATCTGCAAGGCAAATCAGGAGGGGCATGTCACACTTGTACAAGCACTGCGTTAGAACTAACAGGAATGTTAAAACATGAGATTGTTTCTGGTGAAATGTACACAGAACAGATAACTCAAAGCAAGAAACCTGGAAGAGATCTGCCCTTTCATACAGCATTGCACTCCATAATTAACTCGCGATGCAGCACAACTCTAGTACTGACCTAAGCAGCATGTGGGCAACTTTTTTCTCCAAAGCCAACAAGTGGTGCCTGGAGTAGTTGATCTAAATTCATGATTTACTGTTCCTTGTTGTTAGGCTACAGCTTCCAGTCTGCCTGGCAGTGTTTTTGGTAAAAGAGGCAGGCTCCAAAATTAAGACTTCTAATGCCTCTAAGTGACAACAGTTATACTGTTTTACCTGTCTGTAGAAAAAAAAAACCAAACAACAACCAACCCCAACTCAGAACTGCTGCTTTTCTAGGCTTCCTTTTCTTAGCTAGGACGTATGAGGAGGGAAACCTTGGTTCTGATGAAATTAGTGGGAATTTTTGTCTTCCAGGGGTCCAAGATTTTACCCAGGCCTCAAGAGCAGGCAAGTCTGAAAGAGAAGGTAAAGTGCCTCCTGTTCAACTGCATAGGCAAACACTGGGCTAAGCTGGGTGATCTGGGCATACTTCAGTATTTCTTCTCCAGCCACTGGAAAGATGAGGGAGCTTCAGGCTGTTTTGGAAAGCGGAGTTCTGACTTAAATGTCAGAAATCAAAAATAAAAAAGTGTGAATGGATGAATGAATGGAATGAAATGATGGACTAGCTCATAAACTTAGTTACTCACCTGGTCTCCTCCGCAATATAAAGTCACCTTCCTCCTTTCAGTGGCAGGTTTTGTTGTCACATGTAGTTAATAGTCTAATTAAACAAACATAGATTTGACATTAAATTTATGCTGACCTCTCTCTCACATTCATGGAATAAGTGAAGAGATACCTATCTGACCTGGCCCTATGACACATGGGACCAATTAGTCAAAGGGTTTGCTTTATAGAACAGTTGTTTAGATAGCAATTCACAAGATTTATGGAGGAGATAAATTAGACTGGACTCCAAACCGCACCATCTCCTTTGCTTGTCTTAAGGTCGAAAGGGGAAAAAAACATTTACTAACGGATAGAGGACTGGATGAGAGCGGAGCTCTCACTCCCACTCTGCCACAGAAGTATTTGTGTGTATAGCTGGTTTAGGCTGCATTTACATATATAGGAATTAGAGAGTTCTGACTGTGCTGCTGAATTTGATGGAAGCATGGGCACTTGGAAAGGTGCTGATTTAATAACTCTTGAACTCTGTAGAGGTTCTCCAAGGGATGATGAAGCAGCTTTGGAAAAAAAACAGTTTATTTCTGTTAGTTTTGGGAGAAGAGAGCTTCAGTGGCAGCAAACATTCTGTAATAGACTGGATTTTTTGTATTGTGTTTCAAAAAAAAGAGAAAAAATCTCTGTTTTGAGCTGTTATTAATTGTCACTGTGCAATTGAAAGGTCAAACCTGATGTTCTTGCTCAAGCAAATCCCTTCGCAAAGCCAATGGAGTTTTGCCTGAGAAAATACTGAATAGAAGCATGCACAAATGTCAGCATTGGGACTAGATTTGAACTGTATTCAGGCACCAGTTAAGAGAGTTCCAGAATAAGCTCTAAATGTAGAAAGAATGTTCTCTTTAAAGGATGCTTTTACATAAGAAATACGGGGTGACATCCTCAATTTACAAACTCTTAGGAAGGAGAAGCAAGTGGCTGTAATTCATGGCTCTGTTCCCTTGGTCCTAGAGGTGCCAGTTATCAAAGTGTTACTAAATAAGTCTAAGGTCAGTCTAAATGCTACTCCAGAAAGTGCCAGCTGGCTGTCCACATCCTGACCCCGTTCTCCACTCCCGAGCAGGTAGTACAAGGCTGACTTCCAATTCAGGCCTGTTCACAATGCCTTTGCATCTATTTTTCTTGAGTGTGCATGAAGGAGCAAGAGTATTTACAGTGTAATTAACAATATATGATGCAGCAACCAGGAAGGTGCTTGAAGAAGCAGGATTTAATTTGTTTAGCAGCTGCATATGCAGCTCTACTGCTTGCCTCTTTCCATCCTGAACTTACGGTCCCACACCAAAACGTGCTGTCTGATCTCTTCTCCTGTGATACTTATTCTGTAACGTTCACAAGAAGACCGTTTTATGTGTGACTACTAAAGCACTGGCTGAAACATTTCTTATTTCTGTGTAAAGTTCCTAATTTGACCTTCACAGATCTAGTGTAAGTTACCAATCATGGGACAGAAAAAGTAATGACTAATTTTTGTAAACAGCTTACACAATGCAGTGTCCTAAATTAAATAATGAAATGTTAACAGCAAACTTCTCTTAAGTTATTTTGGGAGGGAAATGGCAAAGAAGTTCACAAGTCCTTTCAAATAAATCTGAGAATATCTCAAGCTACTCACAAACAAAAGAAAAGAGATGGAGATTTTCCAAGAAATTTATTTTACTGCTCAACTCTATTCCTGTCCAAAAGGTTGGGAAAATGAACAGTCACTTCTTGCTTTTGCAATTTTAATTCCTAAACAGGATGGGATACAGAGTATGAAGTAGATTGTGGGTGTTCCTGCATTGAGTGAAGTCTCCTGGAAGTAGGATCAAATGTTTGCAAGTCTCATATCATTCTGATATCTATGAATGAGACTTTCATGCTGACTATTCATATTGGTATTTTATCTACTTCAGTTATGTTGGAAGGTATGATGGATGGAGGTGAAGGCATATGGAGGGGTTCTTGACTCTTAAAATAATATTAATAGGGCTGGAAAGACTAAACCAGATATCAGCTATCCTTGCGGTAAAGCATGACATAGTCTCTGTATAGAGACTATTTCCATACATGGACTATTTAAAGGGAAAGATAAAGTAGAGTAAATAATTAACAGTCCTTTGCATCAAAAGATGAAAGAAGTTCAGGCTCTATGCTTTATTGAGGACAAGTGCCTTGTTCACAGTGTACAATTTTCTAACAGTCAAAAGATTGTAATTATGGAGTTTTCTCTACTCTGACAGATGAAGGAATAAAAAGAGCCAACAAATAAAAGAAGGAGGATCCATTCAAAGTAGGAATAAGGCTGCATTTTTAACAGTGAGGTTGTTTAACAAGTTTGGAAAAATTTATCCAGGAACATAGTGGATCTCCATCACTGGGAGTCTTTAAATCAAGAATGGATGTCTTTCTGATGACGATGTTTGTTGCTGTAGCAGGAGTTATAGGCTTCGAAATTCGATGGCTTGTGTTATCCAGGAAGCCAGAGTAGATGATTGCATTTGGTCTCTAGTGACCTTCTGGTCCCCGCAAAGCATTCCGCTGGATTGCTACTTGCAGCATGTGTGGAAGAGTACAAGTAACATTTCTCATACCTGGACAATAGATGACAAGTGGTTTCCACTGGAGTTGCAGATCAGGTTTCCTTTAATTTTCCAGGCAGTCCACTAAGAAAAATTGCCAAAGGAAACTGCCAAACGACCTTTTGGTTATTTTAAATTTCATTTTAG
The DNA here is from genome assembly GCF_047370975.1 of Nipponia nippon. NCBI lineage: Eukaryota > Metazoa > Chordata > Aves > Pelecaniformes > Threskiornithidae > Nipponia > Nipponia nippon. Next base: position 5,392,698 of record NW_028262358.1, on the reverse strand, counting down.
CAGCCTTTCCGCTCCTTCCACTTGTCCTCCTGTACAAACTCAGTGTAGAGGCAAACAATGTGTAGAAGTGGTGTACTGGTCCAAATATGAAAACACTGGCACTGAATAACTGTGTTTGCATTGGGCATCCTTTAAATGACATTAATAAAAAGTCGACTGAATTTCTCTGAGTACTCTGAAATGAGTTTTGAAAGAAAACAGCTTTCAGCAATTTTTAAAAAAATATATTTCATTTGCAAATGGCATATATTGACTGAGGTTGGCCATAATATTTATGAATAACCATAGAAACATGATGAACAGGATCTACACAGTTACTTCCAAACTTCATTGCCAGAATCAGTATATTCGTATAACACTCCTAATCTGATATACCAGGTAATGGCAAATATTACATACACGAAAGAGAAGAAACAAACAGAGGCATTCCTTAGTGGTGTTCTTCTGCAAATAGACCAACATTATGCACACACTTGGAGCAGACCATAGCCAATTAATTAAACCACAGAATATCTGCAAATATTTACTTGATGGCTGTGGTTTGAAAAAGCTATAACAGTACATAAAATAGATTTGCTTTACATTTCAACAGACTTGTTGGCGAGAGTAAATGATAGAAAAAAAGAGGAAAAAAACTAAAATGAAAACAAATAGATTATGTTTCCAAAATCCTACCAAACATGTGATCCACTGAAATTATCAGACTGTTAACTGCTTGTAAATCTGCCTGGACTGGGGTTGTGAAATTATTTTTAGTACGACAGCAGAAACCTTTCTAATGCTACCATTGTGGCACCGTGTCAGCTGAGTAAGAGGCAGCAAGAGTGGCATAAGAGTCTGCTGGGCAACTTGAGAACAAGGCAGTTTAGCAATACAAATTTTTCTTTCCAAATAGAGGAAGAAGTATACTCATGTAATTGTATTTATAGCCTGTGAACTTCTGAAATGCTAGGGAGAGTACATCTGAGGATAAAGCTGTGGCTTTACGTAGTCCAACTAGCAACTATGTAATTTTTTAAGAAGAGCATCAAGAATTCTTGCTCAGCTGCTTAATAGAGTGGGTTAGAGCTCTATTGTCCTTAGTGGAAGTGGTACCTTCCCAGCACAACAGTTTTGCATCCATTATTGGCAACCTCAGCATCTGCCCCCCCCCCCCCCCCCCATCTTATGCTTCCATCAGTTGGTAAACCTGGTTTAAAATGAAAGAGCTTCAAATAAATGTCTTGCAGTTATTTTTATGTCCTGTCTGGTGTGAGAGTTTGGTATTGGTAGGGAATAAGGTTTTTGTGGTCTCCGAAGCATGCTTTCTCCTGTAGGACCTTGTGCACAGCCCACGCATCAGGCTGGGGTATGGTGGCAGCAAGGAGGACTTTCTCTTTGGAGGAGGAAGAAGGCAGAGGAAGATGCCGTTATGAAGGTGTTCTGGAGATTAGGAGAACTCGACTGCTCTCAGCTGTCTTTTGTATTTTCAGTTCCCATTGTGCTATAAATTGTATGAACTACTCCACTGTTGCCAATGAGTTGTACAGACAGATACTGGGTACACATTAGGATTTTAGCAGGTTTTTTTATGGCACTGAGGAAAAAAAATGGTAGACTGCAGAAGTTCAGCAGAGCATTTCTGCTGACATCCTTAGCTGTGGAAGAGTTAACGATGTTGACACAGACTGTCATCTTCTGGTTTCAGTTTTACTCCACTAGGATGACAGACAGGAGTTCACGTCCCTCAGACATATTGTTTCAAGCTATCTACAGACTAGAAAAGATAACAGTGCATCAGCTTACATTTTTATGGTTTTGCTTGCAGTCACAGAAAAGGAAAATTGAATTTTTGAGTGTTGATTTCAGTGGGAGCAGAAATGCAGACACTTCTGAAAATCTTGTCTGCAATTTATTTTAAAAATGAAACTTCAGGTTTTTAATCTCAGTTCTGTGAAAAATGTCAAAGATGGAAAGAAGTATTAGGCCCTGCATGTGTGCAGAAATAGATGTGACAGTTCTACCTGATTAATTCTGAAGAAAACCAGCATAGCTTTATGCAAATGAAATTGCTCAGAAGTATATGAAGGCTGAAAAATTAAACTAAGGGAGGTGAAAACTGGCTTTTGAACATCAAACTAAAAAGAACTTCTTGCTTAACTTTGTAAATCATAACAATTCCATTTCTCCAGGCTACTCAAACAAATTGAGCTGCTTCTTCCAGGTCAATGGAAATATATTATACGGTGCTGTTGCAAAGTAAAACGGCTTCAGCGACTTATGGACAGAGGAAAGGTTCCCAGGCTTTCTGTTCCCAATCCAGTTTAATTTCAAGTCTCATGCTCAGTTTCACTTTCAGAGTGCCCTAAGAGAAAGTGTAATTTAGACTGGAGCTGCATTCACAAATTAATGGTGCTGACTGTAATCCCTCAAAATGATGGATATACTGGAATTTTCCCCCCTTTACAGGAGCAATCACATTGCTCAATGTCACATAAGGAAAAGAAACAAACATGCAGAAACAGCAACTGGCCTTCAAATCTTTGAAGATACATTTGTGTTTCCAAAGCTGAAGTAATTTTCCTGCCAGAAATCATTGTGACCTGAAGTTAGAACTCCTGTATCTGTGCCCTTTGTACTGTGTTGACCTTGTTAAAGATACAATTCTATGTATTATAGGAAAAAATGGGAATTGTGGGGGAAGCAGAGAGATCATCAAGCAGGCTAGGGTTTGCCTCTTGAGGTAAAGTAAAAGCTTAGACACAAAGCCTAGCTTCTGTTGTCTATCTGTTGTGTTCTGCATATTGCGAGTTATCAGCAAATGTTTGAATGCAAGTATTTATTGGTTTTGACTGATTTTGCAGTATTGTATCTGCTTTTGCTTCATTCCACATGTTTTTTTTTTACTGCTGTTGCTTTGCCACATGTTCACACCTGTTCTGTGCACACAAGGAGGTCCTTGCTGAAAGGCGATAGCCTCAAAATGTTGTTCTTCAAGGACCTTTGAATGTGAGAAAATAATGTTTTTGCCTGAAACTGGTGGGTGGAAGGATGGTACAGAGCCATTTTGATCTCTTCCTCCAGTAGTACAAACACTAGTAACAAGAAAGGCCTAAGAGGGATCTACTTTTCACAGACTTTACTGGGAAGGTTATTTCACTTAGATTAATCGAACTACAGACCCGAACTCTGCATCTCTGAGAAACTATCCACATCCTCTGTTGGAGCTACATGGGGAAGGTAATTCTATCACTTTGAGACTATCGGATGGGCACAGTCCTCACACCTGAAGCTCACCATCAAAAACAACAAAGATCAGAAACCCCTAGAAACATTGAAAATAACAGCTGAGCAGCATGTCTCTCCTGGCTAATAAAAGCAGCTGGAAACATCTGTGTGTGCTGCTAATGAAACTACCCAGTGTCTCCTTCAAAGAAGGTGCACATCAAACTCATGGATAAATATAAGGGTTTAGCCACTCAGACAATCAGCACTCAACCCTGAGGGACTAAGAATCATTAAGTCTTTGCAACACAAGGCATAACTCAGCATTCACTGGATGCAGGTTGTACTCAGAACTAGCTGTTAAGAGTCTCCACTGGGTTATTTCTCTTCCAGATGACAGTTATCCATTCAGCGTTAATGGAAGCAGCATGCATAGAGGTCATTTTATGTCACTATACAGTATCTTATGGCCACAGATAGAGCTGAAACCTCTGTGCTTACGTTACTGGACTTCGCTGCAGCTTTGTTGAAATGAAGTACAAGGTATTACTATTATGATATAGTAGGGGCAGTATCCCCAAGAATGCAGACAAGAATATTAACTGGAATAATGTTAGTAGCTTCTCATGCCCCTTTAGTGCTGGTGTATCTAGTTTGAGGCATACCCCATTATACTAAGGTATTGCAGTGTTGGATGGAGGTCTGGCGTTGTCCGTATATTGCCCTCGTATGTGACTGCCATGACGTGGAGGGGGCAGAAGGAATGAAATAATCAGGTGATTCTCCTGGGCAGTAGCAGGCATTGGGTCTTGTCAATATTTGTGTTCTCTGCTCTTCTCAGGTGCCCCCCTCCAGAAATCTTTCCTTACCAGTCAGTAGGTTTGTTCCCTTTAAACAGGCAGGGAATAATACCAGGAAAAAACATAATGAAAGGAAGGCTACTTCTTTGTTGGTGTTTTGGGGAACATTTTTGTGCGAAGACTTTTAACGTTTGTTTTTGCAGAAAGATACTTGCCTTAAAACACAGACAATTGACAAACAAGCTGGAGTAGGTTACTGGATTTTATCAAGCCTGTTTGGTGATGCATTGGCATTTGGTGTCATGACTCCATTAATCGAAAACATTTTGGAGGAAATTCTTCCTGGTTCATTCATCCACAAATAATTTACACTGGGAGCAGTGGGTCTAAACCTCTTTGGCAGACTGAAATCAAGGAGCATGATGAACAGCTAGCCTGGCTCCTGAGTGACCAGACACCCACTGCTTACCAGGGGTCTCTTTTTTTTTTTCCAGGCATGCAGTTAGTCTGTTGTGCCTGGAGGGAGCTCACAGTAGATATTTGTGAATGATAAAATAAAAAGAGGCTGAGGGCCCAGGGACTCAACAGATGATCGTAGGTGAAAGAAAGCGCAGTTGTTAACCTTCCTGTGCCTGATATGTGGTTTGTCAATTAGGCAGCAGAAGCTGAGTTGGTTGTATATTGACCTACAAGCATTAAACAACTGGCTGGGAGCCATATCCTGTGAAGACTGTACTGTCCTTTTGATTTGAAAAGCAGCACTACAGTTGTGGTTCCGCTTAGGGTTTTTGAAACACAGACTTTAATAAAAAAAAAAGAGAGAAAGAAAAGTATCTTTCACCAGGTGCACTTTGATTATTTATATGGAAAAAATAAAAAGGATTTTGCACAGAAGTATCCATAGTTTTCCAAGGGTTATTAACATGCATAGCCATGCCTGGCTTGACTGTGCAGTATGCTCCTAGAGAGAATGACAAAGCTGGAAAAATGAAGTCAAGGAAATATGAGCTGATTTATTTTTTATGCGTAACAAGCTAAACCTTGATCCAGTGCATCTGTGGAGCAAGAGAATATTTATTCAGTTCCACCATCAAAAACACTGAAACACATGAGGTGAGTGTGAATTGTCTCAGCTGAACTCTTGTATTCTCCAGATATAATTAAACACTGGCCCAATTTTTAATGTGGGCTACTTAATTGGATGTCAGAAATTCCACATTTGGAGTTTCAGTTTGACCTTTAGTTACATAAAAGAAGCATTTAAGAGTCTCCAGTGAGTGTCAGTATGCAGATGCCTTATTTGAAAACTGTGCTCCTTTACTGTGATGCATTCCAGGAGGAGAAAGCCCTGATCCTGCAAACAGTCTGAAGCAGGCTTCAGCTTGCTGCCACTGACACCAGCTTGCTGGAATCCACTCATTCGAGGGAATGGTGCGCTAGTAAAGACAAGCATATGTGGAAGCGGTTGCAGGGTTCAGGTCTAAATTAGCATGAGATTTTTCTCCCGTCTAAATACACTATAAATTTGAGAATATACTTTAGTTTCAAGCTGGAGATTCAAAAGTGAAAGTGGTCAGATAACCATCTTTCTCAAATGCCAGAGGATTTGTAGGAAAAAACCCAAATCAATTGCAGTGAGGCTTTCAGTAAGTGGTAGAGCTTGTTAAAGCTGGTGTGACCAGGTGAAAATGGGACTTTGATATACACACAGGGTCATTTTTAATCCAGCCAGCCTGGAGGAGATAAATAGCACTGAAACCTGGCAAGATCAACCTGTAGCTCACACCATCCACCTAGGAAAGAAGCAAGGGATGTAGACAGGTATTCTTGCTTGTAGCTATTGGAGAAGTCAGTAATCCCTAGTGAACTGTTCTGAAGGAACACTTCTGGAACAAGGACGTCTTAAAGCATCTGAAGCTGTTTGCTCAACAAAGCTTCATCTGTGCCCCAAGACCTGGAGAGACTCTTTGCAGCTCCTGCTGTCTCAAGCTTGACCCCTATCAGTCCATGGCACAGCAGAGTTAAAGCTAAGTGAAGCAGACTATCTGCATGCTGCGAACACTGCTGCCGTAGATAGGCTCGTATAGGCTGTGGCTCACATCAGCTACCTTTGCACACAGCCTGTGATTCCCTTTCCATAGTTTAAAAAATAGCCTTATTACACTACTAGAAAATTAACTCATAAAGGGAAATGGTTTGCTGACTAGTTTTTAAATGCTGTGAGTTTCTTACAAAGTTTAGGAATGATGTGAGAATCTCCAGACTTAGCTTTGGTTTCTAATGTTACTTGGATCTGCATGTACAGGTCCCCATTTACTATGACGTTCTGCTGAAACGTGCAAACTGATGTTCTTGTTCCCATATTGATTTATTTGGTCAATTAAATTAATGTAAAAAAAAAAACAAAGTAGCTTTAAGGGTAAAAATGTCATCAGTAAAAAGCATTGCTCACTGAAGTGTGTTCCTCGCTTGCCAACTACTACTGGACAGGAATGAACAGGCAAGGTCATTAGTTTGGTACTTTCTGGAGAAGGATGCAATATACTTCATGCAAACTGCAAAATCCAGGGGGATGCCAGGCTACCAGCGTAGAGTTACTTTGTTTGCTGAGCCACAGGAGATGTTAAAAATCTGTAGATAACTTCTCTACTTTAAACAAGTGTTCTTACTGTGTATGGCTTGCAATTCACACAGGGCAGATGTCCCTGAGAAAACAAAACTAGATGAAAACTGGACTGTCAGCACCGAATGTGCTCCTCTAACTTAAATTACATCCACAGTACTCGCTAGGGCAACTATATATAAGACAGTTTGCATTGGCTGGTCTAAGTGTATAAAGTAGTCGAGCAAACAGGGAATTCCCCAGGAGAATTATGTTTGTCTTTAGAAGTGATTCTTTTTCTCATTGTATTTATTTAAAAAAAGAAAAGTTTCACAGATAAAGAAATGGAAGTTCTTTCCAGGCAGAAAAAATATTGCATAATAAATAATATGTGGATTGGGTAATTCTAGTGATTTGGATTGTAACTTATGGAATATACAGGGGAGTGATCTACAATCTTGTTATTTCTAGTGGTTCTTAAATCACAAATCGATCCTTGCAATATTATGACCAAGGCTTTAAAAGTAAAGACCATTATAAACTAAAATATTTCTAAGCAAAAATAACTTAGGGTTCATGTTTCCATCTTTTTCTCTGTAATTCTGTGGACTAGAAGCTAAAAGAAAAGGAACACTTAAATTCTCAAGATTCCAGGAGCTGGGTCTTTCTTTTATTTTTTCTTTTTTGAAAAAGCCCACCCAGTATCAGAATAAGTAGCAAAAATCATGAATGTGGCGATTCTCTTGTCACACTGAATTTCCTGCACTTTTTTCTTTAAACAGATGATGGCCCTGGTGAGAGGGTGAGACTGTGTACAAATGTTTGTGGTTCAGAGCCCAGTTTTCCAAAGAGAAGTCCAGAATACACAATACGTCACCTGTTTGTACTCCAGCTCCATGAGGCAACTAAGACAGAATTATACAGCGTTTCCAGATCAGCTCTCCCATGGGGCTTTAAAGCTGAGTTTTGGTCTCCGCAACACACAAAAATGTTTCCCCGCATGAATTCAAATATTACTTCTTGGCTGTACAGCGTGCTACAGACTTTATCCACTGTGTTACACTTTTATACTGTTTTAACCATTCCCAAACTAAGGTGGGGAGCATGGGTTTGCCAGCGTAGTATTAGTCTGCCTTTGGCTAAGGAAGTATTTGTGTTTCTTGCTATTACTGCTAAGCAGATTATTCACTGTTTATGTGAAGAATATTTATAATGTCTTGTAGTATACCTAATGAGAGACAGAGGGGATTTTGCCAAGTGGGGTTCCTCTACCTCCAATTTGATCCACTTTTATGACTGACTTTGGGAGCAGCAGAAATCAGACCAGTGTGAATATTTTTATTTGATGTTATGTGAGTTTAGAGCCCAAGTGAATACCTGGGCATGGCAAAAGAAGGATTGCTATTGTCTTCTGTAGCATTGGAGGATATCCAGTGAATAGTACCAACAGAGATTTGACTAAAGTTAGGACTGATGCTGGCATGTAGCTCTTCCTCTGTGCCCTTCTCCTAGAACTTACTTCCAGTCTGTGAAAGGAAAACTTACTCTGTGAGAATGTACAAGTTTATGATGGTACACAGATTCTCTGTGCTGATATCAGCACATATCATGTAGTTCCATTGATTATTATTACATTTTTAGTTTTTACAACTATTTCTAGTTCCTTAGTTGTAAAAGGTCTTTGGCCAGGTGGCTTTAAGCTCTCAAGTGATATTTATATTAGGGACAAGCTGTGGTCATATTTTCAGACACATTGTGGTCATATTTTCAGTCAGGAATTAGGGCAAGAATAAGACCATTCTTCTCCCCTCTTGAGTTAAAAATGTTGGATAGAGGCATCTTTCTGGTGTCCTTTCATGTTTGTTCATTTTGGTGTGGACAATGGACGGTGTCAGTCATGCTGCCGTGTCAGTAGAGCAGAAAGACTAGACAAGGAGGAGAACTGATGTGCATGCTTAGACTCAAGGGGAGTACATACAGTGCAAATAAATGGAGAAGGCAGGCTACTCGGAGCCACTGAGTGTTCCCTTTGTACATCAGATTGTGATTTTTGGCTTTTGAAGGCAAGTAGGTGGGCAAAATAGAGCAAAGGAGAGGTTTTTCACTAGCCAGCTCCAAGCTCGCCTTTGCCAAGAAAATAAGTGCAAACGGAAACCCAATCATATACAACTGCACGTTGAATTTCAAGGGATGGAAATGTTGTGTGAGAGTCAGAGTCCATGTTTGCTTTCTTGGTGTGTTTTTTCCTGCTCTCTTGAAGAGGAAAATGGAATTTAGAGTGGGGAAAAGAAGGAAAAGAGAGCTGGCAGAACTGATAAAGCAAACCATATATTGACACTACCTGATAATAGTATGCATTTAACTGCCAACAAAGGGAACGCTAAATAAATATAGAGCTTTTACCAAGTGCTGCTGGCTAGATTTATTTTGGTTTTGCAATTTTGTTTTCCCCTCAGTGTTTTTGCTAATTATAAGCTGCGGCACCAAGAATATTTAATTTTGTTGAAAGGATGTGTGGTTTTTTGGGTGGTGGGAGTGAAGTAGCCAGGCATACTACAGAGGTGAAGTGTCCTAAAGTAAAGGTTTTAAAGCAGTCCCTGTCCATCTAAGCAAGCACCTTGTGGTATTGGGACTTTATATATAGCTTTACCACTGAGGCCAACTTTAGGGTGTTCTCTGCACATACCCTTATAGTTTCAGTGATAAAACTCCACGGTTCAGCAAGGTGGATTCAGTTATGCCAGGATAAATGTCCTTATTCCAGTTTTATTTGTTTTGCTGATATATCTTTACTGGTTTTAAAACCTAAATGCAGAATGCTGTTATAAAAAAGTAGTGACCCTTGTATAAAAGCTGTGGAGTCTGGACCTGCGTGAATATCTCTGTTGAATATCCTTGTTCCTATTGTTCTACTACACTGTGGTCTCATCTATCTGCTTCTGGAGGCATCTGCTGTAACCCAGAGGAGTTTACTGGTGTAAATGGGGGGCATCAGCTTTTCTGTCAGCCTCTCTGGGAACTTCAAATATTTGTCAGAGCAGAAAGTGAAGGAGAAAGCCAGGACATTAGTGAGTTTTTAGCAGATGTTTAAGCCATATGGAGCTCTAGGCAGCTGATCTGCTTTCACATCATTTATACAATTTTCAAGGCTAAGGCTGAGACTGACACTGGATGCTCTGGGAACCTGAACTGGCCTTTTTCTCCCTACCTCCACCTGGGATACCAGTTGGGAGTCTTCCTGAAAGGATTGCCCATAGCAAAATAAGTCAGTCTTAATTCACTTGGCTCATTCCACTGCAGCCAGTCGAATCACTCTGAAAAGACAACTTGAAACTAGTTACATGGGTACAGACTTCTTGTAAAGTGCTGAGAGACAACGCCCAGAATCTTATACCTTTTTTTTTTTTTTTTTAACCTGGAAACCCCTCCAAAGACTTAATTTCAGAGACAAACTTATTCTATCGATGCTTAAAAAAATTAAAATCTATTTATGACTCCTTGGAGCATGCACAGAGCTTATCTATTGACAGGAACCAAGACAAAGTTCTCAATCCGATTATTTTAATTCCTGTTTTATTTGTGGGGAGGTGGCTGCAAAGAAGTAACATGGCTTCCCCAGTGAAGATGTGTGCTTTGGCATTGCCTTCGGGAGTCCCATTAGGTGCTCAAACTAAAGGTTCTGGTGTCTTACTAGGAACAGCTGTTCTTAGTAAACTCATTCATTCAAGATGCAAATGATAAGCCTTTAATCTCATCTGTTGATCAGTGACAAGTCAGCACGTTCATTGAAGGTATTACCAGCTGAGGTGAAATGTGTGTTTGCTGCTGCTAACCAAGTCAAAACAAAATGGAGAGTTTTTCTTTATTGCCTTTGAATTATCTTCCAAACTGTGAAGTGGATCCTGTCCCAGACTCGCTCTGCATCTCATCTGTTATATATGTGAAGAAAATATTATAGGTCACAGGTAGCAATTGTTATGGCTTATCAATAACCTGTACCAGTTTCAGTTGGATTTGGGGGGACAGGACTTAGGCATATCAGTTTGTGTCATGTAGGGATCACAGTACTCTGAGCATTAGAAGTGCTGACACAAGCTTATTTTTTTTTAAGTCCTTCTATAGACTTGCCATGTAATTCTTGCAGGCCGCAATACCACAAGAGCAATTCTGACAGAAACTCTCACTGAAATACTTGCTGGCAGAAAATATTAATATTGTAGAACTAATTAAGTTTCTGTTATAACTGTGTATGTATAGATAATGATCTGCTGATGGTGAGTGGTAATCTGTGGTTATAAAGCTAACTGAACCAGCTGAGCCATGATCCCTTTAGTCCAAGAATTCTTCTGTGGTCACAGAGACCAGTATCTCCAGAGAATATCTCAGGTGGCAGATATTGTCTGTCTTCCTGCTGACCACAAAGGGATAGGATGCTCCAAACTTGCATGAACCTGGAACTAGGGATTTCTTTTTTCTCTCTCTTCTTTTTTTCCCTTTTTAATGTAAAAAAATGTTTAAAAAAATAGAAAGTATTTTTACAAATAGCAGCCAAATTATAATAGCATTTTCTTCTTTCTCCTGCTACTGTCAGGAATAACACAATTTCTTTTTCTTTGCACATTGGACATGAAGCTGAAACAAATATTAAGTTTAGAGTAACTATGGCTGGAACATGTAAGAACCAAAGTCATGCTGGTCTTTGGGATTCAGGTTTGGAAGGAAAAAGTGATGACACTAGTCACAACCTTGGCATTTCAGACACAGAGTGTGGTCTTTTAGGGTCATGTCTGCTCAAATGATCGTCAACTAGCATGTTAACAGCAGTGGTATTTGTATTTTCCAGGTTGTTTCCACCTTTGATGGCCTGTTTCTCTCTACCTGTGCGCTCAGGAAAAGACAGCCCTGCATCACTTCAGAGTTGGTAAGTTTTCTTTGGGAGGGAAAAAACCAAAAGCCTTAAGCTGAAAGCTCAAACCTAGCATGGATCTATGCTAAGCCAAATAAATTCTCTGAGACAAGTGTCCGTCTGTATCCTGGTATCTCTGAAGAATGGCAAAAGTGTGGAATATCTTAAATACAGCAATCCAGTGAGTCTGTTCTATCTAGCTAGGTTTTTATTGATGGGCCAGCTTCATGGTGTCTTGGTGCCTTTTAAGTTCCCACAGATCTGCTTAAAGTTAAGGCTGGTGTTTTTTTTTTTTAAAAAAAAAAAGCAGATACTGATCTGTTGACACACAGTACAGTGTTTATTCTGCCAGTGTTTTGTCAACATAAAGGCCCTCAAAACAGGAGGCCTGGAAATAGATGTTTCTTTCGCCTTAGCAGCGGCTGGGTGGTCTGACTCCTGAACATTTGTTACCCATTATTGAAGACCACTGTATAAAGGTGAGTGTCCACAAAAATGAAGTACTGGAGCTTGCATTTCCTTACATAAAAGTACACTCATTTATACACTTTTTAGCTTCCCTACATAGTTAATAGTAGTTCCCATATGTTACGTTTAATGGTTTGAGCTGCTGGAAGCCCACTGAAACCTCTAGTCTTCAAGTTCAAAGTTAAAGGGCTAAAGCAGAGCCGGTACGTTGTTGTTGTTGTTGTTATTGTTATGTCAGCACTAAAGAAAGCTATCATCACTTTTATACCTGAAAACTACACTTTGCATGTGGGGCTGGTCAAAGAAACGGGAGAATACTTTTGGGAAACAATTTCGAATTCCAGAAGTGGAGTAGTGGTGCTTTTTTCAGGGTTTTAAGAAGAACTGTTCTCTTGCTATCCCCTGCCCCACTTCCCACCTCCCAAACTAGGTACCTAATAGAATTTAGATATTGAACCAGTTTATAGTTTTTAAAAATTCACTGAGCATGAAAATTGGGAAACATTAGATATGTTTTTGTCAAATACATATGTTTGTACTGAAAAATCCTGCCAATTTTATATTTATATACATAGATAAATACATATAATGTGTTTGCATTGATATTCATGCATACAGGCATTCTTGAGACCTTATTTGTTATCCTAGTAATGGGTACAGCACACCAACTTCTGAGTCAGGTATGAAAATATAATTGTAGTGGCCCAGAGCTCACTATCACTGTGCTCTGCAGCATTAAGAGACAGTGGGAGAAGCAATACGTATGTGTACAAACTGTCTATGTTATACAGGAAACATAATCTTGCCAAAGCTGAATCATCTAAAGGGTTGGAAGTGATCTAAAGTGGGAATGAATAGGGGTATGCTTTCCAAAAAAGTCTGCTGAAGATTTTCTCACATCAATTGTCATGACAATAGGTGGCACCCTTATGCCAATAAATATAACCTTGTTTAACGTAACTAGACATTCTTGGACTTATCGAGTGGAATTCCTTTAATCAAATTTATTGGAATTAAAAGCAAAAGCAAGTCATCAAAGCAGAATATTCATTAGGGAAATGGGGGACATGCCTGGAAAACAAAAACAGAAACTCCATTCTGACTGTTGAGTTTAACACATGACTTTACTACCAGTACTGCTCTGTTGAAGAATTTGAGAATTTTGAGTACGGGCATATATTGAGTGATGCACACAAACTGTGTAAATGGATGCTTTAGAACTGAGGATTTTTACTTCTTTGGGGTTACTTCAGAGTGCAAGAGAAATAAAACGTCTCCTGTTTTATTTGCCCTGTTACACAAATACTTGGGTGCATGGGATATCCAGTCAATCTGTAACTCACACCTGTGTGAAATCAGAAAGGGAATCTTATAAGAATGGACTTCTCTCAGTAGAGTTTTTGTCACTTTTACTTCCAAAGAGAGCCAAAAACTAGAAAAAATGTTAACCAAACCTTGTCAAGCCACAAGCGTTTTGGCTTGCGGTTTGGATAAATGTTCAGGTCACCTCTTACTGTACCCTGAACGGACCTTATTCACTGCTCCTCTGCTGAGATTGAAAGGAGCTCAGGAAGGGGCAGAAGGGAGAACATTAAAAATGTCTAAATGCATTGTACAACAATGAGAGGACACCACGTATTAGGAAGTGTGAAAAGACAGCTGCTTTTATTGTATATTGATTTTGCTGGTATAACTGGGTATAAGAGGAGAAGTTTTGCTAAGCATAGATTTTATGCATTTTTTTATTTTCATGAAAATAGAGTTTAAAGATCTGATGTAATTCTGAGGACGTAAATTGTCTTAGGCCTGCAGATGGCCCATAAAATTTGCAAAGCCTCAACCATTTATAAGCTGGAATTGGATCAGAAAAAGTTTCAGGATTCATTGAACTTTGCTAGTCTTGGCAATGTCTTTGTTACGCTTTTGCTGGCATTTTGTTTCATCCTTACATTGCAGAAGTAACATCTTATGGTGGTAGTGCAAAACTGAAGGGGTAAAAGAATTTTGAAAAAAATGATGGAGTTAATGAGGTTCTATTCTAATTTATGAGACCTAGTTAACACAGCTGTTCTCTTAGCTAAAATTTTGCTGAAGAAGCTATGATGTTGTAGGGGAAATTAAAATTTCCAGTGTTTCATGAAATGTTATGTATTTGGACCTCTCTTCATTTCCCTTTCATCATCTCATGCTGATTTTTGCAAAGTTTTTTGCAAAGCAATGTAATACCTGCACAAATTTCATTCATTAGGATGCTTGCTGCCCCCAGGCTTTGGTGCCAAAATGGCATTGTTGATTTCTGCTTAGCATTTGCTCCTCAGCAGCAATGGATCTGGTTTTAGATAGGTGGTTACAGAGCCAATAGGACCAAGAGAGTATTGCAAGTCAGTTAAGTCTATCACACTGCACTTAAAAGACATTAAATGAAGATGCTTTAACAAACACTTTCATATGCTCATCTTGGACTGACACAAATCCTCTTGCCACTGCTAAGTGTATTCCTTGAATTTCACAGATGGGAAAACTTGAGGGTAGAAAACGAAGTATCTTGTAACACTGTCATATTTTGCAACTTTTTATGAAAATAGAAATCCTAAGCCTGATTGCTTTATGTTTAAAAGAATCTTTTTTTTGCACCTGCAAATTCTGTTTGTTATAGCATAAAAACAGCTTAAGAAGCTGTACCCCTCCCCAACCTTTCATGTGTGTGACTGCTCATCCTGCAGAAAAGATGCATGTTTCTGGATAGAAATACTTGTAATACAGTTTGGGGCCTTGTATTATGCTTTTTAAACAGTCTTTTCAGTACCAGTGAGAAAGAAGGTAGAAGTCCTCAAAGGAAGGTCTGTGTCAAAGTTGCTGATAGCACTCCAACCTGTTTGGAGACCCGTGCCGTGCCATACCCTTGCCAGCAGTAAAGAAAAAATTGGCAGAAGCCATTTCATTGCAACATGTATCTTTGGGGATGGTGGGGGGGAAGGCTTGCCTATCCAAAACTCTTCCAGTGAGGCTGTCATTTGGTAGAAGTATGTTTTGGTTTTTTACAGGCAAATAATTGAAATTGAAAAAGAAAAACCCAATTATCTTTTCATCTTTTGTAAGCTAACTTTAGATGATTTTTTTGAGAGCATAAAATGTTACTCATCCACAGTTTCTGAAACAAAAAGGAAGAAAAAGTACTCTATATATTGAGGGAACTGTGCGATGGGACTGTATGGAAGAACCCTCCCCGACTGCATTTTGCTTTCAGAACTCAAGTTCTATTTATCTGGCTATGATTATTTCCCCTGGTATTTTGCATATAAAATCACTTATATCTGATATAAGGTGTCAGAATCCTGAAGAGCAGTGGTAAAAACTAAGCACTGACTTTGGGACAGAAGGTGCCGTCTGTCTTTAAATAACACTTTCCCTGAAGAAACTGTCTCTTCATACCGATGTATGACGAAAAGTGCACTTGTTTTAAATTTCCTGTACTTTCTTGGTGGTAGAAGGACTGCCAAAACAGTGGTGGCAAAGTCATCAACATGTGGAATACTTAGTTTTTGGTCCTGGTGAATCACTTACTGTGTGGTCCAGGAACTTGTCCTATTTCCACTGGAAAAACGAGCTTCTCCTGGCAGCAGATGCCAATTGAAAGGCAGTATAATTTCTGGTCTGCCAACTGTTGATAATGAGGTATAGGTTTAAGTTTATACCTCTGTGGTCCTTAGCGGTCCTGGATTCTGACTTTGGTTTATGTGATATGTACGATATATTAAATTTGTATGATATCTTTGTATAAACATATGCCAGAGAATGATTCCCTGAGGTCCAAGCTGATTATTGTAAGATGACCTGCACATTGCTCTGGGCTAAGTGCATGTAGAGCTGACTTGCCATGTTCAGATCACACAGCACTTAGTCCTGGGCTTCATATTGTCTCTCTCTGGTCCAAAACATTGCAATTACTTGTTCGTATTTTTATAGCTCAGAATATCTTAAATACTGTATGTAGGGGCTGTGCTGCAGCCCACCAGAGTGAGGTTCTTAAAGCATGAAACTGTCACAAGTCCTGGTACATGCAGTGTTGTCCAGGGACAGAAATCTGGAGCCCTACATAGGGAGGATGGAGACAAAGACGATGCAGTCTCCTTCACTATGTTTCTCGAGAGCATTCCACGAAGTGAACTGTAGCCAGAGTTAAATGTGGATTTTGTTTCAGAAGGAATTAGTCAGCTGACTCCAAGAGACAGCCTGGAAGGAAGCTGGTGTTTATGTAATTTGTGTGATTGGGGCACAGGACTTGAGGCTGAACTGGGAATTCTTGATTTTAAAGCATACACGTACTCAGTAAATGCTTTAGATAAGCTCCATGAAGCAATGGAGCACTGGTATTGCAAGGGACAGGAGAAAGGAAGAAAGGTCTTCCTATTACAAATGGTAAGAAAGGAAATACTGTTTGCCTTAAGCAAGATATTGTTGAACTGCAGACTAAGTTCAGGGAGGGTAGAAGGACAAAGGTTCTTAAGATCTGAACTTTCTAAATGGCTACAGAAGCACTCTTCGCAATCCTCCTGATTTTAAGAGTTTTTAACTGGAGTCCACTAGGAGTTGAGTCCAGAAATACATGATTGTTTTTTCATAGGTATAAGTGAGGTATCGCTTATCAGAGGTAGATAAATACACTATTTTATACAGGCTTGGAAAAGTCAACTGATTTTGAGGGAACTTGCTCTCTAATGATTCAGATATGGGACAAATAGGTGGATTCTTTCTTTCTGTATAGGAACTTCTCTAAAGCTTGTTTTTCCTAATCTCCCAAAGTACATCAGTATCAGAACAGTATATTGGGGATAATTTGCATAAGCATTATTTCACAAATGTTTTAGAGTTTCTAAAGTCAGGATCCTGCCTAATCTAGTGGATCAAGCATTAGAATTACAAACACTCATGGTTCTAAATACTATTTTTGACTTTGCTCTCCATTGGACAGAATTTAGGATGTCTAGAGCATACTGCACCCTGGCATTGGTATTGGCATTGTCCTCTGTCATTTTCATAGTTTTCCTTCAAGATACATTATTTGCATTTTTCACAATGCAGTCATTTTTTGTTTGGTTTTTTTTTAATTTCTGAACATAGAATAAGTAATGTCATATTAATTTTTACTAGTCACTATAATAAGATTGTTCTAACTTACAGAGTCCAAAGTTTAGGAGTCAAAAATATTTACAGAAGTAAATGCCATGGTGTATCAAGCACTTGAAGAACCTTTCTTCATAAGAAAGAAAGGGCCTATTTACAGCTCACTTGTACATACACAATGTATGAAGTATTCTGGCTCACTGTCATCTGCTCAAATTTTATATTAAAAAAACCCCAACAGATTGTGTGGTTTGCAGGGAGTTGCAAAACTAAATGAAGCACATTAAAAATACATTTCTGGTCTAATTCAATTTTCCAAATCCACGTATTAAACACGAATATAATCGCCCAGGTTTCAAAACCAACAATGTTCTCTTTAGAGCTTAGCATCTTTGTTTTCAGAATGTTAGGAGTTTCCATGAGTTACACTGTACTCATAGCACACAGAGATGGGTGTGGGTAGTAGGACACTGGCCTTCATGGAGCACTGTGAGAGCCCAGGAAATTTTGAGCAATATGAAGGTTAGAGGTAATGTCCATGTTTGCAAGCTTCATTACAAGTTTCTCAAGGTTTTAAGTTTCTCAGCTGGGGGCTCAGCTTTAAATTCCAACCTAGACTTTAAGGATGTAAATACTTTTCTAGAAATAGGTCTTAATGTCTCTGTGATTCAGCTCTCTATTTTGTACTTGTGGGCTGTGCCCCTTTGCCTGTTGACAATAAATTCTTTGGGGCATAGTCTCCTCCTGTGGATACACAGTCCCTGCATGAGGGACTCTGAGCTCATGGGGACAGGACCTCAAATTTTTTCTCTCGCATTGAACATCTCTCTCTGGTAGGAGAATAGAGATGTAAGTCAACTGAGTGTGTCCCAATTTTTAGACTGGGTCAACCTGCTCAGGCCTGGAAGCAGTGCAATGATATGAATAAGTAGTTGTAGGAGATGCCTAATTACCTGGTGAAGTAGCTGCGGGAATGAGGTATGCTTAGCCTTTTGTAAGAGTATACAGCTTCTGATGTGCTTAGTTGGACAAACTTTTGGCTTTCCCTTATTTTGTTTCCAGCAGTGCAGCAGAGATGCTAAGTGCTTTGTTGATGCCATGGAACAGGTCACCTCTTAGTATCTCTCCTTTCTGTTACCTCCACGTTTACCAGCAAATGGTTAAATAAGGCATGATAGCCTTGCTAATCTTCAGACAATCCAAGTGCCTTCATGTATCAGACAATTCCACACGACCGGTGGGGAGACAACAGTAGGGCTGACCACTAAAATGTGCTATTTTATTGAACATGGGCAAACAAATAAGGTTTTGGTCAAAGTGGTTAACAAAGTCCAAACTGGCATGCTACTCACTCATTTTTCTGAAAGTTTTATGTGTACTAGGGAGCTTTGGGCTTAGCTGGAAACCTTGGATGTCGTTAATGAGCCACTGTGCTTTACTTACAAGCCTTCAGTGTAAGGTTGAAAGGTGAAAGAAAGAAATCCCAGACCTGCAAACCGTGCTGCAGAATACACATATTTATCATGCACAGATCTCTGGAGAAGTCTCCCACCAAGCTGACACTAACACTGACAGCCAGATGTGCAACTCGGATCAGAGCAACAATGAAAACAGACTGTGGTTTACAACTGCTTGCAACAATAAACAAAGCATATCAAAGGATCCCCCAAAACACACTTTCTCTGTAGAAACCTACATGGTTTTATTATTCTAGTCTCTAACTTTAAAGCATTTTTGTCATTTTTGTAGAAGAAGAATTCAACAGTTGCAGATTCCTACCAGGGACAATTGTCAGGGACTGGACTGGGCTTACTGGTCAACCACATCCATCCCAAAAAGACTGTGTGCATAGTCAGCAAAAACTTCTGTAAGGAAGATGGTACTTGCCAAAATCTACTTTCTTAAATTTGTGATGCATTTTTATAGGGGCATTACTTATATAAGGCTTTTCCCACTGCCCCATGCAAATTGTTACAAATGTCATTTTATGTAGCTT
Source organism: Nipponia nippon (assembly GCF_047370975.1). Lineage (NCBI taxonomy): Eukaryota > Metazoa > Chordata > Aves > Pelecaniformes > Threskiornithidae > Nipponia > Nipponia nippon. The sequence goes on along the minus strand of NW_028262358.1, from coordinate 5,373,598 downwards.
CAGTTGGACTGTGCCATATTCAGTCCTTCACTTTACTGATGGTGAGTTCATCTACCTGGTTAACAGGATGAAACAAGAGTGTCCATCCCCTCCAAGCAGATGTTAATTGCTTTTTACAAGTAGGCACAAATATCAAAATATGGCATGACAAAATGCCCTAAGAAGCCTTGGAAACACATTTCAATATGTAAGCATTTAAAATGTGTAAGGTGTAAATTGGAAGTGTTGCCCTGTAGAAAAATTAATTCAGCTTTGCAAACTGATCTGGAAGAACTAACCTGCGAATGGGAAAGTGGCAAAAGCAGCTTTAATATGAAAACAAGTAAAGCCTCTGTTTCAGCTTGCTTTTTTCCTGAACCTATTTTAAATCTTCAGCATTCTTTTAGCCTCCAGATTTCTATATAGTTGAAAGATGCCTTGTTCTCCAAGGCTCGTATTACCTTACTAGGAAAGCCATGGAGGAGGACTCATAATGTCTTCTATTATACAGCTATATCTTTTCTTAATGTTGACATGAAATTCTTTGCTGAAGTTCTGGCAATAAAGTTGGAGAAACTTATTCCCTAAATTGTTTCAGCTGATCAAGCAAAATTTGGAATTCTCTCTATGTCCTGAAACTTCAGAAAGTTAATAGTTTGTGTTATCCTGACTCAGTCAAACTCTTGTCACTTTCCTGGAATCTTTGTGGGCTGAAATACTTGGGTATTTTTACTTTTGCAGACATCTGCACTCTACCATGGAATTAAATGTGAGAAAATTTTAGTTGTATTTTATTACTTCAGAATAGTTCCTTGTAAGGCACTCTAGGTGGAAAAGAACAGACAAAATAATTGTTCTTGGATTAATTTCTTATATTCTGGCCCTCCCCTTCTTACCTTGGTGTATTACTTCTGCAAGGTTCTGGATTTTCCTGAATCAAGCTAGGAATAATCATCAGGCAACAAAATATGTAGGTGATAATTTCAACCATGCGTGCTAGGTCTTCAGATTTCAAATGTCCACGCACAATGTCATCATTTCTTTGCTTCTCAGAGGTCACAATTTAGGAAGCCAGTTGTTAAGGAAGGATATCAGAAATGGAATGCCTGCAAAGAAATCCAACTTCACTGAATTACAGGAGAATGAAGGGAGGTTTGATACTCCTTGTAGCAGCCTTTGTCTCTGGTGGATGCTACCCCATGGTAGCTAATCAGAACCTGCTCTTCTCTAATACTGAAGATGAAGCTCTCTAAGAAGGTGAGATGCAGGAAAAAAATGGTAAAAGCAATCAAAACAGATCTGCCTGTCAAAGTTGGTGGCTATGAAATTCTGGGTGTGGACAATTGTGACCTCTTCAATTTTAAAATGAGATGAAAATGTTCAGAAAGTAGAGACAAGGACTATGTGCCCTCCTCTCCAGGCTATACAGCTGCTTTTGCTCACTGTCCTGAAGACCCAGAGAGCTTGACACCCTTCGTTGCACAGTGGCATGGCTACAGAAAGGAGGAGAGTTAGTCCTGGCTGCAAAGTGGGAATACAAGCTTAAACATGAGACTGAAGAAGACCTAGAGCCCGCGCTTCCCACTTTGTGGGTGTATACTGTTCCTGGTGTCACCTGTGAGAAGTGCAGATAGTATTTGCTGGGAATCTTCATCATCGTCTGCATATTGATCATTACTGCTGTAGGTGAGCCAGGAGCTGTCCCACTGTGGCCCTCTTTTCCCAGTGTTCCTGATAGACTACAGGCTCGTCAATGAGTGGAAGTGGGGTGGAAGCGGGAGTGCTCTCCTAACTTACTGGATAGTCTTTACATGCTGTAACAGACAAGCTCTTGTGGTCATGGGATTAAAATATTACAAGCTTTGTTTTGAAACAATGACACAAGGAATGTTCGCAATGACTCCTTGTGCAGTGGTTTGTGATTTAGCTCATGTCTGGAAACCACAGTTTCTAGATGGCAGGACAGCTCATAGCTTGGGAATTTCCAAAGCGACTATTAACTGGAATGTCAGTTTATATAACTGTGTCTGTGTGAGTTCAAGTTTTGTCCTCTTACAGGTGGCAGTGGTGCTGGGCAGGGGAAGGGAGAACAGGAGAAAACCTCTTACTGTTCATTTTGCGTGGGTGTGGTGGAAATTCAAACTTCGACTCTCACCCACCATGTCTGGAATTAATCTATCTGGCGAACCAAGTACAATCATGGCAAGAAATTATGTTTGCTACACTGAAGCCTTTCCTATTGGGGCTGATCCACCTTCTTATGAGGTCAATGGAAAAACCTTCATAGGCTTCAATGGGAGTCAGAACAGCTCTAAGGGGGCTTTGTAGGTTCTTCAAGTCTTAAATGGATGCAAGGGTCTCTGTTCCATTCTGAAGTTCACTCTGAACCAGACACTGCACAATGGATAGGAGCAGAAAGCACATCGGAGGGTGTTTGAGACCCTTTGCTAAGAATGAGAAATACCATCTCTGTTGTGTCTTGGTCATGTTTTTTACTCAGCGATTACCTAAGGTAAAACACTTAGAGAGTCCTTTCAGAATACTGTTAACTAAATACATAACAGCATGAAATGACTTCAGTCTGACCCTCTAGTCCTATAGAGGAGCCACACTACATCTGCACATTAAATACCTAACCTCAGGCAGGAGGTATGGTTTCAGACACACCTCCTCAATTAAATGGTTTGCACAGTGGTTCTTAGAAATCTCAGGTTAAGACCTCTGCTTTTTTTTTTTCTTTGCCTTTATCATATATGAAACTAAGGTGCAAATTCAGCACCATAAATGCCAGTCTGCACAACGGTGCCCAGCTCTGCTGTTTCCTTATTGAATACCTGCTGAAGCAAAACCACACGAATTCAGTTCTGCAGAACAGGACAGCTTCTTAGCCTGGGACCACATAAGGTCAAAGACTGAGAATAAGAGACTATTACTTGCTGAAGACACCACGAGCTGCAAGAAAATGTGCACACTTGTCCAAATTCAGAGCCCAAACCCTTGTCCAAATTCATTTGTCATGACTAGAAATCTGTGCTTTAAGGTGAAAGCTGTGATTGCAGTTCAGTGTCTTTGACTGGCAGAGCCTAATCTTTTCAACAAGAACCACAAATATTGAAGGATTCCTAACACAGTGGTGAGAAATGTTAACATTACAGACATGTTTACTGAAAAGTGGTGCAAGTGTAGTAAAAATGGGTGGTGAAAGCTAATGAACCCTGCTGTAGAAAATTAAAAGCTGCATTCATAGCTGAGACCCTCATGTCAGGAAATGTGGTGACATGCTTTCTTCATAACCATGAGTTAGCAGAGTTTACAGCAACCTACTTCTGAACCTGGCATAGATATTTTCCAGAGAGAAACTGCTGCTCAGACTCTGTGAATCTGAAGATTATTGGACAAAGAGGGACAGCAATCCTTTCTTCTGAGTAGATCTTAGATTATTTTGTAAAATGCAGAATTGTGCTAATACCTTAAATGTAAGAAAACAAAATGAATGAAAGAATTTTAAGATGGATTTTATCTCGACAAGCGAGTGATGCATTTTAATGCACCATAAACATGTAACCCTCACCTCTTCTGCATTATAAGGTAACATATTGTTTTGTTTTCAGTTTACCTCCCACCCTCTAACTGTTGTTCTGTTTTCCATTACTGCAACTTGCAGTGTAACAACAGAATCATTGAATCATATGAGAAGGGTCCAGCAAATCTTATTTGTTCCACCAAAATTCCTTCCATGTGTTGAAGCTTCCTTTTTTCTTTTGCTAATTTTTGTCATGTGCTTAATTTTAGTCATTTCTCCCACACATTGGAGGCCAGCATCCTTCCCTCACCACTGACAGGTTTTGAGGCCTTACAAGAAGTAACCAAAGCCTGTTGGACTTACCACATCCTTAGAAGAATGTAATCACTGTGCATAACTACAAACTGCCTTCAAGAAGAGGAGAGAGGAGAAGAGCAAAAAAGAGTAGCAAAAAAAGAGGACTTGGACTGGAGAATGTAGTTGGTGATTCAAATTAGAGATGCTAAATGGTATGAGAAGAGAACTAGACAAGAGCTAGACCTCTCACTAATATTGGAGGAACATACGATTTCAGAATGGCTGACAAGACATAAAATCAATTAACTGAATTCAAATGAGGGAAACCATTGCACCTCCAAGATAAACTGAGCAAACTCGTACAGGAGAGTGCAAGGCAGTGTGGGATTTTGAGCATGTTTCTGCAGTAGGCCCTTTGAAGTCTCTCAGCTAGAGCTCAGAATCATACAGGATTTCATCAGGAACTACTGCGCACTTCATTTGCTCAACAGTGCATTTTGTGCATATATGTTTGGGGGCAGGTTTCCAAACATTTAATGCCTCTTTCTTTCCTTTGGGAAAGGATAATTTGGGTCATTGGTCTCTAAAGAACTTTTTCCAACAACGGTTTTGATTTGCTCAAGGAAAGTGAATGGGAATTCTATTAGAAGCAAATGCATAGCAGAGACATCTACTACTGCCCTTTAACTGCTGGAGACTTTGCTCTTGTGTGTTTTATTCACCTCATAAAAAAAGCTTAGAACCTTGTAAAAAATATATATCACAGCAAAGATGTGAGACTTAGCACAAATATATACCACACACATAGGGTGGTCTTTTCTTTGCGTGTATCCAATAAACTTTCTTTATTTTCATGTTGTTTTTGCCAACTTCCCATTGTTTCCTCATATACGAATTTGCTTTGGCTTGGGCCATGCTACCTCCATTGTTGTCGTAGGCTTTTTCTCTCTCTACAAATTTATAGCTACCCAATAAAAAAAAAAAAAGAGAGTGAGGATACACTTTGTTAGCAGAGCCAAAATATGTAAATGTTTATAAGAAGTGATGCTTACATTAATCTTAAGTAAACTGTAAGAACGTATAAAACTTAAATGCTTAATACTTTCTGGACACTACATTTTGGTACAGGACTAGAACTTTTGCTAGCCAAAATGTTAAGGATTACAGAACTGGAGCTGAGATCCAGCACTGTCCCATATAGCTTTTGAATATGGAAGGTTTTTAAAACAGTGTTTGAAAAAGTATTTGAAAATATTTGGGTCATATTCCTAGCCAGGCCCCAGAGGGATCTTTGCGTTCTTCCATTGGGTCAAAGGCCTGTATTTAGAGAGGTGGAGGACTCAATGTTTTTCTTCATGGCCAGTCATCCATCAGTACAACTGCTGTCCTAGCTGCCTCTGCAGTTGCTGTTCCTCATTCACATTCTCACTGGAGAAGCCAAAAGACTCTGGAATGTGGATGCTGAAGCGTGGTCTAAATTATCTGTCTTTTGCAAGGCAGAAGTTTGCTTTTCAGCACAGTTTTTAATTGCGCAGAAGAAGTTAGGCAGAGTATTTGCACCAGCATGCTACTTATTATCAACGTGGTTTTCATTTGAGAACTTTTTTTTTTTTTAAATCTATTTGAGAGTACTCTCCTTTTTTAAGATGTTGGACTTTATTTTCTTAATCTTAGGATCACTCAAGTTTCCTGTAGAGGAATAATTTAACCATGACCCTCCTCTATCTGTTTTATTGTGCTGTTTCTCATATGAGATGAATTTGTAATGCTACCTTTTAGTATAGATGGAAGCTTCCAAGGGTCAGAAAAGCCCATGAAAATCACTATTTTGACCTACTGGGTATTACTGGCCTTTGAAAATCACACCTGTAACCCTTTCTGAGCCTAACAGCTGCAGCTGGACTAAAACATTCTAGAGAAAATGATAGTTTGACCAATAAGCCTACATTACCATTCTTGTGAAGCACTGCAGCAGCCTGTGTAAATTGATTTTTTCTTTTTTCCTGAAAATGTATTTTTTCTTAGGAGAAAACACTTCAAATGAAAGTTACTACTTTTTCAGTTTTATTGAAGTTTTGTGTGCGTGTGCGGGGAGATACTATTTGGCCTATCTAATGAGATGTCCTTTTCATAGTCTGTACCTGAAGAAATAGAGTGTTTTCTGAATAAAAGTTTCAGCAGTTTCTGTTTCACATCAGGACATTTGGAATTCTGCTTCTACACCTCGAAATGGGTGCATAAAAAGAAAATTGCATTTCTTCCTTTTCTGTCACCTGTGTGAGCATGACTGTGTATTTCACTAAAATACAAATCAATCCTAGTGAGTTTTCGAAAGAAGCTGGTAAACTGAGATTTTTCAAAAGTTAGTGGTATTTACTATATTTACTTCTGAAGTCATGATTTCAATAGAAACTTCATGGGCATTTTGAACACATTGCTGATGATGTTGGGAAATCTGTAAAAAACTGAAGGAGTTAAATAAGCTTTAATGATGCACTGGTGCAATACAAAGTGAGCTCAAACAGGCCATAAAGCAGACTGTATTATGGAGGTTGAATACTGACATGAACACCATAAACTGCTGGGTGTGAAGCCCTGCTTTCCCAGTGGTCGCTGCTCTGTAAAGCTGGCTGGGAAGTAGCCTGCTTCCGCGGGATTCCTCCTCATGGGGCTGTAGTGGGGTACTGCAGCGGCTGTGCTCTCAAGAGTTATTTATTTGTCCCAGCAATGACATTTCCATCTCATGACAACTTCCAGGTGTCTGAAATTTCTCTTTATTTTGCCTTGGAATGAAGACAAGTCCACCCAAACCAATGGCTCTTTCACATGCTTTCACAAGAAGCAACGACTTCTGTTTCAAATTGAAAAACTGAAGTTTTTGACAAAACTCTCTCTTTTTTCTGAAAGTGACTAGAAAGCCCTCCTGCATGTTAGGAACATTACTGTCAAAATCTCTTTCCGTGGAACACTTTAACAGGACTGTATTCCTTTGTGAAGAAAAGCTCTATCAACTGACCATCTCTTATAAATGTTTCACGAACATTTTTTAACCATCTTATTTGGATTTGCATTTTCTTCTGGCAGGGTTATGTGTCTGCAATGTGCTGTTATTCCTTTGGACAGTTACTGTTTCTGTATCGAGATAGTCCTTTAAAGATGGAAATGATACTATCTGAATCTCTTTTGTGCCCTCTTCTCAGCTCTTTCAATCTACGCCTTCCTTTATCGCCACCAAGGAAGTCCCCCCAATGAAACCTGTCTATCTCTATCCATCACAACTTACCTTCCATGAGATCTGTACTCCTGTGTCCAATTCAGTTGAATCAGCCAGTGGGTTCAGAAGTTCCTGGTGGGGGGGAAAACACACCCACGCCCACAAACACAACATGCTCACATCAGCCTCGTTTCCTTCGGAAACCAGCTAAAAACCACAGAAGTGTAAATTACTGCACGTGGTGAAAGGCCTTGGCGAAAGAGGCCCTGTGGTCCAGTCTGTGCTCTGAATCATGTTAGCATCAATGCAGATGAGCTGCAGAGACATCAGGGAGGCCAATTCCAGGTTCCACAGACTCAGCAGTAAAGCTGTGGCCTTAGGAGTTAAGGTTATGACAAAAGTTATGAGGGCTCCTGGACAAGCAGCTCACATGTCTTTGGCCTTATTGGCGATTTATGCTATTCTTAGTGCAATTTTTGCAAAGGGTTAACGAGTATTACCCTTGCTGACTGCAGAAATGCTGTTAACACTTAAACATACTGAGCATTCTTCACTTGGGTCTTTTCTAAATGTTCCTGTCTGTCCTAAATGGAACCAAGGAAAAGTTGGTTTTACTGAAGCTGAACTTTGAAATCTTCATTACTTAAGTAGGTTTGATATTGGTTTCCAGGCAGACAAAAAAAGAGTTCACAAATGTCCACTAATAATATTTCCTTTTCACTCTTCTCAAGCTGTAGTTGTGTCTCTTTTACAGCCTGTTTCTCTTTGGTGGTCTTAAACCCAGATGACTCCTTCCAGAGCTCTGCTGCTCATGCCAGATGCCTGCAGTGAAATTCAAGGGTGGTAGGAATGGGCTCTAGCCATTATACAACCACAAAAATCTCCTGATGATTCAGAAATTTCATCTGAACAATAAAAAGCAGGGTACAGATAACAGAGAAAAGAAGAAAAAAATAAGATGCAAGTGTGTCTCTCCTTTACATTTCATAGCCTACATCTGTTGTAGCTAAAGCTTTCATTAGTGCAGCTGTTGCCTTGCACTGTCTACTTTATACTTAGTTCTTCCTATGAAAACGTAATACACTAAATCTGGGCTGACTGTATTAGATGCCCTGTTCTTAAGATATTTGGGTGACTAGGGAGTGATTCTATCACTTTATAGATCAGGCTATTATCTGTGTAGAGCTTTATAGGATATCTAGCAAAAAAAGGGTGGTGGTGGAAGGAAGTTACTTGAGTCAGCAGCTGTGGGAAAAAAGGAATAAAATATTGGAGCATTTCTTTTTATATGCTTGGCAATAAAATTGAGACCAAAGGCCAAACTAGCAGCTGCTCATTCTCGTTGAGATGTAGATACTTCTTGAGGGGATCCTGAGTCACATTTTCCCTCTGTGACAGCCACACTAATCCACTGATTTCAACAGAGGAGGCATCTGACCTTGTGACTTTTCATTAGTGATGGTATGGCCACAGAACTACAAGAATTGCTCCTCTAGAGCTAGAATCCTCCCCTGAGTGTTTCTGATGTGCACAACTTTGTTGATAATGCCTGTGATACTAACTCTGCCATTTTTAAGTCAGTCATAATAGAAATGGGAGACTTAGCATGAATCAGATCCACAGCTGCTGCGAGTCAGCAGTTTACCTAATCGAAGGTGTAGGTTTGCTGCACAAACTAGTGGCCTGAAGGTAACCAGCTCGAAGTTTTCTCTTCTTTCAGCTTTTTCTGTGCACATCTGTTGACATGAAAGTCTTCGTGGTGGGAAAAGGAAAAGGTGAGCACAGGAAAACTGTAGAAACTTTAAGCCAGTAACTGGCTGATGCTGGACAATATTTCACAGATAAGTCTTAACGAAGGGGGCAGGTCTGATGGTATGAATAATCAGCTTTTTCTAAATTAGGAGCATAACTTTGGTCTTTCTAGTCTTCTGCCAACTCTGCCCCTTTCTTTGATATTCCTGTTTCAGGTGTGGCTATTAGAGCCTCTCTGGTTGCATTTTACAAGAAGAAATAACTCAGCCCAGTATGTGTCCCAGTGTCAGTTGTGAGCAAGATGTCTTGCGAGTCATTGTCATGACTGTTCACAGTTGGCAACAAATATTTAGTCATATAGAGAAGCTGGTAGCAGAGTGTTATAAACCTGCAGAATTAGCTGTCATCTGACCATGAATTTTGACCTGAAATTTAGGTCAAATGCAAGTTAATTGCCTACATCCTTTTTCTGGTTCTAGCCTTGGTTCCCCTGTTCCAATTGAATTGGTTGTTTGTGCTCCTTTGAAAAACCAAGCTGATGTCTGTTAAAAGGCCTGGAAATGTTTTGCCTATGCAGGAGAAAAATATTCTGAATCCTAACTTTGAGCTTTGTGTACTGTGATCAAGAATGTTATCACATAATAATTCAGGGAAATTATCTCCACTCAAAGCATCTTCAAGTGACCACAGATATGTTCTATCACATTCTTTGGTACATCTTTAATGTGTTAGTGGACTTTTATATCCCATTCTATTTGTGCCTTTCCCCTTGGCCTGTCACGAGATTTTTTTGTTTCATCTTATTCTTCAGCTAGCAAACAAGGTTATAAGAACAAGATTTTTAAGACTATTTGCTGTTGGGAGGTCAGTTTTAATCAATCAAATGCCTTACATGTATGACAACTATTTTAAAACAAACAGAAATTTATGGGGAAAAATCCACACACAAATAATGCTGGGCTTTAGTTTATGTTCCTTATTCAACTGAAAATACCATTGAAGCCATTCAGATCTTTGCTGAAGTGACAACACAGAATATCAAACTTTGATTCTTTCAAATACAGCTTTTTACTATATTGACAGGAACATGTCTTACTTTGATATTCAGTTTCTGATGAAATAGTATCAATTGGCAGCAACATAATTAAGGAAAAGAATGAGTGAAATTCTCTACAGGCTTACCACAGGCTTTGGAGAAGGCTTATTATTCTCAGGCACAGTAGCGATAAAAACTTTTCTACTCAGCTACATCAATATAAAGCATGATGTATGTCTACTGCTGTAAATGGAACTCATTCACATCTACCCTGTGCATTGCATCAGGTTCAAATGTCCTTGAAGAACTTACCAATCAGACTCCTTTACTATCCCAATATATTTTTGGCAAAAACAACTTCAAAGTTACCACTTAGAGTGAATCTGATAAGTTATCAGGCAGATAGCCTTCTAATCCTTAGAACCTCTGTGCCAATAAAAAATTAGCTGAAAAACCCCTAATCAATTAAGAAGAGGACAAGGCGGGAATTTTTGAGGGAAATATAATTTGGAAATGATGATTTTTTCCAAGCCAGAACAACTTCCAGGATAAAAGTCAGTTTCAATCAGTTTCTGATTTTCACACTCAATTTTGAGCAAAACCAGCAAGGAGTTACACTTTTGTCATTATTTTAATGAAAAATTTTGTTTTCCAGAGCTAAATGACTATTTGAGATGCAAACTCCTGTTAAAACAAAAAGTTAAAAGGTCAACATTGAAGTATCATGTATTCTACAGAAGTCCTTTGAATGAAAATTGTGGAGAATCTTCACATTCATTCAGATCTAGACAGTAGCAAATAGAGAAATGGAAGCCTTATGTATCAATAGATAGCAAAAAGTTGTATCTTGCTGCCATAATTATTCCCATTTTACAGATGGGAAGATTGAGGCAAAAGAGGAGAAACTTTTTTTTTTTCTAATGACTAAAAGGGGTAGGAATCAAAAGGTTCATGCTATTTGTATTGTATCCTGACCACAGGAGAAGCAGTTCTGCATAACTGCTAAGAGAGAGGGTGTATTTGCTTCCCACAGCTCTTGGAGCACAGGCAAATGAGTTTGTATCTACTTGTCTGAGTGTAGGTAGAAGTATCCTGTAGAAGTTGCACTGTGACCCACAGGGTTAAAAAGATGTTGTCTTTTGCAACCTGGTGCTTATATTTGCACCGTTGATAATGCTAGAATGGGTGTATTTGCTTGGAAGCAAAAATAGAGATGAGAGTTGCAACTTAACCTCTATTTTCTAGACCACAGAATAATGTTGAGTGCAGGGGGATTTCTGCAAGTCATCTGGTCTAACCTCATGCTCAAAGCAGGTCAGCTTCAAAGTGAGATCCACTTCAGAGTTAGATCAGGTTGCTCAGGGACCAGACAGGAATTCACAGGGTTTGGGTGAGTTTTGAGCACATTTGTACTCCAGTTCTGTGCTCTGGGAGAGAAGCCATTTTACAACTAATTTGGATAATGTGGGCAGCAGAGTTACAGTGAGTAAAAGTCTCACAAACTTTGGCATTTGAACTGCTGAGATTAAGAATAGAAGTCATCACCACTCAGGCCAATATGTAATACCTGAGCAAGCAGACAACGGACCGAGCAGCACCAAATGCCACAATAAATGGCTGCCCGATAGCAACAGCTGGTTTGCCAGGAGGAGAAGCAGCATGGACAACATTGGCAGATGGTGCAACAAGCAGCGGCCCTGATGTAACACGTGGGGATGCTGCCAGCAGCCTAGCACGAGTGTTAACAACTGGATTAGCAAGTCTTTTACAGATGGGGTCTACCAGGAGTATACTTTGTTCTCCATGTGCGAATGGTGACATTAGCTAAGTGACTCTCTGATGAGCTGGCCAGTCTATCTGTCCGTTACTCATGTGGGGCCCAGCCGGGAGAAGGCAGAGCCCTGACCACACAGCTGTGACATGATGCTGGAGCCTGGCACCATGCCGAGTGGTCATGAGCAGGACCAACCACCGCCTAGAGCATCTCCTCATCTTTTCTCTAATCCGCGTGAAATTGTGCCTTCCTCTTCAGGCTGGCCGTACTGAACTGATGTGACCTAACCAAAGAGATGCTCTGACAATGATTCCAGGAAAGAGACAGATCCCTGGGGAAGCTGGTTGTATATAATGGCTTGTGACCTCTGGCTGTGGTTGAAGCTGAAATGTCGTAGCGCAGTGTGGGTTGCAGAGCTCATGCTTGTGGAACCATCTGCTCATGCAGTCTTGGCATGGAATGGGGATTTAGCACTGAAGCACCATGTTGAGATGATAACTGCCTCATGGGGAACTATGCAAGGGCTGTGGCAGCGTCTGGATCGCCTCAAGAAAAGTCACAGGAAGCTGGGAAGGGGGTGAGAAGATTTTTCATCTGCAGGCACTGTCATTGCCCCTGGTCGTGTCAGCCTCTATGGGACCTGTCAGGCTCGTGCCTTCTGTGCTAATGGCAGCAGTAGCCTTGTGGCTACCTGACCAGCTACCCCTCCTGCCAGCCTCCCACTTGCTGGAGTGGGGCAGGGAAGGCCAGCAGGGACCAGCAAGGAGCAGACGCAGCCCAGAGCTGGGTCTAGGAATGGGAAGGCTATGAGGAAGCAATCCAGGATCTGGTTTTCTGTGTTGGTATAGAGGGGGCAAATAGCCTTTGCAGTGAGAGCTGCTCTGGACAGTAGGCCATGCCCCAATGACTGGTGGAGCTCAAAAAGATGAGCTGAATATTTTTCTTTTAGAAATGTCGTAGAGGGATAGTTTAATTTGTGGTGTTAATAACGTAAGAATTCAGAGACAATTGCTGGCAGAAGGGGAAGTGAATGTGGCCCAAAGCATTAGGAATTTCTCCCCAAGGAGAAAACTCACACTTTAGTGAACTTGAAGCTGAATTAAAATCTGCTAGGCAGTAAGGGATTGCAGGTACTAAATGCAAATATGATAATTATCTGTAGCCTCTGAAAAAGACCAATAGGACAAACTCTCAGGTACTAGAAATAGGTTTGCAATTTTAGATAGCATAATGGTTATGGTAATATTAGTAGTAACCTGAAGTACCTGATCAGAGGGGCTGGTTGCTTACCTCCTCAGAGAGGAAGGCAGGGATTGATTTAGATGGGTAGAAAGGATAGTATCATAGTGTTCATAATTAAACTGGAAAATCCTTGCATCTTATAGGAAATAGAAAGCCACAGCAAGCTGTGTCCAGCAAGTGCCGTGATTTGCTCATAAAGCATTTCCTCTACTGATAAGTACTGATATCAGTACGTTGATATATTTCAGCAATGCCAAAAGATGGGACCAAAGGACAACTGAAAGAAACTTAACATTACAATCATTCACAGATGCTTATATGAATTTAATAAGTTGTTGCAGGAATTGTAAATATTTTCCAGAGATTCACAGTAAACGTGTCACTGCTTAGTGCAGGATAACCGGTATGCGGAGTGACAGCACTGGCAGAAATAACACTGAAAATGTATCAGTATCAGAGAAGGAGCTGTGAAGAGAGAAAGCAAAGGAATTCATGTTCTACCAAATCATTTTTTTGTTTCCTGGAGATGAAAAATAGTGTGTCTGGGCTACTGCATAGGAAGGGAAGATGGAATCATGGCAACTAAATACAATAAAGCCTTGGGATACAATAGAACTGTGAGCATATTTCTTGTATAGGATAATGTCACATGTTTATTCCAGAGCTTCAGCCTTATTAGAGCCCTCGTGTCAGCTTCCGAGGAAGGAGACAGGAAATGTCTAAAAAGCTATTTGACTAGTTTAAGCCCCGTCATGGCTCTCTGCCCTAGACAAGAATTTAATCTGTCATGTGGTGCATTGCCTGGGGGCTAGGGGTAGTCGTGTCACACCGCTCAAACGATTTTAGAGAATGACAGGCTGGATATACATCCAGATACTGGCTAAAGCTGAATGGGGCAATTCCCAGAGAGAAAGAGAGCATCTATGTTTCATTTGGGAAAAAAAATACACCCTGTCCCTGCCCCTCTCCACCCCTGAACACTGCCTGCATGGGAAACCTTCTAGTAAAATGACAGAGATCAAAACGGCTGTGAACTTCTCACCAGCCTGCGCATCTTCCTAGATGTAGATCTGAACTTCTGTCTTACTCAAGCAGGCCCATAGCACAGAACATGGGATGCCAGTCTTGGTGCCATTGGCTGTATTTGTACAACAGGTAAGAGGGAATATAAACTCATGAAATGCTGAACCATAAAGGCTTCCCTGAAAAGTGAAGAAATGCCAAAATTCCTTTCTTGGATCTGGCAGCATCTGCTACAAGGCTGGCAAAACCTGGTAAGGGTGAGGCATTTTGTGAAGCATGAGATACTGTTCTTTGGTGGGATGGGATCATGTTTTCACAGGGTTATGTGAAGTACATCCTGCATTTTTCATGTGAAATCTTTGGCTTGGAGCTATTTAGGTCACCAGGGAGATCTAGAAAAAATAGTGAAATGTAATCAGCGTCACTAGTTATGCCAGCAGATTATCCTGCTACAACGTGTGTTTCATGGAAATGGCCTGGACATCTGTGATTGAAAGATAAACACTCAGTAGTCTTCTGCCTGGGAAAATGGCTGTTTTTAATCAGCATATACGCACACTTGAAATAAGTAAAAGAGTATGTAATAACTTTCACTTTGGAAAATCTCACCCATCTTCTCACCAACCATGGGCAGGACACTTGCTGAGCAAAAATGAAGTTATATCTGTTCAAAATTTCCATGTCATCCAAATTCAAATTGCCAGGCAAGGATAATCTTTATAGTGGAGATGAAAAATAAATGATTAATGGGAGCTTGGAAATTATTTATTTGGAAGGCTATGAGCCCAGCCCAGATTTTGATAGGACGAAAAGTTAGGTTCTCAGCATGCAAGTGGGTGTGTAAAGGAAATAATCCTTTGAAGAATAATCCTGGGACTTACACCAGAAACCAAAAGTTGTTTCTGAAGTTGGGTCAGTCACTAGTAGCAACTCAGTTTCCAGACTGGATGCTGGAATGGCCTGGATTCCTGGTTCTTAGTGATGATCACAAGATAGGTTGATACCAGGATTTCTTGTGAATTACGTAGAAACAGCAGAGTCTTTGGACTTGGGTGGTGGCCATCTGCAGGAACAGAGGCCAAGATGAGATGACGTTATTTTGGGAATGCCCAAATCAGATACATCTAGACCTGCTCTGCCAGAAGACTGCCAGAAGCAGGCCTCTTGGCCTAAGGACAAATCCAGCAGCTGTGTTGAGGCCCTGCCCTTTGAAAGAGATGTCTGGGATGTAAATGTAGAGGGGAGGGATTAAGGAGAATAGTTATGCTACCCAGAGTATTGCTGTGGTATCCAGAGTATTACAGAGTGGTGCCATGCTTTGCTCCTCCCATACTTACATCCTGTTTTGCAAATGGAACCTCAGCTTCTCCTTGAGGCACCACTGAGAAATGTGATGGTAAGGTCCTGCCTAGGACCTTGAAGGAGAACTTAAGGAGAGAAAGTGGACTGTTCAAATGAGATTTTTTTTGTGTGTGTGTGTGTAGGGTGCCGTTAAACAAATAAATCTCATTGCTTGCTCCATAACTGAAAAACAACTTCAGAAAAGGGTTTGTCAACAAGGGAAAAAAGAATCATTTGGAAGAGGGGAGAAAGGTCTAAGGAGGGCCCCCAACAAGGAAAAGAAGGTAGTCAGCTTGCTGAGATTGGAGGATATCTTTAGTTAGGGAAAGCTGAGTAAGGAAGTCCCTTTCTGCATGTCCAGTTTTGGCCATGCTTGTGTTTTCTTAGACCTTTTTCCTATGTCCTGCATAAATAGAAATGGTCCTCATCTCAACTGGAGGTGATTTGCTGATCAGGTGGGAGGTTAATACAGTGGAGAAGGTGAATTCGAGCACACTAGTTTGTAGAGCTGAACCATGGCCAAAGTTCAAGTGATTTTGGTATCCTTTTACTGTTTTGTTTTTTGCACAGATGAATTGCATATTCCGATTGCAGGCTTCTGCAAAACTGTCAGTGTGTATGTCAAGCACAAGGCAAGGTGGAGGTGGTCTTGACAAATACACAGTCTGCTGTGTATAGATTCTGTCTGTGAATGGTTCTCATTCACTGAGTTCTGCCTCACTTAGAGTCCCAATGAAAAAGGATCTGGTTATTTTCTCTAGGGATGTGCAGTATGAACTGACCAAACCTTACCTGTGCTTCCCATTTGTATGGTCATTTTTTAACAAAGGAAGCCTTTACACCGTGTGTTACAGGTCATTCAGGAAGGAAATCTGTGAGAAATATGTGATGTCTACTCATGATGTTCAGGGCAGGATTGTATGGACAAGCAGCTTCTGGAACTGTTGGCAAATAACTGAAAAAGCATATTGTTTACTATAAAATAAATGAAGAACAGAATACAAAAGCTCTGACCTGCTCATAGGAGTAACTTGGACTTTTTAAAGCCTGTTAGCAGAATTCAGCCTGACACTATGGAAACTGAACAGCTATTATAAGATCTAATGGAAACAGAGGAGTTTCTTCAGTGTTGTCATAGTCAGCAATAGCGGAACTGGCTTTATCAGGGAGGAGGCTGCATGTGAGTATGTAGCGAGCGTATGTACTGTTACCCCCTCTGCCATTTTTGCCTCTCTTCGGCTGGCCCTCTGGAGCTGTCCAGCAGGAGTCACATCGGTGCTTTGGGTCAGTGTCTGATAGGAGGACAACCCTCAAGCTGGTCTCAGCCAGGGCACCCATGGTTGTTTTCATGTTTCTTATGCAGAGAGGAAGCCCTAGTGTACTTCTGCTTAGACAATCATTTATCTTTCATAGCAGCTGACAAAAAGAGCCAAGCAACTTTCCTCAGAATTTCCATCTTGAAGAAATCCTGACAAGCTGATGTTTGTTTCAGTTCCAAATCTGAATGAAAAGACAATATAATGGAAGTTTTTTGTGGGTGAAAAGCTCAGAGGAGTTTTCATGAGAAATAACTATTTGACAGAGTGAAGCAGTTTAGTCAAAAACAGTCTGTCTTTCCACACACTTCGAACAAGTCATGAACAGCTGTGGTTTCAGGGCCGTTAACTTATTATTTTGCTTTTCAAGTTATGGTCTTGATTTGGTTACTGTATCTTTTCATGTCTGTCGTTTCCACCTTTGACCTTATCTCTGGACAAAAGTGTTGTTGGTGTGCAATTTTATTATCATAAGCTCTGCACAAATCAAGACTTGCTACATTATTGACAATACAAAACGTTTTCTTAAACACATGAAATGAAAGTAGACTGAGAGTGCTTTGACTTTGCTTCTGATGTTATAAAACGAATGAGTGCAATTCATCCTGTAGCTTTGTACTTGAACAATAAATGAGGTCAGCAAAGACAATTCAGACTGAATATTACCCCCTCAGAAAATGGGATTTAGTTAAAATAAAAATAAATCTTTGCATCTGTTTTGTGGTGTTGTCTCATGGGACCCATAGTTCCAAGCCTCTCTTGTTTTATTCTTTCCCCCAGGACACGGATGGTATCTGTGTTACACTGCGGGATCTGCTCTGATACTGCACTGTTTTCTGAGTGATGAAGTCTGGCAAAAAAAGCAGGTTTTAGGGATCCAGATGCTGTAAGACACCCAGAACTACTCACCTCCAGGGATTCCTTTATTCACTGAGATGGATGTTGACATCCAAAAAAGTATTTGGGTGTGATTTCTTTTTCCTGATGAGAATTCTGAGACAGTCAATTCTTTCCTGCAGAATAATAAGAATGCAGTTACTGCTTATTTTTCAATGCCAAAAATAATTCATTGGATTTTTTTCTAATTTATTATTTGGATTGCAGTCACATTTACAGGTCCCATCTGTGTTTGGGACTCATTTCCCTGGGCAGTATGCATCCCCTCAGTAAGAACCAAATGAAAAAGCAAAGTTTGGGAGAGACTGAACACATAAGCCTTTTACATTCCCTTCCTGAAGAGAATCTATAAGAGCAGGATTCAGAGTTATTATAGAGGTAACAGAAATGGAGGCATTTGCACCAGACGTTCTACAATCTTAGATAAAATGAATAGTATTTATTTAAAATAAACTGGTTACAATGACATTTTCTCATTTCTCAAATCTTCACTCTGGACTGGAAATTTCTCCCATCTAGCTGACGACATTGGTCTCTGACCAGTCCAAATCACCCCAACTGCTGCATGCTCCTGCTAATGTCTCTTTCTTCAGATATGCCAGGATAGGACAGTTTATTTACCTCCCTCACAGTGAGGAATCCCAGAGCGCTGGAAGTTCTGCAGTGGAAGAAAACAGTGGGGTCTGGTCAAGCAATTGACTGGTTTCCTTTCTGGGTTACTTGTGTCAGGGACAGATTGATGTTAAGAACTGGGAAAGGATGCTGTAATGTGCCCGAAAGGGAAGGGTGAAAAGATTTTTTGGGTTTACGAAAGAACTCTAAAACCTCTGCATGCTAAGCTACACTTTATCAAGCCTTGAAACCTTACAGAGCTTACCCTTTACTCCTCATTACTCAACATCACATGATACCTTCCTGTTTTCTGTATGGAGAGATGATGAAATTCCCGGTGCAAGGTGCTGGAGATAACGTGCCTCCTTCTCTTGAGCTTCCTTTGTTCTAGTATGTTTGCAGTCTTGGCTCAGTATTTAACCTATTTAGAAAGTGGTTATATATCTTTGAAATGTGCTTGGGTGATATTGCTAATTTTATGTGTGCTTGAAGGGGGGGAGGGAAATAATTGGCTGCTCTGTTATGTCTTGAGGCATTGGAAATGAAATTGCTTTGACTTCTGCCTAAAATAGCTCAGACCTGGTTTCCCAATACACTGATAAAACATCAAAATTCTTCTGTTGAAATCAGTATTTCAGAATGCTCAAATGAAGGCAACCTGTGGGTAACCAGTCTTAATTATATAGGGTATCAGCAATTCCTGAAGGAAGATAAGTCTTTAGTGAAATTTAAATATCGTAGTACTCCTTATTCTGCACTGTTATCAAATTCTTCTCAGTTGTGGTTTCTGTGGAAGGCTGATTTTCTCCATCCCCTGCTCCAAGAAGTTACTATTTTCATTCACCCTAAGAAAATAAACTTAATGGAAGTATATATAAACATTTGCTTCAAGCTACTCCAGTAGAATCCAATCCAATATGTACGGAAGTCTTTCTAGTGACTGCAGTTTGATCATTTGCATTCAGTCCTGTAGTGAATGACAGTTTAGTTTAAAAAAAGAAAGAATAGGAAGAAAGCTTTGGTGAAAAACAACATTTGGTATTTGTAAAATGAATCCAAATGTAGCTGTTTTTTTGTGTTACAAAGTTGTGTTGTGTGTTGTACTTTTAGCAGTTCACATGTGTTCAGAAATATTGATCTGCATTGAATCCAGTTTGATCTTTAGCTCCGATGCTTGTTACTTACATACCTATGTAAATTCTTCACAAGGGTGATTTAACCTACTTGATTCCTAGCAAATTATTGCTTTCTCTGACTGTATCAGGTACTTGCTGTTTTGCAAGTGCGTATGCAAAGGCATCTGAACAAAACTGTGTAACAAAAGCAATCCTGAAGAGTCCTAGTTAAGTCTGCTGAGTTCAGAGGGCACCATTCTTCCCTCACTGACACTGTGTAAGTCAGGTCCACATGGTGCGATACTGATTTTGAATGAAATAAAAAAATAAAAAAATAAAAAGCCAGGTCAGACTCCTCAGCTGTGAAAGGAATGGCTTTACAGGTCACCGTCATATTTTGGTTTGCTTGCGACATGAATACATAGCCATACACCAGTGTGTAACTTAATCAATACTTCCGAATTCCTATGGCATAAATGAGCAATTACTTGAATGTGGCACCAAGAGAAGCAGACTGCATCAGGAGTTATTACAAATATCAGCAGACTCTCTCATCCTCCATCTCAGGATAAACAAATCCCATGTGTCACCATGGGATGAGATAGCTTAGCCTCTTATTTCATGCCCATAAGCTGGAGCCTGAGCAGGACTGTGTGCTGCAACTTGTCACGTTCTGTGGGCAGGGGAGTGCCAAAGAGTGACTCTTGGAGTGACAAGCTCTTTCAGCTGTGGTTGGTGCACAGATTGTCAGTTCAGCAAAGTCCCAAGGAGCTACAAAGTACACCGTATGTAGGACTGGTCCTATTAGATTAGACATCTAATTTCTCTTCCTGGCTTCACATTAATCTCATAGGGTTGCTTCTCTACACGTCAAATGTTTTGATTCGGATCTCCTTCTTTGCCAGTCAAACCAAGACTATACAAACTCCGTGTCTGGGTAGGTTTTCTCTTGATGATGTGTCATGCAGCATGTCCCTTTGCTGTAGCCAAGCTCAGATCATATGTCAATCATAGGAAGTTAAAAAAAAAAAATGTGGTCGAACCACAAAACCAATTTCCAAGACAGAAAATCAAAAATAGAGATGTTGCAGAATGGGATGCCAAAATATCCTCACCATCTGGGAAGAGGCCGTTGGACAAATTAAATAGAAATTTTCTGTGGAGATGTAGCAAATGGCAAGTGTGTTGCAAAGCCTGCAAAAGTCTCTGTAGTCCTTGATTTGGGTGAGTGATGGACTGGACTTCGAGTGGCTGTTTGATATCCTAATTATTTATAGAAAAGGTGGCATTATTATTTCCCAATAACCTTTGCTCACCTGTTGCTTTTTAGTTGTGCTAATTGTCACCACTCACATATGAGTTATTTGTGTGGAATGAAAGCACTAATACACAGGAAACTGAAAGTGTCTGGTGTATATGTTTCCCCTTACCCTCCCTGCTGCACATGTAGAAGAAAACAGCATTTAACACTGGCATTAGCTGGCAGTAGTGAGCTATTTCTGCCTGTATTGCTGATTCCTAAAGTTTGGTCCGCTGTGAAGGTGATGTGACATATATTCACTGCAGTGTCCCAGTATGCAGGGAACTACTCAAAACAAAACAGTCAACAATTCAAAAGGAAGTTTCATTGCTCTTCTTTTCTCTGCTGACTACCAGAAGTGTAAGATGCCATTTTTCATTGCTTAGGCGTGACAATCTGTTTAATAGCATTGTTTTTCAATAAGGCACAGTCTAAGGAAAACGATCCTTTGGTGTAAATTGACATCATTTCACTGATTTTGCTAGTGAGAGAATCATTTGTATGAAGTATACTTACAGTCTGTATCCCCAAAGATCCCAAGCGTATGCCAAACCACCTGAGCCTTTTGTGCTTATATTCAGTGCAGAGGTCTGAACACCGCAGCGTAACTAGGCTGGATTAAGGAGACATTACATTCAGAGATGTGGACGTACCTGAGTAGACTCAGCCACATCTGTGGATTGACCAAAGTATCCCAAGATTACTGAGCAAGGAAAGGCTGTAGAAGTCTGTCTGCTGGACTCCCAGTTTATAAAAGAAATATCTGAAAGTTTGGTTCGGTTATGTGTCTTTGCCAAATTAAAAATGGACCTGAAAATTACATCGTGCTGAGACTTCTTCCTTCCTTCTTCTTCTACCTGGACCCTTGGAGTGGGTGATATAAAAATGTTGTGCCAGGTTTGCTCTGGACCCCTGCACTGGATATGTGAAATCTTCTGCTATCTCTTCTGGGTGAAAATGACCCAGACTAAGCTCATGTATCTAAGCAATACCTTCCCCCTACACACACAGTTCCAAAATGCTACTTTTTTCCTTAGCATTCAGTACATCTGAGAGGGAAGGGGAAGGGTGTTATTTCTCACCAAGAAGAACACAGCTCTCAGCAATATTGGTTTTTTTCATCAGAAGCAGCCCAGAGTAAGATGAGCACCAAGTTAAAGGAAACAATGGGAGTGTAAATGTCATTTAAACATATACATCTGCAAGCCATTCTCTCCTGAATGCTTGGAAAGTTTACTGTCTAAATATTACTTTTTCTTACTCTTTCCCTGCTCTGTCTAGCTCTGATTGTTCTCAGCCTCAGGACAGAAGGTGGGTGCGGCACACAATACCATGCAGCGCACCATCGCTGGAGAAGTCTTTAAAGTCCAGATATCGCTCCGTGCAGAGCAGTTGAAAAGCTCTGCCATTAAACAGGCAGGTGGAAGCCTCGGCAAGGAGCCCAACGCAGGAACTAAACCATTGCATGCATGGCCCCATTAAAGTACCTTTCAGTTTGGAAATGAGAAAAATGCCTTAGGCAGACCATTCTCAAAATAGCGTTGCGGACACAAAGCCAATATAAACATTAGAAGCTCTTAAAGTGCATTTGTTTGAATCATGGGTTTGAATTGACTCCTTCACCGCTGACAGACAGTGCATATATCTCACAAGCAGCTCTCCGGAGAGTTCTCAGCTGTTTGCACGGAGAGACAGAGACTGTTCTTTGGGGAGGTTTCTGTAACATGGCTGTTTCTAGAAGGTAAAAGGTCAAAAGCAAAGTTCTAGAAACCTAACAAATAAAATACTATGATAGCCCTGCCCATCATCTGTGTTGACAGAATTCTCCTGGAGTTATTAGTGTTATTTATTCGTTTTTACAACAGCAGCACTAATTTATTTTTATTAGAAGCCCCAGCTGTGGTTGGGGTTCCATTGTTAGAATCAGTGGAGGGTCATGTTGTAATAGGCTGGTCCTCTCTGAAATATTAATGCTTTATTCTGAGCAGCAAAACTGTGCATGGGAGGTAAGAGGAGTTCTCCTTCTTCCTATTCTACAACTGGAAAATGGTGGCATGCAAAATTTCACAAGTTGTCCAAGGTCAAGGCCACCCACAGTCCAGAAACTAAGCTGGGGATTGTAAATCTATCAGCTTTAATGAGGTGTCTGGCTAGAGAGAGTCTCATGTGAGTCCAGTTTAAAAATTAAACAGAAAAAGCACTGAAAATGTACTATAGCCATCATATTGCATGCCTGGTCAGTACTGCTGAAGGCAGTGCAACATGTCTCCACGTACTCAGAGTGCCCATATGTGTACACTCACCTTGGTCTAGAGTGAAGCAGAAAAATGGAAGATTTCAACAGAGAGAACAAAGTTTGCTGAAAACGCAGACCATACAGTTCTGAAAGTACAGTTTACCTCCTTTCTCAAAAATGAAGCAGTTATAACTACTTTTGCTACAATGAGTAGCATTTCTGACATGTCCCTCCACCACTGCAATGACAATGAACATAGGCAGCTTTTTCGGAACATAATGGGTCTTCATATTGTAAATCAGCATAGAGTTCCTTGACCCACTGAGTTAGGTGTGTCCCCTCACACCCGCACCAATGCAGGTGCTCGCAGTTAGTTGCATGATGTTTCCAGACTTCCACCAGGAGGTCAAATACAAAGTGCCATGAGAGGGAAAATAGTCTAGCATATGGTGGTAGAGGGGGCAAAAAGGAGTGGAAATGAAAATGATTTCCATTCTGAAACAAGGAACTTAAAAAAATTAGTTCATGAACTCTTAATGGCTGGATATTTCCTGTTCTCCCTCATTCCATATTTTCTGAAATATGAAGATAGGATGTTCCAGATGGAACCAAGTTGCCAGGACGACAGAAGGTTGTTTGTGCAAACTGAAAACCTTAAATGTTTTCCTTTCTTGAGTTTGGGAAGATGGTATTCACAGGTAGCATTTGTGTTGCTATGACCTCTTAAAGGACTAGGTTTCAAAAGTCATGCAGATAATCACTGATGTTGTCCTGCTTTAGTCACTGATCAGCTAGTTTGAGCTACTGCTTGGGGAAAAGCAGCAAACTGAACAGGAGAAAGTCTGTTCTCACCCAGAAAGAGGGCAGAATGCTATAGAGAGGAGCTGCATTATTGAAGATAAGAGAAGTCTAATTTCTTCTGTCACCTTTCATCACTCTTCATTTCTTTAATGGCAGCATGAATTAATGATGTTAGGGTAAAGACATTATCACAGATTTCCCAAGACATGATTCTAAGGCTGTAAGGCTGATAAGGGATCTGAAAGGAAAACGAGGAACTCTTCTAAGGATGAGCCTGATTTATTGCCAAGTGAGGTCAATGAAAAGACTTTCATCAACTCCAGTTAGGCTTGGTTTTGAATGTCATAATTAAATGTATGTTATGGTTCTGCCTTCTTGTTTTACCTTCCAGCAGAAAATAATCCTTTAAAGTCGCAAGCATTCCCTTTACTGCTAGTGCTGCTGTTGTCGAGTGGGATAGGAAGCGCAGGCTCGGAGTTTGGCTGCGTCTGGCTACTTGATGTTATCTGACTGGGAAGAAACTTTAGAGCAGCCTGCCATGACCTTGCCACTCCTCTTGACTGTGCAAGGACCCTGTGAATGATGAACCCTTCTCTCCATAGCGCAGTTATATTCCTTATTTATGTGATCTGAACGCAGGTGTCCCCTGCACATTAGCAGAGCATCTTGTCACCAGGTACATGTTTAATCAGGAACAAAAGCACATGCTTGTACCTATGGCTGGACAGCTTTCATCTGCATGCAGGGGGGTGCGACTGAACCTCCTAGAAAGAGGCAGAATAGCTTGAACAGTTCCTCTCTGTCAACATCTTGAGAGCCCTCAGGATACAGCACTGCAGAGGAGAAGCAGACTGGGTGAGCTGCACGGGCAGCCCAGCCGAGGCCTACGGCACGCCGATTCGCCACCTCTGATGCAACCTACCAAAACCCTTGATACAATAAATCGGGAATATGTTATTTCTCCATCTTGTCTGTATATGCTATATTAACAATTCACATTGCAAGGAAAGGAAGATACTCCTTTAATTAGGTGCTAAACCAGGCTACTTCAGGCCAGTCCCATGCAATTGGAAACACTTTGTTCATCACTATCTAATTTTCCCTGAACTGTTCATCATGTTTGTTCTTGATTCTTTGCAGCTGCTAAATAAAGGAACTCCTTCAATTTCAAATAAAGAGCATCCTAAAAATAACTTTGATTCTTGTGATTCAGAAGACTGCCTAAAACATACCCAAACAGACTGATATTTTTTTCTTCCTTAGTGCATTATGTTAGTGAAATCTGAAAGTAAATCCCCTGTAGTCACTGGTAGGACATGGGAGGTGTCTGCACCTTTTAACCTGTGGCCAGCCCTGCTCAATTGGCCACACCTGCACTAGGATTTTAGCAAGGAAGGGGCTGAGCTTGCAGGGGAAGCCTGGCTTGCGAGTAGCATGTTTATGCTGCTTTTATGGAGAGCTAGAAGCTGAGGAAAGGCTGGACTGGGAATATACTACTCTGTAAGAGAGAGCTGTAGTAGTTCTGAGTTTGGGGTAGAGCTCTTTTTATAGGTGAGGATGTTGGCTGAGGAATACTGCCTGGATGAAAGCTGTTGCTGTGAAGCTGCCTCCTGAGGAAGAGGAAATAGCGTGGGGAAGCAGCGAGGAATGGAGCTCAGCTGCTCTGCACGTTTCCTGAAATCTGAGAACTTCTTCCCCTTGGAAAAGAAGAGACTACTGAGGGAACTGCTGAGAACAACGGGTAAGAATGAAAGCTTTGGCAGTGTGGTTGCAGCCATTGTCCTCCAGTGAGTCTGGTGGTGGAGGAATGAGGCCTGGCAAGCTAGCTGCATTGTCTGGTGTGGCTGAAAGGCAGCAGCAAAGAGTAAAAATGAACCCTGGTGAGCTGGGCTGGGTGAGAGATCCAAGGTTGCTTTTTTCTCAAGAAAACCCTTCTTTGAAGGTCGGGGGACTTGATTAATTCACTTGCTGTTACCTGTCTACAAATGGTTGGCAGATGATGTCTACTTCAGGCACAGGCGGCTTGTGGAAGCGATGCAGTGTTAGTAGGTGCTTCAGAATGGTGTGTCCTGCGGGACCTGTGTTGGGTCTTAAAGTGCAGGTGTCTTTGAGAGGCTTGTTTGGGATATCACAGTCTATAATAGCCTTGGTAGAGATGATGGGCACTGGATGGCATTATTTTACATATGTTCATACAAGAAGGTACATGCCAGCCTACTGCAAAGCTGTAGGTGTGCCGACCTGATTTGCATGGCTGTGTGTGCCCTCTGTCTGTAGCTCACCAATGTGTGTTCTCTGCAGCTGAGGATAAAAAAAAATAAGGCTGGCTCTTGTGATGCAGTCTGATATTTGAGCCTTTTGTTAAACTGATGGCATGTTGTTGGGGTAATGTCTGTGAAGTTAAAGCTTTTATCAGAACAAGCAGTGATGCTTTAAGTACAAGGGGGATGTTGTAAATCCTGGGGTACTGTAGGTTCAGGGAAAGGGTGACATCATTTAGACCTGCTTTTTTTAAGCAAGTTCACCATAATCTGCAGACATTTATTGGTCCAGGTGGGATTGCAAGTAGATAATGTCTGACCTTTATTTCTTTTGTACTTTGAAGAATTAAGATAGATATTGATACATACTATTGTTATTGACTAGAAGGAATGGCTTGAAATCCTTCATTCTAGGATGTAAAATTTTTGTTTTTCTTTTCTTACCAAGATCAGTTAAGATACATGTAACTCCTGGAGCATCAACCATGGCTTGTCATTATCATGTGCAAAGCGATGGCCCATGGGTTGGTATTCCATAGAAAAGTCTGAAGCTTGCATAAAACTCCTATGCAGCTTCCCAACTGCTTGTGCCTGAACTGATTTATGAGGAGGTGGCAGGGGTGCTGGTGCTTAGGTTTTTGCTAGAAAATCGTTGTGAAACACCACCCTTACTGATGTAAGGGAGCTCTTCCTTGCCCAAGCCAGTTGTAGATCCAGACCATGTTGGGCTGAAGTGTGTTATGTTTGCAGCAGACTACTCAGCATATGTGATCTGCCCTGAATAGTCCCTTCTCTGTGGTTGTTTGAGTAATCTTACTAGTGATGGTTATAGCACTGATGAACTTACTAGCCTTCTCTGTCTCTGTGCTTGAGGAGGCATGCAGAACACTTCCCTATGTTTCACATACTGAGCTGAGGATGTGTCTCCCACACCTGGTTTTTGTTGCAACTCTGTTGCTGAATTAATTTTTGGTTGCTGCTTCATAAATATCCTTCCTTTCATTACAAGGGTGAGGCCTAAGAGTTTGAGGAAACCAGAAGAGGCATTTTAAAGCTATAGGATCTTCCTTCTCTTCATTCCACTTAATTGATGTTGGCTAGTGGTATTTAGCTCTCTCTCCCAACTAATGGGGCATGCAGAGTGATGAGGAACACAGTCCAAGGAGTGTTAGTGATTATGTTGCGCAGTCAAATGTCCAGGAGAGTGAAAATACTAGTAATGTTTTGCTTGCTCTATGTGATGCCTGATGCAATTAATCCCTCCTTCTTGAAGCAGACTGTGGTTTGGGTAGGACAGGGGGGTAGAAATTGTTCATCAAACCCAGCACTTTTTGAAGTTAGTCTGTTCCCTTATGTATCACCAGGGATGCTGAACAATGTGTGCATGGTCCAGAAGCTGGCTTACCATCTAAAGTGTATCACTTACTGGCTTGTCTGGAGTTCTGTAGTGGCCAGTATTTCTCAGCAGATGTTTTTTGGGTTTCTTTGGTTTTGCTTTCATTCACAGTAATGTTGTAGTCTGTTAAGATTGGGTCCTGCAAAACTCTGATTGGAGCAGGAGATCATTTCTGCCTGGAGAGCACTGACTCTACTTGAAGAGAGAGCAGAACTGGGCAGGTAACAACATCTCAGCAGGAGTCTGAGAAACCTGCTGCTCAAGGAGAGGCAGGGAAACCACTGCTTGGGAGTGGCCAGCCAAGATTGAGAGCAGAATGGAAGACCTTCCCAGGGGCCTGGGCAGAACTTCTACAACCTGTTCTAGAGGGGAAGGGAGTAGGAGGAAAAGCTGGTGTACAAATGTCTTGATCGTGCATGGAAGTTCTGTGTAGGAGATGATCTAGGAGCCAGACTCTGGACAGATTGGGGTCCAGTTTCAGGCTATCTTGTAGCTGTTGCCTGCCTCTTGCTGCATGCCTCCAAAGCAGTGGGGCTGTATCCCAAGACCTGCAATCCATTAGGAAGTTCTGAATCCTTCACTGAAAATGTATATACACATACTGTCTTATTTTACGCTTTTTTTGAACCAATGTTTTGGCTCAAGTGATGAATGGTGTGGTATAACCTGTCCTTTCCTCCCTTCCTATCAGCTTCAGAAGCTGAGGGAGGCCTCTGCAAAGAATTTCTTCATCAAATATTTTTTCTGAGTCTCAGCAGAACAGCAACAAGAAACACAAGTGGTGGGGAGTAGTAAATGTAATGTGCACGCTGTAATGGAGAAATAATGTTGTTTGTCCCTTGCAACTTAAATGGAATGATTTTTCTAACCTCATGACTTTAAATTTTGTGGAGTTTCAGTCCTTGGAAATGTTCAAGACTCAACCCTGAGCAACTTGGTCTAATTACACCTGCTCTGAACTGGAGGTTGGAGTAGATGACTTACAGAGGTCCCTTCCTACTTAAATTATTCTAGCATTTTAATAAGAGTATCCCACACCTTGGTACCTTTCTCTCTGTGTGGTGTGTGATATATGTTCCGCAATTTTGGCAGGGATTTTCTGATTCATTTAAGTCCTTTACACTGAAATAATCCTTGAAAAGATTAATAAATGTTGTACCACACAATATCATTTTACTCTGTGTGGTACTCTTCATATCAATGCTTGGCTGAATTCATGGCTGCTGTAAATCATTTTAGCTATGTGGATAGTTAGTTGCAACACTTCTATTTAATTTCTTTTTTTTTATATTCACATCTGAAACTTGTTTTTCTTAGTGCTATGTCCAATGTGCGGTACTTAAAAGGAGATTAATGTTGGAGGATTATCTATTAGCTTTTAAATTCATAATGGGACCTCTTTCTAACTTGGGCTAAGGCTCCTCAGGGGCAGCCAAATAAAATTTGTGATTGCTTCTAATTTTATTGCTACTATGATTTAAAAGATCCTCTGTGTACATGAGAACTGGGCCCTAGGATGCTTTCTATTTAAGATAGGAGTCCAAAGTACCTATTTAATGTTAACCACTTCCAAGCTGGTGAAATGTCATTGATTTTTATTGGCAGAGAATTTGGCCTATTCTGCAGTGTTTGAGGGTTGACAGATTGAAGATCCAACCTCTGCCAGTTGGCCAGCAGGGAACACCAAGACTTGGATGTACATAATCTTGTGGGAACAGTCTACTTCTGGAAATCAAGAAATATTTCCTTAAACTGCTGATTGCTGGGAGACTATACCACAGGAAGGATAATTCACTTGCTTTGTTTCTGTTCCTAAACAGCTGTTTCCTGGACATGGCTGGAAAGAGGGTACTGGACTAGAAGGACCTTTGATTTAACTCATTATGGTTGCTGTTATTTCTCTGTAAAGTAATAGCTGGTTGGAGGTATGCCTAATAGTGGTTGGTGAAGGAGGACCCAGACAAATGATACAGCTGGGGATTAAGGGAGGTTGCATTGATGAAGAGTGATGGAGGTGGTCATACTTGACTGTTGAAATGAGGCTTAATTGCTGCTGTTGAACAAATGCTGCTGCTGTTCACTGCATGTTGCTGGCTAAAATCACCCTTGATTTTAAGGTCTTAATCATATTGCCCTGACAATCAGCAAAATGGCCATATTATGTGGACCACAAGATGTCAACAAGACACACCCACTGTCCACATTTGGCAGCTTTTTTTAAAAAGTGAAATAACAAGCTCCAAGAGAGCCAAACCAAACCCAAAATGAAGACAAAACCAGAAGGACCATCCAGATGGGTGTAACACTGTGTCTGTTATTTGAAACAGACCGTTTTTTCAACAGGTCTCATGACACACTTGTCCCAAACTGGAATCCAAGTCATCAGGTTTATGGTAAAAAATGATTCAAAGTGAGCAACTCCCTCCCCTTCTGTATGTTCAGGTTTCTTTAGATTTCTATTGTGAGATGAAGGAAGGAAGAAATCTGTGGTTGTCTAACCTCAAACCTCTAATGCAGAATTCCATTACTGGTGGTGGGTAGTGCGTTGTGGGCATACTAACTGCAAAATATATTGATTATATTGATGCATGCCTTAATTCTGGGTTGTGTCAGACATACTTGGGGCATCCAGGTTGTTCTTCTGAAGGACTTAATGGAGTCCTTCAAAGCATGAAAATCTCATTGTGTCTCAAAATGTAAGGACTAAAATGATCAGGAAGCCCTCTAAAATTTAACTGATGTTACTGAACACTCTCTATTTACTTTTGCACCTATTGCACAACTATGAAGATGTATAGGCAGTTAATTCTTTATAACCTTCCTTTTTGTGCACCATTACTTATGTAGAACTGATGATTCCAAATTAAACATCCTTGTTATTTTTTGAATATTTAAAGACACTTTTACGAAGTATTCCAGAGTAGAAATCAGTAGTTTAGTTGTCCATAAACAAAACTTGTTGTTAGATGTTATAAATGGAGGGGCTCTTAAGTTCTTCCTCTGTATTGAAATATTAGCTAGAACAAAAATATCTCCTTAACTTCTTTAGTTCACTCTGACTCTTGTAGTATGTTATCTGGCTTTCCAAATCTGCCGTGGTCAATTAAGGTTCACAGCACTTGCTTATTTTGAGTGAAATTTTGGAGCATGTGGGTTATTAGAATGTGTGGGGTTTTCCTCACTAATGCATTGGTGTCTTGGAAGCTGCTACTGTGTGCTCTCCACTTTCGGTCACAGCGAACAGAGTGGGTAAGCAAACTTTCCATCCATTTATGACATGCGGTCAGGGTCACATTTCAGCATGCACTAAACAGATCTTATTCTGTTTAAGTTGGTTGACATTCAGGGATGGAAATGAAATTATAAAGATGATCTCTTATTCTATATATGTTAAAGATGCTCTCTTCTGCAATAACTTGAGAAAGCATGTTGATGTTTGCTTTAATGCATAACATATTACTAATGACAGCTCATCTGAAAATCCCCTTCTATCTGAAGGAGGATAGAGGCTATTTGGTCTAAGCATGTGCTCAGGATTAATATGTAAGCAAAGCACTTTAACTGTTTTTACATATTTAAGACTTTGGGCAAAATTTGAATCTTGTATCGGCAAAACAGGTTGTGGGTTTTTTCCTCTGCAGAGGAGAATTTCAAATTTCTGTGTTGCAAAGTGCTTCTCTGCAAAGCCTTACCCAATTTCACAATTATACCACTGAATCTCAAATTCTGTTTCTCCAGTACCATTTCCTCCTGTATTAAATAACTTTTGTATTTGTGTTTTATAGATGTCCCCAAAAAAGTGCTAGGAGTGTGCGTGGGGTACTCTTCTAGCAAACTACACCGTAAAATATGGCTTCATGGGTTTAAAAATATATTGCAGAAGTGCCTGTGAGACTGTATCATGGTCTAGGATCACTTCTGTTAGGTGTCACGTAAATACAGCTCCAAATAGTGATCTGAGTGGAACATCCTCCATGGAAGGATGTAGTTTCATTCTTTCCTTCTAGATTTTGCTACTAGGTCTTTTTGTCTTTTAAAATCATCACTAATAATCTAGCTCTTCTCCCACATACATTACTGGAGACATCTTAGTTCTTAAGGAATTCACCCTACCTTCTGCATACATAAACAAGACACTG
Source organism: Nipponia nippon (assembly GCF_047370975.1). NCBI lineage: Eukaryota > Metazoa > Chordata > Aves > Pelecaniformes > Threskiornithidae > Nipponia > Nipponia nippon. Next base: position 5,342,344 of record NW_028262358.1, on the reverse strand, counting down.
TTGTTTGTTTTATAAATAATATCAGTGGCTTGTAGTTGTTTAGCATGAGTTTGTGAAGGTCTGGGGGGCGGGGAGGTTCTACTAGACTCTGTGACTTTTTTTTTTCTTTAAGGTCCTGGTAGTATTCGCATCTTATTTCTCTTCCTATTTTATCTTCCTTTACCTGCTTTGCTCCTTAAGGAAACCAGTGACAGTTATCTTTCAAAGGGAGAAGAAATGCAGTTCTCAACCTTGTGTCCCTTTCTGTCCCCTCAAGTGACAAAAACACTAGAAGAGGTTGGAAACAGACAAAACCTTTTAGATTTGACCGTCCTTCTCTCTGGGAAAGGTGGAGGGAGAACAAGAATTCCGAGAAGATATGATTGAAAACTGAGACATCTAATCAACTTTCTAATACTGGTAGTCTTTTTGCTCTCTTACAGCACAGGTTACACTGTCTGAGTATGTATATAGGGTGACATAGTTGCAACCCGCTTAAATAAAGCTGTTTCCATAATGTAAAATGATGATAGTGCAGGAGATGGTGCAGTACTTCCAGTGGTGATCCTTCTTAGTAGTTTTTCAGAGTCTGACTGCCTTTCAGATATCATATGGTGTCCTTGGGCACAGAAATTAAAAAAACTTCCCTAATTGGCAGCAAGGGTCCCTGTGTTTTATAGATAAAGGATTGATCAGTTGGAGTGGCAGGGTGCAAGAGCAAATGTAGGTTGGAAGCCATCCTGGCTATCTCAGAAAAGGGTCACAAGATCTCAACAATCTATAGCAGGTCAGTAAATGGACTGTGACGGGATAAACCAACAGTGACGACTTTACTTTTACGTGATTGGCAAAACTTTAGGAAACATGAAAGCAATGCCTTTTTAATAGTGGAAAGAGTGGTTTTTCTTTTGCTTTCATTACCTTTGGAGGATGAGTATGTATTTCCTTAGGAAGATGCTCTGTATTTGCAGACTAGCACATTTGCCAAGTACTGCTCCAATTAGAATAGTAAATATTTGGTTTTGATTGAAAGCCCAGTAAATATTTGTGTATAACCCATATAAATGGCTAGAGGCATTTTACAGCTACAGCTGAGCGGACACAGCCCTGCACTGGCCTTTCCAGAAAGTTTTCCTCTTTTTCTGAGAATTAAGTCCTATAGTTTTGTGGGATAGAACCAGGAATAGCTGCCACGCTCTTCACCTTCCAGGGAACTGGAGGTAGGGGCAATGAAAAAACACGTGAATAAAGATGATCCCCAAATGTTCAAACTTGTCTGAACTTTAATATTGAGAGGAGAAGTCCTGATCCGAGTCTCTGCACCCCAGGCCCATCTCTAATTGTAAGGCTGGTTTGTGCAGTACAACTTTAAAATGTTGGGTTTGTTTTCTCATGGGGAAGGAGAGCATCAGAACAGAGGGGTTGTTATTTATGATGCCCTGAGAAAGGGGTGGTTGCTCCTTATTCCTTAGTTTACTCTGGGAATTGTGGTTCTTTCACTGCATTTCTGGTTTTATGCTTGTTTCCCAGACATGTATATTATCCTCTACTGGTATCTCAAAGGGCTGTTTATTTTCGACATCTAGAAATCATCTTGCTGGTACTCTGTCTGCTCTTGCTTAATGTAGCAGCAGTTGTATAGATGCATCGTTGTTTAGCTGTAACTTTATCTGTGGTTCAGTTTTGTTCTGAATTCCTTGTGGCATCTTCACGATGGCATAAATAGTGTAGTCCAAATGCCTTCTTCGTTCTCCTGTTTCAAGAGGACCACAGTGCTCTCCCCAGAGTCATTATACTGATGTGAAAACTGGGTGCAAGTCAAGCTATAAGTGATTTCTCTCTGCTGGTTGCTAATATGCTGGGGCAGAGCTTCTGCAATAAGGTGAGTCTGCTGCAGTGTACATTGAACAGCGATAATATAGCAAATGCTTACACTGCTGCTGATAGGCCTTGCAGGGGCCATGAAAGGATGGTTTCTCCTCCTCCTATTTGGGGAGTCTAAAAACTAGGGAGACGTCTAGAGGAGAGGAGGAAGCTGTGAGCGTTATGATGAAAGAACAGCAATTGTACTTGGCAATGAGAACATGTGTGTTAACACTGACATAGCAATTCACTTCTCAGTATCTGTATGCAAGATTTTGGTTGAAGAGGAAATGTTCTGCACGCATTCTTTATTTCATGCTTGTTCATCACAGGGTTTATTCTTTTGCTCACAGCACCTTGTGCAGACTGTCTCAGGACTTGCTCAAAAATTTCCCCAACAGGTTCCTAAAATGTGCGAGGCATGTCTAAATATAAGAGGGGGTAGAGTAGTAACCAGATTATTAGTAGGCAATATATGTTTCATATGAGCAATATCCAGATTTGCAGCTTGCCAACTCTACTACAGACCATAGAATGATTGTCTGCAGTTATTTTAACATAGGCACAGGGATATGTGGCACCAGTGATTTGTCTCTTCATAAATATACCTGCCTCAAGTATTTGCAGAAGCAACAGTCTCTTGTCTGCCTCTATAACATACCTACCTTGAGAGGTTTTATTTCATGACTGTGGCCTTGGAGTTTAGCAATGAACTATTAATGACATTTGTTCATGTTGGGTCGCTTGCTGAATGTCAGCAGTTGTTGGGTTTGGTGCTTGAAAAAACTCCCTGGCCAAAAGTATGGAGATGCATCTCTCCATCAATAATTTAGTAATTGGGGTATGGTTATTTATGTATTTATCTTTCAAAGTTAACACCTGGGTGACTTATTAGGTAATAAAATTGAGCAAGAGTTTTTGTGTGATCAGGTAAGTGACTACCCTTGTAAAAATTTCAAGCTCTTTGTTCAGACTTGGCACTTTGGATCCAACTATTTTTTGAGTTGGAGTCTTTCACTAATTGCAACATGAAGAAAATGTCCAGCCTCTGTATTACAGGACTTAGATTTTCCTGAAAGACTTCTGTTAAAGGTGTTACAAAATGGCTAACCAGTGTCTCATCATATGGATTCATCAGCCAGTTCTGAATGAAACTCATAATTTTTGCAGTGTTCATTACCACAAGGTCACTAAGGCAAAACATTTAACATGACTTTAAAAAATAAAGGTGCTGGGCATACCTGTGGATACGATGGGTATCTTGAGTCATCTTACGTTACATATGCGTCGTGCTTACCCAGGGTGCTTGAAAGGTAAATGCTGTTCTCTCTAACATTTAGAAATAACTGGCTGGAAGGTGTAATGTAACAATAAAACATCTACCTTGTACAGGCTTGTGGTGAGAGACTTCCTCAAAACTCTGAGGGTCTGGAACCAGACCTGAGGAAAACCCAAACCCCAAGAGTTTTCAGGTACATTCACTTTATGAATATTTCTGTGATGTGGACTCTGTAGGTAACCAATCTCTACAGAAATGAAATAATAATAAAAAAAGGCAGCTGAGAGGAATGCAGTTCTAGGGCATCCTCTGACTGTGAGCAGGATCAAATCCAACTGTGTCACTCTTTACAGATTTTCTATTAACCTGTTCTTAATTCTCCTAATGGTGGATGTTCTGTCCAAGAAAAACATCCCTGTGGTTCATTATTCCTTTACTTCCAACGTTTTCCTGAATATGTGTAACTTAATCATATTTCTATTTGTTCTAACCACCATGAATTAATTCTTTCCCCTTTTTTCAGCAGCCCATTTCTCTTCTCTTTAAGCAACCCCAGTTTCTCAGTCTTTTTTGGCAGTTCATGATTTCTGAACTTCAGACCATTCCCATGACTTTTCTCTGGAATTTCTCTAAATGGTCCAAATCGGGGCATAATTATTCAGCTGAGGTCTTGCAAAAGCTGAATGAAGTGGGCACTTCATATGCCTTGCAGTTTTTATTCCTCGTTATGCGTTCCAGGATGATGGTTACAGCTTTATTCAAAAGTCTGGTTCCCTTCATGTAGCTAGCAGTTCTGGACAGTCTGCACCTCTTCTTCTAGCCATAGGTGAGTATTCCCACTTCAGTGTAAAAATATTGCACTTACTGTATTTCCTCTGATATTGTTTTTACCACATAATTTATTAATATAATTTAGAACTCTAGTCCTGTCCTCCAAGGCAGATTCCGCTCTAGCTGCAACATCGTCCAAGTTATGTTGTGTATGCCAGAGAATCTGCTCAAGTTAATGCCAGCTTAAACCATAGAATCATAGAATGGTTTGGGTTGGAAGGGACCTTAAAGATCATCTAGTTCCACCCCCCGTGCCATGGGCAGGGACACCTTCCACTAGACCAGGTTGCTCAAAGCCCCATCCAACCTGGCCTTGAACACTTCCAGGGAGGGGGCATCCACAGCTTCTTTGGGCGACATGTTCCAGTGCCTCGCGACCCTCATAGTGAAGAATTTCTTCTAAATCTACCTTCTTTCAGTTTAAAGCCATTACCCCTTGTCCTATCACTATGCTCCCTTGTAAAAAGTCCCTCTCCAGCTTTCTTGTAGGCCCCCTTCAGGGACTGGAAAGATGCTATAAGGTCTCCCCGGAGCCTTCTCTTCTCCAGGCTGAACAACCCCAACTCTCTCAACCTGTCTTCATAGGAGAGGTGCTCCAGCCCTCTGATCATCTTCGTGGCCCTGCTCTGGACTTGCTCCAACAGGTCTATGTCCTCGTGGGGAACTGCAGTTGAAATGCAATTTAAAAGTCCCATTTTGACTTGAATTCCTGGCCAGTCCCTACAGGAAAGGTGTACTAAGAGATACGCATCCCATTTTGAAGATGAGAAAACTAAGGCCCAGAGGAATTAGCATCTTGTTCAAGGTCATGAAGAAAGATGGCAGGGGAGCAGGGTCCAATACCAGCTGTGTCAACTCCCAGACCAGTGCCTTAACCACAAGCCCATCTTTCTGCCCGGCTGAGTCTTTCTGTCTGCCTCCTGGGCAGAGCCCAAGACCTTGGTGAAAGATCAAGATACAGTGTAAGCAAACTTGTGTTTATTTTAAAATGTGGTACTTTGTAGGCTCTCAGATAGTCAGCATGGCTGCTGAGCTGCTGGAGATGTTGGTATGCCTCATGAGGTTTGTGCTACATTGGTATGTGCATAAACCCTGTGACAAATACCAGTGTAGCCAAGGCAGGCTTTAGGAAGCAGGAGGCACCTCAGCTGGAGTTGATTACCACTTCTGTATATCCTGTCGGCTTGGGGAAAATCTGGCAAATACATGTTGGGAAGAGTGGATAGTGAGAATAGGAAGGAATTAGTGGTCATAGAGAGGTCAGAGTGAGTGGCACAGCTTGTTAATATTAGTTCTGAAGCCAGATGGGCTCATAACATATATTGGCTTTGGGAAAGGTGATGCAGTACTCCATTTGGATACCTCTCCTATGAATTCACTGTGAGATTTGGCTAGACCAGCTTCATAGTGATCCCAGCTGTCTTGCTGTAACATGTGTCCTGGGAGTAGAGGGGTGATTATGCCCTTTTTAGCTTTTTTTGGCTAGTTATCACAGGAAACATATACCTACTTCACTGGTGGCCCGTCTTGCAAACATTGTTGAAGTACTGGGCCCTAGAAAGGTCAAGCAGATGTCAGTGAAGGATAGAGCTTCTGACTAAGAATGGCATCTCTTGTAACTAGGGTAGTTCTGTTGTCAGGGATTTATCTTTGAGAAAAAGGGATGTCTACTTCAAAGAATATCACCTGGTTTAACCTGCTTGGATATAAATCCAGAAAAAGAAGGCCATCTCTCAGAAGGAATGTCTAGTAGTGAAGTGATTTGCAGGAAAGAGCCTTTCCTAGTCGACATGGATCAGGCATCTCTGCATTGCCTAACTATATAAATTGCTAGGGTTAAACTTGTGCTGTGTGAGTCCTGAGTGATATTGGAGCGTTCAGGACGGTAGGAATGAGAGGTAATGATGTTTGTGGGACATGCTGTGATGTTTGGGAGAAGTAGCTATGCTCAAAGCTCCTCTGAATAGGAGAAAGAAAGAAGGGGTTAATGGAGCAGGGGAAACAGGAAATGTCCCAGCTGGAACTGATTATATCTGCTGTGTAGCCTAAGCTGTTCAGATGGGAGACACATGGCAGAGAGTAAGATGTGTTGCTTAGCTAGCAAGGATGTGCTATCAGTAAATGGGCCTTTTGCATTGGTTAGAAGTCTCTCTGCGTACTTAGGGATGGATCTGCTGGGCTATTGGCAAAGTGTCAAGTCACATTTAACCTTTTCCACTGCCCAAGAAGAGGCATGTGAAGTAAAAGCTGCATGTCTTTCTCCATCTAGCCAACAAGCCAACATGCCTGCTGCTGTGTGGTTTTAGAGCTGTCTAATGCCTCGCTGTTCCTGCCCATTTGCCTCTATGTCCAGGGTAAAACCGTGACGTGAATTGGCGAGGCAACAAGGAGTATCTGGAGATGGGAGCATGACCAAGAGAGCCCTACTGTCAAACGGAGTCTTACAACTTGACAACTGCCAGGGGCATGTTAATCGTGGCTGTATCTAATTAGCAGGGCACATGACCTCTGCACGAAGTCCTAGTTCGTAAGCAGTTGCAACGCGCACAAGTTTCTTCTGAGTCATTACAGCAGGTCCACATTTCTTCTAAAACAAATACAGCCATGGGCATAATCCTGTGTCCGGCAGTGGTTAGTACAAGGGTCTGTGCATAATACTTCCTAACGAACATCTGTGGGACAAGCCATCTCCAAAATACTTGTTTGTGGCTATTTTGGTTTTTTTAAAAAGTACTTGTTACAGAATGCATCCTTATTTTCTTTTTTCTGTTTTTACATGTTGTAGTGCTGAGGCAGGAGTTTCTAGAAACATACCACGCTAGGCACCTGCTTGGCTAATTTTCTCCATCTTTACAAGGTGTCTTGCAACCTCTGTCAGATCCTGGAGTTTTTCCTTGGACTCTGTATGCAGCAGCTGGGGAGCATCAAGGCTCATGCACTAAGGCAAGGCTTTGATGTTGCTCCAGTGATACTGTTGATAACACCTGATTGTTTTCCATCTAGATCTCTTCAGAAATTGAACTTGATCGAACACATGTTAGGTGCTGTAAAACTAGACAAAAGCTTCTCCAATGGGACTAAAACAGCAGTTGCACAGCTTTGGGTTTGTTTCTTTAGTAAACTATTTTTCCTTTTTTTTCCTCTTTTGCTTGGCGGGGGTGGGGGGCGGGAGAAGCAGATGTGGGGAGAGACAGTTCACACTGGGGAGAGAACAGATCGCATGACTGCTGATTATAGAACTGCATAAAGCAAGTCATTTTTACCTTTGAGTAGGAACTGTGGTATTACTACAAGAAAAGTGCAGCTGAGCACTATTCAGTGGCCCAGACAGGTTCAATTCCACTTTTACAGTAGAAGGGCTCTTTTACCAAACAGTTTCCCCATTCCCTAAAGTGCTATGTCCCTAATGATTCAGGCTTTGTGTCAGACCCTGGCAAACTGGGAAGGTAGTGGAGATTTCCATTTTGAGCACATCCCTTGAAATTCTGCCACTGAATAGATTTGAGCAGGTACAGTTTTTCCTGGGAAACAAAATGAACACCTATTCTTGCAAAAGGCAGGCAGGCATTTGTCCCACAGCTTTAATAATGGCAATAGCCAGGGGCAGTTGTTCCAGCTTTTATCAGTGCTGAATCTGACCTTGGAGTAAAATGTGCCTGTGTAACCACAGCTGGGGTCAAATTGCTGCATTTTTTCTTTTTTCTTTTTTTTTCTTTATCTTGAGAGCATTTTTGAGGTGACACCTAGCATTTACACAAAAATAACCATGGAATTTCAGAGTCGTTTCTCCAGAATGAAACCCACATACCTATTGTCTGAGGACCCTTTCTTACACATGTGCTAGTCTTTGTTTCTCTTATCTCTCATGTTAAAATCGAAAGGGTGGAGAAGATCGCACAGATGGGGATTTGATGAGGAGATGCCAAGCCTGGCACAGGCAAGGGGAATGATTTCGTGGTTCTCTCTGCCACATAAAGGTCTCTGAGTGGAGGTCTTGCTACCAGCCGCCCCAAACCCAATGGGAGGATGAAATCCTCCCCTGAGCAGGGGGTGGGCACTTAGCCCACTTGCCACTTAAAAGGGCTGGGTTGAGACAGAAGTGATTCATAGGCCCTGCTGCTTAAGGGTGGATGATTTGTATTGAATGGTACTGCTCAGGATAATTGGAGGTGGCAGCGCTGCTCCCAGTTGGCTTTCATCTACCCAAGCAGTTAAGGATGTGTACAGCTTCAAACCCTGCAGTAGTTCAATTGACTTGATCCTGCACTGCCGAAACCCATGGCAAAACTCCCATCTTGACTTTCGTTACAACAGGATCAGCATCTGCCGGAGCCCCTCAGGATATGAAATGCAGTGAAGACTGCATTAGTGGGAATTACTCCTGTACTTGTGAAATACACATATCTGTACTATAGTGCGAGGCTAATACTGAAGTTTCACATTTATTGTTCTGACCAAGAATTCACATTAGTTTTGTAATGAATGGGAAGGTAGCTAGCAGCACAGGAGAGAGTGTCTATACTGCTCTGTTCATTTTTAGTATGCAGTAAAGCCTGAATACATGACTCCAGCTTTTTCTCCTGGTGGGGTTTGCCTTGGCTTGGTGACTGCGCCACTTATTCTTCTCTTTCCTGTGAGTTTTATCAGCGCTCCAACGCTCTGGCAAATGCATCTCAAGTATTTGAGGCCCTTTAAGTTTTTCTTAGATTTGTTTAAGTGTGATGACACAAATGATGTAAAAGCTTTTACTAGATAATTATTTGAGCCTTAACATCTTTAAGTGTTTTCTGATGTTCTGCAGCTCAGTATGCAACTCTTTTTTTTCCCATGATCTGCTTTTGTCAAGATCTTGACATCCTCTGCTTGCTCATGATGAAACAAATCTGGAGGCAGAACTTGAATCTTTACAGAAGACATCTTGGTTCCCTTAATGATGATGATTTAAACACTACTGATAATTAAATTCTAAGTGACTTGCTGGAGTTCAGAGCAGATCTTCAAAAGACCAGCAGCCTAATGATTGAATGGCTGTTCCTGTTTAGATAATTTATGAAAATGCACTAGTTAATAGATTATGAGAAAGCACCTGAAATTTTTATAATAGCTTTTGGGACTTGGCGCAAGAAGAGCATGTACGCAAAATATGGTTGATGTAGTGTCTGTCTTCGCACGGTTGCTGCAGAGCTCTGCTAGGTGAGTGACACAAGCTGGAAGAGCAACCTGGCTGTGAGCAGATGTAAAGCAAAGGTGGTGTGGCCTCCTGGCTCAACCAGATCAAGGAGGGGAGGTGATGATCTGAACTACAGGCTAATTTTCTACACCCCCCCCCCCCTTCTGCTGCACTAGCATTTTACTAACAAATCTTGCTGCTGAACCCAGATGAGACTGTAACCCACATGGGAGGGGAAGAAGGAAAATAATTCTATTTTGAGTTCTCACATGCTATTAGTGCCACACAATGGGAGGGAGGAGGGGATACTCAGTATAGCTTTACCTAATGCTGTGGGTAGTATGTAACTGAGGTACTCAGTGGCCTGTATGTAACTGAGGTACTCAGTGGCCTGGCCAGCCTTAATGAGAAGAAAAATATTATGAGATTTTTAGCTGATCTTATCCCCCATTTGAGAATAAAGTCCTTTTCTTTACAGATGAGCAAACCCCAGTCCAAAACAGGGAATGCATTTCTGTATAAATGTGGCTTAATGGATAAGAGAATGTAAGGTTTTATGTGTGATTCAGCATTCTGGCTCCCAAAAGGTTATTCAGCTAGTCTAAAATATAATATGCTTGGAACAATGACAGCACCCCTTCTGTTATATTGTAGAAACTTTTGCTGTATTTTGTTAAGGATCAGTGAAAAATGAAACATTACTCCTTAATCCCTGAAGAGTCATCTAGCAGAGCAGTTGAAATGCACAAGGAATAGCTATGAAGAAGAAAATAATGGACTGGCTGTTTCATCCAACAGAAAGTCTTAGGTGGCAACTCCTGTTTTGCTATGAACAGAAATTTCTCTGTAGCCTTTTTATTTTGCATTGATGTAGGTCCGTAAAGCAGCAAAATTTCGTACACAGCCAGAAGTCAAACTGATGGTTAGTTATATACATAAACAGAAAAGGTTTGCTTTCTATCTCTGCACTCGTAAATTATGAAATGTTTACATTGAGAACATCAGCCTTAGTGCATGGAAGCAGAAGACCTGTATTTCTTGAGGCCATCCTATCAGAAGGGATAGTGATCATGAACATCTCTTATGTTTTCTTTTGGATTCCCTGGCAAGGATCTAAGCAGATATCACTGGGCTATTGGCCCTTATAGTGTGCAGATGTTGCACCTGGGGAAAACTTTCAAATCTGCATAAGGCAATGGGGTAGATGGTTCCTGCTAGGATTACCTTGGGGATTGGTATATCTGGTTCTCCAGGTGGCTCTGAAAATTGTACCCTAACCAGCAAATATATGCCTTCTTTGAAAAACTGCCGAGATCTGCAATGTACCATAAGGTATTAACAGAGGCAGGACTTTAGGATGCGTTGCATTTCAGGAATACATTAGAAATATAAGCTCTAGTGATTTATTTTCCACCCCCCACCCAGCACTAGCATTCCAAATCCTTTATGTGCTTAAAATTCTCATCATCAGCCTATATGTGGGGTTAAAACACTGCTGTGCCTTATGCTGCTGCCACAGTTATCAAACCTTGGGACAGAGGAAGTAGACGTTAAACACTGGCTTGGTGTTGCTCTCGGGAAGAGCTGTGGGCTATGCAGAACCACTGCTAGTGCAGATCAGCGTGCAGAGGAGCTGTCGCCAGCTTAATAAATTGACTAATGCTATCTCCCTTTTGGCTTGGGAGGACTGTGGTCCGGAGGATCATCATCCAGACCATGCCTAAAAGTTGATATTGAGCCTGTGCCAAATAATTGGCATTCAAAAAGCAATGCCTTACTTTCACAAACTAAGACTATCGCCTGTTGTTCTGCCGCTTTTTTTACTGATATTGTGGATCTCATTAAAATGTAAACCAATATCATGTCATGCTATTGACTTGACTGTGGTGTGCCCTATATTTAGAACGGATGCCACAGTATGGTATTTTTGCTGTATCCTGGCCAATGTTTACTTTTAATGATGCCATCTGTGCTTCAGTGTTGTTCTTTCAAATGCTTTTAAAATGGGTAAAAGAAATTCAAAGTAGGAACTGATAGTTAAAAATTGGTTGCAAAGTCTTTGACATACTGCTCACTCCCAAGGCGTTTGCAGAGTTGTAGAACTCGAGGCACAGTGATGGAACAGGCTATAAAACTCCAGAGAGTTAACTCAGCTAAAGGGGACTCTGGCAAGAAGATAATAGAAATAAGTAATCAACAGCAGGTTTTGCTTTTAAACAGAAAAAGAAAATCACAAAACCTTCCTGCCCCAAATGGAATAGAAATCACTGCAAAGCAATCAATAACAAAAATGCAGTGCTTATGAAGGGCTCTAGACAGCTAAGAGGAGGGAGAGAGCTCCACATTTTGGAGCTCGGTATGTAAAGGCATGGCCTTCTGGCTGAATGCATCCTTTAAGGAATCTTCTGTTCATATGGGCAGCATCTGGTGTTCTGGGGACAATGGTGCTGTTTTAGCAAAGCATTGCTTGGACACTGGAGGGCAAATGGACCTTCCAGCTTTATGATTTTGGGGCAAGCAGCTCTTGTTAAGACACTAAAGGATCACCTCCAAGTAATACCACTGAGGAATGTAGTGCATATAAATGCCCTCGTGTCACCCTGGATGTTATCCTAAGTCTGTTCCCTCCTTTGGCCAAGTTGAGAAGAGTGGCCAGCAGGTGAAATGCTGAAGGTGCCTCTGCTAGTTCCTGTAGCAGAGTTCTGCGGCATAGGGCTAATCTGCTGCTTCTGCCGTGCAAAGGTAACGTAGGAGAGCAGTGAATCCAGCCCAGGGTATCCATCGTGGTGAGGAGGGTTGAAGAGGTTTCATTTTTTATGTGATCTCTGCTAGACAAGAGTTCGGTGTGTTATAGCAGCACTGGGAGGTTTCAACTGAGCACATAGTTTGTCCAGTCTCACCACATCGGCAGATGTGATCTACCTCAAGGCATGTAAAGTCTTGGAGCTGACATAGTAGCTGACTTGACTGGGCCTCCCCCCGAATACCCAGCAGCAACCTCTTCCAAGAAGGAAACGCAGCATTCCCAGGGCTGCCAGGATCCAAGTGCCCTGCTGAATGCTTGCAAAATGCTTCTGGGTATACAGCTGTTTATAGCTCAAAGTGGGAGAGACCACTTTACAAATACTTTGGGTTGGCAAGTCATGGAAGACCAAGGCTTGCTCCAAATTAGAATATTGATTGAAACATTAATTGTTATGATGTTGATTACTCAATGAATCTCCTGCTGAACTTTATGTATAATTTTGGTTTGTATGCTGCAATTTTTTTAGTACGTTGATCCAAAACTGTAAATGGACAGATTTGGAAGTGTGAGTTTCTGTATTGTATCATGCAAGTATACTGTTGCTCCTTCTGATTTTGAAATTCTCTAGCTTTGATTAAAATATTGTAACTTATCAGATGGACAATAAATAAGGAAGCTGATCAGGTTGACCACCATTTTAGAAAAAGACACAACTCTAGATGGGAAACATCTGCAGAGTCTTGTCCAGCTGCCTGTTCAAATTTTCAGTGGTGCATAGAAACTGCAAATAATATCTAAGACTGATACTTTTTGCAGACACTGAAGAGACGTCCCATGAGTTGCTTACCAGAGAGGAGAAATGTTACACTGGCCGAATCCTAATACGAATATAGGGTTGCAGTGGGCCAACGCTGGGCAACTCTTCAGCTATTTGTACTCTTTCTTGGCTTTATAGGTGGTCTAGATCTACAGTTAGTGTAGCATAACGGTAGCAATTATGATATTTTGTCTCATAGATCTTGACATAGGTGGGAAGACCAAAGGAAAAGGACTTCTAATGCTTGCCAGCAAACTAGAGATGCTTATACAACTTATCCTTTGAAAACAGACGTGTGCTAAAGGGGTGTAAAATGCTAATCAAAGATCTGGCCAGGAATGTTCTCAGCTGATTAACCAGAAATACACTTTGTAGCTGTTTTTATTTATTTGGTTGCTGAACGGAGTGACTAACTGCAAGTTTTGGGGGCTGGAAGGAGAAAGAAGCTAATTCTGCTCTCTGTAGATAATACTACTTTGGTTTGCTGTCCTCTACCAGACTTCTGGCTTCAAATGGAATAGAAGGACTGTGCACCTTGCAAAAGAAAGCCCTTTAGTGGCACAGGTTACATGGAAAAAAAACCTATGTGGTCTGCAAGGGTATGAGAGCAGAACTTAACTTGGGATCACCACCACAACATCTTGTTGTTAATATGTTGTTCACGTAATTCCCGTCCCCTGCTGTATCTCCAAGACAAATTGCTTTGGCTTGGTTGGTGTCTTTGCTCATAGGCAAAGAACTGTTGAAGTGTCACTATTCTACTGTTTGCAGTTTTTTCTCAAGAGGCCGTCATCTCCTGGAAGGCAGTACTTACAAGTATGGAGAATCTCTCAAGAAGCAGAATCAAACTTCCTTATGCTTCTTGCTTCCTTCTTCTCATAATGACCTATTTATTGTGCCAGTGGTTTGGTCAATCCTGGACACAAGGGTGTTAAATGCTTGAATCTCTGTGTGGAAGAACATGTAATTCTGAGTAATTGGCTAAAGCTCACTTAAAATGTTCTTGACATGGAGTTAGGCTGACTAGTTTTGATCACGTGAAATGTTAAATTGTACCATAGTCTGCTAGGAAATGAAAACTAATGGAATTGATAAAATTTGGAAAGGATATGGGATACCAACAAGTGAGCATTTCCTATTGCCTTATATCCTATTAGCGGTGAAATATAAGCTGCTGCTTAAAAAGGAATTCACAGTAGGTCAGCAGATCACATGTAGCTACTGCAGATAGACTCAGTGCTGCTTAACAGTAGACGATGGGGAAAAGTGAACTTCAGAAAACCCCCGGCTCCTTTCCTAAGCATTTAGACAGCTGAGTTACAGGACCTTTGCTAGAGGCTGGCTGTGTATCAGACCCAAGTGGGTGAAAAATCATTTCTTCAAGTTACTTCCAAGAAACTACACGCTTTGCATGGCTCCCTGTTTCTTTCTGTACCAGGATAATGAGAATTTACTTTGATTAAATTTTGCTGATGGTATCTAAATTATGAAGTGTCTTGTTAGATTCAGCGAGCAATTTGGGCAATGAGACTGATGGGAGTTTTCCTCTGAAAGAGGCCTGAGGCCTTCGAAACCAAGGAACTTTTGGCAGGACGTCCAGCACATGGCTTCATGGGCTTTTGTATTTTTGAAAGCTAACGAAGGAAATGAACTTAGGAGCAGCTTCAAGGACCCTGTCACTTACTGGATTTGATTTGCCAGAACATAAGTTAAGTGTTGACCTGGGTCCGCATGTAAGAAAGGATGTTTAGCTGAGTAAGGAGGGCTCAGCTTAGGTGATTTGGCTCTGGATGGAACTTGGGAATGCTGGTGGTTGTATGCAAATCCACTTCTGGTGGCCAGCAGTGATGGAGCAATGAGTGTGCTTCCCATTAGCATCTGTTGTTACACAAGAAGACAAATTGCATCTTTGGCAAATGACATGGATCCTCTGCCAAAGACAAAAGTTTTGTTCTATGTCAAAACTGAGACGTGCATTTTTTCTCATATGTAAAAAATTATAATTCCTGATTTTTCATTGCTACATGGTCATTTCTAGCCCCAGGCTTTGACACGGAAGGCCCTGTAGGACTGGACAGCTAAAACAAGACCATATTTATGTAGGCTTCTTGTTTATCTTTGTATCTTTTTGGAAGATCGTGATGGTCCAATGAAGGTTTTGTGCCAAGACATGTGGAGTTCAACCTATCATCCATGATCTAAGAAGAATGAATAGCAAGGTGAGAGAAATCACCTCTGATGCAAAGTTATTCAGAGAGTCAAAACTAAAGCTGTCAGTGAAAAAAGATGCAGAAAGATCTTATGACAATGACTGACAAAGTAAAGTCAAATATAAATGTCCTCTGCTACTGACTGCTATCCTGCAGCCTATTCCAAACAGGTCTTTTTTTTCCTTCTCGAAGGAGCCAGTTCTGAAGAAAAGACGCTAATATACTTTTTAGCATCTCCTACACCTAATTCCCTTTGGTCTTGCAGCGAAGTTCCCAAGATCCTACTCTTTTGGTGGAAAGTGAGAAGGCCTCTCCAGGCCTGAAGCTGGCAACACCACGTACACCAGCATGCTGACACAAAGTGTTATCAGCTGCCATATCAGTCAGGTCGTATGCCTTCCCACAGGCTTTAAGGGCTAATACTTGCTGTGCCTTAAAATGCAACTTGTGAGAAGTTGCAATTGATATCTCTGTTGCTGGCAGTTTTGTGGCTGTTGCTAAGGCCAACATTAGCACAGAAAAGGTGGGGTCAACCATAATTAGCCCTTTTCAGGAGGTAATGCTTTTAATGCTAGCGTTGGAAGGAGGAGAAGATGGGAGTGTTTGGCAGCACTGCTGTTACTGATGATTGCGCTGCCTGTCCTGCCAGCATGAGCTCATGTAGTTGGGGCAAATGCGTGCTTCCGTAAGCAGTTCAGAAGCTGCTGCATTGCAAGAGAGCTCTCAAGGCCTGAAACAGGAGCCACGGTATTTGTATGCTCCTTTATGTGTAGTCTAACCTTGGTGTGAATTGCATGTGCATTGTTATGTCTTTGGTTTTCTTCCTTCATCAGTTGGTACCAGGATGTTTAAACAGAATCAAATGTTACTGTTGTTTTCAGTGCTAGAGCCTTGTCTTGCTGCAGATTTTGCTAATGTCACTTTCTCTTGCTGATTGCTGTTGAGACTTCTGACCAGCTGCTGATAGACACAAATCTCTGTATGATTTGTTAAAATGGCTGGACTTAATTCAGAGCAGAAATAGATCTCAAAGAATTATTGTTTCCCCTTGTACCTAATAAAGCGTGTAGAGCTTCAGATGCCCAAGAGCACGTATGGCTGCTAACCGAACAACATCCTGTTTGGATCCATCCTCCTCGCTATTGATCGCAAATCCTGTGGCTGCTGCTACTGTGGTATATTTCCTTCCCGTTCCACCCACTCCAGGCTGCTGCTGGTGGTCTCCAGCTCCATACTTTCTTCATAAAAGACCAAAATGTCCATGTCGCAGATGGTGTTAATAATAACAGTTGTGTCTCCAACAGTGCTAATGGCCATGGGCTTCCTTTCATCCATCTCAAATGTTTGAAATCCTCTTCTAGCACTGACCACCCCTTTTTCAGGCAGCTCAGTGGGGTGGTTTTGCCTTATGTCAGGAATACCAGCAGGCATACTGATGAGGAAACAAAATCTTAATTGCAGTGTCGCATGGATTCCCCATTCCCACTCCCTCCTCACCGCTAGCTGTGGAGCGAGATAGCAGCTATGAAGCAAGGTCTTAAATTGTGGGTACATTGGCCGTGTTGGCACATCAGATGTGATCTCGGAAACTTGTTCCAAAGTTTTGTTTGAAAAATGAATGTGTTTCTAGGCTTTTCATGGGTTACAGGGAAAACCCTGAAAATGAATGGAAACTTTCAAGTGCGCCCTTTTTCAAGTGAAGGTCGCATCTTGACTTAGGAACAAACTTCTGTTTCCATCCTTCTTTACTGTTCTTCTGTTTCTCTGACCTATTCAATCTCTCTAAAACATATCCTCTATTTCTCTAGAGTGTGAAAATAAGACTGAAAGGATGGGGAAAGTTGCTGGCCCTTTCAGGAACAGCAGCAGGTTTTGAAAGAATAAAACTCCTGTGATAAAGAAGGCCAATATAGCCTGCAAGTCACAGAATACTCCAACTAAATCAGTAAATGTGACGTTCCTGTGTGCTGGGTCTGGCTCACTGTGCAGCACTACAGGCCTTTCCTCTGGGCAATGTTTTTTAGCCCCCAAGCCATTATGGGAAAACATGAGAGAGTTCTTGGAATTGTCTCATAGAAAATTAGGCCAGGGGGCAGCTGAATGCTATCTTATTTCAGGCTTTTCCTCTGCTCTGCTGTATGTTCATATGGGTCATTTTCTGTCTACTCTTGTCCACATCTCCTGAATTCTGTCTGGTTTCACAGTCTGATCTACTTTCTGATTTACTTTCTTGGACTGCTGTGCTGGACCCAGCCGACTGGCCAGGATGGGTAGGCTTTCAGGTGGTACCAAGATGATATAGCAGACTGAACAAGAATAACTTGAGATTACTGTGCCCAAAGCGTACTGGGGAAGAAAACCAACAAAAACCCAAACAAGCAAGCCCCTTTATCTTCTGATTTTCACAGTATCATGTCCCTGGTTCAGATTTTATGGGACTTAATTGAGTCTTATTGGAGAGGGGAGCTTTTTGAAAATTAAGTAAGAGAAATACCATTTGACTATTTCTGCAAACTTTGAAACTGCTGAAAGGTAAGCATTACAGGTCTCAGCCTTAAGGGGGACTTTGATTTAAAAATATATTCAGAAAGGTACCCCCTTTATTTTGTTTAATCTGGGCACTGCATTGCATTAAATATGTGCTTTCTTAATGCTTTTTTTTTTTGCCTTGGAAAACAGGTGTCAAATGAAGAGGTGTCTTCTGAATGTTGATGGTAGATGCCAACCTCAGTCTGAAATAATTGCAAATTGAGAAAGAACGAGTTGTCTGTTTTGAATTGCAAACTATTTACAGGAAAAGTAGTAATAATGCTTTCAGTATTCCTTGCTGACCCCAAAACTCAATACAATCAGTAAATATTCTGGTCAAGGTCATTTTTACAGTGAGCTGAGTTAAACAAACTCTCCTTGGAGAAAAGCGGGAGGGAGGTAGCATACAGAAAGATCCCACTGAGGCAATGATGGGTTAGAGCAAAGCGTTCAGGAGCGTTCAAAGCTAATCCTTTTCTTATGTAAATTTGCAAGGATGCTCCTTGGAATGCAGAATGTCATTTCCCAGTAAACTGGGAGGTGAGGGAGAGGGTGGATAGAGCCACAGAAAGCATGGAAAGATATATAGGTAGATATATGTGTGTGCGTGTAAGTATGTACGCATACAAAACTATTGCTGCAGTTCTTGCATTTACCCCGCCTGCAAAGCCCTTGCTGTCTTTCTCCGTGAGCTGCTAGTTTTGTTGTTTTGCCTTAGATTTTCACATCTAGCATAAAAGGCTTAAACCTACAGGCCAAAATACCAGGCAATATAAAGAATGGAGTTTCTGAATAAGGATTTGAAGTATGCCTCTTTAGGGAGGAAGACTGGGTGCTAAACTGCGGTCCCTCTGCAGGGACTTCACTAGAGCTGTGAATTTCTATGCTCCAGCGTACCAGTCTTCATGGGATTTCAGACTCATCTGCTACAAAAGGCAAATGACCCTGATTTGAACTTCCTCCAAGTCTTCCCCTTGTTGCTCGAAAGCCTTTATTCTAGCCAACTGAGCAACAGTTCAATCCCACCCCTTCTTCCTCAAACACCGCTTCAGTCTCTGAAAACTCTTGTGTATCATACTAGATACAGCGTACATTAGATGTCTTGAACGGAGCCTCGCTATTCCTGGCATTTCTGGCAGAAGGGGTTCTTGATCGGTGTGTGAATAGTTGCCCACATTTTGCTGCTACTAAAGAAGGGATGCTCCGAGAGCTGCGTCGTGAGCAAAGATTTCACAGCAAGGATGCGGAGTTTTCAGAACCAGATGGCAAAGATTGCTAATCTCTGCAGGGCTTGCCTGGGAGAGGGAATAATGAAGGGATTCCTGTTAACTCTCCTGGATATAAAGATTTAATAGAAGAAATGGTTCTATTTCTCAGTCTGCTCCCACATCTTATTGTGGACATTGACTCTGCTTCTGGCCTAGTTTTTTTAATTATTTCTGTAGTCCCCAAAAATCCTCTGTTCTTGCTCTTCCCATCACCCACTGCTGTTGGTTTATTCTTCCTTTATGTGAGACAAAAGAGGAGCTACACTTAAACTGAGCCATACTCCCATTTCCTTTACAACTTCCCCTGAAGTATACTGGGAGATGAACATCTCCTTTTCCCAAATGAGTATCTGTGGCTTTCCTCCCTCTTTCTATCTTCAGCAATCCCTATACCAGGCACCTAAATCAAACCCTTTTTAATCAACACCAAACACCATCAGCTCTACTGGGTATGGCTTTTGTCTGAAGGCATTAAAGTGACAGGATGGGAGCCTATTTAGTCCTTTATTTTATTAGGTCTTACAAAATCTCCGATAACTGGAAGTGGAGAATCTCTGAGTCCATTGTGGAAACTGCATAAATTCAGAACTTAATGAATTGTAATTAGCGGCATCATAATGGGCTCCATATGTTAGTAAGTCATTTAGGAAGAAATACAGTTGTTTGCCACTCTGCACAGCACTGACAAATTAGGATTCAAACCATACAAGCCTCTGTCTTTCATGGATCTCTTATACAATATGTTTGTCAAGGATGTGCAAAGCAGGATGCACAGAACTGTTCTGTTGTGTTTCCATGTTGCCTCTTTGTATGTGAGCGAATCGAGGATGTGCATGTCTGGTTCTCTGCTGCAGGAGGTTCAGACCTTCTTGAGGCTTGGATAAAGGAGTGCTCAGACTAGAGGTTACCTTCTATATTTCAATACATCCTGGACTTAGAAAATAACTACTTCCCAGGGAGGGAAGTATTGTCTAATAGATTTCGTTATCATGCCTGAAGGTGCCGTATAAATGACAAACAGACATATGTTTGTATAATCTTCATTACTTTTAACACAGCTCAATATAATTTCACAAAAGTTTCATTTATTTTTATTTCAAAGATTGTGACAGTTAGGATTTTGAAGTACAAGTTGCCATCTGCAATCAATTTATGATCTCTCCCTAGTGCAATTGTGGAAAAAAAGAAGAGGGAAAAAAAGAGAGAATTATTTGGAGTAAAAAGCATTGAAAAACAAGTAGAGTGGAGTAATAGCACATCTGTTTTCGTAAGAAATCATGGAACCTGGACTTTTTTCAGTGTGGTATTTTACTACCACATGGCTTTAATCCTACATCTGGGCCTGTTGTTTTATGAAATATTTCCCACAGATGATGTCAATTATAATTTTTGTCCCGCTCGTCAATTTACAGACTTTTGGAATAAGACAAAATGAAACAACCAGAAAAAGAACAACTTATGTGGTCTACTCTCTGACAAAATTATAGCTGTGTGATACACTTCTAAAATCAATAACTCTGTTAATGATTAGCAGAAAACATTGCTTAGTTTATGAGCAGAGATGTGGCCCACACTCGCCAGATGTTTGGCTCTAAGTTGCATTCTTGTTTGCTGTGTATTTACCAGCAGATGTTCAGCAGTTTATTTAATACCTCTTGTATGAGCCAGTAGTAGGGCTAAGTCTGTGCGACATTTATAAGCCATCTGCCAGCAATACAGGTGGAATGCTTTTATGATTTTTCTCTTCCCTCCCTCTCTCTCTGTCTTTTTTCCAGTGGTGATCTATCAGTGAAATTGTAGATAAGTCTTTATGGATTTATATAGCTATTAGGAAATAGAATGCTTATCTTTGTAGGAAGACCCTAAAATGTATGCCTCAGCAGATGCCTTTTCAGCTCTTCTTTAATTATTATTTTTACACTTAACCTGCAGTACTGTATGAAAGATCTGATGAAACTCTCCTCCTCAGAGATATTCCAGCTGTTTTTAAGTTTAGACCCTGATTCAGAACATTCATACCTGAAGGCTTGTGCTCATTGGAGTCTGAACCTTTTTTGAGTTGGCCTTTGAAAGAAGGGCCTGGGCAAAGTAAAGGTCCAGCTTGTGTTCCCGGCTTTCCCAGAGCTGAGGAGTATTTGAGTTTAGGGTTTACGGTGAACTAGACTCAAATTGTTTCAATGCACGGGCATGCACAAATTCCAATGCTGGTTTTAGTTGGAAATGCTCATGGGGTCTGATCCAAATCCTATTCAAGTGAAAGACTCTTGCTGACCTCAGTGGGCTTTGGATCAGGTCCATGGAAAAGTGTTTCTATGAAAAGAATGCATTTACTGTGGCCCTGATTCAGCAAGGTATTTGAGCATGCACATAGTGTTTCAACATGTGTATGGTCCCGTTGGTATACACATGTTTATTGTTATGCAAAGGCTTGCATTGCTCCTTGAACAGGGACCCTCAAGAGCCTCCACCCTGTCCACGTTGGGTGAAGATTTTCCCCCCCTCCCCCCCGGTAGGAGGGGTCAAGAGGCTCAGCCCCAAGATCTATAGAGCTTCAGAAAACTGTTCTATGTAAGGGAAATCCATGCAGAAACTTGTATTCCTGGCTCAAGACTATCCCAACTGGCTCTCCAGAAGCATAGCTAGAATAGATAATAGGATATTATCCTGCTTTTAATGGCATATTGGACTAGATTGTATTTCAAGAAGATGGTCCCATAGGAGAGATGGTCAAGGGAGTACAGTTGGGCAGGGCAGTCCCTGGTGCATGATAAACTGCAGATCCATAAGATATCTGAGGCTAAAGCTACCAATAAACTGCAGAATCATGTCACAAATTGTATTAGCACATGAATTTAATTTCTAGGTTGTATATTAATATCATTTGGATACATACATGCTCCTCCTGAGTGTCTGCCACAGTATCCAAAACTGGTGCATAAGGAACTACTAGTGAATTAGAAAAGTTTATTGCTCTATTAGAGGAAGAAATATCAGAAGTAGAGTGAGTAAATAAGGGCAGCAGGCAGAAATAGAGTAGACATTCAAAGGTATACGGTAATTGGAGCAGTCATTGATATTATCACTGGCTATTGCATATTCTGGCTGTGTGAAGTTTTGCAGTGTTTTCTGAACTTGGTTCCTTTCCTTGTCTTTACCCGCTTTGTGCCAGCCCTGCTCAACCCCAAAACAGTCTGATTGAAAAGGAATACTTGAATTTTCATTAAATAGTTTAAGGTTGGTAGAAACCACCTGTTGGAGGTGGGAAAAGTGTGATCTGCGAAAATATTTCTAAAATATTCCTTTACTCTTTCTAATTAAAAGTATCATCTATGGCAGTTAATTAGTTTCCACTATAGTGAAGACACAAACTTGACGAAGCTTTCAACCTCCAGTCTCAGTTCAGTTCTGTGGCAAGTGTGACCTCTGAATGTATATAAGAGTGTATACCAGCAGTGCTTTTGCCTCTCTCTGTTGCATTAAGACTTGCAAGAGAGCCCAGTCATTGTGTTCCCTCATGAGGAAGGATTCAGTGTCATAATTTTCAGAGAGCCTCAAAAATGAGTCTAAGCCTAAGCATGGGGCTTTTGGATCTCTATTTATTTGGCTATCACAGCTGAAATTGAGGTGCCTTAAGCATTGTGTAGATATTTACATGTGAAAAGATGCTGGGATGGTTCTGGTTTGCTGATGTGCAGAACGAGATCTAATGGCTGGTCAAAGTCAGGCTGCTTCAGCCTAGAGTGAAGGTGAAATTTCATAACAGTGATGTAACTAAGGCCTGGAACAAATTAAGAAAAGGAAAAAAAAAAATAAATTTGTTTTATCAGCACTTAAGGTCCTCAGAGTGAGAGTAGGGACTTGATTCAATTTCTTAGAGACAGAACATCTCCAAGGCACTTAAAACCTAAGGTCTTGGAGAGATCTGGCTGAGGCTGGTCTGGAATAAGACTGCAGGTACTCCTGCCCTTCTGGAGGAGCAGGCAGATGAGATCCCACCCACCCCCTCCAGCAGCATCCAAAATAGCCCTAAATATCTCCATGCAATGGAAGCAAACCCTGTGTGTCTGTCTGAAGGATACTGGTGCTTTAATCCAACTACAGAGAGAAATGATTTGGTATGTGGTAGTATTCATTCCCTTCTTGGGGAGAACAGGAATATCTATACTGGTTTCAGCGTGTTCCGAACCCTTTTGAAATAGAAAGCTGTAACCAAATCTCATGTTACAGGGCTTCAGCCTGCAGGACTTGGGAAGGATTTATTGTTTGCTTTCCTCTGAGGCACCAGATTTTTCCCAGCTGGAGACATGACACTGGAGGTAGGCCAGTGCTTGGACGTGGTACATAAAATCCTCCTTTTGCAGATGACTGGCTGGTCAAACTGATTTGATTACCAGATTTGGGAAGAAATTTTCTTCTGCATCACTTGGTAAGGCCCAGAACCATAACAAGGCATTTTGGCTGGAAGGGCAAAGCAGAGAAGGCCCTGTGGTGTGGCAACTTAAAGGAAGTAGCTGAGCCCACTGACAGAAGGTCTTGGTTGTAGACAGGACTTCAAGGGGAGATGCTCAAATTCAACCCAACCATGAGTTCAGTAAGGTGTCTCCCAGCCCTCCCACCTCTCTGTCCCTAGGAAGGGATCTAGGTTGGCCTTCACTTAAAGTTTGAGGCAAAGTTTCTAGCACTAAAATTAATGGCTCACAGAGAAAGCATGCTTCCCCTTGAGAGCCTTGGGGCTCTTGGATGCCCAAGGTTATACTGGCTGTTTTTCCTGCTGCTCCATAAGTGCTTTGTTCCCCTTCCTCCTCTGGGGAACAAGCCTTTCCTAGCTTGCCATGCAGTGGCATGAAGAGGCAAGAGTCCCATCAAAGGTGTAAAGTAGTTCATCTTCCTCTACATCCAAAAGCTTCCTCGGCAACCAGGGGAAGCTCTGGGTTCCGCTGGCAACTTTGTGTGCCACAAAGTAAAGCAAGGCTGGTGTTTACTTAAATTGAAAAGCATTTTAGTCACTAATACTCGAAGGCATTTGGATTCAATGCCTTGAGAGATGCCTATTACCAGCCTAGATTGCTTGGCATTGCCCTGTCTAATAGGGTGCTGACAAAGCCTGAAGAGAATAGCAGCAGTGAGGAAAAATGCATAGACTGAGATAGTCAGTGCCACCTGCAGGATCGGGGTGTTAATTTCAAAACTCACAGAAATGGAGTGCCCGGATCTTCTAGAAAGCTTTGGAAGTCTTACTGCTTATATCTAGCTGCACTCAAGCTGTATGGGAATCTGGAATAATGCTCAACAGCAGGATCTTTTCAACCAGCTGAAACAAAATAGCTGTCTTGAAACTGCCTGTTGACAGAAATCACAGGTTTTCAATTAAGCTTACCTTGAAAAAAGGCTTGCTTTCTAGGGAAACCTTTTTCTTGAAACCTATTTCTTGAAACCCAAAATGTTTCCATCTGGATAAACTGAAGGGGTGGTGTGGGAATTTGTTGGTATTCTGCAGCCTCAGACCCCCATTCATTTCTCTAGTGTGTGTGTGTCCCACCAGGAATTAGGAAATACAACTTTGGTGATGCAGCAGCTCTCGTCTGGAAAAGGGGAAATCAGCTGTATCATGGGGCATAAAGGGAAATGAGAGTGAGACCTGGAATTCCATCTCCCAGGGCACCACGCAGCAGCATTTCCTAATGGAAATATTTTTGGGGTTTGGTTGAAATATTCTGGTATTTGAGTTTCAGCCAAAACATTGAAATTTTTCCTTTGAAAAAACTGAGATGAAAACTATTTTGTATTTCCATTGAAGTTTTGCCCAGGAAAAATAAAGCACTTTCCAGCCAGCTCTACTGAAAATCACAAAAATCACTCTCCCCCCTTTTTTTTACCATTTAAGCAGCTGTTAAGAGGATTAAGATGGATGCTACAGACAAGAAAAAAAAATTGAAAAGGCAGTGCATCAAAAAACAATAAGGGCCAAATTTTTTTAGAACAGTGCTTCAGCTGTGTCAGTGAATTGTGTATATAAGCGCAAAGCATCAAATGTGCCTCCTAAATATGAAATTGTGCAAGAAAGGTTATGAAGGCTTGTCTGCTTTTTCTGTTTTGAATATGCTACTATTTGCAATTAGTATGTGTCAAGCTGCATAAAACACTTCAGTATAACTTGTTTTTGAAAATGTGGGCTGTCTCATCTAGAGGACTTTCTGGATCCCTCTTTCCTCTTGGCATTACCAGCTGTGGGAAAAAAAGAGATCAGAGGCTTAAACTCAGCCTGCACACTCGTAGTTTTTACATTATCATGAGAACGCACCTGACCGCTTACAATATCAACAGATCAGCATGGCTATTGTTGTTCTCTGTGTGTGCATTCTTTGCAGCTTTGAGTACCAGTCAAATAAGTGTTAGAACAGATTAAGTGGAATAAAGCCTAGAATATGAACATCTCTCCCTGCTTTACTATCTGAGTCAATTCATTACTAACAGAAGGTTACTTAGCAATGTTGAGAGAGTGACCCTTCCAGGCCCTGATAGAGGCTGCACAAATTGTACAATGTCCCTTAAATATGTTTTGACTTGATTCTCACTGCTCTATGCTCAGGCGTGAGCCAAACCAGCAGCAACCGTGTGTATATGCACTGCTCTGGTGTACCACTTCATACGTACTTCACGAGCAAACAGCTTGCACTCTCTAAGCCTAGAGGTTTTGCTGCGTCAAGAGTGGAAGATGCAGGAAAAGGTGACTGAAGAGAGGATTCTTTGAGGGAAAATGTGTAGAAAGAGCACTGTTGTGGGATATTTATGAGTGGAACTATAGTCCTATAACTTAGGCAGATCCAAGTCCTTGTGTAGACAGTTTCATTTCAAAATAAGTCTTCCGCTTAAGGCATGTCACCAGCATACAAGGAAAAACACTAATTTTTCAAAGCTTTAATGACATATTGTGGCCATGCCATTGATAATTATGGTCTACATAAATCCTGAGACAAGGTTGAAGTTATCCTTAAGGCACCCTGACCGCAAAGCATGTTGCAATGATACTCCTTTCTGAAGATGGTCAGTTGTTATTATAGGTTTTTACCTAACATAGCAACAGCAGTTCATCCTGAGTGAACTGCTGCACAGGAAAATGAAATGGTATCCATCCACATGTGCTCGTGACAGTGCAAAGGCACAAACATTGTCTGAGGCGTTCCATGTGGTTTCAGTGCACCGCTGCCTGCATTGTGGCATCTCCCCATGAGAAAGGCTAAATAATTTCATATATGGCAGAAGGCCTCTTGCCTTTGCTTTTAAATATTTCCTTTTTGTGGTGTAGAACCATCATCAAATTGATAAAAAGACCTGAGATTCCACTAAAGGGTTAAAAAAAGCTTGTAACTGTGCTGACAGGGGAAAATGCTCTACAACCATGTGAAATCACCAGCTCTTCCTTGTTATCCGAGGCGTAGGGGCACTTGCCACAGGTGTAGCGTGAGTAGAGATGGGCAGTGTTCTGTGGTCACTGTTACAGGACTGAAACAAGAATGTACTAGCCGTGGCCAACTAGCGATGGTTGCTTTTTGTGCCACCACTGATGGAGAAAAGGAAGGGTACAGATCTGGAGACAGTTAAAGTATCCTGGGTTGTGCAGCTTGAAGATTGGTAGTAACAGAAGCCAGCATACCCGGAGAAGCTCAGGTTATACATCTTACTGAAAATATGCACAAGCTATTTGGGAATTGATGTAGGTGATGCTAGAGCAGTTACAAGAGGTATATTTTTGAATCTGCTTGATGCATGTTCTGAAAATCTTCAAGTAATGTGCAGGACTTTGGCTAGTCTCAGCGCAGAAGACGGAAGAGTTAAGGCAGCTCATATCAAATAATTTATGGTGATTTACCCTCTAAAGGATCTCAGTTTGCCGTCTGCTCTGTCAAATGTCTTGCATGATCTCTTTTGTGACTGCTGCTAATGGATTAACTGACAGGTATACCCTAACAATCTGCGCTATGGGATCTACTGTAGGGATTCAGGTAATGATATTACAAATAGCATGATAGCATATTTGTGGGTCGTAAATTAAACTCCTGCTTGGACTTGCTTAAGAGTGATCCTCAAAGGGACACTGGGCTTTTTTGATTGTTTTGTGCTTTTTGTCTTAGAAAAGGGACTTACTGGGCACAAATAATTGCAGTTGGTGGTAGACTTCTTGCAAAGGAGAAAGGTCAGCAAGATAATTTGAGTAACTGCATCAGACTTATGCTCTGATCATTTAGAAATGGCATTGAACATGTGAGTATTTGCAATGCAAGCCATGAAGCACAATTTCAAAAGGAGCTTTTACATCAGCACATTCAACGCATGGAGCATATGATAGTCACTGATGGTGACATGCCGTGTTGCAAGTGAAACTCTGCCCCTATGAGTGACCAAATGCTACAGAGTAGAGAGTTTTTATTAAAAAAGCTCTACTACTAAGTGCAGGCACTGCTCCAGATGCCTGTGAGACGACATTTAGACAGAAGTCATCATGCACCTCTTGGAATTAATTTGTGGATGAAAATTTAATTATAGTAATGCATTTGTAACTTTTTGTTCTTTTCCCATTAGGACATGAGGACAATGTAGAGTAGGCAATAGCTGGATGCCACAGCTTTACCCAGATCATAGCCCCTCTAGGATGCTGCTCTGTGCTTCCAAAACCAACTGGAGCATTCCTGTGTTCGTATCTGCATGTAGATACACAACATGCTGGCATGAATCATGGCAGCCTGAGCAAATTTTGGTGATTTTAATACTGTCTATGATCTTTATTCTTGCTCTGATTGCCTTGTTACTACTTAATATCACTAAAACTGCCTTTTGCTTTTAGTCCCTTTTGGTTCTTCCTTACTGATCAAGATCAAGCTCCTTCCGCTTGCCCTTGTTGCCTTCCCTGGACACTACTCTTGGAAAAGTAGTAGTACAACGGATGTTAGAAAGGATATCAGGATGCATTAAATCCCACTTCGGGCAATCTTATACAACTAGTAGATTTTCGGGGCGGGTGGGGGGAAGCCTCTTCAACATCACCTTCTAAGTTTAGTATTTAGCAAACCCCATCCATGGTTCTTACTGTTTTTCTTACTGTTTTATCCAGCCTTTCAGCAGTTTAGTCCATGTTTCTGAATAAACTTTTTTCCCCTGCTTGCTGTTCCCGAATAGCCTGTATGTTCAACGTTAGTTTTCCAGTCATATGAGTTATTCCATTATCTCTGTTATGCCAACTAACCTATAATTTTGATTATGTACTGATGCTTTCAGTTCCTCCTTTTCGTTTCCCATAGTACTTGCCTGAACATGCAGACATCAGCAAATTGTCCCTCCATTTCCCTTTCTGTCCCTCTTACAACCCTGTTATCACTACCCACATTCTCTTCCCAAGGGTTAGGCTTTTTTCCAGGTCACCATGTTCTCCCTGGTTGCCCTGACATTACTTCAGCAGTCAGTCATACACACGCAACCCTAATCCAGGCACTCTCTTCTCCGAACTACTTCGTAAACTGTTTTTTGTGTGATGGTTCTTTCCACCCGTATGCTTTAGGAGGGACTGAAGAGTCTGAGAAGGAAAACAGAATTGAGGAATGAGCCAGCAAGCTGAACAAAAATCATTGGGGTGGGTGGGAAACTATAGTTCAGTGTTAACCAGCGTTTGTGATTTGTTAGGCGAGCTGCTGTATTTAGCCTGAGTTATTGGAGTGCTGCAGTGTACCATTACCACTGTCGAGTATGTCTGCTAGTAGGTCTAGGAGGTTTTATAGTCTGTCTTGCACCTAAATTATTGCAAGTGACATAGAACCCCTTCAAACGGGGCATTTGCTAGAGGACTAGCACTAATGACATGGGTGGTCTGGGGATTACTAAAGTGACTTTGAGTCATTTTAATTTTCCCTTTTATGTCTACCTGTGTGGCCCTACAGGAAGGAGAATAATGAGGGAAGCACTCATTAAATGTGGAAAAGGGATCTAGTTACTCATTTTCAGGTGTGTCGACATGCATAGATCCTATATGGAAAAGTCAATGTATAAATGAAGAGGAAAATATGTTAAATGTGAAAGTTTGAAATTCTGCAAGCCTTGAACCTGCCTTGCAGTGTGATGTGTGACAGGCAAAGAGGCGAAAATGGGCCAAATTATGCCAATAAAGCACTTGAAACCTAAAATAGTAGTGAGAATTTTTATGCATCGACAATCCCTGTACTGTAGGAGTTTTTGCTAACTGCCAGGAGAACAGGGCCATTTGAAACCAAGGGTTTTCCACATGTTTAATAGGTGCATGACCTCTGTTGCTTTAGTAGAGAAACTTGTGATAGTAATTCCTCTGCAGGCATCTTGGTACGGGAGTGCCAGTGTTTTACTTTCTCTGTTGCAATGTGAGATGGGGAGAAGTGAGGTGACTTGTCCAAGATGGGGTATGCAGGTGTCTGTGGGTGTCAGGAGTTTCTCACATCAGCTAAGGCACTGCTCTGCCCCTGTTCCCCACCCTTTCATTCCCTGTCTGCCCAGGATGGTTATGGGGCTGGCTCGCTGCGCTCCTGTGGATCACTCACGATTGCCTCTGTGCTGTCTAATTTGACAGTTTCCCTAAAGCTGCAGCTGTCACCCATGTGTGTTTGTGTTTGAGATGGGCACCATTCATGGTGGGGTCTTTAGATGCTGCTAAAGTGAAGATATAAGATACTTGGGCATATACAATTTACATGTGCTTCTATCAATGCTTCGTCTAACTTTTTTAAAAGGGACAGTCATAAGTACCGCATTTAGCATTAGAAGTCAGTTCATACCTTTGCAAGTCATGGCTAGTAGTAGGAGTGTTGCATCTCCCATATGATACATATTCTCAGTCCATATACAATTTTTTTCATGTTTTCCATAGTTCTCACTGCAACAGTTTTAATGTACATACATTTTATGGGTCCACCTGCACCATCTGTCCCTCTTAAAGTTCCTATTTACCTCAGTGGTGCAGGATCAGGCATCCTCTGTGAAGAAGTACGCCAGCTACAGTTTCTATTCCATGGCTATTTCTGCATGGAAATGCACCAGCGGGTAACACAATAAACGAACACATGGTAGGAAAATTGTCCAGTGCACAAAAGAGATCCTGGATGACATTAAACAAATGGCCCAAAGTAGCTTTAGAAATGGTTTCATGCATCTTGGGCTGTTAGCTGTTTTATGTTTCCTGTCTGGAATAAAGAGAGAGACAGGGCAAAAGAGTTGGGGCCTTGTTTATGCTCATGTGTTTATTGTATCAGAGACATTTAAGTAGGAGGATATGACAGGTTTTCAAGGGGACAAGGTATGACTCAAATCCAGGTGCAGCTTATTTTCCATGAAATGCATCACTTGCCTGTTAGACATAGATTTACCGGCGGCCAAAACAAATCTTGGCAAAGTTGGCATTGTTCTTACCGTAAATGAATGGCATCTCAGCTTGTTATTGTTATTTTACAAATATAACAGGTGTTGCTGATTCCTGCTTGATAACCTGCTGTTTAAGGGGAATTATTTAACTTATACATACAGATAAGTGGGCTGCTAAACCAAATTCATCCCAGGTGTAACTGCAACAATTTTTTTGGTTCCTAAACTACAGATTCTTATCCTAAATCTTATTTATTAGAACTGGACAGATGTTACTGTGTTCTTCCTAAAATAATGGATTTTGAAGTGTTTGCTTCAAGGAGTTGAGCTTTTTTTTTTCTTCTTTTCTTCCCTCTCTCCAATCATTCTGGTGCCTTCTGTTTGCATTTGCTCAGGAATAAATGGCATGGTAAGCACATAAAAGCGTATATCAGAACTTCACATTCTTTGAAAATAGACATTGTGCTGTGGACATGCCAGGAGTCTAGGTCACAAATGGGATTTCAGCCTGCAAATGCTCCTGTACTGTGTAAGGTAAAAGAAAGCTTATTGGAAGAACTTGGAGGAATTCATTTGGATCATAAATATGTTTGAGAAATCAGTGTCCTTTGAGAGATTAAATTAACATGGCCTGTTTTAAAAAGCACCCAAGCTACTGCAATGTTTTAAAAATTAAGCTAATGAAAAACTGTCTATAGACCTTACTGATTTTTTTTTTTTTTGGGGGGGGGGGGGGGGGGAAATGACCAAACAAACACTTCTTTAGATACTGGAAGTTAAATCTAAGGGAATGGTATTTCCAGGTAGCCTGCCAGCATTGGGTGCTGCATGCAGCACAGCAGATAAGATCTGCTACACAGTTTAAAGATATTTGAACACTCCCAACATTTTTGTATGCTTCCAAAGAGAGAAATACCACAGACCTGAGGTTACGGGTGTCTGCATTGGGTTTGGTGGGAGGGAACAGATTCATCCAGTCACCCCGTGGCACTGAATCATTATTTCCAGAAATGTTACCTCCTGAGTCAGTCAGTAATTTGGGGGTATCCACAAGCCCGTGCCTGTAGGTGGGTATATAAGTACCCACTCACATCTAGTGTAAATACCACTGGCAGGATAACTTTTGCGTGAACTACTATGCAGTAATCCTTTAGGAGCTCAAGGATTAGTGTTGCCTCAGTGGGCCTTTGGCTATGCCAAAAACTGTCCCCCAATTACTCCCGTCTGTGGATGAAGACAGCTTGACTAACTTACCGTTTTATAATCTGAATCATGGTAATGGTTTTACAATTATTTAGTCTCTGACATGATTCATCAAAACGACATGCAGTGTAGCCCCACATGATGATGCTCCTGGCTTTTGTATCTCTTGGTTTGGTTCTGACTACAGTCGTTGGCCTTTCCCATAAAGGAGTTTCTGAAGGCTTTTTCCCCAGAAGAAATGGAAGTGGAAAGGACGTGTCTTTCAGTGCAGCTTTGTGAACGAAGATACACCACTCCTGCTGCTGCTGGCTGCTAAATAAGTTTTATTGTTGTATGTGCTTTAAAACATATACCATAGATAAGGGGACTTGATTGGTTTTTTTTAATGGTTATTTGTTACTGCAGACTCCAGCTGATATGATGGCCTCTCATGCTTGATGCTATATTTATAAAATTGAGAATGGTTCCTGGACTCCAGAGCTTTATAAACTCAGTAGACAAGACAGACAATATGTTGGAAAATACTATTAGCCCCGTTTTATAAATACGCAGAAGTCTTACAAGACAAAGTGACTGGCCAGTAGGTGACATAGAGAAACTGTGGCAGAAGCAGGAACTCTCTGATTTTAGAAATGAGAGGAAATTTGGTCTTTCACTTAACTTGTCACAGGTTTCACGTTTTATGTTCTGAGTCAATATTTTGGTACGTACCGATAAAACATAGCTTTTCTGGTGAACTTCTAATAGGCCAACAATAAATAAGATGCCAGCAAGAGCATTGGGGCAAGTGTATCCAGTCACGCTGGATATGCAAACATAAAAACCAGTCAACAAAGCAGAAACTTTTTTTTTAATTCCTAAGAAGCCCACAGTATACCTGATCCTAACACCTTTGTTTCATTTTGTGGTTTGTTGCATTGTGCTGTGCTTACTGGTGTAGCATTTGAGCACCTCCTATATTATCAGAGATTTCTTATGGCATCTCTTCAGGAGAGTGATGTATGGCTCTGGATTCTACTCTGTGTGCCAAGTGACTAACCAGGTTTTTAAAATTTGTCTCTAATCTCTAACTGACCCTAATGTGTTCTTGCCCTTGTTAATCCCCTTCGGACAGTGAAGAGTGAAGGGAAAAGTAATTGTATGGTTGCTCTGTTGTCTTAGCTTGTTCTTGGTGTGCTCTCTGAGAACAGAAGTTCACACTCTGCCTTTGTATTTGGACTGGAAGAAGTGTGTGTTCCTGTAGGGATCTTGAGCTACTCCCAGATGAGAGCTTCCCACCCAGAGGCAGCGCTGGTGGCGATGTCTGCAGCTTTTCAAAAGAGCTGCCCCCAGGCGCAGACACCCAACAAACCCAGCTTGAGTTCCTCATTCTAAACCAAAACATAACCAAATGGGTTTGGGTGTCACCATGAAATGACCTGGCAACTCATTTGCGACAAGCAGTTTTCTTCTCCTGTGTGACTAGTTTGGCAATTTTCCTTCCACTCCCCTTGCAAATTTATAGTGGCTTCTGAAATCTCTTTCCCCTTGTTGCTTCGTACTGCTAAGTCAATTAAATTTGTCTTAACTCTTCTCCTTTATCCTGGCCAGCTTTTCTCCTGCACTCCTTGTGTATCGGTGATATACCTCCCCCCTTATCCAAAGACTGAGGTATTGAGGCTGACTTCAGATCTCTGCATACTTGGTAAATGCAGCTGTATAGACTAGAAGCCATCTTTTCCTTCTCCGAGACATTCTTTGGGATCTATGACTCTCTTAGAGACAGCTCTTGTCCTCTTCTGTACCTTTAATCCAGTCATTTCTTGCTCTGGGAGCTTTCTTTGTCAGACACGGCTTTTTTTTGCATGAACTCGGTGTTCGTGTTGCAAAATGTGCCTCCATGAGACATACTGTGCAGATGGCAAACAATAGCTGTCTCCAGCCGGGGAGGAAATCCATTTGTCACTGTTTCATCATCGGTCCCCATTGTGTTGCCTTCAGACAAACCCATTCATCAAGACAAGTTCCAAAGTGCTGGTGTTTACCAGGGATACTGCACAAACCCGATCTGTTTAAATGCAAGCCCTCCCTCTGTGGTTTCTAGCATTGCTCTTTATTTCTGTTACAAGGATGTCTGGAAAGACTACCTGAGGTCAGCAGCCTGTTTGCAGGTGACATTTAATTTTGAATGCTGAGTGGGTTGCTGGCAATAGGGATGGAATCTGGGACCTTTTCCTGACAGCCTGTTCAGCTTAGGTGAGAAGAGGTGGCTCTTATTTACTAACAGGAAGTAGAATGTGAGCTTACATCTGCCATCCTCTACACGTTGCCCACCACACCTGCCAAATACCTCATACTGATAGGAGCCCGTCTTCATGGATCTTGCAGCCTTTGGGGAAACATTTGGACAAAGGTGTGAAAAGGGGAAAAGATGTCCTTGTGTTTATCAGGGCAATAGTAGAGCTGGGACTGGACCTAAGTTCTTCTTTTCCGTGTCCTGTCCACTCCTGAAAGCTTTTTTCTGAGGCTGGGTTCTTGCCTGCTGATGTGCTGATATCTCCAGAAGAACGCATGCTCTAAAGGCCAGGAGGAACTTCTGTGTTCACGTAGACAACCTGCAAAGCACAGAGCATAGGACTGGATCCTGCAGACAGGGAAAGCAGCACTCAGGATCAGGTGGCTGTCACTAGACCCAGTAACCAATGCCAAGTGCCCCACGAGCTCAGAAGGGCTGGTGAGTACTGCAGTGTCTGTCCCACCATCCCCAAGGAGTTGGCCCTTTAGCTAGGGGCAAGGCTTGGCACTGGACTGTGTGCAGAAATGTTTTTGCCAGCACCAGATGAGTCTGACACATAAGTCTTTGGTCTTGCAAGCTTCGCTTGCTTTGATTTGAGGTGTTTTCAGCCAAATTTCCACCATTTATGGGGTAACAGTGAGAAGTTGCCTGCCACAGGCAGGCTCAAAAAGAGACTAAGAACTGGTTGGAAAAAATGTTCTTGAGATGGCAACAGCAGCCATAGAAGCAAAATTGGGTATTAAAAAAAAAATTATGTAAGAAAGCTGAAGGCATTCAATTTTGGGTGACCTGAAATCATGAGAACGCAGCTAGAAGAGAGGCTGTGGAGCTCATGCGCAAAGCCAGAGTGTCCTGGGGTGGGAGGGTTTATCCGGAGATCGAAGCAAGGATCAGTGAAAGACTGAGGGTTATCTAGGAACACTGGTGTGGGGACTCTGTCTCGGAGGCATTGAATTAAGGGGTTTCTGGCCAGGGTGTTTAGTGAGGGAGTGTTCATAACAGTAAGCAAGCGGATGCTGTTAATCAGAACAATATGGAGCAGGCAAGTACCCTTCATACTGCAGGGCTTTTCTTTTTCCTTTCTTTTCCCCCTCTTCTCTCCCTCCCTAGCTTGTATATCATGTACTTATATGAGGGCTTGGTGGTTTGAAATCAGTGAAGATAGGCTGCATTACGAGAGCTGAGGATATGGCACATGGAGACTTAATTATGAAACCTGCAAATAAAAGAAGTGTTCTGTATACCCGAGAAATCACGGAAAGGGTTAGCGTTTCACCAGGAAGCTGACAGCACCACAGTGGACCACAATTAAGACTTAAAAATATGTAACAGCATTTTTATGACATCAAAGTACTGTTGCCGCACAAGGCAGCGTTTATGAAAAGATCCCTGCTCTTCACCCTACAATCATGATGTACATATTGGCAATAAGGAAGTCAGCAATAGCTATTTACTGCTCTCCTGCAGCTGTGGACTTATAACTTAGGTCCCTAATTAAGTAGAAGCAGGGCTAACCACGAAGCACACCACAGTGCCTTAAAATGGCTTTCATACTGCGGAAATCTGGTGTTTGGTTACTCCAGAGAGTGGGTTTTTTTCCCCTTGAAAACTATATTTGCACATTCAGAAATAATTATCTGGAGATTAAAAAAAAAAAAAAAGTACTGTCTTGATGCACCATGAGATCTAAAGAGCTCTTCATGGAAAGCATTTAAAAAAAAAAAAAAATCCTGCTCTATGTGGGAGATATTGACACCAGCCCCATCTTTGTCATCAAATGTGAGTGATTGTTAGCAAAGAAACTAGTCATGCTGCACAAAAGAGATCACAGCGTGTGCGTAAATCTGCATAACCTAATTGACTATCTTGGGAACGTGATCTTCAGCTGTAAAAACCCGCTTTTGACAAAACAATAAAGTTAAAAAGGAATGTCCCATCATTATGTTCCTTAAATGTCACAGGAACTGCAGTAAGTGCATCTTGGCAGAGGCGAGCCTACATCATTAGTTCCTCTCCTGGTTGCTTTTAGGTTTTTTGTTCCACATGGCCTGACTTGACACGACAACAAATAGGCCTTTGCATCTGTACACATTTATTAGTGGATTTTATCGTTGGACATCAAGGAAATTGAGTCTCATCTAAAGGTTTATGACTGTACACATCTGTGGATTTTACTACCCTCCTTTCAAACAAACAAACAACAGCAGCAGAAAATTATTTTTGGAAAGTACAGTTTAAGATTTAATAATCATTTGATGTTCTGAGAAGTCCTTGGCTGTTTGTCCAAATATTTGGTGAACATTTGTTGAGTGCTTTAGTTATTGGGGGGTGGCTAGGGAGCTGGGGGGCCAGGCTTGCTTCTGCTTTGCCTGAAGAGGTGATTTGTGTAATCACAACCTTCCTCCCTACCCCCAGCATAGCTAGCTTTTGTTGGATCGTGTATAGAGGTGACTTATTGGGAATAACCACCTCTGTACATATAGGAATTCTGTCTCTAACTGATAACACACAAAGGAATCCCGGAGGGGTTAAACTGGGGCATAATACTGCCTTGTGCTGCTTTTCCTCATGTCTGTTAATAAGTAAGATTTCAACACGTGCCAACTCTGCTGGTTGGCAAAAGAGAGCCTGAAATCTAGCTAAGGTAAAGCAAGGCCTGAACAGTCTGCCTGCCTTGTTCGTTTAAATTCCTGATGAAATTAGTGGGCTAAAGGATTTGTTCAAGATTTCCTCATAATCAAAGTATTGCACAGTTCCGATGCCAGGAACTTCACACCCAGCTATAGTCTGAGCTGTCACATTTTAAAAAAATAAAACAGAAAATCAGAATCCTGAAGCAAAGTTTGGAAGCAGCAGCTGGGTGTAAAATGAAATGGTGCATGCCTAACATTTCAAAGGGGCTTAAACAACAATTTTGAGTAAATTGCTGCCTATTTTTTCTCTAATGCTGTGTTTATGTGGAAACCTAAACATGACAGCTTACGTGCCAACACTCTGAAATATTTTGCTGATAATAATTTGAGGGTCGTACCTCCTAGTGTGTTTCATTGGAAGAGGACTGTCCAAGGTGAAAATTGAGGTCTTAAGGTAATGGAGCCTGTTTTGATGAATTATGCTTTGTTCATGAATATTTTAATAGCTTACATAAGGGAGGACTGGAAGCTGATTTTTCTTAACTTAGTTTTTTCGGACTGGGGAGCTGGATGGAGGAGGATTTTTGCCTAACAGGAGATTCTTGCTATCTATCTTACACAAAGGATGCTGTTTCTTGAAAACCTTTTCAACCTACTGTATTTTAACTTGTGTTTCAGCTGAGACTAACTTTTTAGATGGAGAAACTGACTGGTGTAAAGAGCCTGAGAAGATGGTGCTTGTTATTCATTGTTTTGTAGTGAGGAAACAGGACTCTCAGTTGACCTTATAGATTAATTTTACTCTGATGTACACTGATGTATCCACTTTGAGGTAGGCTTTCATACACCAGCTCTTGGAGGAGGTGTGTGGAGAAAGAGACAGGATACTGGGATACATGGTGCTTCCCTGAAGAGAGGACTCTCCTCTCTTCCTGCTGTCCTCACGGTGGCTCTGTTCTGAGCCCCACTTTGGGACAAAAGCCATGGTCGGACTTGCTCCTGTGCAACTGCCCAAAGGTTGTGACAGAGCCTGGAGCAGGGCCAGGGCCTCCATAGGGACCTCCCAAGTCCCCGTGCTGCGGCCTGACCTCAAGACCGGATTGCCTTGTCATTGTTCTCTTTAAACGGTCTTGTCTGGAGAACAAGAAAGCTGCGTGTAGGACTAAAATAATAATCATCTTAGAGGAACTGATGGCTAAACATCTTTATTGGACCCAGCAAGAAGCCCCAAGAGCAAATCTTCAGGACAGGAGATGGAGCACTACTCATGCCTTTTGGTGAGCTATTGCAGTCGGCTTATTTAACAGTTATGTAAAGGCAAAGTTTAAAGAAACAGTTGCTTGCTGGGAGGAATAAATGTATGTTTTCCCTGTACCACACAGTGCAAGTGAAATTGCCACTGAGGTGAAGAAAGCCTGTGGCAGTCCCTCTTCTCAGTCATTTGTAAACCTTTGAATGAGTTCCCAATGCGAATTGTTACTCTGCTCTGCAGTGGGCTACTTTTTGGCCAGCTCAAAGAAGCCCCAGAAAATATTGCACCCATATGCGCTTTTTTTTTACATTCTCATTAAGTTTATAAAACCCACAAATTTAGACCATCTGTCCTATAAATGTTTCTAAACTACACCAAGATGAAAAAGCTGTTCTAGCTTTTTGATATAAGCGGTCAGCAAACCAAACACAAAACCAGAGCAAAGCAAATATTTTCTTGTCATACATGCTTCCCAACCGTGACGGATGAACTGTTATTTTTGATGTGTGTTTGGATCCAAATTTTGGAGAGAAATGCCCCCTAGATATGCGCACTTAACACCAAACCAGCTTGATATGAAGAATTCTTGTTGGGGAGGGGGAAACAGAGGGAAAGTTGCACCACATGCTGCCCATGGACTATATTAAAGAAGCTGTTCCTTCAATTATTCATCTTCCAACTGCCCTGCTAGCTGCTATAACAAAGCCATCCCAGGCATGGACTATGTCAGCCCATTCTCAGGGTAAGGTGTTCACGCTTCTATTCAAGCCACCTCTCTCTTGGATGTTAATCCAGGAATATTTATTGCCTCCATGTGAGACTCTAAAGTGGGGCTGGAGCATGATTTGGGTGGGAGTGTTGATCTGCTGGAGGGTAGGAAGGCTCCACAGAGGGATCTGGACAAGCTGGATCAATCGGCCGAGGCCAACTGTTTGAGGGTCAACAAGGCTCAGTGTCAGGTCCTGCCCTTGGGTCACAACAACCCCATGCAATGCTACAGGCTTGGGGAGGAGTGGCTGGAAAGCTGCGCGACGGAAAACAACGTGGGGGTGTTGGTCGACAGCTGGCTGAATATGAGCCAGCAGTGTGCCCAGGTGGCCAAGAAGGCCAACAGTATCCTGGCTTGTATAAGAAATAGGGTGGCCAGCAGCACCAGGGAAGTGATTGTTCTCCTGTGCTCAGCACTGGTGAGGCCGCATCTCAAATACTGTGTTCAGTTTTGGGCCCCTCACTACAAGAAGGACATTGAGGTGCTGGAGCATGTCCAAAGAAGGGCAATGAAGCTGGTGAAGGATCTGGAGCACAAGTCTTATGAGGAGTGGCTGAGGGAGCTGGGGTTGTTTAGTCTGGAGAAAAGAGGATGAATGGAGACCTTATCGCTCTCTCCAACTACCTGAAAGGAGGCTGTAGCGAGATGGGGGCCGGTCTCTTCTCCCAAGTAACAAGCAATAGGATGAGAGGAAATGGGCTCAAGTTGTGCCAGGGGAGGTTTAGATTGGAGGAAAAGTTTCTTCACCAAAAGGGTAGTCAGGCACTGGAACAGGCTGCCCAGGAAAGTGGTTGAGTCCCTGTCCCTGGAGGTATTGAAAAGACATGTAGGTGTGCTGCTTACGGACATGGTTTAGTGGTGGACTTGGCAGTGCTACGTTAATGGTTGGACTTGATGATCTTAAGGGTCTTTCCTAACCTAAATGATTTTATGATTCTTTGATAATGAAGAGAGGCTCTTTGCTGTGCTTGGCTGACAGGTGGGATTGAGCCCAGGTCCTTGTTCCCAGGCAAACTCAACAGCAACCCATGTATTGAGAAAAGACTCAATAAAGCAAGTGGTAGAAAGTGGAAATCTCACTTGAGATCCTTTTTCCTGGTGTTTCCATGGACACGGCAAATTCCTAGCCTAAACCTTCTAGGAATGAGAAGGCTCTGTTTAAATTGTACGCTCTGCTTTGGTATTTACAGCTAAGTGGAAAAAAAAAAAAATGTGTTCTGACTGTGTTCAATGGCATTTCTAGCTTCATTTGCTATTGGCGCATTACTGCTTTGAGGGCCAGATCCTCCTCCCCCCTCCCCCGGGCCAAGGAGGTCTTGTTCTGTGGGATAGACCCTGAGTTTGTATGCAAAGATATTCTTACCTGTTTGCTTTTAAGTATATTACAAAGCTTACTTTGCAGTTCCTGCAGGCTTAACCCGAGCACAGATATGAAGTGGCATATCGTGATATAGCCATGGACCTGTCTTACTGGTGTGCTGAGGGACCATGAATGGAGCAGTCTGAGGGCAGCTGTGAATGCTCAGTGCACCTGGAAAGCTGTATTGAATTATCATGTCTCTTTTGTGGAGGAGGAGGAGGAAAATGGTGGTTGAGGTATGCAAACAATGAGGGATAAATTGTTGCGTGTGTGAGCAGTGCTGGCTTTTTGGTGTCACTGAATTCAACTTGCCTACCTTCAGCTATTTTCTGTGTGGATACCCACAGCTGATACAGTCCTCTGGGCCCTCTTTGTCATGAATAGGAGTTATAGGCAATACTCAGGCACAGTTCATCTGACTTGTTTTAATCCTCTGTCTTGGAGGTGAAATGTGACTTAAAAGCGTATTGTTCTCTGCTGTGATTATAGGGGCAATTGAGATAAGTAGCTTGTAGATGCCTACTACGTTTGGGCTGAGGAATGCATCCTACTTGTCAATTCTCCACTCTACAGCCACCTGGTTTTGTCCATAAAACTGTGGTGCAAAAAACCAAAGTCCTATTTAAAACAAGATAAAAGCTGAGCCTTGTTCAACACTGCCATCGCTTCCTGACTCTTTCATGGTATTAAAAGTTTTTCCATCTTTGCTTGCCCAGCCCAAGTCTCATTCCAAAATGCACTTCTTCCAAACCTTTCCTGACAGTTACATGTGGATTAAACATCCTGATTTTATGGCAGCTTTACGCCAGGAGAGCAGAGACCAGTGTGCTAGGACACACTATGTCATTTCCCTGCAGCAAAAGGCATGGTGTGTGCTGTCAGCCTTGGCTCCAGAGGAGCTGCCTGCCTGTACATCTCTAGGGTTGGTCTCCCCCATTCATTCCTGCTATTTGTGCAAGACTCTTGCAAAACACAAATGGAAAAAAAAAAAAAACAACCACCAACAAAAAAAACCCCAAAGCTTCTCCCAGTACAATGCGTGGGATTGGCACAGACAAGTGAATAATGTTGTTGACCAATTATTTAAAATCAGTAGCCATTTGTGCGATGAGTAATGTAGTTCTGTGTCAGTAAGCAAATGAGGGGAGTGCATCCACAGTGAGTTGCTCCTTTTAAAGACAAAACAAGGTGCAAAGGTTTCAGTGTTGCTGTTTCTCTTTTTGGAGCTCTCCCACTCTGCTCTGCTTTTCCTCAAAAAAACTAATGAATGGGGAGAAACTGTACCATTTCTTCTAACTCTTTACCTTGTGTTGCACACGCCTCTGGGTCCTGCCTGCTGATCAGGGAGGCACCGGAGCTCCTTGGTAGGCTGAGCACCCAGTCCTCTTGTGCTGGAAATGGCTACTAGGGAATGTATAGATGAGCACTGTGACTATGCTTTGCAGGTAAGATCCCTGGCAGAAACATGCTGGCCTTTGTCAGAGCTCAGCTGGAGAGTCTCGCAAACACAGCACCAGTCATTTTCTTCCATCCTCCCACTGCTGTGATAATTTAGCCTGGTCTTTAACCCCAGGGTAGTGGTCTACCTGACTGCCTCAGGAAAAAAAATGGTGTGCTTCCTAGGCAAGCAGGAGTATTTCTCTTTATAGAACTTCACCTCTCATTTTAGGAAAATGAAGGTTTATTTTTCCATCCTGGGTTCAAGCCTTAACGTGTTTTTCAGTACCTCAGTTGAAGTGCTTGTTGAACAAAACAGTCACTTCAGTGAATAGCAGATTTGCTGAAATAGATGCGTTCTCTGGAAGGTTGGGACAAACTGATAAATAATTTTGGCTAAAAGTGCTGTGTGGATGGAAGAGACGTTGAAACTTACTTTCAGTGCTTTATCACTATACCTATATTTTTGGAAATTTGAAATGTCTAATATAGGTTTTACCTGCAAAGAACTTCTGGCTTTTTAATTTCTATACCAGATTTTGAACATATAAAGGGACCTAACTAAAGAGAAGAAAAGTATAAAAGGTTACAGACTAATTCATTTGGAAAACTTAGTTTTGTCAAATGCAAAATTTAAGGTTTATAATTTAAAGCAAAAATAATTTGAAATCCAGCATTTTGAGCTGATCAGGAATTATTTTTTTCCTTTGTCTGTAAACCCCAAAGTTTACATTTGGCACAACCAAGCTGGGCTTTTTTTTCCACTGGTCACCCAATGGAAACGTTCGCTATTTCCACAGCCTGAGTTACAACTGCTGCAGAAGAAACGCTGCATTCTGTATTTTGGCTCTGTTGACAGAGAGGCTGTGCTGTGCATTGAGGAATGATATGTCCTGTACGATATGCCCCGTTTCCTACCGGGTGCTCCAAGATCGATAGGCGTCTCTGTAGTGACAGCAGAGGATTTTAGATTTACAGCTCAGTGGGAGTTGCATAGGTCTTTTGATTTCTGCAGCCTTCTGTGTATTTTTTCTGGTGTTTTATAGCAACTGGAGTTGCATCATCAGGCTAAGACTGTGGACTTAAAAGTTGTATATACAAGCCATTAAAAAAATTGTAAACTAATGTGCATATATATGAAACCTTTACCTGCACACCTATGCTCACATGTCAGACAAAGATCTGAATTCACGGCTGAATTGCCTTACTAATCTGCCAGGCTCAGCAGCCAATCAGCAGCTCTTGATAAATCAGGTTAAAAAATAAATAAATAAAAATTTTTGAAACACTCCCGAAGTAAAAGAGAAGGATTGAAAAGAAACATTTTAGAACTAAGGGGGGGGGGGGGGGAACAACGCACAAGGAAACCATTTTGCAAAAGATTTGGAGAAATCATTAACTCTGCCCCTTTTCTTCCACCTCCCCCCTGAAAGTTGAAATACAAATTGTCAGTGTTCTTTTCAAAGGTTTGCAAAAGTTCAGCGTGTGTCAGGCTAGCTGGTGAAACTTTTCTGTTCATTCATTTACAAAAATAAACAGGTTATTTTGCATTTTCGTGCCATCCAACAAAACCCCATCACACAGCTTTATTACTTTACTGTGATTTCCACCCCCCATGCAAAAAATAGGTGCCTGCAGTACTCAAACAGCCGAAATGGATGTTTGAATTTGAAGTGGGGTCATTTATACAAGTGAGAGTATTGCCTTGTTTTTTTTTAGCCAGACTTTTCCGAAACAATATAGCTGACTTAACTCCCAGGTTCACATCCAGGTGGGCAGTCATCCCGATGCCCTGTGCTCTGTGGACCGTCCTTCGGACTTTGGTGACTCGTGGGGGTTTTCCAGAGGGGGCCTGGAAGGGAGGAGGAGGAGCAGAGGTGTAGCGCACTCTGTCCGATTATGAAATAACTTAGGAATTTGGGACACCAGCGAAGCTCTCTGGTTGGTTGTCAGTGATGTCAGCTAATACCTTTGCCAGTAATGCCCAGTAGCTGCCTGCTGTATTTCTATTGCATCGACATACTTCTAGCAAGTTGCGTTTCATTTTTTTCTACAGTGTGTTTCTTTAAACAAGTAGAAAACTATTTTATTTTACTGCATGGGGGAAAAATCCTTCTTTAAAAGAGCTCAAATATCTACAGTAGACTAATACTGTTGGACCAGGACAGAATGAAGAATTAGTCTTAGGAGCTGGATCCAGTTGTTGCCCTGTCCATTGCAGTCACACGCCTGCAACTGATTCATTTAATTGCATGTCCCTGTGGCCAAATACTAATGTCTGTATTCCGCAGATTCTTATCGTTACTCCTCTGCCTAATTGTGTTTTACAGTGGGAAGGATGCTTACTACTATATCTGTTGTCTGTATCTGTTTTACTTCTCTCTTGAACCTTAGATGTACTTAATTACAGTGTGTACAATAACTCCTAGCTGCTGAGTTTGAATTTTTCTCTCCCTTGTTGTGCTGCAAGAGAGTAACAAGATGTGTCTGTATCTGTGCAATTAAAGCAGAGGCATGCTGAATTTCTTCCCACTTGTTCCTTACCTCCATTGTGGACAGAGTTATGCTAAGAAGATTTATGCTCAAATAGTTTCTCTACTTTGGTGAAATGCAGTAAGATATCCAGGTGTTT
This sequence comes from Nipponia nippon, assembly GCF_047370975.1. NCBI lineage: Eukaryota > Metazoa > Chordata > Aves > Pelecaniformes > Threskiornithidae > Nipponia > Nipponia nippon. The sequence goes on along the minus strand of NW_028262358.1, from coordinate 5,298,715 downwards.
GAGGTAGCATATGAAAATAGAATTGAACTGGTATGAAAGGTTATACTGTAATATTTAAATAGATGTGAGTTAATCCACGTGGTTGAATTGTGCAAGTGAAGATGCAATTCTTTCGGCTTTTACGTTGCTTTGTGTCATAGCAGCATGTGACTACTTTGCACACAAATCAGTAGCTCTGGCAAAGCCCTGGGATAGTCTGTGGTGTCTGACACCAAGTTATTTCCTCCTCACAGGCAAAGCTCAGTTTGAGCTGTGCGTCATCTTTAGCTGTTACAGTTTTGCACTTGTGTGTGTTGGAGGCGTGGGCATAGGAAGACATAACCTTGCAGCTAGTTCTCCATGATCTTGGGACCTTCGGAGCCATCAGGTACCATATGCTTGTACAAAATCAAACTTCTGCAGTAGCACTTTCACCCCACGAGTACCACAGAGACTAGCATTTCGTAGTAATTTAGTTGCTTGGATTTGTCTGTGCCCTCTATCTGTGGTTTTAGGTGAGTAAACTAAAAACAGCTATAATTTTTTTAGGTATATTTGAGAGCGTATTACTAAAAGTATTGCTATTAATAAGGAGAAAGAATGCAAAACTTAGTTTTATGTCTCTTTCTGAATACATGCTTTCTTTCAACCATACTTTTGACTGCAGTAGTCTCTACTAGTGGAGGACCCTGCTTCTCAGTTACTGGATGTATTTCCAGCTACTCCTATCTCCAGTGCGCAAGCATCATTTCAGTTGCCAAACACAGGAATTGATCCAAAGCTCACAGAAGTTAACAGGAAGCATTTCTGTGACCTTCAGCAAAATTCGTGTCAGACTTGTGCTTCCGAAAGGCTGTTTTGTTGTCCTTGCCTCCCAAAAATCAAACAGGTGACTGTTGCCAGCAGCAGTGATAGCTCCCACGCAGAACTGAGTCTTCTCCAAGGCGCACTGTCTGGCTGATCCATCCTCTAGTTAAGAGGTGGTTCTGCCAAATTTGTTGTATCTGCAGTGGTTTTTGACATCTTTGTGTGTGTATAGAAAGTAAGGGTTTCCCTGTCCCATGTCAGAAGAGGACCACCGACTAACCCTGTTGTATGTGGCTTTAAAGAGACAAAATTATTGGTGTGGAAGCTTTCCTGTTGACAGAAGAATATCAGTTCACTTATTTAATCTTATTTACAGTGAGTTAGATAAGCAGAGCTGTAAATAAACATAGTTGTTAAACTGTTTCACCAGAACACAAGCCTAGCAATTTTCTGAATTCAATATGATCTTCCAGCTGAAATTGTGGATAATGGTGTTGGATAATATGCTGAATACTCCACCTCTTAAATAGAGTACTCCTCATGCCTTTGCATGGCAGCAGGTAAAGGAATCAGGTTGTGATGTGAATGAAGTTCATAGAGAGGTTAATAACTTTATAATTAGCACTGGTTGAGAGATAAGCAAATCAGCATTCAAATATGCAAAGTAGAGAGGAAAAATTCCTGTTGGGCTTTCAGGTTGTGATTAGTAGGGCTTATTTCTTTACTTTTTTGATGAGGAACAGCTGTGGATTAGCACAGGGTAATCAGAGACAGCAGAGTACCTGGTAGGGTCATTGTGCACTGCTCCTTTGAAATGCTCAAGTTTATGGGGTGTCAGAGCAAGCCGGGGCATGAACCGGCTGGGCTGAGTTATGCCAATAGTTTGAATCACAAAGGGCCGGACCATCAGCTGGTTGAGATCAGTCGAGCTCTGCAGTGTAGATAAAGCCATTTTTTCCAGGTGGGGATTTGCCCTCAAAAGCTTTATACTTCTATCTGCCAAATTTCTATCAGTGCAGAAATTTGATGTGGTCTTGGTTGGGTATGGTCCTATAGTCACCCCAAATGAGTGTTTCTGTAATGGAAAGATTTCACAAGGTGACCACACTGAGCCATGACCTCATTTTTAGAAATAAGCAGACTGCTAGTTTTGTGCAGGCTGTGTTTTGAAAAATGACTTTTTTTTTTTCTTCCCTAAACTGGAGATTGCTTTTTGAAAAAGATAATTTCTTTTTCAATTGACATATGCAAAGTGAGTATTTTCTCTTTCGGTTTGGTGAGTGTTGGGGTTTTTGTTTTTTTTTTTTTTTGTTTGATTTGGTGTTTTGTTTTGTTTTTTTTTTATTCCTCCAGTTGTATGGCTTTACTTTTTTTTTATTCCCTGCCCACAGGTTGGTCTTTGTTTGTTTCTTTTTTTTAAACTACCTAAATTGAAAAAGAGCAGTGGAAAAAAAAAAAGTAGAGAAAAAGGAAAACAAATGACAGAAGAAAATCAGAAAAGCATTTGGGGGGGGGGAGGGGGCACAAAAGAACTAAAATACCAAAACAATATTGATCACATTTAAAGAAAAAGTAATTGCTAAAATCCTGTCACTTAAAGCATTTTCTGATTTTTTTTTTCCCACTAGCTCTACTTCCAGTTTATTTTTTGCACAGAAAATATGAAACCTTGTCTATGAGTGTATGGTCCATTTCAACATTTTAAAAGGTTTTGTGCATTGCTTACTCCCTGCCATGTCCCCTTGAGATTCAGTGTTTTGGGTTTTGTTGTTGGGTTTGTTTGGGTTTTCTTGTTTTTGTAAGCTACGCTGTACTCAGTAAGTGCAACAGGAGTTGTGTGAAATAAATTCCTAGACCAATATTGAACATCTCCTCTGATCATTTTTGGAGATGAAACAAATTTATCTAGTGTTATTGCCTCCTTGTGCCAGATTATGGACTCTGAGGTTCACTCCTCCAAGCTGTGCAGCAAGTTCAGGAACAAGCCCAGTCTGTTAACACAGGGCTTCTGCATTCACTTTTGTTCAGTTTCTCTCATCTAAATAAACACTCAGATAAGTGGGTTAAAATGGGTAGAGGACCTTTCTCTTCCTTTTCCACCTGTATTTGAAATTGCTGTCGATTTGTCCCAGTACAGAACAGGAATAGTTTTTAAATCATAAAATATAAGACTTCTCAGTTAAAAGGGACTTTGACTAGAAATTCCATTTTTGATGGAAATTATGACAGGTTTGATGCACTGGCTTTTCCATCATAGCTTCTCCCACGTTAGCTCTCTTAGGCACCGAGGATCCATTCTGAGGGCAGATTGTATTGGCTTTCCTTAAGCGAATTCAGCTCTTTTTATAGCTACTGCAATGCTCCATGTTTTCTGTGACTCTCTGTCCAGCCCATCCTGTCATCAGCTTCTTCCCTGACTGTGGAGAGGGAGGAAGGAAGCCAGTACGGAGCTGGAGGCTTTGCAGTGATACCTCAGTAAGAATCTGCATTTCCCTATCCAGGCTTTCAGCATCACATCTTTGCCAGACTGCCTCAGCCTTATTTCAGGGTTTAGTGGCCAAATACTGCACATTCAGATCTTGTCTCCTATAAGATTGGAAGGAAAAGTCATCATAAAACATAGATATTTTATTTACAGTTGGCTTGATCAGAATCAAAGTCATGTTTCCTTTTAGCTTAATGAGTCCACATCTGCAGTCCAGCAGGCAGATCGGTCATGTCTGAGCAGGAGTAGTGCTGACAAGGGTAAGAGCTAATCAGCCATGTCTCGTGTTGGGAGTAAGAGTCAAATGTTGGGACGCTTGGTGTCCCCCAGTCACTGGTGTTTCATCTCTGCAAAGTGGGTGATGTTACCAGTGCCTGTGGGGAGGCTCTGAAATTCCTCCCAGTCCAGCAGCATGGTTGTAACAGGAGGTTCACTGGTGAAAGAAAGTGCAAATTCTGGGTCAGACTCAGTCAAGGGAAAGAGGGTAAAGCAAACAGGGAAATGACAGCCAATCTTTTCAATGAGATTCTTGGCTTGTGTGAATTCATTCAAAGTTTCTTCTGGGTAACACCAGCCAAAGGTCTTGTCCATGGGCACCTTTTGGGCACATCTGAACAGAGTGGTCCATCCTTTCATGCAATATTGGGCATTTGGGAAGAGGCATTTGCAGCAGTTGAGTAAAGATTTGGCCAAGCCTCCTCCAACCTCACCTCTTGTAATCTTTAGGAAATGTATCAAAAGCTGAACCTCCCATATACCACTTCAGAGTCCCGTTCTGATAATAAAAATCTGAATTATAGCCTGTTAATTTAAAAAATGATTTTTTTTTTCTTGCATGCATATTATGTGGGGTAGTTATTTTTCAAATTAGCCATGGGTAGCCATGGGAATTTGTGCTGTTAAAACAAAAATACAGAAAGAACTGAAAGCATCCCAACTATTGTTACCAATGATTTAGGATAATATTGTAACTGAAACGTCAGTATTATCTCCTATAACTGGTACTATAGTTCGCTTATTTTTTTTCTATTGCAAAACTTGTAGTTTATGCAACCGATGTCAATGGAGCTATGCTAATTTATGTCAGCTGGTCTGATAATTTTGCTTATGATTTTTGCCTTGGGAATACACGTATATAATATTGTTTTTCCCAGAAGATTGGCTGAATACTCTAAAAGTCATTATTGACTAATACTGGGGTTAGCCAAGTAGGACTAAGATTTCTTTCAGTAGTGGAAACATTGATCATTAGGGTGAAACAGATTGTATTTTTGCTGAAAGAAAAGCTACTTCTGTTTATTTGTAGGGCATAAACATCCCGTAGGTCTGTTCAGAGTTATAACAGTGTAAATCCATTATAGCTGAGTGGAGACTCAAGCCCATTATTTTTCAATGAGTGATATTCACCTGTTTGCTTGAATGATGCCAGGTGGACAGAACCAACTTTTATAACAAATTTAAACTCCTCGTAAACAGAGCTTTAACTTCCCCTCTTCTTTGATTTTTGTACTGCAGGCCTTAAGAAGGATGGGGACATCTGTACCTTTGTGGTGAGATATAAGAGCAGGTGAAGGAAACATCATTTGTCCTTGTCCTCACCGTATTGAACAGATTTGCCTGCTCATGAGATCACAGATCATCTGAGGGGGGAATTAAGTTACACTAATTTTTGAAGAGTTAACACTTTCTAAAACTTGAAACTCAAAGCCTGGCCCTGTTTTGCCAGCAAGCCCTTTTTGCAAACAAGTGGCCTCAGCCACAGGTGTTGATGAAGTTGTTGCTTTGCCTCCTCTGTGCAATGCTGATTTATACCAGTTTGATCACTTAACACACAAGCTGGTGTGGGTTTGGCCAGGGTGTGGTGGAGGAGGAACTGCAGCAGATAAGAAATCTGGACAATAGATGGAAGCAGCAAGACTTCCCATGATGTGGATGGTGATGATGGAGGGGAAATGGGTATTGGGTGGAGAAAAGTCACAGAAAGCGAGGCTGTGCCAGGTGTAGAAAATCTCAGTAATTTGTAACTTGGGTATTGGTGTTAGACCTGTCTCCTAAATTCATCTGAGGGTACAGAGTAACGAGGGAAGGTGACTATGAGAGTTTCTTTCCCTGTTGATAAGATATTTCAGAACAGCATCTGGCTGAAGTCTAGCATCAGTATTTTGGTTTTGCAGAGGGTGAGTCTGCCTTGTTCTTTAAAGTGCCAGATATTCTGTTCACAGTAAGGTCTTCAGCTTTATTTTGGGTGAACTGAAACTTCTGTAAAAATAAGACGACTCAGGAGAAAGAATTGCAGTAACCCTTGCTGGCTGTGACAGAAACAGGTCCAACCGTTTCCAGTTCTGCAGAAGCCCGTCAGGATTAAATGTTAGCCAGAGCCCTAAAAAGACAGCAAGCTGTTTCAGTACATCTTAGTACTAGGCTTCTGAACAGAGGGTTGTGGTTCCAAGGTAAACTCACACATTTCTTACAGATGTGAAGACAGGTAATTAAGAGACTTCTCCAGAAATTGCACACAGCAACGTTTGGGTTAAGCGATGTTTTACATATGTTGTAAGTCAATATTTGTACATCTTACCTTTACTGTCTATTTAAAAATGAAATGGAAAATTGATGTGCAAGCATCCCATCCATGCAGTTGTGCAAAGGTCACCCACTCATGCTCAGAAAAGCGCTCCAGTTATGATCTCCTTCCTTTAGAGTCCTGGTTTTGGCAGATACTGTGTGGGTGGAGCTCTATTCTTTTTCAATGTGCTCTCGTTCTTTTAATCTGCAATTTTTGATGAATTCCTAAATACGGGATGCATCCCTCACTCCTTCTGTAACCTGACCAGTGTCTTAGGATGACAATATATGACCTAACCCAGTGTAAGTAGTGAACGTTCTCAGTTTTTATGGGGGTTTACCGATGGGATGAATGGAAGTGAAACAGAGCCAAACATCTCAGAAATCACTCCCTGGTAGGCTAGTAGTTTTTCAGCTCCTCCTCTGATGTATCCACAAGCTAGGCTATTTCACAGGGAAAACTTAGTGCTGGCATAAAAGACAAATTCTTATCTGACACCCCCATCTCCCCTGTCTGGTGTTCCTGTGTGCTGTGGCACTGTGGGTGAGGTTTACAGGATCTGCTGCTGTTGGGGAAAACCTAGCAGCTGCTCCTCTGAACCTGTCTGAGACTGCTGCCATGCTCCTGGCTGCAGGAGGAAAGGCAGGCTTCTCTCTTTAATAACCTGTAAGCTAAGATGAGCCAACAAAGTGGGCATGAGCAGACAGCTGCTAACCACATCTCTTTATTTAGGCTCATGGTTATGTTTTAATTTAGGACACTGTATTTTTGCCAGTTCCAGGGTATTCTCATTCAACCCGTTTTGGGGGCTTTTAGAAAACATTTTGTTCCAGCCATCATCAGGAGGTGTCATTACCAGATGTAAATCTTCAGTCAGGCAAACCACTTTTAGTGCAAACAACTGGTCTGTAATAAAGCACAGTTGACCCTCTTTGAATTCTTCAGATCGAACTGCTTAGGCATTTTTCATTCTCCTTCCTGCCTTTTGGTGGCAAGGTACCAGTAACATACTGTTCTGTACAAGTTTGCAAAACTCTTAGTGTCCAAATGGATGATTTTTATGGTTGATGTGATGCTGTCAGCAGTGCTGACGCTGATTTCAGCAAGCCAGGAGTTTACCCAGTGTAGAGTCCGTGATGACCATGCTAAGTCAGGTCTTGTAGGCAACAATGGATAAAGGCTGACCAAGGCCTGACAGCAATCCATGGGAACTGGAGTTCCTATCCAGGACAGCTTCCCAAAGGAAACATCCGTCTCCCTTTATGTTGACCTGGATGCTATGATCCATTCTAACTCTGGGGTGTGTAGGTGATGATTTCCCATCACTCCTGTAAGCTGTCCTGTATGTTGAACCTTGGCAGCCCATGCCATCTTTACATGGTAGGTGGATTTGGCTGGAAGACTATGGCTTACTTCTGTTCAGGTTTCTCGTACTCTAGGTTTCCATAATAAATGTCTTACTACAAATTCTTGGCTGACCAAAGAAGTTTGGCTAATCCTAACTTCTGGATGCTTATCAAAACCAAAGCTTGAATTTCATCCACTGTGAATCCTAGTCTATTTTTAATGCTGCTGTTTGGAAGCATGGCTCCATGTGCTCTTAATAAAAGAGTGGAAATAACATGCAGCAATTTTGTAAACAAACTTAAAAACTATTTTTTTTTTTTTTTTTGAGAGCCAACTTATTTGTAAATAATCTACACCAGATGTTGGCCATGACATAAATTTCCACTATTAATATCTTTTTATATGGCCTTGGACAACTCACAAGTCCGTGCCTTGGTTCCCTGGCCAAAAAAAGGTGTGGTAGCTTCTGAGGACATCAGTGCTTCAGGAACAAGGGTTATTTAAATAACTAAGAGACAACATTTGTGCTTAGACCATAGTGACGAGTACTGGAACCTAGAGGCTCTTAGAAGCATATTTCTAATACTTAAAAAATTGCCATGGTTGTAGGACTTGTAACAAAGGCACAGCACTGTCCAGTCTATGTGTTTATATATTTAGTGTGCATTTTGGATACTGCTACTTGTAGTTGTTTTGAAGTCACTGGCCTAATATCTGGGGCAGAGCTGGCCTATTTACGCTTACAGGTTGACTTTTCTAGAAAGAAGCTTGAGGTACACCTGCTTGGAATATTTCAAGTACGGGGCTTTTATTTAAGGGCGAGGTTTTCCAGAGCTGGAGCCTGAAGTCAAGATGCTGGGTAAGATTTGCAGAGAGACTTGGATTTCGTCATCATCAAAAGGTGTTGAGCTGCCAAGCTGGTTAGAGATTACATACTTTTTAAGGTACTGGACCTAATTACTTCAGTGGTCAAAGACAACACCATGGTGTTGCCTCAACTGTCGGTCAATTAGGCGACGAACCATAAGTATTTTCGGCTCACGGTCAGTGGCAAAACCCTGTTGTTTGCTTAAGTGTCATCCTGGGGCTGCTGAGCCTCCCGAAAAGTGACTGTGCTGGCCTTACTGCAGTTTCTAGTTTGGGCGTTGGCAGAACCAGCTCAAAGATGTGTGCACCAGCAGCACAGATGTGCCCTTGGTTGCTTTCAATCTGAATTTCAGGCTTTTGAGGCAGACACAGAGACAGCTGAATTTTGACTTGTGTTCCCATTGAAGCAAATAAATAAAATAGCCTGCATTTTCTAAAGTGTTCGGTCCCATTCACCAGCTCAAGAATGTGGCAGAAGTTCACGTTGCTTTCTGGGAGAGCTCAGGGGTGTGTTTTTCTCCCCACCCAAAAGCTGAATTCTTGTGATAAAGTCACTTGTTCTGGTGTCAAAGGGGGAACTGTTGGGAGCAAAGTTGTTTCAAGGACCTCTGTGTAGTGGTGACATTGAGAGGCAACAGTGAAAAGGAAATATATATATTTTGGCAGTTACAAAATGAATCATACAAGACTAGGTTTTCTTAGATCTCTGCTGTCCCCCAGCAATGCAGGCAGAGTTGTGTCCCACCTTCTTGCTGGGTTTCACGTCCTTCCTCCCCAAAATAACAAATTTCCAAAATGCTCAGTGCAAATTCTGCTCCACTCACAAATGGGATCTGTAAGGTGTAAAGTGAGACACCAGCTTGAATGCATGGTTAAAAAAAGTGCTAAGTCCTAAATCAGTGTCTTTTTTAGTGAAAGTGTCGGTACTTCTGCATACCTCACAGCACTTGCACTGGTTTTGTTGCTGAGCATTCTTTCACATAAAGAGCTTCTCTATATTCTTGTAACAATGAAAATAGCAAAACCTTATTGTCGTCTCCTTTCAGTGCTGACTTGGTTTTGATTTCAGATTAGTTTGTTCTTATTTGCTTTTCCAACACCATATGCAAAGATGCATGAAAACTAAAGGAGAAAAGACCAGATTTACAGATCAGCTGTAATATAAAACTTCCCAGCCCTGAAGCCAGCAGGACCAAATGTATCCGATAGAGCAGCAGCCGAGCAGCTCCCCTCCAAAGTCCCTCAAGGAGAGATAAAAGAGCCTCTGGACTGTTAGGCAGGGTTTAAAAAACCCCCATGTTTTCATTCATCACCACACAAAGCAGTGGCGTGGACTGTAGCTGCACACCTGCATCTGTGTTCCGGTTTGACCTTTCTTGTTATCCCTGCCAAAAAATAGATCTTGACAATAAATTCAGAAGAAGCTGGTATGGTTTAGAAAACAATAGCGGTGTCTCATTTCTCCTTTATTATTTCCACATCTGAAGGGTGAGTGTGAAAGAGGAAGCAAAGCCCATGCGCAGGTGGAAATGGAATGGGTAAGATTTAGCCGTACGGATGGTGTGGCAGGTCCGATGTAAATTGTTTCATTTCTGAGGACTTTTTCTGCCTGAACTAAGAATTCTTTTTAATAGGGAGGCCATTTTTCCTCATAATATAGTCTGTGGCCATTTTTTCCCCTTTCAAAATGAAGCGCAGTTTACTGAAAAACTTTCAAAACTAATTTTTTTTTTTTTTCATTCTTACCATGAACTTTTTGTTCTTAAAGCATAAAGTGCTGACAATGGCTATTCCTATAAAAGTGTTTCCTGGGGACAAGGAAAGGAATGTTTCCTAAGCACTCCTAGGCTGCCATGCTTTTAAGCCTTATTTAAAGTTTATTTCCAGTTGGATTTTTTTTTTTTTCTCCTTTTTGAGACAGGGGGTGGGGAACAGGACATAAACATTGCTGCAAGCTCAGGATGGGTTTTCTAGAACTGGTACTCAGAAAGGCTAGCCAGCAGCAGATTATTTCATTATATTTACTGATAAGAAAACAGCTCAAGAGGGGCCAGTCTGTCTCCTTTCCCCCTGGGGTTTCAGTTGGGAGGCAGGAGGGAAGTTTGGCCCTGTGCTCCCAGCACTGCAGAGCACACAGAGGTTTAGAGAGCATCGTTCGGGGCAGCTCTGTCTCCACCAGCAGTGCTGCTGGCAAATGGCTCCAGCGAAGGGCTTAGCTACTAAAGGATCCGTAATTCCTCCACTTTTGATGGTTGTCTCTGGTTACTGGATCCTCACTGCTGAGCCAATCCAGCCAAGCCGCCTGCACTATTTCTTTATCTTCTTGCAGGACCATGCCATTTTTCTTCCTACCGTGACTCCATCCCTCAAGCATCTTTCAAGGGCTCCTCCATATGTTTGCTTGCACTTAGTCATATTTTTCCTGTGTCCCCTCTCCTCTCAGCATAATGAGTCTTTGGCTCACATTCTGAATTGCTTGAATTCCCCCTCTTTCTTTCTCCTAGCTACCACCTCTCTTTTAGCTCTTACGGCTCATTATGTCCTAGCCATATCTGCAGTGTCTGTTTCCCAAAGCACATTCATTAGCTGTGGTGGAACATATGCAGAAAGTTTCAGGAGCCATGTAAGAAAAACATTAATAAAACCCGCTACTAAGTCCTGAACACAAGATTGATACCTGGGAACATCAGATGGTTGCCACTGGGACAGGTTCCCCTTAGCTATAAAATAATAGATGAAAATTGCTTCTGTATTTTGCACACCTGCACCGGCTTTGGTTTATGGTGGAACATGCCCAACCTGTAAGTAACTTTATATTTTCAGAAACAAGCCCCTTTTGCCCTTGTTGTATTTGTAGTACTTGAGCCTTAAGTAAAAGTTGGATTCAGGCTAGGCCTGTTAGTTAAGTGGTCCGGACTGAACATTTTCTTCCCATCTTTGTCGTGTATACCACCAGACATAGCACTGGAGGGGCTGGTTTCGTTCTCATTGAAGTCTTGAAATGCTTACTATTTGCAATAGCGAAGCTGAGTTGGGCTTCTTGCTCCTGGATTGAAAGCACTTGGTGATTCTGTTTTTACAACAGAGGCTCGGCTTGTGACTCAGGCTGACTTTCGGAAGGGTCATCTGGATAAATATGAAATCAGTGAAGGTCTGCATTAGATGCCATCCAGCAATTCAGTGCAGAAATGGTCTTGAGTCAGCTGGAGACTTACATCTGAGTTCAGGGAGGAGAAGAATGGGCTGGCTTGTACCATGGACCAACCCCTTCTTCCTTGGGGAGGGAAGTGTTCACCAAGTATTAACATCCTTCTGTATTTGATTTAATTTTTCAATGTAATTTGCAGACTTTACCACACTCCTTATCTCAATGCTTTCAGGAAATCCAGCCCTTTATTCCAAAACACGAATGTCAGAAAAAAAACTTCCCCCTTGCCCTCACTTATGTCCCCCCCTGCCTCTAGTTTGGGCAAACAAAAACATTCAGGTAAAACTTTCCCAAATGAGCTTTGTAACTAGGGGAAAAAATGTAATTACCTTGTTCAGAGAAAATAGACATTTTCCTCTAATTAAAAAATCCAATTTTCCATGGGGGTGGGGGGGAAATGGAGTTCAGTGTCTCTAGTCGCAGTATGTGCTTGAAGTGCATGGAGAAAACTGCACAGCTGGCAGCTCTGTGAATGAGCAAGTGGAGACAGCTAGAAAGCTCAAACTTTGTGGGCTGCATATGCAGGGGCTGCTTTTTAGCATCCCTTGGAGATGATATTATTTCGCCTTTTCCTCCTTTTATTGTGGAATTTTCCTCTTCTTCCTTTCCTACGCCTATTTAGATAATTTAGAAAAAAATTTGAAAAAGGAGGGGAGGAGAAGTCCAAATAAAACTTAATTATTTTTGAACCAGCTTCTTATTTTAGCTTGAAACTTTCAGAAAAGACTTCTGCTCTCACCCCCTGTGAAAGAAATCTATATTGGCCACCTCTAACTGTGCTAATCCAGCACCTTGCTGCCATAATAGTCTGCCTGATGTGCGGTAGAGTTCCAGGTGATTTGAAGGTGTGAATTTGGCTCTGAAATTTCAGAATACAGATACAGAGCCAGGTGAATGCGGGAAGCGACTGTAAGATCTAGTGAATAACCATGGCTTCCCTTCATCCTGCTGTGTGTGTTCGTGGCTAAGACCTCGGTTTGAAGGGAAGAGCAAAGACACAAAGAAGGTTCTGTAGCTTTCACAGTGGTTGTCCTCTTTCAGGGTGGTTTTTTGCTGCTCTGAAGGCATATTTCATGGGACACTTCACAGAATCAATGCAGCTCATCAGCAAATAGGTGCTATGTGCACCAGGCCTGTAAGAGGGCAGGCATTTGTTTTCACTGCACATCAGGGCCTTTCAGTCCTGCGCCAACACTGAACGTCTCGTCTGTTCTGCAGATCAAGAGAGGTTTTTGCACAACCTGAAATTTGTGCAGCAAATCAGAATTTATTCTATAGATACAGTTGGTGTTTATCTCCAATTAAAATCCTGGCAGAATATTTTTTGATTCTGCCAACATGACAGGCCACACCTGATTAATAAGCATCAGGTGCTAAAGTTCAGAGATGAAACTCCGTTGATGACAAGGCTTAAATTATCCTCTTTCCTATTTATTTTTTTCTACACATCTGAATGTGTATAAAAGCCCTGGCAAATGCATCATTTTAGAGTCTGGAGATAATGTTTGTTTAAAATACTTAAACTACCAGCTCCACAGGGTAGGCTTTGCTTTATAAAATAAACAGCTACCCATTTGATAACCATTAGCGTGTAGAAACTTAAATACGAGAAGCTTGCAAAACCAGGCCAGCGTACAGGCTCAGGCAATGCACGGGTGTCGTGCCTTGCGCTTTGGCAGGAATTTTGCCTGTGTTAGAGTCAGCCTCAGGCTTTCCAGTAGGGTGGATTGGCCCCTGGCAGCCCTGAGAGACTGGCTGACGAAACGTGAAGATGCTCTAGAAGTAATAGTTTGGGGAGGCTTACTCTTTTTGTTTTCCTCTGCCTCCTGAGCCTTTTTGTGGGGGCTTGCCTTTGTGTTCTCTGTAACCCCAATGGCCAGAGATGCATTTTTCTACTTACTGTGATGGAAAATATTAGAAGGGACAAAAGTTCTGACCAGAATGTATCCAGCAAGAGGAACAGTGCAAAGAATTGCACTACCATATGATCAGGCTGCGTGTGCCTCAGCGGCCAGTGATGTTACCCCAGCTTGCTATCACAGGGATGATCCACAAGTGGATCAGTTCATTAGGCTTTGTTACCCAAATTCCAACTAATTTTATTTTTTTTTTTTTTTTTTATCTAGTCCTGTATCAGTACCTTCTTTCCAGGTATATATTTTCACTGACTTAAGCATGTGATAAAGGAGGGCCAAATATGTTGGTCTTCATGCATATATAGCAAAATGAGTATGATGTAGATATTTCTCCCTGCCTTGTCTGTTTTAATTGTTGACTGTTTGTAGACCCTCTCAATATGTTTTATTTTGCTGTTTTTATCTTTTTATGATGCCTACTTCAGTAGGAACATGCAATCACTTAGGACCTCTAGGAACTGCCGTAATATAAATATCAGTAAACAGAAATGTGGAGAAAAGAAAACTGACCTCCAGATGGGCACGGGCTGGAATTTGAAGCTTCTGTGGTTCATGTGGTTTGCTGTCATCTAGGGAAGTGACTATGTTCTTCTGTTGCCCCAGCTCCTGAGTCAGATCTGCTTTGGACTTTTGCATGTGACAAATACTATCGTGTAACTTTTTAAAATATTTTTCTAGTGCTCTAGGAGGAGCTTGCACAGACAGTGACACTATCCAAATCACACTCTTACTGGCGGTTATTTTGCACAGGGAACTGCTGTGTTATTTTGCTGGTTAAACTTGTTCCTTCTCCAAGAGGATTTACTTCTGTTGTGTTCTTGGCGCAGCTTTTTATTACTGACTTCTCCTAAATGTAGATAGTGTTGCCTAACTTTATATTAAGGAAACCAGACTCTGGTTGATTCCAGGTAGTCTACAGTCAAGGGACTATAGTCTTAATCAGTGAATGCATCAGTGCACGCTAACTGGTGATCTGGTCTCAGCCAAGTTGAAATACTTCGTTCCAAATGGCATATCAAAGGCTAAATAACTAGGCAGTAACAGGCTAAGTAATGAAGTCTGGGTATCCCTAATCTTAGCCCTCTGTTTTTGTCACTCAGCAAGATAGTCTGTCTTAAAAGGAGGATAATGTTGCTCTGTCTACAGAGCGAACTACTAGAGACAGGGGTTTCAGTATTTTCTACTGTATCTGTGTATGGAAAGCCAGCAGGAGAAATTCTGCCCACATTTACACATATGCAACCCAAGTTTGCAGTTAACTGAGTGCAAAATGCTGTCCTGCATACACAAATATATTAGAAAACATGTGTATTTTATAAGGATCGTACTACTGGTTTTCAGCGTGGTTTTATTTGATGAAAGTTAACATGATATATGGTAATTGTTTATGCAGTTATGAGTCTTTGTTGACGTAAGCATGCAGTCATGGACTTCTAGCACATGGTTTTAATTTTTTCTTTGTTACTTTTATGATTTGACACTCTTTAGCCAAATAAAATATTTTTTGAGAATTGACTAATGAACATTCCCTGATTTATAACAAGACTGATTTATAGAGCATTAATAAAGAATAACAAAGTTTACCCTAAGATGACTTAGTCTTTCATTTCTGGTAGCTTACTAATGTGGCACGTGGTAGAAGATAGCGAAACATTGTAATGAAAAAGGCAAAGCAAAATTCCAGATTTGTTCCACAGGAATCCAGGAATGGGAAAACTCTTAGTATGTATGCTATTTGTGCAGCCCCAACTTTCAGATGACTGCAGCAGGTCTGAGTAATCTGCTATGGAAATAGTAGTTCTCATTCTTTTAATGCTATATTTTCTAGTAGTTCCTAATAACGTAGGTGACTTGCACCTTACTTGCGCTGGAAGTGATCTAAACTTGGTGATCTTATGAACTGACACCTTTGTAAGCTGGCAGCGTTGATATCTACACGTGTGCCTTCACTGAGATGAGGAGAATTGGGCAAAATGAGACACCTCATGATCATCAGAAAATCAATGTATACTGCATCTGGCACAGCAGCAAGGCAAGTACTAGTCTAATAGCTTTCTGGCACGCTCCCTCTGTAGACATGACGTTTGTGGAAATGTAATTACATTTCATAAAAGAAAAAAGAATTACAACAGAATGGAAAAGAAACACCAACTCAGTTGACACGAATAAAGAAAATATCCTATAAGGCTGAATAATAACCATGTCAGTATCAATTATATGCTAATTGTTACTGTAGTTCTGCTATTTGAGTGTCTCAGCAATTTAACCGTGTAAAAATCCATGATGTTGATCCTTTTCTTCCTGTAACAATCAAGGTTTTTCTTGAATTTTTGTGCCAGAGGACCAGCCTCATTTGTTCATGTTGCAGGTTTATTAGGGTGCAATAGGGTGCACTTCCTCCATGTGCCTCTTTCTTGGTGCACCTCCATCCTCACTTGGTAAAAGCATCCCAATCTCAGTCCAGCACTATGCCCACTAAAGATGAAATTGCTGTAGATGACTGAGATTTTGGAGACGTTTCTACCTGTCTGCTATGCTCTGGGCTGTCAATGATAGCTCATGTCACAGGAGCCAGTCGGTGTCTGCCAGATGGCAATGGCTCGGTCCCTTCCCCTTGGGTTGGACTCAAACCAGTGACCTACAGCTGAAAAGCAATGCAGGCTGCAGCCAGCTCCCTAGTTATGCAGACTTTCTATACTATGGGGAGTGAGTTTACAGACTCTTGTTTAAACTTCCTCACTTTTGCAGTCTCGTTTTCTTGCTCTATGCTTTGGGGCAAAATTGTCAAAGTATTTGTGCTCTGTCTCACATCACCAGACTGAAAATATCATTAGAGATTTCTGCTAGGGTAGCAGTTCTCTAACTTGCTATTTTGCTGCTTCTCCTATTTCAAACCATAGAGAGGCTTTAATTTATTTATTTATTGCAAAAAAAAAAAAAAAAAAAATCAGGGTTTCAGTCCTCAGCAGATGCTCTGGACAAGTTTGAGACCAACACTTAATTTTGGCTGCAACTCAGTTCTCAGTGTTTCCTCACATAAGACATCCTAAGCAAAGCAGTAATGCTAAAAAAAAAAAAAAAAAGAGGTAATAAAAAAGTAAAAATCCCACTAAACTCATGCTGTACCATAGGCAGCATGTATTTACTCACTCAACAGTCCATGTATTTACTCGCTCTGTGCCTCAGTTTCTCATCTGTGAAGTTATTAGAGTAAGACCTCTATTGCCTTGTCTACTTAGGTTTTGAGTGCTTCTGAGTGAGCTGTGCCTTGTATGAGACCATGCAGAAGCTGGAAGAGAACAGCCAGGCTCTTTTTGGGTGCATGGTGCTGCAGGTAGTTCTGCTTTTAAAACGGATGCAGCTGAGACTTGTGGTTTTGTTAACCAGCTTGCAGGTTACAGGCAAGCTGAATGCAAATGCCAAATCCTGCAGCAGTGTACTTAGGCATAGCTCCGGTGCTGGTGTTGAGAAGGGATTTGTAGCACTGCTTGTTGTAACAAGGATTAAAATTATCAGCATAGCAGAACACCTACTTTTCATCTTAAATTGCAAAACTTTGCTATAAGGGGCTATTGTCCCTTTACACATGTTGCATTGCTCTCTCTGGCATTAAATTCTCTGAGCAGCGGTGGAATAATAAACTTCTGTGTATGTATTCTGCATTAGTCCCTATTCAATGCTTAAGACATAGATTGGAAATAAGCCAAAAAGAAATGCGAATTTGTGGATCTAGGGGATGGTTTCCTTTTTTTTCTCCCCCCCCCCCCCTTTTTTTTTTAAATAGCTTCCCCAAATAGCATTTGCTCAAATTTGGGACTCATCTCTCATATCTGGGTTTATCTGTTTGGCATAATTGGCATGTGAATGCATGCTTTGAGAGCCTGTAAACACTGTAGTGCTAACAGAAGAATAGAGACACAAGGTGCTAACAGATTTCAAGAATAATGCTTGGGGAAACAGGGTTCAGCTTGACCTACTTTTCATTAGCTTTATTCTTTAAAAGAAAAGCAAAACAAAAGACTCAACTATTATTTAATTTTCTGGAGCACTTAAAAAAGCGCCTGAAGCATTCCATCTGAAATGGAAACCAGGAGAAAATGCCTGAAAGCCTGACAGTGTGATACAGAAAGCAAGCATAAGATGATGATCATTAGGCAGAACAAGTAAAATAATTAAAGAAAAACATCCAGAAAATAAAGTTAAGAGATACTGTATCATCAATTTTACTAATAGTTGTAGTCCATGTTAAGGTGTATCACACCGAAGTTACTTTCACTTGCTGTTGGAGAACAGTGGAGCAATAATATACTAAATAACATGATTCTGTTATTAACAAATACGATCCCAGACTTAAAATACCATGTGGTTGGCCTCTCGAGAGGTTACCACAGAGCAGTCACTGGAAATATCAGACTTTGCTTACTTTTTGGATGAGAAAGTTTTCAAAGGTGCTTGGTATTCCTGCCAGAAGACATTGCCCTGAGCACTGTGTCTGCTGCCTCCAGGACCTCAGCTGCTTTAGAAATGGACATAGTGCATCTGCTAGCCAGTGACAGGCTTACCACCGCACCAACAGTGCAAAAATTGATTACACTGCTCACTACAGAAAAGTGTCTGAGTTACAATCATGGTAACTTACATACAATGGTATAGGAAAGATTAGAAATGTAATGGGGACTTTGCTGTTGCTGTCATTTCTGAGTGAATGGAACTGAGATACCAAGGGTGTCAATAACAACAGAAAACCTCAAGTAGGTTGGTTTTAGTGCTGTAGGAGTTTACATCTCCCCCAAAGGCAGAGTTGATCCAAGGGATAGTGGAATCGCCAAGAAAGCTCTGAGTCAGCAGGGCTTTGAATGGCTGCTATATCAGACATAGACTCAACCATATGAAAGCACTTAAACAAGTATGCAGTTGTTAGCACATTAATAGTTTTGATAAGAAAGATAAATTTCCTTATAATGCTATGCTGAGGCCTCGTGAGATCTCAGAAATATGTTTCACTGAAATTATGTGTTGCTTTAGTTTTAGTATTTGGGCTACATCTCTGGAGCCTTTCCTCCCTGCATATGTCCCTAGCAAACCTGCCTGGTACAGGACTGAAAAAGGCATTTCCAGATCTGCCTCAGCCAAGTGCTGACAGCACACATCCTGGGAATGAAGACAGTAAAGCTGGGGAGCAGAGCGTGCTGGATGACAGTCTGTAGTAGCTGCTTCCAGTGAACTGTTTTGAACCATCTCCAGCCCAGCCCTAGCAATAATAACTGGAAGTGTAAGCTGCCTTGGAGGCAGGTGTTGGTAAGGATGAGCAGCCAGTTGAGAGAAACTTTCTCTCCTGTTTCACATAGAGGTCAGGATGCATAGAGGAATTTTTAGGGGCTCTGTGCCCAGCACTAGTCTCGTTCTGGGAAATGGTGACAGTATAAGGAGTGTGATCCAGAATTACAAACACTAGTAAAAAGGAGGAGGAGCAAGAAAGGGGATTGACAAACAAAAACATGAAAGGTGGGATTACTGGGAGAGAAAAAGAAGAAATCAAGAGAAATTAATCAACTGACAAACACACTCCAAGGGTCTGAAGGGAAGACTGTAGGTGCTGTCTTTCTGCTCTGCATGTTCACAGTGCTGCTATCCAGCTCAGTGCTGGCCTCTGCCTACCACCGTCTTACAACTATTGCTTATAGTGGCTGTCTCTCTGTATGTATATGTATGTATACGTACAAGTGAAATCGACTTCATTTTGCTCCCTTTTCCTTTTTTCTTCTGAAGTTGGATGCAAATGTGCAGAGCCGGGTGAGAACCAGCTCTCAAGGGTGGACAGCGCTGCTCCTTTGTAGTGGTTGTGGTGCTGCGTGCTCAACTGGGACAGGGTGGGGGAAAGGCGCAGGCAAGGCAAGTGCTCGACAGTGATTACTGCAGTTGTGGAGCAGGGACCTCAGCATTACAAAATGCTCTCTGGACATTGTGGCGTTCTCTTGACGCTTGCACAAGCGGGAGATATCTGGCATTCCAGTTTGTTGATGGAGAAACTTGGATGACCTATCTCATAAGCGAAGGTCCCAGGGACAGTCAGCGTTGTGTTGAACAAAAACCTGTTCCTCAAGCTGATGTCCTAACCGCTGCGCACTGCTTCCTGCTAAAGCACAGATGCGATGCTCGAGTGAGCTGAGCTGTTATCTTCCAGGTGTCATTTTGCATATATCCATCTTTAAGAGACCTAATTTTCTACTTATGGGGAAATGTTTTTCCATGGGTATTGGCATGGAGCAACGAAGACATCCGGTGGCTGGTTGTGTTAATGGCAGGTGAGCACACGTTCCTCACAGGGAGCCGCGCTGAGGTTTTATATAGCCAAAGGTGCTGCGCCAGATCTAGTTAAAGTTTCATGTTGCAGCCACCCACCAAGTCTGGAAGCACACACCTCCCACATACAATGCTGTGTCCTACCCCATGGGGGCTGAGTTACCAAGCTGCCTCATCGCTGTATCCCTGAATCTACTCTTATACAAAGGGGGTTGGGGAGGAGATTTCAAGGTTATTATATTTTTAATCCCCACTCCCACTTCCCCTCATGGCTCTTAAGCAAGAGCTTGTGAAGATTTCTCCCTGAAATCTGGTAACCAGTGGACCAGATGCTCTGGCCTTTTCCTCTGGGACTTTCAGCTACAAGTGCTACCAGTGACCTTTGAGGACTCCATAAAAACAGCCCAAACCGTGCACTGTTTTCCCATAGACCGTCACTGTGGAAACTACAGTCTTTCTTTGTGCTTCATTCATTTTCAATTTGGCCAGCCCTGCTGCTGATATATGGACAAATGAGGAAGCGGGAGAAGAGAAAAGAATACTTAACAGAGGAGACCGGCAAATAAAAACTGTTATGTTATGCTGTCAAGCTCAAGTGTGAATAGTGCTGCACCTGGAGAGCGCTGACAAAGAGGCTGCATTCATGCCCAGTCCCTCGTGTGTGGGAAGGCAGCAGACGTAAAGGAGTTGCCGTGTCAAGAGCGTGATTCAGGAGACCTTCCTTGTTCGGGATTAATCATATAAAAGGGAGGCGTGAGTAAAAATATCCTGTTCACAAGAATATCCTGTCGGCTGGATATATGTATTGATATTAGCTGAGCAGAGCTGCGGAGAGGTCCGAGACATCTGGGAGATGAATCATCCCCATCCAGAACTGGAGCAATTAGCTACATTTAGACCAGCAAAAGGCCTTGAAAGGTGTCTAATTGAGTGGCTTGCAACTGCGCCAGGAAACAATGTGGATTTGACAAGAATCCCGCAATTAATTTCTGTATTGACCTAGTGGGACACCATTTGCTAATGTGGACAGATTATCCTAGATAACTAATTCAATTCTTACAGCATCCACTACAGACATAAATGTTTTGTTAACTAGGGGGAAAGTAAAGGAGGTAGTTAATGGCAAGCCTTTCTTGCAGCCTATTATTAAATCTGTGACCGTTTAAACATAAAAAGGAGTTTTTGGCAAGGTCAAGGCCATACACTTCTTGGGAGCATAAAGTTCAAAATTCTGCTCTGGCAGCCCCAATGGTTTTGAACCACTGTGTTAAACTATTTTAAACAAGCACACGTTTACTCGAAGACAAATTTAGAAGCTTAATAAAGGAAGACATGTCAAATCCAATTTATAGGTATTAAACAAAATAGAAGCGAATTATGTTCTAGGTAGGTGTGCAAACTTAATTTCCCAAGAAAAATAGCAATGATTGCCTTTATAAATACTAAAAATAAAAGCTTTTGAGCTTACTTTAAATATTTTTTTTAACAGTGACAATATTTTTTAAACATCAGTCTTTATTATATGGAATTGCAATATAAGTATTAAAATTCCTGCTTTTAGTTGGACCAAAAACGTGATGGCTAGACCTGAGAACTTGTTGGCAGATTATGATTGGCAAGATTAAGCCAGCATTAATTTGTGAAATCCAGAGCTTCACAATTTATTAGTAATTATCTGTGTGTGTATGTGCAGTGCTCCCCAAGAGGAATAGCTTTTCTATGACAAGTTGAAAAAGGAATAGTAGTGTTCTGGGGAGCAAGGTCTAACTCAACAAGCAGGGAAGCAGAAATAGGTTCCTTTTAACGATGGTGACTTTAGCTTTTTTTCTTGGTGGTCATGTTAGAGGAACTCTGTAGCTTAACTAATCATGTTGGACTGTGGCTTTGCTATCAAAACCCTTTTCTGGACAAAAGAAGTTTGTATAAAATTGGCCCTTATGAAGCAAAGAGGCTTATAGCTGCTCCTTTGCAGTGGCCAGATGCAGAGCTGGGCTGCAAAGCAGTGTGAGTTACCTTTGGATAAGTAGGTGCAGACAGGTCGAAACTCATTGTCTGAGCCAAATTGTGAGTAGATAAGCTGAAGAGGACTACCCTTGTGATAACTTCCAAGGGAGGTGCCTATTAATACAAGAAGTGGCTTGTTTTATTATTTTAGTAAATGCCGAGAAGCCCTAAGGGGTATCTTCCTTCCGACCCCCATCGGCATGAATGTAAACCCTCCTGAACCCCATCAGACTCAGCCCTGAGTCTGGCTCCACTTCTGCCAGCTTGGTAAACTCTGTCTCTTGGTCAAGGTTTGTGGCAGTAGTAACTATTCAAAATAGCTCCATGTTTTACTTTAGGGAGTAGGATTAGGGAGGAAGGTTAGTCCGATGACAGAAGAAGGGTTAGCAGAATTATTAATCTACAGATTAATAATTAAGAATTACAATAATAATAATAATTAAGAAGCAATTACAGATGAATGTGTGGTAGATGCTTCAGGGTTTACAATCAGCCCTGCTTCACACCTCGCAAATGGCTCAGTCGGTCTCGCCAAGTGCCTCAGCAGCTCTTTGCCTGTGCACCACAGCTTGGGGGGTGATGAGGGTTGCTGCTCTCTGGTGCAGCTGCATGCAGATGCTGCTGCTGCGGGGCAGTTTCATCCCTGAAGAACTTGGACGTTCAGCAGATGGCACGCAGAATTGAGCGGGCAGCAAAGGGGCAAGCTGGAAATCAGACTCCTGCCCATGGTAGAGCCCATCCCTGCTCACCCCAGGTCTGTCTGCTAAATGGCTTTTCAGTTAGGTCTGAATCTTCCCCCACTTTGCCGCAGAAAGTAATAAGGAAAAAAACCATGAACTCCAGAAACAATTTTTTGTGTTTAGAGAAAACCCATGTTTGATTTTGACAGGAGTCAAAATCTTCAAGGAAGAAATCAAATTTTGGAGCAGCTTGTATGCAGTAGGTCAGTAGGAACAGCAATTTGGAGTGTTTTGCAGAAATTTCAGTATGAAGTGGCAAGGCCAGTCCAGACAGCAGGAAAGGCTGGAACGCTGCTGCATTAGCTCGTGTTTGCCAAGGACTCGTGACTCTAGATAAAATCTACTCTGGACTGAACAAACGTGGAGTTTTGGTGACAAGAGCTGCATAAGTAATAGTCTATAATTTTTTTCTCCAGAAGTTCTTTTAAGGTAATACAGCTTTCTGACAAAGGAGATGTTTCCATTAAAAAAATGTTCATTCCTTCTTTTCCTCCCCCCACCCACCCAAAAAATGAAAGCCTTCAACACTCAAGAACAAATAAACAAGAGCACGTTCTTGGGTTTTGTGTTGCCTTTCATTTATTTGTTTGGCTTTCATTTTAAAATAAATAATTTCATCTACCAAGGTCAAAACAACAGAGCTGCTCTAGAGGGGAATAATCCCTTTTCCTGACCTAAGTGACTCTGTTAAAAGGTTATCCAATGGACCAGAACGGAACTCATTTAAGTGACCAGATTGTTTTTTATGACATCCCTAATATACGAGCTTATAAAAGGAAATGAGGCTGATGCCTGTGACAATTGGTTGAGCCCCAGAGAAGGGGATGGCGGCTCGTTCCTGCTGAGGAGTGGCTAACAGGGAGAGCATTTTGGGGCCGGTAGCAGTGGTGGTATTTTGCTATCGTTAATGTGTTGGGGGATTATGTATACAACACAATGGTGAAGTTGCTGTTGAGTCGAAGTAGTTTCTGTTAGCAGCAACAAGAGAAGAAATTAAGAATGAAGTAGCCTTAACTGGTTTGAGTCCACTGAGGAGCTGAGGCACTTGGCCCCAAAGCCAAATTTCAGCCTTAGCGTAAGTGTCCTCCTGTAACGCACAACGCTAATGTGATGTCAGAGAAGTGTTTACAATTTATTTCCAGTTATTTATTTTAATTATTAAAGTGGGAGTTTAGAGGTTTTGCTTGCTTGTTTTTTAAACAAGCAGTTGTAAGCTGAAGTTTAGTGGAGCTAAGTGAGGGCAGCCAATAGAGCAGATGTTATTGCTGTACACAGCAGGAAAGTTTCATTTCATCAGGGTCCGGTAATGCAGTAGAAGACGGTTGGCAGAAATAGGCAGGATTTCTCTTGTACCCAAGCAGGTTCTGAATTTCTTGGATACCTTGAGGAAATAAAAAGAACTAGGAACTCATGCATGCAGTTGGTGAGTTTCTACTTGGTATAGTGACAGATATAACATAAAGGGTCTGGTAGGTTTTACTCCATTAGATTTCAGAATGATCTTCCCCGTGACTGCTGCAGACTCTGGATGTGGTCCCCAGCTCTGTGGTTAGCTGTGTTGAGGACATAAAATGAGTAAGAGGAAGAGATTGTGCAAGATCTTCTCCATGCTTCTCCCCATGAGGAGAGAAGGGATGTGAGCTTGTTTGACTTGGGTAGACAAGTAACCCACTTATTTTGCTGTGAGGACAAAGGCTGAACTTCTCTTGGGCCCAGAAATGACACAACAGTTCTCCTGGAAATCCTGATGAAAGAATTAATTCACAGGCTCCCAGTTCTTCAAGACAGCTCTGCTGGGCTGGGCTGCTCTACAAGCTGTGTTTTAATGGATCCAGGAAAACTTTGTTGTCCTTCTTGCTTCCCAGCAGGAGTTATGGGAAAACACTGGAGAATTAGCAGTACTCATCTAGTCACTACTCTCAAATGTCTTGTCTGTGGGCCAGCCAAGGCAAGCTAACAAGCCCACCCATTTAAGTTAAGAATTCTTCTTCTGTGTGAGGTGGTAACTCAAGTTACAGTATGAGCTAACTTGGCAGTGAAAAAGTGTTTAAAAGGAATTTTCCTAAGGCCTTTCAAATTTTGGAGGAAACATTAGAAATAGGTCACTTCTTCCTCTCACAATGAGATGGTGTCTCTCAATAATATTACTAACTGAGCTTGTTTAGATGAAATAGGAAACACAAAATAAAATAATCGCATTTTGATCATTCGTACTAACAGCTGCAGAAATGATTGTAAAGCTGCGGGTTTGGTCCATTGTTGTGTGAACAGACTTTATGATGATTTCTCTTCATCCTTCATGTACAGGAAGAAATGTCCAGGAGCGTGTTTTGTAATACTCCTGAACTCTTGGTAATGTGAGACCTCCTTAAAGCAATCTATTAAATCTTAGCAGAGAAGGGGGAAGAGACCACTGCTTTCTGTGTGTGAATTATGAGGTGTGTGGATTAGCGATGGGAATATTAACGAGGCTTTACTGTACTACTTCACACAGTGTATTAGTTATCCTGTCAATCTTACTGCTGGGGGAGGTCACCAAGTCACATGTGTGAGCAGACTGGGAAATGGGATGGGTGACTCTTCTACTACAAAGAGTTGAAATTTCCTTAAAATTTGCTTCTGAATTGCTTGATCCAGGGCATCAATGAATAGCTTTGATTTTAAAAAAAAAAAAAGAAAAAGAAAATTCCTTACCCACTCTCCCCCCCCGATCAAGCACCTGAATCAAGGTGCTTCAGTGGAACTGTCATTTTATCTGACAGTTATTGCAAACTTGACAAACAGCTTAAAAAAAAAACAGCGGTTTTTGTTTGCAAGTCCGATGTGATGCTTTTTACTACCTTCCTAAGGCCAGAGCTCCTGGGATTCTCACTGAATTTAGAAGTGCTAGAGCAGAAGGCTGTCACTTTGTGGATTTAGAAGACCAATTCAAGCTGCATGTCTCTGAAATATCTTCCTGGAGGTCACTTGATCTGAACATCTGAGAATACTCCCATAGCCTGAGGCAAGTTGGTGAATCCCAAGAGCTGTGCTCCAGAGGCTGAGCCGTTCTTTGTAAGAGCTCACGTTATTGCTAGCACCAGAGATCTTGCTCAACCCATAGGTACGCTTCTCAGAGCTGTTTTGAGCCAGCTTAATGGGAATCTGTATCAAATAACTAGTAATGATGGCTGTGGGGGGAAACAAAATTACTTGCCTGACGATTGAGTCATCTTTGTTTCATCTTCCCACAGCTCTTAATTTGCTTAAATTCCCCGCATCCTTTGTGTGACAGTTGTCCTCCCGCCTCTGCTATTGATTCCCATATGTTTTACCTCTGGACTGGAAGTCCACTTATATACAGTTGAGTTCTTTCTCTTTTTTTCCTTGCTGCTGGGAAAATGAGGTTGTTCTTGTAGTTAATTTATTGTTCCTTTTCACCACATGATATCATCTCCTTCCAGATGTCTTTTTGAGATGTCAGTGATTCAGTCCTATCTGAAACTGGCATCTGAGTCTTCCACACATGAAAAGGAGCACGCGTTGGAAGGTATCATCATCTGTTCATAAGACTCAAGTAATCTTTCCTGTGCTTGGCATTTGTTGTCCTACAAATAAACTCCTTTCTTAAAGATAACAACTTAATTATAGGCTTTGAGTTCAGTGGAATATGTTGGTGAATCATGGGTGAAAGGGGCAGAGGAAAATTCTGCAGATACACAGGCAAAAGGTTGGGATATGGCAATCAAATACCACTCTTACCTTTTCTCCTTGATTGTAGTGCTGTCCCTGCTCGTTGTGTCCTTGCGAAGAGATTAGTGTGATTTTCCTCAAAGATTAAAAATGCATTTAATGCATCATTTCCCTTCACTGTTTATACAAATTGCAGTGTCTAATTGCAGAGATATCTGTAACATATCTTATAAAAAAGAATTGTGCATCTTCTGTCTCTGGGGACAGCTTTTCGACATAAAAAGCAAACGGAAGTTACCAACGATTTATTTTGTGTTTGCTTTGGGATTTTATTGCCAAATTGCTATTCTGATTTGCCATGGAGAATGCTTTAAGTTATTTCTCTAGCCTTAGTCAAAGAACAGCTATCCTAGTGGTACTCGGGGCATGCTCGATCCTATAGGCAGCTGTATTTAATGCACAGCACTAGAATCTGCTTGAAAAAGTGACTCTGCTACTTCCCATATAGTTCCAGTTAGCGTCAACCATCTGCATTTGGACAGATCTGTCCCACCCGAAAGACAGACAAGTGTGAGAAAAGAAAGGGAGGAAGAGAAAGAAAAAAGATTTTCTCAGGGTCACCCAGCAGGGTCAGGAAGAGAACTAACCTGTCCCGTTTGCAGGCACTTATTTCTCCTGGAGTTAGACATAAATCCTGATCTGTGGGAGGAGGAAGAGCGCAGCTGTACACATCCATCTGACAGGCTTTAGGGCACACAAGTGAAATACTGATGGAAAGCACCCTGTAATGACTGCAAAGTGAGACCTAGCTGGGGCTGGTAGGTGTGACTTCAGGTGCTAAACTTCACTAACTGATGCAGAAAACAGACATTTCTAGGGCTGCACATCTGCTGGGCACTTCAGTTTCTTTTGTGCCTGCATGTTGGATCTTACACTTCCCTGGGTATCTAATCTTAGCTTTCTGAAGCACAGAAATGCTGCTTTCTGACTTTTATCCCCAGGTCTGTCTTCAGCCAGCACTAGCTTATCTTTGCTCTGGATTGCTCTGAGGGGCCCAGCTTTCACCTGTGTATGTCTCCCATCAGGGACTTCCTCCTCTGGCTGTGAAAGTGAGCCAGAGACCTGATTGTGTCTCCTTTCACTGTCCTGATAGATCGGGGAATTGTTACTTAGGCAATAACAAATTGCCTAAATTCAGGCCTCGAGTGACAGCTCTCGGCAATCTCTAACCACCCCTGCTTGAAAACATCCAAACTTTTCCAGCTATTGTGCCCGGTACATGCTACAGCCAAGATCATATTCCTGAGAAGGTATATCCTACATGCACTGTGTAATGCAATGTTTATCACTGAAGATAAAACAGATTTGGGCTTTGTCTTCTGTTAACACACTCTTAAGCAGGCTAGATCCTCACCTGATATAAATTAAAGTAGCTCTGTGCAAACCAATGGAGAAGTGCCAGTTTATACTGGTTAGGTAATATCTGTGCATTATTAATCAGGGCTTAGATAATGTTTGTAGAAACTTAATTCCTCAGCCAGCAGATAAATAGCTAAATAAGATATAAAGCGGTAATGAGTGAAGGAGGCCAGAAATACATAGTGATGTGGAAATGTCTGCAATGTGGTTGTTGGCTGTGATAGTTTCCTTTCCTAAAGGCCAGGTGGTACCTCCAGGCACAGGAGGTTAGCGCTGGGATGTGGGGTCAGCAACCCGTTGCAGGCAGCATCGGGAGGTTAAATCTTAAGGTTTGTCTATGCCTGGAAATTAACCAAAACAGCTATTCCAGCGTATCTGGAATAGCTATTTTGGTGTGTTTCCAAGTGCAGGCTGCTTTGAAATGCTAATGCTTGAAGCTGTTTAGCTTTTATTTACAATAAGAAATAAAGATAACGGCCCGCTAGAAACTTAAAGGGATGGGGGGATGTTTGGGATTAAAAAAAAGATGGGGTGGCTTTTCTTTTATTACAAACAGTGACTGAGTATTGCTGGTTTGCACCAAGGGATAAGATGACACTGTGGCAATGAGTTTTCTGGTTGTGCTCTGGAGGTTAATGACATTGTGTAATGAGGATCTTCTACCAATATTTAGGCTTCTGCAGAAGAAGGGGGGAAAATTCTGTTCTTGTAGCAGGTAGGGTGATGAGATTACATCACATCGAAAAAGAGTCAGGCTAAGGAGCAGGATCAACTTTCTGGCATTAAGAACAGTACACTGCCAGGTTGTCTCCCAGGGAGGCTCCATATTTAAGAACTGTACATATTTAAGAACTAGACAGAAAATAACTTTTTAGAACAACACAGGCAGCAATGAGTCTGCCTTGGGATAGCGGATGGGTAAGGAGATGTGCTAGCACCACTTTCTGAGATCTGTCAGGTGTATCTGGGCTATGGATGTGCCCTGCAAACATAACATAGGATGTCTTGCAGTATCCTTGCTCTCTGATTACATCTGTCCTGGTCCACCTGTACACTTACAGTAGATGCCTGCAGAAGAGGCTGCCCCGGCCCTTGGGGGCTGTGGGGATGGGGAGAGGAGTCTGCCAGCGGAAGATGCACTTTTGAGTGCAAGACAGGATGCTCTACAGAGAACTTGTGTGGCCATCGGGACATCCCAGGAAGCTGCTGTAATAAAGGCTCTAGGAATAACTGAATTATTCTGCAAAGGTCCCATGGGAAGGCAGCAGGGTCCTACCTGTTTGCGCGCTGCTGACAAGGGGCCACAGCTGATCGCCATCCTCCAGCTCTGCATGAGCAGCAGTCTGCACATGGGAGGACCATCCAGAGCCTTGGGCAGGCCAGTCTGCAGGGGCTAAGGGCTGTTTATCTTTTGGAGAACTGGAATGCACCATTTCAAACAGATGGCTCTATCTTCTGGAGATATTTCCTGGCAGTTTCTTTGAAACTTGAATTTGAATGGGCATAAGAGACTTAAATTTCCAACAAAATCCTCACTTCAGCCTGAAGGAGGGCTCTGAAAGGCTCAGTCTATGTCCTTCCCTTGGCATGGGGGCTTTTACGTTTGTCAAAATGTGTGTATTTACAGCTCCCTGACTGGAGCCTGCATGGCAAAATGGATACTGCCATTCCTGCAGCTTGACTGTGAGGGGCCTGGGCCTGAAACACCTGCTTCCCCCAGGAAACCTGTCACAGGGTGCCAGGAGTCATGGTCGGGCTGGCCAGGGGTTGTTCCATAAAGTCAGTCCATGCAGGATGCCCCATGGCTCTGTCATGGCCCGTGAAGGCTTTTTCAGCGTCCTGGGTGGGACAGGAGGAGAGCTGGCAAGCACGAACCCCCATGGCATCCTCGCAGCCTCTCCAGAAGGGCACACAGCGGCTCAGTCCTGCCTCGGCTGCAGATGCCCAGCCTTTGGGGAGAAGGAGAGCAAGTATTAAAAGGACTAGCGGCTAAGGTAAGTGTTGACTGTAGCAGGTACCCTAATGATGAATGGCATGAATGGACAATCACTCCTGCCACAGCAAATAAACCCTGTCACATGGAATCCGGCGTTTTCCAGGCAAATCAGCTTTCACTGCGGGCTGCCAGTGCCAAATGAGCTTCATAAAGCACCTGCAGATCTGAGCGTCAAGCAATTATTCCACTATCTTGCCTAAAAACAAAAAGGGCCCTGCCCTTCGCTCACCTCCGACCTTTTCCAGCTAACATAAACTAATTATATTTGCGGCAGGAGGAGGAGGGGGGGGGGGTAAAACCCACCACCCCAAACCTTTCTGCGGGTCTTGCGGGGGGCTGTCAGCAGCGCTGCCGAGGTTTGCGGGGTGTCTTGAGGCTCCTTCATCAGGTCATAGCGCCGGGGAGCTCCTTCGCCCAAGTGCTTAAAGAGATCCGGGGGGGCTGAGCCCCGGGCCCGGAGAAGCAGGGCTGGGAGCGGGGCTGAGCCCCGGCCGCCCCGGGACAAGAGAGCCTTTGTTCGGCATCACTTAGCAGCAATTACAGCCCGTCAAAACAGTTTTTGTTTTACGACAACGTGTTAATGGGCCCACGGTTGGGTGTGAGAAGTAACCCAAGCCCCATGCACTGAAGCGAGGTTAGAGGTTAATTGAGACTTTCTAACACAGCGCATGAGATTTTTGCAACCTTTTGCAGCGAGGGAAGTGGGGAACAAAAAGGAGATAATGTGATACAATTAGTTGGAAAGCAGGAGGGTCAAAATTCCCAGATGGAAAGGAAAACTGGCCAAGTGAATCAGGCCAGATGGGCCACCTGGACCATAACAAATGCCAAAAATAGCTTCAGTCCTTGGTCTGGTGGATGAGGCAGTAGGTGGTATGTCTGTCCTTCACAGTGGATTTAAAAAAAAGAAGAAAAAAAAAAAAAAGGCAAGGTCAACATTATAAACAGCAGCAGCCTATTGCAATTTGTATTCCAGATCTATGATCATTAGTGCAGCTCGTATTTTTGAATTTATTTTCTTTATTTCAAAGTAATCTGATTTTAACCCAGCAGCCCCCTTCAGACATGCTCGTGGTACTGGTCTGCTGATAAACTTTGAGCTTTCAATCATTTGCATTGCTTTCCCCTGCACAAACCTTCGGAGCATTATTAACTAAAGCGTTAACACTTGAAGACAGGTTTGGCAGCAGGGGTTCCCCGCGGTCAGCATGACGGTGTTTCGGTGCACCCAAGGTAACCACCTGCTCCTCGCTCCCCTCCCTCCGCAGCCAGTGACTGCGTGGACGCTGCGCCAGGAGCTGGGGATGATGCTGGTTAGGGTGCCCAGAGATGTGGCTCTGGGTCTGCCTTCCTTGGAAGATCGCTAGAGCTAATGCGCTCGTCCCCTTACTCGGTGCTGCTTCAGCTGCTTCCTTCCTCCTCCGTACTTTGTCATTTTTCAAGACCTCTGCAGGGTGACGTGTGTAAAACAGGAAAAAAAAAATTCTTGTATTTGCCTCCAGCTTGCACTGGAAATGAACTGCAAGGTGACTAGAAGTGCCAAGTCATTTTTGGCACCTGTTCAGTGCTTATTTGTTTTCCTAGAGCCAGTGTGATTAGTTTCCTTCACTACCTCGAGACCATATAAGCTTCCTCTATTGAAGCTGAATCATCTGCTGCAGGTGCCTGTAACTCCTTTTCTGTGTCACGTACTCATGTTTGGGGAAACCACGCATAACCAGTGTGACATGCGGGAAACGGTGCCACCCGTGCATCCATTGCATATAGCTGCCTTTTCCTTGCTGCCTCAGCAGCTTGTACGTGCTGGACTTGACAGCCCTTAGTTGGTGCCTTCACCCTCCAGTGGGCTGAATGAGGCTGATGTCTAACGAGGAGCCGCTGCCAGCCCTGGGGTACCTGGTACAAGGTCAGTGAAGCCCAGCTGGGCTTCATTAATGAGGACTGGCCTGGTGGAGAAAGAGCATTGGCAGGGGGACAATGGTACTGTGCAGCCTTCGGAGCCCGAACCACCAGCTTGGCAGCAAGGGAAAAGCAACAAGTTAGTAGGGCAGTGGATTGCCAAGGCTGAGCCCAACTTTGCTGACCCTGCCCTTCTCTTTTTTCCACCTCTCTTTCCCCATTCATACGCCTAAAAGCAAATGTGGGGAGGGGGATGTAGAAAAACTCAGGAAAAAGTGAAAGGGGGAAACAGAAGTGGGAGAAAACGGATTGCATTTCGTATCTGTGGATTACCTAATGTGCCTGGTCTAATTCCCAGGTTCAAAGTGGCCAGTTACTGCACAGAGAGAAAAACAGAGGAGGCTTGAAATAAAAGCAGAGCCCAGCCATTCAGAAGGTTTAAATGAGAGAATTGACTGATTTGGACAAGCCTGGCTGTCCTCTAGCAGGATCTCACTCTGTAACCAGAACATTGCTAGGTTTTAGAAGTTATATGCAACAACCAGACAGGTCTAGGAATGGGACTTGTCAACAGGAGACATAATAAACCGCTAAGCTTTCATGGAGGACCCCAGACAGACAAGTCTTGTAGCTCTGTGTTCATCCAGGATCTTTCCCGTGCTGTAAAGGTGCCCAAAGTGAGCACTCTTCAGAAGATGCTGCAGTGAACTCATTACAAGGGTATTTATGGTACATAATGTGTTAGAGCCTGTGCTTGCCATAATTACTTTTCTACCCAGGTGTGAATCTCAAATGAACACTATCCCTGACTTTCCCTGACTCCTCCCCTGCTCCAGCCTGTGCTAGTAGTGGGTTGTAGGGCTGCACCTACCTGCTGGCTGGGGAAGCCAGAACAGAATAAAGCAAAGGAGGGGACTAAAAAAGACAGGCTTGAATATAATACAAGGCAAACGACCGCTAGTCCAGGGCAGTTCTTGTCATTGAGCATCTCTAAATAGGGAGTGGGAAAAAATGGGGGAGGGATGTGCAGGGGAGAAAAAGCTCGCTGCAGCTCCTTGTGTTGACACACTGCACATGCTAAATACTGTGCCCTGGGGAGCACCGGCTGGGACAGTCTGCCTTCACCTGGGTCACAACACAGGGCAGTGGAGGTGTACCTTTCCCCTTCAGCTCTGCTCTGCCGCTAAAGGCAATGCTTTTATCCCAGGTACTCTGTGAGATCTCATGACACTGCTTCAAAAGGTACTTGGAGACTAGAATTCATATACATTATTTTTAATTCTATTAATTCAGTCCTAAGATTGCCAGTGTAGCTCACAGGAACCAGGGAGACTTTTTTTTCCTTTCATTTGAACAACATGGCTTCTGTTTATTATTCTTGCTGTTGATGATGATGATTCATTTGTTGGTTTATTTGTGGGTGGGTTTGTTTTCCTTCTCTTTGAAGCATCAGAGATTGGCTCCAGCTGAAGGTAGGATGTTGGGTGACTGACGTGTGCTGGTGTTCCTGCTGCTCCTAAGCAAACTTCCCAGTATCTGTCTTCGACATTTCTTGCTCTCCTTTGGCAGTACTTGGTACTATTCTTGGTTTTGTGGTAGTTTGTACTGAAAGCCTTAGATTTTTCTCTATAATGCCAGGAGGGTTCTATGTCTTCTGGTGCATGGGACAAACATTTTGAGGATTCTTCTCAACTCGAGTCCATACTTGGCTATGGCATTGGAGGTCTGCAGGAGATTGTCCTCTCCAGTCTTTTGTTCCTTTCTCCCACTAATTTTACAAATCCAGTAAAAAAAAAGTCCAATGCAAAACACTTGAGCAAATATTTTGGGAACTTAAATTCTCTACTGATCCTGGCTATTATTACGGATCGCTTCAACTTTCTTTTCTCTAAATCTCTCTTTTCCAAGGTCAGCTGCGTTTCCTTTGTGATTTGTTGTTCTTTACTGTTCATTAAAGATCTCTTTAGTGTTTCATTTACAAGTGTAAAAAAGAAGCAATGCCTGATGCTCTGCCAATCTATCTGAGTAGATAAGGTCATGTCTATATTGAACATCAAATTGAATTAACTTAACACTGTGAAACACAGCAGCTATATCTTCACCTTGCGTAACAGCTGGAGGTCTGACTCCTAGTAAAAACACTGCCTGGTTTAAGCTAGTTCCTCCCATGATTTCTGGCTGGTACAAATTGGCTAAAATATTATGATATAGAAAAAGAAAACATCCCTGAGACTGTTGTATTTCAAGCATAGTTTGGCACTCTAAATGGCATTAGTTTAAGGTACAGCTACTGCAAGATGTGGTATAGCTTTGACTTTGTTGGCTGGCTGTTGTAGTTGGAAGAAATTGTGTTTAAACATGCTGGTGTGAATAGGTTCCAAGTGCTTTAAAAATAAGCTTGCAACAGCTATGATGTGGATTTCTTGAGGGTCCCGTCAGAAAGTATATCCACTCTTCATGAAGGTCATGCCTGTTGATTGCAATGGGCGTGCCTCAGGAGAGGACCGTAAATAGCGGGTCTCTGTGTGAGTGTGTACAAGATGAGAAATGCTCCTACTACTGATCCTCTTGGTTTTGCACCCAGGGAGGGAGCAGTCATAACCCGGCACTGCAAACTGGTGACTCAGCTGCAATTCCTTATCTTTTAGATACAAGAATGTGTATGTTGGTTTTCATTTGAATAGCTCTTTAGGTGTTAAAGCCATATGATTTAGTATATTTGTCATCAGGAAAGGTTAAGAATGTTGCTTGAATGATAAGCCAGTTAAGATAACAACTTTCGAATTTGGAACAGAGCAGTGAAGTAGGATTAATGCTCAGCTCATTTCTCTGCTGTGGATGTTCAATAGTAGCTGAAGATTTCCAACAATAAGTATCTCTTTTTAAAGTTGGGGAAAAGCACAATAGGGAATAAAAATAAGGTTACTTAGCCAATGAAACACAGATTAGTCAGAACAAAATACGGCTTTTAAGTACAGGAACTACAGGTATACTTCTATTGTTTTTGAGCTGTCTGCTTCTGGAATAAAGGCTCAACTCAACTTGATGAGAGTTATTGCTACCCAGTGCTTATGCTATCTTTTCCCTGAACATCTTTTTGAAACATTACGTGATTGCCAGCATCAAAAATACATGAAATTTCAAAATTTAGTAAAGTTTTGATCAGCTCTAACAGGACAAATATAGAAAGGGAAAGAAATCTCTAAACAAAAGAATAGTGCCATTGACTTTTTTTGTTTGGTGGTGGTTTGTAGGTGGTTTTTTTATAATAATATTTCTGTGTTAATTTGGGAGGTCCATGGCCTTTTTTTCCCCCCAAGATGATGATCTGGCTGATTTTAACAGAGCTATTCCATGTTGATGGTGCTATAAATGAGGGGGGAGTCAGGCATATCACTGTAAAAGATGTTGCACCTACAGCATTACTCATGCATTTAGCATAGGCATCTTCTGTGGAAACTCTTGCTAGAACCCCTGAAAGTTGGGTGTAGGACAAAGAGCAAGGAAAGTACATTTTCTGAGAGGTAGGGGGTTTTAAGTTTGCCACCTCAGTGAAATCACTGACAGCTGCACTGTTAAAAACCCCGGGCAGACCTGACAGCCCCAGCGCTTTAGTTTGAGGTGTTTCCAAACACACCATTCCCTGCCTGTTGCCTCAGAGGGAACAGATGGAAAGTGTTACCAGTAAAGCACGTTTTCATAGGCTTTCTGGTTCTCTTTAGCAAAAGCCTTACAAAAGTCTTCAGACAAATTAATGCCTGAAGGTAGAGGAAGTCTTTAGCAGCGCTGGAGAGCTGCTGACTCAGCCTGTTCTAAGAGCGGTGTCCAAGGGGACCTGCTTTCCGCCTTCAGCATTTCCACCATGGATGGTGATTCCTTCAGAATCAATTACATTACTCTCAAATGTCTTCTTAAGTTTAATGAGTCCAGTTAAATCCTAAGAGTTACTCATGAGCCATAGTTCAACGAATGGCAGGCACAGCCAACAAAAGTCGATATATGACCCAAGAAAAGATTGTGTCAGATAAGCCTGATCTCAGCTGGGATGTGCACTCCTGCATTTTTCTTCCTTTTAACCTCATGCCTTCCTGCCCTGCACACTGCTGAGCCAGGCCATATGTGTGCCTATGAGGGGCATCTGGGTGTAGGATGGGGACAGGTTTTAGCTTGGCCATGGGTTGACCTGTTCCCATTCCTGGTTCAGCAGCACGTCGTCCCCGGCCACAGCTCTGTGTAGGGAACAGGAGTGGGACTGCACTGCCACAGCAGAGGAGTGGAGGGCTTAATGGGGGGTTGAATGCATACATATGTCTATATGTGTGACCAAATGAACGCTATTAGCTGCAGAAGTTCAACAGAGTAATGTATGTACTTATAAAATACACAGTCATTTAAAACACAATAATTTAGCCTATTTTGCATTGTTTGGGCTAGATAATGAGCAGAGTTAGCATCAGTGTAGCTAGTCTGATGGATTTGTTCTTAGATGGTTTATTTTCACCTGTGCTGAACATCATCTTCCCCCATCCCCTGGGAGAGCAGGTCTTCTCTTAGGTTTGGTGATCCCTGTTTGGAGTGACTCCACTGGTGCTCTGCCTGTGTGTTTGTCGTGGCGATCACAAATATGTGGATATATAATGAGGCAGACCTGACAGCATCTCTGTCACAACCTGCCTCTTGCTTTGATTTCATTGAAAGCCCAGAGATGCCATAAGGATGATCTCTGGGGGTTTGTTTGGGCTTTGGAACAAAGCAAAGGGTAAAATTTCTGACTCCTGTGTGGAGTTACCGTAACACTGATACTACTGTAACATGAATATTGCAAGGCCATACATAATATGATGTGGTAGAAGGTATGGTAGAGGACATGGACTCCCAGAATCATGACTGTCTTGGAGACGCTACACAGGGACTGATCCAGCACGATACTGCAGTGATACAGCATCTGCAGTGAGTTCATGGAGTCTTTGCCTGGGCCATCTGGGACAGAAATATTTTACCTTGGGGCTAAAAAGATTTCATATCTCCTATTTGATTCTGCGTGCAAAATCCAGCTTGCAGCTGCAATATGCGGCATCCAAAAGATTCAAACCCATGCTTTGCGTGCCCAGAACGTCATTTTAAAACAACAACAATTATTATTTTAAAAAGGTTTGGGGTTGGTTGTTTTTTTTTTAGTGTTTTATTTCAAACTGGGAAAATGCTTAGTCTTCTATTAATTACTTGGCAAGTTCAGGTTTGAAGAAACAAAGCTGGTTTTAAATCGCATGAGAACCAAAAGAAGAAAATGGCTGGAATCTCTTAATTGATTCTTTGTATGTTCTATAAAAGTCAAATATAGCTGAACTAAATTTTTCAAAATATGTTAAAAAATTTGTTTCCAGGCTTGAATTGTCTCTGCCAAATTTCATCTGAGAATGAATTTTTATCCTGATGTTGATTTAGAAGCACATTTAAGCAGATGTACTAATTTAAGCATTTATGTTGTGGGGACTATGCATATGCTGAAAATCAGCCTTCTGCTATGATAAGGAGTGAAATGTTTCATGCTGAAAAGATTTTGTTTGTTTGTTTTTTTGGTTTTTTTGAGAACTAAATATCCTGAATTTCCATACTTTCATGTTGGAGGGGTCTGTTCCTCCGAGAAAATAAAATATGATGGAATTAAAGCTTTTTGCACAGTGTAGTAGTACTACTAATGGTTAGAGAAATCACTGGTCAGGATCTTGTGCTCTCTGATTTATAGCCAAATGAATAGAGCTAAAGGGAACTGTGCCTGGAGGTATACCTCTCAGGCTATGATTTCACACGGTACTTAGAACATGCTTACATTTCTTTGTGTGAGTAGTTTGATTGAATTGATGACTTCAGAAAGATTATCCTTGCCTTGGAAGTTTAGGATCTACTTGAGTACCAGGCTGATTTGAAGCCATAGTCTTCGGAGACAGGAGAGAGCCCAGTTTTTCACATGAACTCACTACAGCCAAATCAGATCAGCAAAAAGGCTAGAGGTGGCCGCTTTATGGAAAATAGGGGCCCATATCAATGGGAAGAATGAAGTCTTGGAAGAGTATTTGTTCAGTAGCATGTGACTAATCAGGGCAGGTGTTAAAGGTAGATGTTTGAAATCAGTCTAATTCAAAGCCCACTGAAGTCTCTTTGACTTTAAAAAGCCTTTGATGGAGCCCATAGTGAGCACATATCTCAGCTATGGAGCTTGGGTGCTCATACTGCAGAATCTGCAACTTCTCGTCTCGGAAAATGTAGTCCCACGCTCCAGGCACAGAGCTGGTGCTGCTGGGAACGCCTTGAGTCAGCCACTGGGGTACCAGAGTTTTCTGGTACCTTGCCTAGAGCCATTACTATAACAACTGGATCAGACTTCATTTATTTATCCAGGCTGGTGGAACGCAGCATCTAGTGAGCAGTCTATCTGCTTTTCCTGGTCATCTCTGTGACTTCTGTTGAATTTTCTGAAACCATTCATGAATAAAGCAGTACAATATTCCGTGGTTTGCAATAGCTTAAGCTACGTAGGGTGCTTACCAAAGGAAAAGGAAATAATACATATTTTCCCTTTGCTGATGCATTTTGCTTATCTTGAGGGAAAGAGATCTTGGAGCTGCAAATGCACTGTATCTGCTTAGGTGATTCAGATATTCCCATTTCCGTATGGAGGATGGTATCACATGCCATTTTTTCTTTTGTCATTCTGTAACTCTTCAAAATTTATGAAGATTTGCAAAAGTGAAACAGACAAGTACAAAACACAAAAGAAATTTTGTAGTTTTAAGTACTGTCAGACTTCCAAAAACCCCAGAGCTGTTCAAAATAGTTAAAGGAAAAATCCCTAAAGAAGAAGAAGAAGAGCTGAAAAAGTGGGGAAGGACAAGAACAGTATTTGCTTTAGCTGAGAAAAGGGAAAAAAGTGGGGAAGATAACAATGAAGCATGCATACTTTCAGAAACTGGGATTTATTTCTGGTTTCAACCTTTAAGGAATAGAAACAGCTTCAACGTTTTCTTCCCATAATTTTTTTTTTGCCTCCCTCGTGCACTTGAATCTTGGGGAGACAAGGAGAGAGGAACTGACCCTGACCTGCACAACAGGGCTGGATAGTAGAGCCAGTCTTGTAATATTGATACCAGACAGTGCAAACTTATTTTACTGAATCTTTTAATCTGCAGCTATTTATTTCAGCTGCACTGATGGTCTTTAAAACAAGATAGGATGTAGTTTTAAAAGTCTATGTGGCTCAGCTGTCTGGCATGGGTTTGATGCAGGAATGGTGGGGTGAGCTCCTCTGTTTTGCAGGATATCAGATTGCCCCCTCCTAACCTCAAAACCTTTGTAGCTCTACCAGCCACTGAAAAGTCTCCAGGTAATGCTGACTCCGAGCGGTACCATCTGGACTTCATTTGCATCAAAAGTCAGGATGGAAAATCCTCGGTAACTCTTGGACCCAAAGGCCGAGGCTGGAAAAACAGAACCCACCACACTTGCGAGAGGGCAACTATTCCCGTGCCTGCGAGCACTGACGTCTCTCCGTCACTGGTGAGAAACCACCCACAGATTCAGAAGTATTTAGTGTTTTTTTTTCCAGGGTAACCAGAAAGGCATGTGTGGATTATCCTTATAATAGACCAGTTGGCAGAAACAGAATTGTATGTGTTTAGCAAACAATGTATTTTGAAATTAAACATAATGTATTTTTAAAACTCCCACTTGGATTTTTTGCTAAAATCAACAATAAGAGCACATACTAATTTTCATGGTCAGAAAAGAAGTTTAAACTATTGACTTTCTGTACTCTCCTGTTTGGAGGTACAGCTAGCTGGTGTTTATATTTTAGCTCTGTTAGTTAAGATAAAATAAAAGGGTGCGATTGGCACCTGAACAACAGTATTACAGAACTGCGTGAATTAATTATTGCAAAGAGAAGACCTTTTCCTGAATACCAGTCACTGTGGGTTTCCTCGGTGGCTAAGAAAGGAAGCGTTAACCCATGTTTGCAGCAAGTCAAGTCCTGCGTGCTCGCTGCTAACATTGGCAGGTTTCTACGCACTGTTTATATAGGGTTATGTGTAGAGATGGATGAACCTTAAAAGGTTTTGGAGGTTCAATTCTGATTATTATAAGCACCCGAAAGGCTGAATGCTTATCTGAAGCACAGCAAAACCTCACAGCCAGCTGGGAGGCTTCCAGGCAGAGCCTCCTGCTTGCCCTCCGGCTTGTACCAATGTGCAGTGCTCTCCAGACCTCCCGGGAGTGGCAGAACGTCTTTTGGGAAGGCTCTGTGGAGCGTGGCAGGAGCAGGATGCCTTTGATGTGGGTCTTCGTGGTGTGGCTTGTTGACAGAGACCGCTAAATGAGGTTTCACAGCTGCGTTGCTGAGCTAGAGCAGGTGACAGGTCTGGAGGGACAGAAATGTATCTCCTTAACTATTTGTTATAGGAAGTGTTGTAGCCAAGGGTAGTTATTAGGGAAAGGAAAGGGTTTCCTGGCCCTTCCCCTCCACCCCTAGTGATGGCCTGAATTTGGATTATACTAAGCTACAGCATCACATTGTTATGCTGCCGTAACACCGATGGCTCATTCCAGTCTGCCTGTACCTCCAGCTTCGGCCAGGCTGAGAGACAGCACAAAACAAGTTGTAGTCAGTGTATGAAATGAAGGTGTTGAGTAAGCAAGCATGGTCGATCTTTACAAAGGTGTATTTGAATAATTGGTTGTGTTTCTCTTCCTTAGCATTAGCACATCGTTTTGGAAAGATACTTAATTCTGTGAGCTCTTTTCATGATACAAACTTGACTACAACACCCTTGTTGCTGCTTTCAAACAAAGAACAAATATTGCTGTCCTGGTTTTTCAAAATGAAGCTGGATTTGTGTTGCCAAATGCTTGGGAATTTGGGATGTCTCTAATGTTTTACTTTGATGCTTGCTGCTTGCGATCATTATGACTCATTTTCCATCAGGAGTCAGAGGTTTTGTGTGAAAATGAGGATCCCGTAGTGTACTCTCAGTGACATCCAGACCCACTTCACAAACATGCAGTCAAAACAGATCATATAAAGAGAACAGGAGCATTAGTCAGAGCCTTGGGACGGGAGCGGAGCTGGGAGTACAGTTCATGTCTGGCACAGGGATGCTGCTGCCGAGCTGGGAAATAAAGTCACATTTCACAAGACTGTCTTGTTGACATTCCAAGTATTATAGAAAAATATCAGCATAGCAGGTGTCAGTGCTGGCATCCCTTTATCCAGCACACAAATAGTCTTGGCTGATCCCTAAAGAAAAGGCAGAAAAAGCTGGAGTCAGGTATTTTTATTTCCTTTGTTTTTATCTCATAGTAGAAAAAAAAATCTTAAGCATCTTTTGTTTGCATGATGTAGGTTAAAATAACAGCACCGTAGCCAGGAAGTTTTCTGTTAATGTGTGAGAGTTATTTCAGGAGTATTATGTTATTTAAACATAACCAAAATGTGCCTGCTTATTTTTATCTGAGCCCATTGTTTCTGTGCACTGCTCTGCAGAGCAAATACTATCCAAGAATTTGAATATTAGTTCTTTTCCAAGAGAGAGAATTTAGAAAACTCTCCTGGTCATTTAATTCACTTTTTCATCTAACTTTTCCCACCAACCTTTTCTTAATCTGCAGTAATTTTAGCTGTATCTAACATTCTGATGTAGTTTTATGGTATCCAGCTAACATTTTGTCTCTGTTATGGCCAAGACCATTTCTGCTTCACTCCTGGTTGGATTAGGGAGGCCAAGTCAGAGTCTAATCCCAACCATAGCCACAAAATCTGAAGTAACCCCATAGACTCAGTTGTTTTGGGCCAGCTGCATATTGAGCTGAGTAGATTCTGACGGGGAGTCTCTTGACTGCAGATGAATTTTTGTTGTGGAGTTCC
The DNA here is from genome assembly GCF_047370975.1 of Nipponia nippon. Classification (NCBI taxonomy): domain Eukaryota; kingdom Metazoa; phylum Chordata; class Aves; order Pelecaniformes; family Threskiornithidae; genus Nipponia; species Nipponia nippon. The sequence goes on along the minus strand of NW_028262358.1, from coordinate 5,257,591 downwards.
TGGAGAGTCCTCTGTAATGTCTGTGGGTCTGTTGGCAGAATTGCATGAAATCTCTCTCAAGGTTTTTGGTTTTTTGGTTTGTTTGTTTGTTTGTTTTGTTTTTTTAAATTCCCCTCCCTCCCCGCAACAGATGTTTGTTTCTTGCAGCAGAGTTTGTGTGGAGCGTGTTTTCCTATGCTTTAGTATGCTGGGAAGATAAAACAACTGGGGACTATGTTGCGCATTCTTGGTTTCTTGGTGTATTGAGTGATATCGGACACGTACCAGCGGAGGCTGCTCTTTAAGTAAGACCTTCTGGCATTTGCGTGACCCTGTGTGATAGCATGCAGGATGACAGTGGCAGAGGAAGTGAGTCAGCATCCTGGGGAACGATGACCCAAGACGGTGGTTCGGCACCATGGGAACAGCGCACTTCAGGATGTCATCTGCGAAAGCACCTCTTTAAGTAGACCACCAGAGAATGATGACAGCAGAGGCAATATTTTTAATTCCCTACAGGAAACACAGCTCCCACAGAAAACCTAGTATTCGTTTATGGAAAAATAATATCTTGATCAAGATTTTGCTTTTGCACAGGATTTCTGATCAGTTCTCTTGTCTTCCAAGCCTAAAATGCCCTCTTGATCTGGCATCCCAGCGACTCTGTGCCCCTGGAACAAATGCCATCTAGGAAGATTGTGCTTCCTGCTCTGGATTTGCGGCAGCACCACTGTGAATGAGGATCACAAATCCAAGAGCAGCTGTTGCTCAACACTGCAGAGCAAGACAAGGCGTTGGGTTTGGTCCAGGCCTGATGTAAGCAAGTCTTGCAGGGCTTGCAGTATTGTTGAATTTGGCCTATTCTTCTTATTCAGGAATGGACTGTGCTGCCTACTTGGCTGTCCCAGTCCTTCATCCTGAGCCAAAGGAGGCTAAGACTATTCATGGAATCTGAAAGTGAAATCCTGGCCCTTTTTGACTCAATGGGCATTTTGGTGTTGACTTCAGCGGGACGGGAATTTCACCCTGAGTATCCCAGATGTCAGGAATGCTTTCTGGTTTTGCGATTCTTTGTGGAAGATGTTAGATGCTGTTTTCCTTAGCTCTGCTTCTCTGCTCGGGCATAAGGGACCTGCTTGGATTATTTTAATTGGCAAATACATTTTTCCAGCGTCTGTGGCAGAAATAGCTCTGTGCTATTTCTAAGTGCCAGGCTAAGTAGCTCCTGTTAAGTAGCCCCTCTGCAATCCTGCAGTTAACACCAGTTGTTACTGCCAGACCCCTCTCCATGCGTTGTGTAATGTCCAAGTTTTTGGTGGCTGCTGCTTTCTACTGTTGTTGGTTTTGGGGGGTTGGGTTTTTTTTGTGGGTTGTTGTTTGTTTGTTTTTTAATTCCTGGAGGTATAGCCTCTGTTTCAGGGGTAAAACAGGAACAGTGAAATCCTGGTGCCAGCACAGGTGAAGGCAAATCTTCAGGGGGTTGAGACAGGATAATAAGAATTTTATCTGAGAAGTCTGAAGGGAGCAAACAGAGCATATTACAGTCCTGATGTGTGCTAACGCTTGACGTTACCTCTGCTGGTGTCAAACCAGGAAGGATCAGGTGAGGGGGGTGTCCAGCAGGGAGCCACAAAGAGCTCCAGAGCTTTGAAGTGTTTCCATGCTGAAGTCAGGGTAGGAAGGAGGACATAGTCTTTAGGAGTAGGTAAACTAGTTTCAGGTATTATGCTGGGCTTTGGGAGAGCTGGATTTCTTCCTGGTTCTCAGCAGGACTCCTGGTATGACTCAGGGCAATCACTCCGGACCAGAGTTTTTGTAAAGCATGTGTGACTCTGGACACCGCAGAGGTGATTTAGAGTCCCAGCTCTCATACAAATCCAAAGGATTTAGAAACCTAAACACTCCTGAAAACCCTTGAAGAAGTCTTATCTCCTTCTTAGAGCATTTAAATACCTTTACATGCTTAATCTATCTACAGACGTGCCTTCTTATCCCTTCATTCCACACCTCTGAATGGGAAATAATCTTTTGCTTCTCTCATCCCATGCTTTCCAGGTCCACACTAGAAAATAAAAGGGGCCAAGGACTCTCATCTGGCTTTGAAGGCAAGTGGTCCATCAGCAGCTCATGTCTGTGTAACTAACTCTCTTCCCTATCAAAAAACCCAAACAGGCTCCGGTCCATAACGCTTATTGAAAGTAGTCAATGGCCCGTGCTGTTGGTGTTGTCCAGAAGGCTGCAAAGTGTCATGAGCCAGGACCTGCCCCCCAGCAGACTAGCATGCAGGTGTGCAGGCAGCCACCTGTGGTGCCAGGGCTTTCGGCCCTCTTGGCTTCCTAGCAGTGGTGTGGTCTTTGTAAACCCTCTGGGGAAGGGCTGTGTGTACGTGCAGAGGGGCAGGGAGAGCCTCTGTCTCATCAGGAAAGGGCCATCAGCTTCCATGGTAGAGTTTTAATGATATTCTTAGCATAAGAGAATGTGGGTGCAATATGGAAATATTTGGAAGTGAGAGTTTCCCAGAATACTTCTGTTTTTTCTGGAGCACAAGTCTTATTGTTCCTAAAATTTCCCAGAATATATGTACTGTAGAAAGAGTGACAGTAGGAATACTGTTTTTTTGATGGGTGTGGTTTAATTGTGAAGTCCTTTTCCTGACCTGAATCTGCAATCCGTTGATTACCCTTTTGGTACTTCTGGCTGGGCATCAGGGTGGTGTCTTAAAGAGTTTTAAGAGTCCCTGTGCTGCAGTTATTGCATCCTATCCTATTCTATAAATATTCACTTGGAATCATAAAAAAATCATAATAATAATAAAATAATAATAATAGTTAGGTCACGGTGCTCATTCCGCAAGGTTTTGTGTGCCCAGTTTCTGGATGAATTAAAGGTTCCTTTTCTATTTGGTAATGTTTTGTACCAATTAATCTTTTTTTTTTTTTTTTAAACATCAGCACCTGTTCCATGACAGCTTCCTTGCTCCCTCCCCCATTTCTGACACAAGTAATTTATTTATTGAGGTTTTATTGTATTTCATAGCTGAACTTACCTTTGAAAATTTGTTGGAGAGGACCTAAATAAATTAATACTTCACTCAGCAACACCATTAATGTGGTTAATAAAACAAATTTTATAAATTTGTCGCAGACCTTGAAAGTGGTGCCAAGACCTTTTAAATCCAAAGCACTTCTTTTCTCCCGCACACCATGCTGGTCACGTTTTCTGTTTCTGCAGCAGAGTGGCTACAACACCGAGGCAGATTTTAATTCTTCATAATATGGTAAATATACAAAGCCCTAGGTCTGCTGCCCAGATGGCAACATCCTGTAAAACCTGCCAAGTTCACTTCTTTGAAACAATTTATAGTCTCCAATTGAAGGACTGAAATGAACTAAGTAACCATTTAAAAAAAAAAACAACAAACCTATTTTCTTGTTTTTAACAAAAAAGAAAGAATTTTAGGTCTCATTCATACATAAATATTGTACGCTTTTTATGCAGCAGATACCAACAGGCACCCTCCTTGGTCTGGGCTCAGTTATTCCACCTGAAAAATATATTTTTATTTGCTGTTTTTTAATTCCTGTTTCCTGTGAGGGAGGGGAGATCCCTTTGCCAAGAGAATTGTGTCCATGCTGCAGACTATACTAATACAGTGATGCTGATTAAAAATGAAGGCACAATAAATAAACCAGTTGTAGCATTATGGAAAGTGTACGTGCTGTGGAGGGCCCTTGTAGAAAAGAATTGATCAGGAAATACCTTTGCAATCAAAATTAAGACTGAAAATCAGGGATCGGGCTGGGGCACCTTGACTTTTTTTTTTGCCTTCATTGTAAGATGTGCATCATCTCTTTGTGCTAAAGTCATCTTAGCACAAGAATACTCTCTGTGGGGTTGACACCAGTCTGTAGAAATGCATGTAAAGGCTGCCAGGGACTTCAGCTTGAATAGGGAGAAGTTTTCATGAGCAGTTCATGTCTTCTGTACCCAACCCAAGCAACCTGGTTTAGAGCAGAGCCCTAATTGGCAATTGAAGATCGTGACAATGAAATTGTGTATTTCAGGACAATAATACAACCCCTGCATGGCTGCTTTTCCTTGCCATGCTGAAGTGTTGTCCTTTGCCAGTCCCACCTCTCTCTGTGGCTCATTTTCAGCTTCTCCTCCAGTCAGTGATCAACGCTGTCGGGTGGCTGGCGGGCCCCTTGGCAAAGCCCTGGGTGTTATGAGGAGGCTGAAGCTGTACCTTGCTCCTCCAGTCTCGGTACCCATTTTGAAGTGCTTCCATGCATATCTTTTCAGAGCTTTGTGTGCTGTTGCAGAGCATTCCCACCAGTTTCGGTGGGAACCGTACTGTGTTCACAGGTGGCAGAAGCAAGCCAAGAAAGTCTATGGCAAAATCTCAGGTGCAGCCAGCCAAAGCCATTATTCAGAGGCAACTTGAACTGTAGCTACGGAGGGGACTGGGGCAGTCTGCAGAGCTCCCCTTAAGGCTGGTAGTATCTGAATGGCTCCAGTGTTATCTCTTTCCAGTGCTCCATGCCTGCTCCATTAAGACTTTTATGTCTTTCCACTGAACAGCCAGCTGATCATAACAGGATTTTATTTTAATTTCCCAATAGAGTTTTTGTTTTTCTTGAAAAAAAAATGAGTGAGGCCAGAAGGATTTTCCAGCTGGAAAATAAGACCTGTCAGTTGGAAATTCTGACGAGATCTAAGTAGACACCTGTATAATACTTTGGATGTATTATGTGGCTGGAAAAGAGTGTGAGGGTGCAAGGAAAATGGAGGGGGCAGGAGAAGAACTTAGGAGCCTGCTATGTTCATAGCTGTTTTGCATTTTCCCCTTTCCAAATAAGACTTACCTTTAGGGAGGAAAAAAGGTCAAAGTAAAGTAATATTGGCCACAATAAATTGGAATATTGAGTGAAAATGGAATTTATGTTGGACCATAGTATGTGCTGATGCTGTGCCGAAACCAGTGGCATCCATGTGGTGCTGCCGTTATGGCAGAGGGAGATTTTGGGAAAAGCCTCTGGGACTTGGTTATTCCTTTAAGTCAGTGGACTTCCATGTTATAGGGCATTGCCATTAACTGACAGACTGCATCAGCTCAGCTATTTTGGCTAGTTGGGGAGTGGAAAAGTGTGTATGGAGGAAAACTGCAGTTAATTTGCCTCCTCATCTACCTCCCCTTTCTCACTTTTCTCTAGTGGGTCTTGTTATCTCTCGTTTCGCAGTCACTGTACGTGGAGGCTGATGTTTTTATATAAGGAAAACATAGGTATGAAAATGTGTGGGTTTTTTCACCATGATAACGTTTTTTTGAATGCAGGTAGCCCATAGTTATGATAGACATTTTTTTTTGTGTTAATTGAGTATGAAATAAAACTGTGTTTTAAAAGTCTGTTGGTATCTCACTAAAAGTACTTCAGATCTATTTGAGTTCTTTCCTTCAAGTTTGATGAAAAAATAACACGAGAACTTTGTAAAAATGATCATAGTGGAATCCAAGCTACGTTTTACCTGCCCAAATATTCATGTTGGTCCTGAACATTAAACTGGCTAAATGTGTTGCCTGCTTTGTTAAGGTTCTCCGAGATATTTAGGCAAACGTGGGGCTTTCCTTTAGTGGTGATGCAGGTAAATGACGCAAAATTCAGCTTTGCTAGTTTTACTTCTGTATGATTGAAGGCTTTTTATTAGTTTCAGTATTTGTTTGAATCTGAAATGGGAAGAGAATTTGGGGATTCAAAAGCACTGTGTACTGAAACTGAAGGAAATATTTGTACAGCCTGCTGTGACCTGAAATCCCTAAGCTTTGCACAGCTGTAGAAAGAAATCCATTTTGGAGCCCATTATTTTCGGACATGAATATAAAACACCACCTCTCAAGTGCATGTCCCAAGAATGAAGAACTAGGCATTTAGGGAACATGTTCCCAGCAAATATTGTTTATACCTTAATTCATCAAGCAAGGGAAACTAACTTAAAAGTCTGGGCTGAGATTTTTTGTCAGTTTGTACTCTGGTAATAAGTTTATGATGTTTTAGAAACACAGCATAGAGGGCAGAGAGGCAATTTCCCCAAGTCCCTGCACTGATGTCGGAGGAAGGGCTGTATCTTATCCTGTGCCTGGTATCCTGAGTCTCTGGTTGCAGCTGGGGCCTCTCACTGAAAGTTGTCCTCATCCACACCCAGGACAAAGCTAAAAATAATTGCAGCTGGATAATGGATTATGAAATAATTATAAAACATTTTGAATTATAGCAAAATCAGCATGGGTCTAGAGATTAGTTGCGATGCCAAGACCTGAAACAACTGGAATAATCTAGAACGAAAACCCTACTTTAACTTGTTATTTCCATGGTTTAAAAATACACCTTCTTACTGTTGAGTCTTTGGTGTTGGTGGTCGCGTTGCATCCTGTTGTTAGCACCTGGAGCCAAGCTGAGAAAATCCAGTTCTTGGCATGTAGAAGCTAATGCTTTGCATCGACGTGTCGTTGCCAAATTACATGGAAAGCGTTCTCTTGCCAGCTCACTAGAAATTAGATTAATTGTAACACAGAAACCACGGGGAGGGAGAAAAAAAACAGTGTTATGCCTCTGAATATCACTGTACACCTTGATTGTACAACAGGAAAGTTAGCCTGAAAGAGAAACACCAGGCAGCATGCACAGAAGTGTTTCCACTGTGTTCACGGCTCCTTGGTGGTGGGATTCAGTATGGAGCTGATGAATGTGCTGGTACCAGTAACCACAGGGGCCATTGAGCAGAATGGCCAAAAGAGGTATGATTGACATAAGTAGATATTAATCAAGTTCCCCACTATTAGTTTATTGTTCACTCACAATGTAGATTGCCTTTAAGCTGTACTCTCAGGGACTAAACATGTGAAAATAAGCATTGCTGTGTCTGACAGCACCACTTTGAATTATGTTTTCTTTTTCTGAAATAATTTTTGCTCACAGACCACACACCATAAATGCTACAGCCTTTTAGAGGAGGTCAAAGATGTAGCCAGGCCAAGGTCTTTGGGAAAGTACAGAGCTGTGTTGTGCCTAGCCCTTGTTGGGGGGCACAACTGTGGAAATGTCCTCGCACCTAGTGTTTTCCACGTTGCACAGCTCTGCAGGAGACAGACGACATTTTCCAGCAGGTCTGATGTTCTCCCTGTGGCCCGTCCAAACACCGTGAGTCTCAGCTGCCCTAAGCAGGGTAGAGTGCAAGGGCGTTCAGCTTGGCTGCCTAAGCAAACCTTCATCACTGAGGTACAGAAACCAGGGTATAGAATAGTCGTCTTTTTATCCTCTCTGCTTTCATATGTGAAAATATGTAAAATTTTGTTTTGGGCTATAGCCTCTAGGCAATTCTTACCAGAGGTAGTTAATGCAGTTGAACAGACAAACTTCCCTGTTGCAGAATGTTTTTTCAAGTGGAGGAGAAGCCACATGTGGATTTTTCACCAACATTGACCATTTCTTGTGTGCTAAGAGTGCAGGTTTTCAGGTGTGTTCAGCTTCACTGCCGTGAGCTTTCTCATTGATTTCACCAGGAGTAACTTAAAGGTTAAGTCTGAGTACTGCCCTGTGGGCTCTTCACCAAGACAGGCTGGAGAATGACAGGCACGTACCTTACCGAGCGTGCTGAACTGGGAGGCAGGAGGTGTTCTCCACCGTCATTCACCTGCCTGAAGACACAAGCAAGTCTTGAAGACACAGGGCAGCCCCTGTGACTTGGTTTGCTGACTCTAAAATGTTGTGAAGACTTACTTTCCTGTTGGATAGCATTTTGAGACCCGCAGATAGAAAGCGTAATCGCGTAGCACATAGCATGTTTTCCAATTTTATAGCATGGTGGTGTTTCCATCCATGCAACGTCAAATTTAAGCATCTGACATAGAAGGAGCAGTGAACAATAAATGACAAATAACCAGTAGTTGTTTCATATACACTTACCTTCTCTGTAGTCACATATGGTATGGAAACAGGTGTTTCATGTGTATTCCCACAAATAAAACATCCTAAAGAGTAATGCCAGCTTACAGCAAACAAAAAAGTGTATTAAGACTACTGAAGGAAAGAAATGCTTGGAACACAAACGAATACTCATAAATATTTACATCCCTCCTCTGTGATGTCTGGCTACACACTCATATGTTGTTCTTCCCCCACATTGCAATGTTAGCTTGAGTAAGAACTTGAACATTTAGCTTACACAAGTCTTACCTCAAATAGCGAAATAAAAAGTGTCTTTAGCCAAATTTAACAAAGAACAACTTTGGAGAAGTCTTCATCCATCATGGGAGATGACTGTAATTGTTTTGAGGGCACAAAGGAGAAAGCTCTGGTCCCAAGCCCACAAGAGCAAGTCAGTCACTATCTGTGCTTTGTATGAGGAAGCTAATCAAACAAAGTAGTTCAAATAGGATTAATTTATTTATTAGATGTGCTTACAGTGTGGATTGCTTGAGAACACAGGCTTCATTTTACCTATGTGTATCTTGAAAGAAATCAAACTGCTTTCTGTTGACTTTGGCCACGAGCAGTATCTGTGGAGCAATCTCTCTAAGTCATGCCTGGTGCAGCTGTGGAAAATCCCTCAAGGTTAGCAGCTTTCAGATGCAGAGTTACTGAAATGCTGTAGGATGCCTTTGAAAAAACAAATGGTTGTCCAAAAGCAGTCAGCATATGGGTATAATATTAGAGCAGAGATGGGAAGGGAGGAGGATCCTTCAAAGAGGACCATTATATTCTTCCCTATTTTCTGCAGAAAATATTTCCTGTGCTATAAAAAGACAGAATGACTAGTGTGTAACATAAACCCATAATAGAACAAATACTTCAAAGACACCTTGGGCCTGCTAGTAAATTCATGCTACCCCTGTCCACGACAGTAGTTGAGAACATTGTTCAGCAGTTTACATCAGCACATGCTTATCCTTTTTTGACATCAGTCTCTGGCTCAGGAAGCTATTGAAGCACATGCCTGATTTCCAGTACATGAAAAGTCCCATTGATTTCAGCCTGCAATATAAAACTAGTAACTATCATAATGATTATGATGCATTCCTGACTCTTAGACGTTCAGTGATTGATTATCTAATGTGCCCAACTGTATTTTATCACATAAGCAGCTTCCTTCTTGCAAAGAAAGCACAATAGCCGATTTGTTGCCTATAGTTATAACTCTAGTTTGTTATTCAAAACTTTTCTTGGGTCTAGTTATTTAAAGGTCTAGCTGATCACCTCTTGCATCCTATTAAAAGCAGTCTACAAAATGCCAGCTGTGTGGAGAAAATCACATGCCTCTTCCACTTCCCATAGGTTTCCTCTAAGTCTTCAGTTCGAGTGAAGTACTAATACAGGCTTAAATTTGGTCTTTGTTTTCTTATGAGGATAGAAGCACTCTAATGTCTCCTGCGTAACATGATGCTTCTGTATTGTTGGAGGACGTGAATAACTAAAGCGTGCATCATGTCTTAACCGTTGCAGTTTTGGAAAAGGAGTATATTTGTGGCTGAATACTTAGCTGCAACACAGGGAATGCATGCGCAGTAGACTTGGCAAATAAGTTCAAAACTTCATAATTAACTGGCTGACAAAAATTTGGAAGCAAAACACAGGAGGTGGTTAGGAAATCAAAGTACGATGTGTTTTTAATCACAAAACACAAGGAAATTTTAAAAATTTATGAGTAATAAATCTATATTGTTGGTACCAAATGGCTCCCTTTGCAGTCCTTTAATGTAACACCTGCACTTCCTCTCCGTGAGTAACGACCCATTTTTTGACTGCCTGAGGAGCAGTGCAAGAGTAGGTTTGCAGGCTCAGGAGAACAAAGCCAGGTTCCCAGACTGAGCTCTGACTGCACTTTAGGATTCCATTTACAGTCTGTTTGGTTTGTAATTCAAATCGCTCCAGACCAGAGTTAATGTTTAGACCACAGCCACCTGAAATTTGCTTCAGGGCTGAAGCCCAGCCAGATTGCAAATGGAGGAAACACTTGAGGTTTGCTAAATACAGTTAATAGGGATTAGAGGCTGTGTTTTTTACGGTAGCACAGGGAGGTCTGTAATATAAAAAATATTAAAATGTAAATATACAACTTCAGCCGTGCTGAGCAGGATGCAACTGATTGTACTCTAGCCATCAAGTAGCTATTCTTCCTTTCATTAAGCAAAAGGAAAATGAGAGGCAGAAGATAACAGGGCTCTGATATAGTTTTTGATGAGGGATGGTCTATTACAGCCGGCAGATGGGAAATGGCGCAATGGCTGGGTGGCTGGGCTGTGAGTTATAAGATTCCAGGATGATACCTGTTTGTCTAATTTGTTATACGCGCAAAGACTTGAGCAAGTCTTCGTTCTTGTTTTCCGTTTGATTTTTTAACGGCCACGTCCATTTAGCTTCTTGGGGCTCCTTTGCAGCATGTGTGTGTGTGCAGTGCCTCATGCAGTGAGGTGTGGGTGTACCCGTTGTACGAGTATTTACCGCTGCCCTATAAATCACAGAATTGCAGAAACAGAGAGCTGGAAGGAACCTTGGAGGTTGTTGAGCTGGATGAAACAGGATCAAGTGTAGCTAAGCCATACCTACCAGACGTTTGTCTTACCATTTTCTTTAAAGCTCTGGCAAAGGAAATTCCACATTTGTGGGTTGCCTGTTCAAGTGGTATTTATCTAAACTTTGTCTGCATAATTTCAGTGAAGGAGATTCCACACTCCCAGGTTGCCTGTTCCAGTATTTCACTGCTGTAGCTGAAATGTTTTTCTAATATCTGACCTACGTTGTCTTTGCTAGAGATTATGCTGATTCCTCCTCTTTCCTCTCCCACTGACTATGAAGAACAATCAATCATTCCTCTCTTCTTAAAAGTCCCTACGCATTGGAAGACTCTTTGTCACATTCATTCCTCAGTTTCCTCTCCTCCAGACTAAACAACACCTAAGTCTTCATCCTCCCTTCAAATGGCCGATTCAGAACTGCAGCTGGCCCTTAGAGTGATTTCTGTATTGCCAAAAATGTGTGTAGCCCTTAGTTGTTTCTCCAGAGCCAAGAGGATTTACCCTTCTGGAACTCTTTGCAAATTTAGTCCTGAGATTAGGAGGTTCAAAAGCTGTTGTCATTGTAGGAGAAACCTCACAGCTGATATGGTTAGAAAAAGAGCATTAGAGGACTCTGGGCAATTCCACCGGTTTTAGGGCTTGTATGTGAGTGACAAAAAGCGTGTGTGTGTGTATGCAAGCAGTTTTTAATGTGACAAAACTAAATTTTAAAGGACGAGTTGTTTGACGTTAAAAAAAAAAAAAAAAAAAAGTGCTTTCCTGAAAGGAGGAACATGGCCAGGGAAGAGCTGGCCACTTGGTTTGGGGAGGGAAGCCAAGAGCTGGCAGGGATCAGAGGGGACGCAGGTGGGGTGGAGCTGTGGGGACCACCTTGGAGACGGGCACTTGCTCTGAAAAGCCTTTGTCTGCCGCAATTCCCAGCAACGAGAACTGGAGGAGTTTGAAAGCCTTTATTGGCTTTTTTGCTCCCTTCCTCTCTCCTCCTTTCCTTGCCACTCAATTTGTTATTTTCTGGTCCTGTGTATAATTTCAAAAAAACAGAAACTCCAAAAAGAACCAAAACGTCCAAAATTTCAAACTTCAAGGACGTTTGTTTCCACGTTTTTGCTCTTAGAGAAAAGAAGGACTGTAAATCTGAGACATGATTTTCTCAGTCCTAGTCTAACTTTTTGTTGTCCTTACTAGAAAAGGGAAGACTTCTAATTGAAAAAAAAAGCCAAACAAAAACCCCTCAAATTTTAAAGGACTCTCCCGAAATCTAGACCAGACTGCCAAAGGTGAAATGCTCGTTGTTTTTTTTTTTCTCTGATGAAAGTCATGCTGCTGCAAAAGAGTTTGTCTTATCGGGAACGACGTTTTGCTTTAGGAGAGTGATTTGGCCAGAAAATTTTTATTCAGAAAAGACCATAGAGATTTTCTGAGCCACTTTCTTTGAAGACTGCAGGCAGGTAGCATGTAGCATTGGAGGAGATGCGGGGCAGGAGCTTGGCTCTGCGAGCCCATCCTGCAGGGACAGACTGTCATCACGATGTGTCCCTGTTTCTGCCAGAAGCAGAAAGCAGGGAAGGCTTTTCTGCACCTGCAGCTGAGTCGGCGTATCTCCTGCTAAGTACAGCAGCTCTTGTGGCCAACAAATTTTATGGGGTAATGGCTTGGCTAGGATTTTATTTTTTCTTTAAATCCAAGACAGGAAATATGCAAAGCAAGATGCACGGATGCATCTTGGATATCCACGGGGAACACTCTTGCCTTCTGCCCGGTGCTAGGGATGTTGGCATGAGAGAGAAGATATTGCAAAGCCCTCAGCTGTCTCCTCAATCAGCTTTTGAAGAAATCTGGGTGATAAGCATGATTTTGTATGCAGTTTTAGCATGATCCCAGTTATTCATACTACCTTCGACAGTGGAGGTGGGCAATGTGCTATATTGAGCGTTGCCAGACTAAAACACTGGCTCTGTAGGATCTCATGACTGGCCCACCTTGTCCGTGAAACTGTGGGAGAAACAAATTCAATCTAAGGAAAAAGATAAAATTCAGTACCTATCACCCCACTACTCCACCCGCTATTTAAAAATCATCATTCTCTCTAGAGGAGGATAGCTATAAATCACAGCCAATGCCTTACTCATCCTAGTACTAAACAACAAGCTCCTTCATGGTTAAAGCAAACCTGTAAGTGTAGTTATTCTCAAGCTAATATCAGTTGAAGTGATTCATCCACCTGGAACAGGGTTGTGAGCTGGTTTTGTATAGCACAAGTTTATAGCTCTGTCTTCCAGCAGGCTTACCAAGCCAACTTTCAGGACCGCCCTGATACAGTTGTATTATTTAAGTATCAGAACTGATTACTGCTTTTACCCCTTATATTGGGGACCTCTGCCCTGTGCTTAAGTTCACAGTGGCGAACTAGCCAGAATTTTATGTTATTAGAAACATCCGCTTATGGAAGCTGCTTCTTTGTGCCTGTTTCTGATATCCCTACCATTGTGACCTGTTAGACGGATGATCTTCGTTCTTCCAAAGACTTCTGAATATCTGAACCTAACCTGGCAGATGTAGCTGAAAAAAGATGTCTCCCCTGCTGTGTGTAAAATACATGGTAGATCCCTGACATCTATTTAAAGAGAAACTCTTACCTATGGTACCGCCACTGAAGTTGATTGCTTTGCACCACGGTAAAGGATCAGAGCCAGGAGAATTCCTAAAATCTCGCTTGTGAAGTGACTTAGGATTCAAACAGCTCGTTACTCTCATGATATTCATGCTCTCCTTTACTGCTTGCAAACAGGATTTAAATCAAAGAATATAGGCGCACATTAATTATTACTGTTGATGATGACAGTGAATTCAAAATTCCATAGGGACCAATACAATTGTCCACTTTGACCTGTGGTGTAAAACAAGCCAAAGAATTTGGCCTTGCTATTTTTACATTATTTCCTACCAAGTACATGAACTATCAATGACATTAATCTGTGACTGAGCTATGAGTGCATCTTTTAGAAAGGCATCCAATCTTGATTTCAGATTCCAAGTGATGATAGAATTACAACACCCAGGAGAAGTTACTCTCATTTGGTTTTGGGTTTTGTTTTTGGTTTTGTTTTTGTTTTTAAAGGAAAAAGTATTTCCTACTTGAACAAGATGAGCTTCAGCTTCCAGTCAGGAGTTCTGCACGTTCAGTCTGCTAGATTACACACCCCACTAACAGCACTTCTCTGATCTAGATTTTATAGAATGTGAAAGAAAATGATTGTCATTTTCATTATGACAAAATATTAATGAACTCTAAATGTCTCAGAAAAAATCGCTGTTGCTATTGGATTTTTTTAAAAATTTGTCTTTCAAAATACTTTTTTTTAACTAAGCGTGATAAAAAATGCATGACATTTCAAAGAAAAGGTACATACCCTCATACGTTTTCATTTGAGAAAGCTGTGCTGAGAAATTACAAAAGATAAATTGTGTCTATTTTAAACATTCTGACACAAAAAATATCTTTGATATCTTTTAGTTGTGCTGAAATCCTTCCAATTTTAAGCACATTCAAACTGCCTGGTTATCTGTCACAACTTTAGATTCTAAAGTCCTTGTACAAAAGGATGACCTTATAAGCCAATGCTTATATGTATTCTTTCCTCTATATGAAAAAGATAGGAGACAATTTCTTTGTGCAATATGAACGCTGGTCATTTGCATGGGTGTTAATGATGTTGAAAAGCCTCAAAAATTTTAAAAGTGCTAGAACTAATGAATAAGTTGCCAGTTCCCTCAACAGTGATTTTATTTGGAGCTTCTGTACTAACTTTAGAGCATCCTTGTCATACTTTTCTACCCGTAAAAAAACTCCAGATTTTTCTTCCTGAAAGCCGCCCCTGAAACTTGAAAGGTTTAATCAGTGTGATGAAGTCAAGTCCAAAATTCATATGGTGAGAAAGCAGACAGTTGACTAGAAAGTGGGTGTTTGTAAAATACAGATGCAAAACCCAGACATTTTCCTGTTTTGTTCTGCTGTTGGGTTTTCAGAAACTACTTTTCTAGCCATTTCCTTGCCCATTATTCTTAATAAAGATTTTACTGGGTTATGGACTATTTTCTTTGGGCCAGGCAAAAGGTGCTGAGATGCTTCCTCTGGAATTTAAAGATTCTTTTTTTCATGAGGGTAGGTATGTTATTCTGCACTGAGTGGGAAGTCTGATGGGAAGAGCTTACAAATAATTAATTTGAGGAAAGGTAAAATATTGTTTACTCTTTGATTAACTCCTGGGAGAGGGGAGGCAAAAATAAATCAAAACTTTCCACTCTGTGAGTTCCAACTTTTATGGATTTCCCATTGGTAATGTTTCACTTACTATGGTTAAGGACTTTGTGTAATGAAGTAGGTTAATATATATAGGAAACGTTTTAGGCCGACAAGGTTTGCTTGATCCTGGACCAGTAAACACAAGGTTTTCTGTTTAAGTCATCTGTGCCAGCCACCCCTTTTAGACTGTCTCTTTCACTTCCACTGCAACAGCCTCATTTAAGCTGTACCTGCCAACTTGCAACTAAAAAAAAAAAAAAAAAGTATATTTTTAATTTGCCTGAGTTCACATACATTAGCATTAAACCCCAAAAAGAAGAAACTTCATGGTTGCTGCTGCTCTTTACTTCTCCCATGTTACCGAAAAGGGGAAAGTGGAAGGGGGAACAGGAGAGAAGCCATGCAGGGTGTGCACATGTGCATGAGAGGGACGGGAGCACGGAGCGGGGCTGTCCTGCTTCCCAGAGCTGGGGCCAAGCCTCCTGCTAGGTGTTTCTGTAGTACCATCCACTACACTGTTGATGCACAGTACCTTTTATCTGACTTAAATATTCCTCTGCTCTGACCACCTTATCTGATGGACTGCTTTTCTTTTATAAGTGGGGGAATGAAGGAAAAAAAACGCAGAGAGAGCCTTCTAAACTGCTGGTTCTTCCTGGCAGGTGTATAACCCATTGTCTAGAATCCCTCTAGTATTGGTGTCTGCTGAACTCCTCATACTTATAGTCCAAAGAAAACCACTGCAGTTGTCTTCAGCTATTGCCGCTGTTGGAGATCCTCATAGAGAAGCCAAGGGCTGGAGTGAATAAAGTCTTGTAGTTGAGAAATAGATTGGGATTTCTGGGCTCTTCCCCTGTCTGTGCCATTAAATCCCTATGTGCTTATATTCATAAAATATATATGAATAGAAATGTAAATACATCTGTGTAAATAAAAGTACATGTAAATAATATAGGTGTATTATAAAAACAAGAGTGGAAAGAGCGCAGGGCCTCTTCCTCCTGAGCTAATGCTGAGGCATACACATTTCATTTGAGGTTCATCAGGGAAAACTGGAGGAAGGCACAAGTCAGTCAGTCCATGTTATGAGACCTCAAGGATGCCATGGCCGCATTTTCTGAAGTGGGAAGGTGACTAGTAATGCTGAGGATCCAAATCCAAACCCTCTTTGTTGTTGAAGTTGCTAATGTCCTAGCCAGTTGCTAATGCTGATGTTGCCAGCATCTCAACTCAGCAGAACTGGGTATGGAGTGACCTCTTTCCCTGTCAGGTCAGGATTCCTTCAAGTCCTTCCTTTTCCTTTTATCTCTTCTTCAACTATATTCGTGCGATGAAAGCGTTTTTTCTGGGAATCACTAGCAGGCACACTTCCTTGTAATCTTTCAAGGCTTCCTCATCTGTATTATTTTGTAAGCATTATGCAAAGTTTCAAATACGCTGAGCTGTCCCTAGGTTGTCAGTGTAAATCCTTTCCGAGAAACTGTCACAACCAACAGGGAAGCATTTTCCCTTCATCTCTTTCTGCCGAGTCCCTTAATGCAAAATTGCTTATGGGGAAATAGACCTCAGTATTTCCTTCAAATTTAGTTAGCTTTGCCAATATGCTCTTCTGGATTACTGATATTTGAGGGCTGATGTGTACAGCGTAGGTCCCTGACATCTCTTCTAGTGTGGTGAAATGCAGTGTGTGTCAGCAGACAAACAACAGGACTGTAAGATCCCCAGGTCAAGCACTGCAATTGTATTTTGTATTTATTTGGTGGCTAATACAATGGGTATCTGGTCTGTGAAAAGGGGTCCAAGGCCTCACTTTGATATATATCATGCTTAAAATATAAGAACCTTTACTGAACCTGAAGCTTTTCAGAGGCAACGTTTTCTTCAAAAACAAAAAACCAAATTATTTTCCCAGAAACAGTTTACAAGAATTTTTTCTTAAACAACACATGCTCCAGCATTAATTCTACACTGTAGTGCTGTCAGATCACTTTGTATTTTTTCTAGGAGACTTTTAATCTTTTCCTAGTGCTGACAGCCATATAGTATTATTTTACATGCTCTTCTTTGAACCTACAGCACAAAATTAAAATGTAAATATGCACACGAACAACCCAAAAGTCATAATAAGATTATATGAATGCCTGCAACCACACAGCAGGAACAATGGGGTTGCACAATTCCTCTGCTCAAGCACTGCTGAATTTTAATGAGAGATAGTCAGTACATGCTGATACTCCTATAGCTGCCCTGGAGCCAGAACAGTGATTTAAGATGCCAGCGACACAGTGTGTAGATGAGTCTTAGCTGTAGCGTGCCTTGGAGAGCAGAGCATGATATAGCAGGCTGAAAAAATGGCAGGGAAATAAGCTGATTAAATTAGAATGAGAAATGGGACTGGTGGGAGAAAGGATAGCTTAAAATTGCCAATCACCTGTGCTGCTTTCATCGGCTGTTTAGCTCCTGTTGGAGAGAATATGACGCTGTACGTAGATAGGAATAATAGGAGTAACCCAAAAAAGAACATACGCTGTCATGAATTGAAAATCTCATGCTGCAGGGTTTAAAGCAATCTCTTAAATATCAGGGATTAAGATGGGAATTTAGTGAAGTGGTGCTACCTCTCTCCCACGCCAGAGTTTGTTTTTACCTTCTCTCTAATACCACTGCTAACCTGGGTACGCATGGGAGCCACTTGGGAAAGCATTAGCAATAGGTGTACCTCTCAAAATATGTACTTTTCAGATATGAAGATATCCCTCTCGTTTGCAGCTAATCTAAGAATAAGCATTGCTTAGGGCGAGTTTCTTTTCAAGCGGGCTGGCTGTGTTTCTGCTGCACGCCATAGGATCTGCATCTCCTCTGGGCCCCTGTAGGCTTTTACAAATATTTGTAAGAATGCACATGTGTTCTTCAATGCAAAACATTTAAAATAATGTGAAAGGTGTGTTGGGGCCTGTAAGGGTGTGTTTGTGTAGCATGATGCCAAGGAGAAGTACGATACAGCCTGGGATGTGGGAGGACGGCGTCCTGGGACACGGAGGGCAGCGGGGGTCAGACCTGTCCCGCTCGTGCCTTAGGGAGAGATCCTGAGCGTGAACCATCACAGGAACCGCAGCAGAGATTCATCTTCTGGGGAACCTGTTGATTCATTACAAATGAGGGTTTCGACCATTGAGTAATATAGATAATTATGCATTGTAATTTTGCTTATTATTGGAAACTGTCTTTCTGTGGCTTTGTGTTTGAGCTTACAGTCTGTTTTGTAGTGCAGGAGGAGGGAACCTTTTCACCAGTAGCCAAATCTCCTTTTCTTCCATCTCAAAACTCCTTGTGAGCAGATCCTAGACAGGGGTGTGGCCACAGTACATGCTCCCATAATTCTCTCATTTACAGGAAAGTTTCTCACAGAGTTATCATTAGTATACAATATTTTTCTTGGAATAGTAGCTCAGTTTTATATGGGAATTTTATTTTGCTAATACCAGGTTATGACATCTCACTGAAGTTGTGTGCTTTTCCTTGATTGCATCCTTTCCAGAAGACAAAAGCTTTAACTTTTTGAGGCAAGGTGGTTGGTTTTTTTAATATCAGGTCCTGTGTACTGCAGCTCATCAGTTCTCATCACATTGTTCTCATAATATCATGCTAGAATATGATATTGTAGCTCAGGATTTGTGTAGCCGTACTCACCTGTCCTTTCACAAATGCTTTCACTAAAACAACAAAAGCATGTAAGAATCACCCTTGTCAGTTGTGCTAAACCAAGTAAACCACAGAAAACTGGAGTGAAAGCTCCTGCCTTAAACCTCTACCTAGGGGTTAGAGAAGATCGTATATCCACAACCTGGTCTGCCTTATACTGTAGAGTTTAGTAGGCTTGACCAGGGATTGCTGTGCTCAGTTAGCCAAAACCTGAGAAAAAAGGTATTGCTCATCCCAAAGGTGCTGCCCATTATATGATTTATAGAATGTGTTACATTTTGATGAGATGTCCTCTGTTGATACTGATATCAGCCCAATCTGTACACTGTGTAAACATTTTTCAAAGATGAAGCAATTGAGTAAACGTCTCTTGGGTTTCTCCTGAATTAGATGGGACGAACACTTCTTTAATTCATCTAGCTCAAGTTTGCCGTTCCTTTTTTTTCCACTAACTAAGAAAACGTCAGCCCTTTTCTAGATACCAAAGACAGATCTAAATCTATAACACGGTTGACTGAAAGTTTTAAAACTACTTGATCCTGTCTTAAAGACAATAGTCTTTAATAGGTTATTTTGTGAGGTTGTGTGAAGGTGATTTCTTTTAATTGATCTTGAAAGGGAAAATATTTTTTTGACTTGGTATTTTGTGCATAGGAGCAACAAAACCAAAGCTCTGTTAATCGCAGTCAATATGTGTATCTGGCTTTTCTTGGGGTTAGAAGCTGCCTTTCTGAAACACATCTTCCTATTGAGAAAGGAAGGAAAAATTCTGGTATAAATACAGCCACACCTCTAAATTGATTATTCTTGTAGGATTTGATCATCCTATTTTGGCTTTGTTATAAAATGCAATGGGAGCGATTCCAGCTCGAGCACATCACTCCAGCGTCAAGCAGCCCATGATGTCACGAGGAATTCCTTGTCGTAAGGGGCGTCCCCGAGGAGAGCGTTTGCTCTGCTGGAAAACGGCCATCCACCCACACGCTCCGTCTCCACCCAGCTACTCCATCCAAATAACCAAACCAAAGGGAGTGCTTTGACTAATTTGAGTGAGTAGGAGTGATGCCATGACAATACAATAATGCGTCTGCTGTAGACTGTTCTTGATTTACATTTGATTGTTTGCAGTCCTACCCATCTGTAGCCAAAGGCAAGAAGTGATAACCTGTCATGTTATATAAAAACACGTTTGGAAAAAAGTGGAGTAATGCAAGATAAATAACATATGCTCTCTGGGTCTATTCTTCCCAAGCAGTCCTGAACTCATTCCACAAGTTGCTGGTTTCTCTTTTTACTGAAAAGTTTCTTTCCAGATAGTTTCCATCTGGGGGGTGGGGGGGGGGAGAGAAAAAAGGCAATTTGAGTGAATAAAAGCACAGCCTATTGCAATTTGAAAAGAATTACTGAATAAGCGGAGCATTAACACAGTGTCAGGCTCTTAGCAAATGGATGGGAAAGCAAAAGGGTAAGTGGCATCAGTCACTCAGCAGTTGGACAGAAAGACTTCTGCTCAGTTGAGGCAGCAATGCTACCTTAGCTCATGTCACATGGACCATCTCTGTCTTCTCCTGTGTTTCTGCATGGTGGTATGGCACTGAAAGTTTGAGCTGCAAACAGTAGAGAGTCATGTCATATGACTCAAAGTTCCCCTTTTTTTGTTCAGCATATCCTTTGTTCTTCTATAGCTGATTGTCAATCATTTAAGTTACACAATATAATTAACCGATAGATAAAGCTTATAGTGAAATCTTGTTGGCTCTGTTTAAGCTTGTTTCGTTAGGATGTTTTAGGGGGTTTTCCCATCGTGTGTAATGTAGCCTCAGAGGGAGAGAGCTTTCCATCCTATATAAATACAGAGACACAAAAATACAGACCGGAGAAGCCCTTGACAAATGGAGGATTAAATACGCCCACAGCTTAAACTTACCTCCAAGAGTCATGCTCTTTTAGGTGAGGTGAATAGTAAGATGGTCAGTCAAAGTGGAAAGCGTGGAAAGTCTTGACTTCAGTCAGGGGAATGGGAACCAAGCCTCACTTAAAGGTAAATAGTTGTAGAGCAAGCTTACTACTGAGCTGTCCCTCTGTTTTGGACTGAACCCACTTTACCAACAAGCCTAAAAGTGTTAATTCTTCTGAATAGAAAACATGGTGCAGCATAACAGCCTGAGGACCTCATTCTCCATGAGGTTACCCTGCGTGGGCCTTTTTGCATTTGGTCCCCCTGGCTTGAGAGATTTTCTCTAGTTAATCTCTTGCAGTGTGGTTTTCTTTACTTGTCCTTCCCACAATCCACGAGGTGCCTCATCACCGCTGTCCCGGCAGAGCAGCGATGAAAGTGAAGACACAGAAACCTGCACTGCTGATGGTCCCATTTCTTCATACGCAGTTGTATCCTCCCCAGGTTATTTCATGATGGCTGGCTGCACTGTATAGCTGGTGAGCCTTCATCTCTTTGGTGTCAGACCTGTAAATTACTACTTAATTATGATAGGAAGGCATGGCTACATAAATTGATGCTGGCAGATGCAAATGAGCTCAACCCATCATTTGAACTTGTTCCAGTCTTATTTGTACATGGTATCACCATGTTAATGCTCCCTGCAATCCAAGCAAATCCCTGCTGAGAGACAAGATATTTTAGTTTAAACATGGCACTGCATGGACTTGACTTGCCAGCTCCCAGATTAGACCTAGCTTGTATCTAGCCAATGCAGAGTGCAAAGCTGAAGAGCTGTCATTATAGACAAAATGGGGGTCTGTGCACTCACGTGCATGACATGTTAAGGTTTAGGATCCTCTGAACTGCGGCTCTGGTGCCAGCTCATGGAAGCCTGTGAGACGTCAGCTCGTTTGTCTTTGTTTTGAAGTATCAGGTTTCTAATCTTTATGTCTGAGAAGAGGAGCGTGAAAATGTAAGTTACTTTAACTGCTACAGAGAAACACAGGCAATTCACACCTGATTTGGTGAACTGCGGAGTCGCAACAGCATAACTCCCTGTGTGGCCACTCTGACTCTAAAATTCGCATAGAGACTTTTGCTTTAGCTTAACCTCCTCCAAACAGGCTGAGCTAAACCAAAACTCAGTCCTTCTGATGCAGTAAGAATTTCATTAGAACTCCATCAAGATAGTTGTAGCAGTCTAAATTTACACCTCAAGTTGTTCTGATACAACTGAGTTCTGCAGAGACCTCGTGTGTGTTTAGGTAGTTTGAAAGCATAGCCATAGGTGTGGGATTGTCCTCTGCATGAGAAATGGGTGTTGGCTTCAAAATCCACTGTTCTTGGGACTGTGCCAAGTCAATCCTAATGGAGTACCAGGTGTACGGTTGTGCGTATGAGCAGATGTATGTGCGTGCGTGTGTAGAGGCTTAAAGCTGAAAATAGGGATGGGCAAAGAATGCAAATAACCGTTGAAAAAGAATTTTGCTTTTGCTTTGTTCAGAGTGAAACCTCACAAACTGGTTAATCTCCACCAAATAATTCTCAGAGAATAAAAACATGACAATCAGGAGATACTTTGATTTTTTCCTTTTAAAAATTGTGACGGTTTTTTATACTATAACATGTAATGCAAAGCTATTTTCAAATTCTTAGATATTCCTGCTGTCCTTTCTTATACACCTCAATGAAACGTATGTGACATCAAAACTTATTTTCTGCTGGGCCTCCTCCTCTTTGGTTGCCATTGCTTTCTAGAGGGAGAAAAGGGTCCCGTGACGCTTCTTCCCATGAGCGGAAAGGGAGAACAAGAGGCCAGCTTCGGTCCCAGGGAGGGCACAAGGGGGCTGCGGGTGTCCTGCCTGCACCAGCTAAGGCAGAGCAGGGAATAACCCACCAGAGCTGTGGGTGCTGGGGCACTGGATGGCACTTTGCTTCTCCTGCCTGCGGAGGAGGCCTCTTCCCAATAGAGGGAGGCAAAAGATAGACAGCAGAGAGCTATTGCTTCAGTGGGAAAGATGATGTGTGTGGGTGTATAATGAGGGGACTTTACAAATAATTCCTTGGTGATTATTCATTTTAAAGGGATGTTCAGTTGCCCCAGAGATATCCCATGGAGTACTTAATTTCTGGAGAAGTCTGGAGAATACGAGATTTTGATTCCAGTGCTTTTATTTTTCTGCCCAATGGTAAAAATAATTTTCATAATCTGCCCTGGGGATTGCGCTGTGTCTAATGCACTGGTTGTGTGCACAGCCCATTTTGAAATACAACTTTTTGTTTTGAAACTGAACTTTTTCCAAGTAATAATACCTTCCCTTCAGATTTTCATTTTTCAGAAGTGACCCACCCACTATTGAATAATAAGGCTTGATAACCATAGTTTGTGAGATAACATGCAATGAGCTGCCAATATTGCTTTGGGACTAAATCAGGAAACCACTGGCTGGTGTTATGAAGGAGTCAGTTATCCAAATGGGATCATCTACCCTTGAAATCTTTTAAATAAGAATGAGGGTTAGAGATCACCTTTTTTGAAGATATCCTGGATTAATAACGAAACGAGCATACAGATTGAAAGAACAGAACAAAACACATCCATTTCCAGGTCAAGAAAAACTGTGTTTCAGTCCAGAGTAAATTCAAATCACACACTTAGGTGAAATCCACAATAAAGAAGGTTTATAGTGGAAACATTGACTGACCTTTAACAATAGCAGCGAGGCCAGCTCTTCTGTAACAACAGTCGGAAATAACAGGCAGTAGCATTACAAGGCTATATGGGCTAGGGCAAGGTCTTTTCCTTAATCTAGCCTGAACACTCAAAGAGAAAATCCCAGAGCAGTTGACTGAATCTCATCTTTTTTTCCATTAATTGGCCACAGCGTAGTACTCTGAAGTTGACAGAAATAACTGCTGTGATATTAGCCCAAGTCTAAGCATTGCCAAAAGACATTTTATTTCAAACCTCTCTGAATTACAGTATAATTTCCTATATTGCTTACCTAAGAGACCAGGAAGTTGGCCGTCCATCTGCTTAGCAAAAAGCTCCTGGCTTTATATGACATAAAACTTTATTTCTCCTTTCCGTGGGAAAATGAAGTCAGGGCGCTTCCAACTAGGATGAGGATACAGGATGGTAGATTGAGTTTAGAAAGATTACAGTGGTCCAGTTTTCAGATTCAGGGCCCTGGTTGCCACTGTGAGCATCTCCTGGAGACTCCACACCTGGAAACCAATAGATCCAGCTCCTGGATCTCCTTGCTCCTCTCCCCTTGCAGGTAGGCTCTTCCTTTCCTTTCTCACCAACGTGTGGATGGTGTGAGAAGGCAGAGACAAGCTATGGGGAAAACCCTGTGGTGACATGTAGCTCTCACATGGCAGGATAATTTGAACCTTATACAGGGGCCACCGTTCAGATCTTTATTGTATTCCTGGCTCCAGAGTGTGTGATGCTGCAGGAGATACAGCAACAGTCCCACTCCTGTACAAGTCCCCAGCTCCTGAAGGTTGTCTCCTGCTTAGTGGCTGCTGCTCCCTGGCAAAATGGATCTCAGAGCTGCAGCTGACAGACAATTAGTCATAACACTGATGTTCCCTGATTACAATGGAACTTCAGCTTTTTGGGATGATCTAGATTAACGTTCCTTGCGATAATTTAAAGGCAATACATGTGTTTCCATAGCAGAGCTTCCTCATTTTCTGGGAATCTGTTAGGCTGTTCCACTCATCCAGATGTTTAATATTGTTAGTGACCTGCAGCTAAGCCTCTCGGACAATTCTAGTAGGACTCATTCATCTCGTTCCCCAAGAATATAAAGTGCTATGTAGTAGGTACCATTCCAAGGGCCAAACTCAGAGGTGAATGTAAGTGAGTTTAAGCAAGCTGAAATTCAGAGGCCATCTAGATTAGTGCAATCTACTGCTTTACTTGAAGACCTTTCAATTATATATTCAACACATACTTTTTACATGTTTACAACATGTAAACACATGTTTAGGACATAAGTCCTAAACTTACTGAGTTAGACTCTTGTGGATTCACTCGGCCAAATTAAAAGATGTTGTATCCATTGTATTAACTTGTTGCATTCATTTCCACTTCCCGCAGCTATTTCTGTACCAAAAGCATCAAAGATATGAGATGTAGTATCCTCTCCCCTAAAATAATTTATACTTCTTTTTGGTTTTATGCAACAATTTAAATTCCCTTAGATGTTGGTATAGTGCTTAGCTATAAAGGAGTTTAAGTTAAACATTATCTGAAAGCGATAACGCTAGTGCAATGTGAAGCTTACTATTGTATTGATGTAGTTGATTCATTATTACTTTAGCAAGGAATCCTTGAAGTAAGACAGATGGCTTAATCAAACGGATTAAATGCCACGTCTCAGCCACTTGTCCTCCCACACTGTCTCCTTCCATCAAGAAAAAGTTAAGCCCCCGCAACTAAAATGAGTTTAGGAATAAAACATTATGAGGGGTTTGTAAAAGGCAAAAATTAGAGACGTCTGGACTGCATGTATTGCAAAATACTTGAATGTTACATCAGACATGTGGATCTTAAGTGTTCTTTTGACAGAAAATGAATTGAGAATCCAATGGTTTGAAATTTATGTTAGCAAAGAAAAACAACTGCTTAAATTTTCAAACTTGCATCCTGATTTTGCATGTCTTCAATGTGGCTTGGCCATCCTGATGGATGTTACCACGTGATGCTAGTAGCAGCTGGTCCCTCAGGCTCGGGACTTTTTAGTTTGGATACACAGGGCACCACAACAATTATGACTAGGAATGCTGTCTGTATTTTTAAGAAGTAGAACACTATGTTTAATAACACATGTTACTTTAAATAATTTCTCTCTAAAGCAAGTATTCTTTTGTTGTGGATACAAATCCAGAAGCAGACTGAATTTTACCTGAAAGTTAATCCTTGATAGAATGGTAATGTTTCTGATCTCATTTAAAGATATAAAATATCTATATCTTAATACTTATTATTAAGATAGCTGCTTTTTCCAGTGGGAATTTTCCTACTTATGTGCATTACCTTACTTTGTATACCTCATTTTTTATATCAAGAATGCCAGCTCACCTTGAGAAAGAAATCAGGAACATCAATAGATAAATATATACTGTAATGCATGAGAGTTTATGTCAAAAAGACAGTTCTTGCAGGAAGCTAGATTATGTTCGTAATACAATTTTAGAAATTACTACTCAATCACTGTAAATATTAGTAACACTGAACACCAGTAATGAAGTTCTAGGTTTTTTGAAAAACCATGCACATGTACTTTTTCAGCTGTAGATATAATTTTTAGACTGAGCTATGAGTTTAAATCAAATCAGAAAAAAATAAACTGAGAATTGACTATTAAACTTCATACACTGATATTCTATCTTCAGTATTTATTGCAATATTTTCCAGGTCTAATAATCTAGACATGGCATCAACTTTTTTCCTTTTTTTTTCTTGTGGGTGCTTGAGTATCTTTAAGATAAGACACCATTTCCAAAGGGCCAATGAATTATATAAATATAATATATTACCATAGAACACACAGTAGGCAATGGTAGGCGTATGGTAGAGAAAAACAGTCTTGGTTGCATATTGGGGTTATATATGTATGCACACACACACACACACATATACAAACATATATATACACAAACACATATATATAAAAGAATATTCTCTGAGTAAAGTCTTCCGAAGTCACAAAATAAATGCCATATTTTTCAGATCAACACCTGTTGCGCAAGCATCAACAATTTATGTAATTCCCATAGCCTTTCACTAGTAAGATATAAGAGTAGATGGAAATGATTTGTCTGATTCCAGTCTTTCCAGCTACCTTGCTTGAAGGCAAGCCAGAAATATTGAGAAAAGGTAATTATTCTGGGCATTTCAACTTCTTGCCAGAACCAAGAGGCTGAATAGATATAGGAATTTGAAATAAAAGCAAGACAAATTTAATTCTTCTGACCATGCAGTTCTGTTCTAAGCTTAGGGCATAGATTTAAAATATTCTATTGCCTGAACTCTTATGCTCCGGTCCCTGGAAGGCAGCTGTTCTCTGCATTGCAGTTTTAAAAAGAAAAAAAAAAAAAAAAAAATTGAACTGGCAGTAGTTTACTCATTCAGATCCTTTGCTATCCTAGTCACTTTGGTAGAAGGATTGTCATTCAGGTGCTATATGAGTGCTGAGTCTTTTTACATACAAGAAAAGTAATAGCTGGAAGGAATTCACACAGCTCTAAACGTATTTGATGTTGAAATCTCTCAGCTCTGTCCAACTGGGCTAAACACAGAAGAGAAATCTGAAATGGGATCCAGTGTTCACCCTTAAAAGGTGCAAAAGAAACCTTCTGGTCCAAGAAAACGTATACAAAGGTAATATAAGTATTTCTGTGCTTTCCTACGCTTCTAATCCTGGATTCTTCATAAAAGTCATCAGTGGCCCAGATATCTGTATCTGCCTATGCAGCTGGAAAAGTAGATGAATTAGCTTGAATAAAATCAGGGATAATCCAAACTGAGATCAAAACTGATCTGAGATGAAAGGAGAGTGGGCAATTCATTGTTAGTGTTTTTGAGCACCTCTTAACTTTTTGACCTGGACACGATTGCACTATTTCTTCAAAAAGCAGGAAGCACAAGATAAACCTCACATGAAAACCTCTTCCTCTGCAATTTCTAACCTAATTTTGTTGACAAACCGTATGTATACATTCTAACTTGGAAATGTCAAGATGTTTATTTCTTAGTCAAAATGTTTCAACATTTCAGACTAAAAAAATGTTCTGAACTTTTGATTCTGTGGGGAAAAAGCTCTGGACGTTTAATCTCGATTTGAAATGAAAATTGTCATTTCCTGAGGTGGACATCTTGGTTTTTTATTTTTTTTTAATCGGCTCTATTTGATGCTTTATCGCACCACTGTCCCTCAGATGTTCACTCTCAAATTTCTGCCAGCCTTTCAGCTCACGCATCTGCGTTGTGTCGTGCAAATGCAGGTTAGACATGTCCTGTTGGGTGGCTACCGAGTTTTGTGAATAGCAGGCAGCTGAAAGGCTGGTGTCAGGCTGACTGAGCACCTAACCAGTAACTGAGGTTTAAGAGATGCCAGAGTCTTAAAAACTTGTATGCGTTTAAGCTGATTCTGATCTAATTTATACCTGTTTATAAAAGCTTTAACTCTAGTTATATTTATTCAGTTATTCTAGATTTACATTACCATAAATGAGACAAGGATTTGGCCTATTTTTTTTCTCCTTGTTTAAACAGTAACTACCCTCTCTTCCTTCTGAATGGGACTGGTCGCTTTCTGACTTGATTAAACTGGTTGTGTTTGGATTGAGGGGGAGTCTACATTTCCATGGCTGGGTACGTGGGGTATTTTTAGCAGTCTACCCACAGAAGCAACCCTCTTGAGCAACAGGCTGAAGTCTGGGATAATTAGACAGTACTGAGGATCCTTCCTTCAGGATCGCTCTGGCTAGCTGAATGTCAGCGTGGGCGATCAGCACTATGCTGTCGTAACAGCAGTGGAGACGTGTTAATTATGGCCTTCAGATCTAATCTTTCTGGAAGGACATCCTTTTCTTTGTAAAAACCCTTTCTGTAAATGACCTGGGATTTGCATCTTGAATTCATCATTTGTGGCTGACTTCAAAGTGGAGGAGACGGCATTGCAGATTTAATAATACGATCCACAGGGCACAGGCTGGACAGGGAATACTGGGATGGCAGAAGAGGAAGGGCCTTTGCTATGGTGTACTCGCAACAGGGACAAACTTTAGTGAGCAAACGCTGCTGTAAACATTTAGGAAGGAATGGGCGGCATGCCAGCAGGGTTTGAGAGCGATACACAAGGTGCACACTCAGTTTTCGGCTTTGATTAATGTGTGCAAGAGATATAGGCAATTGATTGCTGTCACGTTAATGGTAATTAATGAGCAGCAATGCCTAGCTCACAATGTCTGATAGTGGAGACCTGTTAATTCACTTATTCCCAAGGTTTGCTTTAGCAGATGGAAAGGGATTATTTTACCATATTTTCAATGGCAATTGAAGTCTATTTTTATCTCTCGTTTGGCTTGCATGAAAGGAGACTGCCACCTGTTTTTTGCAGGTTGTTTTCAGCACTGCAAGCCAGATTAAAAATTGGCCTAGTTAGTGCTTTATGGAAAACAAATTTGCTGCTCTAGTGCAGAATAATGAAAGTATCCAGGGCCAGTGCTGGCAACCGGCCCTCCATAGTGGTGTGAACTCTGGCTCCAGCGAGCTCTTCTGGGTCATCAGGATCCCCACTGCTGGTAGCACTTTCTGCTCCGTAGGCTGCTCCTGCCTCCTGGTTTTGACATGAAGTGCAAGAGAATAGGGGGGCTGGGTTACTGTTTGCATGGCTCCATTCAGTACTGACTTAAATGTCTGGAAGAGTAAGGATGATTTAGCAGAAGATCTAGAGAGTTGTAATGGCTTTTGGGAACACTAAACTTTTTAGGTGGACAGCCTTTAACAGGGAGTTACTCACTTTCAGTCTCACTGGGGTTTAGCAGTGTCTGGTTTTAGAGTTTACCATTCTCCACTCTTTATGTTAGTATGGACTGTATCTTTCTGATATGAATAGCCCTTAGTTTTCCTTGCCTACCGTGGCCCTGACCTGGACATCTCTGAAACATCGTCACCAAGGCAGCACAGTGGAAAGCTGTTTTGCTTCATTTTGTATAAGTCAGAGAGGCCCAAGTTCATATCCCCTTCCACAGCCTCAGGTAGGTGGCCACCTTCTTCAGCTGCTTGTAGAGCTCCTCAACGTGCCACTGGAGAAATTTAAGAGCAAATAACCTTCAAAGAGACTTGTGATGTTCCTGCCTGAATCAGAAGCTCTTGTAGTCAGTTGAGAGGTTTACAGGCTCTCTAAGATGTATTTAGATCCTTTTTCCTCTTTCAGCTTTCTCACTGATTTGGTAGGTGTTACATACGACTGTATTTACAAGCACCTGACTCAGAGCTCCTTTTATTCATCACCAGGAACTCCACCAGAAGAGCTACATCAGAGCTCGGCAGTGATGTTATTTATTCTGGCTTCTCTCGTGGTGACTTTCTGGGTGGGTTTTCTTGTTTGTTTTTGATTTTTTACTATTCAATTGTCAGGCTCTTTTCTCAGTTTGTACTTCTGGATCTACCAAAGAAGTATGAGCTCCTGTATATTATGGGGTTTAGGCCCTCTTGCACTAATTAACTTGTAACTGCACCTTCAGTTTTGCTAAATTTGGTACTTATTTTACTGTAAACACCCATTTGTTCCACTGGGTAGCACAGCTGTCTGAACATCTGGGAATCATCATGTGTCATGAATGACATGATGTATCCTCACTGTTAGACCAGCACAATGCTAGATCTGATGGATGGAAGAAATGTGTCAGGATGAAGATTAATATACACTTTGGTTTGTGACTTGTGACTCACAGGGTAAACTTCGTTCTCTCTTTGATGGTACAAATCCAAGATCTGCTTTTTTCCTTTCCCATTTTGGTCCTGGTTTATAACACAGAGGCTTGCACTAATGAGACTAGGGCTTTTGCTAGCTGGATCAGAAGCCTTCACTTCTGTCTGGACCAACACGTCTAAATAAATCCTCTCTTTGTATGCCACAGATGTGCACAAGGCTCTCTTCTGAAGATGGTTTGCTACCCTTAGGCTAGGTAACAGATGAGAATTTGGTAATATTTGCTCCTTGCTGTGCCTCTGGAAGTGCACATGGTGCAGTATCCTCTTTGAGTGCCCTCTGGCTGGAGGATTAAAGAACAACCTCTTCTAACAAAACAGGACAAAACAAAGGCATCAATATTTGATTTCTCCATTAGAGTTTTATACTGATATCTCTTTAAAATACCTATTTGTTCATCGTCCCTGCATACCCATGCTTCAGCAATATCATGAAAAGGCCCCTTGGGAAGCAGCAGGGTGGTATTTTAAAGGGAGGGTTGTAACTTAGCTTCCTAACACGTGTATAGATACAGGTGATGTTGTAAGAAGCGTGTTTCTACAAGCATAACTGATACCGTAGGAAAGAAAATACACAATTTCTGGGTCAATTATACCATGAAGCAGATTCATGGCACCTCCTTCAAGAGCTATTCGTATGTATTGCCTTGGGAGAAGAACAACCTGGAATATGACTCAAAGCCATTCACGAGAGCAGTGGCCACTTGTGCATGCACATGCGGGCTGTCCTTTGCCTAGGACACCATGGATCCAAGTAGAAAAGGGATTTTATTTTTTTCCTGGTTAGTGAAAAGACATTTAAGCTCCACGTACATCTCATGGTGTAATAGAGAAGGCAGCTGGGGAGAGCCTACAGGCAGGGCTAGAGCTCAAAGCAAGCCTGGAGTTTCAGCAGTTTGTCCTCAGACTGGCTTGAGCAAGGGCTCCAGTCTGGCCAGTGGCAGCATCAGCAGCAATGAGGAAAATCGATGCTGGGTCCCCTTTACATTTCACACAGGACAGAAATTAGGGATTGAGATGCAATATAAGGGCTGTGCAAAGCTGAAAGCTGCAGAGTGCAGAAACAGGTGCAGAAACATTCATAAATTTCTAGATAGAACCTCTGGGAATGTGAAAAGGTCACTGTCTTCCATTATACTCTTGCTAGGTTTTTTTATTTTTTTTTTTTTATTTTTTTTCCCCCTGTTTAATATCTTTTACCTGGAGTCCTGGATTTTTCTGATTTGATTTAACTTTTAAAAGCAGATTTCCCTTTCTAGGAACTACATTAAGTCTACTTTCAGCCTGCTGTATCACTATTCATTATTACATATTTGGTGAGCAGGAAAAAAAATTGAGAAATTATTAGAGGCTGTTCAGAGTTGGAACATTGTGATGGTCATTAGAAGGGAAATGTGGTATTTTGTCTGTGAAGTTTGTCAGAATGAGGCCAGAGACAAGCAAGCAATAATGAGGTTCTTGAAACTGGTCTGCAGGTGCGTGGTTGTGAAATAATAGGCAGGTGCAGGGAGCTAGTCTTTAATCAGAGGCTTGGCAGGGATCTTGTTCGGAGTCTGCACTGTTTGGCTTCTGTGCAAAGGAGAAAATTCAGTGGCAAAGGACTCAAATGCAAACTGCAACTTATGCTTGTGCACCACAGAAGATTCAGGGTTTTTTCTATTTTCTTTTCAATGCACTACCGTCTTAGAAAGCTGAAGGTTTGGCAGGATTGTTCCTTGTAGCAGGAATAAATGAGTATAGCTCCTTGTCCTTCTGAGGATAGCTGGCTCTAATCTAGAGATGAATGCGTATGTCAACATTTTCCATAAATACTGCAACTTAAAAAAAAAAAAAAAGTTTTCAGAGAAATTTGCTGTAGCAACAGTTGTGATTTATTTTGGGTTCCTTACTAGTAAGTATTTGAGCAGGTGAAGTAACCTTTGTGTCTCATTCAAGGACTATGCAAAGTCCTAGACAGCCTTGGAAATTATTGGAAAAAAGGTAATTTTAACATCACAAAATTGCAGTGTTATAAGTATCTACCAAATTAGGACAAAGAGTAAAAGTATTGATATCTTCTGTGTTCTGGGAAGAGTGAAGGGGAAATAAGTATACTGCAAAAGATTGTGTCATATCATGGAAGATACAGGGGAACAAAGTGTACAACTGACCCAGAACTGCATTTTCTACAAAGTATCTTTGTGTCTGAGGATGCACCTCTGATTCCTGAGCCGAAGCAAGCAGCATCTCCTCCTGACCTCCCTAGCAGAGCTGTCCCACCACTTCCAATCTTTCCTTCGAAAAATGTTAACCCTCTCTCTTTCCCCTCTCTGCCTCCTTTCGCCCTGGATAACATTCGAGTTTCAAACAAGAAAAAGTTTTGTTTGAAACCAGGGCAATGAGGAAATGAAGATTAGCTTGAGCCATAAGGTCCTGTGCCAAAAATTCAGAACGTACTGAAAAAAACTATACCTGTAGCTTGTGTGTCCGGCCAAAACTAACCATCCCAGCTTTATGGCTGAATTTCAGCAACCACAGCCCAGACATATTGGCTGTGGTGAACTTTCAGACAATAACTACTTTTAGCTATTACCAATCGCAAAAATTTAATCAGTGACTGTTCATTTTAAGACAACTGCAAGTCACCTGTTGACAATTTGTAAAGAGAAGAATGATAAATTCATTTATTCATTCATTTATTCAGCCCAATCTCCATAGCATGTCACAGTCTGCTGCCTTCAAGCACCAAACCTGGAGCCTCTGCTGCAGCAGCAACTTATCTTTGTTGACCTGAAGGTTCAGTGGCAGGACTTACGAAGGACGATGTGCAAAAATTTGTCACGTATATACCACTGCCACAAAGCCCCTCTTTGGATGCTCTCCATTTCCATCATTTTTTTCCATAAGTCCACAAGTCTTTGTTAGTGAAGCTCTGTAGTTCAACTGTTCACAGCTCCCTAGATCTTGACTCCACTCCACTACTTGGTGACCTGACAACACTGGGGCTTTTAAACCAGACATTCTCCCTTCCTCGCTCACTTGTGGGCATCTTCAGAGTCTTCTAAAGATGGATGTCATGATGGTTTGTGTGTCCTATTATATTCAGTCATCCGAAGGGTAATGCAGTTTCTTGCCATGGGGAATGACTAGTGTTGAACCCCCCCCAGCTTGCCGTGAAGCAGCACCCAGGACCCAAGACTTTCGCAGTGGCTAAGAGACTGCCTTAACTGGCAACCTGTCAGGTACTCGGGTGTGAACTTTCTCTCTGCTACGTTTAGCTTTGAGGAGGGCACGCTGCAAGCTGGGGCAAAACTAATGTGGCTATCTGATCGACAGAGAAGATCTACAGCTCTACACCCATCCATATGGGCACAAAACTCACCGCATGCCTTGCACGGGGGATTCTTGGAACTGCTGTGAAACGGTCTAAGTGGTGGGTAGTTCAGACCCCCTACATCTTTAAGCCCAAAGGGCACTGCAGGAATCTTCTGTGTGGTCTAGCCTCTACGACATTATTAGTAGGGGTTATACTTGTCCTGCTGGCTTGTTTGCAGTAAGAGCTGTGTGGTCTTCGAAGCTCTTTGAAGTTAACGCAGAGTCACGAGGACACAATTAAGATGAGCTCAGAGAGGCTGATTTCAGGTGAAGCTAGAACATTCAGAAGCATAGCTGGTCTCGGTGCTTGCTGCACGTATCATGCACAAAAGGCAGAAAACACATGATAAATTATAGCCATGCCTGAAAAGTCATGTGTAAAAATATTTTAGTTGAGATTGAAGTTCTGTTAGCAAACACCTCTCAAAGGTAGAGAAATAAAAGCTTGGAGTACCTACACCTGAACTATACCAGGCTACTGTGTGCTTGCTACACTTCTGCGGCAAGAAAAGGAGTGTGAATATCCAGCAAGGCTGGAATCTAAAATCTTTGACTAGTTTTGATTTCTTCACATTCAGCTGCTTAGGGTGTAATACACTTTTTCAGATCCCTACTCTCCTCCAGAATTTCTGACATCTCCTGGGAAAGTCATTCATCTTCTCCGCGTCTCAGTGTTTCATATTAGATGAGGATGTCAGCACCACAGTGGGCCAAAAACTCTGAGGTGCTCACACTAAGGTTATGGGAGCTACAGAAATGTTAAATACTTTGGTTTGTATTATTTTTCTGTTGCTAAGGTGAATGTAATAGTCAGTGATATCAGTACGCAGTTTAAGTATATAGTAAATGATGACCCCTCTTCAAAAGAACACTTCTACTAGGGCCAGCTCTCAATTAGCTCAACTGCTCTATCCTGATACTATATCATGGCTCATAGATTCCATTGGATCAAAATAGTTCCTTGGCAAACTTAGGGGAAGGCAAATTTGGGTGTCTGAAGAAAGGTAAAAGGTGTGTGTGTAGCAAGGGGAGAAGCAGAAGCTATTTGCTAATAGGGTTTGATTGTAGCAGCAGAAAGGAACCCACTTTATTCCAAGAATGGTATTGTAAGGATGCTGGTCTTGCAGTTTCAGGCAGAGAAATAATTGAAGGGTTTAAGATAAAATGGGATTATTCGGCACACTTTCTACAGACAAGCAAAAGGAAAGAGAAAAGTTAGCAGTGGCTCTTGAACTTTGCCAGTGTGCAACTTGGTTACAAACAAGGGAAAAACCACTTCTATAGCTATCCCATGCGGATTTAGGAAAGCTGGTCAAAAATATACAACTTAGACTCCATGAAGTTTCTGATCAGTGTTTAGGAGGATAAATTAAAGAGTCTACAGAAAATGGCCTTTCCTGTGAAACAGGAATACAACATTTTCCTCCGTTGCTACTCTTCTCTAATCTGTCTGATACCCCTCTCCGTAAAGGCTGCCTCTCCTACCATGCTGTACAGAGCATATGAGTGTGGAAAGTAATTTTTTTTTTTCATAAGTGCAAAAAGTGAAAGCTTCTATTATAGATTGCTTTGTAAGGTAACTTCAAGAAATGACAGCAAGTATTAATAAAATCTGCTTAATTGATATTAGCATAAATGTAAAGCCAAGTAATATTATCAGTATCAATGCTGGAACAGTTCCATCACATGCTCTTCACATCTCTGTTTATCTCTTTCAGGTGATCTCAAAGGAGAATGCTCAGGGCAAATTCAGGGACCAGAGATTTAATGGTTGGAGTTTTATAGTCTTTATCAGACCATCAAGGCTGTAACTGAAAGATACGAGTTATCACCTCCAAGAGTTCTGTCATCTCAACCTTTGAGGGAAAAGCATTGCAAGAGAGCCTCTGGTAAGTCTATGAATTAATCCAGATTTAGAGAATGTTATGTAATTTGTGTTATGTTAACACCTGCAAGCTCTAGTCACGGATCAGGAATTTTCTGTGATAAATACTTCAAGAAAGCAAAACGAAAATAAAATCCTTTTCCCAAAACCAAACCAACCAACCAACCCAAAAGGGTGGTGTGTTGTCTAGACTATTTCTCATATGTGTTTGTTGCATAGCATGATTATGGTAAGCTCATATGATGTGTAGAATCAGCCTCGTCTTTGCAGGGAGCTACAAACTCTGGAAATTGGGATAATCCCAGGCTTTTCCTGTGGAACAGAGGACTTCGAGAATATACATGTCGGCATGTATTTAGGTGGTTTGATTAAGAGGAGAGTGGTCTTTGGGCCTAGAGATGATTGGTCATTAGGAATGTCTGTCTTTAACCTCCATTCCTGAGAATGCGTACTAAGTGCTGTTACATGATGAATACTTACTGTCGGACCCTAGTACAGTAACCATTAATCTGTAGATTTAGTTCATTTCCATCTGTTTATCTAATTCAGTGGGAAGAGGCTGGAAAGATATTAGAAAAAGGAGCACGGCTGGGTGTCTGTGGACTTTGCAGCCCTGGCCATTAATATTGTACTGGAGCACTTTTGGAAATCCGGTCCTTCCTCAGCTGCAGAGTTCAGGGCTGAGTTGCTGTGACTCTGTCCCTGACTGTCTAAAATAGAACATGAGCTAATTCGAGTTGCATCCAGCAACAGCAGAGAGGGAAAAGGCAGTTCAAAGGATCAGTCCTTCTCAAGCGTTATCTGTGATTATGTACTACATCCCCTGTATTAGCCATCCGGAACAGATGTCTGCTCCTATCAGAACTGTCCATGTTGATAGCAAGGTTGCTGGGAGAGCATGCTTACTGTGCGCTCGGCTGGGTATTGCACATCTGGTCAAGGGCTTGAGCTTTATTTCTCTTTCGCCTGATTTGGGACTTCAGAAGCATATACTCAGTATTAAGCCAAAGGCTGTCTTTGTTCCATGAGGCTGCCCCAGCTGGAACCTGTTGCTGGTTGACAGACTCAGATCTTATATTGAGACTATTATATTCTTTGGCGTATTACACTGCATTTACATCTTTTAATTCACCCCAGTAAACAGATGGGTTGTTTTAAGAACCATGTGTAAGAGCTTTCATTAAAACCATCACAGGACACCAGATGGGGATGCAGAATAGACAGCAACAGGGCTGCTTGCTACCATGTTGGACTTCTTGTGACACGTTCAGAAGTGCATAGCTCTTCTTGCCACTCAGCTTGTCTGCTTTCCTGCACCGTGGTGACCCAAACATTTCTGGGTTTCAGTTACATTTCTATGCACCAGGTGCCAGTTTTTGCCAAGCAGGGTGACATGCGTCTGAATTTCTTCATTTGAGTGTTCCAGATCACATAATTTCTGAATTATGCTTGCTATGGCAAATATGGTTTCGGAAGGGGTATTTTATGACAGAGGAATGTCAAATGAAATGAAAATGAAAGTTTTTTCCCCAAAGGTTCACTCTTAAGTTTTGCTTTTAAGTAAACAAAGAAGAAAGGAATTGGCTGAGGATTTTCAGTGCCGGAGTAACTTAAGAGACAAGACTCATCAAAGAAACAGTGTCACAGAGGTGTTTTCAAGTATACTAACATCTTACGTTCACTAGTGTCTAGAGAGTATGCCAATGGTCTTAAAAAAGAGTGGTATATTTCCAAAAGGAAGTAGATTAGTGAGTCTGGTAAATCTTGACCTATTTGGTTTAGATGATTAGCTGAAACAGATTAAAAAATCTCTGATCTGTAGGGTTTGGGCTGGAAGTCTTGTGAACCACATTCTCCTGTTAGGTGTTCCTCCTGCCACAACAGTTCCCGAAAGAGTGCCAAAATCTTTGTGGCAGTGTGACAGTAGTTGGATTTTTTAAAAATAATGATTCTGACATCTGCCAGAGTGAATGCAATAATTAATTAATAGTATTTGTTATAATACTTGTGCTGAATAACAGAATTCCTAAAAGATTGAGGTTCAGGGCCACAGGGACTATATCTGAATTCAGGTCACTTTTCACAAATAGATTTAAGGCACATCTAGAAATATCAAAACAGTTCATTTCTGTCAGATGTCAGTCTCTCCTGTAGGTTAAAACACAACATTTTGCTTCAATATTATCAAAAGATCATATGTAATCTTTTGTTTTGAAATTATTTTTACCTGAAAAATGACATCAACTTTCAGAGGTTTTCAGAAGGGTTAAGTAACCTGAAAGGAAACTAAATAAAACAATCGAGGCTCTGAACAGGAATTTATTTTAACATTTTTTCTCAGTGGAAAAAATACTATGTTTTGGTTCAACAACTGAACCCCTGAAGTCTGTTCTAGCCCAAGGATAGCATGGCTGTAGTTTCCTATATCTACAAGTATGTGCTTCAGATTTTTTTATAACTTCGTAATAAAATGCTTGATTGTATCTTATTTTAGTTTATCCATCTAATTGATGGATGATACAACCACTTGTTTATGTTGAATTTTGCAGATTCTGTAAATTAAACCTTTTCTACCTGGGAAGAGAAAAATTAATAATTTCTATTTAACATCCCTATCACAAATAAAATTTGAGTAGTTCAGCATTCAGTGGAACTGGAATTCTGTAAATTTTTTTTAGCTGAAATTGTGTTCTTGGGATAAGGATGAAATACTGAGATTCTTAAAATCAAAGTATGCCGGTTTTGTTTGTTGGTATGACCGAAAAGTGATTCATTTTCAGTCCTGTCAACATTAAAGTGTATTTAGCCATCTGTATTTAGGGGCATGCCATGTCTTAAGGCAGCTTGAGAGTCTGATCAACTCATTCTTTCCTATAAGTGTGGTTCACCAGCTGATCTTTCCCCTGTGTACCTGCACCCAACTGATTAGTGTGACACCTAATATCAGATTTAACCATCCCTGTGTAGCCTCGTGGGAGGCAAAGTGCTCCGTGGATTCCAGTCTGGTAGGAAAAGAAATACTTAAATACCTGTTCATTATAGATCTGCAATTTAATAAATCAATGGACTTTTAGGTTTTAGCTTTAAATGAAAATCTGTAGCGCATTTCAGAAGCTTACAATACTGAACTATGTGACTTTTTCTAAAGATAAAACTTCAGCTCTAGCCATCGCCTATTTTGCCCATCAGACTGTTTTAACTGTTTTTCTAACTCTAGATGCTCTCTCCTTGCTACATTATCTGAAATTCCTGTCTTCAGACTAGTCCTGGCAGTGTGAACTGAGAGAGTCCCAGCTGCTCTCTCCCCAGGAGCACATCACTAGAGATCTGCGTCCACAGGAGCGAGTGTGTAAACACAAAGGCTAGCACGCAAACCTTACCTCCCGGTGAACTTTGCCATTTGCTGATTTATCCCTGTTCTAAGTTTTCTCTTGTGTTTGCCTTTTTCTATGATTTCTTCCTGTAAAGCCTGTGTGGGCTGGCTTCTAGTTCTCGTTCAGTGCGATCTTCTAATACAGCAGTTTCACCTCCAGCTTTGGACATAAATCAGCAGAAAAGTCCCACAGGTTCCTTGTGTTCTGTTAGGGGAAGGAAGGAGGAATAGTGCAGATATTGAGCTAATGCTATCAAGCTGCCTAAAGCGAGAGAAGAGATTGATAAGAGAAAGCATTGTATTTATGGTTTCTGGCATATAGCATAGCACAAGTCCTATTTGAATTCTTCAGAAATTAGTATCAGATGACTTAGGAACTTGTGGCGTATTTGAATCTTAAGTGGTTACAGATAGTTTTGCTCAGACTTTCCTTCGGTTGTTATATGTGCTACTTCTTTCTGTTTGTTTGAAGGCAGGTTGGGAGAGTCGACAAATTCTCAGGAGAGTGGGAAAAAAATCCTGCTCTCACTGAGGCTGAATGGCAACAGGGAGGCAGATCTACGTGAGATCAGTGGTAGCCTCTCTTCTGTGCGTGTCGGGGTAAGCTCGTGCAGAGAGATTTAGTTTGCCTGTGTGACTACTCAGTCTGATGTTGCCTTTACTTTCCAAATATGTGAGCCTGACCTTGCTGCCACCGTGATGTGTACATGGTAGACATCTGGTCAGGTAAAGGGTCAACTTCAAATTAACATAGTTTTTGTCTTCAGAAATGGGTTACTGTATGAAGCACGTGAATTAATACTTTAGAAAGAGAAAATGAAAAACATAAAAGTTACTTTTAGAGAATTGAAGGCATTGTTGTCATCAGAGCACCATGAAAAGCGTGGTGCAAAGGGTGCCCCAAGATGACTGTCAACAGGTGAATCAGTGCCTAGGCACAGAGTAGGGGACAGTGGGTGCTAGTGCATTTCCCATGAGCATGGGAAAGGTGTTTTTTCTCTTAGACCCAAGTACCTACTGCCATGAATGTGATTCGGTGGTTGAGCACGCTCACTCCACCATCAATGAGAACGCTTCAGAGAGTGTTTTCTTCCTTCTTTTTTTGTTCGAATTGCATGCATCTGGGCTGGGAGCTAAGCCTGCTCCCCGATGGGCAGATGCCCGCTCAGCTGGGTGTTTTGGACATGAAACCTGTTCCCCTTCTGCTCCGCTCCCACCCAGCAGCAGCTGAGGCCTGCCGCAGCAGAGGTCTGCTCAGCCTGCCTTCCCAGGGGCTTGCAGAGCCGCTCAATGCACCCTGCTAGCCCCCTGCACTGCCAGAGCAGCTCTTGTGAAACATGGGGACGCATAGCAGCCCTGGTCAGCCAGAGCTGCTGCAGGTCGGCAGGCTAACCTGGCTGTTTGGTGGGAGCCCAGCCACTGCCTTGCCTGTGCTTGGGGAATAGCCTGTGTTTTTCTTCTCCAAGCACCTACGTGTGTGTGCAGGAGCGGCCTGGCTCAGACCGACATTTCACCAGGCCTCCTGGCAAGCCTCCACCGTGCTCCAGCTGCAGTTGGCACAGCAGCTCGTCCTGTAGCCTGCCTGCAAGCGGGCAGTCCAAATGGCCGGGAGCGCTCCGGGAGCCTCGGCAGCCGGGGAGAAAGCAGGCTGCGATCGTGCACGGCTGTGCAAGTGCTGCAACAGGGACCACCTGACTCCAGCCTTCCCAGCCACCCACTCTGTGGCCTCACTGGGCTCCCACAGTTTCCAACCCCAGCTTTGGCAGAGGATGCTCCTCTGCCTGTTCATTGTGGTTATGGGTTGGGTCATCTGTAGAAGGAGCAGCGCTTTTCAATCTCTCTGAGGTCTCTTGAGTCCTGAGGGAATAATAACTCATTGGGATGGCTGGAGCTTGCCGGGGACCTGGAGGTTTATTGCTGTAATTCCCTGGCAGTATCTTTCACCCTTGGGGCAGGACAAGTAGGAGTTTCTCCCACAACAGGAGTCAGAAATCTTCTCCTACAGGAAACACCCAGGCCAAGGGGCCTCTATCCAAGCTAGTTCTTTTGGAGCAACGCACTTCTCATTATTTTTTTAAGGGAATCTCTAAGCTAAGT
The DNA here is from genome assembly GCF_047370975.1 of Nipponia nippon. NCBI lineage: Eukaryota > Metazoa > Chordata > Aves > Pelecaniformes > Threskiornithidae > Nipponia > Nipponia nippon. The sequence goes on along the minus strand of NW_028262358.1, from coordinate 5,216,875 downwards.
AAGAAAGAGGTCCGGTAAATAGATTTCTCACTTGCAGACTCTCATAGCTGTATCATTAGCATTGCCACTGATCAAAAGATCAGATACAAATGCAAATAAAAGTAAAGAAGTTAATAGATCTTTGTGTTTAGAAATAATGATGGTTGGGGAAATCCCCCTCTATTCTTAATCATCAACCCTAAAAGATTTTGAGGCTGATTCTTCTTGACATTGAGTCAGTGTTATCTTGACACAAAGACAGAGAGAATAAAAAGTTGCTTTGTGAGAGTATTTTATATCCATTCTGGGCTGTTACGACTGATGATGAGTAACTACAGAATCAGGGTGTCTTACTCTATTTCATCGAAATATTGATCTCTTTCTCTTGAAAATTAATTGTTAACATACATAATTTTACTATATTACCCAACTCGTTTTACTACAAGTACAGGTTTTATGTTCCAGTAAAAATATCTGTAAATATGTTGCGTTATCTCTAAATATGGCATCTTACATGGTTTCAAAGAAAGCTCTAATGACCTGATGGAAACCAACTCTGTCCTCAGCAAAGCTTCTGTTAGATATCTTTTTCATGACTATCTCACTCGAGGATGTCTTCTCATGCAACTAAGAAAATGTTTTGCGTGCAATAGTCTGTAGAGAAAGAGGAAGCCTTTTCTCGGGCACTGAAGTGTAGGCTTTACGCAGGTGCCAGCAAGTCCACAGTGTACTGAAGGTTGTCAGAACTGCAGGATGAAGCTCTGCATATCATAATAAATACTATAGTTCAGATTACCAGTTCAGACTTAATTTTGGAATATTCTGATTTCTGGTTGCTTGCTTTTGTGCTTTCAGGTATTCTTTTAAAGATGTCTGTTGATTCAATATATACTACAGGTAACACTATCAAGGGAACTAAGTCATGTAGGGGCCTAAGTCACGCAGGGACCTGCACCAGAAGCCACTTCAGGGCTCAATCCTGTTGCTGCTCTTGGTGACTTAAACTGTCACAACCCATATCTTAATGCTCTAGTGTGTAATCCCTGTTGGAAGCTGTGGGGCACAGTGCCCAAATCATGCTCAGTTGATACCTTAAAAAGTTTCTAAATACTCTATGGATATCTGAAGAAATCATCTCTGTTGAACGCATTCCTTCAGTTTCTCTTAACAAGAATATTAATATAATCCATGTCAGTGTTCAGCGAAAGCTATCAGCATGTGTGCATAAATGTGTATATAATTTGCAGCAGAAATATGGATTGTGTAAATATACATTAAAATACATGTAACTAGCAACTTCTTTGCATTTTCAAACTGTCAATCAAAAATATGTATTATATTTTTATATATATATATAGCGTGTGTGCGTATGTGCGTTTTTACTAGGAAGTTATCCTTCAATATTTCTGTGCGTTCAGCGGATTGAATGAAACACCCGTGGAAGCTTGCCAGCTATGCTGACGCAAGCTCCAGGCTCATCCTATAAACATTTACGCTTCTGAGTAACTTCAGTCACGTACAAACACTGGGACAAAAGAGACCTCATGGGTCACTGATTCCAGTCCTGCGGTATGACAGGCAAGGCTCATAACTCTTCTCATAAAATGGCCAAGCTTTATTGTAAAGCTTTCTGAGTTTTCACCTGCCGTCCTTCCTGCTGGAAAGCTATTCCATTACCTTCTTCACTTGATGGTTAAAAACTCTTCCCTCATTTTCAGCCTCAGGTTAGTCATAGACAGTTTCTACCAATTTGTTCTTATGTCAATATTGTAAGTACCTCTTCTTCCTCCCTGATGTTTACCCAGTGAGACCAATCGAGCAGCTGAAGTTATTTATGTGCATTTGCAGCTTTGGGTCCTTGGGGGTGGATGTCCACACATATTTTACTTACACACAGATAAACAATCAGAATGACTTTACAAGCCAACCCTGTCAGAGTGATTAAAACAAAGCAGGATCCTGAAGTAACGGAGTCTCAGGTTGACAAGGACTGTCTTTGAAACAAGTGTCCTTCAGTGTGCAGCTATTTCTGAACAAATGCGGCTGGCTAGTTTTGGTGTTCTGTGATTTATATCAGGACAAGTCTCTTGCTCACATAAAACATAGGGTGCCACAGTCCAGTATAGATCTGTTCATCATGAAAGAGGATAGCTGAGTCTGTCTCTTATTTTTCTAGCAATAAATTATATGTAAGCTGTCAGAGCTGTTCATTTCCACTTTGGGTCTGAACTGAAAGGACGATTTGCACTTTGGTATTCTTCACTCCAGTGCTGCACCAAATGTGCCACGTTGGTATTCATCCTTGGCTAATTAACTTTTCAAAGATGTTTTTTTTCTTTTATAACCCTGCAATTTCTCTATCTTCTAGAAGACAGGTAGGATTTGGAAAGTTAATTTAAGGTCAAACCTGTTTACTGGGAGCAAGGCAGAATGGGCTACGGGAGAGCTGGACCCCCTTTCCCCTCCTTCCCCTGTCCGGTCCCTCACAGGCAGCACCCCACAGACTGGTGCGACTTGTGGCACTCTCTGAACAAGGAGGGGAGGAAGGCAGACATGGTGTTTCGTCTGAATTGGCCACCTGACTTCTCTGTCCCTCCTCTGAGAGTTACAGTGATGTGAGAACATGCGGGACGAGAGCTGATGAAGCAGGCATCGACATGGGAGGGAGAAAGGGGTCTGAAGTGTTACAGGGAGGGGAGTAAAAGCTGCTATGGGAGATCATATACATGTTGAAATCACATCAGCTAACAGACTTAGCAAGGAAACCAAAGACTGAATGGGACACATCTTTTCGAGGATGCTCTTCATAAAGCAGGCTTGATTTGCCATCTTCTAGCTTGTGCCTAATACCTGGATATGCTAGGTCTTATTCTAAAAAAACACTGCTGCACTAGTATATTTCGTTGGCATTAAATAACACAAAACTAAAAAAGACGGAATACTTCATAAACCAAATAATTTTAAATTACTGGAAGCTGAGCTGAAAAATAACATGGACAGAAAGCTGTTTTGCTGTGAGGACTGAGGAAAGAAGCTTCCTAATAGCTAGCTCTGCTTTCTGCTGGTTGCCCAAGTTCAATCGTGAGAAGAACTCAGAAGTAGAAGGTTGCAGGTAGTACAGCAGTACTGAAGGTGGCATTTTGGACAGCACTGCAATACACTTGAAATAACCCCATAATAAATTAAACAAGGTTTTCATAAGAATGCTGGCATTGCAAACCTGCTCTCTATAGCTCCAGTAGAAAGTTGTTGGCAGCCTCATCCTGCAGTGCCAGGTGATTTGTGCAGCAACTTGTAACAGCAGTTAAGCAATGAAATCGGGTGCCTTTCCCCGAGGCTACAGATGAATCACCGCATTACAGGGAGGGAAATGAGATCGGGAGTAGAGTAGATACACACTGGTGAAGAAAGGAGATGGGAGAAGCTGGGGTGGACAGTCATCATTGAGCCCAGAGAATGCATCTCGATGTTTTTGTTTAAGCAAAATGTAACTAGTGGTAACTGGAGGATAAAGATCAGGATCTCACGTCAGAAATTGTTTGGGCAGGTGTCAGTTGCGAGTAGCTTAGTGCATGGATATCAGAGGAGTTGCACTGCTGTAATGTTTTGTGCGGTCGGAAGGAGACCCCAGATCTGTTCCCCTCGTGGTTACCTGGTCTCTAAATGGAGACCTTTGTCGGTCACCCATAGCTTCCCAATATTCATAGTTTAAGTCACCTGAATAAAATTCAGTAAGCGTTAGTAGTATTCACAAGGGTTTATCATAACCTATTCTTACACATAGCTGGATAACATAGAAAACATCCACTGTATTTTTCCTCCACGTGCTTGCATAGTCTGGGTTTTCCTGGCAGATCATGCAGAGGTTTTCAAGTGAAATGTGGCCTGTTTTGTAGCTTCACAGCATAAGATTCACAAGATGGCGTATTTTAAACCTATTTTGCAGTCGTACTCCATTGTCAGGTGACTGGTTGTGACATACTTCATAAATCCAGCCCTGCTGACACTCTGGCAATGATCCTTGATGGAATAAAACAACCAATACAGCCTCAGGCAATGAAGTAGGAGGACAGAGGCTGGAGCTGAACATGGGCCTGAATTTTCTGATTGGATGCCTAAAGTGATGCCTCTAAGTGCGTCTTTGCAGACACACTTCGCTTAGTTAAGGCTTCATAGAGTGAAGCATCTGTATTCCCTGTTTGGGGAAAGCGTGTGAGAATTGTTTCACTTTCCGTTAAAATGCAGCCACTGATGGCAATAGAAGCACTGAACAAAAGAATAAAATGTGGGATGATTGCCTAGACTGGGATTTTCTTAGAAAAATAGCTAACAACTTTATTTTGGGCAACCCTGCACCGATGTGCCTTCCCACCATGAGCAGGTGATTTGTTATGTGTTTCTGCTGATAGAGTACAAACCCAGAGCCTGGTGCTGTAAATGTTTTACCCAGGCATTTGGTCAGGTTTGATGTCCCCAGGAAGGACAGTGTCTGCTGGACTGTCTGCCTCCTCCCTACAGTCTGCCAGGCAGTTATATGGGCATTTCGCTAACCCTCCTGTCCTTGCTTGGTTGGTAAAATCTGGTTACATCAAAGGTGGAGATGCTCTGGCCCATCACTGTTTGTCATGAATAGATGTACAATCTTTGAAATGTAAATAATCATAGAAACATACTGATGTGCTTTCTTATGCCTACTGTGTTTCCTATCTAGGTGAACTGCACACTTAAGTCCTACTAGGTTCTGGTGGAAAAAAACAATGATTCCTTTTTGCTTTTGGTAGCACTTGCAAATTTGTCCATCATATCTGATATCATTTCTTAGAATAAGTTTCAGTTCCTACATACTGAAATGAGAAATCCATATAAAGCATGAATGATAAACATTTTTAAAAATTAAATGGCTAACATGTATGCTCTTGAGTCCATGTTCAGCACTGCATTTAGGCTCAAATTCTGAATCAGCTTCCTATTGGTTTCAATGTTGAATTAGATACCAAAATATACACCAAAAACCTTAATGTTAAGCAGTCAATGCTTCTTGAAAGCTCAACAAAATTGCAGACTTTCTATAAAAATAAATTCTGGTATCAGTTAGAAACAAAAAGTATTTGAGAGAAAACAAGGAAATAATCTTAATACCCTTACAACTAGGCCTGCACAGTAGCATGCTTTTTAGCTGAAACATTGTCAAACAGATCTCATTACCAAGGTTTTGCTTTTTAATATTACTTGAAAGTTTGTCCGGTGGTTTCAAAAGCGACCATCTCTATCTTTGTGTTCTTTGCACCAGTTTCACATCCCAGCCCTATGTTCTCCTTTAAACATCATCAGACATTAGGCCCCACTTCAGGAGACGCTCACTCAAGTTAAGCACTAAGAGGCAAGGACCAGAATCCAACTGCTGATCTGATGGGTAGATGTATGGAAAACTATTAACAGGGGGGTGGTATCTTTAAAAATAATGGGAACAGTATTCTTTTTAATCAAAATTTACAGAATAGGTCTTTAGGTTAAAAGAAAAAAAACGCTGTAGCCTACAGATCCTGGCAATATATTACTCTTTTGTCTCTGCAAAAGATATTTTTATTATAAATAAATAATCTGCTTTGCAATCCTGTGACTTCATTACAATCTTATTCTTTAGCATAACTGAAAATCAAATGCCTTATACAGCAGTTACAGTCACCTCTTTTTTATTTAATGGTATTTTGATCTGTAGGTATTACATAGGTATATTATGCGTATGAGCTGAAAAGTTCGTAAGAGCCTACAGGCTCTCATTCCAACCAGCTAGCACCAGTTCGGTACTCCTCAGAGCAGAAAAGCTCTTGCAGCTGTTGTAACAGGCCTCCCTCTACAGATTTCCTATAAAAAATAAGATACTATACTTTCCTTTTTCATTGATAAGATATTTTTGAGAAATGTTTCACATCCAAAATGTGTCTGCAAAGCATTCTTGGAAGTTCGAAAATAAATATATTTCTTTATACATGTAGCTCTAAATTAATCCAGATTTGTGTTTTTTTTCTAAATGCTTACCATGATCTAATACTTGAAACAACTGAGCTATTGGCAAGTGAACCCAATCTGCACATCAGTGGCAATTCTGAATAGGGTCTGCATTATTCATGCTATAATTAAACGAATAAGAAAAACCTCTGCTGATGAGTATCCCTCGCTGAGAACAGGGATTTCATAACTGGGCACTCTGCGGGTTTAAGGTAGGTCAGAGTAACTTCATGATGGACAGAAGTACAAGTCATCCTAAGAAATGTTATTAGTGGCAAGGCTAGTTCATGTAATCACCTCCAGTTTACCAAGCCCCATCGTAAAAAAACGTAGATCTCATTTCCTTTGGTAAAATATAGCAGGAAGTAATTTTTGAATATTTTCTAAAATATGTCTAAGAGTTAGGGTGTGATGCTATGTGGATAAAGCTAAGCAAAAGGGATACAGCTGGCTCTCTGTACCTTGCAGTGGACTAAAAGCTGAGTCGCTACCATGGAGAGGTCACTCTGGTGCTCTGAAAGTGGGTTGGGATTTAACATCAGTTATCCAGATGTATCTGTAATATTCAATATATCATTCATAATTTTATGCAACAAAATGAGCATATTGAAGTAGACATGATGTGAAATTAGCACTATTGGGAGACTTTTCCAAAGAACAATAGTAGTTTTGCTTTTATTTCAACAAGACTGAAATATATCCCATTTCTTATAAGAAAGAGCAGCAAATAATATTTATTACCCTTTTGATACGGAGCCATTACTGGAAGCCATTATCATCACATTTCAGGTTACTTAATCTGCTCTGTGAACTGATAACCCACATAAATAATTGCCTCACTGCTGCCAATAGTGCTCTTGGCACACTATGAAAATAACATTATTCCTTACGAATTAAACCACAATGAGATTTTAACTGACAGATTAAAGGCTTTCTTTAGGTACCTTGAATACTTCCAAACTGAGCAAATGAGAAGAGACCTGCCATTTTGCAGGTATGTGATATAGGTGAACTGCAGTTGAGCTCCCTGATGGCACAGAAACAAGATGCATGTGTCCAAACATGCCAAGCAAATGCAGATGATGAAAAAGAAAGATTAACTGCTGAAGAGCCACCTGCTCTTCAGAGCATTCCAGCTATCAGGCACACCCCAGCTGATATTGTAAGGCTAGGCAGCGTATCCGCAGGACTTCAGGCAGGGACTCCATTATCTGTTTGGCTCTTTTCCTTTCCTGTGCGGAGCAGCTTGCATCTACGGCGTTGTGCAAGATGTTCATGTTTCATTAATATCCCTCACTTTTGTACTCGTTTCTTTTAATTTGAGCCTTTTCCCCTCTTCTTCTTGTTGGAAATGTCTAAAATAGCCATAGCTCAAGAAAAATGATTGGTCCCATTATTTTTTGATATTGCATTATCTAGTTATCCTTGAGTGGATCTGTGCTCGTAGTGTGCCTTTCACTGCTAGAGGTGAGAGAAAACATCTGTCCTGAAAGCAGTTCTGATACATCAGTATTTCTTTTCATCCTAAATTATGACAAGAGATCAGGAGACACCAGTCTTCCTGGTACTGCCAAAATCTTTGCATGGACAGGAGCTGTAAGATACTTAACATATATATACACATAAGGTAGCCAAGGGAAGGGATCTCCAGACAGGTGGGGACATGATCTTGCCAGGAGAGGCAGCTGCTCCGTTTTTGAACAGCCTGGTCTGAGTGTTGCTGAGGGGTGGCCCAGCAACGTCACCTGGAGAAGCTCAGCTTGACACATTTGCTCTCGTAGCAGAAGGCTCAGGTCTCCCATAGGTGGGCAGCATGGGCAGCGAAGCTGCCTTGAAACCCTGCCTGTGCCACCCAAAAGCCGCAAGGGTGAGAAGTTCCTGGAAATTCCAAATTGGAGGTGGCATAGTATTTTTGGCCACATTTTTCACTAAAACAAAATCAAAAGATTGGAATTTGTGACTAGATTTAACTCCGTTTTATATTATACCATACTCTCATATGAGATCTCACCATCATTTGTGAGTTGTAGCCCAGGTGTTTCAACCCTCCTTCCTACTCTGTATTTATGTGGCTTTTCTGATATATTGTGTGGGAAAGAGAAGAGACACTTGATAGTTTGGGAGATGAGATCTGGCCATCCCTGAATGAGGGAAGAGACACCTGAACTTAAGTGCTCTGCGGGGAGAAGTGGTTTCATACTTGACTCAAATGGAAAGATTTCATTTAAGCTTTTTCACTTCTCTTTTGCAGCACTGGGTGGGAAGTTCTACAGAAAATAATTTCTCTCTGAAAACTTTCTGGCCTGACCTACTTGTTAAAATCCTTGTTGCTGTATTCCATTCAACTCTCATGGTGTGTACAAGTACCACCTGTGCTGGCAAGCGAGATGACGGCTCTTAGGGCAGGTACCTGAGCCTCAGTAGGCAGTTGCCCCAGTCATCTTAAGGAATTACCTCTAGATGTCACTCATGAACCCTTCTCTTATTTGAGGGATTCAAATAAGTAGTTAGGATACCTCTGACAAAGAAACCCTTGAATTACTGTGCTTGGTTACCAAAATGTTTGTATTCTGTGCTCCTTTTATGCACTGTGAGAGTCAGATAAAGGCTGAAGGCAGAGAAGGCATTTCTTCAGCGGTGCAGAAATGCCTTAGCTCACACAGAAAATGAATTTAAAGTATTGATTAAAATAGAGAAAAATTTAACCTTAGTCAAAATAAATAAAGACTTCTGTAGTCTTTTATGCTGATTGAACACGGTGGGAGAGCTCAATATGAAGTTAATAGTCTGTTGATTTATTTAGATAACTATGTCTTGTTAGTACTTGCTTAGCAATGGGTCCATATGCTTAGTATAACATTTTCTAGCCCGTGATTAAAATTACTTAAGTGGCTATTTCCATACTTGGTAAAGCTCAATAGAGCGGATCCCCTCCAAAAACTAAATAATTTCTGTTAGATGTTTTCAATGGGTCTTCTTTTTTTCTTAAAATCTGAAAGTTCTTTGCTTGCTTTTTTTAGTAATTAAAAAAATCCATTCAAACAGATCTATGCTATACCTTCAGTGGGGGGAAAGTGCTCATATGGAAAAGTCATTTCTATGTAAAAGAAAGAAAAATTTCAATGAGAAAATTTTGGGCACCTTAAACAGTAAGTATGGTTTCTGAGGTTTTGACAACCTTACCCATAGTAAGAACAATTTTATTCTGCAAATAATTGACCTGAAACCAGAGAGTCTCCTAATGGAGTAAAACACTTCTAGTGTGTATAAGAGTATATGAATTCTCATATGAGCTGCGGCTGATAACTGTTCCAATTTATCTCACATTTGGAAAAAGTTTGGCCTTGCATTGTTCCAGTTCAAATGTTAACCAAGTGATGTGTTTTACCACAAAACCTTCATTAAAGCTTTTGGAGGTTCACTTAGTCCTGAACTTAAAGGATGACTTCTTCAATGTTATCGTATCACTAATATCCCCCCCCCCATTGAAATCAAAATTAATATGTCTGATGTCTGCTGTGCAGGGCTTCTAGAGGGCTGGCAGTCAGAATGGACAAGATACTAAAAAGATTCTTATTGCGTAGTAAACAAAGCTTTTAAAAATAAATAGAAGCTAATGAATGTCTGGCAGCAGAAAGCAAACACATTTGCAGATCATAGAATAAAGACAATTTGAGTTTATCACATAATTAACCTCTTCATGCGTGTAAGTGGGTATGTATACATTTACATATATATTTTTAAAAAGTGTTGATTGTTGCTCCTTTTATTTCCATTTTGCTTTGAAAGACAAGGTCCTATATGAAGAATTCAACAGCATAATAATTTGGTTAAAATGTACTTTTATTACAAGAAGTACAAGGGGCAATAAAACACTTGCAACCATACTTGAGTTGCTTATGGCCAACAGGTTTTAAAAGTGCAATTTAAAAGTAATGGAAGCTGCACTTTGATGTCATTGAAATTTTGAAGTTGTTTAGGTTTTATCTGTAAGATAGGAAAAAATATTATACTGGGTTGAGAGCATCTATAAAAATCTTCAAAATATTACTAAAGAGTAAATTTTACCATATTTATATGTATGTATAAATATAACCAGACTTTTCTAGCAATACTTGTGGAGAAGAACAGCAGCATCTCTCAAGTGTTAAAAAGTGGTAGATGTGTGTCTATGCCATAAGAAAAAATTGAGACATGTTGATGGATTGAGCCAAGCCTTTTCTCTACCTGTGTCGATGCCCCCCGATCAGTTCGTTGTGCCAATCTGGTAACTATGAGGTTACCCACAATGATTTTAAGACACAAAGTGGAATTTGATCTTTGTTTCTGGTTTGATTATTATACACACAGGTAGGCATTTGCTATTATGTTTGTATTCCCAAATGTGTTTGTAAGCACCTCTGTGGCAATGGCAGGATGTTGGTTATGGCCAAACAAGGATTTTTGGAGATACGACAGTTTGGCAGAAGGCTTCTTTGGGGCTTGAAGACACTCACTCACTGCTAAAAGCCCAACGGCAGCTATCTGCTTTCTTAGGGTCCACAGGGAGATGTTAAGAGTTTTTGTTGCTGCTGGGGAGAAGGATAGAGCAATACGAGCTTCCTATAGCTGCACCTGCAAATGAAGAAGCTCTCGTGGCTGTTTTCTCAAGCACAGAGACAGAGGAAGAAATATCACATACAGTAGGCAGATCCATAGGGGATTTTTTGCTGCTACTTCACCTCTTCCATGTCTGTTTTTTTGCAGCTGTTGTATCACAAACACTGGCTCTGGTCCCTAAAGATGCTTGGTTGCTTTCCTCCCGATGGTCTGAGTTAGACACCCAGAACACCTCTGCGTCTTAATCATCAAGTGATCACAAATCAGCTATGGCAGTGTGAAAAACAGGGAAGTCCTTCCCTGAACACAGGCAATTGTTAGAGAGACATTAAGCATGGCAATACACAAGTACCCGTCTTGTAAATGATACTGGTATCTCTCTACTTCAAAAAAACATAGGCGCAAAGAGAAATTAGGCAGGGATTAAAAGTCAGGTTGTTAAAATATCGTACATTACTTAAAATAACAGGAAAGTACAGGAAGTGGAAGATCTTGGAGGTACAGACCTGATCTGAAACTCAGAAAAAAAATCAGTTCGTATCTACCCTGCAGGATGCCAGGGTAATGTGAGAGAATTTGTCTTCTCCATCCGGGGAGGTGCCCCTGCTGCTGCAATGGCTCCTGCTTCTAGAAATGGTTTGCTCTGTCTGGGTTTGATGCAGGGAGGTGGAGGCTTGAGCATTCACAGGGCAATTGTGAGGTCTTGGGGATGCGGCAAGGAAAATTATTTCATTTTACTTCTAAAAACCTGTAAGTTTAAATATACAAAGAAACTTCGTGCTGGAAAAGTACTCCATTTGCAAAGTTAAGTGCTCCAGACTTAGGACGTTTCTGAACTCCACAGGATTCATCGTTCTCTACCATGACTGATAAATGGCCAAAGGGTGTGTGAAGAATGTGCTAAGGAGGATGAAACTAACCAAATTAAAACCCCAAAACCCTGACAACAAAACTATCCGCTCATTCCTATACTACAGAAATGATTAGAAACTATTTCCAGCTTCCTGGCATGATTTCTTTTTGCAAGAAAAAGCTGGAAATAGTACAAATCTGGTTCATTATCTTATCATAATTATGCAATTACTCAAATGATGAAAACTGTTTCTGAAATGATTTGTTGACGCAGCAATCTTTGAGGCTTTTGCTGCTGTGCGGGGATGCCGAGTTGCTTTTAGCACAGCAGGCTGAAGATGGCAATCAGACACCCCAGGAAAATCCTACTTAAAGAAAAAAGGATTGTGTAATTAGGGCTTATATCATAATGAATGTGCACAGAGGGGACAAAATTAACCTTTGTGCCATCGCATGGACTTGAGCCACTTGACTGTCTGAAGTGTAGCGGCAGTAGGTCACTGGAGAGATAAGCAGCAGTGAGCAGCAAAGCACTTGGCAGGGGAGGGGGACCCGCAGGTCTCTGCTGAGCCAAGATCGATGGGATGCAAGGTCTCAAGCCACTGGGAACGTGTGGGAGGGGACACTTTTGCTTATTCTTTTATGGTTGACACTTCTATGCTCCTCCCTCCTTTTTAGCCTGTTTCACCCGTGCCTGTCCCGCCACCGGTGCCCCTTCCCAGTCTCCTCTGTTCCCAGCCTTCCCTTATTACTCTGACATTTAACAGCACTTGGCTCTTATCACTAATGTGATGGAGAAATGCTTCGGTGGTACAAAGCCAGGTCATACAGGGGTGGAAAGGGGGAAGGGAGGTGAATTTTGTATTCTTGTGTGACCAAGGACTGTGGTGACTTGTATGCAAGCTCTCAGCAGGGACGTGGAGGTCCCAGCGGTGCAGGAGATGCTGGACATGCTCTCGCCGGGGTGCTGGCAGCGGTGGCATGATGAACTCAAGTTGGTTGTGCTCCCGTAGAAAGCGTTGGCGGTAAGCACGGCCCAAAGCAGGAAGCGCCTGGCTGCACGCCCCAGGCGTGTGCTGGGGATGGCACTTCAACCCATGTTCCTTCAGCCCTCCTGGCCTGCCAGCCACACCACATCTCCTCTCTGCCCTGTGATCTTGCGAATGAGACGGTGGGTGTGCGAGACGGAGGGCACGGGCCTTCTGCTCGGCATGTGGGGCTACACCCAGCGCTCCAGCTTTTGGGAATACGCACTAGCAGCATGCGCTGTGCAATGCCACTTCAAAGCAGGCTCTGGCAGCAAGGCAGGGAATTGTCTGGCGGGATTAAACCACATTGGAACCATTTTGGAAAGGGTTCGAGTCTTTGATTCTTTCGTATACAAATCTGACATCAAAGCAGAGTCCTGGTGTCTGTCAGATATGTCCTTCATCTCTAGATAGAGATAAAACAGCCTTCTGTCAGTCAGATAACACGATAATTAGGCAGTGTGATAATGCATTTATCCTGGTGCTTACAATCCTTGATCATATATTGCAATTATGTATACAGGCCACAGCAGCCAGTGTCTTTAATTATAACCTTGATGGCAAAATGATAGGAAGAAGGAATCTTCCTAAGGGTAGAAAAATGAGTCTTTTAATTCATTTTTATAGATCCTCACTGAATATAATAGAAGGGATTATTATGAAAGTCTTTGCCAGAGTGTTTGTGGGAACTGACAAACGTGTGTCTATAAAGAAGCAGCGGTGCATGGATATTACATTAATATAGGCCAGATATTAGAGCAATATGAGATAGGTACCAACCTAGATAGTGAGAGCAGATAGCACAGCATTTAATTTTTATGTTAATCTGCCGCCCAGAAAATTCATTTGTAAGTGTGTATAGTAATATTATTATTGAGATTTAATAAGGGTAGGTTTTCAAAGATAAATAGGAGACTTAAACAAAGATTTCTCATTCTCATCCTAGGTTGCTTCGCAAATCTCAGCTAGAGAAAAACAAGTAGATGATATTATCCCTGCTGCAATAAACTGCCTCTGTATCTGAGTGGACAAGGTTCCTGGATCAGGAACCTGATGACTTACACCTAGTCTAAGAGTGTGTTTTTTCTTGCATATCATTTAACTGCAATTATGTTTTTGGAGTTATTGGTGCATTATGAAGCCCTTGATTGAAATAAATGAAGCAAGGGAAGGCAGTGGATGTTGGGAAGCAGGAATTGGTTTTAAAAGGTGTCAGTCTTAGGGTTCATAATTCTGGTGCTTGAGGTTTAACAGATTTCCACTGCTCAGTGTTTGGAGGCACGAAAAACCCACTGAATGGTGCATGTCTGGCTGCTGGTCCAGCCCAGATTCTCCTCAAAGTCCATTTCTGCTCCCATACAGAAAAGTGACTGTGTAACCACATCCCTTGCGTATGGTCCTGATGACCGTGCCTGGGGGAGCACCAGGACTGGAGATGCCACAGCCTGGACATCTGCGTGGCTCTCAGGAATGGAGGACAGAAACACAGAGGAAAGGGAGAAATGTAAAGTGAGGATTTTTCCAATGGACCAGTGGAAGACCCACTCTGGGTTCTTTTGGGTACTGATAAGCTGAGAAGTCTCAGCTGTTAGGAAGTGCTGAAAGGTTACGTGGTGAAAATCAGGCCCCTTAAAATAAGATACTCCAAAACTGAAACACCTGGGAAAAAAGGTCACTTTGGGAAAGCTTAAGTGTAGATATAATTAGTTGGTTACAGAAGGCAACTAAATCACATCTAGATGTGTTATAAACATGGACTTACCTATGTCAGAACATGAACTGCGTCTGAAGCTATAGGCCCCCATTAGCATCTTCGCTCTTGTAACTCTCCCAGGGCAATTAGTATGTTCAGCCACAGATAAACGCAGTGTGAGGATGGCGTTAAGCAGGACGAGAATACACCTTCTTTGCTGTGACTGTGCATTTGCTTAGTAATGATCAGCACTGTGACTTCTATTGGCGTTGTTTGTTTCTTGTTCTTCAGTACAGAACTATGTGTTTATCAGACTAAAACGGTCCCTCAAGCCCCCCATCAGGGGTTGGGAGTTCTTCTCTGCATCTCTTATTCTTGTAGGGCCTCTCCTCTCTCTCCTTATGCCAATGCAGGGCTTTTCTCTGTAGCTTCCCCTCAGGCCCTTGACAGCAGTAGGTCCTCCAGCTTATCCTCTGTGCCTGCTTAGTGCCTAAAGAATGTAATTCCTCATTGTCAGCAAACCAGAATGCATGATATATTTGGGAAACCAGGCTTGCTAGGCAGCTAAGCCTCTCTCTACTGCCCATGTCCCAAGTCCAGACTCCCAGTGGGAGTAATGCTTAAGTAATTTGCTGTGGCTCCTTGAATGATCAGCAGATTGAGGAGCTTGGGTTGCAGAGCATGCACAGTCAGAAAAGATACATGAAATACACTGTGTATTTGCAAAACAATGGTGCTAACATGATTAATAATGCTTGTGCATAGGAAAACCCCTTTCAGATTGAAAGGATAGGATTTGGACCCTAGGGACATTCAGATGACACCATTGATGGTCTTGCATCAGCAAATCCTTTTTTGCTCTCCTTTCTGCAGCAACCGTTTCTTGCTCCCATCTTTCCACCCTAGAGCACGAGCCAACGTGTCTGCAGAACCTCAGAAGAGATAAAGATTCCCTTGGCAAGTCTCTGTGGAAAGTCCTCCTCCAAAATTAGTCTCTGTACTGGAGAGCTACATACATGCATGGGAAGAAGCCATA
The DNA here is from genome assembly GCF_047370975.1 of Nipponia nippon. NCBI lineage: Eukaryota > Metazoa > Chordata > Aves > Pelecaniformes > Threskiornithidae > Nipponia > Nipponia nippon. The sequence goes on along the minus strand of NW_028262358.1, from coordinate 5,201,679 downwards.
AGGCTTTGCTTACTGTCTTACTCCTTTGGTGTGTTGTGTGAAGCATTTTCTCCTAGAGTTTAGTCTTACTGTTATAATGCACTACCTAAAAGATACTGGTCACGTTATTTATTCATGTAAAACTTCCATTTTTAATAGCTGAAAATGACTTCTGTAAAAAAGAAAAGAAAAGCTTTTCAACCTCAGTGATCCTTTTCTAGAAGAAGTTTCTATCACAAAACCCAAACCATGTCTTCATGCTAGCGGGAACCTAGATTAAAATTTAAAATCAGTTGAAGTGGACCGCTTTTCAGCAGTCAAAAATCCAAATGAAAACATACAAAAATCAGAAAATCTTTGGGGCAAGGGATGTTTATTTTGGGTGAGAAAACCTGAAGCAGACGTTACAAATTTCCATTCCATGAAAAATAGTGATGGGAATTGTTTAACTAGCTACATGTTTTGGTACATTATTGTTGACTCCTTATTGCAATATTAAAGTGTCAAGTGGATTCAGGCAACTAATGTAACTTAGTATGCCATATATAAGTGTGTATATATGCAAATATATATATGTGTAAATATATATATGTAAATATACATACATATACATAAAAGCAACTGGTAAATGCAGTATTTCATGTTATAAATCATTCTTTCAACCATCCATTCCAATAACACACAATGCTGCAGATCTTTTAGAATATTCTTACTTGGCTGTGGGTGTTGCCTTGTGGTCATGGCCCTGTGGGGATGGATTAGCCTTCAAATAAAAGGGCTGAGGAGCTGCGGGGAGAAGAACACCACGTCTTCAGCTCTCGCAGTGAGGCAAGGGGATATTTATCAGTAGCTTCCATGAGGTTAGGAATTGTCTCATGTATATTTACATGTGAAAAGAGATAAACTGTGCAAATGTATCCAGGACTCCAATTTACCACTCTGGCATCTCTCTTGGTTTGAGATAAACAGGAAGCTCCCAGAGAGGCAAGCACTGTTCTTGGTGGAGGACAAAAGAGTGAGAAAGCTAGCATGTGAGCACGCTGGAGGGAGGCTGGAGTGGGTGTTACGCAGGGGACGCATTTCCATTGCTCCTGGAAGAACAGGAAGAGGTAGAGGTAGCAGCCATTGCGAAGGCAACAGCACATGTAGTCATAGCTTGAAGCAGCTGCAGAGGGTACAGGGCATAGGTCCAAATGCTGCTCTATAAGTAATATAAAAATAGCAATAATAATGATAATAACAGAGTAAAGCTAGGGAAATGTTGAATTATGGGGCTGTAATTCCAACAAGGGCTTCTGGGTGACTTAACAGACCGTAAGAGTGCCCAGACAGTGGAGTTGTGGTTCTGTAGTTCACAATTGTGGATTTGAGTTTTAAATATGCATCTCTCCTCTTTTGCTTGTCCGTCACTTAGCAGACATGACGTGCCATTATACAATTAACTACAAGCTGCACAGCACTGCCTAAAAAAAGGTTCTTCTATTTTACTTGCACCTAAAACCAGCAAGACATACCTGGCATCTTGTAGGCCTGTGCAGAACTATAAGCTTTGTTCCAAAAGCGCTGCAGTATGGCTCCATGCCTACCCTAATTAGGAATAATTAGCTCAAGCACTGGTGCAGCTGTACAGCTTTTTGTGTGAGAGCTACACCGCATACCTTCTTTACCTCTGTTTTTGCACTGATGCTCCACGATCTCCCGTTTTGCAATGTGGACTCTTCCGTGCACAGCTGGGTATTTGCTCACCAAAGCCTTTTTGCGTCTCTTTGCGTTCCTGGGAGGAGAGTGCACAACTCTCAGACTTTTCAGTCACAGCTTCCCTGTCCTCTGCCTGGGGCTGGAGAGGCTGGAAGGGGCCAATTCCACATCAGAGCCATCTGGTGAATTGTGATAAACCATTGGACTATTTACCTTTATTGTTCCTCCAAGCTGGATTGCATGTGTTTTTGGAAGTCACCATATTTATATTTCATTGGAGATGAGAAGGATTAAATAAATAGCAGTGGTGGATTTTTAGCCCTGGTAAGAAGATCTGCAGGGCTAGAAGCTTTCCTTCATCTGAGATCATGTGGCTTTCTCAATTAGGCATATATCTTGAGTAATAACCATAAATCATTTGGAAATGGGATCTGTCCCTCAGTACGCTACTGCTTTCAGTTACTACTTTTTGCAGAGTTCAGCCTATCTTTTACATCAACCAAACAAGCCACAGTTGTCCTGAAAAGCTCCAGGTTTTGCTCAGCACTGTGTGAGCATGTTCCACCAGCCCGGGGGGCCCCTGAAAGCGGAAACACTCTGGTTCCAGCAGCTCTTTTCCCAGAAATACTTTAGGTATTTCCTCTTCTCTGAGCAGTCTTAGACTCCAGATCCTTTCCTTTTTTAACTGCAGTATTTTAGAGCTTCTCTACTCCTCTTGCCTTTCGCCTTCCCACTTGTTGCTACAGGCTGTCCAAAGCCTGCTGTGTTTAAGGAGGCTCTTTCTGTTTAGAGCCCTTCTTCAGCAGCCTTCCTGCCATTGCTTTTTAAAACATGTTTACTGAAGTTGGTCCAAGGCTAAAGAGACAGACATGAAGAAGAACAAAGTCCGTCCCCACTAGCAAAAACATCACAGGTTAGGTTTCCAAGTCCCAAGATGCGTGCACTTGGATTTCGTTGTGCACACAGCTTGGACAAGTTGTGAATTGTCAGGGAAAGCTCTGCTGGTGCCATGCAGCCCCAGTAACGTGCAGGACAGTATCACTTGGCTTCACCATTTGACAGCAGATGCCTGCAGAGGGGCATTCAGAGAGGCCAAGAGAAGGAAGCGGGTCAGCTCCTCATTGTGCATCGGGGCCTTAGCTGAACGTGAGGGCAACTAGCAGGCAGTCGCTCTGTAAAACGGGTTGGTGATGTCTGCCAGCTTCCATGAGGATGTTCAGCACTTTCAGCAGATCCTCAGGAGCAGCATTTCAGAATGGGAAAGGACTGCAGAACTCTTCAACCTCTCAGACATTTTTTTATTTGTTTTTTTTTTTTCTTTAAAAAGCTTAGGTGACTAAAAAATTCCAAATCTATTTCAAGAAGGAACACTAATTAAAAAATAGGCCATATTTAGATTTCATTTTTGATCTGATCCTTACAGGTGCAGATGTTTCACGTTTCACAGGGGAGGAACTATTAGAGGGGAGGTACAGGCTATTTTGTTAGGCATGCTACAGAAATATGAAAGGAAGGTTTGTCTAGGTGAGAAAAAGTGTTTTTTGAAGTCAGCTGGCTTGCATCTCTTGAACATCATTTGGCAGACCTCTAAGCAAATAGGATACTGTCTGTTTGAACTTCACATTAACTGGTCATGTTGCTTCGTGATGCTCTTTAATGTAGCACAAGTCAGAGAATCAAGTCTTACAGCAACACCAACATGACAAATTGGGGCCTTCAGCTTTTCTACAATTGCCTTTTCCATATTTCTGGTTTTTAAAACAAAATTTATATTTGGAGCCCAAGCAAACGTGGCAGCATCACTTAATCACCTTTCCAATCATTCCATTTAAAAAATTACTCCTTTCATTTTGTCCTCCAGCCAGGAGAATTGAGTTATAGAACAGCTTAACGCTAATTCTTCTTACTTTGACAAGGGCTAATTAAATTCATACCTGTTTGAGTAAGCTGGTAAAAGCCACAGTTAATCAATGTTTTGGCCGATACGTCCTCATTAAGAAATGTTATTTTTACCGAGAAATAAACCACACTCCTTAAAAGCAAGCACATAAAGCGAGCACACACTGATTTGCTTTTGTGATCTCCACCGGGCCCAGGGTACTTACACAGCACATAGTTCACCTGGAGTTGTGTGAAGTGGTTTATTCTGCTGAAAATGTACTTTGCCTATGACTCTTCTAAAAAGAGGATTATTGCCCATGGGGCATTGTATTAGCGGGGCTGAGACATCCTGATTCCAAACAGTCATTAAGCAAATCGGAGGTAATTTATACTGTGGTGAACAAACTAATGCAAAGCCTGCCAGCTGTCTGGCCCTTCCAGTATGCCTTCAGACAAAACTTTGAAGGTCGGTTCGGGAGCAGTTTCCCTTACATTGAGGAGTTGTTGTGACTAGAGGAGGACAGTCAAGTTCGGAGGCAGGCCTCGATCCAGCAGAAGTTTAAACATCTGCATAGTTTTGAGCATGTGAGCAATCCCATAGGAGTCAATGAGGCTACTTTAAATGCTTAGAGTTAGGCATGTGCTTAAGAGCTTTGCTGGACAAGAGCCATGGTAAGAACCAGCCCCAACTGTGACCTAAAATTAAAACTGGAACACTTTAAAGATTAATTAAGGCCTTGTCTACATGGGAAAAATTGTTCATCATGGCATGAGAAACTTTCTTCTCATGGCGCTTGTGGCCCAACTGGATTCAGACCATTTACAGTGGAGTCGGCTCTTATGAGGTTTCCTGACCGCATTCGGGAGGTGTGGAGAGTTTGGGAACGCACCCAATGTTTGGAAGTGAATTTTTCATTCACCAGCACGCATGAAATTTGTATGCCTTCATAGTCATCTTTATGATAGTATCGTCCTTTCAACTCTTGGGAAAATGGCAGAACCATTCAAGTAGCCAGAAAGCAAACAAGCAGACATATTACACACCTCCCTTCTTCACCACAACTATTGAAAACCCTAAATACCGCAAGCCGGAACTATTCTCCTTTGAAAGCTTAAGGATTTGAGGACTTGGAAATCTATGGATCTCATTCTCTTTCCCAGAAGACATCTTCTTTGGCACTCCAGAGGGGCTGTAGAGTAGACATGAATTACATCTGCGTCAATTTGTTGGCCCTTTTGACTGGCAGAAGAGAAGGAAGGGGAATTGGTGTGTATGACCAAGGCATTATTAAACACCATGTCCCAGCAAAGGAGAAAACTTCATGCCCGTGCCGTACTTGCAGATCCATTTAGCAAGGGAATGGTGGGGCAACAGAGACTCCCATACCTGCAAGAAACCATGAAGTATGACAAAAAGGTTGTTCTTTTGGTCTTGGATATGAAGGACTGCCCAGGGAAGTGGTGCAATCACAGTCCCTGGAAATATTCAAAAAACGTGGGGATGTGGTGCTTAGGGACATGGTTTAGAGGTGGACCAGGCAGTTAGGTTAACAGATTGGAATTGATGATCTCAGAGGTCCTTTCCAAGCTTAACGATTCTATGATTCTATGACCTCAACAACTCTGAATGGGAATAGAGAGTTTGGTACATGCTGTTTTCAGCCCTCCTGCTGTTTTTTTTCTGTGGGAGGACTAGGCCTGGTTTTGAGTGTCTTTACTGTAAAAAATGAAGTCAACTGCTTCGCTGTGGCACAGACATGGAGCCTTCTTCCTTCTGTAGGGTAAAGGAGCACTGTCAGTGCTTTTTTGGGAATTATATGCATATATTACTTTAACATTCAAAGAAAGGCAGAAAGTTTTTAGTGACTCAGTATCCCTTCTGATTAGGCTACATTGAAGCTTTGTTTTTTGGAGTCAGGGCCCTTTCATCTGTATCACAACAGAGCTGGACAAATCTGCCAAAGTGGCCAATGGCCACCCTTCACCTTTAGAGAGCAAACATTTGCTCACAGACAGGGCAAGTCATCCTTCAGCTGAAGAAAATGCTCAACCTGAATTACCAATTCAGCTCTGCTCTGGCCTGAGACAGCTTATGATATATAAGGGGTCTCTGGAGAGCCAAAACTATATGTGTCTGTATTTCCAATATTTTTATATTAGTTTCTTTACAATGGTTTGGCTATTAGCTGGTATGAAAAAGCCAGCTAGTGGGTAAATAGAGAGAAATAATGATACTTAGTGCTCATGTGCTGCCTTGCATTTGTAAAGTGCTTTGCAGACCCGAGGAGTAATTCATCTCTGCTGGCTTCCATGTGTGCGTAAATCTCGAATCACTTTGTACAACTCATGTACAATTTTATCCACTAAATAAATGGGTCTCAATTGTGCCATTTAGGTAGGGCTTCCTAGAAGGGGTTGGAGGTGGCAAATGGAGCAGTTTGCTGTGAGGTTACAGAAGGACTGGGTTTGTCTTTCTGCTCTGTATCCTAATAGACAGAGGGTCACACTCCCAGCTTTTACTGCAGACCTCATGGGACCTTTTTCTGTCCCTAGATTTCCTACAGTAAAGGCTGGCCAAGAGTTACGTGAGCTGTTAAATGCCCTTGTAAGGAGGCAGAAGGCTTCTTACGGCTTCCTATTCACTGCGCGCCCACAGTTCTGCTACCTGCTCCAAGTTCGGATCAAGACATTACACCACCACCTACGCTTTTTGTCTCACCACTAGCAGTTAGAAATAGAGAACACCTGAAATCACTCAAAAAAAAAAAAGGACTGCAAAATTTTCCTGGCTTTCATTCCTTACCCTTCCTACAGTTTGCTTGCATAAAAGCTAGGGAGAACCTGAACCCAGGGAGACTGAATTTATGGGAATTGAAAAGAAGAACCAGCCTGGTTTGAATTCCTTTTTTTCTGTCTTAACAAATGTGTTCCTTAATGCAACCAGGGACTCTTAGTGCAGTTATGAGGATCACTGGACCGTAGTCCCAGCATAAGGCAACAGAGATATTCCAATAGACAGCCAGCTAGTGATTTTTTTTCTCTTGTATTTCTAGCCCATGTTTGATGGACTCTAAAGCTGTATACAAAATACAGCAGGTTGGAAACTGAGGTATTTGTTGTTATTGCCATCGCTGTTGTGATTTTCCTGTAGCAAATGACAATGTTTCCTTAAAAAGTGCAAAGTAAAAATCGGTGAAAAACCCATGAAACTCAAGTACTCTCAACTTGAAAGCTAGATTGAATTGTCCATTTGGGATGAAACACTGGAGATTTTACTTTTCTGATGAAATAAAAAATACAGGGACAGATTGGTGAAAGTAATCATGTTCTGCAGATGTTTTCATTTAGTTAAAAAGAAATGGTTTTAATCTAAACATGGCTCAGCTTTTCAGCTGCCTCTAACACTAAAAGCTGCAGTTGCTGTGCAGGACCGCTGTTTTCTACGTGCTCTGATCGATTAATCAGTTGTTAAATGGGCATTCAGGTCACTGATGGCTGTTTGTGAATGGAGTTACCAGGACATGTAGGAAAGTCTCCCATTATGCGTGGGGCTAAAAGTAATGGAAATCAACATCAAAAGGAGAAAAATGAGTTAGGCAGATTTGTTTATATAAATGGTTACACCCAGCATTTTGAAAAATAAATATCCTGCTCAGACCCAAAAATGAATTAATAGTTAATTGGAAACAAACAAACTAGCATAAATAACTTCATAGGTATTGAGGATTAAAATCTAAGCCTGTCTGAAAAGGAAAGGCGGATAAACTGGCTTGGGTGAAATAAAAACCCATGTGAACCTTTGTCTAAAATTCAAATTCAGTCAAACTCAAATCTTTTAAGGTTCAAAAAGATCTTTTTGCTTTAATTATCACATGTGTCTCCATTCCCTGGCTTAAGGTATGACTAAAAGCCATGAGAAGGCTAGCCATGAAAATTTTCAGCTCTTTCTTTGGTGTTAACGCAACGCTGGTGTCTTTCAGCAACTGCTTATTTTTGCATCCATGACGCTGGCCAGGCAAGTTTTCCTAAAGAGAAACATCTTCTTAGTGGTGTAGATGCCCAACACTACCTCTGCAGTGGGATTCGACCCACGGCCATCTTGAGAGAGACCAACTTTAGATACAGAGTGACTGTGACTGTCAGCCTTTGGCAATGCTGAAACAGGAATTTTTTGTCACGTGGGATACATAAGTGGCACCCAGCTTACATGCCGCAGAGTCCCACTGACTGTTCAGGTTAGCTGTGTATTTATTTCAGCAGTTGTTGATTCACTACAAACAATAGTCCAGATATAGGCACTGCAGGGTCCACCATAAATGGGTGGGAATATTTTGCAAACCAGGAAAGACTTCAGCATCTCTGGCACTGACCTACTTAGCAAAAAAAGTCAGCATTAAAATGGAATAAAATGGAAGTACCTTGATCACAATTAAGCGATACATTTAACTACCTATGTCTGAATATGGCTTTTTAATTGGAATTACATGTTCTCAGTGAGTGGCACTTGCTAGAGCACGAAAGGGTCTTCATTTGTGACTGGAGGCAGGTATCTATTCAATGGAAGAAACAGTTGCAGGAGGGTCTGATACGGCTTTACCTTGTTTTGCCTTTGGTGTTCTTCCACAGGGACAAGCAAAACACAATACAGCAGAGAGCACATTGGCTAGAAATACTTCATCAAGTTATTTAGCCTTCTTGTTTCAGAGCTGCTTCTGACTAGACTTTCATTTTCCCATTTTTTGGCATTACCTTGAAATTATTGAGTCATTTTAAATGAGAGGGGAAAAAAAGTGTTTTACTCCATGTATGCCTTTTTGTTTCTTTTGACTCTCTGGTGTCGATGGTATATTTTGAGTTGTTTGGGTCACTGACTGTTGCTTCTGTTTCTTGATTGAATCACTGCAACTGTTAAGTGTCAGAATGAAAGAAATCAAAGGGATTTAAAATATCAACACAAACTTCCAGGAAGGATTTGCCTGACTGTTCAAGTGAAAAACATGGCACTCTGGTGATGAAAAATGAGAAATAAATTCACAGGTATGAGTCATCTTGGAAAAAAAAATTGTAAATTGAGCCTTGAATATTGCTGAGGCAAACCTGTGAGTGTGGGGTCCTTGTGGCTTTTGCTCAGTATCGGTTAAGGAGGTTCAGTTAGATTTTGAGTAGGTATCAAAACCACTAAGCAAATATACATCAGCTGAGGATCTGCCCCCATATATGCCAGAAGGAGGAGTGTGGATAAACTTAAATGAAAATGTAGGAGATTAGGGACAGGGTAGCATGAAGCAGATTATTTGCTTCCTACCAAAGGAAAAAAAAAAAAGGACCAGATAGAAGTGATAACATTGGCAAGCCTGAAACTGTATCATGCAAACATTAATTCAAGATTTACCATAGATTTTGTGTGTTATGATAAAGTTATGTTTTCCAGCCACGTATTTGTACTTACAGGTGAGTTTCCAAGACCAACATTTTTTAGAGGTGCAAGGACAAATGCACTGAAGCCTGGGTAGCTTTAAAAACATCTCTGCTTATCAAAAGGTTTTGAGCATGGGGGCTCTGACACAAGCTTTTTTCAATATTTCATAATTCTGGAAAAAATTGAACCCTTCACCTTTGCATAAAAGGCTCCATTCAGTTTACATTCCTGTTTGGTTACCTTATTGGTTCACTTTTTTCCTTGACCTATTTGCACATCACTGGAACACTCTCCTATAGCTAATGCTACACATCAGTTTTGCAAAAATGACTGCAACTGAGGCACTCAGTAAATCTTCCAAGCAGCTCAAAGGTCAAATTGTAAGAAATATCTGAAATAGCTCTCCAGAAAAATGAGAAAAGAACTCAGAACGTGAGAGACGTAACATTTCTGGCAACCCACGCTGTTTTGTTGCTTTCTGCAAGGTGTGTCAGGATAGACCGTATGAGTATCTTTGAAGTGAAGATGTAAGTTACCATCCCTCTGCTTTTCCCCCTGCCCTCCAGTTGTTTTTTGCTTTGTCCTTCTTCTTTTTCTTCTTCTTCTTCTTTTCATTTTTAATTTCCCCCCTGCTTCTCCTTTAACTCTCCCTGCCAAGGAGAAGGCTGCTAAAATTGCCAACCCATACTGCGTATGCAGCTTTTCCTATTGCGCTCCCCTTGCTTTTGCACAGAACCCTGGTCCAAAGCCCATCACAACTCCAGGGGATTCTTTCCATGCGCTTCCATGGGCTTGAGATCAAGTCGAGTACGGAGAATTTTTTCCAGTGTGCATCTTTCAGCTTTCTGCCCCACCTGTTTCCCACCAGACCCCGTCATGGGTATTAAATGTAATTCATGTCTAATTATGGATATTTACACCTCGACCTCAAAGCCATCCGCTTCCACCTGCACCCTGGCCACCGTGGGCTCGGGGAGGCGAGCGGTGAGCCGGCTGGCGGCGGGAGTGACACGGGAGCAGCTGTGTTTGTTTGATCTCCTCGCTGCCAGGTCTCTGTGCTTGGGGCTGGAAGAGCGGACGGAAGCTACTAATAGAGGCAGAACTAAAGAAACATACAGAGCAGCTCCAGTATTACCAAGTACACGTCCACCATTTGAAAGAAAAGAGTGAGAACAAGAGGGAGAGAGGATGGGGAAAAAGCCCAAGGAGGCTTTGGTAACTATAGTGTAAATACAAACAGACTTCGTGTTGCTACGTGTTCCCTTTGGTTTCCAAAATGTTGAGAGAGCTTGGTTGTAGGCTTTCGCTTTCTCCGGAGGCAGGGGAACAGCACTGCAAGAGGGCTAAGGTGTTTCTACAAAAACCGAGGCTTTCTGCGTGAAGAAGGGAAACCTATGGGGGCCTCCCATGGTTTTGGTTAAGATGGTTTGAGGCAGCAAACACGTGCAAAACAAATATAAACAGATTATGTGGGGGATGTTTAGTGGGTCTGGAATCAAGAGATTCTTTTCAGGTGTGAGACACAGTGGTTTTGGGGATTGCTTTGAGCAACCCAAAAGGGCTAGGGGATGAAATATGGAAATGTTTAGGTTTTTTCATAGGGAAGCAGCAGCTGGGCTTCATGTGCAGTCAGAGAGAGGTTTATGGACTCAGTACTAAATACTGGTTCCCACTGCAGAGCGTACCAAGCAACTATAGCTGTGACTTTCCACCTCTTTCAGTACCTGTAGCTCACCTGGGACTGCTCAAACCTGGCTGTAGTGAAAGCCAGAGACAATGGATAAATAAATTTCTGTGGATTTGGGGACCATATTTTCAAACCTAGCTCCCTTAAACTGGATTCCTAATCTTTGCATTTATAAACTTAATTTTTAAAGTCTTCTATTCTGAGATTAGACTGTTGAAAGTGCTCTGCTGTCCCAGGATTTGGGGTGAGCACAGAGGGACAAAAGAGCATGGGAATGATCATACTGGGCCACACCAAAGGTCCAGCAGGAGCTGTTTGTGAATGCTCAGAGAGCCAGAAAAGAAATATTGTTTGGTTTAGGTAGCCTTGAAGTTGACTGTATCACTTTTAAGTCAAGTTGGGGAAAACCTTTGGTTATGTACATGTAAACCCAAAGTGCCATCACTGGAATATTGTCCATTGATTTATACTACAGTCCAAGTGGTGACAAAACACAGAAGTGAGTTTTTCCAATGAGATTTTTTATCTGTCATTCACCAAAAGTCATCGGAATGTAACAGGAGTTGCCCTTAGAGTTGCTGCTGTCATATATGCTTATTTTTTCACAAAGTATCTCAGCTACCAGTTCACATTTAAATATTCCTAGCAAGGTGGAGAAAAGAGCTGGTAATTTAAAAAGCAAAAGAAAGAAATACATTGTTGGTTATGCAAAATTTTGATGAGTGTCTTTCCATTTAAGCGAACATTTTTGATGATATAGAAACATGGACTTTTTTCCTTTTGTTTCTGATTTTCAAAACTCTCAAAAATACCAAGAGAAATGCAGTGGGAAAATGAAATTTCCCTGTATTTTTACATAGAGAAATGTATCTAATCAAAGCATGACTGTGGTAGTTGAGTATCTCGGAGGGATCTCAATGGAAGTGTTGTTACACCCCACATTTTACAGAAAGGAGAGGGAAGTGCAAAGCACCCACAGCCTTGCAAATCAGGAGCTTGTGGGAAAACCCTTCCATGTCCAACTGCCCGTTCATGCTGGCAGAATGTTGCACCTCAGTTCCTGAAAGGAGAGGCACTTTTGGGACCTCTCTTTTGGTGAAACACAAGAGGGAGGCAGATGTCTCCCAGACTTTGTCCGGCAGGGAATGATGGACTCATGATCTAGAGGGCACATCCAAAGAGTCTTGTCACTCATCCTAGAGCAAGATGGGATGAAGGCTCAGAAAACCTCAGTTTATCCTTTCCACTTGTAAATCTCTGACCAGATTATGTGACGGTCCTAGCCCTACCTAGCTTGGTGGGGGAAGAGGTATGATGAGCCAGAAGGAGCTGAAATCCAGCTGCAACCATTGCAGCAAATCTCTCTTTTCTTCATCACTCTTTCTGTAGCGTGATTTCTACAGCCATGTGTTTCTACAGCACTTTACTGGTGTCTTTTTCCCTCTATTACTGAGAGGAGGGAACAACAACAAAACTTAATTGAGCAAGGTGTTTCTTGCAGGGATACAGGTGCTGTTAGCATGACCTGAGATAGACTCCGGCAAGCTCCGAGCCCGAAAACCAGATCAAAGTAAAAATGCTGGGAAATACAAATGTACGGCCTGTTTTTTGGCAACCTCACACTGCACCAGCTAGCACCTCCGTAGCTGACACTATCAACACCGAGATGGAGACGCATCCCACACAGATGAGCAAGGTCGGAAATAGCAACCTGTAACTGCGAATGGTTTTTAATAGGAGAGAAAAATTCAAGTAGCAAGTTGTCGAGGGATTTCAAGGGATCACAGCTAATTTTCCAGAAGCAAAATTTCACTTGTGGCTCTTCTTCTATTTTTTTAATAGTATTTTCGCATTGAATGCTTATGATTTTTCCAAAAGGGAAAAAAAGGGGCTTTGCAGCACACTTGGTCTGAAGGGCTCGAATTAGGAGTTATCAAGAACCTCCCTGTAGCCAACCAGCTAATTTCAGCAGCAGAACAAGAGAGCTTCTGTTAACATGCTGCGCTGAACTCCCGCTGCTCTTTCCATGGCAGGTGTGGGCCCAATACCTGTTTATCAAGAGTCTTACTTATATAAAAGTAAAAAGTTCAGGAAACTAAAAAATCTGAGTCACTGTCTGCTAAACTCCCAAATAAAATAGTTTTATTTTCCAACCAACCCAGTTTTCCTTATTTAAGCCCAAGGAAAAGAAAGAAAGAAACAAAACTTGCTGTGAACCCTGACCTTTGGAGGTGTATTCCCCCTGGGTGATTCATCTGTTTACCTTAGGACAATTAAATGTGAGTCAGTTTAAATAAACTTTAAAACCAAAGGAAAAATATGCTAAAAACAGACCTGACCCCACCCCTTCTCCTACTAGGGACTAACCAAGAAGTACGAAAAAATGCAACACAGATCACATTTTCAGGAAAATCCTAGGGAATCTGGAGCAAGGCGGCAAGTCACAATGGCTCCTGGCCCCGGCCAGGAGCTGGAAGGTGGAGCTGCTCCAGGATGGACCATGCAAAGGCTGTCCCCATGCTGCCACCAGCAGCAACTGGCCACTGCTAATAAGCTAATGCAGGGGCCATCAGAGTCATTAACCCCAATGCAATATAGTTAAATGCTTCACCTTTAGGCTACCAGTGGCTTCAAGGAATTTTAGTCAGTAATGTCCTGACAGTTTGAAATGTTTGGCCCTGATAGCAGCCCTGCTAGCTGGGGAAATACAGCAAGCACCCAGAGGTTTGCAGCAGATAAAAAGGGAGATAAAATCACCAGAGAATTATTAACTGAGGCCGATGGGGAAGAGCAAGAACAAACCCCCCTTAAATAAAGCAGTGGTAAATGCTAAATGTCAGGGTTTATGCCTGCAAGAAATGTTGCAGCTGCAGGGTGTAGGCCATTAATGGAAAGAATCAAAGCTGCTCTCAAACGCTTCAAGCGGGATTGCCAATGCTGTTAACAGGCATGTGTCACCTCTGATACTGCCCTAAAACTGGTGGGATTAAACAAAAATAACCCTATATTTGGGTAAGTTTTTCACTGACTTTTGGTTTCCGAGTTGTTACAGTACCTTCAAATCACACTAAGACTAGAGAAAAAAAAGTGAGTGTGAGAAAAAGCAGGACCTCATCCTACAGGTCTTGAAGGAAAACACCACCCACTCTCTGAAATTCATAGTACAACACTAGAGAACTGGGGATGTTGCTGAGAAGAAATGTGGCGTACCCTTCTCTCAACAAAAACAGGCAAAGGCTCGAGCAATTCCTTGCTGTTGCTCTGAGTGCGGGCATCCCGCAGTGCCTCTGCGCAGAGTGGGACCTCCTCCTCCCCGAGGCATCCAGAGGTGGCAGCAGGGAGAGATGCCACACAGGCAGGATGCAGGTGGGAAAGAGATCCAGAGAACATTCTCACCTTGGTCAAAACCACTCTTTTTTTGGAAAGAGATCAGGCTGTTTTCTGCCAGGAGGATTTAAAACAATCCAAGGTTTTTTTCCTGTGTTATTTACAAAGGGGTCTCAAATGATATGTCAGTTGACTTAGGGATTGTATCTGCCGGGCGGTTCAGTCCTGGCATTGCTTCTGACTTTGGAATGAGTGTTGTGCTTTCCATTGACCTTGGGGTGTAGGGACTCTTCTGGCCGTGGCCACCAGAAACTGCTATCTGAAACTTTGTGCCATGTGCATAAAGCCGAGAAGCAATGAGGACCCACCAGCGCTGGCTGAGGCTCTTCCAAAATGCTTACTCCTCACCTCCTCACCATCACTTCATGTAGAGAGGAGCTGTGGGAAAGTAAGATGAGAGGGAGGTGCTGGTAAAGAAACTACATGAAAAATGAGGATGGCTCCTCTTTTCATCAGCAGTCAGGGACATGACTGGTAGTGTCTGTAGCTGCTCCTTCCCCTGCCCGGGTTGAGCAGCCATTTACCATCTGTTTTGGCACCTGTGTACAAAGAGCACAAGAGTAGCCAACATTTAGAAATTGGTGCCCAACATTAAGGGTCTTCATCCACTGCTTGGAGCATTTCATTTCAAGGAGGGCAGCCAGACGTTCCTCACAGCGAGCAGGTATGCCCCTGGGGACAAGGAAATTCTGGAAATATAAATTTCATGGGGAGGAGGCTGTGCAAAGGCAAGTCTTGTTCCCAGCCAAGGCGCTGTAGGTCTAGCTGTGTGGCCAGGGCTTTGTGAGTGCCAGGGCTCAGCAGGAAGCTGCCAGGCTGGATTCTGAGCCTTCCTGGGAGCTGCTGTTGGTTTCCTTTTAAACAGGGCAGAGTATGTCACATAACACAAGCCATGGGACCTTGAGAGGTAGCAATGCAGCCCTCCTCCCTGGTTCTTCTCGGGCAGAGAGTATTTTTTGGGTTATAGAGAAGGCAGGACTGTCCCATGGCGAGTTGTGGAAACGGGAAAAAACTTTTCAAATTAATTTTGTGCCATTGAAATATAACTGTCTGCATGTTGTTGAAAAGAAAAATCTTTTTTGCGTAGACTCTCCGCTGCAGAAGGCTTGTGCGTCACTTAACTGAGCATCCGGAGCCCTGGTGGGGGGGTGCTGGGTTGGCTTGCTGCTAATGGGCACGTATATATGCAGCTGTGCTAGCTGGTCCAGAGCTAAATGCTCTGTCATAATATTGTATCAAAAAAAAAATGTTCTGCAAACAAAGTCACTGTCATTGGAACAAACAGAAGTGAGACAGTAGTCTAAACTCTAGAGAAGATGAACTCATTCGTTATTTAATGCCTCTAGGAACAGGGAGCAAAATCACCTGCACATTTGTAAAAATTGCTTACATGTAGAGTACACACAAGCCAACTGCAGTCTGCACAGACTGATGGTCTTTGGGAGACAGATCTGTCTTTTTGTTTTGCTGTTTGTCCAGTTACTTAGGAAAGTGGGACCCTAATTTGCGCCTTGGGTTGGTAAATATTCCAACGAGCCAACACACAAAGATTGTAGAGGTATTTTCAAATCACAGACACATCTAAGAAAATGTGTTGTGGTTTAACCCCAGCCACCAAATAAGCACCACCCAGCGGCTCGCTCACTCCCCCCTGGTGGGATGGGGGAGAGAATTGGAAGAGTAAAAATGAGAAAACTCGTGGGTTGAGATAAAGACAGTTTAATAGGTAAAGCAAAGGCTGCACATGCAAGCAAAGCAAAACAAGGAATTCATTCACTCCTTCCCATCGGCAGGCAGGTGTTCAGCCATCTCCAGGAAAGCAGGGCTCCATCATGTGTAACGGTTACTTGGGAAGACAAAACACCATCACTCTGAACGTCCCCCCCTTCCTTCTTGTTCCCCCAGCTTTATCTGCTGAGCATGATGCCATATGGTGCGGGATGTCCCTGTGGTCAGTTGGGGTCAGCTGTCCCGGCTGTGTCCCCTCCCAGCTCCTTTGCACCCCCAGCTACTCGCTGGTGGGGTGGGGGGAGAAGCAGAAAAGGCCCTGACTCTGTGTAAGCCCTGCTCAGCAGTTACCAAAACATCCCTGTGTTATCAACACTGTTTCCAGCCCAAATCCAAAACATAGCCCCATAGTAGCTACTATGAAGAAAATTAACTCTACCCCAGAGGAAACCAGCACAAAATGGCAATCTGCTGGTGGAGGATTAATGCATAAAGAAAGGAGTAGGTTTGCAAATAGGATTCTGGTGCTTTCTTGCAGGGATCTTGCCACATTAACGCACCTTGTTCAGGCTCAGGAGTGGGTGTAAATGCACTACAACATTTATGCTCCTGCCCTCTCATCCCAGAATATGAAGATGTGGGTTGTGATGGCATTTCACGTGTCTCAGTCACAATAACCTCATTGACTCTCTAGAAGGCTACATATTCCTACTTGTCAGTAGATGGCACTATTTCTATTGCCTGTCCATAAATACGGCCATGTCTCTTTTCTAGAGCTCCCTGTAAGGCTGAGGATGAGGGGGGGAAATGAGGCTCTTCAGGGACCCGTGGCCAGGGCTGCTGGTCAGGAAGGCCAAAGGACCAAGTACAAATGGAAATCCCTCTTCCCAGAGAGCAGTGCTCTTGTTTCGGTTCATTCCTGTACCTGGCAGCCTGCAGGCTGTGTGGATGAGGTGCCTTTTTTGGGAGAGCACCCATACTCCTGGGGTCTGTCATCCTCTCTCTTCTCCTGGAGTCTGATCTTTCCTCCAGTGCAGTCAAATGAGAGCGTTATGGTTTCCATCTGGAGCAAAGTAGGACTTCGGGAGCTTAAGCAGAGGAACGAAGGCTCCCTGCAGGCAAGCAAAAGGTGCCAACCTTGCTCTGTGCCCGTCCAGCCACACCATGCTGTGATTTCACCCAAAGGAAAGACCACTAGATACCGGGAAGCTTCGAGGTCCCCAAGAGGGTCTCTGCTCATTATCTGCCTGTGGTAGGATCTCCTTGCGCTTAGGCTCCTTCCTCACTGCACTGGCCCAAGGATGTGAACTAAGCCAGACTTGTGGGCCCACGCACACCCATCCTGCAGATGTCGAAGTGATCATGTGGGGCTTATGTTTGGATAGTGTCAAAGTGCCAGGTATCATCAGCTAGGCTATAAAATAAGATATTTGGTCTACCCCTGCGTGCAAATGAGCTCAAATTCATCCCTCACCATTTTCTCTTCTGAACTCCTTTATGCTGTTCTAAAACTATATAATTTGCTGTCAGCAGCTCCTCAATTTGTTTAGGCTCCACACCAGCATTACGTTTGAAAATTATTTCAGGCTATTTGATCATCATCACTTCTACAACGTGGATCCCAGCTCCTCACCTACAGGACTTTCAATTATGCAGGCTGTGTGGCTTGCTGCTTCTGAGCACATAGCCCAATTTGCGTAAGGGAAAGGCGTGAGTGTGTGCAAGTGGATAAAACAGAGCCCTGTGTCTTGGATTGCTTCCATGCCCTGTGGATTTATGATGCACATCTAGCAGAGTGACTCCCAGATGGGTCTATGGACTGCATTGTAACATGTTCCCTTAGCATTCAGATTTACTGCTCTGCATTAAAATAGTCAGCCTCTTAATCGGAGATAGCATCCTGGGATTAAAGCCCAAAACAACTATTGGACTGTTATAAAACTCCTTTAAATAGTCCTACCCAGCCATTTCTTCATTAGGTAATGACTAGCTAGAATGTTCCTGCCTTCGTTTTCAGACCTCATCGTTAATGACCTCAAAGCAGGTGAGACTGCAGCCTCGTGAGATATGGGAGTTTTAACATAATCGCTTTGCACTCAGCAGCCATTAGGTCAACAGAGCTTTACTAACACGCTGTGTGTTTACACAGCTTCCAACAGTTCAAAAAGCCAAAGGAGGATCACAAGTCTATCTTCAAGCCAAAGGGGAAAAAGAGTGACACAGGGTTGTAATCATCAGTGTCTGAAAAAAGCCTTCTCATCTGTTTTTAAGCATGTTCAAACAAGACGTGCCTCTTTGTACAACAGGGGTGCAGGGAAGGTGGGCAAATGCCATTCTTGTGGTTTAATTAAGGACCTCAATGAGGATCTAACAAATGCAATGCGAGTTGTGCCTAGTGGGTCTCGTGTGTGTGTCAGGAGGGAGGGAGGGAGGGAAGGAGGGGGGATACCGGGGAGGGTGGAAAGGGTGTGGGATGTAAAGGACGGTGTGTGGCAGCTGTTCACAGCAAATACTATTCTAGCTCATGGCTATGTGTTCCAGCCCTGTTGGAAAATTACATCTAAATAACAGATCACGAAAGAGCAACCCTGACAAGGCCTGTAATTTAGTCCCAAGAGGAAATTCTTCATTCATCAACTGTACAAGAGACTAAATTAGTTCTCTGCTGGACGAGGCTTTGCTGGCAGTTTGCTCTGCGGGTCAGCCCTACCTTCAGAGCAGGTCCCGCTGGAGAGCCACTCCTGCCAGGGACAAACCCGTTCCCAGCCTGTCGTACCGAGAGGGATGCCACTCTCCAAGCCCATGGCAAGAGCTTCATTCTCATGTGTGTTTTGGGGGAGCAACTGGCACTGTCTGAGCTTATTGGATACAAGGGTTACAGTGAGGGTGACAGTGTCTTGCCCAAGGTAGAGCGTCACTCAAAGGCAGCTCTCCCTTCTCACCCAGAGCTCCTTGCGGTGGACTCTGTTGCTTGGTTTAGAAGTGTTGTGGTTTAATCCGGCAGGCAGCTAAATACCACACAGCCATTTGCTCACTCCCACCCCTCCAGTGGGATGGGGGAGAGAATCAGGAAAAAAAAGTAAAATTTGTGCCTTAAGATAAAGACAGTTTAATAGGACAGAAAAGGAAGGGAAAATAATAATAATGATAAAAGAATATACAAAATAAGTGATGCACAATGCAATTGCTTGCCACCTGCCGACTGATGCCCAGCCAGTTCCCGAGCAGTGGTCGCTGGCCCCCAGCGAGTTCCCCCCAGTTTATATACTGAGCATGATGTCATATGGTATGGAATAGCCCTTTGGCCAGCTTGGGTCAGCTGTCCTGGCTGTGCCCCCTCCCAGCTTCTTGTGCACCTCCTCGTTGGCTGGATATGGGAAGCTGAAAAGTCCTTGACTAGTGTAAGCACTACTTAGCAACAACTGAAACATCAGTGTGTTATCAACGTTATTCTCATACTAAATCCAAAACGCAGCACTACACCAGCTACTAGAAAGAAAATTAACTCTATTCCAGCCAAAACCAGGACTGTATCCACCCCTTATTCTATACCATCTATGTCATGCCCAGGTTCCACACTTTCCAATACATCCCAGTTAGTCACCACCACCTTTCCTGTATTTTGATATATACACCCAGATATCATTCCCTTAGTCTGTGGGCCATCTCTGTAAAATGTTCGTTGAGTTAATTTAGTCCATGACTTTGGGCTCCACCTGTCATAACAGTCCTTCAGGGCAGGAGAGATGGTGTGTGGTGTTGGACTGGTGCATGCTGAAGCCAGTTCTGGTTCCATTATCGCTGCGCTTGTCTGGTTCTATCATCGCTGCACTTTGCTCGGTTTCATCAAAGTTCATTCTTCATTAATTAGGTGATTCTTACTGTAATACCATTGATATGGCATATATTCACCATAGAAATGATGATGTACAGTATTATATAGCAATTAACATCATACGATTCAGTTCATTGGCTATGCTCACCCAAAATCAAATCCCTTTGAGGTACACATCAGACTTCCCCATCCTCCTGCATCACCCACCAAGTGCACCCAGGTCCTTGAACAAAAGCAATCCCATGGATAGGTTTGCCTTTGCCTGAGGCAGGAATAACTCAGACTGTCTTCCCCAGCATATTTTTTACATTGCACTACTTTATCCCCTTCTACAGTATGTAAAAGTTTTGACTGGGCAGGGCCAGCTGGATTGGCAGATCTCCCCTAGTGTTGACTAACCAGGTGGCTTCCGCTAAATGCGTATCCCAATGTTTGAATGTCCCACCACCCATTGCTCTCGGTGTAGTCTTTAACAGTCCATTGTATTGTTCGATTTTCCCAGAGGCTGATATATGATAGGGGATGTGATACAACCACTCAATGCCATGCTCTTTGGCCCAGCACATGGCGCTTGCCTTGGTGGGTTTGTGGGAGTGTGATATAATCAACCTGCCGGGCCTCCCCGTATTTGTATTTCAGCCATTGTCCTCCATACCAGAGAGGCTTTAACTGTTTGGCTTGCTTGATTGCAGCACATTTCACATTCATGGATAACCTGTGCAGTAGTGTCCATGGTCAAGTCCACCCCTCAATCACAAGCCCATTTATATGTTGCATCTGTTCCTTGATGGCCTGAGGTGTCATGGGCCCACCACGCTATAAATAATTCACCCTTATGTTGCCAGTCCAGATCCACCTGAGCCACTTCAGTCTTCGCAGCCTGATCCACCTCCTGTTGTTTTGATGGTCTTCACTGGCCTGACTCTTAGGTACATGAGCATCTACGTGACATGCTTTTACAACCAGGTTTTCTACCTGGGCAGAAATATCTTGCCACAATGTGGCAGCCAAGATTGGGTTTACCGCTGCACTGCCAGTTGTTCTGCTTCCATTGCTGCAACCACCCCCACAGGGTATTTGCCACCATCCGTGAGTCAGTATAGAGATAAAGTACTGGCTATTTTTCTCGTTCAGCAATATCTAAAGCCAGCTGAATGGCTTTCATCTCTGCAAACACAGCACTACACCAGCTACTAGGAAGAAAATTAACTTTATCCCAGCCAAAACCAAGACAAGGACTGGGAAGGATGCTCTCCTGCTATAGCAAGTCTGTCACTGGAAAGCTCCTGCGCAGCTCAGTGCATGTGCTGGTGTAAGATCTCTCTGCTTTCTTGTGCTGTCTGGACAGGGAGCGGACACCCAAAGGGCTTCTTGGCCAGAACAGCTGGTACAACGCAGACCTCCATAATCTCTGGGGCTCCATCCCTATACGTATGGATAGGCATACAGATATGGGTGCATTTCTTTTTCTCATTGCAATAGCAAGTTTTTAAAAATGGCAACTCAGCAGATATCCCATTAACACTTCCCTTATGCCTCCCTTTCATTCCCAAACGAAAGCAAGGTTGGTTAGGTTTAGTTTCTTCCTTTCCAGCAATTCCTATTTTTCAGGTCCAGTTAGCAACTCTCCCATTTCCAGAGGCCTGGGGTGTGGGAGAATAAATCAAAGACATTCAGATCTGTAAGGGGTGTACTGGGCAGTTAAAAGTGCATCAAGTGTACTTTTTTTCTCTTTGTGCTTTGAATCTGGTTCTGCCACTTTTCACTCACACTGAGAAGTATCATTCTCCAAGAGACGTCCCGTTTGTATTGGGAACTCATGAAAGCACCGTGGAAAGTTAACAAGTCTTCAAGATCAGTCCCAAATTGTAACCATATTACAAAAGTGTTTGAAAGTTTATTCTTGATATCTGCTCAGATACCTCTGAAATGCTCTCCCTGTACCTTAAGTTCCCTGTGTTTAGAGACATTCTGCTCTTCTAATGCAAGTCACAGGCTAGTTTGCATGTTTGAAAGTTTATTCTTCATAATACTTTATTCATCATCATCTATAATGTCCAGTACTTCTGCCCAGTATCATCTTTACAAAAAAACCTTATAGATAATTATGTGTTATTTCTGCCAGCCTATGTTTTGTTTATACCTGGAAATATAGGGACTTCCATCCACTTAGAAACAAGTTGGCCATCTGTATGCCCTTATTCTTATACTGTTGGATCCTGATTTGGTCTCTCGGCATTTGGCCACAGTGATTTCTGTAGCAACGTATCTTCCAGGTTAGTTATACATGAAGGCATTTCCTTTTTTTTTGTTTTCTTTTTTTCTTTCTTTCTAGTTTCACTGAATGTTTTTTTGCCTTTGTGTTAAGGTATGCAGAATACATATGAGGTGCTCCCCACCTCCTTCCGCTCTTCAGAGGAATGCTCCTGTCGCATCCCCACTTATTTGCTGTACTTAAAATTAAACACCCCTACATTTTTCAGACTCTCTGCAGAACCTTCTCTGCTGCTCGTCATTTCATTTCTCCTTCCTGAAGCCCACACCCTCTTCTGAATCTATTACTTGCTGTTCTTCAGAGATAAGGATATGTTAGCAAACACAGTGAACAGTTTCCCCTTTGGTCTGAGAGGTAAATCAATATTTAAGGCCTTGTAGGATTTTTTTCCTTTAGGAGGAGAAACAGATGACACAAGCCAGGTATGCACCTTGACACAACCCGTTTATTTGCGAAGAAAGCTCATGGCTACTTAAGCCCCAAACGCAACAGGAGCAAACAGTGGAAAGTCCTGTTGCTCGCAACATTCAAGTCAGTTCTGCCAATCATTTCGGAGCCGCAGGGAGCTCTGCTGCCCTGCAGCCTGTCGTCCGTTGGGTTTGCTCCTTTCTCTGCCACGCACCCTCTCTTCAAGTGCTTGCACCCATTCAGTTGCAGCCGGGGTAACCACCTCTGCCCAAAGGTTTGTCTCCAGCTCAGACCTTGGCAGGGATGGTGGCTCCTATTGTTCCCAGCTACCTCCCCTCGTAAATGACTTTCTCCTTTCACACACACAAAAAGAGACATCTGACACCCGCTGGCTTTGTGCAAAGCTGTTACTTGCTATAGACCAATGACCCAGATGAAGGCAGGCATTAACTCCTTTCTCATTAAAGAAACTACTAGAATATGCTCAGTCTGGTTTTCTGTCACATCCTTCATACTTAGTACTTTATTTACTTGTTTGGCTCACTGTACCAGGTATGGAGATTTTTCTTTTAGCTGTTTAAGCTTAGTTCTTTCTGGCCACAGGCAATGACAGGTAATGTATATGCCAAATGCAAGTATGAGTAATTTTCCATTGTACTTTGTAGTAGGCATTACCTACACTTGTCATCAGTGAATTTTGTCTTCCCATTCACCTGCTTGTCCCAGGCTGTTCTGAGCTTCCCTGGTGTTAATGATACTAAACCACTGGTTCCCATCTGCAAATGTTGCTATCTCAGGGTTGGCCTATTTTCTGGAGAAGGTATGACTGTATGAAAATACACTAGTTTTGCCTGGAAGGTCCGTTTCTGGGCAAAAGTAGTTTATAGGACTGTCCTCTCTAGGACTGAGGCTAAGCCCAGGGCTCTTCTGATGTGTAATGGGCTGTGTAATGGGATCTTTTCTCTGCTCAGATAGCAGAGGAAAGCTGTTTTGTCAGTGTAGTGCAAGGGAACAGAAGTGAAGTCTCAGGAGGCAGGAGGTGTCCAGCTCAATTCCGCAGCCCTTTGCAAAGCCCTGCTGCAGTTTCTCAGCCCATTCCCACCTCTCCCCTGTCTCGTGGGGTTGTTCTGAGGGTTAACCATCAGAGAGACATCATCTTTCTTTTGTACTAAAAGAAAGCCTCTTCATTATGTCTACATGAAAGAACCCTAAATGGAACAAAAGTGACCTATATGGAGCTGTATAGTAGCATTGCAGCACTGAGGATAAGTTACAGTGTCTGCTCAATGCCTGACAGATATTATAATGCTTGCTAAACGCAAAGCAATATTATTACTACCAACGGAGATGGCAACAAACCCTCTCGTGTTCTCAAAGTTACATTGTTTTTGTATTGTCTCATACCTGGCAAATCTAACTGTGGTACCTTATGTTGCTTTCTTTTTTTCCGAAAGTATTGGTTGGACTGTGAAAAATGTAGTGGTTTCAGCTGAAGGTCAGGCAACCCACAAAGCACTGAGAGAGTGCTTCTCAGATTCAGTTCTTCACCACATTTATTGCACTGAACTCACTTTCACTTTTGCATTGGCCATTCAGGAGAAAATGAATATCCCGTTTCATAAAACAGCAATCGAGAGGACAATTTTCACCTCCCTCTTAGAGTTACTCGGTAGAGTAATAGGGTGCAACAGCATCTTCATGAGGTATTAAAGTAAAATGGTAAAGGCATGTTTTACTTTTGAATCGAGAGGGAGGAACTGAGTCCTGGGATGCTGAGACTCATGCTGAAGGTCACATACCTTCTTGTCATGGGGCCGAGACCAGATCTCCTAAGTACTGACCTCTGCTCCCGCCGTAAGAGCACTCTTCCTTTCAAGACAGGAGCTGGTGAAAGCTGATCTCACACATCCAGGTGAAATTGTTACCTAGCAGCTCCTTGGAAATATGAGTTATTCTTTTTGCTGGGAACAACTGAGGGTAACACCTGGATTTCATGCTGTTCTTTTGGTATTAAAGTAGAAAAAAACCCAAACCTGGGAAACTGTTTAAGCTGCTGACTCATAACCATACCCCTTACATGGCTAGCAGCTTTCATCTCAAATTGCTTTACAGTGTGGACCAGAGGTTGTCCTCAAACTGAGGCCTGAAAAGTAAGCACTGCTTGCTAATGGATAGAGCAACACCAGTAACACCAGCAACCCCAGCACTTTCAGAGCATGTCTCATCAGTGTCTGCGTTGCCAGTGGCCATAGGAGCAGCAGCTGGCAGTTTGCCATCCAAAGCCAGGAGCTGAGCTTTTCAGGGTTGCCTCAGAGACTATCTCTGTGCTGGCACGTTATTTTGTGGTATGGCTTCATCTCAGGTTTCCCTCATTTGTGCAAAGAGTGACAGCCTCCTGGAGTGTAATTTACTTTATAAAGGCTGAGAAGTGCCCAGCTGGTGTCAGCTCTGGGCCCTGGCCAAGAGGGAGTTCATGAACTGGTGAGCTCGTAACTGGCCCCAAAGCCTGTAAAAATACTATGCAAAAGCACGATTCATGAGCTCCTACCAGTGCAACCACATTTCACCGTTAGGCAACTAAAACTGCTTTTCCTTTCTTCCTCTTCTTTTCATCCCAGGACACTGCTATGCTTTTAATTGCTTGCTTAAAAAAGGTGGCAAGTCAAATCCCAGAGGTGACGTTTCTGGCTCCGAGCTAAAAGGCCATCGGCTGGGCCATATGCACAACACTTCAGGGACTTGCATAGATCTATTCGTGTTTGGTTGTTTATGTCTGGAGGACTGGACTGTCTCATAAGGAGTTCTCCAAAGGGCCACAGAAGAAGGGATGCTCCTGAGGAGCTTATAGTCCACGCACACCAGGTGGACTGCAGCACAGTCGTGTTGCTTAAAATGCAGTGGAATAGGCAATAGTGAAAGTCTGTGACAGTGGGAACTTGGAGAAAGATTTTCTGTCCTTGCATCTGATGATGTGACCACAGCCTTTTCTTTTAAAACTCTCAACATATGCAATAGTTGCAAAGTATAAAAGGGTATCTGTTGCCTTCCAGCTTACGCTGAAAGTTTCTCTGGGCAGCACTTACAGCATTTAAATCTGTGAGAGCTCACTTCAGTTTCTGGGTGGTAAAACAGCATATATGTGATTTCCTGAAGGGAATCGCAATGGCTTATGGGGAATCATGTGGGGATGGACTAGAGGAACTCTAGTGTTTTTCTCAGTTGGGATTCCCATGCTCTTCTCCCTCCCCCTTTTGCCACACTACTGCAAATGTGTGTAGCAAAAATAATAGTGATGACCAAGGTCACTTCTAGAATAGAAACGCTTTACAACATGTACTATAACGGTAAAACACTCCTTGCCTGAACGCAGCTGTACAAGGAAAGCTGTACTTTGTCGCTGCACACAGCGAAACCACCCTGCCACGCACCCTCAAGCACAACAGGCTGCAGGCCGGCTAACGTGCCCCAGCCATAGCTGTCGTCTGCGTAGGGGATGGGGCAGCCCAGCCCAGCCCGGGTGCTGCCCTCCCTGCCCCAAGCAGGGTGCTGCTGGGATTCGGGAGTACAGCTGTGCCGGAGACAGCCAAGCCAGGTTGCTCACGTCCTGGTCAATTGAATGATCGCTGTGGCAAACATCCCCTGAGCAGCTTGGAAAAAATCTCAAGTAACTCATTTTTTTCAAGAGTTGCTATGGCACAAATGCTGCCTTGAGCTGTTGGGAATAAAGGAGGTAACCATATCTGCTTGCATATGAAAGACATAGACACTGTGGACTTACAATTGCATGCACTCATGTTTAACATCATTATCTTCTCTCATTTTATCTTTTTTCCATGAGAGCTTGCCTCACAGAGCCTTTCCACTGCCAAATCCGTAGCATTCACATTAGAGCACTTTAACAAGACAGAAGCATGTGTCAGTATCTGCAGTCTGGATTGCAGTGACAGCTCTGGATGGATTGTGCTCTCCTATCTCTCTTTGTGATCCCATATGGAAAAGGGTTATATATATATATATATATAATGGCTCTTTCTCAGCCAGGTCTCTGTTTCCTTCGTACCTGAGGACTAGATCCCTGGGACAGGGTGTTTGTCTCTGCAGTGACTCAGTGACTTGTATTTAGGCACGCATCCCGCTTTGATTTCAGGGAAGGAGGAGCCTAGTTGTTTTGGAAGGGCTTGTACCATGTCTCTCTTGTGAGCATGCTTCAGAAAGTTTATGTTCCATGTGAGCATGTGGAGAAGCTGATATTTGTCAGAGTCCAGAGATAAGTCAGCTTTATTGCTGATTATCTCAGATTCACTTTTTAGAGGATGGATTACAGCCATAAGATAGGACAATATTACTGCCGGTTGTTAAAATAAGAAGGGAGGGGAGAGGACTGTTGCTCTTTTGGGGAACAAGATAACTTTCTTCTAGTGATGGCACCAATTCAAGCAGACTTTCCTCTGTGCACCCTGCTCATGTGCATTTCCATGACTGTAAAGCAAAAAAGCTTTTTGCATACAAAAAGGCAAAGGACAAGGTAAAAGTTTTGCCAGCTGTCATTTTTCACTCGATTCCCCTATTTCCAACATCATTGTGTAAAGCCTGGCTAGATAAGCCTGTAATAAACATGCCTGTGTTTGCATATGTGTATGCATATATGCACAATTTCTATATTGATCCCCAGAGGCTTTGCTAAAATATTGAAGGTTTACCACCAGATTGCTTGCTTTTGAAAGAATGAACTGGCATACAAACTGGAATCTGCTCTCCATCCCAGAGACACCACTCATTGTGTAAACGCTTTAGAAGATAAGAGGAGATGGTGCTTGGATGCCAGTGCTGTATAGCCTTAAAATTTGGGAATCAGGAAAGCCACCAAATGTAACTTTTCCCCCTAATCAAGCTAAAAATCAATGTTGAGATAACAGAAGTCTGCAGTGTCTGGCTAGTATTTTAAGACTCTCAGAAAACAAATTGGGTTCTCATGTCTGTCCTTGCAACCTACTGCCTCTAGCAGGGTAAATGAAATGAATTTGAGAACAAAATTTGGTCTCACTTCAAATGAGTCCTTTAAACCTAACTTAGTGGCAAAGCCCACGACAATAAAGGTAAAAATTTGGGTATTCTCCAAATTTGGGTACTTTTCAATTATTGTTCTTTTCCTCATTATCTTTAATGAGCTTATTAGTGCAACTTGGGGGAGGAAACCTGACTGTACAGTTTGAGGTTGCCTTCATTTCTTTGCAGTGCCTACAGAGAACGGGGCTGTGTGGCTCAGCCAGGGATGGGGCTGGCCAGGAGCCTCCCCTAACAGCAGCCGAGAGAAGCCATTTTGGGGGAGGAAAGTGTGCAACGGGCACATAAAACTTAATCCATCCCCAAAGCAGTAAAGTGTAGATTTTACACCCTGAAGATTCAAACGTTTTATGCATTCAAAAGCTTTTGTTTACTTTTTAAACACTAGCCATTTGTAACTGTTATATTTCTATAATATTACCCTTTGTATCTATTATGTTTATTATTTTCCTATAAATAGAGTTGTTTTTTTTTATTTTCACAGCATTCATGATGGCAATGTAATCTTGTGGTGAAGAGTGGCACTATCTAGATTTGTGTTCTGTGGAAAAGTATTCCTTTCAGGTTGAAAGCTCATTGTTCGTGCTTTACAAAAACGGATAAATAGTTGTTCCAGCCTACTTTCCCTGGCTTAGGTTAAGCCAATATAAAGCAATTAAATATTTTTAGGAGTTAAGCTTTGAAGTGTGAATTAGTTTTAAGAGAAATGATACCAAATCTCTCTAAGTTTTCTTGATGTTATCTTCATAAGCTGTCGAATTAGGAAGCCTCCTTTTAACCAACAGAAATAGGAATATCTACTGCTGCTGCCAGAACCCGAGGACAATGCTATCATTTAGGCTGCAAAAGATATACATTCATGAACCTCAGACCAAGCTTGTGAAAATATAAATGGTATAAATGAATTTGAGTTAATTTTAGGTTTTAGAAACTCGTTATTTTTAGTAAAACTTTGTTTGCGCTTGGGCTCATGGGTAATGCTTCATTAGTTTTAATTGTAATAATAAACAACATATGTACGTTTATGCGTATGCATGGGTTGCACACATACATGTGCCTCAAAAGTGTGCCCAGTTTTGAAAGTTTTTTAGTGACTTCCCATGTAGAGAAAGCAGCAGAATAAATTTAAAAGATGCATGAAAGCAGCAATCATTACTAAGCACTATCGCCAGTGAACATGCTTCTTCATGAGCTCTGCAGTGTCCACAGCTTAGAGAAGCTACTAATGAACCTTATCTTTGCATGAGATAATGGTTAGGACCAAACAGGGGAGGTGGAGGGGAATTTGACCACCCACAGAACAAATACCATTATCAAAGTGCAACTTATGCCCCAAAGCGAACTTACTTGCCGGAGTGACATTTCTTCTTGGCATTTCATCTGCTTTGCTAGGTGAGGATCGGGGAGTAGGAGGGGAGGGAGAGAGGGAGGGAGGGGGAGAAAAATAGCCCAGCTGACATTTCAAGCAAGTAAATAACCTCTGCGGGAAGCCAGCTTGCGTGGTGTTTCCACTCGTAACGTGTAATTCACATGCCACTTAACGCAGGTTGCGCGGAGCGGGGTGCGGAGGAAGGCGAGCAGGGCACCGTCCCCAGGGTGGGCTGGGGAGGCTCTTGGCAGAGCCGGAAATCGGGGATCAGCCTTGTCAGGTCGTATCTCATCAACAGCAAGGCACTGCAAGAACAGGGATTTCGTTCCCGCTCAAGGTGCCATTGGTTCCTGCGCCCCTTGGAACACGAAATCAGCTCAATTGAGTGAAAAAGGCAACACATCCTTGCACTGCAGAAGGCCGGGATTCAATCACCCATGACTATTTCTTGGATAACCAGAGAAGTCAGCATTGAGAAGTGATAGCTGCTTCGGGGGAAAAAAATGAACACTTCAATCTCTCTTGGAGGTCCTAGAGGATTATGAGAGCATTTGCTTTCCCTGTGCATGTTCAAAAGGAACGTCTGCTTGTTTGTACCAGCCTAGGAATCTGCCTCTATCTTGCAACATCTATTGAGAGGATATGCGCTCTTATGAAGCAAAATATTTAAGTTGTGATCAGTTGCCCATAACAGTGCAAAAGATGGAGATGGTTCCTCCAGGCACTGAAAAGACCGTCTGGCTTCTGTCTTAGAAATGGATATCTAGACATAGCAGCATCATCTTGTCTATGAGACCCAGTCAGCTCCCAGGTCCATTGGGCATGAGATTTTCGTGCCTTGACTCCCATGAAACTGCAAAAAAACCCAGTAATAGCAAGCATATGCTAGTAGATAATACAATATCATTTTCCTGTGCTAACAGACGAGAAGGAAAATGAGGCTTAAGCTCTCAAAACACCATCAAAACGAATGTGAAATTAGGGTTATGCACAAGATTACTTGGAGGTATGTTTTGTCTTAAACACATGAGTATTACTTGCTGTATAAGCGGCAACTGGGCACAGGTGAATCTGAGGATATTCTGCAGGAAATGTGCCCGGTGGCAGTACAGTACTGTTCCTGCTCACATTATTTCTGCTAAAATAGTGCCCTGTCAACTGCAGCTTCATGGAACAGTGGTAGTGATGCAGCACTGAAGAAAGGAAAACAATAATTTATTGGTCCAAAAAAGAAAGTGGACTGGGAATAGCCAGTTTATGTGCTGGGTACCGTATCTGGCTTCTGCCTCTGGTTCCTCTGTGCCACTTGTGGGCACATGGTGTTTGCCCACTCCCTTAGTGCGGATTTCAATAACATGTGAATATCAAATCAAACTGGAATTTCTAGTGCATCTCATTGCCTTTGGACTTTAAAGCTCTGCCATCATTCAGTTGCTTATAAGGCTATGTTAATGTTAAAGTAAAGGGCTACAGCAGCATTTTAGTGGGATGTAATTTTATTCTTTACCTTTGTGAGTTTATCTGGACCACAGTGATGTGCTGCCATGGCTGTCAGCCCATGGATTTGGACCCCAGTGATTAATATTACTTCAGAACAAAATGTAGTCTATATCCCAGAGGTCTTCCACTGGGCTATGCCATGGCCAGTGTTGTATGAAATGTCGCGACACGTGGTACAGTGTTGGTGGAAGCTGCTCACCAGTGGGGCTTGCTGAAGTACTCGTGAAAGTTACTGCAAACTGAGTCCCCTTCATGGATTCATGCAGTCGTCATGAATCATTCTTTACTTGAGTGAACATTCATGATATTGAAAGGTCAGAAATTATCTTCTCAATCTTGTTTAAAGTCCTGTTCTGTGACAGTTTTAGAGTTGCTCAAAATAACCTTGAGTAGAAAATAGTTTTAAAAACTGGTAGCTTTCAATGTTTGCTTTCTCTTTCTATGAAGCAAAAATGTGCTTATAAAATACTTCCAAGCTTTGCTAAACATTCTCGTACAATTCTAGTTGGTTTCCATTCATTCTTTCACCAGTTACGTTTGTTGTCCATAGTAATGGTCAATTGTTTTCCACTGAGAATATATTGACCCACATGGCTTTGAGAAAAAAGATTAGTCTTCAACTCAGTGCAAAAATCTTACTTTTATCAAATAAAACAACAACCACCACTAGCGTTTTGTCACAGCTATTACTCAGAAATAGCCTGTAAATGAGCATGCCAATTAACATAGAAAATGTTTTTGATGAGGAAATAAGAATAATCATCAAGGAATCTGCTGAAGTAGGTAGGACCAACAAAGACTGTATCCTGCTGATAATTTTTTTGAAAACTTAATTGAACAAGTTATCATTTGGAAGAAATAAACTTCATTTGTTATGTCTGTTAGATATTTTACAGCCTCCACTATCCCAGTAGCTGCAAGTATGTTATAGTTTAAGAAAAAAATATCCTTTCACCAGACAGCTTTCAAATTAATCTTGACTGCAAGGAAATTGAGCTTGTTGCATTTCTGCAATTCTTCACCCTTGAAAGGCAGCAATGAGAATATAATGAAACTCTCTTCATCTCTCTAATTAAACGTCTTGTGACCAAACAAGAGAGGGGTAGGAGTGGAAATACCCAACCCAGTTAGGTAATTGCTGATAATCACAAACCTGCTCTCGGTGCTTGAAAAACTGCAGGCTGAGGGCTTAATACCTGCACAGCTGCCTGGGGCTGCCCGGGACCAGTTATCTCATCCGCATTCTGCAGCCTTGCGTGAGGGTGAAGGGGAACCACCACCCTGCGTGCAGAAACACGGCCCTGCAGGGAGATAACGAGGTATCCGCCAGATGAAGAAAAGCCTTTGTACAAGAGCTGTGGGAGCGCGGGAAGGCTGGGACACGCTTGTGCTGCCGACTCCGCTGTTGACCACCCATGGGGCTGCTGAGAGACTCTGAGGGCTGCACTGCATATTAGGGACAGTCACTACTTTTTAGGTCCAGAGGTATATTTTGCAGACGGGCTGAAAAGCTATGGTTACAAATGATCACACATCTACAGGAATTTGAATGGCTGGGGATCTCTGGCACACCGTAGTGGTTTCCCAAGAAAGGTGAATGCATTGGGGTTTGTGTCTGTAGGCTGTGATGTTGCAATGTGCCACCTGGCTCTCCAGAATGGCGGGGCAGTGTAAAGGATTGTACATCAGCAGAGCTGCTGCCAGGTACCAGATAAACAGCAAAACAGTAGTGTCCACTATATATCATTAGAGTGAAGAAGCAAATACATGAGAATATCTTAAGGAACTCATTAGGAGAGTGCCTAAGTGAAGAAATGACTGAGGACATTTGACAGATCAAAGTAATTTGTAGTTTTACCCAAACTGTTAAGATCTTCAGGCTGAGGACAGTATGCTCACCTAAGGCGGGAGTAACGCAGTAGGAGTTATTTACAGACATTCTGTAAATAAAGACAGAAAATTACTCTAGATTGATATCTTCCTTGTCATAAGCATCTTTCCATTTTCCATGACACTGTAGCAGTCATATTAGGAGGAAACCCAGCTGTCCAGGACACTTCTGCAGTGCCTTTAAACATCTTTGTGAATCCTCAGGCAGAGCTGCTAAACTACACAGAGCAGAATGCCAAAAATATTCTAGTTTTGCACATTTAACTAAGAAACTGGGAGAAGGTGCTGTTGGCGGGTCATTCAGGCCCTACTGATGCCATTCCTTGCATGGGAGGGACACAGATGTCCAGATGATGCTGTTTTCACCAGTCAGTTGACCTGAGTACAACAGACGACCATTTTGGGGAGCAGCTTTCTGCAGGACCTTTTTCCCCAGCGGTTCTGCTCAGTCACCAGAGGGCAGACATCTATAGTTGCCCTTTATTCTCTTTCATCCTTCTCGTCCTCGTGCAGACTGTAGGCTCACCAGGGCAGGTTGGTGACTTGTCAGCTGTGTTATTTGAAATAAGAAGGTGAATCTTAAGAAAGTCAGCAATAACCCCTTCCCCGTCATTTCTGACCATTTCTGGCGAGCCTGTGGCTTTGAATGAGATATGGTTGATCCTAGCGAGGGAAGGAAAAACATTGTCCTTTCCAGAGTGGTACTGTAGCGGTGATAGGGAGGCAGGTCTAATCTTCTGTATAAATCAATGTGGTTGTTAAGTAGATCCCTCTCACTATGTTAGTCTGTTAAATATCCTTTAATCGAGCACAGAAACAATAGTACTTCCTGTTAGAGAAGACAAGAAAGTACCCAAAGTAATAGTAATGGGTTTTTTTATTTTCCAGCATAAATAGTTTTCATCGCACAATTTGCGCTGAATATTGGGTTCGTCTCAGAGACATTTCATTGACTCCTTTATCTGCAGAATTCCTTTAAAGTTTAACAATGCAGAACTAATTTGGATGACTCAGTAGCATGAAAATTGTTATTTTAAGTGCCGAAAAGGTATTTTCCCTGTGGATTTTCTAGCACTGAGGCAACATTCTGAATGTTTTGACTGCTACTTTGTCTGACAATGTAAACAGACAGGAATAATTTAATGATCAACTTGTTATCCTTGATGCATGCCTTGATGTCTCATCTTGTTATTAACAGTTTGCCCATGTTTTGAAATATATATAATATGAAGCAGAGCTAATATTGCTCTGGAATGCTCTTCAACGCCATTCGACAACTTCTTCCACCCACCAGCTGAGCTTGGTCAGCGAAGACGCTCTCTATTAACATCCCAGCAACTCACTCTGGCATTTTCAGCTGTATAAAATTAAACCCGCTAATAAGAAACTGTTCATCAAAGAACTTGAATATGTGCATAAGTCCATCCTTATTCAGACTACTATTTAAGCATATGCTTAACTTTAGTACGCACTTGCAAATTTTGCGTAAAGCAACCAGACTCTGTTTTGCTGGTAGGGTCTTTGAAATGCTTCCTGGCACCATATCCTGTTTCTGTCATCTTTAATAGTTACCTGTCTATCATTGCCACTTCCACACACATTCCTTCGCGAAAAGCCTTTTGCAGAAGACTGTGGCCTGATATATGATCTTGGAAAAATCATGTTTGTCTTTGAGCACGAGCGCCTTCTTGTTTTCTGTACGAACTGGAATGTCAAAAAATAACAGAACACTTTTGCCATCGGGAGAATTTTTAATGCATTTTCTCCCCAAACTTTCAGTATGATAATATCATTATGTGCTGTTATTTTTTTTTCCACATTCATTGCATTTATGAGATTATGTGTGCGCTGCCTGTGAAGCACTGAGCATATTTTAAATAATATTAATTCATCACATTAGCATCTAAACAGCTAACTGGATAGACAGCGTTAACAGAGCCTACACTGTGAGTGACCCTGAAGAGCAGGAAAATCCTAAGAATCTCTCCTCCTGGTCCTTGAAAAAACATTTTAAAAATGTATCCTCTGCTATTGTATGAATTGATGCACCTGAAAGCAATCAGTACGTGAAAAATGGAAACTCTGGCATTAAAACGAGCAGTAAAATAATCATAAAAGCCATAATAGGCAAAGCCCTAACATACACATCCATTTCCAGCAGATGGTGGCGTTAGCAATTTCTGTGTGCGCTGTGTTGTCATCCAGCGGAGAATTGCCCTGGTCCTGACGTCAGCTCTCTCACTTTATGTGACTTCAAACTGGTGAAACAAATAATAGTAGCACGGTTATTAGCACATTACCTCCAGAAGCCACTAATAAAAAAATGCTTCCCCTGACATTTCCATTCTACACCAACCAACTTCACAACTGTTACAGTAAGTCAGGCAAGTAAAATGAAAAAGAAATGACCCAGTTTGCTTTAATTCCTATCTGGCAACTGCCAGGCAATGGCCAAAAAAAAAATTTAAAAGGTAGAAAGTTAAACACCGCTGAATAGTTGAGAACGTGCGGCATCTTCTCTCCAAACACAGTGTGATACCAGTATCAGTTGTGAAAGCAGCCCCTGCTCTTATTTTGTGATATTTCAGCTAGGTCCTTCTCTTATACTATTAGGATTTCCCCTTTACTTTGGATTCCTAATAACTGATGTTGGTAAAAATGTGTCTTTTGTGCATCTGCTAAATACCTTAACAGAGAAGACGAGGTGCCGTGGTTCTTTCCCACGTGCAGACAGTAGCATTGCGCCTTCGGGGTGGGATGTGGGTCTGACAGAGGGAAACCAGTCTGCCTAGGAAGGATGCAGAATTCACTATTTTTATTTTCTTTTGTCTACATTATGGAAAACTCAAAGTAAAAGAGAAAACTACACAGGTAGTAAGCACCAGCCCCTCCATCCACAGGTATCATTAGCTGTAATTGAAATGAATGCATGAATATGAATATGCATATATTTACGGTTGCAAAGTTTGCCCAAACACTTGGAAAGTAGGAGTCTCATATTCCAAAAGCACTTTTCCGTGGCAGATATCAACATCTGCTGCAGAAACGTGGAATCACTAAAACTATCTTGATTTAAGATGAAACATGAAGTCTCAGCTACCTTTCGGCAAGAAACCGTCAGAGACCTGGTATCTTTTAAAGGACTTTAAAGGCACTTCAGCTTTGTGGGAACATTAAAGGAATGTAAACTGAGCAGGCACTGTGGAAAACCACATTCGGTGCATCTTCTTCAGACGCATGCTGTCTTCTCCAGCGTCAGGCTAGCGCCCATCGGTACGCTTAGTATCTCTAGTGGCTTTCCTCATCCTTCTTGCCTGGTTGAAAGAAGACCCAGGGAGAGGGAGCTGGGGCGACGGCTGGGCGCAAAGCCCCTCTCTGGGAGTGAAGGGCTGGGCTGAGGAGCAGGGGTGCTAAATGTGACCTGGTGCCAGATTAACTCCGACTGAACTGCTCCTCTCTCCGCAGGTGGGAAGACAGTCTGTCACAGACAAAGCCTGATGAAAATGCATCTAGGATAGCTGAGTGTTTGTGTTGCATTAGCTTCTGGCACGGCCTTTACTGTATTTATTCTTCCGCCCACCTACCTTCCACAGAATAGGGATGTATGCACTCACCGATCTTATCACCACCATGCTTTGATCCAGCTGGGATGTTAGGGCCTTTGGGAATTCCCCACGTTTGATAATTCCTGATAGTTACTTTTAAGAAAATACCAGCTGAAGGATGGGGAGGGATTCTTCAAATTCCAGAAACTGAGTGAATGGTGGAATTTATCAGGCATCCGAGCCAGATTTCCTTGGAAAGAACACATTTATTTTGAAGTGTCACATTTTCATTGTATTCAGCAAGCAATATCACTTAAGGCCAAAGAAACCCAGTCAAACAGGACATTACTAGCATTTTTAATAAGCACAGGAGCCGGCCCTGATAAAAACATTATGAGACATATCTAAACTATGAATAGCTAAGGACCTGGTTTATCCTAAGTGGTAATTCATTACCCCTTTATGTTTAGCTTTTGAAATACCACCTCGAGAGAAACTTGACCCCAAGGAAATCTATTTCAGGAATGTGTGTGGCCCCCATCCCAGCAGGCTATGACTGTCTTACCACCTTTATTGTATGTTGCTCACAACCCCCCGGCGAGGTAGAGCCCAGCCGTTACTCCTACTTTGCAAAGAGCAAATTGAAAAACGCTCATGCGTCTCGCTCCCACTAATATCTAAATTGTGGCGGTAAAGCGACTTTCCCAAGGTCGAGGAGGAAGTTTGTGGCAGAGCAGCTCCTGAGACCAGGTACCTGGTGTGCTCCGCGTCTGCCCGAACTCAGGGGTAATTTTCTACTCGCAGGGTGCGGCTTCCCACCCCCCGGTAGTAGCCAGGTTACGGGGCTGTCAGAAGGTGTGTGTGTGTTTGTTTGTTTTTCCACGGGTAGCATCAGGAGAAAATATCCATCATCTCCCGAGACCAGAGGCATTCCTGAGTGAAAGTGTGGGCGGCTGCAATGTCACGCCGCGGCTCTGGGGAGGTGTTTGCTGTGGGTTGCGCCGAGGCTGTGTCCAGCTGGGCCCATGGCAGGTTTGGGCTTGCAGATGTGGAGTATCTCACTGTGGCTTTGTCTGGCTCTTTGGGGGAAAAAAAAAAGGAAAAAAAAGTCGGCTCTATGGCTGCTTGTAGCTGGTGTGTTGATTTTGTTGGATAGACACTTAAGCCCCAGATGAACTAATTCAGAAGATTTAAGACCCAAAAGGATCGTTAGGAAATCTGTTCTGACCTCCCAAGAAACACAGGGCGCTCTGCCCTGTAATTCCTGGGTGAAGTCTCTGGTGGCAGGGGCAGCTTTGGGTTTGTGTCCCCCTGCCTGCCTTCATGCTCCTGGCTGCTTTGTGGACTTTCCTATATCCTGGAATGTGGGAACTGGGCATGAGGGTAGGAAAACTTGATTTATTCTGATAAAGGCAATGTGCTATGGGGAAATAAGATAATTGGAATAGTTGATTAAATACCACACACAAGGAAAAAAAAAAAAAAGAAAAAAATACTGTGAATTTTAAAGGGCTCTTTTTCATGTCTGTCTTACCTTTGTTACCACAGGGCAACATGTTCAGGAGCACTTAGTGCTGGTCTAAGGGCTTTCCTGAGAGTCAGTGCTTTCTTTAGGAGAGAACTACATTCAAGCTATTGAAAATATTTATTCCTTCATACGTGGCAAACAAAATAGGGGTTAGAGATGCACCAGAGGGAAAGAAGAGCAAATGGTGGTAAAGCAGGATGGAAGGATAGGTTTGCACGAGTCGTTTGGTGGTCACAGCCATACCAGAAGGCAATGGCTGGAATATTTGCCTTTGGTACTTTGGTTATATTCACCATCAGCTCCCACCTCACCTAGGAAATATGTCTGAGAAACTCCTTCTTCCCACCAGGGAGCAAACACCCATAGCCCTGTTCATTAGCAAAAAGAAAACAGAACCATTTCACTTTGTGTACATATATTCCCACGCAATTTAAGCATTACCTGTTTATAATTGCTTGAGAAATGTTTTACAAGCATCTGCATCGGGTGAAACATCTTTATTGTGGGAGACTTTTGTGAGGAGACTTCATACGCTGCTGATCACAGGCCCTGCTTTAAAGCTTACTGGAGTCCATGGGAGGGATGCATCTTTCCCGCGACTCCAACAGCCTTTTGATCATGGCCACTACGTGAAAATGTTGTACGACACCCTGAAGTCTGCTCCTCCGAGGTGTGTTTTCTGCATGCATTGGACCAGACTCTCCCAGCCCCCCATTGTGTGTAGTGAATGCTCCGTGAGACACCCAAAAGCAGCCACATCCAGCGAGCAATGTGTGAGGTGGGTGCAAGAGGTTGAACCTACATACTCGATAAATGCTGCAGTCATGGAGTAGCCCCTTCCAAACGTGTGTGAGGCATTTGAAAGTCCTGCAGCTCTTCAGCTGGGCCACCAGACACGGGGCACGTTGGATTTGCACCTCTGTCCTGCTGGGCAGGGCTGCAGTGGTGCTGTGGGTGGGTTGTCTCCCCTCCCTTTCTCCTCGGTGGCGCTGTGGCTGAGGCAGGGTAGCCCAGGGGCCCGCAGATCCACACACGTGTGAGCAAGTTGGCAGTACCAGCTGCCCTGCCAGGAGCCGGTGGCTCAGGTGCCCGGGTTTTCTCAGCCTCGTGTCCTTGCTCAAGCCTCTCACCTGCTGTCAACTACCGGCAGATACCAGGTCAGCCTCTGCGATAGCAGGCGAGGGATTTTTTCACTGGCATATTTCACTGTAGAGCCTTGGTCCTGCTGCAGCTGGAATCAAGGGGGAGTGGAGGAGTAGCTCATCTCCAGGATCACGGCCTTGGTGCAGGAGAGTGCCTGAGCCATTGCATGATTTTCCGCTGTCTTGGAGACAAGCGAAGCTTTGAAGATATTCCCTGAAAAGCTAAAGCACTGTTTGAAGCTGGGTGTGCCACTCACCTGGTGTAAATCACTGAGGATTTGCTGGTAAGGATAGCATCCATATCAAACACACCAGCATGTTTTTGCAAATACTGCAAAACTCCTTTCCCCAGCTAGAATTACTCATGCTAAGAAAATGTGTGATGTCCCAAGGACTGACTAATTTGGCATCCAGAGCTTCTAGCCCAGTATCTCTCCTGCCAGGACTTTTATATTATCAGTTCCATTCATTCCTACCGAAGGCTGATGGGGTGCGATAAAGCAGATGGCCAAAGTCCCAGACAAAGGCCAGGCAGAACAATTAATGACAAGCTGACAGCCCCACAAAGGGCATGGGCCCGGGATAATGCTGGCTCTGGAGGGCTGCTGACAATAACATAAAGCTGCTCCCCTCACAATGGGGAGATAAGATACAGTACTGTAATAGGAAAGCAATCATCGCAAAATGCCATCAATTATATAAAAGCTGCAACAGCGGGGGACTGATTAAATATGGCTCTGTTGATGCCTCGACATACCTTCACTGTGCTTTTTGCGTGGCTTCTCACCACAAGTCTGGTTGGGCACTGGTGTGGCTGAGGCTCCCTTACCCCAGTTCTTTCATCGGTTTTTGGCTCGTGAAATTACACCGAATAATATGCTTATTCAGGTTTTTATATCTGTGCACCTATTTTATTACCTTTTATAATGCATACAGGGTCGGATCAGCTTGCAGCAGAACAAAGCTAATTACACCTTTCATTACCTAAATATAGCATAATGACAGAGTGTCATTCAAGTGTGGCATTGAGCTGAGAAACCTCATGGCAGGCCAGGACAATGACAGAGGTTATTCAGCTCAACCTGAATTGCTGCTGGTGCAGCGAGAGTTGGGCAGGGTTAATAGACAGGTCACTACATAAATTACAGTATCATATTGAAAGGGTGAACTGCTAACACTGCTCTCACCAGCAACTGTATCTCCCAGAGTTAGTACCCTCCAGAGCTAGTGTTAACCTCTTGTGTTCCTCTTGTTATTTATATATATGTGTATATACGTAAGGTGTACGTTGTTAACTGTAAGACCTGAGAACTAAACGACCCCTTTATGCGCTCTGTAAGAAGTGCAGTAGCGCTACATTGCACACCGAACCCTTCACATTTTGGATAGTGTATGAGTATCATGTCTTGTCGGTGAGGCAGGATGGTTGGTAGCCATTTCTAGCATCAGCTCCCAGTCTGTTATGGTATTCGTGAAATTTAATTGAAGGCTCATACCCCTGATGTTTGCCATTGCAGGAAATTCTCAGTCATGAGCTAGTCAGTGGACAAAGGCTTGAGGGGCCAAGCACACAAGTGAAAGCGGTGGTGCGGTCCTCATCCCCGGACAGGCTTGCTTGCCCCCCACAGCCAACTAGTAGCCACTGCCTCTGCAGTGAGACTCCAGAT
Source organism: Nipponia nippon (assembly GCF_047370975.1). Classification (NCBI taxonomy): domain Eukaryota; kingdom Metazoa; phylum Chordata; class Aves; order Pelecaniformes; family Threskiornithidae; genus Nipponia; species Nipponia nippon. The sequence goes on along the minus strand of NW_028262358.1, from coordinate 5,161,677 downwards.
CAGCTGCTGTTGAAGTTCCTGCTGCCAGCTGAATTCTGTCCCCGATGACATGGCAGAGTTTTCTTCCGACTTTGATTGGAAGCCACCTCCTTTACATCTCCACTATCCCTTAACGTCTCATGCAAACAGAGAAGGTGATTCGCTTTTAGCTTATCTCTTTACACGTCTTTTAATAAGAGGCTTCCCTAGTTTTTAATAAAGTGATGGTGAGAGCAAAGGCCGGTAGAAACAGTGTTCATAAAAATTATTATCAGAAACTATTTCATTTCTGCCAAAGCAAGCAAATCACAGAAAGTTTCTACTTTCCTTGGAGTGTTTCTGGTTTTCATCAAAACCAGAAAATGAGACATTTTAATTTGCAAATTTGCTCAGGAGTTAAGAATTTTCATTCCAGTTTTCTTAGGTTCTTGCTGAGTATTTGTGTTGCGGTTAATGTTTTTTTTCCCCTTATCATTTTGCTGAAGAAAAAATATTCCTATCACAAGTCATCCTTTCCCTCCCTAGTTTCCCCCTGAAAGGTGAAAGGCATTGCCAGGCTGTAATTCCACTGTAGCAGTACTGCCTACACGAAAAATTGTTAGGGCCACAAACCTATGACGAGAGGCAAATGAGATTGCCTTACGCCTTGGATGACTTTCCAGCTACCATGAAGAGAGACATGATCTCCAGTACTTCGAGAGCTCAGGCTGATACTGGTTTCATTTCTGAGTGCACTAAAAATGTAGTATATTCTCTTTTGATGGACTGATAGTTTTTTGACAGATTCATTAGTTTGTGGTTTTCTTTACACCGGTTGTAACATTAGTGTTAAAGTCATCAGTTCCCTGTTCTTGTATTTCTAATGTGCTAACACTTCACTTTACTACGAGTTTTACACTGGGGGGGACGGGATACTTGAGTCAAAGGAGAGTTTGACATGCTAAAATAGATACTCTGTTTCCGCCTCCTCCGTTCACAAAGATGCTGGTGAGGTGCTTGCAGAGTCCCAAATACAGATTGAACTCTTTTGAAATGTCAGCATTTCTTTGGTGCTCGAGGGTCCAGAATTTCCTTCAAAAAACTGGAAGATAAAGTTTTCAGTGGCCACAGGACTAGGCAATACATGACAATTATTAATATTGATGTTATGCCCACCTTTAGTGTCTATCAGAATAGTCCCGTGACCACTGCTTACATTGAGATATTGCTTCTCGTGCAAGCTACATCTTCTTAGTTCTCCCTGACAGTTTTGTTCATTCTTCCTCCTGTCTGGATTTCTCCATATTACTCAGATTTCCCTTTTGCTTAGGGCTGGACACAAAGGAGCACTGAGGTCAGTGCAAAGATCCTTGACTCTGTGGTGGTAGCACCAGGATCACAGCTGAAAGTAAATGAAATGTATTTTGCAGAAAACTGAAGTCCAAGGTTCGGAGGAGCTGAGTGCTTTGAACAAGGTGGCAGGGAAAGTGTCTGATGGGATAAAAACTGATCTCAGTTTTCCAGAGCTGTGGATTAGCACCCCAACAGCTGCTTGCATCTGCAGGAGATGCCAGGGCCCTATCTCTGACCTGATCCAGCTCAAAGTGTTGCACAAATCTGTCTGCTGCCAGCGAAGTCCACATCTGGATACAGCTCCTCCCTGTCCGTAGCACTGTGGCCTCCACCCTCCCTGAGGTGTTTGTTAGGCCCTGGGGAGGATCCAGCTTTAGAAAAGTAGGGTTTTATCTCCTTTGTTGGCTTCTCTATAAAACCCAGTGTTGTATCTCATTCATTCACCTCTGTGCTTCCTGAGTGCAGCAAAGAAAAGCCTTATACACATACTTACATGTGAACTTTGAAATAGCTTCAGAGACCTCCTTGAATTTTTAATTATCAGGCTAGATACATGGGCATTATTTTCTGGTATAACAAACTAAGAGGGTCCTGCTGCCCCTGCTGCACCTCCATGACGCTCAGCGGGGCCAAGCCCCACGTCCCCGTGAGCAGAGCAGGCACCCTCCGGCCAGGTCCCCGGGCTGGGGTGCTGCTCTGTTCGGCTCTTCTCCAGCGCCCGGCAAAGGCAGCGCAGGGAGTCCCGCCAGCTCTCGCCCTCGTGTGCTGCAGGGGCCACTTATTCCCCCATCTCCGTTTCAAACCGTGACCGACTTTGCAGTCGCTCTTGTGAAAGCCTGGCTGGATCAGGGGACGCTGGTGGGTTTGGCAGGTTTTCACACTCACTCTCTGAGCTTTAAATCAGCAAGGGAAATCCCAGCAGTTCTGAAAACACACATACGCTCTTTTTTCCCCTTCCTTTCCTCTTTTTTTCTTTCCTTGGTCTGCGAAATCCTCCCTGCCTCCTTTTCTCATTTCCCTTTCTGCTTTGGCCTTTATCTCTCCTCGCTGTTGTAGTTACATCCTCTGATGATAGCAGGAATGACCCCATGGGGTGACCCTGGAAGATTATTACATTAGCTGTAAATTTTGAACCCGGGCCAGCCAATACAGTAGGGATTGCAACTCCCATCCTTTAAGTGCAGGAGGATTAACGCTCAGGAACATAAGTACGTTAAACCACTCTACAGACACCAGCGACCATTCCTTTCTCTGCATATCTTTGTATTTCTGCCTTTAAGACCAGTTGGGGAATAGAGCTTTGCTATTTATGTTGAAGTGGTGAAGGGGAAGAAAAAGACAGCATTCATGACAGTTGGGGCAGAACTGCATTAAATAAAGCCTCCATCTTTCATTCTTAAGCTCAGCTCCCGGTCCTTGATGAAGACAGATTTTTCAATTAGACAGGCAATGTTTGTTCTAATATTTTATATATGAACCGCTCAGCTGACATCTTACCCAGATTTATGAAGGAAATTGAATACAAATGGGAGTTTTAATATAAATTTATTATTCAAATTTATCACATATTTCCGCAAATAAAAATTATGGTTGCCTCAAAGAACACATTTAAAAAAAAAGAAAGAAAGAAGTTGATAAAGTTTCTTTCCACCCGGTGAATAACAATATTGTAAGTTAAGAAAGATCTGTCATAATATAAATTATAACACACATGGAATACATTTCCCATTGAAGACAATATTTCTTTCTTATACAAATGTTGCACTCGTTCATTGAACTGAAAGGAAGTTCAGGAAGGTTGGCAAAACAAAGTAGCCCATTTTTAACACTATACAGAACAAAGTGTATTCTGCTGCCAATTACCCTTAACTGAAAATGACTGCAGCTTCTGGGAGACACAGCCAAGGGTCATGGGTGGTATAACTGCTCCCCAAAGAAAAAGAAATGTCAAGCGACATTCACACTTCAGCTATTTAAAGAAAAGAATGAAGAGAATTTAGGGGAATAAAAGACCCTGCAACACCCATTTTTAGCCATGGGGAAATTATTGCAATTAATGCTAGGCCATTTATAGCACACGTTTCCATACCTTTTTCCTTTGCAGATGGCATACCTAATCTAGGAAGAGAGTAATACCACAGGAGTTTTCATCTCCCGTCAGACTGAGAAGGAAATATAGGAAAACATTTTTTTTAACAAAATGAAATGTTAAAATGAAAGATTTATATATTTTGGTTTCTATAAGCCAAAACATTTTAGCTTCCTTATTCAGTTGTGGCATTGCCATGGCTTAGCTGCATTTCCAGCCTCCTATATTTCATTTAAGATTTTCCTGTTTTCCAGCATTTTTTGAATGGAAAACAGTACAACGTGAAAGGTGATCAAAACACGTCAAAATACTTCCAATGTTGCTGCATTTTCCAGTGGCAAAAAAAAAGAGGGGGGAGAGCACAAAAGATCCTAGCAATAATGTAAAAAACATTTGTGTGTTCAGTGTTTCGAAAACTGAAAGAAAATGCAAAATCTCGAAGAATGTTTTTTGACAGTCAACATGTTTCATTGGATTTCTATTTTTCATTGAATTCTGTTATAATACACACACACACACGTATATGTCTATTTACAGGTTGTTCTGTCTGATGTACAGCTATTTCCATCAGAAATTTCAGCCAGCTCTACCCATACTGGGAAACATCATTTGGTGCCCCAATAAACCAAACACCAAACAGACGCATAGGAAGACAAAAGGTCATATATTAATGGGCATTTCCTTGTATAAAAATCAATGGTAGAGACTGGTGGGATATCCAAAGCGTCAGGGTGGCTAACCCTGCTTGATTTCAATAGGATATGGCATCCCTGCAGGAGGGAGAGACTTTGTCTCACCTAAGTTTATCCACCTAGAGAGGTTGATCCTCTGAGCCACATGTCACCATGGTGCTCCTGGTATAGAGACATGGGCATCATTTCAGCTTGCCCTAAAATTGGTCAAGTGAATCATCCCCTAGAAAGCCTTCTCTTGTTGGCCATGAAGGCAGTTTGGAAGGTGAACCCAAGTGCAGAGGTCTGATTTTCCTATCTATAATTAGCTCTATCAGCAGGCACTTAAATGAATTAAGAGACCTAAAGTTTCTGTCCCAAAGAGTACAGATTTTAGGTCAAGGCGAGCGTTTTCTCTTTGCTGTTTTAGACACATGCCCTTCAGTACCACCACAGGGGAAAAGCCTGTGCAAGGTCCCTGAGCCACATGTTTGGGTATTCCTCGCTCAATGCTACTAAGCCTGAAGGCTACCTTTCTTGGCTGTGCAGAGGGAGATTTTCAGAAGACACCTAGGTCCAGATCCTTCAAGGGACTGAGTCTTTGAGCTTTTTATGCCCAGCACCAGTTTTTTTCAGGATTGAACTCTCCTGATTCAGTCAGAGGAAACACCCAAAGCTTTTTGACAATCTGTGTACTAACTCCTACCAAGAGCAACAAAAGCATTGTTTGAGAAACTTTTGAAAATTGACTATTCCTGGTGAGGTTTAATGGCTTTAAATTAATTTCTATTGACCGTGCTACATTTTATCATGTATTTTTTTGTACAGGAACCACTTCTAATGTCAGTTGCACCCAAAAATCAGAGGAGGCTATTGCTAAATCAATACGCTGAGGTGTGACATGCAATGTGCGGCTGCAAAGCCAGGCCTTCTGCCCTGAGATAACAACGCAGGAACAGCAGTGAGAGGATTAGAGATCTCCGAGCTGTTTGCTTTCACTCTGAGATATGCTGTAAGGCATAGCAGGGAAATAGAAAGAGAAAAAAAAGAAAACAGGAAAGTTGACATATATATTGCAGAGTCTTTTAGGTGTTCAGTTGTTTCTGCTTATCCCGTTGCATGGCCTTGAGGTTAAAGGCTTGGCTGAGAAAGTTGAGGGCCTCTGTTCAGCCCAGATGGGGAATTTGGGGAGCTCCCTATGAACCAAGGAGGAGAATACCCTGGGAAGGAGGAGGGGAAGGGAAGGTGGGCACCCTCTACCCCTCTGACGGAGATGGAGCAGCAGTGCGGCACTGAGCACAGCTTCACGGTGCCAGGGGATGAAGGAAAAGAGTTTTGTAATGCAGCGCCCAGGGCACCCAGTCGACAGGTAGGATTCCTGGCTTCTCATCCCAACTCCCAAGATTATTTCGCTTGGGTTTTGTTTTGCTTTGTTTTATCCCAAGACTGTTTATTGTAAAATACATAAACAGTCCTGGGAGAGCTCCCCACACGCAGCTGAGAGCTCTGACCACAGGACGGTTGTGCAAAAGGCAGGGCATTCCCACCCGTGTCTGGCTGCACTTGGGTAAAAACAAGCCATAAACACTGACCCTCCCGAGAAGGCACTGGGTCTGAAGTGGATGGAGGCACCTCCTCAGCTGCTCTGACTCAGGCGCCTTCAGCACACCAGTGGGGTGACAGTTCACACACACCTCTGTGCTCAGCACTTTCCGTTGACTGACACCACAAACTTGCTGAGGCTGGAAGGACCTCTGGAGATCATCACATCCACCCCCCTGCTCTGAGCAGGGACAGTTAGAGATGGTTTCCCAGGGCCATGTCCAGTCAGGGTTTGAATACCTGCATGGATGGATACTGCACAACATCTCTGGGCAACCTGCTCCAGTGTCCGGACGCCCTCTGTATTCCTCCCAGGTCACCTGTCCCTACTTGCACCTCTTGTATGCTTCCTTTTTATGTCTTGGTTTTGTCAGGAGCAACCTGTTCATCCGTGTAGGCTCCTGCTGCCTTTGCTTGTTTTTCTGCTTGGTAGGGTGGACCATTCTTGAGTGTGGAGAAGGTTGTCCCTGAAAATCAACCAGCTCTCCTGGACTCCTTTTCATTCCAGGGCCAGACCTGCTGTCCTGCTCGTTCCTGACAGCAGCCACTTGTGTGCTCTCCAGCAGCAGATCTTGCCGAACCTTCAAGGATTACCATGAAACCATCACTGCTGAGAGAGCAAGGCAATTACCTCTTTTGACTAACTTCAACTGAAAAAAAAAAATCAGGGTTGACACAGTGTTTTTTAATCTCAGGAAGGATTTACTCCTGAAATATGTGAAAATTAGGAACCCATCTATCTTCGGGCCAAGCAGCCTTGAGCTTGCTTCACTGGGCTGGTGCCTTTGCGCTTCAGTGGCAACTATTTGTCATCCAAACAAACTTAATGTTTACATGTCTTACATTTGCCAGGCAAGACCGGTGGCTGAGGTCGGGCTGCGGGAGCTTCCCTGCACCCATCCCGCTGCAGGGCAGGAGTTGTTTATTGCGCTGTTTTGACTGCCAGCAAAGCCCCAGCTCTCAGAGAGCTATATTTTACTAGTGTTGGATGAGTGGTCTGCAGAGCTGTTCGACAGTATAAGTTTTGCCAGGCTGCTCATCTACATGATTTCTTCAATGTCCATAAAATTCATTATCATTGTAGCTCTGGCTAATTAGCCCATAAATGTTCCAGCGTAGTCAATAAATTACCCTGGCCTTAAAGGGCTTATCTGGTTGATGTAGTAAGTAGGTCTATACACTTCTTTTTTTCTATTATAATAGTCAGAGTATTATTTATATGACTGGGACTGAACTATGCCTGAACTGTGAAAGAAGCACTACACTATAAATAAAGAGTATTTTACTGTCCAAAGACTTTAAACCTAGTTCAGAGCATGTTAGCATCTGCCTAAACCATCTAATTTTGCTTACTCTCTGCTCCAAACAAGTAGAGGGTGGACTGACAAAGTATATCCAGAAAGACTAATATATGGTGATCTGCTGTACAGATAGTCAGCGTTAGAGGTTCTGAGGATATTTAATATTTTGAGAGGTGGGTGGACAATAGCATGTTACAAGGTTTCTGGAGCTAAGTAGAAGCTGCTGAATTTTGTTGTGGAGCTATACTGTGTATGTTTTAACATACACATATTTTGCCCTCTCCTCTGGGCTGATCTGTAACTAATTTGGGAGGAAAAGGAGTTTTATTTCTAAAAATATGAAGGAAAAAATCATCAACATTTTTAAAGCAAGTTGTTCTAAAGTTGACACTTGTTAAGTGGTTAAAAATATCAACTCTGGTCAAATATGGAACAACATGGCATTCTTTTTCTTTCAAAATAAGCACTTCCAGCCAATTTTGTTATTTTAATGTTTTCATACTTTAATGGGAGGTCATTTTAAAAGGTTTTCATTTCTTTATTTGTGTGAAAACAGCATTTCAAAGGGAGCTTCTCTGAGACATCCAAGGCACGCTCCCAAGCCCAAATCCAGATGCGTGCCTAGGAAAGCACACAGTAAGGGAGGCAGGTCTCCGGCGGTGCCCTGGCTCGTTCGCTGCTCTCATTAGAAACATCTGCACTCGCTATGCAAAGAGCCACCCATGCATGCACCCACCCACACACCACAGGTGCAGGGCACTCACCTCCACGCTAAACAGTGCTTAAGAAAAAGCCATAGCAACCAGCTATATTGCTGTGCCTTTAGGACAAATGTCTGGGGTTTAACCCAGCAGAACAAATGTACCTAACTAGATTTGGTGTTTATTCAGCAGGTGATTTCAGAGTAGTTGAGAAATCACCAGCAAAGGCATGTGGATAGTTAACTTCCACAGGTGGCACAGTTTAAGGCAATTTATTAGCCCTTCACCAGGGGGAACCCTGGGAGTTTGTGCCACTGATAAGACCACCTGCAACAGCAGTCATTTCTTTTCTTTGTTTTCTGCCAGGGGACTGAAGACCTGTCCTGCCACCAAAACCAAAGTGTGGAGCAGACACTGACACTTAAGGTATTGTGCTGCAATGGGGGTACCATGAGTGCTTGCATGAGGTGCAATATTGATGCCCTTGTCTAAGGTCCTATAAAGGAGGAGGAGGAGGATAAAGGGGAGGAGACACAGTGTTGGCATGTGCAATCCTGTAACATCTGTGCCTTAGAATAGGTGGTACTTTGGTGACAAATCAATAGTATGAAGGGATTTTTGCCTGACTGTGTTGATATCTCCACCAAGAGCTTTAGCTCAGCAGCTGTGAGGAGCTCAGGGGAGGTCTCGTGCATGTGGAGTCTGCATGGGAGTATGGCCCGTGGTGATTGACTGTAGGCTTTTAAGTAGTATTGTGTAACTGAGAGGCTTGTGTAGGTAAATGAAGTGTTCCTCGTAGTGTTCCTGGTATGTTACAGAATTGTACGCTACTGGTGTATTAAAATGTTTGCCTAGTTCTGTGTCTTAAATATAGGAATGTTGACCCATGTTGCCTGTCTGAGGAATATACTGCACTGTGCCTGCACAAATAATGCAGAGAGATGGATTTTATGCGGGCGCAGGTCTGAGCTCTAAGTTATTTCCCTACCCAGCAAAATCTTGTTTTTTTGTGGTGAAGACAATGCAATGAGACTTAGGAGGGCTGGGGTTTGCTCTTATTTCCACGAGCAATTCCTTCTTTGACCTCAGACAAGTTGTTCTCTACTCCGTGTTTTATTTCTTCATTGATAAGATGGCAACAGTGATGCTTCCCTAGCCTGCTTGTCTGCTTTAGATGGCGAGATCTTAAGGTTACTTGTTACCTTGTGTTTGCGGCATTGTGCTGAGCACTCCCTTGCTCAGGCGAGGCTGGGGGATTTAGGTGTCTGTGCCTTAGACACAAATAATGGCAAGTCTATCCACCACCTGCTGGGAATTACTGCTGTCCTTCTAATCTAATTTTAAAAAGCTGAAAAAATGTAGGAATATTCATGTGGGGCTTTGTTTTGCTCTTAAAAAAAAAAAAAATTCAGTTTTGAAAACAGCTCAACCATTGCTTTCTCAAGTGCTTCCTCTCTTTCCCTTCTTCTTTCTTCCCTCTGTCCTCCTGACAAATTCACCCCAGGCTAAATGAGAGTGGAAAACATAAGACTGAAGGGGAGTATGTTTCACAAAGGAAAAGCAGCAGTATTGTGGAAAGTTTTTGGTGGTGGCGGTGGTGGTTTTTGAGCTGGTACTCCAAAACATGCATATTTTGTTGTGTGCATTTGTAGTTTTGCAGCTATGAGCACTGTCTCTGCGCCCAGGGTGACTTGCAGTTGTACAAAGCTTGTGTTGTGACATGCCTAGGCCAAAAGCTATAGGGATAACTGCGTTCAGCCATGCCACGAGCATTTCCCTCTGTTGTTACCGCCTACCTGGGTACCTTTATCATTGTGTTAGGACAGGATTGATGCATGTAGCTTGAGACTTGTGTTGGTTTCTTTGTTGTTTTTTTTTTTTTGGTGGGGTTTTTGTTGTTGTTGTTGTTTTTGATGCAAGAAGCTACGGAAAAAGATTGACAAACACACAGAGCTCTACTAACACACAGCACTGAGAAGAATCCACCTCTGGCTTGCTCAGACTGGGGTGGAGGAAACTGTGATGTGTTTCTTGCTATTGCTTTTCCTGGGTCTAAGAGTGCTAAGCAGTTACCAGTGCAATTCAACAACCTTCCTTTTCTCAAATATGAATTAATTTTAGTTCTGAGGAGCACAAGGTTGTTCCTGAACAGTGAAATTATTTTAGGGCACGGGAACATGTTTTCTGGTCATATACATTAGCATTCCAGCATCTCCTGCCTTGCAAGATGAACTCTGATTCTGCATGTTCTTGCCTGTGTGTGTGTGTTGAACTAAGGTGGTTAGATATTAAGCTGGTCTTAGGAGTTGTTGATTATAAACACGCAGAACTTTTTTGACTTCAGGCCTCAACACTACAAAAGAAGTCAGGTTTGGAGAAAATAATTTGAGCAATGTAAATTCACCAAGCCAGATATTACAGGTGGGGCTTTTAATTATTTGTAAACAAAAACAGGCGGTGTATCTCTGTTCAAGTATGCATCAAGTAGCAAAGATTCATCTGTGGTTGTGCTGTTGGTGATATTTAAATAGCTGTGATTTTTGGTAACTAGAAAGAATTTATTTTCTTGAAGCAAACCAAGTCTGGATTCTTCAATGAGGGACCAGGTCATGGCTCATTCAAGGTTTGCTGTTGTTTTGTCTAAGAAGTTGGTAGGTGTTAATTTATCATTTAGGAATGAGGAAGACTTACCGGAGATATGTTTAATAATCTCCATTCCTGTGATGTGAACAATGAGATTTATGGCTTGCAATTTAGATGCTGGATTATGTCTGTTCTCTGGCAATGCTATTCATGTTAGAGCTGCACTAAACATTAACCTTTTCACTTCAAATACTTGGACATGATCGTAATGACATAAGTATTTATCCTGTATATGACATGGTCAGCTTCTGAACTGGCTTGGCTGGGAGAAAATTACACTTTGCAAACCCCAGAGAAATTACATTCTAGGTTTACTTTTCTCCTGCATCTTGTGAACAAAATGAAACTCTGTGTATTTTCCATCTGTGCCATTCTCCAGCGGAGCTGTTAGCAACTTCTCCTAGGGAACAACTGTCACCTAGAACTGGTCCTGAGTAGATGTTTCCCAACATGTCCTCAGCAGTGAGTATGGCTATGACTTAGGAAATCTTACTTCATAGAAAGTATTTTAAAGAGTGGCAAAACAATACATTAAAACTATTTGCTCTGATTGCTGCACCAAAATTGCTCTCATTCACTTCGGCAAGAGATAGCTAGAGCCTGTGTTTTTTGTCAGAGGATTATGAACTGACTTTAGCACTTTCCCAATCTTTGGGTTCATGCAAAACCAGTACCATGGGATTGTTCTGTAACAGTGTGGATAGATTAATTGCCTTGGTTTCATTTCCTTTTGTTATTCCCTTCAATATCTCTTTGTTCAGAGCATCTCTTCTATCTATTCTTTTCAGATGCCATTGTGTTGTCGGAAGAGACTTTTCACAGGACAATGAGTCACCAAGCCCTTGCAGTGATTAAGTATATTTGTTTTCAAAAGCCTTCAGCAGTGCTCCCCCCTCACCAAGCAGAGTAATCCAGTCCCTAATAACACAGGAGTTGCTCTAAATTACCCGATTTCTCTCTTTCCGCTCCATTTTGGGTGACACGTTTATGGAGATTCCTTCAACCTGCTTGCCTCCCCTGGGCTTGCCAGTGTGTTGTGAGCCTGCCGGGGAACATATCGCTGCTCTGGAGGGGTCACTGATCCCTGACAAGTGGCTCCAAACAGACCTGGGAGGCTGGAACAGAATCTGGTACTGGGTTGCTGCCCTGACATCCAAAAATGTAACGGGTGAAATCCCAGACCTGCCTGAAGTCAATGGGAATTTTGCCACCGACTTTAGCATTGCCAGGATTTCACCCAATATATTTCCCAGCCTCCCACCGCACGAGTGCGCGAGGTCAGACTCTCATCGCGGTCACACCGCGCCATGGTCTGGAAGCCATTTACTGAGTCTAGTGGAATTGCTCCTCGTTCTCCGTAATGAAATTCAGCGGGAAACCTTGCCTGCGTTTTCATGGGTAGGAACCAGCTCTTGGCCGATCACCGCGGCTCCCACTGCACGCATGGAGGATGGATTTGGAGGTCGTGGAGGTGTTTACTTCTTCCAGAATGCTCAACCCAGTGGGGATTTTTTGGGGTCTTATTTCTAACAGCTTCTTTTGGAACCTGCTGTATGCAGAGAATAAGGTTTGTCATAAAGGCCAAATTCTTAACTCTTGCAGGGTATGTGCATGTGTTACTGCCCTTTTTTTTTTTTTTCCTGTAGATAGGCTTGATCCAAAAAACTTGGATCCTGGAATTTGGATGCAGCTGCAAGTGAAGCATCTGGCTTGGAAAGGGGTGTTGATCCTGCCATGAGCAGCCATTAGCTGATTCTTTCCTTGCTTCTTAGAGACATTCTCGATGGCCAACTTGTAGGGTCATTGTCCAGGTCTCCCTGTTGATTTCTTTCATAATATTGAAAATTCAGTTTAAAAAATTGTTACTTTGACCAAGAAACCAGAATCAAACTAAACCAACAAAAACAGGAAAGTTCACTCTGAATTTCTGGGATGAGAGCCAGTTCTCAGCCACATGTTGTAACTGTGTTATTTATGTCCTTATTTATTGACTACATTGGCACCTAGAGTTCCCCATCTCTGCCTGAGGCCCTGTTACAGCACATGTGAGAAGCATAATAAGAGCAAGTCCCTCACTGTGAAGACCATACAAGATACAACAAACACACAAAAAAATTCTACTATAAATCCCATTTTACAGAGTGGGAACTGAGGCTTCTCCTTTACAAGGTTGTACACAGAGATGAGAGAGCAGGGGAAACCTGGGCTGTCCTCCTGCATCCCAGGTAGGAGCTTTAGAGACAGTTGCAGCTGCAATAATACTCTCCCTCCTCTCTTCTCTTTTCATGAATAAATCTATTTTCAGTTTTTCCCGTGTCCTGCTCTCTATTGTCAGAAGCAGTGCCACCTCTGGCACCACAACAGAGGGGATTAAGGGAAGGGCAACCTCCCATTCCACGTTTCCCTTGCTTCAGTGGTTGAGGGAAAATGTTAGTATTACATAAAAATAGTTTCTGGAGTTGAAGCTGATTTATTTCAGTCAGACTTCAAATACATTGAAGAAAAGAGAGATGGTCACCAGCTATTGTGGATTCCAGTTTGGAATTGTATTTCCTATCGCTTGGGTACCTGTCATTTCTTCTCCCCTCTGAGGCTTTCAATCTCTTTCAGCTCAAATTAGTAAGATACGAACTTGGGTTTCCCCTAATAGCGAAACACAATACTAAATTGGGAAGCTTCTTGAAAGGCTTGTAAGGGAAGTGCACAAACATCTGGTTGACATTTAATCTAGAAATGTCAGGCCTCAGCATTTCCAACCCAGGCTGACAGTTCCTTGGGTTGAACACCAAAACATACTTATTGGGAAAATATAGGGAAGAGGTAGATCAGAAACCAAATATTAAATTGGAAAAAGGTTTTTAAAAAAAAAAGTGAGTGTAAGCTCTGTCTGTAGAAACCCTTGTACATTCTTGATTGTAATCAGCATACCATTAAAGGAAGGCAGTTTGCTGTGAAGAAAGCTGGGCTTAGGCTTTTTGCTAAGGTGGGGATGACCTCCAGTAATCCTTTTATCATTTGAATAAGTCAAACCTTACAGCAGCTGGCCAAACCAGACCCTAGGGCTGAGCAGACAGCAGAAGGTCCCCAAATGCTATCTGCTACACTCGGATGCTAGGCATCATGGCATGCTCCGGTCCCATGCGGTACCGCATTTGTGCCCTGGGGTATGCTTGAGTTTTCAGTTTAGCAAGGGATTTAGAGAGGTGCGGAGCCTGCATTCCACTAGCTCTCAGGACGGTCTAAACCCGACCTGATGATGGTACTTTTCATCTCCCTAAATCCCAGGGCCTGCTGCTTCCTATCAGCTGGCTGTGTGCTTCTTGAGGCAAATGGTCAGTATGGGATGCTTTGCTCAGCTTTTTTGGTGGAGCTGAAGACAGTGAGTTGCCCAAGTCCTGGAAAACACCAGTCTTAAATGCATGTTTAAATCCCAGTTAAATCGATGAAAATTAAATATATGCCTTGAAAATGCACTGCTTGCTTGCTTTTGAGTCCTGGCATGGATTGAGAATGTCAGGCTTCAGGTCTGATTGAAAAGTTCAGCAAGAGTTTCTCAGTCTTAGAAAAGGACAGAAGTTTTCCTCTCTCAAAAAGTAAAATTAAAGTAAGAAACAACCCTCTCCTAGGAAAACACTGGGTTTTTAGCGGAGGTGAATTTTTTTAAAAAGGACAATTTCTTTTACATTATCTACTCTTTCGAGTGCATTCTTCTAGTTTTTGCTTTATACCTCTCAGTGTCTTTAATTCCTTCCAATCTACTTCATCTTAAGGAAAAAATGAGCAGTTGTTCACATGTTATTCCAGATGAGGTTCCGCAATCTGCCCGTGACATAACCAGATTTGTGTTTCTTTACTATCCGACCTCACGTTCTCTTGGCTCTCTTCACCCCCGTATGCCACAGAGCAGAGATGCCTCACTCCGTGTCCTGAACTTGATTTTAACTCTCTGCTACATATAAGTCAAGTCAGTCCCTGCAGTGTGCTGTATCTAGCAACAACCAGCAACAGATCTTCTCTTGCACTACCTATTCACCTTCCTTTGGAAAGTCTTTCTACTTGATGATATCTCTTGGTCCCGAGTGAACTAAATAATTGCATGTGTAGTTTTCTTCTGCCCACATCAATGATGCATGTTGCAAACAACATCCCAGGGCATAATGTTGTGTTACTTATAGCCAGCTATGGTAAAAACAGCAGACAGGCTGATTTTTGGAAGTAAAGATACAGGATCTGATCTGTTTTTTATTGGAATCGGTGATCAAGTTCCCACTTCAGCAAAACTCATCACTTGCACATGGCTCGCAGCATTTCATTTGCACTGGTGAATGCACTGGGTTAAAACAAAGGTCATTAGAAAATGTACCCAAGAGGCCAAGACCTGTTTAAATACACATTAAGGGATGTAATGTTTGAGGGAAGTGTAGTTAAACTGAGCAAATCTGATAGGAGACTATGTCACCATAGCTTCTAAAGGATGCCTCTGAGCCTTTGTTTGTTGTTGAGCTGATCAATAAATGAGCTTGGTTTTTGCTCTGGTAGAAATGGTGGAGTGGAGGGAGGGATAGAGGGGGAATACAAACAGTTCGTTTCAGGAAACAGTTTCATGTAAGCTCAGCTTGTAAGAATCACAAATTGAAAAGTTCACATGACTGGAAGGCAAAATCTTCTGGCTGCACGCCAACTAGGGAAATGAACAGTGTTTGCTGGAGGAGCTTAACCCCATTTGGGGACGAGAGGAGTGGCTGTTGGGGAGATAAGCGTGTACTCTCTGCACCCCTCTGAGCGTGTTTCTACCTTTCTGAACCCACGTTACTGCCTCTCCTTCTCCTGAGGAGACTGGATCTGTTGATAATGATCGCAAAGGGTGCTGTTTTGCACTGTTATTTGGGGCCACGTAGAGCCTCCTCATAGAATGGGTTGTTCGAGCACAAGTTCAACGTCTTGTTTGGCCACTTGAGTGTGTCCCTTTCCAGGTGGAACAGAAAACTGTGGGCCATGCAGTGCTAGGAGCTGTGGGACGGGTCCCGCTGTCAACTGGTGCCATCGCTGCCCCATAGTGCTCCAGCACACTCGAGCCGGGGCTGAGCAAGATGTCGGGGCAATGTTTTGAGGTCTGCAGAAAGATGGACCTTCCCTGATCACAGTTGTCCCCGGTGCATGTGGCATCCTGTTCCCACTTCAGCGAGGAGAAGAAAGGGCTGGAGAACAGAGGGGCTGTTCCCTCTTTTTGTCCCCTGGAGGGTGTATCGTTTAATTAGGTAAAAAGGCTGTTAAAATTAAAAGATTAAATCAGAAATGTATAATGGCCTCCAGCAAAGAGGGGAGAAGAAATTCTGAAAAATGCTCTGTTTTAGCTTGTATGTTTCAATCTTTGGTCAGACAGGAAAGAAAGCAAGCAACTGGAACTAACTTTCCATGTAAAACTCAGTTTGTGTTCAAAATTTTCACTTTTGGGTTTTGTTTTCTTCAAAATCCCAAGTTATTGGTTTTAGTCAAACCGCCAAAACTAAAAGGAATTAAAGCTGTTTGCAGAACATGGAAGAAAATGTTTTGTTGGTGGGAGTTTTTCTTTGTATCATCACTAACTCATTAAAAAAGAATTCCCAAAAGAAATATATTTTATTTATACACATAAAAAAGGAGACAGCTATATCTCCTTTTAACTTCTACTCAAAAGAATTGTAACTTTCCGACCAGTGATACTCCAGATATTGCGCTGGAAGCACTTTTTGCCTTTTTTGCCCTGAATTCCATGTATATGTTAATACAGCATTCAGTCTGACAAGTCCAACCTGTAAAAGCCATATAGACCCGGGGGGGGGGGGGGTTCAGAATTTGGATGTATTTTGATGGGGAGCTGGGTTGAGCCCCAGCTCCAAGCAATATCTGCCATATGGAAGTATTTGCAGATGCATGTTGGGGAGTGTAGAGCTGAACCATGGCTCCAAATCAAGGAGTACTGCTGCCTGCTGAGAGCGTTTAGAAATCCAGGGGTTTACTTGAGTAAGATATCTATTTTCTAGACCAAAAGGATGCATAATTTGGCACCCAGCTCTGGTGGAAAGTCATGGACAACTGGTTTCCTACCTCGCCTTTGTGGCACTGAAAATATCTTCCTGAATGACTGAATTCAGGAGTTTAATGTTAGACTTAGGGGGTTTTTGTGATCTTGGCTCAGATCACTTGTATAAAGAAATAGAAGGGTGGGTGTCCTGGGTCAGTGCCAAAAGGTAGAGCTAGGCAAGAAGATGTCAAGACGTCACAAAAAGTTGGTGTCTCAGCACTTAGCGTAGCCACAGCAGGCAGAGCCTCTGGACATGTGTTTGTCCCATGCAAGCCTGCTCCTCTCGCCCTGTGTGCCTCCATGAACTGTCAGTTACCACCGAATATGGGAAATGCAACTTCTTCAACACCAGGAAACCCCATCCTCGCACTCCTGCATATAACCAGCTTTGCCATATGCTAAGTGTAATATGTTATCAGGTACTTTCTCTTTTTCATGCTATTTACTGGTGATGTACAGGTACATCCACAGAAAGTGCTTTGGGGAATGGGGAGGGGGTTGGTAAGGGTTTTCCCGATTTGTGAATCCTTTGAGAAGTGCAGGCTAGAGGTAGAGATGTTTTTAGAAGTACCCCCTACATATATTGCTGGACAGCCTAGATAGACTTGCTTTCTCCATCCCTTTTGTGGACTCTGTAGCTGAAGTTTTTGAATATGCACCTTGGCTGAAAAGCTGCTGCTGTGGAGCAATGATACGTGATGGTAACCTGCGGGGCATGAGGAAGGTGTCCTTCAGGAGCCTGCCTTCTTGAGCGTGCGGCGCTTCAGAGAAGTGTTTGCCTAAATGACTTTGGAGATACGAAGTGAATATTGTTAATGCTACTGCAAGAATGTGCCCAAGCTTTTTTGACCCTGAAATCCGTGTGGAGCTGGAGAAGCACCACTGCTTATCTCATGCTTGCTTGTGGCTTAAATAATGAGAGGTGGTTTGCAGCAGAGTTAGCAAAAAGGTAGAAGAATGAAGACTTGGACCTCTATGGCTAAGCTGTCTGAGCAAGGCTAGGACTAGATACAGCACTTAGGTCTGTTTTCTTAAATGCCCAGATAGCGTTATTTCATGTAAGAGCCCCACATGTTTTTACACTTGCATGTAAAATTTCCACTCCTTTTGCAACGATTAGGCTCATGCTGTTTGACAACATGCACACGCGCAAAATCACCACGTACTGTGCAAAACCAATTGGGGGATGCTGTTTGTGTCTGGTGGAACGTATTTAATCATTTTCCCAAAGATATCCCCCTGATATGAATGGTAACAGGATGTTTATAACAGAGATAAGGCTGGGATGAAATCCTATCCCTCTCTGGGAGCTAATAAAAGCAAAGATTTGGAATTAAGTATCACTTTCCCTGAGCTGCACACCAATGAGGAAATGGGGTCAGAAGGGCAAGCTGCAACATTGTAGGCACTTTATCTAAAACATAAACATTACTAGAGTGCATTCTGACCAAATTAACTCTCTCAGATCTGCCATGTTAGCATTCCTGTAGTACTTAAGCCTGCCAGCTTTACTGCTGTTCTGACTGAGGGTTGAACTCCAAGTTGGGGTTGACACTTGCAAACAGGGCTCTGAGTGGGGAGGGTCTGTTGAACCCTTCTGCAATTAAATATCTCCCAAAGAAATGCCAATGTCATTGCAAAAAAGAAAAAAATAAAAGGTGGGGGGTGTGTGGAGTCAGAGGAATATGATCCACTCTGCTCGATGCACAAACCCTTGAAAAGCAGAGTTTTCTTTGCACAAGCAGTAAAAACAGGAGTATTTGCTTTGCTACTGTTCACTGCAAAGCTCTTGGATTGAGGAGGCTGGGCTTGAAATCCTTTTGATATGCAACTGGGTGGTTTAGCCCTGTGTGATGTCAAAAGCTTCCTAAAATCAGGACACAAATTTGGGGTGGGAACAGTTTGTCAAGGCTGTTGGGCAGCTTCACTAAGTCAACATCATCTGTGTTTCTTAAGAGATGCCACTCAATTCCCTCTAGTAGCTACTCATAGATGCTCAAACCAAAAGCAAGACCCCATTGTGCCAGGCAGTGTCCAGATGTTTCATCACAAAACACAGAAAGGACAGGAAGGACATGCTATCTTTCTATGTGCCACAAGGGATCGGTGCAGCTGATGCTATGTCCGCCATGAAAATAGAGGAGCAAAGGCCTGGAAAGACGAGGAGGAATGTAATATTAAAATTAGCACCTCCCGAAGATCAGACAAGCACTTGAGAGCTGCATTACTTCCTTGCTGTGGGGAGGGAGCAGAGGAGAGTAGAATGTGCTCTACACCTTTCCGTGGAGCAGATGGCTCCTTGCAATAGTCGTGGACCTTGGCCAGGAGGGATAGGGAGAGGTCAGCTCCAGAGCTCCTTCCAGGCCTGGCTGCAGCTGGTTGAGTTTGGAGTATCTGTTCCACTTGAAATGCTGCCTTGTTTTAATTTTTTTAAGTTTTCATTCTGATTCAAGATAAAGGAGTATTTTCAAAATTTACTAGGCAAGAAATTTTCTGCACCTTTTACAAAAATCAAGCCACGCCAACTGTTTGGAGAGAAGGGACTGCTTAGGTTAGGGGCTTTTTTGAAGGCTGTCCTAAATACCTCCCTGGTAGTGACCACTTTGTTACCTTCAATTTTGCAAAACCCTGAGGTTGCCCCAAATCTCAGGTCTTCCTGGGATCCCTGGGAGTGTTACAGCAGGGAGGTTGATAGGGCTGGGATTGCCACGTCCAGGGCAGTGTGTGTGTGTGTGTGGTGAGGATGCCCTGGAGGTGTGAGACTGAGGAAACCTGGTGTCCTCGCAGTTCCCCTTGTAGGCACCCAAAAAGCATGGCAATTTTCCTCAGTCTAGCGGGGTCATCTAGAATGGATTTTCCCAGAACCTGTCCTGGGTATCACAAGGAGGATATTGGTTTGAAATTCCTTCTGTAAAATCTCCTTGTTTCAATAGAATGAGATTTTGTGATGATAAAAGTATTTCTTGTATTACTAGTCTTTAATTCCCAGTCCCCTCCGTTCTTCTCACAGAACTGAGAGCTGCAATGATCCAGAGTTAAGTGAGTTGCCCAGAGCCCCACAAGCAACTGGAAGAGAGGCAACCCAGACTCAAAGTCCCAGTCCGTGCTTTTAAGACACCAAAACTACCTTTTTTCCAGCTCCTTCCTGAGAGACCTCTTGAGTTTGTAAACTGCCTGGTTGGTGGTTTGTTTTTTTTTTTTCAACACAGTTACTTGAATTCTTATCGTAATTCCTTATCTATGGCAAAAAGCAGTGTAAATACCTAGAGTAAAATCTCAGCTCTTCTGGGAACAGTTAGTCCTTTTTAGTTTGTGGTGGTTTATGTTGTAGATAGCATAGCTATCTGAGGAGTCTTTACACAGCCGTGGGTCAAAACAAGCAATCCCTATGTCAGCTGAGGTCCATCAGAGTCCTCTGGAGGACTTTGCTGCTGGAGCATCCCCTGGTAGGGCACTGATGTGCTATTGCAAGGTGCATTGGCAGGAACTGGGGCAGCGATCGCCTTGAAATTTGAACTCTGCAATGCTGTGAATTAGAGGGGAGTGTTGTCTTCAGGGGGAGTTGCCAAGGGATTGTGCTGCCAGCTTACTTCTTTCCTCATTTTGTTTCCCAGTGGAC
The DNA here is from genome assembly GCF_047370975.1 of Nipponia nippon. Lineage (NCBI taxonomy): Eukaryota > Metazoa > Chordata > Aves > Pelecaniformes > Threskiornithidae > Nipponia > Nipponia nippon. The sequence continues at coordinate 5,141,676 of NW_028262358.1, read as the reverse complement.
CAGCTTCCAGCTGGATCCCAGCCCTTTGGAAAGGGGAGGAGACCAAAGGCTGTGATTTGCTAGAAATCATAAATATGGGGGGAAAATGGGAGTGAGGTAAAAAGAGATGGAAGAAGTTCTTCAGGTAGTGTAAAGCTACATTGCTGTCTGGAGATGGTGCTGAGTACCATGCAGGATAGGGCCAATGTAAAACTATCCATTTTCTCATGTTATTCACTCTGGTCTAGTGTCAGACACTGAAGCCAAGTCAGATAGGTCAGTTCACACTGCCCTTTTATGTTTTCAAGAGCACAAGGAGTTCTTAAGGTTTAAAACCATGCAGTGAAACTACAAAGCTTCTCGGGCTTGTCATGAGCCATGTAACAAAGCTGTTAGTATTCAGGAGGAATTGCAAATGGTGTATTAATCCCCAGCACTCGCAGCAATCTCGTTAGGTGAGATCTGCTCCCCTTCCAACATGTTCCATTCAGTTTTCTTTTCAAACCACAATCAAAACTCCCCTGTATTTTGTTTGAGATTTAAAACAGCCAGTGGTTCATTGATTTCACATAAAGGGCTTCTGTGCAGGGGATCGTACATACGTTAAACTACTTAGGGCCAGTTTCTCCTTCCTGAGGCAAAGCCCCTGGGAGGAGCCTATGGGGTTTCCACTCCAGCCATCCTACAAGGGGAATGAAGCAGTGCTGCTGCTCCTGACTCTGCTGGGGCTTTGGGATCTCACTGGGGAGCTGAGTGAGGCTGCTCAAATGGGGAGAGCCAGCTAGGCTGGGGCAAAAGCTTCTATCCCTTTAGCCCTGTGGCTGGGGCAGGGACTTGGACTCCCAGCCACGTGCCCATGGAGGTGGCCACCTCCTGCCAGCGGTTCCTCAGGCCATGGCTGGTGTGTTCTGCGCTGAATATCTGGTGTTCAAGGTGAACCTGGGGAATACAGTCTTGTGTTACATCAGTAGTCTTCGTTAAAGTATCTAATATTTTGCAATGCCCCCCTTGAGGGGGGATTAAAAAAAAAGTCCAGTATAGCTTCCCAGCTGGCCTGGAATCTGTGTGCAGGGTGAGGTCTTTGTGCCCTTGTGTGTCTGTTCCCTGTCTTCACTCTCCCCTGGGCAGCTTGCTTTCCCCATTTTTACCCATGTGGCTTTGTGGTAGCATGGCATAGTCATGCTGGGCTGGGGGGTCAGAAGCACCCTCCCCTCTCCACCACCTTAGAGGAGCTGTCAGAAAGTTGTTTTGGAGCTTGGCAGTGCTTTGGGTAGGAAGCCAAGCTCTGCGTCTGAAATAATGAGTACAGTATCCTGATAAATAGGTCTGTCTGGTGCTTCTATATTTGGGTTTCCGTTCCTCGTGGTTGCAGAGGAAGGTTTGAAAACATGCACTGTAGAGACCAACAAAACATAAATCTATCTTATTTAAAAATTGCAAGCGGTAAGCCAATCTCATCCTTCAGTGGCTAAGCAAGGGTTTTTGAATGTATCGTTCTGGCAAAAGTGAATACCTTATTATAGCTTCAGTAGATAAGTTTATACCAGCTTACCCCAAGTGACTGAGTTACCACACAGGTCTGCAAAAACTACTTTGGTTTAAAAAAATAATTAAATAATAATAAAAAGCATTGTGCAAACAACATAGTTTTATTTAACCGGGCTGTGTTGCATGACAGGTTTTCCACCCCAACCACCTTTTTGCAATAACAGTGGGGTATTTCAGTTTGAGATATTCTTCTCTCCTCTTGAACCCCATTCATGAAAAAGTTAGTTTACATGGGTGGAAATTGTGCATGGAACCCTCTCGTTCTAAACAGTGTTGGAAATGACTATGTATTTATTAATTTAAAACTGTATAGGTACCGTGGATTTCATGGAAATTGTCAAAACTCAGCTGGTTTTACAGTGTGAAATCAGCTGAGAGATCAGGACCTAAGGTCACACTCTACCAAAAGAGTTAAAGACTTGGGTGAAAGGAGCATAAAGTAAAGGTAACCATGGTTAGTGGCAACTGGGACCCACCTTGTTGTCACTTCTACAAGAATTACCAAGTAACTTCTGCTGACTGTAGTTATACTTGGCCTAAAGTCTGCTTTATCCTAATCCCTTTTGGGCATTTTTCTCTGCCGTAATTAACTAAGTCCTCATTAGGCAAGAGAATCAGGTTTGGCTATGTGCTAATTTCTGTACAGAAGTTGTTTAGTCAGACAACTCTCTCCTTAGAAATGGTGTGCGCCCATGGTATCGTATTGCTACTTGACAACACTGGCTGGCAGTAGCAAGAGTGTCCGCCCAGCAGTCAGATGACTTTCACCCATATTTATTTAGCTTCTGAAGAGCCTGAGAGCACCTGAGTGGTTGTGGAAACCCCTCGGGGTATTTCAGCCCAGGTAACCAAACCAAGAAGATGTACAGCTTTCCCAAGACTGTAATGGGACTGGATTGATGCAACTCAAAGGAGAGTTTGACCATATGCTCGTTGGAGATCATGATACTGTTTTTCACATTAAGCGTCATGTTTATCCTCCTCCTTTGGAGGCAAGGTGGGTGCTGTGGAGTGGTGAGGAGAAGGAGGTCCGGGCTCGATTCCCACTTCTGCCACTGGCTTCCTGTGCAATTTTTCCTCACTTGTCTGTCCTTGTGCACTTCTAGGGAACACAACCTCTGACATCCAAATGCTCAGCCCTCCTTGGCCTTTGGTTCTCCCAGTGCAAGAAGGGACCTCCCATCCATAGATGCCTTTTAGTTGTACGTACAGGAGAGTGTTTGAGATCAGGACTCTCTGGTTTTCTGTTTTCATACAGTGCCTAGCACAGAAGAGATCTAGCTGTAGCAGAGAAAACTGGGTCCTGCCATTAATGGCAGCAGTAATGGTAACATGGGAATTGAGACCCGCCTTCTCAGTGACAGGTTACCACTCCCTTGTAGCTCTTTTCCTGAGCTATTTCCAATTATTTTGACTACAAAAAGTCATTAATATATGTGTGCATATATATACGCACACTGTACAGTTTTGGACCCATCACTTTTCTTCTCTTTGCCTAAATGCACTTTTAAATAAGAAGTTCAATGTGGGTATGTTGAGCCAAAACCCTGACGTGTGCTCCTACTGCATGTGCTATAAACATTTCCCTAATGCTCTCCAAGGTGCCCTTTCTATCTTGATTTCAGAGCAGGTAAACTTCCCTGAAAATATTGTAGTTGATGAGGTTTTACATCACGGGGTCCCTCTCGTGCTCCTTTCCTGTGCTCTTTTCTTCTTTTTTCCTTTTGAAGTGGAAACTGTATTCATTTTCAAAGCAGATACGTGCAGGCAGCAATGATGAAAATGAAGGTAACTGTCAAAAATCCTGCCAGAAGGGATTTCTCCACTTTAATTTCTGCTTACGTTATTAAGACAAGTAAATTATCTTTTCATGGAATGTTTCCTTTTTTTCTGGAAACACTACTGATAAATGATGTAATATTCAAGGCTGTTCTCCACAGCTCTTGGAAGCCCAAAATTTCTATTCCCTACACCACAAGAGATACAGATGCCAAGTAAAACCTTAACCTGCCTTTCATGATTAAATGTGATGGTATCGCAGAGGGAAATAAGGGATCTACAAATATTCGGAAAGTAATGGATTGATTGAGCTCTTACTTTTTTTTTTTTTCCTGGGTATTTTTAGGAGCCTGCCATTGTTATTACAGGGATTAGGAAAAAGCCAAGCAGAGTTCTGAAATAGTAGCTGAGAGAGGCTTTCTGTAGCTGTGATCCGAAATACTATTTTAAAACCACCTTGACAGGAACAAGCTATAGCTGCTGTGTCAAAGCAGAAAGCTGCTATTTTTATCACTGAAATTTTAACCTGTTCCCAGGAGGGGATTTCTTCCCATGCTGCTTTCAGATTGTCACTTTCAAAACTTAAGGGATTTTTTTTTTTTTTTATAATTCAGAATGATGAAGTAGCCCAGGCAGAAAAATCTCATAGACCGACAGGATAGTATAGTGCCTGTTTGTGAGCAGGGATCCCTTTTCTTCTTTTTTCCCCTCCCCTAAGCTGTCCACTGAAACTTGAATAGTAGAGGCCACTTTTGCTCTGAATCTTAAAATTAAAGTCAGTTGTTGACATTTTACCACAAGTAGCTTATCTTAGGGGTAAGAGCTGCTTAACCCATTGCAAGGGGGAATGAATACCTTTCCCCGCACCCCAACATAAACAGTCCCTGGACTTTCCAAACAGTGTTTGGGGAAGTTCTCTTGACATCTGACACAGTGCAATTTACTACTCTTGTCAGGTGAATACATTTGTCCCCAGTGACCGACACTGTTGCACTGGTGATGGGTGCTTTATTGCCTCTGAACAGCACCTACTCCTGCTGCTTTCCTCCCTCCGCGGACAGAAGCACCGACTGCCTGGGCTGTGGAGGAGTCATCTCTGCCCTGCTTGAGGGCCTTGCCCTTCTGCTTCAAAGATCAGGAGAAAAATGATACCATTTAATCATTGTAATTGGTTGGAGCATCCTTGTTTGTCTCTTGTATCCAGATAAGCAACCTTTAAGGGGAAAGCTGATTTGTAAACTCGTAGCGTTTTAAGCCTAGGACGTTGTTACGGCCACAAAGCAATTAATAGTTGTGGGATCGCCTAATAATTCTCGTATTGACATGAGGAGAGAGTCAACCCATCTCTGGCTGTTGATTTTCACGTTGAAAACATGCAGTTACATTGACTTCAGCATCCTATCACTAGACTTCTGCCTGCTAAATATTAGCTACGTATTGTCAAAGGGGATCTGGCAGGGCAGGGAATTTTAGACCAGGATTAAAGTGCACAAATAGTGTGAATTTCAGATAAGGATCCAAGTGACCTGTACCCGGTACTTGGTTAACCTTTACTGTTGCTGCTCTTAGAACCTATTCCTCTGAGCTATGCTTATTTTAAATAGGGACATTAAACTTGAGGGAGTAGGAAGGATATACAGAAGGAATCACTGAATTTTAGGGGTTCAGAGCTAGATAAGGTTTCTCAGGCTAACTAACAAATTGCCCCAACTAGGAAGAAAAATAAGTATTATTTTTCTCTGGTATATACACAAAAGACCTTCAGGTTCCAATCCAAATACACTGGTAGGACATATGAATGAGAAACTTTCACAACACAAATATTTTTTTTTTTAACTTCTTACACTTTTGGCTAATATCCACAATCTTCACCCCACTTTTGGCCAGATGCAATTCCTAAATTTCTAAATGCAGATGTAGCAACAAACCCCAAACAATAAAGACCATCTTGAAGCCATTGCAAGTGGAGAAAGGAGAGGTCTGAGTTCAGAGAATGATGCCATTTGGTGCAGGCAAGTAAGAGTGTTTGAAAATTGGGAAGCTTTGCAAGGGGTCCTCTCAGGTATGTGTCAGAGGTGGGCAACTGCTCCATCCAATTTGATTTTAGTGTTGTTGATGAGAAGCCTGCAAGGAAAACCAGTTAACTAGTCTGTGTGCGCATATGCTGTGCACAGCACAACAAAGGGGAGGAAATATGGAGGTGACTGACTTCTCGTAGGAGCTGCAGAAGACTTGCAGTAGGCAGAAGTGCTTTCTTAAAACATTACAATGACATGGTACAATGCATGTGGGTTTTGCTCTGCAGGTTAGTACAAATGGGAAAGGAACTGCTCAGTTATTCAGAACTCACCCAAGCATTTCCAAAGTATTTGTTTATCTGAACGCTAGTTTTCAATAAGAAAATATCATTTATGTGGGTACAAGGAGAAGGAGGGGACAGGTTATTATTGTGATCGGCCTCTCTGAAAATATCCAAATGCCACTTGTAGCATTTAAGATCCCACTCAAAAAAAAATGCTGCATGAGTTCAAAAGCAAATACCCAACTTCCCCAGGGCCCCAGAGAACCAACTTCTGACCATTAAAACCCTTCAATTGCTGTGCCTTGGGAAGTAGGGGCCTCTAAAACAATAGTTCTGCATGAAATGTACTCAGAACGAATTAAATGCCACCTTCTTCAAAGGCAAAACAAGAGAAGCTAAACATATGTGTGATTCATTGCACTAAGGGAGCCTGACTTAAATTTGGGTTTGGACGGGGCCGGTGTAACTTCCTGGTGTGACAGTGCTCCCCGAGAAAACTTTATGCATTCTAGGTGGAGGTGCTGATTTCAGTGCATGAAGTCAAGCGAGGTTTAGCAATGGGCTTTGAGAGCAGGATCAGTTCTGTCAGATCCTGAAGACATTACCTAACCATCTGCTTTCTAAATTCCTGGGAACTGCCCAGCTAAGGACTAATGGAGCCAACGAGACACATGCACACACCAAAAATGAGTTTTGCTAAACACCTGGGGCCAACACCTCAGCTGATGTAAATGGGCAGCAATGACACTAAGCTAATTTATAGCAACTAAAAATTTGGCCCAGGAATGCTGCTATTTTTCTATTTAGGGCAGTGCTAGCAATTTGCAGGAGTTTGCTATTAGGAATGGGCCAAATACTTCAGAGGAAATTATGGAGTAATAACAACCACAGAACCTAAATTAGTTGTTTTTAAGTTATAAGAGCATAAAATAATAGCATCTGACACCACTAACCACTATTCTTTTTTGCACTCCTTAACACTTCAGATGCCCTTTGCCAAACCAATTGTTTCCAAATTCTGTCAAAAATATTGTCCTTGGGCAGAAAGCTTGGATGCTAAATTTCAGCCCAGAATGATTTTTATGGCTGAGTGACAGAAACCTTGAAAAGGGGATTTATAATGAATACAACCTTAACTACTGTGGCATGAACAGTGCTGCAATTCTCATTAGCTGAGCTTTTTTTTCCCTTTTTTCTCAGAATTTCAGAGGGTGGGGCTGGCCATAGGAAGTAGTCGACTTACGCGTACGCTTCTGTCATGACAGGAAAGGAACTCGGCAGCTTCATTTCCCCTTTCATCTCTGGACATCTGTCTGGGTTCAAAGATTGTTGTGGGTCTGAAGCAATAGGATTTCAGTACGGTTTTTCACATCGTGGCAATGAGCGTGGGCAGGCGGTGTGACTGTGGCATATGAACCGAGAGGTTTCGGCACCAGGAGTTGACTCCTGTCCTCTTTAATGAGGTTTATTCAGTGGGGGATGGTGGAAAGGCTTTGAACCTGAAAACAAGCCTTAGCAAACAAGGAGGCAGAAGGATCAGCAAGCAGAGGATGTGCCAGGTTCATGTTGTGCTCGGCTTTACTGCTAAACTCCAGATTTTGGGTTGTGGGAAAAGGAATGAGACTCCCTTTGTGTATGTTAAACACCAGGTGTGCAGGGTTGGGGAGCAGGAGTGGAGAGCTGGCTGGAGGATTTTTTCTGTGTATTTGGACTTTCGTTTTCCATGAGCAGCGAGTGCAGTCATGAAGCTCTTGCAAGAGGTGGTGCGGGTGCATCCTCCATTTTAAGGCATTTCCTCAGCGTGGCACAATGTTCAAGGCAAAAAAAAAAAAAAAAAAAAAGCCTTTAAAACCAGTTTGTTATAGAAACAGAAAGTCTTTATGGCTGCACGCAGCCCTGAAGCAGGATTGTGACCCTTCCTTGAAGTTCCCAATGCACATTTTGCCTTAAGTACCCAACTTAAAAGCTCTCAGGTTGGGACCTCAGCCATGGTGGTGAAAACAGCATGGAAACCAAAAGCCCTAAAATAAGAAATGAGTTTTATAGTCCACTGGGTCTCCCCAGCATGGTCTCCTGGGGTTGGAAGATGGCACATGTGGTGAGTAATGTCATAATCATCCCAGAGTAGAAAACAAACCCAAGTAAAAGGTCTTAGAAGTCTTTCATCTCTACTTTCCCAAGCCACAAATGGCGAAATCTTCACATGACTTGCTGAGATTGCTTTTGAAAGATGAGAACTTCCGTCCTCAATGGGAGAGGCAGAATGGGACTGAAATTGCCCTGTTAATGAAGAAACCATTAATAATAGCTGACTCTGCTAGAAGCTGTTCTCATGGTACCTGCTCTTGGTGCCTTTGGCACGTAGGGAGAAGATTTTGATGAACCTACAAGATCTCTCCTGTCTGACTTTAAAACTGTTCAAATTGATTCAAGATGAGGAGCGAGGGTTCCCCCAAAATGAATACCCCAGTTCACAGCTTCATTGTGCACATACTTTGCAGCAGATGGTTTGAAATGTTTTAGATGGCTGCTGGCATGCTGCCTTTCAGGAACCATCTTCTTTTTCTGAATTGCTTTTTTTGTAAAAAGAAAATACCTTTTTGGTGATTAAGAAAAAAAATAAATCTGATGATCTTAACTAGTTGTTACCTGGATGGGGAGGAGGTGGATTGTGTTTGAAGTGAAGACTCTGAGTTGAGTGCAGTGAGGTGCACCCAGCCCTCGATACCTAAATCCATCAGAAATATCCAAGAGGAGACTTGGGCTGGGATGCGTTGCAGCAGCCCGCTGTAGGTTGTGCATACTCTGCTGCCATCTGGCTAGCGTCGAGCCCTTCACCCTACCTTGGCAGTACAACGAGGAAGCTTTCCTTGCGTCTGTTTTGCGGGTGGCTGGGATATCGCTTCATGCAGTTATATGCAAATACTACCTCTGCCAGAGTGAAGCAGCTCCCATAACCCAGTACAACACTGATGTATTCCCTTCAGGAACTGTGATTTTTTTTTAATGATTTATTTTATTTTTAGCTGGGAATGATCATTTAACACATGGGTGCACCTCTTCAGTAATTTTCTGTCTTCAGGGCCTGACCTGGCATTTGGGAGTTTATGCATGTGATCTCTGTTTGACTGTTAATAAGGACAGCTTAAGAGAAAACACCTGCCAGCGTAAAGGTGTCAGGTACATGTGCTTTGTCTGGCCTCTTCTTTTGGACCTCCTTTTCTATCTACCCCATGTTTGTGTAATCCAAAGAAAAGGCTGCACCAAACCAATGCAGGGCAAGGGGAAGAGAATAAACAGAGTCATGTTTGTTTTCCGTCCTCTTACTATCAGATACAAAGAACAACTTCAAAGCAATACATAACTAAGTTAGGTGATACACCAACAATAATTAAAACGCCCCTGCAGGAAGTCATGTCACTGAAAAAACAACTGCTTCAGAAAGCAATAACATTTTTCTGCCAAAGGCATGTGAAACTACTGTATCTGGGCTGTGACTCAAAAAAAAAAAAATTTGGCACTTGCTTTAATCCATCCCTTTTCAGGACAATTGAACTTAATGCTGAGACTGTGCTGGCTAGAGTCGGGCGAAATTAAAGCACAGGCTGGCTACGACAGAGTGGCTTTGAGCCATCTCTGAGCGGAGGGGGCTTATGCAAAGGAGGAGAAAAGGCTGTTGGAGGTGATCTCCATGGGAGAGCCATGCATGGGCAGACCACAGCCTTTGCAACTCGGTTGCACTCTGAGGTTTTATTGAATCTTGTGTCACTCATCTTCCCGCATCCAGGTTCTGCCCCATGAGAAGGAAAGCAGGACACTGCGCTGCTGAAATGCAGGAAAAACTCGGGGTCAGCAGAAGGGTGGTGTGATCCCCGTCTCTGCTCTCTGAGCACAGAGAAGGGTAACGGTGAGGTGCCACTATGGCACCGCTGAGTGTCTGCATCATAAATCAGTGATGTTCAGGTGGAAAATGTATACAGTTGCCCACCATGAAGCCCTGTGTTGGTGATGATTTGCGCAGAGGCAAAGGCATCCCTGTCCGTGCCAACACTGACCATTTCAGCACGATACCAACTTGCTCGTGTCTATCACAAGCAAGACCCAGAGCCCACTAAAGCTAGCAAAAAGACCCTACCTGGCTCTGGATCACAATTTGGTGCATTTTTCATAGCTAGAAGAAATGATCCTTTCATAATTATTGTGGGGTTTGTTACTATTAAACATCTGCACCGCCTGCTTTATGGGCTGTATAGCTGCCGTCATCTGTAGATGCTGCAAATGTCAGTGCTCTCCTCAGTGCTTTCGTTTCTTTTTTTCTTTTTTTTTTTTTTTTTTTTTTGTGGTCGGGATTGGAAAGGATAAATGTTGCTGAATGATTATTAAGCTGACTTTGGAAGACTTTACTTTAAAGTCAAGTTACACTATTTTGGGAGTAGTAATTCTAAAGTGGAAGCAAACTGTTGAAGAGATCTACCTGTAGGAAAAAGAAAAATCAGTTGATGCTGTTTTCTAATTTATAAAAATAGCTTAAATCATAGATGCTTAAAAAAAAAAAACACGAAACAAAAAAACCTAAAAACCTGAATGCATGTCGCTTTGAAGAGAGGAGTTATTCAGAGCTTGAGCAATAAGCCCCAACAATGAAGTTAAGTCACAGACAAAACCCATGTTTTATCAATCAACTGCTACTTTTAAGTTTGACAGCTTTTGTAAGCAGGAAAATGTCAATTACATAAGATATTTGAACCTGTGGAAATAGCCCATGGAAACACAAAATGTCTGTTCACACATCAAAATGATCCAGACTTGAAGGAAGTTAAAAACCAGAATGCACTAAGGAATTATCTGACGGAAAAATGGAAACTTTGTTATGAAATTTCAAGAAATATTGGCTAATTAATTTCTTTGGTGAGTTTATAAGGTTATTTAGGATTGGAGAAAATGAGGTAACTTCCCTATTTTTCCTGATGTGTAACAGCTATGGAAACACTTTGAAACGAGTGTCCCATCATTATGAATTCATTTGGTTATCCTTTTAATAACAATGATCGTACTCAGGCATTTTATATGAATGTTACATCCCATCTCTTTCAGGTGCTGCTTGGTCACTTCACTGAGCACTTGTCAGCTGGGTCTTATTAAATTCCCATTAAGGAAGGAAGAGCTAAATACCTAGTAACAAAATTGAAAGGGGAAAAAATCTAAAAAACACATAGGCTTGGACCTGGAAAATTAGTTCTTACAGGGTAGAAAATGTTCTATTTAAGCGAACAAAAGCGCTGAAATTTACTGCTACCATCTATTGCTGCGTGCAAAAAAAAAAAAAAGTGTCGGGAACCTGGTTTTACAAAGTGCAATCAAATCAGTTTATTCAAGGCTCATTTTCTGCAGTAAGACACGATCTTCCGTAATGTGTTTTATTAGATGCAACTGATGTAGCTGGAAAAAGTAGACACAAACTTCTAGGCTTATGAGTTCTTCTTCGGTCTGAAGAAGTGTGTGATTTAATGTAACGCGTTTTGGAAAGCGTGTTAAACCAAACTACCAGCATTTCCTGGGGCCAAGAAAGACTGTCCACACAGAGATCTAATAACTAGTAGCAAGTTTGCTTGAATTTGAATTCAAATGTCACTTCACGTTGCCTTTAATTTACATGTTGAGATGAACAAATTGGGATGATTTTATATCTGTGCAAATGCCCATATAGAGTTTTGATGCTGTTTTACTGCTCTGATGAAAATAAGCAATCTTCTGTTAAAACTCCAGGCATACAAATGCTAAATTAGTGCCCAAAATTATATAGTCAAATGAACACATTTCCAGCAGCAAGGAATACAGCTTGTTGCTTATTAACATATCTGGGAAACATTTCTTTTTTTCCATGGAAAATTTAACATTGTCATTAAAGACTAAACATTTTTAGTCTAACCTGGAATGTTTTCAGCACAAGGCTGAAACAGGAAAGTTTTCAGCCAAAAATCTTCTTTGTGTTGTAGAAATTTTTTTTTACGTTTTCTCTGAAATGTGTCCTTTACCTAAACAAGAAATTTTCTGTCTAAAACCAAAAATATTCAATAGCCTACTTAGGATTATGTAGTTTAGGAGGGTAATAAGCTAGATGGGCTGAGGACCCTCATCTTGCATGTGGACCAAGTGTCACTGTTCACCAGAAGCCGGCATTCCTGCCTCTTTTGCCTCCAATTTCCTTCCTGCCAAGGGAATAGCATCATATAGCCAAAATCTTTTGCAAACCCTCGTCAGCCCAATGCGGCACGAGTGACTGAACATAAAACAATTAAAATACCATGTTGTTAACACCAAATATTTCACAGTGAAATTAAGATGTTCCTGGAGTAAAATCCTGACTGCCTAAAACATTATTTCTTTCTTGTTGAGCTGGTTGTTGCTTGGGGCAGGCGCAGCCCCCCCTCCAGCAGCAGGAGCTCAGGGCCAGCATGGTTTTGTATAGGTGCAAAAAGTGGTGTAGTGCAGAGTGTTGGAGCTGTGCCCACCTATTTCTTGGGCTGTTGGAGATGGTGAGGTCCAAAAGGGCACGTAAGAGCAGCTCTGTATCCGATATAACTGCAGCAGGCGCTACTCGGAGGGGCTGTTGCAGTCTCCAGGGCTCAGGGAAGAGGAGCAGCACCTCAGCCCTGCCCTCTGCATCGGCCTGCCCAGGAGGGGTGGTCACGGGGCCATGCTCAGCCTCTGGGTTACTTGAGAAGTGACTCAGAAGTTATCCAGGGAGCCTTGGGCTAGTTTATGCCAGTGAAACAGCGCTGCACCAGGAGCTCTTTTGTTATCTCTTAAGTAAAATATCAGTTTGGCTGCTTACCCTCAATGACTGGGATGAATGAGAGGTTGTGCCCATTTGCTCTATTCAAATGGTGCGGCTCTGCTGAGCACCATCTCCCTGGGTGTAGCCCCAGGTGTGTTTGTGGGGAGGGAAGCACCCAGGGCTACGCGCTTGCTGGGGTGCTCTCGGTCGCATGAGCAAAGGGCCCTCCCATGGAGCAAACCCCAAGAGCTCAGTGGATGGGCTACATTAATGGGGTTTGCAGAATTAACCTGGTCAAATAATGAAATATCCTCGGTACCTGCTTGTGTTTGTGGTGACATTACCTAGCCCTCACTATCACTGAGATGAATGTGCTGTGAGGCTGTTGCTACCTAGGGGATAGCCTTTTTATGATCATGGAGCGCTGGCTCGGATAGTCATCTTAAAGCGAGTTCCCATCAAGCTGCCTGACATCATTGGATATGATTACTGACACCTGTTTAGTAAATAATAAAATTACATCAGATCTTTTCAGCACCAGGTTGTTAAGAGAGCTCTAGTGCAGATGTAACCTCCAGTATGAATAGGAGAATTCATTAGGCATTAAGGTCTTTAAACTCATCAGGGTTAAACAGCAATTTACCTCACACCATAACTGTTAGCAAGTGATTTAGTGACAAGGGATTGACAAGGTACATTTCCCTGGAGGGCATAATAAATAATTTTTTTCATCCCGAAAACATTTCTGCAGAAATGTTTATGTATTTGAGTATTCAAAGTTAATTAATTTCCAGTAGTTTGACAGAGGGCTTTTTTTTTTTTCTCCAATGACTGACAAAAATCTTGTGTGAGTTCATCTCTTTACAGTATTATTTGGTGAACTTTTCCTGCATGATCTAATCTTACAGTGGAAAACCAAATAAAAATTTATTGGTAAGCAGGAATGAGTTCATTAGCCTGTTCAGCTGGCATTATAGATGAAGACAATGCTTTGATGTTTTGGAAATCGTACTTTTCCTTGGGTTTGGAAGCCATGATGGTCCTACTGAGCAAATCACAAGCAGTGTTTCTCGAACTGTACCATGGCTGTCCTTGGGTAGACCAGCAGTATGATCTTAGCTGACTTTCAGACCTGCCATTTCTATTGCAAGTTAAAAAAAAAAAGTCGTCTTCAGCTATTCTCGTTGTCACACGTTATCTTTCCATTACTGTTTAAAGATTTTCTTTATGATCTCTTAGAGGTTTTTCTTTTTTCCTGCTTGTTTCAGCAGGGGCTTGTTCAGGTATGAGTGACAATGAGAGGCCACCATGAGGCAAGAGGCGTATTCCTCCAGACATGTTCCAAATGGCCCGAGGCAGGAGGATTTTGGTGCTGCCTCTGGGGTAGTCCAAGCAAAGAGCCTGGCTCACCAAAAAAAGCTAGGGTTTTAGTGATCAAAACTTAGATTTACATCAGACACTATGTCATCATAGATGAACTTACCTGTGTGGGGTTTTTCCATTAATACTGAACTGATTCAAAATAAAATATTTTCCCATAAGGTGTTTTTCTGTGATTTTTAGAGTTAACAAAATGGAAATTTTCATGGAGAAAATTTTTGAGCTTTCATCACTCCAGAATTTCTCCCAGTAGAGCATTTCCAGCAAGCTCTAGCTATTAATATATGTTAAAGCAAATGGCAGACTGAAGGGTATTTTAAACGCTCATGTTTTCAGTGCTTAGTTAAACAGCACTTTACTATGTGCCCATTAAATTCAAATAATGCCACTCCAACCACTGATCTAAGGCTTTTAAATGACAAAGTGTTTGGCCTGCAGCTTGATTTGTGGTTATTAGCGACTTTACTTGCCGCTTTCACTTTCAGAGCTGTTTTGGACTTCAGAATCCAAGCCCTTTGGGTTTGCCTTTTCAGTTCAGTTTTTCTACCTACCCATGCTCCACGCTAATATGCTAAGTCCTCTACTGAAAAGGACATTAATTTCTCCTGTGTTTCTGTTACTTTTTGCAGCGATTGGGATTTATTATAATTTCTGCTAGGGTGTAAGCTATGTTGATCCTTGCTAGGATGTTGGCATAGCAGCTCTTCACATTCACAGCAAAGGATTTCGGCAGTTAATTTCTCTGAATTATAATGGTAAGAAATTGGAAGATGGTGGAGGCTCAGGAATGGGTCTCTTGCACACAGCTGGAGTTTGAACTGTGGTAACAGCCTTTCTGAAAACAGTTGCCTTAAAAAAAAAATGTGTGGATTCCATGCTAGAGCAACAGCCTCCCAGGGTAGGCCTAATGCAGTATGTCCCTGTTGAATGGCTTGAACAAAACTCAAGAAAACTCTAATCTTATTTAACCAATGTGGACTGAAGCCTCTCGTTCTCTCTGGGACTGTTTGCCGAATCGAATCAATAGTTTTCCTGTATTATGTGGATGTCCAGTTTCTTTATAGAGTTTCATGTGTGAGCTTGGTCTTAGAGCTGATGACTTTTGTGGTTTCTTTGTAGGCAAAGAAGTTTGTGGGTTAATTGTTTCATATGCATGCAGTAAGTTACCTACGTCCTAAAGGTATAGCGCTCTCATTAGCATGGTCTCTGATGTTGCTGCCAATTTGGGATCTCCACATTTCCCACCTTAGCAGTTGTTATCAGACTTATGATATTGCCGTTTCAGCTCACTTTGTCCGGGTGGCCTGAGCGGAGGTATAGGGGTTATGCTGGAGGAAGTGTATTTCGCAGGAGCTTTTGGTCTCCGGCAACAGATGTTGTAGCAGGAATTTCCCTCTTTGAAATTCATAATCAACGACTCATTTCCATTGAAAGCTGCGCTTTCAATGGCCAAGCCCCTCAAATGTACTGAGATACCTAAATCACTTTGTGGTGGATAAGCCCCTTTGAAAGCAGGATTTAGACTTTTTAAGCCATGTAAGTGTTTCGGCAAATCACATGTTGGTTCATGAAGTAACGAGTGCTGATGCTTTCTTTGGCAGTCACGCTGATGGTCGTGTTCAGAAAGCTTCAGCCGGTTGTTTTCCAATCCTCGCTAATATTTTGGGTCAACAGTCATGTCTGTCAAGCCTATCCTATAGCACTTACAAGCCTGAAATACTTTGTGCAATGTTAATGAGGATGGGAGAGAACTTTTCCTGTCCTGGGAACAGACTTAGCATAATAGTTTTCTTGTGTCCCTGTAAGATCTGTTCTGCCGACGGGGTGGAAAGAAAAAGGTCTGTGCAAAAAATAGTAGTTTGATTTCGCTGTTTTCTCTGTACACGTCCCAGTGGCTCCAAATGAAAGCTCACAGTAAAAGAAGAAAGCAAGAAAAGCACCAAGGTAATTTAGAGACCGCAAGGGAGGCATTCCTCCTTCTGCGAGGCCTGTCTAAATCCCTGCTGAAATACGGCATATCATGTTTTAATCCCCAAAGGTTTCCTGCACCGTGTTATTTGTGTAGGCTGTTGTTCTCCCACCCGCAAGAAGGAAAGAAAACACAGGCTCCTGCTCTTACACAGTTTGACTTTTCCCAAGAGTTTGGAGATTTTGACTGGAACAAGCTTCCCACTCAGTTGACACCCCCTTATCTGAAGGCCAAGCGCTTGGGTGGAGGGAGAGGGAGCTGGCATGTGAATGCAGCACACAACACTGCCCAGAGTGGATGCTCCTGCTCAGCTGTCTTCTGTGGATTATTTAATGGCTTGTTTCCCAAGTGGATTAAGCTGAACCTGATAAAGGTGCTATCAGTATCCACCCATGCAGATATTGATAAGTACCTGTCCCATGATAGCTGGCCTAATTTGTTTTCCAAGTTAGACAAGCCCCAGAGTGAAGACCTTTGAAAGCCTCCGAGAGGTTTAGCGACACATAAGCTGTTTGATTTTCAGCAGGATTCGTGGTCCTCTAAAGAGCATCTCTAAAGATAGCCAAAGATGGCAAGTGAGTGTTTGCAAATATTCATTCCAGTTCTGGCCAGCTGTTCCAGTCGAGCACTTTGTGCTGTGTTTCTTGCCCAAGATGATGATTCTGGTTTATGAATGTCTGTGGAATTCATACCAAAACCCATGCCTTCACACCAGCCCCCGTGGTATTGTGAGGCTGTTTCCCAGTGCTATGGTGGCCAGCCAAGAATTGGGAACGAATAATGAATAGCCAAAGTGAGCAGTTCATTAAGATCCCAAAAGGTGTAAAAGATGAAATATCTGACAAACATTTATGAATAAAATAGGATTTATTTTCTTACTTTTCTAAGGCTGATAAAAAAAATTCAGGAATTGAAATGAAATGTCCAAAATCCTTGTCTTTATTTGCATTTTTCTCCAATATTAGAACTGTAAAGATGTATTTTAGCTGATGTTTTGAAAAATAATTCTCTTAACTGAGATGGGAAAAATCACGTCTTTTTAAAGCAAATTGTTTCCTTTAATTGCTTGTTCTTAAAAAATGCATCTACACAAATTTCTATTTTGAGAAAAAATTGATGAGAAAGGGCAGAATTCACCTGTTTTTCAAAAAAAAATTAACCAGCTCTTTTAAATATAGAATTCATATTATGTGTCTAGGAAATTATGCGTTTAGGTTTATTTTCTCTCTAAAAATATAAATTTTATTTCTTATTGTAGGTTCATTCATAATAATGTAGTTACAATATGTTTGCAGTTACATAGAGTTGCAACCAGTCCATATAATTGGAAATTAAACTTCTATGACTGAATTACTTTATATTATATTTGCTCTTCACAGGTATCATTTGGGAAACCTAGGACATAACTGCAATGCAACCAGGCTGTCATTCCACTGTGCAGGAGTTAGTGGCCCCAACTTTAGGCCTTATCCACAATTTTTCTATACAGCACCTGATGCGGTGTGGCTACAGCTTTCCGTAATCGCACCGCGATGTGGTGCCTGTATGATCTTAATATAGCTGGGATCATTGTCTTTATAGTATTTAATGGTAATTTTCACCTCGCATGTAATTTTCAGCTCAGTTGCAGGTGGGTGTAACTAGCACGATTGGACAAAGGCCAAATAGGATTGCAGTTCACGCATGCCAAAGGCAGCTGATTGAGATGTATGAGTGGCCATAAATGCAAAAAGGAAAAAAAAAAAAAAAATCTGTAAAGAAACACCTAGCATAGATTGTTTGACATCTCTGGAGCAATATGGCAACGTAGCACCAAAAATACCTGGAGCTGGCTGTATTGTCTGCGTATGGCAGGATTGGGCCCGTGGAAAGGCAGAGAAAGAGCTTTGTGTTTTACTCCTGGGGCTCTACATCTGCCATGCTTTGTCTTCAGTGATTGGTCTATGACAAAACCTGGTTTAATATAGCGGGGCTTGATTGTGCTTGTTTTTATGAAGCAAAAATTCTGTCATAAACAGGTTTTGATTGTTGCGGGTTACAGCCACAGTCAAGCGTTTGCTCAGCAATTGGCTTTGCTGCCTCTCGGCTCTTTTTATATAGCACTGCTGAGGTTTAGCGCTCACATGGGTTATGCCAGGTCAGCTTTTCATTTCTTTCTTTTTCTTTTTCTCTCTCTCTCCCTCTCTCAATTTTTTTAATCAAAAAGATTTTTATTAGTGCTCTGGAAAAACAAACACAACACACTGCTGTGAGTTTTGTAACTGAACCAATAAAAAATGAAATTCACTGATGGATTCTTTAATAGCAGCGAGTGAGCCCAGTTTCTAAATGGATTTTATATTGTGCCATTGTGTATAAACAACGTGCAACGCGATAGCCCTGTGCTGAGCGGAGCTGTGCCGTGGGGAGCGCCCCAAGGATGGGGGGAACCCTTCCAGGCCTCTTGTTCCTTGTCCCAAGGGGTTCAGGTGTGCTTGTGGGTTAAATGTGCTGAGGAATGGAAGTTGCTGAGCCCAGGTGCCCTAAGCCTGCTTCAAAGCTTAGTGTACGCAATGTGTCCCATTTGGTGTTGCCTTTAGCGGTTGCTTTCCATGCACCCCGCTTGCATCTGCTCAAGGTATTGCTTTCAGAGCCTCAGCAATTTTTTATAAAAGCAGTTTTGAACACTTTCATTTAATGAAACAGTCCCAGAGAAAACACTCAGAGCAAGGTTTTCAATGCCATTTAGGAACCTTTAGGCAGGCGAAGGTGCCAGCTTGGACTCTTGAAAGCATCATAGCATTTTATATTCCCCATCGGTTCTTTGAGGCCGGTCCCAGAGCCTGGTGAGGACAAGGGATGGGCTCAGGCTGACTTCAGGGGGAGAATCCGTCGGGACTGATGCAGAACACCACCATCGCTTTGTACTGGGCCCTGTCCTTGGCCAGAAGGTGCCCATGGGAAGCTGGCATGCTGGGGCCCTCCTGCTTTCCCCGCAGCGGAAAAGGCAGTTCTGCCTCCTACCAGGCACCAGGACGTGGAGCACGACAGTAAGTTCCTGGACGTGTGTTGTCTGGCTCCGAAACAGAGAGATTTTTGTAGCCTTTAAAAACCAGTGTAAGATCTTGCTTCACAAAGTGCGGTGGAAGCTGCAGAAAGCACTGGCTGGCTGTTGGCAGGACTGGTTTATAGGAAAATAACTGAGGATAAATGCGACTCTAAGTCCGTCTGTCATTTCTGTGGTCCAAGGCTTGGCAACGTCGCTTCAGAGAGCACGGCTTCAGAACTTATGTCCGTTCCCTCTTTTGGTTTTTTCATCCACTACGTGTTTCATGCTGAAAGGTGCCAGCAGAGAGCCAGGGAAGGCCCGGAGCAGTGCTGCCCGTCCTCTCCAACTTACCTGGGGCTCAGGTGCGAAGTGGAGAGTGGATGGGCAAACGGTTATGTGCTGAAGATGGTGTCTTGCCCCAGACAACCTGTGTCAGATGGACGAAAAGGGCCCTGAGAGGGGAGAGATGCTCATCTGTCGTGGAGCACACTGGCTGCCAGGAAGGGGAGATGTTGGGGCTACGCTGCTGACTTGATTATGCAGTGCTTATCTGCCTGAAGTTCAGGCTATTATCTGCACTGTGTTTTGCTCAGGCTTGGTCCAAAAAAAATACATAGAACAGCTGTGGGGCTGCGAAAATTATTTTCATCTGTTTGGCTTTTAAAAATGAATTTACATCAATCTTTCCATGGTTCCCTCCCACCCACACCCTCCCCTCTCGTCTCAGCTATTCTTTTAGAGAGGCGAAGGAGGAGAGCTGGTCCAGGGGAACATCCCCATCTTGCTCTTTCTGTCCTGTGTCACACCCAGAAAATGCTAAATGCTTTACCAAGGCTGCTGAGGTGGGAGCTGTGCACAGGCTCCAACAGAGCGGTAACTCTCCGGTGGAATGTCATAGATTTTTTTTTTGGTCCTTTTCCATTTCCCCTGTGCAGAGAGGAAAGCAGTGAATACGTTGAAGACCTCTTGCTGATGCTGCAGGGAAAAAGGGACAGGGAAGGCAGTGCTGTGGCTTCCGCTTCTGTCTCCCTCCTTATCAAGGAGATCCAAAGCAGAGTGTGTAACGCCCAGAGGAGCTGCTGCAACCTCTCTAATTCATTTGACCTATTGTTCGTGAGGTCTGTTCCTTGGGGGATTTTTTGGGGGTCTGTTCTGCCCCAATCAAGTGACTTGCGAGCTGAGTTGTGTATTACAGTCCTTCCTCTGAGTCACTGTGCAGCAGCCACTGCTCACCCGGGGATTGCTGAGTGTCTTTTTAAAAGAATAGTCCCTGTGGCTGTGGATTATTTCACAGCATTTATTTTTCCTTTTGTTTTAACAGCATATTTTTCTTTGTGCCCTTAAACCAGTGAGAGGAGAGTTCTTCTACCAGCCTCCTATAAAAGATGGCTGTGTGTGCATGCGTGTTTACACGTGTGAGTTGCACATAAATAATCATAGCCTGGAGAAGTACTGCTGGCTTTGGGCAAAGCCACATTTTTGCTCATGGCATTACTGAAATTCATCTCCTGTGGACTGTAAGTTCTAGAATCCTAGGGAGGGAAGAGGAAAAATAGTATCAGGTGTTTTTTCTTTTTTTCCTTGTTAGAAGACCATTTAATCTTTGTAGGGTGAGAAGGTGAAGCACCAGACCTCAAAGTAGGCTGGAATAGGATCCTGGCAAACTTCCCGCATTATAAACTCCGACCATAGGCAACACTCACTTTGTGCCAAGTTCGCTTAGCTAAAAATGACTGGGCCCAAGTTTCAAAAGTGGATATTTGGCACCAACTAGCACTATATTATTTTTGTCTTAGTAAGGGGAAAAAAAAAATCACATTGTGAATGACAAGGAAAAAAGTATTGGGGTAGATCCTTCTGGGTAAATTGATGCGACTTCATTTCTGTGATACCAACCTCCCTTGTAAAACGTTTTTATATCCCAAGATGAAATGCGTTAAGGTAACAGCCTGGCATTACTGTCACGAGGCAGGAAGAGTAGCATGCTTGTATTCTTTATGCTGCGCTCATCGCCCTGCTCTCTAGGATCAGTTGAACTCCGTGGAGTTATGCCAATTTTCCTTGGCTTATCTGTCTTCCTATCTTGTTTCTCAATTAGAGGAAGTAAATGATCCTTTTGTTTTCATCTCCTCTTTCTTTGGGAAATGTTAAAGAAGGGTTTGACTTGCAGTGGAGCTGCATCACTGGGGAACCAGATGGCCGATGAGGGATCTGGAGGTAATTCAGGGGCTCGGAGCTGACGGCTGGCTGGATGTGCACCGGGGTTCCTGGGGGTTCATGAAATCTGCATTTCTTGCCTGCCCGCTTCACTGCAGGGCTCTAGCTTTGCAGGCTCACCGTGAGCCGGAGCACTTGGAAGCAGTGGAATCAGGCTCAACTTCCTTGCTCTCTGCACAATAGCACCTGTCTATGATATTTGGCAAGCTCCAAGAATTGTGTTCTAATAATAATTATATGTAATCTCTAGTCTGCCTTCACAAGTATTTTTAATTATTTATTAAAATAATAAATGAATAAGAGGAATAAGTGAGTAGGTACTGGCCCTTATCACACATCGCCCTCAGGTTATGCCATCTTCTAAAGCATTCAGCATAAGTCACTGTTGGAGAACCTTTCAACAGGCTTCCCTGTAGTGATAGCTGAGTTAGGTGAGGTAATTGAGAAGTAGAATAAATTAGCTCCGAGTTTCCGTGGTCAGATTGCTCCCAGTACCAGAACTAGGCTGTCTGAAAGGAACTGATGTGCCTTGTTGCTGCATACACTCATGTTGCCGAACAAGGTGCTTGCAGTTGTGGTTTCTCCTTGTTCCTAATAATGAATGACATTCCCAGTATGCCAACATATTTTGGTGAGTGCCAGGAGCTTTCCCACTGCCTTGAGTGGGAGTTTACTTTCAATGTACTGAAAAGGATATGAAGGCCAAGACTTTCCATGTCTGGTGATGTGGGGTACTTTAATTTTAAGGCACCAAAAATCCAGATCTTTAAAGGAGGCACAACCTGGGGGGAGGGACGGCAGTTGTTCAAGTCTTGTTAAAACCTCATCCTGCTGTAGGGTCTCAAGTCTGGCATTCAAAATCATTAGCACTCTTTAAATTTGGTCTAAAAATCCCTATGAAAAGTTACAGCACGTGCTGAGTAACTACTTTTCACAATGTAATAACTTGGCTCTTTCAAAGAGTAGGTTTTAGAAGCACATATTACTGACTAAAGGCTTGCCAAATTTCTTTTTTCCTTTCCAAACTCCAAGTAATGATTCATGGAGACTCATCGATTTTGTTTCTAATAAGGTGCTGTTCTCCTGTTCATGAAACTAAGGGGAAACAGAGCGACATTTTGAAGAAATATATTTTGTCTAGGAGTTGAATTGTGGCGTCCAAAGCAATACACAAAAAGCATTTTGAGATTAAAAAAAACCACATAGTGTTATGTTAAAAATTGTACTTTAATGTGAATTTAGCATTTGCGGAAGTTTCAGGTTGATTGCGCTAAGGTCTAACGTGCTCTGTTTGCAAGAGAGTAAATCAACTAGCTATTTGCTAACAAACGTATACCTTGTGTGTGTACACATTGCACATCTGAATGACGCTAGCAGTGGGCTCAAGTGGCAAGTTCATTCATGGTTTACGTATTAGTAGAGAGTTGTTGATTAATAAAATCACTGTGGCTTTTGATAGACCAAGGACATGACCACCAAATGAGGATGGGAGCACCGGGCCTCTGGTGCTAATTCCTAGCAGCGCCCACCTTGTGGGATGTTTCTCGGAGCAATCAAGTGCTGGAGCATTACGTCTGTATGGATCAGGTCTATCTGTTCACCTGGGCTGGGGCTTGTGCTCAAAAAGAATCCAGAAATGTCAGGAGCACAAACCCCAAGGAGGTTAAATATGAGCAAGTTTGAAAATCCCTTTAGTTCCTATGTGAACCAGCCACGGCTGCTGCAAAGAGAGACTCTTCTCTCTTCCAGTGCCTTTTCTCATTGCTCTAAGAGTGATTACTTGAGATAAGAGTTCGGCTCATCATCTCCTCCTCATTCCTTTCAAGGCTCTGTTAATGAAACCTGACCCAGACCCATGCAGCTCGCTCCTCGCTTTTCGAGAGTCTGAAAAAGGCCGACCCTACCTCGCTACCGATCTTTTTTTCGAAGTCTGTGACCAGCCAGGCAGTTTACTTCAGGGTATGATCAGATTCCAAGCCACAGTGTGAAAATGTCAAAGGTCCCTGGAAAATATGTAATTACATTTCAGATTTGGAGGAAACAATTAATGAAATGGAATTTCTTGGCCCTTCGCTCAGTCGGATGATATGTAGTAGCTTGCCTGTGAGCTGAAGCCTGAGTACGCTTATGGCACAGAAGAGTTTTTATCATTTTAAAACTTAATTATATAGGCTGTAATTAAGCTATATACAAAATGTCTGGTTCTTTGAAGTATATTAATTTTGGGGAAGTTCTCAAGCACCCAGTAGCTGCAGAACAATCATGAAAGAAGACAAGGCTTGAATAATGATGACAGTTGCAAGCCACAAATAATAGGAACAACCTTTCCAAAACAAAGGGTTTCACATTTTCCAAAAGTACGAGCATTATTATTTGTGTGTATTTGCAATTTGTACATGCCTTGGAGGGACTAACCTCAACTATAGTGCTTGAAATAATTGTGGGATGACATAAATGGGCACTTTTCTATTGAGGCAATCGTTTTTCTCACAGCATGCCAGTTTTTGTTTACTATTCAGCAAACCAAAAAAAAAGTCTCTGTCTAAGTCTAAAATAACAACCAGGACAGGGTACAGGGCATAAATTAAATTGTTTACAAAAAAAGGGGGGGGGGAGGGCTTAAGTGGAAGTTTCATGCATGTGTTTCTGTATTCCTTGCAGTGATTGAGTGGTTCAGGGAGGCTGCCTGTTGCTGGTTTTCTGTACAGTACCTAGCAAGAGTGATGTTCCTGCAAGTGGCAGAAATATATCTAATGAATTTAGCATTGGAAACTAAAATACCTTCTCATTTGTTTCAGCCTTTACTATGTGGTCTCTATTTTAATAATAGGTCCCCCAAAACGTTTACTTTCAGGCTCAGATCTGTATGCAGCTGGAGATGAAGGACTTCATTTCTTTATTTAAAGAGCTACCATGAGCTTTAAAATAAACACAATTCTCCCTGGAAACTTTAACTATTTCTTGTTCCCTCGGCTTATCAATGTTGGCGTCTGGCAGGCCACCATGCGTGGCCCAGAGTCAGGATTTCAGGATCTTCGATTTTCTCTATCATCTGCTGTGCTCAGGAGCCAGCACCTATCTGAGAACATCTTCCTTTTTCCAGACTGGTTGACAACAGTGAAATTTAAGCATTTATCACTAAGTTTCCAGGTGCCCACCCCTTTGGGGAGCAGAGGGGAAAGCCCTGCCTCTCTGAATAAGGGAGCCGTGCTGCGCAGATGTTCATTCTGCAAATAGCTGTGCTGGTTGGGATGCAGCTTCCCACTCCAGCTGCTTATTCCCACTCACTGCTGGAGGTTTGCAGTCCCACGAATCTGCTAGCAGAAGAAATCAGTTGTGGTTTTCCTATGCTGCTTCAGGCAAAATCCCGAGCTTAACTTGTGTGGCAAAGAAAGATGGTTTGCGGGCCCTTGGATGCCTCTCCCCACGTGAAGAGGCTTCCCAAGTGCGCCCAGGATCCTTCCAGGGATTCAGTTTCCCGTCGCCAATACTTGTTGTGAAGCCTTCTTTTTACCTACTCCTCTCCAGAAAGGTTGACTCAAAATAACTTGTTTTCATTTGACTTCCTCTGAAACTAGTGGAAAAGTTTCGTTTAGCTGTGGGCTTTATAAATAGTTCCCACTGTAAAATCAAAAGCGAGGTTTTTAGTCAAATGGGAGTCTCCTTAAAACTGAACCCAGGTATGGAGTGAGGAATCATTCCTCTCCGCTTCTGTCTGTGGGAACCATCACTTTTCTGCTTGCTCACAGCAATGGGAAAGTTAATGGACTATTCCTGGCTTTCTTAGCCACATTTCCTAAAGGCAAGTTATAGCCTGGGAAATTGGCTGTCAAGCCAATAAAATCATGTGGTTGCATTAGACCTTTTTGCATTTACACAGGCTTAGAAACAGAGATAAGCCTGGTGAAGTGGAAAACTCTGTATTTAAGAAACAGCCCTTTAGTTTTTTTATTTTTCTTTTTTCCTTCCCTTTCTAAGGGAATTCTGGGACCTGCCTTGATGTAGAAAAGGCAAAATACTACCCAAAACTTTGACTTTGAACTAGAAGGGTGAGATCTTGGGGATGCTTATGTGAACTCGGGTCATTGCCTTAATATGCACACCTCCAAAGAGGGGAAAAATATTCTCAAAGCAGAAACTTAAATAATCCTTTCACCAGAAATGCCTATTAGACATACTTCCATGGATTTCAAAGTCTGCATACGTTAGCTTTATTAAAACAAGCAAGTCGACAGTACCATGCTGGAGGTTTATTGTACATTAAGAGTCACATCAGGGCAGCTGTCTGCATGCGATCCAAGTAGGAATGCACTTTATGTTTCCAATTACAGACAATGAGCAATTAATGTGCTGAAATGGACTGAACGGGGCGGGGGGGACACACTATTTACAAAACCCCTGCTTCTTTCTCTCCCTATAACCCATAAATCACTTTAAAAAATTGAGGAACAATTCAAAAATTGCTCAGAAGCTGGAGGAAATTAATAATAATGGGTCTGTGCGCGTTGCACCAAATCGCTCTTTTTCATGGCAGCAAGCAGGAATTCTCAGAGCCGGGTCCATGTCCACCGGCAGCGTCCCGTGGTGTGTCTTTTGGGCTGCAGCAAATAATCCAGTCTTTTAGATGAGTGCATAAAAATCTAAACCTTTTTAGCTCCCCTCCTAATTGGATTTATGTAATTTTAGTTTCAGTGGGGGAGGTTTTGAAAGGGACAAGTAGAAGGCAAGCACCCTTTTTCTTTTTTTTTTTTTTTTTTTTTTTTTTAATTGCCTCCAATATGTTGTTACTTCCAGAGGTAAAAACCAAGCTTAAAGTCTTGCTGTGCCAGGAATGTCTAAATACACAGTTAAAGCAGTGGTGCTGCGGTAGCCTGGACTGTCTACGGACATAAGGCAGACAAGGCTCGCAGGTACAGGTAATCTTGTTTGTTAGGTCAAGTCGTACAGCTGGGACAGCTTTTGGGCACACAGACCCACATAGAAAAGGCTTGTGTGCCTGAAATGTGATGATTTTTTCCAGCCGTTCTAACTCGTCTAATTAAGGTTTGTGGGGAGAGTTAGCTTCTTTCTCTGGCAAACATAAAGTAGAAGTAAATAATGCATTTTAAAACATTAGGAAGTATATAGATTGTCTAGCTAGATTTCTGGCCTACAGAATTTTATTAGGCATTGGAGCACGAGGCTTGTAACAGTGTGTGTGACTACAGTGCATCGTCCAGAAAATGTCTCCTTGGTCTTGCTTCAGGAGATGTGAATCCACCAGCCCGTGGCAGTGAATTTGGGGCCATTGGCTGTTTGCTCTCATTGCTTAATACCCTCATCTTCACCTGAATGAGTCTTGTCTTGCTTCTATCTGTCACCTCTCACTCATCCCGTTGACAAGGATTAGTATAATGACGTATAATAAATTAGGAACTAGGCCTGTGAAAACTTATCACAGAATGTGTGTTGATTTTTATGAAAGAAATAGATGATGGCTTTTAATTTGCCTTCTTCATTTTCCATTGTTTCCATTTTTATTGAATGGCATGAACTTGTGCGACTTTGCAGATTACCTGATCTGAACTTAGAGCTGATCTTCATCAAAAATGTTATTAGTGATTAGGAAGAAGAGACTATTTCTAATAGCTTTACAGCAGATTTATTCAGGGATTTTTGTAAAGGCTTGAAGGACAGGGGTAGGTTGCTAACTCCACCAAGTAGAAGGCTGGAAGCAGGTTTTCTGCAAGACAGCAGCTTGTGTGTGGGACAAAGGGATTATTGGCATGTGGAAACCTAATATTGGATCCATCCCTAGTGATCTCAGAGCTGGAAGGGAACAAGCAAAGAGCAGCACAAGTTCATAGCAACTGTCCAAGTTGGTTGAGTTTTTTTTCAAAGTTAATGTGTTGTGGTTGGAAAACGCTGATGTGTCAAATCTGAAACGTCTTACAAGAAAGGGTCAGTTTCAGTCAATTTTTCATCTGAAGAAAAAGCAAGGTAGCAAAGCTCAAAATTGTCAAACCAAAAATTTTGGCATTTTTCAGATAAATGTTATGGCTTTCCCATCTAAAACAATACGTTCTACGGAAACATATTCTCATTGTAGTAAAAAATACTGGAAAACGGTTGTGTGTCCAAATCCTAATGAAACATTACAGAAATGAAATATTTCAGTTATTCTAAATTATTTTTTTAAACTTTCACAGCACACACAATTGCCAAGGTTTTCATCAGAACCTCACGATGGGAAATAGTTTCAATGCATTAAACATTATATGTTTGGTGAAAACTGATTCTCAGCGTGTTCAAAGTCGTCTTGCAACTTTACTTGTTTCAATCCACCAGTACAATGTTAGCTTGAGGTCAGCAATGTCAGAAGCTTCTGACTTCTGGACTTTCTGCTTTGAGCATGCTCTGGCAGGAGGGAAAATCTTTGTCCCATCCTAGGCTTCTCTGTTTTAAGCCCGCTGTCCTTGCAGGCACAGCGCTTCAGGGGCCCGTTTCTGATGCCAGGTAGAAAGAGGTATAGATCGCTTCTCTGAAGGGAAAGGAGCTGCAGTTGCAAGCAGAAGCCATCAGAGCCACAACCTGCTTTGCCCTGTTCCTTTCCTGCTCTGTAGACACTGAAGCTGTTGACTTGCAGCACATCGTTGTCATCTAAGCTGCCAGTGAACATCCTCAGTGTCCTAACCCAAAAGCAGATTTTTTCCCAGTGGCTAATGTCATTCATGCAAGGAAGAAACATTAGAGAAACACACAGGCTTGAAGCAGTCCACTTGGCTGACAGCGGAGAGCTGAAGTCAGCCGAGGAGAGGAAGAGGCACCAGATGGTCTCAGGGATCACATCCCACTGCAGTGCGGTGCTGGGAGGAGAGGGGAACCACCCTGTCCAGTCATTGGGATGGGGGAAGACCTGTCACTCACAACAGTAGTTTGCCCTCCAATAGATATTTTAGTGAGTGGGAGAGAAGCGGGATGTAGCCGCAAAGGCAGGTTCCTCTCTGTTGTACTTTTGTACCTGGCCAGGTGGGATAAGTGAGCCTTGTCCCCAGCAGGAACTGTCTGGGCTTGGCCTGCTGAGCCGAGCTTTGACCTTGGTAATGCACTCAAAACTCGGCTTTGGGGGTGGTTCTTTGCAGTTTCTTTTTCTCCAAGTCTAGGTCACCAGAAAAGAGGTGATTTTGTTCCACTGATAACTGGGAAATCAATAGCTCTTCACTCTGAACTAAAAAAAAGTAAAGATTAAGTAAAAGGGGTGGAGGCCGGAGTGTATTTGGGTTTTGTTTGCTTGCTTTTACAACGCCAAATTTAGCTAGGACAGACACTTAGTGGTTGTCTTAAGGGAAAATGGTCTGTTAAAGTATCTCAGGAACATTGTTTCACTATAATCAGTTACATGAGTTTAATAGCTAGAAACGGTTTCAATATTACATTTTTTATTTAAATAACAAAACCATATGTTAGTGGGATAGCATCATAAGGAGATAATTCGGTGCAGGGAACTGTTACTTTGTTTTGGAATTAGATTAAGTCATAAATAAATACTACTTTGTCTTTAAGTTAGAAAATTGTTCCCATCCAAACAGCCTCTTAAGACATTTTCCACCTGTTAAAGGACGTGTAGTATTGGGAGTCTTTCATAACAGTGGAAACTGGCTCAAACTTTCAACGGGTTTGTAAAAAATAAACCAGCGTTGATTTATGAGTTGAACTACGACAGGGAACATGTAAGCAAATAAAAACAATGAACTGAGAAAAAAGCAAATATACTGTTGATTTGGCACCGCATGAATCATACAGGCAAATCTGAGAGTAATAGGAGGAACGAGCTTCAGAGTGATGGATTGGGAAAGGGGATCTGATCCCTTGGTAATGAAATGTGAGGGGGTCTTGCCTTATGCTATTGACCCAGAGGTAGCCTGGAGGAAAGTGATTCCTTCTGACTATACAGTGTTAGTTAAAACAATCCCCTGGGCTCAAATATCAGCTATTAAAATAAATTCAGGAGACAGAGGAAGCGATGTTTATAAGTTGGAAGTTTGAGCTGCTTTTTAAACAATTGTGGATCTACAAATTCTGAACTGGAAACATGATACGGCGGGAAGGGGGCAAGAGGAAATGGCAAGAGGGTAAACTGGGGGTGAGGTGGTAAAGAGCATGGAACTGGGAGGAAAAGTGGTCTTTTTGGGGGGTGGAGGGAAGAGGCATTCTTACAGGGCCAAGCAGAGAAACTCCCTATGCACATTCTTGTTTCACCTTTCTCCATTCAAAATGCCATGGCTGTCTATGAGGACGCCACAAAAACTCAGGCATCCCAAAGATAACAAGGGCTTACAGTACGTCTGGGTGTGTTTGGATTTTCAACCATGATTATAAGAGTTGGTCACTATTTTCCAACAGAACATTTTTCCTTCAGAAATGATTTTCATTGAAACTGAAGTCTTCCATGGAAAAATGGATGTGGCTTAGTTCGGGGGGGGGGGGGGAGGGGGAACGGAACTGTTTATTTAATCAGTAATAAAAACAAGGATGTTAACATCGTAATAGAAACCTTTCAATTTAATTGCAGCAGCAGCACCACCACCACCACCAAAAGAAATCTTTAACAACAAAAGAAATCTTTCAGTTGACCACTGACCAATTTTGGTTTTGGAACAAGAGCATTTTTTATAATAGTGGCATTTCCCTCAAGTGATCACTTGAGTTTCTGTACTACTCCAAAGCATTTTTGGAAAACTGAAACTCTAATTTGAGTAGCAGCATGGCCCAAGCATTATGGCGATGCACTTGAAATGGCTTCGCCTCTCCTCCCTGGCGTTACCCTGGGATGTGATAGCCAAACAAGTGGCTTTTCCTGCCGTACCTATTTCTTCTAGCCTGGAAGCTGATTAAAACGGAGGATGTCTCTTCTGCTGAGTGGGTACAGTTATGCAGTACTGATCTTGTTTTGGCTTCTAATGACTATATATATATATGTTTATAAGTCTATAGTACATAAATTATAAAAATGTAAGTAGGAAATGTTATTAGTGGGTTTGGTCTGCTTACAGTTACTGTCTTGCTTCTCTAGCAGGTGGATTTGATTGTTATTCTAAATAATACAGTGAGCCTCAGAGTGTCAGAGCTTTCTTTTCTTGATGCTAGAGGTGTCCCGTGGCTTTTCCAAATGACCTTTCACCATTTAAGATCTTGCTCGTGTCTGATAATGACACACAAGCAAATCCCCATCTGTTCACATGCGCATCCCTACCGTATCTTTTCTTGTACTTAGTGTTTCTACACAGTTGCTCCAGCAGGAGAGTCTCATGCTGAGACTCACCTAATCTATTCCTCTGCAATTTATGAGCAGGATTGGTGCCTGGAATTTCCCAAGGCGCTGGGTGAAAGACAGGCTCAGAGACCCCTGTATGCAATTCTGAAAAAAACGTGAAAGGCAATGAAATCTGAGCTCAGGCTTTCAAAGGCAACTTGACAAGTCAATTGCCCTGTTAGGAGTTGACAACAGTGACCCTGATAGTAGAAATGATCCGTTTCCTCTGGTTTAGTTTATCACCGCAGGATTCTGAGTAGCTGCTCAGTAGCACAATCTTCAGATACTGATATAGCATCAATCCCAAATGGGATGTTTTGTGAAGGGAAAGTTTACAGTCCTCAGAAAAAAGAGCCCCAGGAATGCACAACATGTTTATTGTTCAGAGCTGAATCTGATACATGTGAAGCTTCGTTTTAAAATTCCTTACAAAATACTGGATGATTGTCTGTGGTGTTGCTCTCTCTTTTTAGGCATTTCAACCAATGTTCTCAAACAATTTCATTCTAGAGACAGAGAGCAACATTCTCAGTTATTCAGAACTAAAGGCGAACAAAAAAAATCCTTACAATAGTACGTCTGGGGAAGAATACTCAAAAGAATTTTAATTTGCTTCAGTAGCATACACAGGCTACTTCTTCACTTCAAAAACACTGATAGGAAAGATATTTAGTTTTGGGGGGCTGTTCATGAAGCTCAGAAGTTCTGTGACAGTATTTTCACAACTGTTGCCAGAAGTACTTTTGCAGCCACGCTGCATTCTCAGGGCCCCAGGGAGAACCATCAGGAGAGAGGAAAAAAGGGGAAAAAAAGGCAAATTTATAAAAATGTACTTAAAATATTTTCCTTTCATAATTTTGTGGTTAAAAATTAAATCAGAACGTAGATAAATCAGATGCCAGTGAAAAATTTTAAATGAAATTTGGTCTTGCCTGGTGTGTCGCCTGCATCTCTCCTGAGCTGCTGAGCCAGGGGACTGGTGCTGAAGCTCAGTTTGGGTACCACTTTTTCTTCTTGTCACTAATCCAGGACATATTTCATGGGTGAGAAACTGAGCCCCAAGGATGTCAGAAGGGCAGAGGTGATTTACAAGTCTGCCTTATGCTCTTAAATTAGGAGCCTATGCTCCCTGTACGGTGGGTGAGTGCACCACTCCTGGAAGTGCCCTGAATCACCCCAGCCTTGCTCGCTCCACTGGCTGTAACGGAAGCCTGAGCTCTCAATGCAGGCACTGAAATTAGATGTTTTGAGTTAGATGGGTGAATACCGCTTCCCCCCCCCCCCCCCCAGTGCAGTGCATCCAGGTTTATACAGGAAGTCTGTGGCAGAGGAAAGAATTGAACCCAGCTTTCCTGTGACCATCTTTTTATTCCCAAGCTTCCAGTTAAACTATAATCCATCTTGAACCACTTACTGGAAGTAGTTCCCTAAAAGTAAATTGAAAGTCTAAGTGATCAGGAAGTTTACCTAAACTTCAGAGGCAGGTTAATATGAGAGTGCTTTGTACTGACTCCTTGGACTGGCTCTTCTTGCAGAGCATTAAGGGTGCTCACCACTCCTCTGCGGGATTACTTCGTTAGTCTGCTCCTGGAGATCAAGCGTTCCTGCGAGATACATCCTTCAAAATCTCACCTCATGAAAAAGAGGTATCGGTGAGATCTGGGCAAATGATTAAAAAAAGAAAAATAGAGGGGTCTTAGATGAGAGAGGGCCACTTTGCATAAAGTACCTAAAAGTTTCTTATCTGAAATACATTGCAAACTTAGATTTAGTTCTTCAGCAGCTGTAGGAAGAGATTTTCACAGCTCATGCGTGGCAGCTGATGGGAAAAGTCTTCCTATAGCCAGCAGGAGAGTGACGTTTCTTACCAAGCCCTTGTGACCAGAAGGGAGGTTTGCAGCCTGTCTTGGTGTTCCTCTGGCAGGAGAAATTAGCCTGTGTCAAAGGTCTAATAAATTTGAGAAGTAATTTGGCCTCTCACACCTGAGTTGCTTTACTCCTGAGCACAATAAGTGCGTTACTAACAGAGACAAGACTGTTAAATAAGGTGACAGGACAAAAGTTAGCTGACATAATTAAACTGCTGTAATTTTTACAGGTTGTTTTGTTGTGGTGGGTTTTTTGGTTTGTTTTTGCTTGTTGGTTTTTTTTTGTTTGTTTGTTTTTTAAAAAACTTAGCTTGCCACAGACTCGGAGCAAATGCAGGGAGGTGTGTATTGGCAGCACAACAACCTGGTCTGATGTGGAAGGTGCTGGGCTTGCAAACGATCACATTGCCGCTGGTCCCAAGCTCTGGTCAAGAGGTCTTGGGTCTCCCATGAAGCTATGGCACGAGCCTGCGGTGGCCCCTAGGACTGGCGTGCCTGGTGGGGGTTTCAGATAGGAGTGCAAGGATTCCCTGTGGTCCAGAAGAAATCCTGGTGGCTGTCAGTGCTCTGTCGGTTACAAAATACGTGGAAATCGTGGATCTGTGCTGTGGTGTTTGCTGGAATACATCAGGACATGATTCCTGCTGGGGCCACTGATGGGAGTGCAGAGTGAGAGCCGCTGAACCGGCGTCAGGCAGAGCGTGTTACAGGTCATCCGCCTTCTCAGAACGGATCCGTGATTGCCAGTGACTTTCAGTGTTTGCCCCCATTTAGGAGGTGATGTTGTTATAATACGCATTTTGTTTTGACATTATACGTGCATATAGATATATGTTTGTTGTTTTTTTTTCACATGTGTGTGGGTACAACATGTTAAGATTATTGAATACAAAATATTTGAAAGAGTTTAAATTCCAGTGAGGACACTAATTTCATTGCATTTTACGGTTTCTGTCTGGAAGGGAATCCCAGATTTCAGCTATACAAGGGGGAAAATGGCCACTTATTCTTTGTCCAGAAGCAGAGCTGTCTTTTTTTAAAAAGAAAATTCTTAAACCAACTCTATCCAGTCTGAGTAAAGTTGGATGTTGCCTAACACTGGTTGGAAAACAAGAAAAGGTTTGGGGTTTTTTTTGCCCTAACGTACATAAAATCTCCATGGGAATGTTTACATTAGACAAGTGCCTGCAAGCTTTATGAGGACAGCTAAATCCCTGTTGGGGACCTTGTATAGCACTGAGCGTATAGACTGAGATAAGTTCTCACCAAAGATGATGCAGAGCTTGTTTTTTAGGTATAGGAAGCAAAGCAGCCTTATTTTCAGGGATGCTATGTGTTGCTGTCCAAGGAAGATCTAGAAACTGGGGGGTGAAGGTGGGGTTTTTGCAGTTTATTCAGCACCACGCAATGAACCCCATCCTGACAAGATGCAAGCCCCCCTAAAGGCAGTGTGAAACCTACCTGAGCTGGAAACCTCTGAATCTGGACCAAAAAAATGCCATTCCATGTTTCCTCCATGGAGAGATGCTGTAGTTTGGTGGGGTTGGTTTGTTTGTTTGTTTGTTTTTTGGTTTTTTTTTTTATTTCCTACCCTTCTCCCCAGGGGAGCTTATGGAGTCATGGCCAAGCTCCCCAACAGCAGCCACAGCCGGCACCCTCCTTCCCATGGGAATGGGACTTTCGGCGGCGGCATCTGGCTACATTCCCTTCTATAGCCAGTCTGTTACTATATACTTCTAGAAAATGGAGAGATGTACTAATATTGCCTGGTGTTTCCCTACATGTAGATGTCCAAAAGGCAACAGACAGGCTTCGTTATCGCTGGGCGCATCTAGGTATGCGTATAAAGGAGCATGCAGCATTGCGTGGTGCTGCTCACAGCATGTCTGTGTTTCTAATCAAAGCCAATGGTCCTCTTGGAGAATATCCCCTTTTACCCAGCAAGCAATGGCATGGGCTAGGGCTGCAGGAAAAGTGTGTGTGAGAGAGACAGAGATGTGGGGTCAGTGGAAGAACAAAACAGGTAAAAAAGGAACAAGGGCAGTGATGTTTAACTCGGGCTATGGGAGTAACTCTCCAGAGACATCCGTTTCCTAATCTTAGACTTCGTTGGGAGATATACATGTCTGTGTGTCTGTACGTATAGGTATATGCACAAAAGCACACTCACATAAAAAAGGAAAAGCACCCGCAGCACTTACTAACCCCTCTGCCGAGGGCTGCACACAGCTGTCTTCTAAGGTTTAAACCTGCTCATGATAAATGTGCTGTTATTCTGGCTGCAGATTTTTATTTCTGGGGATATCAATTGAATTCTTATTATGAAAGCAGAAAATTGGAGTTACATCTGGTGACTGACGCATGTGACAGTATCACTGCAAGGAATTCCAGTTTCCTGAAGCTTTTCAATTAACTCGGTGCACTTTTCCTCAGGTGCTACGCGCTTGGTTTTTCAGCGTGTGCCTGCTTCCAAGTTGTAAATCAACGAGTAGGTTATTGTACTTTCGTAGGAGCTCTTGTGCCAGTAAAATGAAACAGCAAATAATAAACCCCAAGGAGATTTATACAGCCTGAGTTGATGAAACGATTACTTTCTCATTCCTAGGCTTGCTCAGAAAGGCAGGTTAAAAATAACTGAAAATTTACAAGAGCCTAAAACCGAATCTGAAAAGTACAACCTCAGCAACTTATTGGGCTCGGCCTAGCGAGCGCCAGATTTACTGTTTGCAATTTCTTCAACTTGTTCGGTCATTTTTATTATTATTTTTTTTTCAACTGCCCCCTCCTCAAGTTGATGACAAGCCTTGGCAAAAACATCTGTGCAAATAAAGCAGGGGAAAGAGTGAAGGAACCTGGCAAAGAGACCCCTGTGTCTGCTATGGCAAAAATGTTTGATAAAAGCATCCTTTCCCCCAATAGCCTGAAGTCTCCAAGGGTCACGACTCACATGGTGGATGAAGAACCTGCTTGGGTTATGTGCGCCGGGGGCCTCGGACGGGCTCCCTGGTCTCCTCACCACGGGTAAACTTTCAGCAAGGGGCTGAGAAACCAAACTTCCGCTGCGCTTTCAGAGGTGAATGAGGAGCCCGAACCCAGGTGGGGCAGTGACGTCTCCCCCGGGGCTCCAGTCCTTGCGCCCAGTACTGTTAATGGCTTTGGTGACTTTTTTCATGCTAAATGCCTGCACAGTGAAGGGGGAAAAGACTAGACCTGGTCTCTGCAGAGCTGTTGCCATCTGAGTCTGACCAGGAGCAGCTGAGCCTGACCCATGGAGCTGTACTGGGGACAAGGACCTGGTGTGAGGGGTGCGTGTAAGGCTTTACGTGGCAGGGGTCTAATGCTCTGACGACAGGAGCATACAACAGTGAACTGAACGAATGCCAGGGCATCAGCCAAACGCTTGCAATCAACATGACCAGGGCAGGGCAGAGAGAGATGAGCAGTGATTTGGGAGTGATGGGAGGACTAACCGCATTGCTCTGAAGGACACGTGTTGTTTTTATCCCTACCTGATATATTGGCTTGATAAATGCTCTGCTGACAGCATTAGGATTAAGCTGACAGCATTCTCCATTCAGGACTTGTCGGGAGGTCCCACGTTCAGCTGGAGCACTTGAGGTCAAAGCAACAGGTCAGTGGCCGTATCCCTCTATCCCCGTTGATGATGACAAAGCCCTGAAATACCGTGTGGCCCCTGCCTTTTGCTCTGCTGGTTCTAGTGAATAAACACAGCAGCCTCTCCTCTTGCACAACTAAGATGCCTTCATGTCCTGGTTGTCCTCTTCCTCCATTTGAGCTTCCTGAGTGCCGGAGAACGAGTCTGTCCTCTTCGTGAGTCATTCCTGACTCACTGCCGTGCTGAGGACACACCAGGTCCCCGTGCACCTGGGGACAAGCAAAGGCAGTTGCTTCTGTGGGACTCCTAGGCTTGACCACAGGGGTGCAGACTCCTTGGAAGCCGCCTCGTGCTCTGCTTCCTATTGAGACCTTCTGAGGAAATGCTGATGTGCTCCAAAGCATGGCGGTTCACAACCTTTAAACAATGGGTTTTTTCGTACTCTTTCTCCTTTCCTACTCTTTCTCTTTTCCTGGAATATGCGCAGGTGAATAACGCATTCCAGATTGCCACAGCAAATCCTGCCCCTTTGGCTCTATCACGCCATGTCCTGTCTTGTACCTCTGATCCCAGCGGGACTGTGATGGCCAGGCAGGACCCCGGCACCTCTCCGTCAAAGGCTACTGGTGAAAAAAGCTTTAATCTACATTTTCCTGTACAACTTTTGTAGAGTTCATTCGAAAGGCAGAGAGGAAATGAAGAGATGTGTTTGTTTTCTGGCTGCAGAGATACTTTTGTCATAAATCATGAAAAATAAAAGAACATAAGTGAGCTGTTAAATGGGGTAGGGGACTTTTGGACCTTGGGAAAGTTCTTTCTCCAAAAAACTGAAACCTCTACAACCATGTTTGTTTTTTTGAAAAGACTTTTTAATTTTTTTAACCAAGAACAGCATCAATGCATTGCTTTCAGCTGGACCTGTGACTTTCCCGATGTTGCACTCCTCTCCCCCAAGAGGCTTGGCCCTCCCCAACCGGAGGGCGCTCCCCAGCTATTGTTAGGCTGCATCTATCAGTGCCCCAATCTTCAAATTAAAAATGGTGGCTAAAATAACGATACACATTTTAATGGACCAATTACCCTCTGAACGTTTGCATGTGATTCTTATTTTCTATGTTCTATAAAAGCTAAGGGTGGGATTTTCAAAACCACTCAGTGCTGGCCTAATTCCGCTCCCATTGAAGTCAATGGGGCTTTCTTACCCTCGACTGTAATAGGAGCAGAGTTAAGCCAGCGCTGAGTGCTTATGAAAACCACATCCTAACTATGCTCCCAGACCTCACCCATATTTCTGCTTTCATGGCATGAAATTTGTTTTCATCATATTACATGTGCTGGAATGCTGATGTCTAAGGGAAGCTACTAGGGATTGAGTTCAATATTAATTCTGACCGGGCTTGGCTTTGTGGGTTACAGCTAAAGCGTTCCTGTAAGTGCAGCGTAGAGGCTCATCACACAAATAACGTCAGCAGTGTCAGGACAAGTCAGAGCTGGGCCAGGCCCCGACTTGTCCCAGGTGCTCAGGGTTTAGGGAAGGCACAGGAAGCACCTTGTCTTCTAGGCAGACACCTCCTGCAAGGACCAGACTCCTTCACCAGCCATCTCTGTACCCGTGTCCTTGCTCCTGGAGGAGGCAAGTCTGCTGGGAGCATTTCTGGGTGGACTATGCCTAGAACAGTGCGTGCTGCCGTTCTCATGGAAGTCAGTGTCCCAGATCCGCTTTCTTGAGTGAAGGTCCTCAGCCCTGGGTCCCTGGAGCTCTGTCAGCTTGGAGCAAGACCGGCCTTCCGAGAACAATGCTGGGAAACAACTTGTGCAGGGTTTTTTCAGATAACTGGTCTTTCCACACAATACCATTTGGACAGAAGGTATCTGTTTAACTCAAAAATGCCAGTTTGCTACTCTCTGTGAGCTTAGTCAATTTTTTGTTGTTATTTTTTGTTTTTTCTATTTTCTCTTTTTTTTTTCATTTATTTAGTCTGTGTGAGGAGGTTGTTTGCAGTTGCTATAAAAGTTCTACTTTGATTATCAGATTCTTGATAAAAAGTTGGGCTCTATTCTATTCTTTTATGGAAAAAAAACCTCAAAAAAACAAAACAAAACCCCCCCAAAAACCCCAGTTCCCTAATCTTTACTCCTCAATGTCCCTAGAGCACATCACCCATCGGGTATTCTGGCAAAATCCTGTATTTTGTGCTTGAGTTAGTTTGGAAGTGACTGTGGAGGGGGAAGGTGGCTGTGCCAGGTGATTTGCGCGTGCTCAGCAGCAGGTGGGATGTGATGGATCCCATCCCAGTGACCTCTGCCATCTCGGGAGTTTGCTGGAAACCTGGTGGAGTCTAAAATGACTCCACCAGTAAAAACTCAGCATAGGGAAGTGTTCCCACCCCAGTCACCATATCCCAGAGATGAAACCAACTGGAAAGAGCTGCAATCTCTTTCCCTGTGGCCAAGAAAGTCATTTTGCGTTCCCCGCACAGGCTGGACCGAACTCAGCCCATGAATGATTGTTGCTGTTGATCCAGATCTCCCAAAAGGCTGGTGTATTTTCTTGCTAATAAATGTTCCACAAATGTTTTGCATTTCTGCACTCATTAGGGCTTAGGGAGGCTATTTGTCAGGACCAAAGACGTCTTCTACAATAAACCAGCAGCTGTCTGCAAAGGGCGAGGAGACATTTGTTGCCGTGAGCCGAGTCTGCTGTCAGCAACCAGGCCCCTGACCAGCCCTAGTAAATGTTTTATTGATTTAATATTAAATTAACTGCCTGGGCATAAGGAGTGCATTATTTTTAATGGCATTCTGATATTAGGGACTGCAGTTTGCTAGAATGCACCTGTAAAATTAGTATCCCCTAGTATTCTGCAGGAGCCATAAAATGTAATGCTCTTTGTGTGCAGCGCTCTGAAGCTCGACATAGGCTGCAAGTGAACGCCGTGTAACTTTAGCCATCTGATGGCTGCACCAATTCCTGCTGTGAGAGGAGGAAGAGTTAAGTCATCTTGGAAGGCTTATTCCAAGTTCATCTCTTCTTTGCTCTGAAAAGGGATAAATAGAGCCTGAGAAGCTTGGGTCCTAAGCCCAGAGTATCGTGTCTGACCGGGCACAGTAACTCATAGCAGCTTCTACCCAGGGCACTCATAACAGCAAGGAGCCTTCTGTAGGGGGTCAGTGTTGGGGCATGTGATTTTCCCCAATGTATTTTTCAGTAAATGAAAGAAAGGGGGGGGGGGTGGGGGGGTGGAAATTACACTTAAAAAGTATCACTTCTTCAGGCCCAAATGTGCCATGCTGGAATTTCCCCTTTTTCTAGTGAAAGAAAGGGCCTTTGGAAACAAATATAGTTCAAAATTTAAATAAATATTCCTTAGGGTGAGAATGACAATAATTGCTAATTTCAGAATTCATGTCACATTTTTTTTTTTTTTTAAACTGGACTATGACATTAACAGAGGAAAAATTTCAGCCCAAATAAAAAAATTGTTCAAATAACATCACTCAGCTGTAGGTCATGTCATTCTTTATCTCTGGAAATTGGGCCATAAAGAAAGCAAATGCGTCACTAGGATCACGCCGCGTTCTTCCCTCTGGGTAGGACATGGCAGCCGCCGCTGCCTCCCTCCAGCAGTGACGCTTAGAGTAGCTGGGGAGGATCCCTACAGCAGTGTGTTTAGCTCGAGGACACAAACCATGGCTGTGTCCCTGCCTCGGTTTACCTAAGTCCGCAGCAGTCTGAGTAAACTCAACACTTTTCACGAGCGCTCAGATCATCGTCAATGGGGACAGTTTCTGCATAAGCTTTGCGATCTAGTGGAAAAGTTGCTTTTGGTTCCTGCTAGCGCTGCAGACTGTTTCCATGTGGTGATCTCTTGTTTTTATCAAGTTGTCCTATTCAAGTACAAAGAGAGAGTTTTTCCTATGCAATAACATGCACCTTGCTGCTCTACAATTACTGTTGGTTTTGCTTAAAATTGCAGTGATTGCTGTTTTGCTATAACAACCTTTTTTTTTTTTTTCTTAAAATGTGTACCTAGTAAATGTTGCATTTGGTTTTATTAAGGTTGTAAAAGTGCCACATTTGAGCTGTTTATATTTTTTAACTCCCTCAGAAATGGTTAATTACAAAGTCAAATCTTCTTAAATGGCATTCAGATGGGGATTCTGAGAAATCCCACGATTTCTGAGAAGTTTGTTTCACATTGATTTCATAGCAGTGAATCACAATGCTGAAACAATAATGGATCCAAGACAGACCGACCAGCCTAAAACCATGATCTTAGTACTTCTAAGTACTCAGTTATAAAAATAAAAACCTTAAATTAGAAGGTCAGAATGTCAGGGGATGAGGTAGGATACCAAATTTTGTATGTTTTGTCATTAAAGTTGTTTTAAAAACTGGAGAGCTAAGGGGCTCCACATATAATTGAGTGACCAAATTAATTTTGAGCAGCAGCTATGGGTAGGAAAGCAACCTCAGTGGGTGGATCGTGATCAAAATGGGCACAACAGCAGGATCTGATACATTTTTCAACTGCTTCATTAAATACAAGATCACTCTTTGTAAATCTTGTTTGTAAAGCCACTAATGATCTCCCTTGTCTGATTGCTTTCTTGGACACGTGAATGAAATCCATGTTTTATTACTCC
Organism: Nipponia nippon; assembly: GCF_047370975.1. Classification (NCBI taxonomy): domain Eukaryota; kingdom Metazoa; phylum Chordata; class Aves; order Pelecaniformes; family Threskiornithidae; genus Nipponia; species Nipponia nippon. The sequence continues at coordinate 5,101,273 of NW_028262358.1, read as the reverse complement.
TAAGGCAAACGTTGACAAGAAAGGTTTATTTTTTGTTGTGATTCTCCAGAGGAAATATAAGTTTCCTTCCAAAAACCTGAAAATTTCACTGAACTTACTTTTTCCTTAGAGTTTTGGGGGACCAAAAATCAAATATATCTTTTCTAGGAAAAAAGAGGGAAGACAGTACAGAAAATTGAAACATAATTTAAGAGATCAGTCATTGTTTGCAGATACTGTTGATTCAACAGACGTAGTTCCTGTGGGAAGTTTCAAAAGAAAAAGGTTCATGGGCTCTCCCTGTGAGAGCACCCTTTTGTTCTGATAGCTGTGACCAAGTTAGAATGAATTTATCATAAGACAAAGTCTACCCAGCACCTCTCCAGGGCTCTGAACCATGTGGGTTCACCAAGGGCAGAGAGAAAGCCATGAAGAGTAGATCTGTGTAATGGTTCCTGTGGACTTCAGTAGGTACTAGATCAAGACAACCTCTAGTTTTTTATATCACGATGTCGGTGGTGGTCTTCCCGCTCTTCTGCCCGTTTTCCCTCATGTGGTTTATGATACTCATTTGCCACCTTTCATGTAACGTTCAGAGGTGAACGCTTTGTAAGAGGGCCCAAATTTTGCATTTTGGGCCATTTGCACAGGCTTTGCAAAGATGTGGCAGCTTAGTGCTAGTTTTAGGAGCTCTCCGTGTGAATGACCTGCCCATTTTGTGCTGGCTCTCAGCTCAGCTTTGAGAGGGAAGATTAGGAAATTATACAAAAAGGTAGGTGACTGTTGGATGATCGCTTTTTAGTTGACAAATACAGATAATTCATTGCCCCGGCAACTTGAGTTGACAGAGTCAAACCGTACTTTTTTCAAAGGATGTGGTGGATTTACTTATTCCTGTTTCTCTGTTTGATTTACTACCACATGATTTCATTAAATAAGAACTTAACATGGGGATTTCTGCCAAACAACTTTAGGCAAGGCCCATATTCCACAAATCCCTAAATTTGAGGGTGGTGGGTGGGGGAATCATCATATTTTTCTAGCAGATGTCCGTTCTGCCTGTGGACTAGAGTTTGGGGCGGTTTGTTATTACCGTTGTTGCTTTAAAACCCTTGTAAAATGATGTTTATTTTCCTCCTGCTAGATAATGAACTTGAATTTTTCCATTCAGTGAAGTTGATGATAACTTTAATAACTATATTAATTTTCTAATTAATAACAACATTGGAGGGAATAAAGGAGAAACTTTCAAACAGGCCGCATTTCAGGCTTGAACTGGTATCAAATTCAGACAGGGTTACTTGGAGCTTTCTCTTGCCCTCCTCCAGTGTAAGGCCACACAGCTCATGTTTGTTGGTATTTCTAACTAGAAGTGTGTAAGAAGGTTCCTCCCTTTAACTACTGGATAGCAAATCCGTATCCTGGTAGCAAAACTGTCCAGGTCATGTTAAATTTCTGTGGAAGAAAATGAGAAAATGTGAAGAAGAAATTGCCAAAGAAAATGCAACGAGAGAAGAAAAAGTGATGTAAGTTGGCCAAGAAATAAGTTACACTTCTTGGCCCAGGCTCTGAGGTGGTATAAATCATTACCACACAGCTTCAGTGTAGCCATTCCACTTCACTGAAGTTTTCAATTTGACCTGGTGTCAATTTTGAGCAAAGGTGATATAACAGTCAAAATTACATCAGCCCCAAAGCAATTTCTGCCCACTTTTGTATGCTGATCTTCACCCTCAAATGCTATTTTTGTCCCAGTCCTCATCATTAGGGTGAATACAATGCAAAATGAGATCACAGGAGCAATGCCATCACTGAAGGTCTGGCTTGGGAGAAGGGCACACCTGGGGCAGATCTTGGTCTCCATTTCTGAACTACATAACTCCTCTGCTCAAGAAGGATTTCTAGATGACACCTAACAAGGAGAGGTTTGTGGCATTTTAGTGATCCTTGTCTACTGTAACCATCCTCAGCAGACTCTTGTTACTTTGAAATACTCCAGATAAGCCTCTGGAGATGTTTTTGGGAGCTGCCCATTGGAGCCCATGCCAAACACAGCTCACCTGAGCTCGGGGGTCTGGGCCAGTGCACACAGCCCCTGACCAGAGCAGGCTGGGAAGGCAACCTGCTAACCGTTAGCCTCAATACTTCTTTTTTCTTCTTTATTCTGCTCTCCTTTCTTGGCCATTTCAGGTCTTGGCTTCAGATGACAAATGGCACCATCAACCATTTACCATCCAGCACCTCATGCTGCTGCTTGCCTTTGAAACATCTTAAGTGTTCTGGTCATTGCCCCAAGAAATTGTGTTTACATCATCTCTGAGAGACATTCAGAGTTAAGAGAAAAAATGGCCAGAACAGCTTAGTGCTTTTGGCTTGTTGTTTGGATATTTAAAGGCATTGCATCTGGAAAGTATTCCATTCATTTGTGGCTAGCACCTATATATCAAGTCCATGAGCCTTCCAAGTAAACAGCTGTCACTGGAGCTGTCACGGAGGGAAGTTGGCACTGCTAGCTTGTGGTGAGCAGAGAGGGAACACGCTGGTACAGACTAATCCAAGGAGGAAACATTAACCCAGATGTGTAGAGGACAATGAATGAATTGTTCCTTAGAGCTCCTCAACTTCTCAACTGTATTAATATAAGACACAATTAAGGCCTCAGACTATTATATTCATTCACTCACACACATACATAGAAACATACATATCATCATAGCCAGAAAGATGGGGTTGCATACTGTAACTATATACCATAAAGCAGCCTCCGAGTCATCTCCTCACATGTGGGAAGGGGGACACATGTTTGAGGGAGAGAGGAGACTGTCCGTACTGGTGGCAACCTGTCTTTTTAGGCTGGTTGGGTCAGCCATCTTTTGATGTTCAGACAGCTCGAAACACAAATGTTCACGCCTTCCTCAAGAAAGACACGGTAGAGCCAGGCCCCATCCAGGCACTGGCGTAGCGGGGGATGCGTGGGGTGCTTGCTGCAAAACTTAAGATGCTTTGGGGCTGTTGGCAGTGCCAGCAGCCTTGTCTGGAGTTGTGATTTTGCATACAAGCAGCTCAAAGTGGTGCAAGAAGTTCTACCTGAAGCCAGGTGAAGTGCTGAGGCAAGGACTCAGCTTCAGTTTTCAAATGCTGCCGTTATTGGCAGAGCTGTTTGTTGTGCGGCCTAGGGCAGTGGGGTGGGGGCCTGTTATTTTCAACTACATGTTTGATCAGTCTGTTTTCCATGCAGTGCTCAAATAAATGAACTAATTAATTAAGAGGAATTGTATACATGGAAGTGAGACAGAGATGATATCGCTATTTATGTTTCCTTAGGAGGGGCGTTACAGAAGCGTTGAAAAAGCCTGTGGCAAGATCAGGGTCTCTGGTGGTAGGAGCTATGGGGCATCTGGGGAGCTTCCAGCTGAAGTGGAGGAAGGGCAGCAAGAAGGATTTCCCATCCCTTCTCCAGAAGGGAGGATCTGAGGCCAAGGGAGACAAGGTGAATCCCCAGAGGAGGTGGCCACATCAATCCTAGGGGAAGCATGGATGGCATGGGATGGAAGGGAAAACCCTTTCCCACTTCTGCCCAGCAGCTGCTCTGGCATCTACTCTAGATGCTCTGGCACTCCACCGGACTCGGGTTTTACCTTCTGTTTACTAACCAACCCAAAGTCGGTTTGAACTGGTGACCTAAAGGTGAAAGGCTCTGCATCTTATTAGAATTACTGTGAGCTGCTGAATGAGTCCCCCATGGCAGCTAAGATTTGATTATGGTTCTAGAAAATGTTCAGCTTTTACAATTAGTGTCAAAGCAGTGGTAAGCCCCTCTTTGATTCCTGGGTGTAGGCTCGTGCTTTTCTTAACCTCACACATATGCTGGCATATTTACAGTAAGTGCTCAGGGGTTTCTTTTTTATTATTATTATTTTTTATTTTTGAATTAAAAATGAAAGTTCCCCAGGGAAATTATGCAATGGGAAATAGCCACTTCAATAAACTTGACTCACACGTTTTATTGATTATGGTAAATTTAATTATTCCATTTAAACCTTGCTTACACACACAAAAAAATGTATCCTTTTCTTCCTACATGTTTTTTCCTGGTTTTGTATCCCTCTCTACAGACCAAAAGTGTACTATATATTATTTTAAATTTTTTAGAGGAGAAATACTCAAGGCTAAGCTTGTCCCCCATAATTATAAGTTAAAAATTAGAAAACATACCATAAATCTTATTCAAAACATCTTCAAATAGAACTACTAATTGTTAAACAGCAGTAATTATAGCTTTTAAATAGTCTTTTGCCTCTGTCATATATTACGTGCACCATTTTTGCTACAGGAGACAATTATTCAAGTGCAAAGGATGTTAAAAAAAATAAATAAAAGTGCCCCACCAAAGCATAGAGGAAAATAGGTATTTTTCTAGCTCAGTACTTCGCTAGGCAATACTGTTTATTCTCTTTATACTCGGATAATACCCAGAGGTCTCAATCTTGTTTGGAGACTACAGTCCAAAAGGCAGTGAAAGAGCTGCTGGTCCCTGGGTCTTAACCTTATTTCCCTACAAACCATTGCTAGTGGTTGTCTGTCTTTCTCTTTCAGTGAGCTGCTGCTGCTGCTTCTGACCTACAGAACTACATTCAGTCCAGGTAACAACCTTTTTTTCTTCTTAGACTTTTGTATGGTCTCTCCTTCCTGGGGCAATGCATTCATTTGTTACCTTGTGGCTGTTCCTATGGATGGGGAATGCTCCCATGGATACAGGTCTGTGGGACCGAGGGCAAAGCAATTCACCATGGCTAGAAATTAGGACATGGGAAGAGGAATTATCACTAGAAATGAAGAATCAAAAGTGATTCACAAAGTCGGTACTCCCTCTTGCATGAGGGGACTGTTCAGAGCCAGCCCATCCCATCAGTGAGGCAAATCCTGGTTGGTCTTCCTCCCTGAAGCTGCAAAATTCAATCTGGAGAGGGGCTATTTGGGGTTCTGGAAGCTGAGGCTGGCCAGTTTTGAAAGTTGAGATGGGGCCTGGGGTTTGTTCAAGGCTTTGTTGCTTCCAGATACATATTTCATCCAAGTTCTTTCACGGGGCTGTCAGACCTGGGCTTGTCTGAATCCCACGGCCAAGTCCTCATCTGGTATAATCTGAAAAAGCCCAGTTTATTTTAAGGGAGCTGTACCTCCTCAATCAGTGGGAGAAGCTGGTGACAGCACAGTAAACGCTGAAGGAGGAGCGGACAGGGCTGGGATGTGGGAGGTTCTGGAGGCTGCAGGTGAGCAATGTCTCCTTTGCTCTCCTCCAGTTTCTCACCTAGTGGCACATTTGACTGCCACCACTGTTAAGCAGTGACCAGTCTATAACACCCTTCTGGATGTTCTTTCTTAGCAAAAGATGGACTGGGGAATACTCCTCCACGGAGACCTTGATGCAGTTCACATCCTTGGGTTTCCCACATTACAGTGTGAGTGATTCAACACAGGGAATACTTGTCCTATGGCTTGGGGAAAAAAAAAAAAAATTGGATCCTACGTATCCTGGTAGGTTTCAGATTTATTTCCTCTATTCAAAAAGTATAGCTGGAAATAAGTACTTGCATATTTCTAAATGACCTCCCCTTAAAAATAACCACAATCTGATTTAAACTGGCGAGGGTCCCTTGAATTAAATGGATTCACTCCAGCTTGCACCAGATGAGGATTAGGCCCCAAGATTCATGCAAGCCCAGTTGTGATGACCTTGAAAAGAGCCTAGATTAAAGATGAGTTTGGAAGCAATCAAACCAAATCATAAGCCTGGCTGATTTCATTCATTTTTCTGGCAAGTGCTAGTTTTCTGAGAATATGACCTTGTTGCAATATGTATTACACCAAATCCTTCACTTGATGAGCCCATTGCCACAGATGTCACTCTCCATGCCATAACTCCCCAAAACATTTCAATTTCCTTCCCCGTAACTGTCACCACGCTTGCTCTGGCTGCCGCGGGGAGGGAACTTCGCCATGTAGCAGATCCCAGACTCAGCTTTTGGCCTAGATGACACGCAGAAGAATTATTTTGCAGATGGGCCAACCTAGGACACGTGTTCCCGCTGGGATCGGCGCTCTGCTCCCCCCTTGCTGCCTCCTTAATGAGAGCGCGAGAGCTCGAACCAACAGCCAACTCCTCGAATGGCAACAACAAAAGACTCCTTGTCGTTACCCAGGCTGACTCAAAACAGAGTAGAAAAGGGGATTTTTTGACAGAGCTGCGGATCGCAGACTCGCAATATACAGCTCGTCACCTAGAGCTGTCAGTGATGCTCTCTAAGTTATAAAAATCACCTACTTGCTCCTTGCCTCAGTTTCCACAACTGTGAGCCATGGGCTCTGTGAGGATTAATACACCAGGAGATGTGATGTATGGCTCCTATGGTGATGGTGGTAATATAGAGACACATATAAGCAATACTTCAAACGGAATGCCCTGACAAGAAGGGATTTTGAAATTTGACTGAAAAGTTTAAGAATCACCCCAGATGAAAAATTTCTCTTCCACCTTCCCTCCCAAAAAGTGAGCCCTGAGTCTGTTGTCTCCATTCCTGCTTTTCACAGTCTTGCATAACGATCTACATGAAAACTTGAAGGTGAAAAAGCCAAATGCTTCACACTCTAAATTTTGAAATGGTACAATTGCAGCGCTGTTGGCATTTTTGTTTTTCCTCTGGATGTTTTCCTTTCAAAGCAAAGTGTTGTCGAAAAGGGATCTGCTTTTGTTAAGTGATTCCCTTTTGGTAGGACAGCATATTTCAAAGAAATATATGTGTATTCCTTATATTTAGCCTATATAACCACAGACATATATGGTTCTTCTGAAGTTTTACCAACCATTTCTATTTACTGCTGCTTTAAAGAAAGCAGAATTGAGTGTGCTGTGGAATCCTTGCTCTCCCAACGCACACAGACCTTAGAGTTGAAAGAAAGTTGCAGTATTATTTCTTCCCCTGCCCATTATTATTATTACTAGTGGCAATAGCAAGCACTGATCCGGTGAGGTGCTGTGTACCTTCAGCTCCCATGGGAGTCCCTGGCAAGAACAGATATTTCCATAAAGGGTATTTGCCTGTGATGTACAGGCACTATGGTCTATCCTAGCCACCTTCTAGCCCTTCTCCAAACACAGAAGGAAGAACGGGATTGCCACAGAGGGAGACCTCTGGGAGGAAAGGTGCTCCTCCCGGCCGGGGGATCCCAGGGTGCTTTGGGAACAAACAGGTTTAAGTACAACATTTTCTGCAATGCCTTAATCCTGGTTAGCACTGAAGGTGCACAGACACAATGTGCTGACCACCTGCTTCATTTCAGAGTGACACCGTTGCATTTCTCTGAGAATAAATCTTTCCTCTCCCTCCCTTTACAAGAATCCCATGATTTCCTGGGGGTAGAAAAGCCTTGATTTTTCCCTATCTCTTCCTTTAGCCCATTTGATTACCGATTTATTTTGTACGCTGGAAGATGCATTCAACTTTTAAGCTTTATTTGTTTCCCTTTTTCTGTTTATTTTTGTCGTTATTGGTTAGTTCCAGAAAGAGCAGTCTGAATGCTTTATCTGCCAGAAGGCACGTGTGCATGGGTTTCTTTGCCACCCCTCCACAAGATTTCATTGTATTTGCCTAGACTTTAATCTGTAACGTGCACTGCAGAGCTGGTCCCGAGGCAGTGGCTCATCACTTGACATCCTTTCTCTTAAGATTCTGTTTCCTTCTGCGTAGCCCTGGCTTGCAGGATGGGTTCCCTGCTGCGCTAGTTTGGTGGAATTGCTGTAGTGCCACTGAGCAACGTGTGGCAAACAGCTTTATCGCTGAGGATAGCCCAGCAAGCTGGGATGAGTGAACAGCAGCTTCCAGCAGGAACTGCTCCTCCATATTTTAAGCTAGTCTTTCTTGGAGAGTTGGAAAAGAGGAGATCGGGGTGGTTTTTTCCCTCCATGTAATTCACTGATGTTTGTAGTTGAACAGAGGGACACTAGAAATCTGATTTTAAAAGTGGTCCTCTAGGGTTATCTTGGTGATTTCTTGATCACTGAAAAGGCCCAAAAAAGTTTCAGAGTCCAACATCTCTCAGCAGCTGATCTGAAGCAAACCTGGAGAGGACAACCCTGTATCCTCAGAGCCCTCACCTAGCCCCGTTGGCCACTGAGACATCACGGCTGGTTTTTCAGTTGGCCAGAAGCCCCATCTGTCTCACTGCAGAGCTCAGGCATGCCTTGAGACAAGAGTAACTAGTCATGCCCCATCTATTTTACATGCTCTTTTTTTGAGCACCTCCTAGACTTTACTACGCTTATCCTCTTAGCACCTCTGTAATTATCTCTCTTGTAACAGATGAGAAACAAAAGAACATGGAAGTTTTGCAATTTGAGCTGTGCCACGCAGGAGCTCTTTGGCAGAAGAGGCAGTCTCCTGAGGGGTGAGTAATGTTCTTTTGACAATCCCATTAGACTTCTGTTTGTATCCTTGCATACCTAGATACAAGCCCAAAATCAAGCCCAAAGTATCTTGCACAGAGCAAAGTCACTCTTTGAGCCTGACCCTTCTGGAACCGATGGCAGGGTTTCCATCGCTGTCCTTCCCAGTCCCCATCACGATTCCCAGAGACCAGATCTGCAAAGCAGGTTCCACTGTTTCAGTTTGAAGGATCAAGTCTTATTTATGCAAGCAATATAAACATCATTTTACTTGACAAATATACAGAAAATTGAGACCAACTGCAACCATTGTGCGCGGTATCCTGCAGAATAATTTTGTCCAAAAGCACAGAGCGTACTCGCAACCGTATTTTAACCAGTGTGACTGACAAAGTGAATCAGATGGCGCTTGGCTTCAAATATACACTTATGGTCAGCCCGATTAACCAATTAAATCAATGAGAACTTTACCCCGAACCTGAATATAGCTTTAAACCCTGAATCAGCAGTAGCAGCTGAGCGTAAGAATTGCTGAGTGGAGAGGCAAACCGAGTGGGTAGTGTGCTTCAGGGGAGGCACAAGCTTAGCTGAATGGAGGGCTCTGCGTAAAACCAAGCGGAGCAATGGAAATCAGATCAGCGAGACAAAGTCTGGCTGATGAACGTCCTTCCCAGCGTGTGAGTCAGTGGCAGGGTAATTAGGCATAGCTAGGCAGGGAGCAGTGGTTATGATAGAAGAGGCTTTAATTGATAGGATCATTTTCAGCACAATAATATTAATTAGCAATTGCGATAGGGAACATGAAGGCAGGTGGAGCACTTTCTGTCAAGGTATTTTTATAAGGAATTAGCCTGTATAAACACCCATTGTAAATACATTGTCCTTGTCAGGTGTAATAACTGCCTGGGCAAATAGCATCTCTCTTCACAATGGAAAGATAATTAAAGACACAATTGCACACTATGGTGTTTCTCCCAGATGCTAATTGTGTCACCTGAGAGATCTAAACGATTATATTGGGAAAACACTGGGTGACTGTTAGTAGTAATTTCCAAAATGCAGACAATAAATAGATTGAGAAAATGCTGTGAACGTTGAGCCAGCCTTGGAAAAAGCTAGAGGAAAAACTGTATTTCTGAAGTGAACATGGAAATTTGAAATGGGAGTTAGGTGCCTAAACATCTTGGAGGATCTTAGACCCTGAGCTTACTGAAGCCAAATCCTGCCCTAGCCTACAAAGAATTTCATATTTTACAGCCTTCACATTTTCCTTATATGTATGTTGTTCTTAGTAGCTTATACAAGGAGGGCTGAATCCTGAAGACATTACTTAAAGGAAATTTCTATTCATGTCGCTGAATATTCACTGCTGATAATCCTAGTCATAATTCTCATGAAAAACTGTGTTATATTACCTGTTGCATTTTATTGTGCATAGCATATATAATATATTGTATAAGTCTATATTACAGGTCTAAATTACATACCTGTAATATTATGTTCTTGTAATTAAACCAATTAAAGTGCAGTTATGAGCTCATTAAACCCAAGAAATGTGAGATGTCAATCAATTCAGTTTTTATCTAGATAAAATCCTATCAAAGCCAAGTGATTCAGTCCTTAAAACCAAGTGTTCTTATGTCTCTTTCTCCATTTATGACGCATAGATACACATGATCCAGAAAATGCCTGTATAGGCATACGTGACCTGCATGCACGGTCCCTATCACGGAGTGAACTGCTGCTGGATATTTTTACCTCTTTGGTTCCCGTGATACCTCTGAGTGGGATATTCTGTTACAATCATAACATTTAAAATATTTCATATCACATGATTCTTTACAGGTCTGATATAAGCAATATATAGCCCTCTGTCGGGTATATAGCTTTTGTATGTTGTCTCTCAGAGGAAGGCAGAATGACTTGGATGTGCCAAGTTATCCTGCTGCGGTCAGATGCCTTTTTCCCAGGTGCTGCAGTACCTAAACTGGTCCTTGCAGAGTTGGCAGGCCAGCTCTCCCTCTTGGCTCTTATGCGCTGAGAGATGATCCTGAATTAGCTCTTTTGAAGTCACCCGGGATTAGTGCCTGCCTGCCTGCCCGGAGCAGAACGTTATACTCTGGAATAAATATACGCAGGGCAAAAATCTTCATCCCGCTCAAGCTCTCCCACGGCTCTTACAGTGGGGACAAGATTTTGGGCAAAACCTCATTGCCATCCCCGTCAGTTGCTGGGAGTGTGTTTCCTGGGGCTAAGCAATGGCAATTCTGGGATTTATGCCTCACATTAAGAAGAGGTGTTTGGTACAGCCATGTTGATGACCAGCAGAGGCTGCAGAAGGAAGAACTCAAATTATGCAGAGAAGCAGCAGAGGAATGGCAACGACACAGGATTAATTGAGCTGGGTTCTGGTTCTCACAGTGACAGAGTGTCTCACCCAGTGTTCTGCACTCTGTTTTGTGTCTGTGTTTGTCAGATATATGTCCAGGCTGTTGAGGGCAAGGACTGCCTTCACACTAGGTCTGTACAGCATCTGAACAGTCGTCATGCCTTGATCTTGCTTATCATCTCTAAGGGGGGCTCTAACATAAGTAATAATAATACTGATATTAATAATACTGATGATGATGCTAGTGAAAGACCGATGATAGTTACCTTTTAATATGGTCCAGAAAAGCCCCACGCTTCAGGTTCAGCTTATCCAGAGCAGAGAAGCTGTTTGTATTCATATTCTTTTTTCTGGTGGGAGGAGAGTGTTTGTGCCCAGAGCTGGAGAGCGTGGGGAGAAAAGAGAATTACGGAATGATTTTTCTATTGTGCTTAACAAGATTATGATCAGAAAAAGGAGGAGGGAGAGAGGAAAACATGGATGATGATGTTATTACTAAAATGAAAGAATCTGAATATAATCATAGCAGTTAGGGAAATGTGTTTTTAAAGAACTTGAGAGAGGTCATAACGAGAGTTTACTTTGTAGATCTAATCACAGTTTACAAGACCATGTGCCAGTTCCCAGTGGTGTCCATAGCAAACAGCAGGACACCAGTAATTTTCCAGATGTGGCTTCCCCACTAGGAGGAGAACAAAACCAGTGAGAAGAACTGGACTGACCCAGCACTTGGGGGAACCTCAACTCCTCTACAACTTTTGTCTGGGATGCCCTCACGAATAGTTTGGTTGTTGCCTGGTAACATTGGCACAAATTCTTCTACAGTGCAACTGAGCCCACAAGAGAGGAGGAGAAACTGGGAGAGGGAGCATAGGATCCAATTTTATGCAAATGTCTTCACAAAACAGGGCTGAAGCATACATACTGTGATATCTATCCCACCCAGATACCTGATGAGTATTTGGGGCCACATCAGTAGTGGGGGAGAGGGGAAGGACGTTGGGTGCCAACAGGGCATTACTACCTTGTGAAATACGGTAGCGCGGAGAAGACCATGGTCTCAACTTCTGCCCTAAGCTTCCTATAACTTCTGTAAACACTTGCATATTTGGCCCCCTTTGGTCAGATCCTTCCATCGTTCGCCCTTGGGTCTTGGCATTGCTCCAGTCGCACTGCAACGTGAGCGCTTTCCAGGTCGGAGCACACCAGCAATGGGAGAGTTCACCAGGGATTATGTGGAATCACCGGATCCTCTCCTGTTTTTGTTTAGAGTGAGTTGTGGTCGTGGATGTCTTTCTTTTGGAGGAGTGGACTTAAGTGGAAAAGATACCCTGATGGTGAAAAAATGATATCAAACAGGAAAGGAATCCATGGAATCATTTGATCTTTTCTTGAAGTTGTTCTTGCAGCCTAACGCCCTTGCTCCAGGTTGCTCTTTAACCTCTGTCTTGTGTGCTTTGTCCCCTGCTTTGTGATTGACATTAACTCAGGGAAAGGAATTGTCACGGTCTGTTGACAATGTCAACATTTTTTTGATGTCTTTTTGATTGTTTTTGATGTCACCTGTAACTGATTCATAGCTTGCTTTGGAAGATTAGGGAACAGACCAAGATCCACCAGAAGAAGCCAAGTGCCTGCATAATAGCTTCAACTATGTAGGCTGTAGCTGAGGTCTAGGTATTGCTTGCACCTTCGGTCACAGTAAGCGTATTGTCATTTCCACAAAAAAAGCATAGATCACGATAGCCAAATCTTTACATGGGAGGAAGAGGTGGAGTTTCCTAACGAGCTGGAGATGGAAGGAGGAAATTTTAGTCAGCGATACTGACTGGTCATCTCAGAGCAATGACGCATCAGAAGACACCGAGGCCTCACTTTACTTAGCCAAGCAAGCGCTGCCTGCGCTCGCTGCTGAGCACGACAGGAGCTGTTGAGTCAAACGAGAGCGGCTCCAGTGAAGGCTGTGCCGAGGAGGAGTGTGCTGCTATACACATTACTAAGGATTGGTTGAGAGACTTGGAGAAGAAAAGGAAAAAGCCCTCATGGGAGATGGTCTATTTTTAATGAGCCCAAACCTCTTCCACAAATTAAGTGAAATATTTTAAAAGGAAACAATATTACTTTGGTTTTATTTGTTTCAGCTACTTAGTTACAGCTCCACGTGGACACAATTAATGGAGGAAATAGAGTATTTTATAAGCCCAGGACTCTGAGATAGATATTTTGTGACCATGTGAAATTCCTTGCCCTAATCACCACACATTCCTTGGGAGAAGGTTGTATATTGCCAAATATTATTAACCTGGGTTCTAGAAATGTTATGTCTAGTCATTGAATGGCAAAGGTCAAAAATTGTCCTGGCATTACTCAGTGATGAATTTTGCCCTCCATTTTTCATTAAAGTCCCTGCTGTCTATCTCTGGCTCAGGTCTGTTCTAATTCTGTTCAAAGTATTGCCCTGCAAGAAAGAAATGACCTTTCAACTGGAGCTAGTTTTATTTCCCAGATCCCTTTCAGACTCCCTCTGTGACTTCATGTAAATCACTTGGATGTTCAGTACCTTGTTTCTCCATTTTTTTTAATAGAAAGAATATGACTTCCCCTTTATTTGCCCATTTACATGATGAATTTTTCAGGACAATGAATCATCTTGTTTGGGTGGTATCTGACACCAACCCATCTAATCTTTGCTGGTCAAAAAAGAAAAACAGATTGAAGTAGAACCTGGGCGTGAATATCGTTTAGATGAAGAGTTTCATTTGTGCCTTGCCTTGCTTGCGTGATGAGAGGAAACAACAAAGTCGTCGCCCTTAGAAAAAAATAATGTTTTTTCATTCTTCTGGAACTGCCTCAAATATCAGAGATAGGATCCATAAAATACCAGGTCTGGGCTTTCTGGCCGGAGCGAGTGTGACAGCAGGGTGTGATTTCTGGATTTCTGAATGGAGACAATTGATCAGTTCCTCAGATGATACAGGTCTCTATACCTCATTAATCAGCCATCCGCTTCTCACAGGCAGACCCAAGTATTCTCCCTTTTAGCTCTCAGACCAGTGGTGCTGAGATGATTCATTGCAGCAGGCTGTTACGTGGAGGTAAACAACATCTCGTCGGTGCAGTAATCTGTGCAAATATCCTGACAGCTAAGCACAGCGGTGGAGTAAATAAACAAACAACCCCAACACCCCTTCCCCTCCGCCACGCCAATAAATGTAGTTTACTGTACACATCACTCTTCGGGGCCATGCGGGGATGGTGTGAATCCATTAGTAGGGCAAGGGTGAGTGACTTCTGACTTCAGCGACCCTTAAAGTTAATCCAGCATTGTAGGGGCAGAATTAAATGTGATGAGCTCAGAAAGTGTGATAAAACCAGATTTAAGTGCACAGCTGGGCAGCAACCTATAAAGGCAGAATTTAAAACCACAATAAAAACTTTGTAATCTAATTATGACGGTAAAGTTAAAGGTGAGGTATTTGCAGCATGATTCACATGCACCACGGCTAACCTCTGACATCTTGAATATATTATGTGGTTTCTTCACTACAGGAGTAGGTTTTGAGTTGTGCTCTCAGACTACATGGTTCCCTAGGTTTTATTCTCATGCCCTGTCTTTGGAGGTTGCAGGACAGGACAAAACTGCGGATCAGCATTTTGCAAAGCATCTGCTTTCCTGTGCTTCTTGCTCAAGGCCTCTTAGAGCTGCTCTTCCCCATGCTCTGGGCACCCGGCATGCAGGCAGGGGTTGCGGCAGGTGCACACCACCTCCAAAAAATTGCAGCTCCTAAGAGAGTCTGAGGAGAAACCACAGAAAGAGCAGGCGTGTCTCAAGCTGGTTTTAGCCTAGCTAGTCTTAAGACCAACAGGAGGGAGGATGCAAAGCAGGTTATAGCTTGGATGGAGGATATGATCCCAGGCATCCAGCTCCCGTTGAAGCCCATGTCATCATGTCTTCGTTGCAATTGGCACCTAATTAACGCCACCTCAGATATGCAGTCATTTCTCTTATTTCAGTGCTGGCTCGTCCAAAAACCAAAGTAATGGGAAAAAACAGCCCCGTGAACCCTGCCTGGTTCTCCTTCAGTGCTGCCAGGGGACAGGGCTTGTTTTGCCCAGCTGGTGGGGTTCAGAGTGCTCTTGCCAGGATGGACGCTGTCAAGTATGACAACAATCTTAAATCCAAGTTTAATGTCTTTCAGCAGAAAGACCACAGAGGGGTTAAATACTCTAAAACAAAGGTCTTTTTCCTGGGCCCCGTTAAGTGTCATCTGGCATCCCAAGAGCACTGCACGTATGGGGGGTGTAGTGGTGGGATTTAAACAAGTTTGCTCAAGCTGGTAACAGCTGGGCAGTTGCTCTAGGAAAGGCAGCTGGGGAGATCACTCTGTCTCTAGCCAGCCTGCGTCAAGATAGAAATTTCAGGTAATTTAGAAATCTACTCCACGTGACAGTTCTGACTTGTTTTTTTCCCAGCCATAAAAAAAATGGAGAAAAAATGTCATAAGAAAAACTTTTTATATGAAGTCTGAAAAATTCTGCGTTGTTATTTTTTTGAACTAAAAGAACTAGGTAGCATTTCTGAAATCAAATTGCATTTCATTTCATTCTGTTTGAGTTTAGCCAAAAGGCTTCTTTTTAAGTCTGATAGATGCCTAGCTATGGTCCTATAGTGTAATACTCGCAGGAGTTGTTCAGGGCAGCATTGTTTGTAGAAGCAGCTTCCCAAAATGAACTAAGACCTCCCTCAATGCAATGTGGGCCCAGCTGATCAATCTCCACGAACGTTACTCTTAAATTGATGAAATATTTACCACATTTGTGAAATCAAACAGAAGCAGGTCTGTTGCTTAGGTTTCCTGAATAGGTAATCAAATAATATTTTTCCTGAAGGAAATGAATAAATTTTAAGATACTACATTTCAGAACCTGTCCCTCTTTTTCCCATTTTATGAAGCTTGGAGGGGAACAGCAGAGCCCTCAAGGACACCCTCTGCAGGGTTCAGAGTGACGTTCTCTCTCGTGGCAAGAGGAGGGTGCGAGAGCTGTTGGCTAAAATAGATGACTGGTATCAGCAGTGGGTGGGAAAGTGGTGTGGGGTGCTCTTGGAAAGGGACTACTCAAAGTTTCCAAGAGCAGCTTGCATTTGTGATCACAGGCCTATCTCAATGTTGTTATTTAGAGAGACAGAGAGATGCTTTCTGTTTTGGAGAAAGAAAAAGAAGTTATGTCTATATAGTGAGGTGCCATATGCACTTCTGCCACGTGTGAAATAACTTTGTCCCAAACTATTCTTCTTTTTATACAGCTGTACAACAGCTACACTGGGGTAGAACCCTCCACAGGAGACAACAGCTTTTAAAATGCAATCAGGGACTACCAGAAAACACCACAACAAACGCCCCGAAACACAGGAAGGAGCCCGCCAGCTGCAGAAAGCCAGCGTGAGGATCAAAAGAGCAACATCCTAGGTACAAACAGGGTGAGATCCTATCGAGCCTAGGCCAGCAGCCACCCACCGCGTGCTCCAGCGGGTTTAGAAATCCCATCCTGTATGGCAGCTCCTGTGTGCTTGAGCTCGCTGTACCGCAGAGAGAGTAAGGGAGCCTTTAACACCCTCAGTCTGCAAGGCACAGACAGGAGGTGGTAAATACCTTGATAAGGAAACTGGAGCGAAAATACCAGCTTTAGGCAATCCAGATTTTATCAGGGAAGTATGCAGGGATGAGTAACTACCTGACGTGCAGAGGTGCCTCTGCACAGTGCCAGCAGCCTGCCAGTCCACACATCTGGCCTCAGGCGTCACGCTCGCATTTTCAAACCCATGTGATTTTGAGGCATGTTGAGGGGGTATTTTTGCATGGGATTCTCACATAATGGTAGTGCCCAAAATGACTCTGCAGCTCTATGTCTGGAAGAATCTATAGATTTAATACTGGAGACCTGTTTTTTTGCTGTAAGAAGCTGCTCGGCCTCTCAACGAAGGCTATTGCTTTGCTTAGCAATGACGTGCATTTCATGGCACAGCTATCCATACGAAAAAGTGGTTTCACAGAGGTTAAAAAAGGACCCTGGAATCCAAAGGCTCGGTAAAGTCACAGAGAAATTAATATTGTGTATTGCTCAGCAAATGGGTGGTATCTCATGGGCCAGCGCTGTCGCTGTCAGCATGGGACCTAGAAAAGACCTGTGCCTGGTCCCATCATAGTCTCTGCAACGTGAATCACAATTTCAGTGAGAGTGGTTGGAAACTGAAGGGCTGTGAACTGGAACAACGTATATGTTAACACTTGTGGAGATATGGGAATGGTCTTATACAGACAGTTTAGAGAATTATTGCCAGGTCTCTAGCTCTGGACCCCAATATAAGACTACGGAGCCGCCTGTTGGCTATTCTGCCTCGTACTCTGGATCGCCAGGGAAGTCATTGCCTGGGTTGTCATCAACCAAGGTAGGAAACGTCTGTTCAGAGAAGCCTGTTCCTGCTCTGACAGTGCTCTTCAGGTGTCTTACAGGCTCTTGGACCCTTCTGTTTGGTTTTTGTATTGATTCTTAGTCAGGTTTACAATACAACAGACAGTATAACCAGCCCTATCCTTGGTGGGAAGAGAAGAGTAGGAAGATTGTGGCAGCTTGAAGGGATGGCCTGCAAACGTAAATGAGGAGCAAGGAACGATAAGAGGTTGGGGCAAGGCTCGTAGCCATGCCACAGCAGGGGCTTGGCTGCCAAAGGGGTGAGGATGGTCTCTTTCTAGGGGTGGTGCTTAGTGTGGCTAATGACAACCATAAGTAGGAAAAATATGGATGCTATTGGGGAGAGAGGCCCAGGAATGGATAAAGAATAAATTGGCTGCACTGTGTACAGAGAGGGCCAAACAGATGTTGGGCCTGATCCAGAGCCCATTGAGTTAATGGAAAGGCTGCCTTTGGTTTCATTGGATACTGTCGCAGACCCATTACAGCTTCACAGGAAGCAGTGGAGACCAAGAGTAATAACTTGTGGTAACTGCAGTGGTGTGTGTTGCATAGGTGTGGGCTGTGAGGTTTTCATGGTGAAAACAGATGGGTCTTACAGATCCGTCCATTTGGCCTGGGTAACCCTCCTGCCCCCCTTCCCCCACCTGATGGTAGGCAGTCTCATGTGGTTTTGGTCCTCTAGCCAACATTTTGGCATGATTCTGTGCAGAAGTGCCCTTCTGCCTTCTGTATTCCTCCTACTCAAGGAGGTTCGGGTGTGATCTCGTGGTGGCCAAGGATTTAGAAACCAGTGACTTGAGCCATCCACAGAGAAGGAAGAAACGAGGCCTGCTGAAAACTGTTGACCAGGGAGGAATTTTGTTGTGGACTAGCAAGAAAAATAATGTAAAGCAGGTGTTTCTGTAATCGTGAGACATTTGTAAAACTAACGTTGTCCAACAAGTCTCCCACTCACATTCTCGTCCACGTGATATGGCGAGGTCTCGCACAAAGGACCGCAAATAAAAAACATCTCTCTGTGCTAGTTGGCGTACAACCTGCACTAGGGCCTCCCTCCCCTTCTGCTCTCTGTGCTTTTCTGTTTATTTAGGTGTGTGTCTTTGTTTCTGTTTTTATATTTAGCACAAGTAGAAAGGAAATGGGATTTCTTACAGCTTAGGAGACTGGGAGCTCACCATGCTTTGGAGCATGGGCCTTTATTTGTCCTCACACCACAGGTGCAAGTGTTTGTAGGCCAGATCCTCCACTAGTATAAACTGCCCCAGCCTCCATGGGAGCTTCCTCCTTTTAGCCAGCCCGTTTGAGGAGGTTTGTGGTATCCAGAGATGCAGTCACAGGCCATACTTGGGCCAAGCTGGTCTCATGTTTAGGAGTGAGAACTTGAAGCCGAGCAGCACCCGTTTTCTCCTGGTGATGCTATCAGGAGCAATGGATGGACCATTGCACACAAAGATGCATCGACAAACAGCAGATGCTGTTTCATTCGGGGTCGTGAATTTATTGGAAGCGTAATTTGGAGAATAGTTTAATTTAGTCGAATTTAGGCTGACTTGTAGAGAGACAAAGTAGTAAGTTATAAGGGTAATTTCAAGGCTCTTTTTGGGACCACCCCTACCCAAACATGGATAACTTTGTTCTCTTTTTCTGTTAATGAGGGAAGTCCTCGCAGCGGAGTGGGGTTGACTTTAGTGTTGCTGAAAGGAAAAACTTGGTCTTTCTCCTTCAAGAAATTCTGCTCTGAAAGGGGCTCATAGTTCAGAAAGCTAGTGTAAACTAGCAGATTTTGCTTAGCATCAGGACCATTACACTGATTTATTTCAACTGAAGGCTTACCCTCGTTTCCCTTGACATCACATCAAGCTCCTCACAATCCACGTCTGGATTTTCAGTCATCCATTGGTGAAGGAGCCACTCCCCAGTCTTTTGTAAAAAGCTGTCAGTCTTATTCAGCTCCAGCTGTATTCATATGGACTTTATTCCCCTTTGCAGCTATTCCCTTATCCACGCTGGCAGTAACGTGTACATGCTACAACAGTGCCAATCATGGCTCAGGCTAAGCTGGATTTTAGGTACTTAACAGGTTTAAATTGTGATCCTACAACACCCAATCTCCAAAATGTAATCTCTCGCTTTTACTGACAATGATGCTCTTCTAGCCCTGTTTAAAAAGAGGCTGATACTGAAAAAAGCCGCTGAACTTTTTGTGTGAGGCAAGGGTCAGTTTACGGCTGGATAAATTGCCTGGCAGGAAGGTTGTGTGGCAACTTGGCAATCGTACCATAACACAGCTGAAGGAGAACGCCTGAGCCCTGTCTTCTCGTCCTCTTTTTAACCATGCGGGCTTGTTTACGTTTGGGTAGTAGATAGGAGGAGCCGTTATTCCAATTTTTGGCTCGTATCCGTCTACTTGGATGTCAACGTAAACTGCTGCAATTATATCATAATTGTGTCCCGCTATTGGAAATGATTAGCCTGTTCGTTTTCCATAAATACTGGCTGGCTGGCTTCACCTGGCAGTGGCTAGGAATTGTCATGGCAGATATGAAAGCCCAGAGAATATGGGGATTCATAACTTCATGTGAGTGACGGTGTTTTCCAGGTGGCAAAGTCTAACACGACTATGCTATTGGATTTAGACATAAACAGGATACCGGAGGAGAACCGTCAGCTTTTAGACCAGGATTCAGGTAGTAACAGAGAAAGCACAGGTATTTCAAAGCAAGGGCGTTCTTACTGTGCTATTTTAGTCAGAAAGGGAATTTCTTATTAAAATAAGCCCCAAACTAATGAGGGAACTTGTAAATTTCAGATGAAAGTTCAAAAATATCCAGGCTTTTATAATTAAATAGCACTTCCCATTCCTACCTCTCTACCACAGCAGCCTTTGCTCTTCCATCCCCTCCAGTTCTAGTGGGTGGAACCAAATGTAAAACGTAGCCCAGTGTATTAACTTCAAGGCTATTTATTCTACAAGTGAGCTCTAATTCCAAATAACACTGATGCCAACCTTTTTTTTTTTTTTTTTTTCCCCGGGACTCAGGCATACAACACACTTTCCTCTATTGGAGCTCATCATTCCATAACTCCAAAAATTGCAATATAAACCTTGGCTACTATGCATGCTTCAACTTGAAAACACAGCAGTGATCTGGGATTTTAATTCAAGCAAATTTGAAAGTGGATTAGAAATAGGATCCAGCTGCATCTCTAATAGTCAAAAGAAAAATTAGCAGAACATTGGAGCTGAAATGAACTCTGTCTTTCTTTTAGCTTTTTTCCTCCCTTTTGCTTTAGAAGAGGAATTACATAGACCTAAAATACCATAATTAAATTGTCATTTGTTCCTTACCTTGGTAGAAGCTCTGCCCAGCTGAACACATCTCAGTTTCCATCCTAAGCATTTACCTACAGCACAGGATTGGGGGGGGGGGGGGGGGTTATTACTTGTTTTAAGAAATTAGAAATCAGAGGCATGCACAGTTTGTCTGTTATAGTCTTCAGCGAGCGCGTTGCCAGGCTCTACAGGTTATACATCATTAGCGCACAGAGTGTCCAGGAGAGCCCAGCGCTTGTGCAGGTGTGTTGGCAAAGCTCGCACCGCTTCCCTCCCTCCTCCCTCTCCACTGCGCTTCCAGCAAGCCGATACTTGAAACTCGATGTGGCAAAATCACAGAGAGCTCTTCTAAAGTTTGTTAGCTCGAAGCTCGCCCAGCAGACGTGACTATGAGATGGCGCATGGAACCTGGAAGGGACTCACTGGAAAAACAAAACCATTGAGTCAAAAGCTTAGTGTGTTTTTCCATGATTGTATGAAAAAAAGTGCATGTGTGTTTTTTTAAGTACTTTCAGATATTAGAAGTTTAGTGAACACAGAGACAGCTGCTTTTTTTTTTTTTTCCCCCTGCCCTTGAACTTTCAGAATGACTATAGGGAATATATTCCAGCCTGTTTTCAATGACCCATTCATATGGTGGTTTTAGTTCAGCTTTTCCCAAAAGGGAGCGAGCTTCATTCGATCTCTGCTCCTGGCATTCGCTGCCATTATTTGCGCATCCCGCTCAGATAATCAATAAAGTGGATGGCATCTGAAAATAATTATAGACGCAGCTCTTCCCCAGCTTCCAAGACGGAGACAGAAGCTGGGAAAGGAGCCTTTGCATATTCAGCACTTGTTAAAGGAATGAAATATAGCGCTGCGTGTTATTGTTGTATCCTGAAACCTGGGCATTCAGCAGCAGTTTCTTTTGACGTTGCGTAGCACTCTGGCCACACAGCACTTGATCACAAAGCTAATCATCTTTCCCATCTTTCTTGGCTTTGCTAGAGAAGTTGCCCTGTCTGCTTGCATGGTGCGCCAAAGGGCAAGAACTGTCAAATGGGTTGCAAATATAACAGCGGTGTCTGTGGCCTCCCTTCGGGAGGAAGGATCTAGCCAAGTTCAGTATCCTCCTTTGGTTAGGGGACAGCACCACAGTTGCATTTTTACAGCCGGATGTCCTGGCCCCAAGCTGGAGCGTGGTGACAACTGGGTGGCCTGTGCAAGGCATGGTGTCTCTCTGTAGCATGGGATGAGTTTCTCCAGACAAAACTGTGTTCAACCCCCCAGCTAAAATGGTAAGACTCTTTCTTTATACTGCTTGTGGCAAAGCTGCTTTTAGATGTTCGTAAGGCTGTCATTGCCTACTGAAGAACCTGATTCAGGTTCTCCATTACCTGATGGAGTCCTACCAGCCAGGAAAGTATGTGAGTCATCTCATATTAGAAGATATTTAATGACTATTTTAGGAGGTTTGCAGCTTCAGCCTCCCTTCTTGCAATGGCTAAGACGAACCATTGGCACGACCCTGAGCATTTCCACTGCAGCCTACCTAAACAGCAACTGCACCAGGTGCCAATGCAGGGCCTCTGAACTGAGCAGGTGCTAGAAAGGGGAGAGGCACAGTTTTTGCTGGGGCGAGTTGCAACTACAGAGTGAGGCTTTGTCCTTTTACTCCTGCAGCTCTGGAGGAGCTTTGTGTAGTGCTGTCACAGTGGGGACTAGATCCTGGCTATGATCCTACACAGGTTTCAATGGTCTTTCCTAAGAATCTGATCGTGGTCTCCATTGAAGACAAGAAGAGAGGTGAGGTGGAGCAGTGGTCTGACCCAGTGTGGCCATTCCCACATATTTCATTTATACCTCTCTCTCTTGAACTGTAGGGCCAGGAGGAATGCTATGGCTGTACAGCCGGGAAAACGCGTGATGTCTGCAAGAGCTAGCAGCTGGGGACCTCCGGAGCTTAGCAGCTGCCTCTCCAGAAATGAGCTAAGGACATCAAGCAACTCCCTGCTCCCAGCTGTTGGGTGCCAGCAAGGCTATTTCACATATCCGGACAGCAACAATTACAAGGGAGCAATTATTTTTGGCCGCTACTACAGGGTGTCTGCTATCTCCTGATCTAGGCAGCAAGCAGAAGTGTTTGTTCATGGCCTGCTCCATTGTCCATCCCCAGCTTTTCTCCGTGTTGGTACATTGTTTGCGATACTGTTTAAATCCTTCTGCCAGCCCCAACAATGCCTCGTGCAACCCCAGCACGTCGGGAGCTTCCAGGCCACAGAAAAACCTATCCTGCTCAGCCCAGCTCTGTTTGTTGCGAAGTGTTTGCTTAGTGATTAACTCATGCACGGACGTACACAGCCACAAATCTCTAGGTTGTCTCACAGCCTTTTCATTCAATTAAGTCTGTTGACTTAGTCTCATTTTGAGCAGTAACTGGATTTAGATAAGGCAGTGGAAACCAAAACATCAATTGTGTGATTTCTGGCCCAGCCGGTATGTTGATCTGAAGGGAATGTTTGCGCGGGCGATAACCGAGGTAGTGCAGTAATTAGGACAAAGTCATTTGGTGCAGAGACTTCTGTATAACAAAAACGCTCTGCACTAAGTACAAGCACTGGCAGAGGAAGCAAAGGGAGCTGCCTGCCTCCGCAGACTCCCTCTTTGCCTTGCTTGATGTGCCGTGCTGCGAACGGCAGCCAGTGATGGAGAGGTCATGGTCTGTCTGAAGGAGCAGTCGTGGTTGGGCTGGGAGTTCCCACCGAGTGAAAGGGCTGTGCTGGACCCCAACTGATATAACCACGGCTGCTCCTCTGAAGCCAGCAAAGCTCTACAGGGATGTAACAATTTGGGATTTAGCTTTTTGTCAGCAGTAGACCAAAGTTATTCTGGGATAATTTCTCCCCACGAGCTGTAGGGCATGAATTTACACTTAGTTCCTTAGGGGCTTGATTTGCCCAGCATGAACCAGCCCTCATCGCACACAGACCTGGGAAGAGGAGGTGTAGGTGGCACATCCTCAGCATCTCCGCTCCTTAGAAGACAGGTGGCCCAGATGGAAAAATCCTCTATACTACAATGGCTGATGTCTCCCTGCATAAGCAAGATAAAAGGAAGCTCTTCTGCTTGCAACATACGTTTTTGTGATGCACTCCTGTGTCTTCTACTGCTTACACACTATAGTCAGGAAACATATTAGGAAACATATATTGTTATACGTTTGTCAAAATCACATTTCAATGCGTGACTTTTTTGGTCACATTCTTTTCCAGGTAACTGTTCAGCTAATGGGGAGCATGGGGCATTCCTGACATCCTGCAAATCTTCAGACAGGAGCATGGAAGAAGAGCGCAGAAAAAGACAGCGAGAAGACATTACTTCATACGTGCATGAAATAAGGTACACTGTTGGAAGATAGCAAATGTATTACTGACTTTCTCGTTCTTTTTTCTCATAGTTGGGAGGGTTTCTTCCTCAAATCATACTTTGTTTCCTTCTGACATAAATCTGGGATGTAAGGAGATCATTCTGGCTTGTTGCACTTTGAGAACTGCTGATGGACATTGAAAGGGGACAAATGTGTTGTCAGTGGTTTACAATGGGCTGCGTGCAACCTTGGCGCATCTATTCCTCCAAACAGCACAGCTTCACCACTGGAGAAAGAGGGGAATGTGTTGCTTCAAAGGACTTTTCTTCCCAGTTCCTCCCACCCTGCTTTTTTCCCTTTTGGGCCATGCAGCACTTTTTGTAGAGCTGACATCAGAAGCAACATAAAACCTGCATTTCTTGAGCAAAGTGCTGCGCTCATGTGCATCCCGTGGGGTGGTGATGGGGAGGAGGTGCTAAGCACCTCCAAACATTGAGCCAATACTTCACATCATCACTTCTGGTTTGGAATGGGAATCACACTGACCAGCCTGAGCACTAATACGCTGCTATGTGTGCTTACAGTCCTGCTCCTTATTTGACCTTCCCATATGGAGCACACCGGCATGTGGGAAGAGCGTGTTTTAGTGCACTCAGACTCAGTATTTCCATCAGTGACTTGGGTGGTGGAGTGCTTTCCTGTACCAGGACATTGCAAGAGCGGTGCAAGTGCATCACGCACTGTCGACTCACCCCCCCTTGCTCCCCATGCAGACGCCCTCAGCCTGTGACTGTTTCTGTCACAGCCGCTGCCGTTGGAAGGACAAGCGTGTTAAAATTTGCTTCCTTTGGGCTGCAAAGGCGGTAGCTACTGTGCTCCTGTCACCCAGCGGTGCAGGGTCCCGTGACGCAGCTGAACACACAGCAGCGGAGCCGTGCCCAGCGCAGGGCTCTGCCCCGGCACAGCAGATTAGTGCAACACAGTGTGCAGCTCCTGGGACCCGAGCAAGTGGCTGCACCTATGTGTACACACACACACACTTAATTGTTGGCAACTTAACGTATATTAAACATCTTCTGGTAGCGATGAAAGATGGCATCCTCCCAGAGTTTTGCATACCTGTGAGCTAATCAGCCTTTTGTGTGAAAGCGTAGGTGGGGACTCTTCTAACAATACGAAGTTGATTAGCTCATCATCTTGGCTTTAGGGGCATACTGGTGTGCCCATCCTGCTTTCAGAACGATGAATAATCCAGCTTCGCTGCTGTCCTCTTATAAAAAAAAGGAGAGAGTGTAGTTTCAGGGCTTGTCTCGGTACAGGTGATGAGTAGGTATTCACCTATTATTCACTAGTATCACTCTTGGCTTCAGGTCTCCTTTGGAAAGCTGCTGGTATCAGAAATGATACCTATCTGACAGAAATAATTGCTATTTTTCAGCTGCTGATTGGAATTACATCCTTGAAGATTAGGCACAAGTGAGTCACTGTAAAAGTGAGAGGACCATCAACAGAAGTCTGTGCTGGTCACGGTTCATAACATCTGTTAACAGTTTGGATGGTGGAGCAGACAGGGCTCTTACAGTAGGTTAAAGCAACAAAATAGACTGGGATCCCAACTTTGAGAGGGGAGGGGGGTTGATTTTAAATGTTCTGAATAAACTTTAGAAATAGTCTTATGTGAAAAAGAAAGTGCATAATTAAAATACGCATAAGGAACCAGGTCATGGTATTGGCAATGTGCTAGGGGAGCTGGTAGAGGACAAGCTCAAATGTAAGTCTACCGTGTTATGCTGTGGCCAGAAAGATACTTGTTATTAGACGAGGTATTAAGAGCAGCCTTTGTGTGGAGGTCATTCTGGTGCTGGAGAGGCCCAGACCACAGATCTGCACCCCATACTTCAAATAAAGATGTAAACACGGGAGGAAGTCTGGAGGAGAGCAATAGGACTGATAAGAGGTTGCAGAAAACATGACCCGTAAGGAATTTTTTTTTAATTGGATTTGTTTAGTCTAGAAAAGACTGAGGACAGCTATGAGAGACTTCACATGTGAAGGCAGTAGGTGAAAGGGGTATGGTAAAAGAGTACGGTGATCACTGGGTCTATTTGCATGGGGAAGGACAAGATCTAATTGGCTTTATTTACAGCAAAGCAGAGGAGGTGAGAGTTTAGGAAAGCTCTATCTGTAAAGGCAGGGAGATGCTGGAACTGATGGCACAGAGAGGCTTTGGGGTCTCTGTCACTGGGAGCTTCCAAGAGTTTAAGCTGATGTACAACAGGAGTGGCATAGGCACAGGCACAGGAAGATGCAGGAGGGTCTCTCCATATCTACGTGCCTTTGCTTAAACCCATTCTTCAGGGTTTGTTGCTTTGGCGGCAGTGGCAGAAGGCATGTTGGACTCGAGCTTGGAAAATGGAAAACATGCTGATAGGTAGGTATGTTTGCACTGAAAATGTTGATAAGGCAGGAAAAATGATATTGTTGTCAGAAACAACAGCCAAAAGTTTTAGATGTTCTGCTTCAAAAAAGTATATTTAAGGAAAACGGATCCCTTGGCAAAACAGTGTCTTTCATCAAACAAAAGATTTAGATGGAAAAATTCGCAACGAGCCCTGTAGATTAGCAGCCCAGCAAAATCCCAAGACATCTGAAGCATCATTACTGATACTGGAAATGGTTGCTTTTCGCCATTCGGGATTAAGCAGAGATAACACAGCACCTCTGGATGCAATGGAAAGATGGGTAAAGAGATTGTCAGCGGAGCCCGAGAGTAGTTTCACCTGCAAAAAAGGCAATACATGAATAAGTATCCAGAAAGGCTCTGTGCAGTAACTTGCCAAATTGAGAGGGAAATGGTATCTCTCACAGAGTCGAGGAAGGACTGTGGTTAAGGGATGGGAGTCAGAAACCCAGCATTCAAAAACTGCTAGTTCTCACAAAGCCTGCACTTATATGTATTCAATCCAGGAAACTGGTTAGTGGGATGTGAAACTACCATATGTTTTTGCAGATGCTACAAGTATGTGTGCTTTCCTTATGTATATATGCTTTATACCCACTTTTGAAAATGGGTCAAAGCCTTCCAGTGCTCCAGGAGGAAAACTCTTGAGAATTTACAGATCTGAGATGCTGTGATTAATGTTTCTGGACAGCAATTTCACTTTCCCCTATTGAGGCTTGGAAAAACAGAGGAGAGTGCAACAGGAGATCCACACCAACGATCAAGGCAGACACATCTGCCTGGCTGTCAGATTTCACGCCAACAAATTGGAAGAAAATTAAAAAACCCAGGCCAGATCTGGTCCTTGCTCTGGGAGTGCAAAGAGGTCTGAAAGGCTCCTACACAGATATTTATGCTTGGCATAAAACGACCACGGAAACTCCTGTGTTTCTCTCTCTGCTTTTGCCATCCCTTTCCTAGAAATATGTCAAGTGAATATGGAGGAATGAGATCTTCTTGTTTAAAATAGTCTTGAGTTTGTATCGCTTCAGTTAAGAGGAGGTTGCAACGTCCACCTCTGCCCACCACAGCTCACCAGCTGCCCTTCCCAACGCTTCAGGTTGCAGCCTCACAGCTTAAATCAACAGTCCTGCAAGTGTGGGAGACAGGGGACCATAAATGCTCAAAAGTAGTTTTTTTTATCCAAAGCCCCAAGGAGATTTGCACCCTGAGACACCATCCTTCTGTCAGGCATGGAGGATGAGCTACCTTCGTCATCGTGTTGCTCTTAACTTTAATTTCCAGCACAAATAGCCCCAAACCACTCTGGAGTGGGGGCAATATGACGCTGCCAGATGATTACGCATTGCCTCTTAATACAAAGCCAATTGTGTTTATACGCCATTACTCAGTTCCAAATTACAAGCCTTATCTCACAGGAAGCTTGGGATGGCTCTATAGTTTCAGAAACCTCATGGTAAAAGGGTCAGTTTTTAAATATAGTGTTTTCCAGAAAGACTATCTTAAAAATATAGTGCTGTTCAAATCCTCTGCTTCCTTTAATGCTATTTTCAGGTTGTTTTTTTTCAAATTAAACATTAGGCTTAGCAACATGCATGAGATGTTAGATTAAAGGGACAAGGCTTGGGTTTTCTGTGTTCGTCCAGAAATAGCTATTCGCTGGGTGGGCCAGGTGAAGTCGAGCAAGGTTATTGTCGCACGACTTCCCCCAGCTTTCTGGGTGGGGGAGAGAGAGATGTGTCTGGCTGCTTGCAGAAAAATCTGGCCAGAAGCATGGGGCCACATCCTTTGTGGAGGTAAATCAACATCGTCTGAGTGGCACTTCTGGAACCATGACTGTTTCCATCAGGATCAGGCCTTTTACATATGGTGAGGAAGTGGTAAAGATCACAAAGGGAGGGAAAGATATACATGCATGGCAATAATTGCAAAAAGCTATGGGGTTTTCCTATGTAGGTGGTGTCATTTTCTCTAAAGTGTGGCTTTCCCAGCACTCTTTCCCTTTAAGGAGACACGCTGAGCAGCGCGTCCCGATAAGACAACAAGCCCAGATGCCCAGAGGAAGAACAGTGTTGTTGTGAAGACACAGGCCCAAAAGGCAAAATGTCTGGATTTTATTTGCAGCTCTGCCACAAACTTCCTGGATGATCGTAGCCAAGTTAACCAGGTCCATTTTTTTCAAGCGGCGTCTGTGCCCTTTCTGCATATGCATGAAGCATACGTTCGCCGCTCAGGGCTTTGCGCAAAAGTCCAAGAAACGCAAAGCTGCAAAGAAACGCTGCTGCCTACGCGCTGCCCTGGTTTCCCCGGGCGAAGGGTGATGATCTAGTGAAGCCGCTGGGTCCCTGCCAGCAGGGATTCAGATCCAGAAACAGGCAAGAGCATCAGAGCAGCTGTGCTGCTCCGGATCACAGCCCTCCTTGCCCGATGGCCCGTTGTCAGCAGACGGCAGAAGCAGGTGCCCGGGGAGGAAAGCAAAATCGGGGTGAGCAGAGCTGGACCCATCCACACTGTGCTTTCCCAGCCTCTGACCATTCAAGGCGTGGGGACTTCCAGAGCTAGGAGTGGTTCGTATGAATTTAGCAACACTCAAAGGATTTCTAAACCTGGGAGCATGAGTAGTCCAGGACAAGCTCTCCGGGCACCTTGGGAGTTTTAGCTTCCTTGGAGCAGGACTCACTTTTTCAGCTCTACGTCAGACTTACTGGGTCACATGGGGCTTTTGTAGCTGCTACAAAGGACAGCCTTCCCATCGCTGTGTCAGCTCCCTGCCTCTCACGAGGAAGTGATGCCGCCTGCCAGGGAGTTGAGGCTAAATGCACTGCTGTTTCTTCATGCCTTGGAAGGGAAGAGAAGTCTGGAGAGAATTATTGTTGTGATGTACAGGAGCTTTGCCAGTACGATGCCCTGTAATAACAGCTACTCTTCCTTCGGGTCATTAACTTACCAATTGTTCAGTACTGTTGCTCATGACAAGTAGATCTTGAGTTTAAAGAGATGCTTTCCTTCTTCCCAACTTACTAAATATATTTTGGAGATTTTCTTTCACTATGGCAGTGTATCCAAATATCCCTGTTCAAATGGTCATCGTCCAGATCTTTCCTCAAAGAAGTCATAAGGCTGTAACCAGATAAACAACATGTTTGTGCCCTGTCTCCATGTCTCAATGAGAACTGAAGCACGAGGAAATACTCTGAGGGGCACTACAGATGATGAAACTGGATTTAGAATAACGAAAGGTCTATCTGTTCTCAGAGACAGTCTCGCATCTGCTTTGTCCATGCCCTGTGAGCAAGCTACAGCCTGGAAGCCACGGAGCTGAGTTAGAGTGGTGGTGGGTTGAGCTTTCACCCCGACTTGCGGTGGGGTTCAGACATCTGGGCTCAGGACAGTGTTAACGTGGCTACGCAGCTTCCATCTGGAGATGGCTTTTGTCCAGTTGGCTGAGAAGGGGGCTGGATTGACAGGCAGCTGTTTGCATCGGCCGGTGTAGACATGCCTAAATCCTCCTGATGTACTACTGGAGGGTACTCAGATATTACAGTGATGAGGGCAGTCTGAGAACCTGTTTAGACCAGAATATGGGTTTCAGTGGCAGTTTTCTGGCTGATTAATTGGGTGACTTTGTACAAGTCTCAACTTGCCGTTGCCCTATCCAATAAATGGGAATAGCAGCATTTGCCTCCCTTCGTAAAACACTTTGAGGTCTACGGATAATCCTTCTCCTTTTTCCCACCCATGATGATGGGACCAAGTGGAATCTTACGACACATTGAGTTTCTGTGGTCTAGCGTTTGCCAAGCATTTGAAAATGACTCTTTGGCTTGAGTTTGCAACGTCTGTGATTGCCACGTGGTTTCTCTTCAAAGCTCCTAGTTGAAATCAGGTCACTATACAACTGAAAATGCATGGGATTAGGAGACAAACCGAAGTAGTAATCAGAAGTATACAGACCCACGGTGACCTAAGTGTCCTGCCTGGGGCACCCTGCAAGCAGTAACCACGCACATCAATAACCTTGTCAATAACCTACAACATTTTGTGGTTCAAAGGTCTGCAAACGTTTAAGAGCGGAAAACTCCAAACAAGAGAAGATTCCTCTTGACCACCACATTGCTCTCTCCATTACCCAATAAGCTGTGCATGCAGTAGACAGAGATAGAGAAATACATCTCCATTGGATATTCGGAGATGTTCTCGCAACATAATGTTCAATATTTTGAATTCAAGGACCTTGTCCTGCTGTGGACAACTGATATTTTAGGACACAGTTTCTTCTTTCCCTGGATTGTCCTTGGCCAGGGATGTTTTCTGATATGCTGGATGTAAGTCCATTCTTAGATCTTATCCCTCACAGGTACCAAAGGGATGTGTTACTGAGGTCATGCTCTTTTTTACAATGACCTGAAAGAAAACCTAAATCATTGCAAAGCAACCTTACAAGTGACTTGGGAATTGAAGAAGAGAGTAAATAGTTAAGAAAATAGCTCACTGATGTACAGAGATCTTCCCAAAGAACATTGCAAGGCTCTATGAGCCTTGAAGAGCCCGGAAACCAGCAGAGATTTGTATCAGGCAGCGTGATCTAATGAGCTTACAGAAGAAAGGCTAAGGGATGGCTTGATCACAATCTCTAAGTACTCACAAGAGGAAGAGAAATGTAGAAATGAGGCAGATGTATACAGAAATCTTATGGCTGAAACTTAAAGCCGAACGTTTTCTACTTTTTGTGGGAAGGGGGAACAGGAGCAGTAGCTAACTTCAGAATAATGCTCCAAGGCTTCTGTAATAGCTCCTGTAGTCCCCGAGCAGCGGGGGGCAGGTGTTTAAAAAAATAAGCTGTAGTTGTAAGAG
Source organism: Nipponia nippon (assembly GCF_047370975.1). Classification (NCBI taxonomy): domain Eukaryota; kingdom Metazoa; phylum Chordata; class Aves; order Pelecaniformes; family Threskiornithidae; genus Nipponia; species Nipponia nippon. The sequence goes on along the minus strand of NW_028262358.1, from coordinate 5,069,993 downwards.
GAATGAACCGGAGGGTGTCCGATGGCCTTTGGCATGTGAGGTACCAGATTACGTGCTCTTCCTGAGTCCTATAGTTTGTGAACCAGTGTTTTGGATTTCTTCAGCCACAGTAACGTAAAAGACAACTCCATCTTCCCACCTTGCTAAACACTGAGAAGAATTAGCGAGGGCAGAAGCATTTGGCAGGGAAAAGCGTTTTAAGACTCCCTCAACTCCAAATAGCATGAGCTATTTGGGGTAGCTTGGGCTACCTCTTTTCTTGTTCTTTGCCTCTACTGTATCGTTACAGGATGACCACATCAGAATGACCTGCTAGCATTTCTTCCTTTGAATCAGAAAAGGACCAAGTAACACAACAAGAAGCCCGTCAGTGAGCGCGAATAAAAGGCTGCTCTATGTGCTGCTGCAATTTCCCAGAGCAGCGCTCAGGGTCTGCTCCTTGGACCAGGGGTGTGAGGGACTCAGCACCTGGCTGGACCGGACCCAGTGGCTGCGTATTTCATGAGTCCTATCAGATATGATCTGTCCATACACAAGCCGTGTTTTACTTATAAAGTAAATTACATTACATGGGCTATAATGTACATTTTCAAAGGGGACCCACCTTAAAAACATTTTGTTTAATAAAATAACTTAATTAGAAGAGAGCTTCTGGCTGATGTGGTTGAGGCTGTGATAATTTTTCCTTCTCAAATCATTTTCTCTGTTTATTATACTTAATTATAGTGTAATTATGTATCCATCCTCTAGGCAAATTATGCAATCAGAAAATGTGAGTGGTTCATTTGCCACTGCTGTTGGGACCAGTGTTTACATCCCTAGTATAAAATATGAGCATCATTTCTATTATTTATAGTACATATGTATATACATATATATAAAAGATGTTTCACACAGAATGAAGTATCGGTGTAAATGTTTTATTGGCAGTCATTTTTGCATCATCCACCTAATTCATTTGTGGCCTGCTAATAATGACACCATCCAAAGCTCAGATAGGTAAAATCTTTACGCCCTACCATGAATTTTCTCAAACACAAAACATACACAGCTGAGGAACGTGGAAGTTCCACAATTTAGCTTTAATTTTGGCAGGAGGATTATTATTACTTTTAAGAGCTTTTTTTGCATTTCACTTCCTAATATTGTAGCCAGAATTTCTTAGCACTACAAGAGAGAAAGGAACCCCACAATATTCAGTTATGGGGTGTAGATTTGTGTTCATGTTATGGGTTCAGACTAATCTTTTTTCCCTGTGTGCTTCGTGAACTTTCTAGCCATGACAGCACTGACTTTTGAAGGCTAGGCTATTCTCCTTCTTGTTCTTCTTGATGGGATTTGACAGATCCTGTTTGAACACGGCGAAAGATGAAGACAAATGTCCAAATCTTGAAAACCCTTTTGGGACTGATGTTTTCTTCTTCTTTGGCCAGCTCTCAGCATGAATACAAACCGGATTCCCACTTGGCAATTTCAGTTTCTCTTCATGTACTTATTTTGCAGAGATGGGGCCACTCGCACCAATGGAGGGCGCGGAGAAGAAAACGCATCTGTTGATGAAGCTCAGCCCAGCTCTGTTGGCATCAAGCACCCGTGTTTATTACAGCTGGCAAAGAGGTGAGCCATCCATGCAAAATCACAAGCCTACCTAACTGTCACCTGGCCAGCCCCACAGCTGATTGAAATCTGGATAACTATTTGATCTACCCCGTTTCCCCCCCCTCCACTGGGGAGCTGGCCCTGCCTTTCACAGTGTCTCTCATCTGCATAGTGCTCTCCACGAGTGTCTTGCAAATACGCCTTTGCAGGAAATAAAAGGCCTCAACGTGGTCTAGCTTCCACCTTGTTCCCTGCAGGCGAGCTGGTATTTTTATGAAGAGCCAACGTTTCTCAGCTACGTAGGCAAAATTGAATTTTGCCACACCGCAGCTGAAGGGCCAGGACTTGCCTGGGGAGTGGTGGGGAGGTTGGGGTAGAGCTGGGGTGGCACAGCTGGGTGGGGAGAGCTAGGAATGTGGGACCCGGGGAGGGGGGCAATGGAGGAGCCAGGAGTGGTGGTCCCCCAGAGGGAGAGTTAGCAGCCCAGGGAAGGAGAAATAAGATGATTCCTGATCATCCTCACTAGGCCTGCAGCTCCCCCATGCAGACAGCGGCCTCAAACAGCCTTTCTCTCTCCCCACCCTCAAAATGCAACCACTGCCCCATTCCTCCCTCTCCCTGAGAAGAGAGCTGTCAGTTGTGGTCTCTGAGGGAAAGGCGCTACCCCAGCCAGCCTGGGATAAAGTTATGGAGCGGAGAATCAAAGCCCAGATCCAGGCAGATACTTTGTGGTAACCTAAGATCCAATAAAAATCCAGGGAGATTTTTCAAAGGAGCCAGCAAATGCTCCCAAGTAGGTGCTCTTGCTCCATCCTGACCCGCTGACCCACCGGGGAGGCTACGTGTTTGTTCACACACGCAGGTAGGCCAAAACAGGGTGGAAATAGCCAAGCCACTGGTTCACAGTGTTGTCTGTAAAGTCCTCGCACACAGCAGATAGGATGAGATGGGCCAACAGCCCCATATCTGCAAGCACGCAGCAGCTCCCCGGGGTGCTGAAGGACCACAAGACCAGGCGCTGACTCAGTCCACGGCAAGTAGGCATCTCCCCAGAGCGGGATGAGATGGGAGTAGTAGGTATGTAAGATGTTTTTGTTTTTTCCTGATGTTATCCCCATTTTCCCAGGTCCCAGCTTCAGACAGCCGTCTGCTATCCACTTTGGCCAGACACCGAGACGCTAGCAATTGGCTGGCGTTACTGTCGTGAGCAAAGGTACAGTGCTATGAATTGTCTGAACCTTGTCAGCCTTTTCCCGCAGTGATCTTGCATGGTGTGAAATAGGTTGGGACTCAGCAAATGGCACTCTGGCTGATCGGCCCGCTGCCAGAGGAGGATTTGTCCATTATAGTCTCACTTGCTTTTTGGGTGTGGCCTGAAAGGGAGGGTTTGAGCCAATATTTGTTGGGGTTTTTCCACCCTTTGTTATGAAACCCTTGGTTTTCTCATGCCTTGATTTTTGGAGTATATGCCTTAAAAAGCAATATGATAAGTGCCTAGATCCAAGGTACCACTTTCCACCTGTTGGTTTGTAAACGCTAAAAAAATGCTGTATTTAACTATATTTGAGCGATGGGGAAGCTGTGATGCAATTTACCTGAGGTCAGGCAGTAGTCTGAAGGAAAGGCTTGGAGCAGGAGTCAGACTGCCAAGTCCCTGAGCAGTGTGCCAGGCGCAAGCAGGGATCCTCCATCCCTTCTGTCCTTTCCTGGTTTTGTTTCCTCTTGCATTCCTAGGAAAAAATGAAAGAGGGGAAAATTAAATGCGGATTATAAGCTCCAGCATCTGTGCTAGGGGAGTCTGCAGCCAAGTGAAAGGTGGCTGAATTTTTTCCAGTATTGGCCGCTGATTCTTAAAGAACTTCTTATCACAGGGTGAACGGCTTCAGAAATCAGCCCAAGAGCTGATAGCTCACAGCTCTGAGCAAGAACAAGGGTCACTGTTCCTAATCTGAGATTTAATCAGTTTAATTTCAGTTATCAAAAAGCCATAAGGGAAGCCTGACATTTTTATATCTTTGCACTACTCCAGTGAAAGCTGCATCCGAGAGAAGACAGGAATTATATGTGGGTATGAGGTCTGTGTGATTCCCTTTTTAAAGCCTTCGGATGATCACATAGTGCACAAACCAAAGCCCTGAGTGCCTTGGTTATTTTATGTATGGATCGAGGCCATTATCAGTGAAATTAAGTCTGTGCATCCCGCCTGTCGGTGGGTTTGCACAATGGGCATGAAGGGGGCCAATCTAGCAAGGCTTATGAGAGAAATATTCATTTCTCTACGTGCTCTCAATAGGTGTTAATGCTGTGCTGAGGAGCTCTACTCATGGACTAGGCCTATTGTGTGAAATAATGGTCCAGTCATGAAGTGGAGAAAATATTCTCATCCCCAGCCTCAGGATGGGTATGTCTGCACTGCAGAGCTGAGATTGAGAGGGCTTCCAGCCAGCTGGCGTGGGGCAGCAGAGGCACCCTGGGAAGCCTCAGCCCCAGAAATCTGGCCCAGCGCTTCACATTCCCGGGGAGCATTGCGCCGATATCTGAACTGTCGTAAGTTAAAGCCAGCAGAAGTAGCTTTCCATTCACACCTTCAGTTTTCATGTCAACATGCTATAATGACACGAGGCAGCAGATGGATGCAGACTGGGAAGAATATTTGGACATATTAGGCAATGGGGATTGGTTCATTTAGCTCGCACGCCCCCACCATTACTCCAGCTGAGAGATCATGAGTCAGTGTCCCCAGCTACAAAGGACCAAACTGAAAGCTTCTCATAAGTGAGAAGCAAAATGTGTTTTGCCCAGGTTTATTGAACATTTTATTTAAACCACCACCTCCTGTCCCAGTCTGCAGAACTAAACCCTGCCATTATACATTACTGCTCCTATTCTGGTTGGGTTCACAGTCTTTCTGCTCCCTCTCAGAGACAGAGCTGACACCTTGCACCTCTGGGGAAGCGTTGAACGACAGGCATCCAGCTGAAATGCCATGTTACCAGCTAGAAGTAAAACATGCCTTTCAATCAGCTATGGGCCATGTTTCCCAAATGCTCTGGTATCTCCGGTCCCCTCTACTTTGTCTGTGAAACTATTACTTTGCATAATAGAAGGGAGAGACGCTCCGACCATCTGGTAGGCAACGCCATGTATAATTTAGGTTGCTTCACTCACTCTCCCATCAACAACAGGAACAGAGCTTCCTTCTTGTTTTCCTTGATCTCTTAGCCCTTTGCTAGAAATGCAAGGTCAAAAGCAGCTGTGGGGAGTAAACTGTATCCTGAACTGGGCTGCAGAGCTTTGAGGGAAGCCTCTGCTTGTGGTGAGACTCCTTCACAACCAGGTCATTTCCCGATTCTGCGTGAGCAAAGGGATAAAGAACTCGCTAAATCCCAGTCAGGAGAGGACAGCTGGTATCATCACATATGCAAATACCCCGTTACCCTCCAGGGGAACCTGGCTCCCCTCCAGCAAAGCCTGGGGACTGGGATCACATCATCTGGGCATTGCGCTCTGGGAAACCACCACCAAGGTCAATGTCACTGCAGTCAGCTGAGCAGCCCCCGCACGCATCCAGCAGGGCAGCTGTGAGGGAGGTGGACGAGTCCACTCATGTCCAGCATGGAGAGAGCTCCTGGGGCCAGCACAGAAGCTACATCATCCCCAAGGGAGCCCTCATTTCGGGGACCAAGCCACCTTTTTGTCCCCACTGGTGGTTCTCGTAGACAGAAACCTGCGCTAGGGAAACTACCGTTTGTTGCTATTCTTCTATGTCAAGAGGAATATCTCAGGCCTATCCAGACCTGCACTCCTTTTTATCCGCTCTTGGTGAGCACAGTCAGGTGGTTAAGGCCCTGATGCTGAAGTTTATGGCTTAAATCAATGGGATTATTCATGAGTTGAGAGATAACCATGTGCTTTTATACTTGGCTGGAATGGCGTCTAAAGCTGACAGCTGGGAGTCAAAAGCTCTGAGTCACCGGGTCCCTCCTCTCCTTCCTGTGTGACCAGTCTACCTGTGGCTGCTTCCTTGCCTGCCGCATAAGGAGGATGACAACTGCTTTTATCTGATGGTTACTTTCAAATGGCCCTAAAGGCCTCTTTTGGTCTGATGAAAATTCCATAGAAGCTGGACTAGCATGGAAGAGACAGGAGGACATTTAACTAATGAAAGCGTTGGAGCTCAGGAAGGCAATTACATCCTTTCTTCCTCCCCACGTTCCCACACAGGTTAATTGGCCATTGCTGCAAAATCTTCTACCAGCAGAGAGGAGTGGGAGGCTGTGAAAAGGCTGAGACAAGTCCCTCTGAGCTGGTGGAAGGCTCATGTGGGGTGGTGGTTTGGGTGCCTAGTACAGCAGATCGTTATGCTAGCAGGTTCCCAGCAGTAGTTACACCTTAAAAGAGGCCCCGTTCAATTAAAAACCGTGATCTTGATTCTGCAAACCTCTTCTTCGCATATGTGGTTTGTAAAACAAAAACATGCACAAAAGCTAGAGGGAAAGAAAGAGACAAAACAAGGGCCGAGTGCTTATATTTTACACCCCAACATACAGTAAGTCCCCAGGGAAGTGACTGAGAGGGCTTTCCGCATTTGGCATGTACACCTCTGAATAAAAGATGATTTTAAATATAGACTCCATCGATGCTCCTACTGTTCGTTTCCAGTGTCAGTCAGTACCGCCCTGGGATTTCTCTCCCCCTGGAGCTGGGCAAAGCAGGCAGGGCAGCATTGGCTCACGGCACGCAGTCAGTGCTGAGTTTTAGGAGAGACTTGCTGCCCAGGGAGCAAAAGGCTGAATGGATCAATGGCTGATGACCGGCACCTCTGCTTGGTCAAGTTGTCCCTTCGGCACCATTCCTGGGAGGAGAAGTTGCTCTTGCAACCCTGCTTTAGCGCACCCACGTTTTGGGGGGGAAGCTGGCTTTGACGTGCCTTAAAGATAGGCTAGTCTACACCTCCCTGTTGGTTAACAAGTCAAATAGGATCATCTGCTCGGATAGTGTGAGAAACCCCGTGCCGCGCAGCGTACAGCTGCTGTATCCATGTGAATGTGCAGGCTGAAACCCTGCAGAGGAACTGTGGGTGTCCTCCCAGCTGCCCTCTGCTTTTGCAGCATTTGCAAATACAATTGCTCTCACTTTCCGTTGATAGAAATCAAAAAGCAATTAAGAATCAAGCTCTTCCAATTGATAGGTCTCCTGAATTCGAAACATTTTTCATTCTTTGGCTGGTATCACTGCCTAGATTAGATTATTTTTTTTAAAGGGAAGATTAAAATAAACAGTATTTATGGTTTAATTATTTGAATGACTAAGAAGCTCCAGCTTTATTTTAACTTCACAGAGGACCGGGAGATGTTTTTAATGATATGTTTTACTCACATAGCATCTTTCATCCACGGATCTCAAACTGCTTTTCAAATAATTAAATAATCCTTGTACCTCTCTATGAGACAGTTATTATCTCTGATATTACTGATGGGTAAACAAAGGCACAAAGACGTCAAGGCACAAACTGTTTTCCAAATATTAATTAACTAATTCTCGCACCACTCTGTGAGACTGTTACTATCTCTGCTATTACCAATGGGTAAACTTAAGGCACAAATATGCAAGCAACTTGCCCGAGGCCGTGCAGGTGAGTCAGTAGCAGAGCTGAGAATAGCGTATGACCGGTCTAGGTCGTAGCTAATTGCTTCTAGCAAGTACTATGCTGTATTCCTGAAAATGGGCAATGCAAGCCCCTGCGTGAAGCCCAGCTGAAAGCAGCTGGGTTTCTGAAAATATTTCCTCCGGTCTGTCTTCACCCATTGGAGATCACATTTGCCCGCATCAGTTTGCAGCTTCTTTTGAACTCGTTGTGACTGGCAGAAGCCAACGTAACGATGATGGGCAATGGTTGGTTTAAAGTATCCGGGGAGTTTTGAGATACTCTGGTGATGGTGGCTGTCCAGCAGCACGCAATTTTTCTCGAGTTTATCCCTGTACCCATCCTGTGTGGCATTCTTAGGCCAGGAGAGCCCCAGACTCGGCCAGGCACAGGGTGCCACACACAGAGAGCGATGCCATCGCTCCTTTCTCCTCTGTCCAAGCCTGCAGCCCTGGAGCGAGCACGTGCCCCAGGGTAGCAGTGTAAGAGCGGGGCTGGCCCCAAGCACGCTACCACAAGCTGCTGTACGTGGGCGTGTGCTCCCCTCATTTATCCAGCTTCCTCCTTTGGGACGTGATAGGGTGTTATTTTTAAGGGTCCATGCAAGAGGTCTCTGGAGGAACACGGAGACCCTGCAGGCCAGGGCCCCTCACCAGCCCACCTTGCCTCCTTGCACAGCCTATCAGCTCAGACTTCAGCGTGCATTTATCCCGTGGAGCACGGGCTTTCTGCCCTCCCCATGAGGAAGAGAAAAAGCAAGGAAGCTGAAGGCACTCTCTGCCCTTAGGAAAGGTCTCCCCTTTCTATCCAGCCGTAGCGATTCTCCACGCAGGCACCTGAACCCTCACCACGCGCGCATCCCAGCTGAGCTATTTCAAACATGGGCTTGGCCTCATCAAATGCAGTCTCATTTCCACATGAAAGGGCTGGAGGAATATGAAGCCAGCTCATCTGTATTGATAAGAATTTGGCATTACTTTCCCTCAGTTATCTAAGCTTTCTGTGTACGTTAATCATAATGCAAAAACTGGGAGGGGGATGTGTCTTCTCAGCTGTCTTCCTTGAGCTCAGGCAATAATCTGGCAGTGGTTTATTTGTGTGTTCTTTTTTTTTGTTGTTGTTTTTTGTTTTTTCTTGGTTTTTTTTCCTAAACTTCCTTTTTCCAGTTCCACTCTGCGGGAGTCTGATTGTCCCTCCCCTCTGCAATTTGGATGCCTCACTCTTCTTGCTACAGCTCTGATGCAAGCGCTCTGCTGCCCTGTTTGCCAAACCTGGCATGAGTACCCACTGCTAGTCTAGACACCAGTCTAACTGTAGCGCTAATGCTAGGGTTTAACAGGCTGATCTCGGCATTTGTCATAGCTCTGCCCACGGTCATCGCTTTGATCTTTATCCTTGAAAACCACAGTCATTGACAAAGGTAAAATGAATTTCTGTCTTTGAAAGACTTTGATGGCATTCCCTTGTTTTGTTTTGTGATTTTTTTTTTCCTCCTCTCCTTTGCTCTTCCAGCTGAACTTCATCATGAAGCTTCTGATTATAGCTGCAGCTCCAGGACCAGATAGAGTTCATGCTTTCCTGCTTTCTGCCATACGGCTGTTTAAAAATCTAAGAGGGAAACCCTGCGACACTTCTGAGACAAACTGCCAGTGAGTGTAATGTAAACTTTAATGGGAATCGGGGACAGAGGGCCCTTAGGATTCGGTTTTGTACCTTCTTAAAAAAGTCAAACCAAAACAAAATCATCTTAAGTAGGGCTAAGTGCCAAAAGCAGGAGAGAATGAGAACTATTTGGTATTAGATTTCTCGTTTAAAATCTGTAGTCTGCCAAGTAGTACTATTTGCCTTCGTGTAGTACCTAGAGGTTGAGCTGAGACAAGGGCCTTCTATTAGACATTGTATAGACACGTTGTAAGAGATTGCCTCTGCCTGGAGGTGTTCATAATTTAAATAAACATGATGAGCAAATCGAGGATTACTAGCTCCATCTTCTAGATGGGGAGGTGAAGGCAAGGAGTGTACGCACCTTGTCCAAGGTCACACAGGGGACCTGAATTCATTGTAGGGCTCCAGGTTGCCTTTGTGGCGGTGATAATGTCATCTTTGCTGGTGAGCTGTTGGCCCCAAAAGTGGTGGCTGGGCCATCAGCACGCAGCTAGATAGCGGTGCCTCTTGTTTGCAACGATTTATGACGCTTTTCTCTGCTTGAGTTGCAGGGTTTGGCTCACTGAGGGGGAGTGCTACAGATCTCTTAGCAGCTCAGCCTCTGCTAGAGAAGAAGTCAGCGGCTGTTGAGCCAGACTTGTTTTTTTCAGAAGGTTATAAAAGCCAATTGTGAGATGTCTTATCCCTTTGAATTTACTGTAGGAGGCAATCTATATGAGGGACCTTCAGCAAGGTACTTCCACCAGCCTTGATGAATTTCAATGAAAACAGAAGGGGGGGGGGGGTGTGTCTTTCCACTGAGCCCAGAATAAGAGCAGGAATTTAAAGAGTTTGAGTTTGATATTATGCAGTGTAAAAGTAAATCAACTCAATAGAGGAGGCTTTGATGATGGGATATACACAGTGTGTTATTTTGACACCTGTAAAAGTCTTCCAAGGACTGGGGGTGAAATCCAGGTTCATTGAAGTCAATGGGATTTTTGCCATGGATGGCCGTGGGGCCAAGCTCTCTCCCTAAATGCTTGCACAGGACTCAGCAGCTGCTGGAGTGGAGGGCAGTACACCAGTGAATTACAACAGCTCAGGGAGGAGAAGTCCAAGAGGACTTATTGATGGTAGCGACTCTGAAAGCGCCAACAGTGATGTCCCGTCCCAAAGCCCATCCAGAATGGCTTTTGGGGTATCCAGTTCCTAGCTAGGAGAGGCCATTGTGAAAATGGGTTTTGTGACACAAACAAACAAACCTGCCTTCAAAGTGTCTGGCTCAAAACTGGAGCTGGCCAAAAATTTTCCTGTTGTCATATATTAATATCACATAAGCACATATACACACACACATAGTTGGCAACTAGAAAACTTTGTATATAGGTAGTATGTATATTTTAGATAGAAAGATGTGTATATACTCACATAGATATATATTCCTAACATCCATAAAATTGTATTTTCCTGTTTTTTCCAACTACTTCACCAGCTGATTCACAAATGCCAAATGTTGACACAATATGTTAAATAGAAATGTTGACGGTTTCCCATGGAGAGTTTTCTGCAGTCTCCGAGAAGCCCCACTCAACATTTCTTTTGAAATTCAAAGGAATTTGGTTAACGTTTTGCTGTTGCCCATTCCTGACTATTCTGAGTTCAGCCGGGACTGGAGGAGCACTTGATGAGTAAGGCTTTTTTGTTATTTACAGCCTCATCGAAACGATGAAGTAGCAGGAATCTCCTTGGAGAGCAATGTATCGCAGCATTTTTCAAGATTTCCAAATCAAAGATGACTTCTAAGGAGCAGTAATAAGGGGTAAGTAAGGAGGGTGTAATCCTGCAGCCAATCAAGCCAATGGCAAAAATCCCAATTTCTGCACAATATTCTTAATGGGGCCTCTGAAATTTTGGAGCTTCATACGGCTAAAAGGTCCTGTCCAAATTCAGTATGTGTGTGCCTTATAGAGGCATGACCCTAAAAAGAAGTGATGAAAAATGTCTATTTTAAAAACAAATATCCTTGTTTATAATGAGACTAAAGGGAAAATGAAGAATTCAGTACTTAATACTGATACCTGCCACTTGCAAAATCTCTCCACTACTAGAAACAAAACCTGTGAGAGTTTGGAAAATTTTGGTCACTCATTTTTTCCTCCTTTGCTTCCATTTCACTCACTGGTACCTCTGTCCAATAACAGCACTGACGATGCTAAATGTCATGAAGTGAAGTTTCTTCATGTACTAGTTCCAGGTGAGATGGCAACAGGAACAGCTATAATTCTTACCGAAACAGAACAAGACAAAAGAAGCATTTGTCAATGTTTTTGGATATAGTTGTTAGGTCCCAGGCACGGAGATTAGTCAGAGTACCCATAAATATCACCGTCATTGAACTCTGATTTCCAAGTTCTTTGCTCCAGATGCCCACCGGCTATGAAAAAAACCCCACCGAGTTCTGGCCGCCGGGCTATAACCTCTTTCTGGGCTTTGCTCAGTTCTTGGCACAAGGACTGGGGGTCCCCGCCGTGCAACTGGGAGAGCATTTCAGGAGGGGAAGCAAGAGGCACATCCCATGCGGTGGATCACCCAGTAGGAAAATGCCCCCACTCTAAATCCTACGGCACAGGTGACCTCCTCGAGCTTCATTCCCCTTGTCACAGGCCCCAGTCACACCGGTAGGAAGGGGTCAGTCCCCAGTGTGACAGAGCAGATGTGGAGGCTGGCAAACTACCCAGGGCAAGTGTCATAAATGCTTGGGCTAGTTTTTACTCTTCTCTGCATGCCTCTGTTGGAAACCAAGCTAGACAGATTGTTGTTCCCAATAAATACAGCAGTTCTGACACTGTCGTGTAAGAAAATCCAGTTTCCCAGAGAAAACCTCAGACAAAACAGCCAACCCAAGATATTTATCACTTTACGCTATGTTAATGCAAACAAAACCAATGCATGCTACAATAAATCCATTACTGCGTCTTACTAGAACAAACTGATATTCCCACATGACTAATTTCAAGCTGGAAGGGTTTGGGTTTGTTTTTTTTCTATTAATGCTTTTTTGTGATGGAGAAGGTATTTTTCAATTGAATGAAAAATTTTGCCTCCAAAACCATCCAGTTTCATTGAAAGATCTAGAGGTTTCAATGAGAAAAAACTAAGACCGGCAATTCAATTATTGCCTGAGTGAGAGGTTTCTGCAGTATTTTCCCCTCTCCCCATCACCTCAAAAACAAAAAAATAAAATATTAACTGAAAGAATAAAATCCATCTATGTCATCAACATTTTTAATGGGGGAGAGCAGTAGTCCCTGGCTACTTCCATCATTTACTCCTTATGCTTAAATCTGGTTTTGATCCGGGCCTAACTGCCATCAGCGGCTGCTCTACCCAGGACAGCAGCACCCCAAAGCCAGGCAGGGCTGGACTCTGAGTTGAGCTCAGACTCCGAGCAGACCGCTGCAGCTCAATGTCGTGTGTTAATAAAAGTAATAGTTATCTGCTTAGAGCCCATTGGCACCTATTTAAACCCAAAATCAGTTCGGCTGAGCTGGAAACGTTACCAACAACGATTCTCCTAGTGATGTGTATGAATGCGCAGAGTAGGACTCGGTGCAGTCAGACGCAGGCTGGGCCAGCACAGGAGAAAGTCCGCTGGATTTGCAGAAGTGAACAGAGCTCAGCATGTTGGGGTAGAGAAAAAGGACGGCTGAATGGCACCATTTAAGCCTCAAAGGAGAGCCCAAGTGCCAGCCAGCACAAGGAGATAAGGAGCACCCCCGGAGAAGGGTACAAAGGTAGCACTGATGAGCAGCGCTTGGCTTTGCTCCCACAAAGGTCACAGCTGGGTCCTCTGTTAACTTTTTCTCAACACAGCATTATTGAGTATTATACCCAGCTACTCGATAGTAATGTCTCCCTCCCACAGACCTTTCACAAGAAAATATAAGTATTTGACATCCCTGGCATAAGCAAAGACAGTTAAAGGCTCTGTTATCTTCTTTTATAAGCTGCAGAATTTGGCTATGAGTAGACAAAGGTCCCCGTCCAGCAAAGCATGTGGGTAGTATCACTCGTGAGTAAACTGATGCACACGCCTGCAAGATTTGTCTAAGCAGATCTCTGAAGGTGTGTCCTGGACTCAGCTTTCCTCTGGCTGGAAATACAAGTAATTGGTAAAAACGTGTCTACTCTGAATTTTAAGAAAATTATCTATATTACTACAAGGGGAAATTCTGCTTTATTACTGTTTCATTACCAGTATCCTTTTGCAGCTGAAGTTCCTGCGCACACATGCAGCAGCCAGATTTCTCAGACAACCAAATCTTAAGCGTGGCAAAGTTGTTCCCATTCACTTCGCTGTTTATTTTCAATCTCCCATCCTATCAGCTCGAATGAATTAAGGTGGGAGAAGGTAAAGCGACTAGAAGGGGCAGTTTTTAAGGCTGCACCGAGTGCAGAAAGAAGTAAGAAAATATCATAAATTTTATTTCATGCCTTCTTGCCAATTGTTAGAAATGTGCAGTCCATATGAATTCATATAACAAGGAGGGAAAACCAATAAAGATTTTGTGGTCTTAACTATAATGAATGTAGTTTGATATAGAGTCTGTTTTTCACTGCATGGCAAAATGAATCATAAAATACTGGACCTTGAAACTCCTGCATTTTTTAACAATAGCCTGGGGACAGTTTACAGTGTAATGAATTGTAATTAACCCACCTTCAAAATCTTTTATGAGTATTTTGCCAATTAGCTTCGCATGCTTGCTAATGACTCATGGCCAGCGCATGTCTTTACAGAGCAGGCTTTTACAGCACACGCTAGCCTGTTAAGTCAGCAGAAGTATGCAGGACGGTGAGGTAGACACAGGTAAGCCCCAACCAGTCCCAGCAACCTACATATTTCAACATTCAAAGAGCCCTTGCTGTTCTCGCAGACCCAAAATAACTGTAATAATGTATAGCGACGTCAAAAGGCTTTGGTTTCCGAAGGATTGTGAGGAATGCAAAGGGCTCAAGTCCTGACATCTGTTGTTACTTAGTACTAACATATATAATGCTGCTAATTGCTGAGCCATCTTTGTTTTCCTTACTTAGCACTAGGGTTAGAATTATTTTATTTTTGTGGTTCATGGCTTCCTGCCACTTGCAACACAAAGTCCACTCTAAAGAAAATAAAACAACTACCAGGCTGCCTACTAACAGTGTGTGGAGGGCTGGGGTTGTTTCTTCCCCCTCTTCTGTTTTCGGTTGTATTTTGTTGGTTGGGTGTTTTGTTTTTTTTTTTTTTTTTAACTAAAGAGGATGTAAGAAGAGACATTCCCCAAACAGACCCAGCAGAGCAGGGACCTGATCAATGTCACACCAAAAGGCCACATGGGCCAGTATCCCGTCTCCCAGTATCCCATCTCCCAGCATAAGCAGGAGGAGATGCAAGAGGAGGAAGCTCAAGGAAGAGGTTCAGCGCCATCCCTCCCCTGCTGTACCCTCCTCGCTTCAGGCAGTCCGTGGTTTATGGACTTCCCAAAGCAGAGGCTGCCTCCAAACCAGTGTGTTTTAACAGCCACCCATGGATCTAGCCTCCTCAAATGTTTTTGATCCCTTTCTTGAGCCATTTATAACTTTTGGCCTCCGCAACATCCTGTGGCAATGAGTTCCACAATTTAATTATGCTTTGTATGAAGAAGTACTTCCTTGTGTTGGTTTAAACCTTCTTGTATGACAGCGTTGTCGGGTCCCCTCTAATTCTTACAAGAAGCAGTGAACGACCAGTTTCTATTTGCCTTTTTCTATGTCAAATCATGACCTGACAGACCTTTACTGCACCTCCTGCTGTCGTCATCCCTTTCCACCCTGAAGACTCCTCATCTGCTTATTTTTCCATCTTTATGGAAGCTGTTGCCCATCTCTCTTCATCCTGAATGCTTTCCTTCCTGTGCTTTCTAGTTCAGCTCAACCCTTCTGGAGTTAGATGGCCAGAAAACACACTACCGTGGAGATGCAGTTTCATCCAGGAGTGCTATAATGATGGTTTCTGATTCGTTCCTGCCTCTTTGCCAATTCATTCTTAACGTGATAGTTGCCTCTTCTGATGGACTTCAAATGATATTTGCAGAGGCCTCCAAGCTCTCTTTGCTAAACGTAACATTTAGGGCTCGTCTATGTGGAAGTATAGTTAGGGTGAGTTTTCTGCACGTGCTCTGCTTTTGTTGACACTGCACTACATCAGTCATTTTATTGCCCAGCCACTCAGGATCATGAACTCTTTCGGCAGTGTTTTGTGGCCAGATTTAGTTTTACAATGCTGAATAATTTGCATCATCTGCAAAATTTCTCATCTCACTATTCATCCTTTTTTACCGGACTATTTATGAATATGTCTGAACGCTATCAAATTAGTATTTCAACGACCTCAGTTCTAAGTAATGCACAAAAACCTCTCTCTTGCACAAGGATGTGTGGCAGACATCCTAGCCAAAGCCTTGGGGGGACTCAACAGTAACCTCCCATGATAACGAACAGCGCTTTGTACCCATCTTCCAAAAAGACAGCTTTTAACTTCTTGTAACTTCAGGAAAGAACTTTCTTTTCTCATCTCTTATCATGAAGCCTTGTTGCAGACAGTTTTTAGGCATTTGTGTTTATTGGCATGACTCTCCTAACTCCTCTGAGCATGTTATCAATATTGAGTGGGTAAGCTGGAGGAATCAGTGATAAGAAGGCCCATCTGGTGTGTCAAGTATTTCATTCCACGGCCAGGGATATGTCATTTGTCGGTCTATTATTTTTAATAACTATCGGATCATCTGTCCCTGATGATCGTGGTTTCTCCATAAACCATGCAGACCATCAAACGGAGGGACCTCAAGTTGTTAAGAACGACTCAACTGCAACAACGGCTTTTTTTGCCAAATACAGCCTCACTTATGTTTGTTTATAGGTGAGCTGCACACCTTTTGCACTGAATTCCTATAGTTTTTCAGCCAAAACTACCAAATCTGTCCTTAATGCCCTATTGCAAGACACCACAGCATCCTGAGTGGTGGGCTTGGTTTGATGTGCCTGAACAATACCTATTGCTGCTCTCAGCTGCCCTCCTCTTGGGCAATTCGCATCTGAAATTGCCCTGCTTGCACACGCCAGCTGAAGAGCTTTTTCTCTTTACCGTACCCTGGTATAGAGCCAGTTCTCCTGCAGGATTAATGCTCACGGCAGTGTGAAACCCCACAGGGCAGTGAGCGTTGGCAAGCCATTTCCTTATTTCACAAAATATTGCCACGTCTCTGTTGTCCCGATCGTTCTCACTCTCCCGTCAGTCAGCTGTCCGAGTGGTTTAGCAGGAAGGGCCAAACTTGTGATAAACTTAACCTGCGACTTAACGTGTGCCTCATCCTAGAAAGCTGTGCATTGGTGAGGCATCCCTGAGGACAGTGACTCAGGTGTCCCCAGCTCTGTTGTGGTGCAGGACCTGCCACATGAAGTTATCATGAGCTTCTGAGCGTTACCCCTCTGGGTGTTGTTCCATGCACCGCTTTGCACCTGGAAAACCTGTTTGCTGGACATACAGGTAATCCACTGCAGAAAATTGTATCACAAACATGAGTGCCTGGTACTTAGAGAGAGCCTAACTGGAAGGAGAGCCAACCCTTACTGCAGGAATTGTGCAATTGTTGCTGTCAGTCTTCAGAGTTGAGCACCGTGTTTGGACCACAACTTTTTCCAAAGAAAAACTGCAACATCTACATATTCCAGAACACCACTGATCATGCTAGACTGACCTTAATTGCAATTGCAAATTTTCAACCTGTTTTTTTGCGCTTCTTAATTCAGTGGGAGCCTTGCCTGTACTGTGCAGGACTGGACCATCTGTGTATGTCCAGGTTATGGAAAAATATTATTTCTGTACCAAATGAGCTCACTATGTCCCCACGCTAAGGGGGACTGTATTTACGGTCCTGGCTACTTCTACACATAGTGTGGACTTTTCTTCACTGGGGGCCTAATCCCGAATCAGTTTAGTGGGATGGTGGCATTAAATTCAATCAGAGCAGGATAAGACCATGTGTTATTTTAGCCAATCTAACATGCCACAAAAAATGTGTTGAATCATTTATTTTTTTTTTAAACAAGAGAAGAATAAAACATATGGTTAGATAATCAGTGGGAATCACTAGACACCTCCACAGGAGAGTTGCAAGCATGGAAATAGTCATATACATATTTGAAGTTACACCACAGATTTCTTGGGTGGGTTTTTTTTTTTTTTGCCCTGCTACACTATGTCTGGACAAATAATTTGGATGTTGCTCACTCAGGTAATGTACTCCGAAATCATGTCGCCTGTGTTGCAAACAGAAGTGAAGGAGAGAACATTTCATTCCTGTCTAACACGAAGCAAAGTTCACAGCTGTGGCATTTCATTCCAAGCAACACCATTGCCTCTAACACAGCAAAGCATGTGTGTGTGTGTGGGGGGGGTTGCACTGAAATTACTGCTCTTCTGCCAAAGAGCTAAAGCAGGACTATTTTTTTTTTTTTTTTAACTTTTTTTTTCTCATTGACTCTAAAGTATAAAAGCAAGCACTGTTCCTATACTGCAATAGAAACTACACAGCCCGTTCGCTCTATGTAACACCAACATACTGCCGTGCTTGGAGCCATTATTTTTGTGCACAGTTGCAAAGAAAGGGAGGTCTAACGTGCTAACTGGATGGGAGGTGATGGAGGTGCAAAGGACTTTCAGACTGGCCAGCTAAATTTTCCCAGCAGATCTGTTCTGCGGCTATGTCTGTCCTTCATCAGCTGCGGGACAGTGAGCTGAAGCCAACCCAGGTGTAGTGAAGGTGGGCTAATGCTTACATCCTATCAAGACGGATAAAACCCCATCGCTGATTAACAGCTCTCTTCTTTATCTTCTTTAGCACTTAGCCTCTAAAACTTGGTGGAAATTCGAAAGACTGGAAGTGGCCATTGCATCCTTGAGTAAAAGGCTGTCCATTTTACAACCGGCCAATTCATGCATTTGCCTGTAAAGTCCATAGTAGCTCTTTGTTTAAATGCTCGCTCCTTAGTTAGGATTATTGACTGAAGTCTTTTATTCTTGACATCACCCTTTTTTTTAAAAAAAAACCCACCAAAACAGAACTACTTTCTCTGTGTTGACAAGCTGTATATGAAGCAGCTCCTCAAGCTGGGGCAGCATGGTGGCTCCCCTTGGGTCGGTAACACTCAACTAAGGACAGCTTCGGGAGAAGGTCTTGCTGTTAGCTGCTGTCGTCCTTGCATGCTATATCTGCCTGCTCCTGGGTAAGAAGAAGGTACGGGGCGGTTTTTGAGGCTGAGCAGTTGGGCAGGCACCTCCCCACCCAGGGGCACGTTTCTACCCTTTTCCTCACAGCGCGCCCTTCGGTTCCCACCCGCTCCCCACGCCGCACACGGGCAGGCTGAAGTGGGCCCGGCAGGAACGTGTTTTTGGGGAGCGCACAGCTTGTATTTACACTCAAGGAAGGTACCATGACAGCATTACAGCACCAGGCACTTTGATGGTGCCCATGCCTTAACCTCTCCAAAGAATACCCTTTCTGAGCAGCCCTCTGCGCTAACCTGGACATTTGAATGTGATATGGACAAATACACCCAGCAACTTCTCCCCTCTGATTTCCCCAAAAGCATTTAATTTCTTTGTTGTTACCCGCATTATTTTGATCTAAGCATGCATTTCTTAGACAGAAACATACTTTTTATACAATCCTTACTTTTTTCCCTGATAAGCAGTTTTTCTGATGTCCTTTTCCAAACCAAGAGTCATCTGCTAAGAGCCCACAGGCATGATTCCTGTTGGGCCTTGCAGCTAAAGCGAGAGAAGACTCACAGCAGCGGAGTGTTTGTGCTCACTACCACCAGTAGTCAGGAAACCTTCCTCTAATTCCAGCCTAAGTCCACCCATGGCAGTTTACATTATCTTTCTCGTACCACTGCACCCCTTTGCCTAAAGAGTTCTTCTTCACCTCCTTTAATTTTTAGCTATGACATATTTATAGGCAGAAATCTCAGCCATTGTGTTCCTCAACTCTTCCCTCCCAGTCTCCTCTCCCAAGACAGGCCCGCCTGTCTCATCATCTCATCACCACGCTTCTGCTATTGCTCCTGCTTCAGCTCATCTTGCTTGTTTCTTGGTGAGCAAAAAAAAAAAAACACACCACACCCAAACTGCACTGTCTTCAGGCTGAGCTCTCATCTGTGCCTGGTGCGCTGCCACTGTCTTGTCTGTCCCCTTAGGTTGCGCTTCCCTTTTCATGGCTACAACTGAGCTGGGTCTCAAAGTCACCCTGTGATTAAAGGACACCAAACTCTTCTTCCTCCCCAAGCAACTCTGAGTGCACAGCTTATTACAGAGTGTTTTCTTAGTAACATTTGCCAACTTTGTGGTGATTTGCATTAGCTACGGGCCTGGGCTCTCTTCTCCAAAAGAGCCAGGACTTTGCCAGTTGACACTAACTGAAGAACCAGCTCTCAGTATTCAATACATTTGGGGGGGGAATAAAAAAAGTAGCAAAAATAGAGACTGAGCTGCACCATGTCCTGATAAGCTATAGCACTACCAACCAACCCAGGGACTTCTCCTGCCAACTTGGAAACAAGATACGAACTAGAGTGTTTCTATTTTTGCATTAAAATGGAAACAGGTGGGAAGGACGCGTGGAATTTATCAAGCCAAAGAAATACTTTTTTTCATGTTAAAATTCAAATGGAATGGAAATTATAATCTTCCAGTGTTACTGTGGAGCTGCAATATGGGGTTTCCCCTTACTCAGCCTTTCGCAGTAAGGAACCAGCTGCAGCGGAGTTGGCGTTTTGGAGTTTGCTTCCTAACCCAATCTAACTCTCTCCTAGGTCTGCCCTATTTTGAATTATTACACCACCTGGCACAGGGGATGTTATCGACTCTGGAGAGAAGAGTCGAGTTTTGCAATAATTTTTTTATAGATTGCTAACTGAAAAATACGAACAAAAATGAACTGCTGGATAGCAGAAACCCGTGGTTTTCACTATCCCTACCTAATTTATTGCAGTGAACCTCCACTCCCACACTACGTCAGGTGCTTTGGCTCATCTCAGGTATTTACTGTGTGTCAGCACCAAGGTGGTGGGGTGGTGAGGAGACTGGAGCCACACCAAAGCTATGCATTTTGAACCCAATTGCTCCCACCCCCTTCCTACCTCCAGGTCAGAACAAGCACAACTGGAGCTGCCCAAAACCTGAGACAAGTGACCCGACTGAGGTGGAGCACGTGCCTGAGACAACTTACTAAAGCAAAACCCAAAGCCAAAAACTTTAAAAAATAAAGATGACATAGTATAAATGGGACAAACTTTACCATAAACACGTGGTAATTCATTGCTCAGAGGGTGGGACCATCTGCACCACTGGTTGGATAAATAGGTAATAAAACAGCTTGACAGATAATGTGAGAGGCTCTTGATTGCCTTCAATTACCCTTAATTATTTTTTAACTGTTTCCAGTAAATATCCCCAACCCTGTAATTATTTTAGAGCAGGAAAATATGTATTGATCCAAGTACTGAAAAGATGGCCAGCAACATTGCAATAGACTTTTTCAGCCATGTACAATCCCACCGAAATCAAATGGATTTGACTAACTGCCTTCGTTCAGCTCAGCAAACAGCCTAAAACCACGACCAGGGTCTGTCCTAGTCAAATGTCCTGTGTGGCCCATTTCACAGGACTACACAACTTCTGCGTGTCACGTGCCACAGACAGGAGGGCAGTGTGCTACTGGCTATAACCTCCTGGTCAAAATGAGCTTAAAAATGGATTCAAACATTTCTCCTTTACTCAAACTGCTTATAAGCAGCTTCTTTGCCTTTTAAATTTGAATGAAGAATACTTTTCTGTTATGCTAAGGTTTGGAGGGTTGGGGGAGAGAGAGCAATATATAGATATACTTTTTTTTTTTTTTTAACCGTTTCATGCTTCCTTGTGCTTCTTGGTTTAAGACAGAATCAGAAATCCAAAGAGCAAAGTATTTGCCAGAGCTCTATGGTTGAGAGGTCTTTGAACTCCTTAAAACCAGGAGGAGATGAAAAGCTCACAAGACAAGTTACTCTCTTGAGGCTCTCAGCCCAATTACCAGGAACCGAGGCAGGTTGAATGCATTCAGGGGGACGGACTGAGGGAGGAAACATTCAGGTACCTTTCAAATACGCAACCAAACAATCTGAGGTTTGCCTGTCACTTGTCTAGACACATGTTTCAAAAGGGAATAAAATAAAAGAAAGAAAAATACCCTGTCTGGCAATTCTTACCCTGTGATTGTTGCGCAGGCAAAAAGCTGGGTAATTCTCTTCAACTGAATAAACATAGGAGGGAGTCTGAGAGCAATTTGGCTCCAGAGCAAATATTGTTAGCGAATTCTTTGCACCTGCAATGGTCAGGGAAACGATAATACACCCTCTCCACGTCTTCCTATCCCGCGCTTTGGAAAGCAGCCACGTAGTATCTCACGTCTGCTACAGCGTCAATGTTTGCGAGGGCAGGGCTTCAGGCAAGGCCCTGCTGGTACGGTTACCGTGTGCTCCACAGCCCCATCCCGCGAAACCCACGCCTGTCTCAACATCGAGTAAATCTGACACCTCGTGACGGCGGCTCTGCCGCTGCCGGGGTCCCTGCAGCACCGCCCGCTGCTGCGGCAGAGATTCAGCTGGGACCGCACCAGCTTTGCACAGCACAGCCTGGCATCGTGGCACAACTTCACCGAGTTTGTCACAGCATTTATTGACTAAGCAGGTTAAAAAAAAAGAAAAAAAAAAAAGAAAAAAAAAAAGAAAAGTTAATGGCTTTGGCTGCCATAGCTTCTGGTACCGTTCTTCCAGCATAGGCACAGATATCCAGGAAAAACACACTTTTCCTAGTGTAATATGACTCGCCTTGGACTAGATTTTATTACTGGTACAGCATTAGGACCAAGGAGGGTTTAATCCTCTAGTGAGGAAGCATCCCCGTTCCAGCTGTGCCCTCAGCCCGCGCCGTCGGCAGCAGAGGCAGGCTGGAGATGGGAGCGTGGGGCAGCTCTGGTCCCACTGCGGCCATGGCAGCAGGAGGAGTCAGGAAACAGGGAAAACGGCTCAGTTCAGCCACCAGACCCTTCGGCTGGACCAGCAAGCCAGGGGCACGTCTGGGAACAGAAAAAGACAAATTTAGGCTCCTTCCACAACACAGGGAGGCATTTGAATCGCTACAATGGGTGAGAGATGATGATTTTTCTTGACTGTTTCTTGGGAAACATAGGTCTGAGGCTTGTCTATAAAATGGAGAGCTTTCCTATCCCCCTCTATCTTGTCACACTAGTGTGCAGCTAAGTACGGCCACCCACCACGAAGCAGGGGAGAGATGGAGCCAGCAAAGCAGAGAAACAACTGCACCACCATGGTGGAGGGAAAAGGCCCCCATTTGTGTGATGAGCTTCACACAGCTGGGCTGAAAAAGAAATGGAAGGGTTGGTGTCAGACTCACAGCGAGGAGCTACCTCCACTCCTGTCACTGATGGCCTCCTTGAACAGGGATTTGAGGACAAAGCAAATGGAAGGGATAAAGAAGAGACGAGATGTGGATAACGGTCTCCCCTGTTCCCAGCTCAGGCACACCAGCACAACGATGGCTGACACCCCAAGATATCATCTCTGTGTGTGTGCATAAATTTGAGTCCATCAGCACCATGCCTGCTCAGCTAACAGAGCCTCAAGACAAATAAAAAGCGGGGGATAAATTGTAATATTTGTAATATTTTCAAATATTTCTGCTCTTAAAGTATTTTTTCACTGGAAGAATGTTAGGCAGAAATGTAATTGCCTTATAAAGAGTTCTTGCATCACTCCTGGAGATTGAATTCAGTCCTGAGTCATAAGTTACCGGTTTTATGCTACTATTTGAAGATATTTCACTGTATTTCCCTGCATTTTTAGTAACTGCTGTGCTGCTTTCTTGTGTAGAGAACTTTTCAAGTTATTTGTATTTATCAAAAGCACAGAAAAAATGGGCAAGCTCTGTATTCCACTGGTATGGTTCGTCCTCAGTACACCAAACTGTTAGCATTGTAATTTGCCATCCTGCATCGCACTAGCCCTAGAATTCAGCCATTTAGTCCTGTACGAAGCCCAATAATTTGCATTTAAAACAACTACGCCACACCTCTTGGCTGTTCCCCCTATAAAGCCCTGGACCAACAGCTGCTGTGGGTTTATCAGGAGGTGAATGAGCCCTGGGCAAGCACACATAGTTCAACGGGCTAGTAGTGAATTAGCCTCGCTCACTTGCAGCTCCCAAACTCCCACACAGTAAAAATGAGCTTCATCTCCATGGGAAGTTTTATAGTGTGAGGCACTCACTGCATAACGCACTCACTGCATTAGAAGATTATCTTTTTTAAAAAAATTATACACACACAGGAGTGCTGCGGTCATGCCTGGCCCATGTTTTTGATAAGCTGTATCAATCATTTTCCTCCATCTCTGCATCAGCAGGCAGGATTAAGAACAGGTGACAACAAAGCAGTTTGGGCTCTCTCTGGGAAATAAACGCTCGGTAAAGAAGAGAAAATCTCACCATGATGTGAAGAGAGCGATCAGATTATTAGGCAAGAGAACAAAAAGAGCAGATGACACTGAGTTACAGAGCCCAAATTCAAAGGAATTATGCCAATTTCTGTTAGCAAAGTAGCTGTAAAGACTACCAAATACTTCCTTAAGATTACTAAGCATATTAACTGATAATTATTAATATCTGCCCATGAAAATTAACCCCCTACAGCAGCACAATTTAATCACTGCAAATTCAGGTTGGCAGAAAAAGCATTCTGGTTTTTGTATCACTTGACTGAGCTTAGTAAATGAAAACACAGGAGGTTTGGTTGATCCTCCACAAAGCTTTTGGGACATGACACGATCAGAAAGGAGCAGGACAGTCTTGTGATCAGGTTTCAATTGCAAGATAGTCCCGTGCACTAAACTGGACTTGTGAGCTGTGCTGCTTCCAAGCCCAGTTGTGCCACGTCTTTGCTGTGGTGGGTAATGAAACCCCTTGACTCCGAGATGAGCGTAATCCCTCTTTGCCTATTTTGTCCATTCGGACAAGGAGAGGGCCTGCCCTGGCAAGGTACGAATGCAGCAGCACACAAATAATTCAGGAATGAACCTGACCAAAACCTGATGTTTTTTGCTCAAATAAGGGTGACATGGAAGGCTCTCCCCCAAACCCCAATGCATCCGAAAGCGTTTTGCTCCTCTCGCCACACTAGCAGACCCAATCAGCCCCAGTAATCTTATCCACCCTGGTAAACCCAACCATTAATTTCTGCTGAAGACATATTCCCCACAGAGGCACACAGTAAAGCGCTCAAGCGTCCCAAGCCAGCCTTGTACCGTTGCCCTAAAGGAGCAGCCCCATTAGCAGAGCCTCTGTTATATTCAGCCCAGACTTCCTAACAGTATCACATCATAAAACCATCATGCATCTGGCCCAAATTTAAGGCACAGTTGGCAGCATTTGATACAAGAAAGAAACCAAGGACTGAATTAGTATCCCACGAGGTGGGTTTTTTTCAAGTCGCAGATGAAGTGCAGAGCCATGTGGAGAAGTCCTCCATACGCCTACTAACCCTTCTCAAACGAAAGAAGGGCTGTCTAGGTTTTATGTTCTTTGAAAATACCACTTCATTACCTCGCCTTTTTTTGTTGCCAGGAGAGGTTAGCAAAATTACTGAGGGATGAAACATTCTTGAAACATTCTTTCTGGATCATCAAACAGGATTAGCATATGAATTACACTGGGTGGTGCAGCACACCTGAAGGAGACGGGCGGTGGGACCCTACGCTCACCTCGTCCTTCCCTTACGTTTACAAGGCGGAATGGCAGTACGTGGTGTGTGCGTGCACGCGTGGCTTGTTGGTCGCTGACTTCAGTTTTTGGAGGGGAGGAAAAGGGAAAAAACAACCGAATGAAAGTGCTTGCTGCTGAGGGCTGCCTGAACGATGGTGTTGCAGTGTGCTGCTCCTCAGCGCTTACATGGAGTCTTGGTTTTGGCAGAGGCTTGGCAAGTGCCGCTCCAGCCATGCCATGAGTGCTATACACAGTTAGAAATCCTCACCACACATGCCCGAAGGGACTTGCTTAGCTGCAGAAGGGCCAGGTAAGACAGCAGGCCAGAGCTACATGCTTTGGAGAAGCTCAGCTCTCGCCGGTCCTTTACCTCCTCTCTGGGAAAGTCCACGCTCCTTTGCGGCACACCAACATGACAACCAAGCGGTTATAACCTTCAGCAGGCAATAGCTTGGTCTGTCGACCCCTATGAAAAACAGTGTTTCCAGCTCCTCACCAGATAAGCACTCTTTCTACTGATTTTTTTTTTAACTCATCAATAAACTGCACAGGTTATCAAGAACCTCCACATTTTACCTAGCACAGGATCCCACCAACCTTTGCTCTTCCAATGACCCGGGCTGGCAGGGCTGCCTCACTTACTGTTACCGGTGTTCTCAGGGTGTAGGTTTTTTCCTGCTTTTTGTCTTTACTTTTTCATCTGCTGCCACTAGCGGGTTACAAAAATAAAGCCCTGCACACATCTATGCATAAGAATAATAACCTGTCATGTAAAATGCATTTTACAACTGCACACAGATCACAATCAGAAACTGCTGTTGCAGAACAAGATGGCACGGTAAGTTTATTCTTCTGGGTTAATATTTCTGATAGGCACATGAAAACCAAACCAGCCCAAGCCAGCGTCTCTGCTGTGTTCAGTCAGTGCTGTTCCCTGGGTACTGGGCCACGTTTGGGTTTGGTGGGGGAAGTCTGTAAACTCAACACAGAAGAAAAATCACCTTTATTAAGATAGCCCACACACAACTTAGCAACAGCCGGTTCCAACTTCAACCACATCAGATCAACCATCGGTTTGAAATTTCAGGGTGAACATCACATCTCCCAACCAGTACTGTGGGGTATCTGTGCGAAATGTCCTCCACCCTCAGCTTCTTTTTTTGCCTGAAAGCATTCATTAGTGAACTGAGCAGGACTGTTCCAGGTGCGGGGACCTGGTGCAGCCTCAGTACTTCATGCCAAACATCCACATCCTCCCGCGAGTCTCCAGGTATCAACAGGGACATGGGAGACTGAGCCTTGTCAAATAGGAGGCAACAGTAAAATAAATGCAGCGAAACATCACGTTGTACTCTAGCAACTCATTTAACTACATCAATTAATGATTTTAAAACTTTGAATTCTCATTCAGTCCAAGGTTCAGGCTCAATTGTTTGTCCTTGTGCAAACTGCAGGGTTTGGTTCTCCCTATCTTTGTATTTACAGTAACATATCTACTCTACAGTCCGAGTGAGCACTGAACAACAGGAAAGCAGGGATCACCAGGGATAGGACAGCTAAAAGACATGAATAAGACGGAGGCCAAATTCACAAGTGATGTCAACCAGAGTCTCCCTGTTGCTTCCAATCACCAACTGGAAAACAGGGACCATAAACCACATCATCCTCCTCCTTTCTTCTGTCTGCTTTGTGTATTTTTACAGTATAAACACTTCAGGATAGGGATTGTCTTTTATATATACACGCATATCACCCAGCGCAAAAGTTCCCAAACTGTGCTCAAGGCTTGAGACTGTACTGCAATAGTAATTACTTGATTTCAAGGGTTTAATTCCGGTGCACCAGCTCTCCAGTGCTGTCCGAGATGGTATTGCGAATTACTGCTGCCCAACGAGAGAAGAAAAGCACTGATTAATCTACAGCATTTTTCACCATTTTGTTATTTTTTAGTATCTCGCTTCTCTTTACTAAATGGTCTAGCAAGTTCCCTTGCTGATTAGAATTATTTAGATTGCCCTAGCAGCCCAAAGCATTTATGGTCATTGTAATTTAAATCTCTTTGTTATAGTCTTCAGAATCTCCTGAAAATAGAAAGTAAAACTAATGGGAAACACAAATGTTTTGTAGATTATATGCATGTCTTTAAGCGGTAGTAGCCAGCTAAGCAGAAGGTAAGGGAAAAAAGCAGAGATCAAAATCTAGGTCAGAACAACTGCTGGACAAGAGCCCACGCTGTCAAGTCCCAGGCCTCCCACAAGAGAAAGAACGAAGGGAAAAAAAAAAAGGAAATAATGTCTTTTTTTTTAAAGGAGGAATAATGGCCTTTTCAAACATCCCATATTA
Organism: Nipponia nippon; assembly: GCF_047370975.1. Classification (NCBI taxonomy): domain Eukaryota; kingdom Metazoa; phylum Chordata; class Aves; order Pelecaniformes; family Threskiornithidae; genus Nipponia; species Nipponia nippon. The sequence goes on along the minus strand of NW_028262358.1, from coordinate 5,042,862 downwards.
TGGAAAAAAGACATTTCGGAAATACTATTGCTCCATACCGTCTGTTTCTAGGACAACCGTTATTAGCCACTAATTTTACAGATGCTTCGTTACTTGTGTCGCCGGCTTGTGCTTGCCCTGCCCTGCCTCTCCTTCAGTCCCAGCCTCTCCTCTGGCTTGCTGCTCCCCAGTGCACGGCTCACCTGCTCCAGATGCAGGAGAGACAGAGAAGACCAAGCCCCATACTCTGCTCATTCCCCACAAAAACAAAACGAAAAAACCCTCCCTTCCCTCCAGAGCAGCCAGGCTCTCGTGTTCCCATCCACGGGTGGTCACCAGCAGCAGGACCTGTTTGCACTCCATATGCTCTTCTCTCTCTCATTTTTTAATAAGCTGTAAGCACGCTAGCTCTTTTGTCAGATCCTAAGTATTTAGGCACTGCAGATTTTAGACCACTTAACCCCATTGCAAAGGGAAAGCTAGTTTTATGGCTACAGCACAGGATTGCCCACAGGAAGGCTGTCAGGACCCCGGCAATCTCCATGGGGAAGGGTGCAGGTTACCAGTGTCAGTAAAGGCAAAGCCCAGACACCAGCCCACGCCTCTGCCATGCCCGCCTCTGCCATGCCCACCTCTGCCTACGGTTGAAAGCATCATTAAATGCAAGTGCTGGCTTTTCAGGTGAGAAGACAACAGCCACAGCCATTTAAGACAGGTTAATGCTTCACTGAAGTCATGTCCTTAGGCTACATTTTTTCAAAAGCAGCAGTGTTATTTTAAAAGCTTCACTTTCAGAAGTAACTTAAGTACTTAAATGGTAAGTCTTACTGGCTTACAGCGAGGTTTACACCCTTAACTGTCTTAAGTTACTCTTGAAACAGGCTCTAGGCTCCAGCCATTTCGCTGCTTGTCTGATTGAGCTACCAGATCTTCAGGACAGGGTCTGTTGTCTCTCACTCCATGAGGTTGGGTTTTTACGCCCATGCCTAAATCACCGACATCTGTGGGTGCCAACGTGAAGCAAGAGCTGGCCTTTTTATTGTGGGGCTGACACTGCGTTCCTCGTGGAGTTAAAGCTCCCTTTACTTTTGAAAGACGCAAAGAAAAGCAGCCCACCATCTTGTTGCCACATCATTCTCCATAGGAGATTTGACTTGACACTCACAAAATACCAGTATTTATGAGAGAAACTGGCCACACCATGATCATAAGAACATACCAACATTGTAGTTCCCCACCCTTTGATCTTGGCTCTTTAATGATTAATTAGTGCTAAAGTACTGGACAAATACCTCACTTGAGGCAGTTTAAAGCTTCTCTTTGTATAGATGAAAACTATGAGTCACATAAAAGGATAACCCGGAAACGCAAGACCAAGAGGGTAAGATTAAAGCAGAAGCCTCTGTTCACATGCAGATGTTTGCCCAACAGGACAAACTGGAGAATCTGTTCGGCTTTAGGGACTGTTTCCATTAAACGGCCTAGATTTTCCAGTCCACGACTTGCACCGCAAGAAAGGCTAACTGTCAACGTGGAGGGAAATTCATCCCTTAGAAAGATACGCACGTGCTTAAGGAGGTGTGAGCTTTAAAGAAACATCACATCCTATGGCAATTTGCAGAAAAGTAATCCTTGCCTCGAGCGTTTGAAGAGAAGCCATTTCCCGCTTCTGCTGTCGCAGCTGTGTGTTTAAATGCTTCCAAATATGCTTCGGGGTGTAAGTCCTACTACCAACAGTGCTCAGGACAAAGCATAACATGGGAGGGAAAGCCTTTCCTTCCTTAATCCTGCAGAGTTTACATGTACCGCACCAAAAATCTGGTGCCGACCTTATCAAAGGCAACGTACCCAGTTACAACACTGGCTCTCACCCTTCTTGTTTGGCCAACTGTCCATCCCTGTGCATGCAAACATTCAGGGATGCAGAAGACGACAAGAACACTCAATCTAATCAGAAATGGTTTATGTGCCTCCTCAGCCAAAAACGACTGCAATGTGGAGATGCCAAAGACGCCATAACACCAATAACAGTTTGGATACTTGGCACCTCCATCACCCCGGCCGCAGCCAGGCTATCGAACCTCAGAAGCCGGCACCATCCATTATGGCACAGCCTGGAGTCCAGCGGAGCAGAGGACCTGGAGGTATACACACAGCACACAGCACCGGAGGAACAATGTCATTTGGCCCGATTTTGAATCTAACTGATACACAACTAAATGCTGTGACATTTTCCGGGAATATTTTTTTCTTTTATATGTTGTGTTCCATAAACATATCCACAATAGCAAAATTTTGGTCTTCTGAATGGGGAAGAAAACAAACCGCGATATAGCTGGCTTTCTCACAGGGACGGAAATTCCAGTTTTCGCATCCAGTTTGCCAGTGATTTTAGGATTCATTTCTCCACACATTCAATGTTTCCATCCATAGCATGGGTGTGGGATAACCCTTAACTGATTTGCTTTGAGATCATCACATCAAAGGTGCCCTTGAAGTACAGATCATTAGTGTTGTATTGGCAGTAAGCAGATTTTAATATTAACTAGCAGAGCTACTGGAAGTGCTCTTGGTGGAACCTGAAAGGCAGAAGCATTGGCTGGACTTTGCGTTCATTACAAAAATTGAAACTGAGCACAGGTCCAGTGAAAGGGCAGCTAAACCTCTGAGGTGAATCACAGCCCATGGTTAGGTAACCTAGGGGAAAGGCCAAATATATTATTATACACCCGCGTCACATGAAACAGGAAAATTCTTTAATGGTTTTGACATCCAAAACCACTTGGCTTTAGATGAATTCCACACAACCCCCAAATTGAATCAAAATCTGAGGTAGGAATACAGAATTCATAGCCTGTGTAATGACAGATCTCTGCTCCCAGAGCTTTGATCCTATCCTGGTTAAAGCTGAAGAGAAAGGTTGATATAAATAGCATTAGCTAGAAAATAAGAACTCCAGCTAGGAGGATTTGTGAGCATGCAACATTAGCTGTGCTGTGAGTTTTTGAGAGAGCAAGGATCCCCTCTTCCCTCAAAACAGGACATTTGCCTGGGAGAGGTGGAAACCCAAGGCCAAGCTGCTGATCTCGGTCAAGCAGAGACCCTGAATTCCCACGTAAACGGGCATGTCAGACACCAGGCTGGTGCCTACTCATCCACAGAAATATAGGGCTAAGAAAGGGTGCATCCATCTGCTTGTGTGTATCTGTCTGTCTATCCCTTCTTTTCCTCTCCGCCCTCTATTCCCTCTTGGACTAAAGACTTTATCCCTCCAAACAACCTGTCAAAAACCAGACTACTTCTAGGCAAAATTTCATCTCGATCGATGAGAAATTCAGCATTTTCTAAAGACAAGAGAAAGAAAGATGCTTAAAAAGTCTAGGACTAAATACTTGAAGAACCTTATTATTATGTACACAACAGCAGCTGCTAGAGCTCCCAAACTTGGATGAAAATTGCAGGATGGAAAATGCAATGCACAGGTTAATAACAAGCAGTCGTCCTGCACTGCAAACTAAACAAAGCAAACAAGCCAAGGGAGAAGAGTACAGGGAGACATGAAGTTATGCACAACATCAGCCAGTGGCTTTTGTATCTCCCTCATCACAGACAAGGAGCTCTGTCACTCACCAAAGAATCTGCAGAAGAAACAGTCACCTCCAAGCCTGATTAACACCTTACAAAAGCACAAGATGCCTGTACAGAGCAGACGCGGCTTTTGGAGGAGGAGGGCAACGATGAGGGACACCCGCAAAGGTGGGTGGCAGCACAAGGACTGTGCAGGGTGTGCTCACCTTGTCCTGGCAGGTCATGGCTGCTTGCAGTAGTCAGGGGAGGCCACCAGCTTGATCCGCTTCCAGCTCTCCTGGCTACAAGGAGCTGACGGGGCAATGTCTCCTGGCCAGGAGTTGGCCTTTGGAGCAGGGTTGTGCATGGAGCCCAGCATCAGCCCCATTGCTTGTTGCCTGCGCTTCCAAGCCACCCATTCCCATCTTGCCTTGGTAGCTCCTTCACTGAGTGCGACCTGAGCTTTGGGTCTGGAGTGAAACCTGAAGTCTTGGCAAATTCCTCATTCTTCTGGATTTCAAAGAGGACATCTCTGCGGGTCTGGGAGTCAATACTGAAAACTGGCCACTGCTAATAAAACACGAGTGCTTTGCCCTGAAAATAGTGAGCGGCACATACAGAACTGGAGTAAACAGAGACAACACTTCTTAATTCAGCTCTGAGCACTGTTTACCCCTTAGGATATCCAATGTTAATGTTTCCTTCCAGGGGTAACTACTAGGAGATATCCACACATCTGCCTGGCTTGCAAGGATGTCAGGAGAAAAGCTCTCCACAAAGAGCTGTATTTTACATCACACCCTAAATGCAGGAAGCCTCAGGGCTTTGGCATACCTTTGTGAGGAGCAAATTCCTAAGTCGAGGGCTCTCTCTGCGCAGGAACACCCTATCCTCCAGCATCGACACACTTAATCCACAGCCCCATCAGCCAGAACTTCCCACCACCCACAATTCCTGGGTGATGGAGTGAATTCTGTTTACACCCAGATACACCACTGGCAACCAACTAATTACTTTGGTGGAGCCCAGCAGCAAAAGCAATGGAGCGAGATTCAAAGAGAGGCATTTGTGGCTGTGTCACACCGGCACATTTTTCAGTGCTGTAGTTCCCACCTCTCCCTTTCTCTCTCAAAAGGAGAAATAAAAAAGAGTGATTGCATGCCTAGCACATTCATGAAGTGCTCTGAGACTTATAACTGAAAGCCTGGATCCACTTATTATTTTTCTTTTCAGAACTTAATAAACTGGGATCTGCCGGTATTTCCAGACACAAAATCCAAACACTGAGTCTTTAGCTCAGTTTTGCAGTTCTGGTGTTTCATATTCTAGGTGTTCTTGCGTGTTTCCTTGTTACAATTTCAATTGAATAGTCCTCTTTTTTTGTCCTGGTTCTCTTCAAGAGATTTATCAGAACAATCCAGACTGGTTTTGTAAATTTAAGTGCATATTGATGAGGCAAGATAGCCTCTCACCTGGACACAATTTTTAGAAGCGGGGGGGGACTGCATTTTCATTTATTTTTTTTAGGCTCATTCCAAAAAGAAAGCCAACCCTGCCTTACTTTGGACAGGTGGAGGAGAAAAATAGATATTTCTCTAAACAGATATGTACCAAGACATGTGCTGCAGAACCAGGTTCATTTTGTCTGGTAGAAGGCTCTGGAGTGTCTGAAAAAAACAGAAGGAAAGACCCCCAGACCCATCAAGAACAAAACCAGGAAAACCACGGCTGTGGTGGACCTGATGCTGGGAAGACACTGCAGGCGTTTCCTCACCAGTTCCACACCTGTGGTACCAGAGGTCTCAACAGCAACCTGCCAGAAGGTACCGTGGGCTACCCAAAAAACCCAGTCTGAGAGGCAAGAGGTGCATTCGAAACACTCCTGCCCTGTCATACCGGCCAGAGCCCACTCCCTGTTTCGAACACCCCGTGTGCAGATGTCGGCGGGGAGCAGCGCGTTCCCTTGGGGCTGCGGCAGGCGGACTGGTTTGGTGACTGTTTCATTTGCTTTTCCCTGGCCCCCGCATGCCAGGTGCTGCCCCTCTTAAACCTGATCTCTCCCCGTGGTGCTGTGCCCCATCCTGCCTTCCTGCACAACAGCGCAAGAGGCTTCTGCGTTTTCGTTATGATCAAGAGAAGAAAGATAATCTTATGGCTGCAGGTAAGGATTAGAGGTTGCTACCTGTGTCCTATTTTGGGCTATGCTGTTGGGCAATTTATTTAAGCTTTCCATACTGCCTTGTAAAGAAACTTTACATTTGGAGATGAGGAAATTGTCATACTTCCTTCGCCCTTAGAATTAAGTATCTGTCAATTCTTTGCGAGACGCAAAGGGATCAAAATCCCATACAAACACGCCTGCAGAAGCTTTTCACTGGATTCTGTACCTAGAGGGTCTCATTGAAATGCAAATATCTGGCCCTTCTCAATTAAACAAGGTACTTGTTCCTACACCTCCAATAACCTGAGCCAAAGGAAGTGGAACAGTCTCTATGGAAATAACCAACCTATTCAAAACTCCGTCTATTAAAACTAATACCTTTCATTGCACCTGGAAAGGAGTTGCCGATGGCAAAGCACCCGTGTAGCACGAAGCCAGAGGGAAGTGCCTCTCGACAAGCGCGTTTCTGTGCTGTCGCAAGATCTCAGGAGCGCTCGAGAGGGACCAGCATGGCTATAACCTGCCCTGAGCTGGCAGAGGAGATGGAGGACACCAAGCACCGCAGGTGAAGGGAGCAGCCACAGCTATCATCGCTCTCTCAACAGTAAAAGCTAATGCTGTTAAAACCGCTTCATCCCTCCGTGAACACCGGTGGTGCGGCTGAAGCCTGCCTACAGAAACCCTGAGATAGGAAAAAAAATCTGCTTTCTGTCTCCTGTCATCAAGGCTGTGTCAGAAAACGATTTGCCTGTGTATTTATCTAAAACACAAAGGCAGTACATGGATGCGGCTCTGCTGATCCCATTTTAGCCCATTTAAGAGTCCAGCCAACAAAACCACTTTGGGGTCAACTTATTCCTGGAAGAGCGTGTGGGGCACTGACCACAACATCGCAAAGGAAAGTCACCGCTGTTTTGCAAAACCTGGGCTCATTTTTTCCAACCAGTGTCCCATTTCAGCTATAGAAAAATTGATGTCTAAAGGTGCAAATACCATTTTTTTGTCAGTGTAACAACAAACAATACAGAGTTGTAGCTCATTTAATTAAAGGAGCTAATTTCCCTCAATTGTCTGTTACGGCATCACACAGGTGTTCCATTTCAGAGCATATTAGTACATGGTGCTCTAAGCCTAAAAGCTAATTTTTAACTTAACCTAATAATGTCAGTAATAATGACCTGTGATTACTGCCATGTGAATCAGAACCTATGATACTTAAAATAATTAGCATCAAAGCCTAACTAGTAGCTTGCTAAATTCATTATCAGCCATAAACCATCAGCACTGAATTGAACTTCAAATTGAATGTTGGCATGGGCTCCCCGCACCTGTTGGAGGCAGCTTTTTAACAAATTCAATTTGGAAACATAGTTAAAGTTTTGGTCACCAGTCTTTTCTTGAACGAAGAAACTGTGGTATTAGCACAAAATACAATTTGATTAAAAACAACGAGCTATTTTATGTGGTCCCCGTTGTGTTTGGAGCACACGTTCCCCCAGACTGGAGAATTGCTACAGGAATTACTACACCGACCCAAACCCGTGGCCAATGAAGCCCATTAACCTCTTAGTGATCATCACTGGGGCCTTCAGAGGGTGACAGCAAACAAGCTGGCTTAAAAAAGCAAAGCAAGCTTGGGTAAGCCTTGGCACGGAAGATTCCTCAATGCCTCTTCACCCCAAGACATTATCCCCATACTTTTTACACCCCCTTCTTGACATCTGACCAAGGTCAGATGGAGACTCAGCTGCCCTCTGTCTCTGGAAAGCAGATGCCCATTTCTTAGGAGGTGACTGGTCACTCTTGGAGAGCTGGCAAGTGAAGAAGTAAGAATAGAGGCTCAGAGCCCTGCTTTCACCAGGGACTAGCTCAGATCACTAGCTCCCCTCTAATACCTAAAGGAGAAACATAAACCTTTCTCAAAACACAGTCAACAGCAACGAAGGAGAGAGAAGGGCTTTGAAGTGTAGCTCTTCCTCTTGGGTAAAGTGGGAAGAGGTGGGATCACAGCAAGTGCCTATGAGCAGCCAGTAATTACGGATGTGAAAGTGGGATGACTTGGAGGAGGTCAGGAGCCCTTGGCTCCCTCACTAGCGTATGGTTCGTAGACTTTTCCCCAGGGACCCTCCAGCTTGCCCATAACTATTTTGTGGCTAACGCGTCTGTTGCTAATAGCTGCAAGTCTCATTTGATGCTCAACATCCACCACCACAATGGAGGGGTTTGGAGGCCGCACCCTACCCCTGACCAACGGGCGCACGCATGCCACCGAGGTTGGTGGCTGCAGCATCCATGCCAGCAACCTCAGCTGGGAACCAGAGAAGAAACCAGAGGTGAAGGCCGCCCTAAACCGGCAGGAATCACTTATCCTGTACGTGTGCCATGGAGCAGAACAACCAGAACACCAGTACCTGAGTAATAAAACAATATTTCATGTATTACTAACAGGTAGGATAGCTGCACTCATGAAACATTTGTAGTTGTTATTAATATCTGTTGAGTCCAAGCTGAGACCTGAAGCTCAGTCTGCACTTGAACCTTCTCCAGATACTCAGATTTCCTGATGTAGATCTGCCTGACAAAAACCAACAACAACAATGGCCTGAAAACACGCTGTTGATTTAGAGAAGAATTTCCTCCTCACATCCAGGAAAGTTCAGAGAAGAAAATTGCTCGACTGGGATGTATAGCTGTTAATACCTTCTCACAAGCTTTCCCACCCACAGAACGAATAGCAAAAACCAGTTGGCTTTGGGGTATAAACCAAATTAGAAACAGGGAAGGGAAACGTACCAAGTACCCACAAGGCGTTTGGCTAAAGAACTGTGATGCTTCTGAATATTTGACTTGCTATTCCCCCCACAGAAAATCAGAGAGAGACCAAAGCCTGAACATTCAACTGCTTTTAAAAATGCTACTTTAGGCCTTTAAGCCAATTTGGGAGATTTTGAAAATTTTGTCCTGATGCAACAAAAAAAAAAAAAATCTCTGGTCCCAATCACATTGGAAGTCAGATGTCCTAAATGTCCTCTTTCTCCTCTTTATCCCAGCTGCCCCATTATCACAGCCCGATGTGGGCAAGTCTCTCTAAGACCAGTCATGGTCAGTACCTGGGAGGACGATCCTTAAGGAAAAAAAAATCTCCTGGACTGAAAAAGTTAGAAAATATTTTTGGTGACTTGATAAAGATCCCGTAGATCATTCCCGGTTTCTTAGGGCATAGCATTGCTACAGGAGGCTCCTGCTGCGCTGTAAAAGGCTTCCTGAGATCTCTCGCGTTCATGACAGATCCCAGAGGAGGTTTTATATGATTATGAGTGTCTTAGCCAATATTCACCCTGGACTATTAGAATTTTATTTTGTTTCTATTATTAATTACATTTTTGACTGTCCTTTAACTGTACTGGGAGAATTTTTTTGCAACTTCATAAAAAAAAACAAAAACAAACCACCAGTAAAAATAAAGTCCTTTGCTGTTACTCAAATGAGAGTAAAGTGACTGCAGTAAGTTTTCATCTCTTTCCTCTTCTCTTACAGTTTTGGGCTTTTTTTCAATACTTTATACTCTTTTGCCAGCAAGAAAAAAGGGGACGGGGAGGGAGGAGAAGAAAATGATTGTTACTCTTTAACCTTTTTTTAACGGAATATGAAAACGCTTTTGTGGAGATGGGTCATTAGTACCTCAGAAAACTGTCCAGCTCGTTTTGTTCTTTTCTTGTACCTTCACACTTAGCAAAAGAGGTCCTTTAATAAACCCTGCAGCTTGTCTCCTAGGGCTGAGAAGTAACACGGACACCACGCGGGCTGACAGGGCCAGCATAACTCACTGATATCCTGGGATCGCTAAAACGCTGCAGTGCTGCTTTACGGGCAGCAGCTGCTAGACAGGCATTTCTCCTCCGGCCCAATTTTTCCTCGGTGTTACAGGACTGATGGTGGAAGCCAGATTCCATGCCCGTGTCCGGGTTTTGTCCTGGGCTGACATGGGATGAAAGCTTCTGCTAAGGTTAACATCATAATGGACTTGAAAACGAGGCAAAGACTGGTGACAAGCTTTGTATGGGCCTATCCTTTTTTTTTTTTTTTTTTTTTTAAATACTGTAGCCATTTGGTCTGATTTGTTTAAGTACCAAAGCACCAATCATTTTAAACAAGTGGGCAAACCCACTGGAGGTGTCCAGGCCTTTCAGCCCAAGCCTCCTGCACAGCCCCGATTTCTCCAAGGTTTCCTTCCCTCCAGACCTGTCTTCTGCAAAGCCTCTCAGCCAAGCAGGTCCTCTGCCTTCCTCTCTACTAGGTGGAGTTTAGAGCACTTCACCTGCCCTTACAAGTCAGCGAGCAGTAAGTCTGCAGCTCCCTGCAGGGCTCCAAAACCTCCTACGAGGGTGGAGCCGTTCTGCCAGCTATCAGGAAAGATGTGCAGCACAAGGACTGACGGAGTCGGGCAGCCGTGCATGGGGAGGAGAATGGATGCTCAGAGGAAGACAGGTGAAAGGAAAGGGAGAGGAGGGAAAGGAAAGGAAGGAATAGAAAGAGACAAAGAGCGGGGAAAAAAAATGGGGAGAAAATATTAGGTATTCTCTAACTACTGGAACGCGCTTCTGCAGGGTTTCATAGGGATGGTACGTGCAGAACAGGAGTAAGTATGCTATGAAAACAGCATGAGAGCTACACTACAAAGGAAAATGAAGACCAGCTCTCCGGTTCACCTGGAAGGAGGAATGTACATAGGCACTTAGGTAGCCTGTGGGAAAGAAAAAATCTGGCTCTGAAGCATTTGGCATCAACTCCTCTGTATCTCCACAAGTGGATTTCCAGTCTTCCTGCAGAAATCTTTGCAACCACCACATACAAAGCCACACCGGGAGTTATATGCAGGACTCCTTCGCAGTCGTACAGTTCGCATTGCAACTTTGCGGGATTTTACTCAGCATGAAATGCAAATCATGCGGCAGAAATGGAACCGTTTCCATCACTAAGGGAAACTGCCCATGGAGACCACTTTGCTCAGGGTTTTGCTCTCCGGGCACCAGGAGAAATGGGCTGGGGTCTGGGGAGAAGAAATCACTCTGAACAGGAGTTAGTGTCACATTGCTAATCTTCATCTTCAAACTCATTTTTGGATAGCAGTCTGGGAGAAACTGAAACACGAGGCAAAGCCTCACGTCTAAGTAAATAACATCAACAACTGAGGCTTTTACACGATGTCTGGCATTGGCCAGCGATGAAAGATTTCACTGCAGCCACAAACCTGTTGTTCCACCTCGCTCCATACACACGTGTACGCACAAATACGCACACAGAGTTCAGTGGCTGATTTTTACAGGTCAGCCCGTGCTTTCCCCCCGTCACCCATGTCCCGCGACGTCGCTGCCCTGTTTTTGAGTCCGCAGCCGAGCCCAGCGCACGGCGGCTCTCAGCTGCAGTTTCAAGGAGGAAGAGGACCAGGCTGCAGCTCTCTGGGCTACGCCTCCCTCCCAAGACTGCCTTGAAGCGCTCAGCACCCCTCTTCATTTAACCTGCCAGCACCAGATCGACCTCCACAATGCCCAGGGCCCAGATCCTCAGGAAGTGTGAGCTGTTGCCACCTTGCTGAAGAGCTATTTTGATTGCTCTGTGCCACGGTGCTGGTGCAAGCGATTCTTCGAGAATCCTTTCAGGTGCATTATTAATTCACAAGGAAACCTGTTGATAGATTTTCATTGCATAAAACAGCCAATCTTAGGACCAAAAATGAACGGAGATGTTTAATTGGAACAGTCGCCTCCCGTTCCCACGTGAAGGAGGTGAGCCAGATCTACATCTGAACTCTGCGGCTCGGGCCCACTCTCAGCTCTGATGCTCGGCAAGCTGAAGGGACTTGGGAGGTTCTCCATATTGCTTATAAGCATCCATCAAAACAACTGTAAATGAGTTATGTTTCAAGTATGCAAGAACTTGCTTCTCCATGCCAAAACCCGATTAGTGTTCTCAGGCTTCCAGCAATGCAAAGCAGAGTCTGAAATGTCCTGATGAGAGATATATGCATTTCCTCTTAGACAATTAATATTAGGGGTGGGTTTTATTGCTATTCTTTTTTATGTTGTTAACATCCTGCCCTCTTTCCTGGTTCCTCCCAAAGAGCTACAATGCAATTTGCAAAACTCCCCTTTGTAAGATGTAAACATTTACTAAACATTGTCTTTCCACTTTGTATTATGACAAAAGAATAGAAGTCAAGACGTTAAATATATTTCTGTATTTGCATCTGAAAGCCCCAGGCCTTCCTGAACATACTTGTAGATAAATTCCATTGTTTCGAGCACGTTACCTTTTCTGTAGATCATCTCCTCCACGAAAACCCTAAGGCGAGGTCTTTGCTGAAACACCGCGTAGGACCCACTTATTCCCCAGTGCCTTACAAACGTATGAATGCCATATGATAATCATCCATGTTATCCCACCTCATTACTTAATACCGAGACACACACAGCCTGGCTCACAAACTCACCGCTGGGGGTTTAAAAACAAGTGGCTTATTCTCCAATGCAATTACAGCTAAAGCAGAGGTTGAAACTATGTCTGCAGAGGTCATTCCTAGAGCCGTCATGCGCTTTGGCAGCAAAGCCTTGGGTGGTTAGAGCGATCCAACTGTCTTTGTGGGGTGGCCAGGCTGTATCAGCTCTCACAGGGCTTGTGCGTGCTGCAGAACAAACTCACCCGCTGCCCAAGCAGCCTGGGAGAGCAGCAAGCGCTGGCGAACCCCGAGTCTAGCGTACAAACCACCGGCAAGCCGAAAACTCTCCTGAGTTTTCTGTGAAGCCAGAAACACCTGGAAACACTTCAATCACCTCCCTCACGTCTCCACTAGATAGAAGAAATCCAGTGGCTTCATCAACTCTGCTTTGCCAAAAGCCTTCGTAATGAAAACAGGACCTTAAACCTAGTTTTGACAAAGCGTGGAGTACCCAAAGCCTCCTTTTCCAGCTGCCTTCTTAAGTACCTATCTGTGGCCCCAAGCAGACCTCGGCCACCTCAGCAGCACGCAGCAGCAGACCCACACTGATCTTGTTTTCTCGCCTTTTGTGTTTGCTTCTCTCTCTGCTTGCTATAAACGTGGTCCTATATTTCACAGCTGATAAGAAACAGCATTACATTCATTGATGTTGTAACGTTCTCCAAGGGCTTAAAATTAAACCTAGTTTTCAGAACTGCATTTCATATCCATAAGCAAATGCTTTTCCTTTCCCTTTCTTCCCCATTATTTTGTGCACGTGTGCACATGCGTCTTTTTTTTCACAAGTAAAGAGCATAGTTTACCCCATTACACACACGCGTGCGCATGCGCGCACACAGACATACACACATTCTTTAAGCGTAATTATTAGGAAAACTTCCAGTTAAAAGTCCTACTAAATAAGTAAATATCATTTAAAGAAGAACTGCTCAGTGTCACCTGGTATTTTTCTTCGAACAATAGGAAAATCCATGGGGGTGTAAGAAGAGATGCCCAGAGTGACCCCCTAATACAGATGTGACTTTGGGATATGAATTTGCAAAACTGATTGAGACAATGGAGCAAAGACTAATTTTTTCTAGAGCTGTAAGAACGGTTTCAAAGCAAACCTGCTTAAATCTTTTTAAAATCACACCGCAACCACAGGGGACATCTTCGTGAAATTTTTGGAGGGAGGTGGGGCTGTTTGTTTGTTTTAAATAGCCTGTTAACCTCATCTGCTGCTGCAGACAAAGCCTGCAGGCCAATCCTGCAAACACCTCTGGTATTGTTCAGAGCAGTTGCTTTTGCACCTGCCAGGAAATTTGTAAGATCAGAGATGCAGATCCACCTCCTGCAACCTCTTTGCCTTCCTGGAAACTCCCCCAAAATAGCTGACTGGGTAGGATTAGGCTCTTGCTTTGGAAGTTGATTATGTGATCTCTGTTTCTTTCAGTCTTGCCAGCCAGGGCTTACCTCCAGATGAGTATTTCAGCACGTGCTTAACCTTAAGCAACGAGATACTTATGCCTATAGTTAAGTATAGGCTTAAAAATTTTGTTGGAAGCAAATCACAAGCACATTCTTACATACTTCTCTGGGCTGGGCCTAACCATAGTTCTCCTGTTAAAACAGTCTTTTTTTTTTTTTTTTCTCCCAACACTTATCCCATCACTGTAATTTCCCTCTTCAACTACCCTCTCCAGCTGCTTCATTCCAGTGAAACCAAGGGGAAATGACATTTTCTTCTACGGCAAGTAAATCATAATTGACAACAAACCGTTAGATTATGCATGAATTTGCAGGAAGAGGTAATATCTTTTATTTAGATCAACTAACCCAGGCTAACTATACAGATCGGTCTGTCCAAGATCTGGCTCACCCTAAAACATTGCCTCTCATCTATCTTGTATTCCCAGAGCACTGCATTACCCCGCTTTACCGAGGTTTTACGGGGTGGGGGGAAGCTGCCTACTCTGTTAAGCATCTAGGAAAACAGAAGGAATGCAGCGTATTGCCCCTGCTGCGTAGGGCTGCCTAGCAGAGAGTTAATATCCTTGCACATGAGCCATTTCACCTACAGCAAGAAGTGAAAGCATGCGACTACACCCAACAAGTGATCACAGAGCACCCTGCAGGGAATTTGCTTCCATTTCAAAGGGAGAGATCAAAACCCACAAAGAAGAGGGGGGAAGAAAAAAAAAAAAGGAAAGACAGACAGACAGAAAGATGCTCCCAGCCTGCGCATGAGATCAATGTTGGGCCCAACCTCAGAAGCTTTCGGAGAGGAAGGGAGAGATATAGACAGAAGCATCACAGAGCACCTTCAGTGCCTGATTATTTATGTGCTGGGGGTTTGATCCTACACACTGAAATAAATGGGAGGTTTGCCACCAACTTCAATGGAAGCAGAAACAAGTCCTATCACCTTGAGGTTTATTGGCTGTCTGCAGAAAGTTTTAAAATGTATATAGAAATTAAACAGAGGATAATTTGACAGTTTAATGGTGACATCGTGGTTTTTACATTAAAAGAGACACACATTTATCCTTTGGGTTTTATGATTATTTTTTCCTGCCTGTTGTTTTTTTAAAGAACAATTCTCATGTTTCAAGGGAAGACTGATAAAAATGGGATATTCCTGTGCATAAGAAAAAAAGAACTGAAAGCTCAGTCCTGTCCTACATCCCTCTCTCGAGGCTCAGTAGTTTAAAGCAGTTGGCATTAGCGGTAGCAGCAAATTAGCCATCCTGTAATGCTCCACTCCTGTGCCAAAACCAAAAAAGGCTGTACTAATTTGAACTATGCCAAATAGGGCATTTGACCATGAAAAATGACATTAAAGAGCTGGGGGGAAAAAAAAAAAAAAAAAAAAGGAAAAATTTGCTGTAATCAAATCCTGTGTTTGGCACCCATCAACTAGTCCAAAAAGCGAGGAATCTGCCCTGGGTGGCAGAACCAGGCTCAGGACTCCCTGCAGCTCCAGCAACTCGGGCAGTCCAGACGCAAACTCACGTGGAAATGCCTCAGTAAATGACTTCCCAACCCCTTGGTCATCTTAGCCATTTAATCATTAATTATTAAATTAATAATTACTCACTGAAGCCAGTTAATGGCAGTGCAATGAGCTGGTCCACTCTGACTGAGTTTGGGCTCAGAAGCCTGGTGGCAAATATTTAAAGTTAGGACAATGATTGCATTTTCATCAATATGAAGCTTAATAAAGTTACCTATCTTCAGCCGCTTTGGTTCATTTCTTTGGAAACCCGAAGTACTACGAGTGGCAGCTCCTTATCTCCAAGCAGACTGGGACAGGACCCAGCCTCTGTTCAGGTCCAGCAGCTGCAACGCATGGGGAGGGCAGATGGGAAATGACGGAGCTGGTGAGCAACGGGAGAAACGCAAGACCACAGCGGCCACCCAACACCGCCGGCCACTTAAGGTGGCCTTTTCCAGCCACCCTTGGAGACCCTTTGCTAAATGAGTTACTCATTGGTCTCCGCTCCAGTACTTGCAGGAAGGTGGCTGTGCCCCCAGCTCTCTTCCCCCGCATCCCACGGGGACATTTCCCTGCACCCGCCTTCACCCATGGGACAGCTCGGTCCTGGAGACAACGCTCATCGCTCGTTCTCCTTTGAGGTGTGGGCGCAGCCCCTGGAGGAAAGGCAGATAGCAGGGAAGGACGCAAGAAGCACGGGAGGAAACGCTTGAGGTTCACACAGGAATGAAAAATCTCTGCTTCTTCCTTCTCCCACGGAAAGCTTCCACCACCTAGGACTGTATTATTTCTTAGGAAAATACAGGAGAATCCTTGGTCTGGGCAACAACAACAAAAATCTTTAAAATTAACTGTGAAAAATACAGCCTGACCAAAACTATTTGAATTTGTGCCATGTTCTGTGACGAGTTTTTTTTGATTGCCGGTTTGGGGGAGGAGAGAAGAGGAAGAACAGCAAAAACATTTCAAATCAACCTGAAAGGTTCCCCCCGCCCTGAGATTTTTCCACTTTGGTCAGCGTGCCGGAGAAATCGCTCACTCCCACAGCCCTGCCGCTTCCAGCCCCCCAGCAGCACCGAGGTTTTTCTAATGCCGAATGGCTGGAGCAGATACCAGCCCCGGGGCAGCGGGGCCGGACACCGCGTTTGGCCCCCAAATTTCCCTGCCAGAGGCTGGGGCTGCTTGGGCAGCGAGCTACAGCTGGTGGCTGCTCCGGCGAGGAGACAAGCCTCTGCTGCTAGATGCATAATCTCCAATTTATACAAAGCTTTGAAAGGCATCCAACGGTCTAATTGGGAGGCCCTTAAATTAAAGTGGGGATGGGATTTGGAATCCACTTTAGAGCCTGCGGTTGGGAGGGAAGCATGGGGATCCATTTCATCTGTGTTGATATCAGGGGAGCCCAATATAAATGTTTTCTGGCGCTTTTATTCCTCCAGCCCTGGGGTTTACATGAGGGTTGGCTTTTTGTTCAGGTTTTTTTTTTTCTCTGTTGTTGTTTTTTTGCACTCTGAAGCCTCTTCCAAGTGTAATTTTAGAAGAGGCGCGTTATCGCAGTGTCTGGGGCACCACCGTTTTGCTCTCAGGTCTGGCTGCTGGAGGCCAGCGCGGCCCCACGCCTGTCACCTCGCTGGTGACAGCTGCCCTGCCTGAGTTCAGAGGCTGAGGTGGGACATCAGCAGTACGTATAGGAAGCAAAGTTGTGCTTCTGGCTGGAGCCCGGCCACCAGCTCTGTGTTGCCAAACCGATGCCAGCTGGGGAAGGGGACGTGCTGCCAGGGGGCGGTGGGAGAGGGCAGATGTGCCCATCGCAGCAGCCTTGGGGCTGCTCTCAGTTATGGCTCACTCTCCTCAAGCCTAAACAGCGCATTTTCACAGCTCTGCTGTTAAAAGCATGCCGTGCCCTCTGGCCTCGGGGCTGGGAGACGTAGCTCCAGGATGGCTTTACTGGCTCGCCCTCGGCAGGAAAGCTCCGCTGCCTTTAAGCAACAGCTTCGCAGCTGAGGCAACTGCTGGGGGCAGGAGTGAGGGGGTGGGTGGGGGGCGATTCTCCTTCGCACGTCTGCTTTTAATTGGACTCTACTAGAATCTTGCAGCCATTTTGCATCATTCCTAATCTGCCCCACTGACAAAGACCCTGTCACTGACTGCACCTGAATGCTGGTGGCAGATCTTGCACCCCATCACCCTTCACTCCCAGCACAAACGAGGATTTTTATTCTATAGCCAAAGAAATATATATATTTCTATTTCATGGGAACCAGAAGCCAAAGGGGACACATATTTTCAACTTGTCCCACTATCACGAGTGGCATACACCTAAAGGTGAGAGTCTGCGAGGAAAAACCTCACCATTCCAATATGCTTTTTGCTTGTAGATCTGCTAGATAATCTACAACATACCAGGAGAGGAAGGCTCCAAACGGTCTTCTCCACAAGCCTCCTCCTCAGCTGCCATAGCACAGCCAGGCTGCAGCAAAGTCAGGCTGATTTACAGCGCTTAAGAGCCAACCTCTGCATACTGAGAGTGCTGAAACGTGCCAGCAGCTGCTAAACGCAGCCACTTCTCCTTCTAATCTTCTAATAAAATATTCAGCAAGCAACCAGAAGTAAAATGATTTGAGGGAGTGGGAGTTTTCCTAACTTTGTATTTTTACTGCCAGAACAGAGTATTATTTCTCCTTGCCACTTGAAGTGGTTTATGTTCACAAAAGCCCTGCAACAACAATACCGTGCGTGCGCAGGAAATTCCCTTCACATCACAGTGACACGAGGAGGAGGAACGGGGAGCATACAATGCATGTAAAAATATAAACACGAGAAATTACCTCATTTGTGCCAACGTTCAGACTGATTATATAGGTTCATGGCCAGAATTTCTCCTGTGGCCTTATTTTTGCTCTCCTTTCCAGTCTGCTCTATGCTCTGATCAAAAACAGGATAGCGTCATTAAATAAGACTTGGCCTCATATCACGTGCTTTCCCTCCGACTCCTAAACCTCCTCCCCGGCCAAGCACCACAGTCGCTCCCGTTCTCCCAGAGCTGGGAGGGCAGGTTAACTTTGGCCCTGTCCCCACGGGGAGCAACTGTGCGGGTTGAATGTTCTGGCAGAAATTCCCCGGTGGGAAACACGCATGTATGAAAATAAGGGATGGGCTTGAGGCTAAAGTCCTGGCAGGAGATGCAGAAAAACTCGCCCTCACCTCCCAGCTCTCCCTCGGTGACATCTGGCTAATCCTGGGAGCACCCAGATTACCTTCATCCCCCAGCAGCGGCAGAGCAAAACATCACTGATGTTTCTCAGCCCTCCAGAAAAGCAGGTTGGGATTCTCCATCCCCCTTTCCTGTGAGTGACCCCAGAGCTTTGCATCATTTGGGATGACCTGCTGGTGAATACAACTTAGCCCTAGACCAGCTCTTTCTAGCCAGCAAGTCACAAATCCATTGACATCCTAAGCAGAGCGGAGGTGGTTGAACTGCCACGCTTCTATTTTGCAAGGAGCTGTGACATTTCGTGAGTGTCTGTCTGTGGGATCAGCATCAGAAAGATAAAGAAAATTTCCCACAGAAAGGAAGTTACTCAGGATTTTTTGTTTCATTTTAAGGGGAAAAAATGCAAAACCTTTCCACAGGATTTGTTTCCTTGTGAAATAAATAAATAGCTGGCTCTTTTGACACTTGAGTACCTGCTACTTTACCCTGCCCTGGGGTCTCAATAAGCATCAGGGACCCCGATAGCAGACTTGGGATGTCCCAGGACTTCAGGCCCTGGAGCAGGGTGCAGAACAGGAGCATGGGAGCCCCCACTTGCATGGGGTTTTGGGCTCCTGCCCAGGGGCAGTGAAGGTGAAAGCTGCAAGATCCCCAACTCCCAAAGCTATACAGATGAGCTGCATTGAATCTACACATCCCAGAGACCTTTGTGCCTCAGTACCAGAATAAAACTGCCCAAAAGGTTACCCTGAAACCACAGCCTTGAGGGGACCTCATTCCTCAGCTGAGACACTTGGCTCTGGAGCACCTCGATTCACCCACCGCATGCCAGCCAATGAACTCCGCATCCCCCAGCTCCTCAGCCCAGGACCATCCCTGCCTGCTGGGTAGTGCACAGTGCCCGCCTTCCTCCACCAGGCAGCAAAGCACGGCGGCAGAGCTGCCCTGTCCTCCCAGGAAAAGGTGTTTGTCATTTGGTTAGTTGCCTCCTGCTCCTCTGCCAGTCCCCTTCTTCATTAAATTAACACCTCATTATAAAATGCAAGCTGCTTTGTTCCTACAAATGGTGCTGGAGGGTGTTTACTTTTCTAATGAATATCCTGTGTAAAATGGAAATCTGTCCCTGGCAGTCCTTAACAAGTGCTTCATTAAGCTGTTTGAAAAATGTTCCTTTCTGTTCTCCTTTGAACAGGTTACGCTTTGCTCTTTTAAGCTAGTTTTTGGCTGCCTCCCCATACCTGAGAGGATGGGTGGAGAGGTGGCCATCTGCTCCCAGAGCAAGAAGCTTTTTTAATCCTCAGCAACAGGAAACGTGCTGATAGAAAGTAAAACAGCATCCCTCTGCTGACAGTGACGGCGCGGGGACGGTCTGGCATGGCAGTGCCCGGTACAGCGCAACGGAGAGAGCAGCAGTCACCTGCAAGCGGAGCTACGAGGTTCACGCTCTTACGGTACTGTTATGAAACTACGGAGTTCAATAGCAAACTAGAAATGTGAAAGGAGGGGTGTGGTGGATGTAGGGGCCAGATGATCAAAGCGATATAAATTCTGCTTGGAATTAGGCATCGACTTCAAAAAAAGTCTGGCCGTGCCAGCAGGGTAAAACTCTTAACAGCAGACCCTTGGGTTTAAATGTGCTTGTGTCTGTGTTAGCAATGACAACTAAAATTGCTTATAATTCTGTTGAATAGAGCTCAGTTTGAAACTTGTTTATTAAAAGCTTTGGGATAAAGATTGTTTGGTGAAGCTTCTTCCCCGATTGGTAAATGGGAATAGGTACCCAAAACCTAAGGAGAGCTCACAGAATGACAGAAAACACAAGGAGCATCCTTACAGGGCAGGATTGTTGTGCCAATGAAACAGGACTCCGGAGTCTCCCTGCAAATAACGGCATGTTCTGAGCTGCTATAGTGCTGCTTGCTGTCTCCAGTCAGTCCCACATACAAACCAGGGGTCTTTAAAATCCCCCCAGCCTCCAAGGGTATTTTCATGGGCTCCTCCTTCACCAGGCAGGCTGAACATCAGTTATTATGGCTGTTGAGATCAATTACCAAAACACTGGATTTGGGATTTCTTTTTGGATTTTTGCTAGTATTAAAACCCTCTGCTAGGTTCAAAAGAGATGAACTATATCGCTTTGAGGGTGAGAAAACTACACTAGTTCA
This sequence comes from Nipponia nippon, assembly GCF_047370975.1. Taxonomy (NCBI): domain Eukaryota; kingdom Metazoa; phylum Chordata; class Aves; order Pelecaniformes; family Threskiornithidae; genus Nipponia; species Nipponia nippon. The sequence goes on along the minus strand of NW_028262358.1, from coordinate 5,022,303 downwards.
AAGCTAACACAACCTCCTTTGCCCTAGAGCTACTTCAGGAGTCTAATTCATCCGGATAAACAGGTAACATGCTAGGAAAGTGTATGCGGCCATGACGAGAGCTCATTCACCAGCAAACCTCCAACCCCAGGAGTTCTCATTTTGCCCCACTAATCTAACATGATTCCCCTCAGGCAAGAAAGTCTGGGGAGGGCAACAGTGTTGAAAAATAATCTCATTTCCCTCAGACTAAACGCAGGTCCCTCTTTTAAGAGACCTAAATCATCTTTCAGTACAAAGTGATGCCAACACAACGCAGGCACGACTAAAGCACAGAAAAAGCAAGTTTCTCAAAACGTGTGCGTTGTTACGGTCACTGGTGGTTTGGCCTTTGGTATTTTCATCATACAGTTTGGCACTAGCCGCACAGCCTTGATCTTGGATGGCAGGGCCTAAGCTCTCTGCCCTTCAATCGTTTGCTCTTCCCAGCGTGCAGCTTACAAACTTGAAAGGAAATGTTTGCTCTGTATTGGACCCTCCAATGGCATATAAGTCCAATGTTTTAATGAAATAGCTTTTTTTTGGAGGTTTTTTTTTTTGTGTGTGTTTTGGGGGGTTGTTGTGCTTTGTCCCTTTCTTTTCTTTTTTTTTTTTTTTTCCTTTTACTGCTGCATGGTGGAAGGCTGCCATTCAGGTGATCGGGCAATACCTATAAGCACGAGAACTGCAATGAAGTCAGTGTGGATGTACATTAAGCTCAAGATCTGGACCGAAACATGCAGTCATCAACATAAAAGCGGTAATAGCATTTGCAGAACGAGGAAACAAGCTAACTTCCTAACCAGTCATCCTATTAAGACAAGTTCCCTTGTTAAAACTATAGTGATAGAGGAGTTGATCATTCACCAACCAATGTCTGTACTATACCGGCGCATTGTCCAGTGTTATCTGACAGCGGTTTCAGAGATAACACTGGACAATGGCCTGTTTGGAAAGGTGGGTAAACTGGAAAGAAGTACTGGAATGTTTGAATGGAAAAAAAAAAAAATGCTACTATTCAGACGTGAAGCTACTAAATTCAACCACTCCACATAAATACTCGTTTGACTTGGATAGCTTTCCTAACAGATGATATGTAACTTTGACTGAAAGACTAGTAGTCCAGCAGTGGCTTCACTTTCACTTTGCTCAGTCTATTAGTTAGATGGTTCAAAAGAGAGAAAAATGAATTCATCTGCACTGGGCATTGAAAGGAGGAGGCATTCAGAAACCACAATGTTGAAAGCAGAGGAAAAATAGCTGAAATAGCCCAAAAGACCAGGGACAGAGCAAGACAGAGCCTGTCAAGCATTTCCCTTAGCAAACCCTGAATCCAGATTCTGGCCACTAATCTGGGAGAGGAATTACTCCAAACTGAGTGAAAAAGCGTTCTCGCATAACCTAGAGAAAATAATTCCTGGAATAAACACGTGAGTCCAGTCTAACGCTCTGCAGGCCTGTCCTAAAACTGAGAATCTCTGCTTTTCCTGTGGCCGGATGATTCCAGCTGGGACGTTCACAGGCCACCTCCAGCACTCGGACCAAATTAGCATTGCCATCATCTGTTAATACATATGAACCGGGATTAAATACTTGTAAAACAGGATGGGCTTCATTCTGCCCTAAGGGACCTGTACCCATTAGGAACAGCTTTACCAAAACCACTGGAGTTGCATCTCTTGTAACCGAGATTAGAATCTAACTCGATACCTCTGAAGACTTTTTTTGTTGCTCGCCACTCTATATGAGCTAATGAGCAGCTTTGCCTCTATCATAAACCCTGACAAATATGTAACCTAAGGAATTATGTTTGCATTTCTAAATATTCTACATCTATTGTGTCAAAAATAGCGAGTTTGACTTTACGTCTATACACAGTTCATTTTCCCAAAAGAGGCTGGAAGAATTACACTGAAACTTGCTTAAAAATGCTATTTCTAGAATTTTTTTTTTTTCCCCTCTGAATCGCAGCGGCTGTTTATCATACACGCTATGGAAACAATGATAAGAAATGCCATCTGAATTTAAAAAGTTGTATTTTACACATGCTTTGCTCTTCCTCTGTGGTGTAAGGTTACACAGGAAGGAGAACAGGACAGACGCGGGCCTGTCTTCCTTACCACCAGTCCTGCAAGCCCATCCACACCAGAGTAAGTGGCTGAGCAGTATTTAATATACATTAAAAAACTAGCTTCAAAGGCAGGCAGGAAACAGAACTTATCAACCCAGTTCCTGAAGAGAAAGGGAAGGCGTTACGTTGTAAAGAACCTCTCGCTCCCTATTCCTGCACGCCTTTCAAAACAAGATCTTGAATAGGTTTTATTGGACCTCTAAACATCTCTTCAAGGCTGGGCTAATGAATCATAGCTAGTGCCAGAGGCATTGGCAGAAAACTTGTTGACCTGCTTCACATTTTATTCTCTTGCCATAAATTTGGGAAAAAAAATGGAATAGTGCATGCAAAGGTCTCTCCAAGGTTTTGGAAATTCATGTAACACTCCTCACCCAGCCAGGCCTGCAGGAGCTTTGCGATAATTACATTAAATAAACCCCCAGTGACCTCATCAGCAGCAAAGTTTGCTTAGTCAAGCTCACCCCTGGGACCGTGATTGAGAGCTGCCCCGGCATCACCGAGAGCGCGCAGAGACCTCCGAGGCCAATGGGATCAGCACTCCCGTGGCCAATGCTGCTCCTCTGGGCAGTGACAAGGGCCGTGATCTCTAGGAAGGAGGAGTCTGACATCCTCCCATTTACTCCAGCTGGGCAAACCAAACCGCACAGAGAAATCAGAAGAAGAGATGGAATAAATCAGGAGAAACATCGTTCAGCCTAGGAGCAAAGGCGAGAGCTAGGCAAAGCCTCCCCTCCCCTCTTACCTCAGATCTCACGATGGCTTTTTGTCCCCCGACATCTCCCTGGTTTGCCATCCATGTGCTTTCCACTGCAGGTGCTCCCACTGATCCAGAGCTCTCCATAGCTTAGCTCAGCCACCCTCCTCACTCAAAAGTGGCATTTGCTTAAACTTTGTTTCTCCCTGACTAGAGCAAAGTGATTAAGTCTGGGGATACCACCTGAACGGAGCTTCTTGGCATGTCTGGGCGTGCCTTGCCATTCACTTGCAGCTTTTGTAGCCAAATGTGCCAGTGAAAAAATCCAGTACAAAAATCCAATCAGAACAGTACCTCCAGCTTGCACTGTCGATGACAAGCTGCAGTACAGGAGCATCAAAAGCTAAGCTGTCCAAATTTAGGAATTCCACGGAGACTGAGGTTTAAATACGACATTTCAAGGGCACCCACAAGCCAGTGAGGCAGTAGAAACACCCTTGTGTTCGTTGCATCACTTACAGCCCTGTCCTGACCCACCAAATGCTATACGTTGGCGTGGGCAAGCTGGGCAGGAAGAACACAGGTATATTTGACTCCAGAGCCAAGTTGTGCCTGATGGTCTCAAAGTAAGCCAGGGAATGCCCTCTACTTGCAGAAAAATAGCCACCTCTTGTAAATATAAGCCCCTCCCTCTCCACAGCAAGCTAATTGAAGAACAGCTAATCAAGATCACAGAGTTTGCATCTGGAGCAAAACTAAAGTTAAAACACATGCAGGGCCTGATGCATGCAGCTGAAGAAAACCAACCCCCAAGCCAGCCACCCCAAGACCCACAACTGCTTCAGGAGCATTTCAAAAGCCCACTCATTTAAGCGGATATGAAAATCTGAGGTCAAGACAGCAGAAACCAGAACTGCCTGCCTTTGCATTGACTTTAGGCCTTCCCTCTACATGGTGGCACTGTTGCATGCTAATGGTGCATTAGGGCCACAAAAAATGCTGCAGCAGCAGCAAAGTCTGTTCCTATAAACTTCTGTTTCATCACAGCAATAAGCCAGATCATGGGTGTGGCTTGAAATAAGCCCACATTCACCAGGCTATTGATAGAGTCGATTACCATGTTGAGCTTTGTAGCTACATCACATGTGGAAATACTTGGGTGCTGCTCTTGGGGGGAGAGAGAGAGAGAGGAGTTGTTTGTTTTTAAGCTGGCTGAAAAAACGGTACAAGAAGAGAACGAAATCAAGCAGGCAGACAAGTGATAAGCTCACCAACAGACAGAACTGGTAAAAGAAATTGGCCAAAGACTGACCCAGAGTTGTCCTCACCAACAGCGGAGGAATCCAAACGTCATCTCAGCACATTTACATCAGCAGAGAAAAAGGACACAGTAACGGCACTTGGAGCCACCTTTCTTAAACGGAATTCCTACTGAGTTTCTGCCCCTGTGTGAAAAAGGCATGTTGAAAAGCACCACCCTTTCAGGTAAGGGAAGACCCCAGCATCTCCTACGAAGAACGATGGCAACTTCAGGGGCTCGGGAAATGGAAAAAGCAGGATGCTGTACGGTAAAGGAGACAAAGCGTAAGCTTAGAGCTACTTTACAGATCTCTCTGGCCCTCCCTACACCATATCTGGGCCCATCCCCTTCCCCCAACACACCATCATCTCATTATCCCTCCTTCAGCTTCTCAAAAACACTGATCAGCAGTTCCACCTGTTTCAGCCTTGGGAGGGGAGAGAGCCCATAGTCTTCTACGTAATTCTGTAGGAAAACAGAAGAACAAAAAACAGCAGCGTGGGTTTTCCTACACGGCTGCAGGACAGCCCCAGCTGTGAGTCGGCTTTCAAAAGGCTTATAACACGGGGTGAGCTTGCACCTTCCCTCGCACTACTGCTGCAGCTCCACAGGCCGAGCCTCAGGCCTTGCACGCATCTCCTGCGCAGACCTCCTCGAGGCCGGAGCTGCTTCTACCTTTGCCACTCCTCAGCTAAACTTCACGTCTCGCCCCGTATCCTCCTAGGACATATCCCATATCCAGCTAGGACACTGCTACCAGCTTTGAGGGCTGGCCTTCGGGGCCTCCCTGAGGGCCCTGGGTTTTACCTGGGGACAGGAGCAGCGTGTTGCCACCCCTGGAGGGAGCGGGCTGCTGGCACAGCAGGGACACCTGCCCTGGAGGGACTGTTCTCGATCAAAACTGCAGCGATGCCAGAAAGTCCCAATCCTTTCTTGCAGCTTTTATTTTTTTTTCCCCATCCCTTTCCCTCACTGTGGTTCTTTTTTTGCCCAAATTATTCCAGGGAACTCTTATTTTTGTAAGAACTCTGATATCATTCCTATTAGATGATAAACATTTATAAGCCAAAGCATAATTCCAAATACTTAGCCCTTAGGTAAACACTAGAAAGTAAAGGTCAAACTGTAAACATCAGTATTTTTGTAAAGATTGTGCGCATTCATGTTTTGAATTCTTGTTTTCCTTAAGTAAACCCCAGGCAAGAGATAACAGATGCCTAATTTCAAAGATACTGAAAGTTATAATTTGGCACGCAATGGCATGCGTTGTAATGAAGTTTACAGAAGCGCTCTCTGAAGCGTTCACACATGAAAAATTAAAGTGGAGATAGTTGTTTTATTTAAATCAAACCTATTTTCAGAAACCTTTTATCCAGCCATAAACTGCTGTGCAGTAAAAGATCAACATTTGTGCCTCCAAGTTTTCTTCCTAATAACAAGCCACTAACGCAGCGCCTTCTGCCTTAAAGGACCATTAGGAAAGCATTGCTTTGCTGAGGGGTGCGTAGGGATGTTTGTTACTCACAAAACAGATAAAGACGACTTCATGTCCTCGCAAAGCCAAGCACTCAAAAGCGAGGAAAAGCCAGAATTACGGTAAATAGAGCAATTTTACCTCCCCTCATGCATGTGCGTGATGACACAGCCTGTAGCGACGTGACCACACTCCGATTTTCACCGCAGGGTGCCTGCCCCGGCCTCGGCCAGGGTGAGGAAGGGGCTGGTCTGACCCTGCAAAGTAATTCGCCAACCGATGCGAGCCTCGGTGCGCGCTGCGTGCTCCCAGGCCCGCTTTGCTGCACGTGACTCAAAGCCAGCTGCAGAACTAGCCATGTCCTCATCTGTTTTGCTATGGCGCTCTCGACGTTATTACTCGGGCACGTCACAAACTTCAATTTACCATCTCTGTTTCCCAAAGTGAAGAGACCACCTTTCCCCCATTTCGTGGGCTGGGAAGCGAGGAAGGAAAAGGAGAGCTGAAGGATCCACAGCTATGGGGACAGTGCAACTGGGCATGCCAAAAGCTTTTCATTTTCCAGAGCGCTACAATGGTATTTTCTATAATGCAGCTCTCCTGAGCTTCTATTGCAACTGTAACTGCTCAGGATTTCAGGTCAGACCCCTGGGTCTCAAGTCAGATACCCAGAATATGAGGAACACTCAATTAGTGACCACCCATGAAGAGTTTGGTTTAAGTAACTTGCCTGGAATCATTCTGGCAGAAGCACTGAAAGTGCTAATTCTCTAGTGTACATCTGAACAGCCTTTAGTATTTTTTCCTCTTTCCACAAACCCCCGCCTCATTCACCGTTCATCTTTCCATTCCTGCCAGAATTGGGGTAGAGAACCTTTGGACAATGGTGTCTTTTACCACACAACCCTGATTCATTCCCCAAGCAGGTCTGTAATTGTAGTGGTCTAATTAAAGACTGTATCATAACACAGAAGATGGGAGCAGGGCTGGGAAGAGAATTAAAGTTGCAAGATAATTTTGGTATATCCTAAGCATTTTTAAATACAGTTTGCACACACACACAGACACACGTGTGATGTCCTTAACTTAAAAAAAAAAAAAAAGCTACAAAAATCCACTGTATAGCTGGAAGCAAATTCCAGCGGGGCTGGGACCCTTGGAGTTCCTGAAGAGACCTCCAGTAGTTAAAGCTAACAAAGTACCTGTGTGAAGGAGAGCACGCTGCCTTCTCCTGTGCAGACAAGAGGGAGCTGAGCGCACGCTTTGGCTGGGGACTTTGCAGACACTTGCCGAGAAGGGCAAAATGCAGGAATCGCCAGCTCCATTTCAGGTTTCTAGAAGGAAACATGCTGAACGCAAACTTTTCTACCGCCTCTTCAAAATACGGAAGTCTCCTGCTCTCTTTTCTACTCTATTCCATATGTATCTATGCATCAAGGGGACAGAGGAGCGCTTTGCAAACATTTATCCCCCTCCCGTGAGTACAGAGGGGGATACTCAACCAGACACGCAGGCTTTCCTGGGATTACTCCCATCCTGAAAATACAGCTGCAATTACAGAGCAATTCCTCTCTCGCCCGTGCCCCCCTCCACCTCCCCGAGGGACAGTCCCGTCATGGGTGGGGGCTGTGGGAGAAGCCCGAGCTGGCTCTGCGAGGATGGGATTTTTCCCTCAAACATCAGCCGAGCATGTGCAAACTGAGAGGTTTGAAATGTTCATTAAGTGGCCGAATTTGGCAGGAAAACGAAGTGAAAGTTACTCTCCTGCCAAATCTCAACAGCATGGTGGTGCTAGAGCTGCTCAAACTGGCGGATATCTTACTGTTTCAAGGCAAGCAACACTTTTTTGCTTTTTCCAAAAAACTGGTGGTGCCAGTCCCACATCAACCCCATGCCATACACACATACGTGCATAAACACACACACGCAGAGCAGCACTGCCACTGAAATTTCTACGTCGTTAAGTGAAGAGATGGGTTTGTCCTGATTTACAACAAACTTCTGGGAAGTTTTATATTTCAGATCCACCCATCCTAAGAACAGAAAACCCCAACGATGGCTGAAATTCCTTCCTGCAATACTTTAAAAAGTATTTCCACTATATTTGCCCACGTGCCACCAATACAGAAGACTTTTGTACCAGCCTGGCCATGGGTGTGTGTTTGGTTTCGTTTTTTAATATTAATAGTTTTGATCAGCTCTCAGGTAAGAGGTTTTTTTCTTACTTTTCCTTCACTTGGCTGTGGTTGAACAGCTCAGCACCTGTCTACCTCAAGCTGAGAACTTTCATTTTAGACTCACAAAGTTGCATGCATTTTCTTTGCAGACTTACTATATGTAATAGGCAAATAACAAATGTGCTAAAATAAACTGCAAGTGGATTAATTGGGAATAGACACAGTAGACAAGAGTATACACCTTTGCGTTTAAGCTGTTAGGAACAAATACCCATCTTGTTAAATACAATATACATCCAAAAGCAAATTAACTGCCCATATTTGGTTCTACAAAAGGAAGCCATCTTGGGGACCGGGCCTACCAGCAAAATCTGGTTTTACTGGTCTCATGTTGGACAGTAAAGTTGGCAGCAGCTGCCAAAGCTGGGACTTCAAAGAACACAGGATTTGCTGGAAAAGCTTCAACCGAGTCCATCCCAGAAGCTCTTCCCTGACCCTACGCAGCGCCAGATGTGCGAGAGGGGAGCAGAAAAAAATATTCATCTTCCTGTCTATTATATACACTTTTGGGGCTTGAGAGTCCCACAAACGTGCAATTATTTTCCTGAATAATTACAAAATTCATGACTAATACACACACTTCTGTTAATTCAGACTAATTGCTTTTCATAGTTATGTTTAAGCTCTGAGAGAACACTGTCCACAGGTGTCTCTTTTCTCTTTGGGATACAACTAAAGGTCAAAGAAATTGAACCAAATATAATTAAACAATGGCTAAGGAATATATAGGTTCACCAGATATAAACATTGATAAATAATGGTATTTATCTCTCTCTTTTCTATCAAAGGAATTTTTTTAGGACTAGACAGAAACCAGGTATATTTCCAAAAGCTTTAGAAAACCTCAGGTCATTTGCACCTCAATTACCATTAAGATATTAAAGACATTCTGAAAGTCATGAAACTTTTAACTTTGGTGACTGGTTCAGCAATTCACTAGAGCAGCAGAAAATGGCAATGTTTTCAAGGAACGGACAAGAAAGTGACAAACAGAAAGGAAAAAATAAGGGGTTCTACATAAAATACAGTATCAGCTGAAAAAATTCCAGGGGAAATTTTCATTCAGTTCTGCATTCAGTTCTCCTAGCGCCTTCCTCCTTTCTCAAAACAAGTACTTCCACTTCAAGCAAAGGTAAAATGGAAAACAAGAGGCAACATAAAGGACCCTGATTTTCCAGGAGATCCAAATCATGGCAATCCAAAGAAATGACATTTTGAGCCATGTCCATCTAGACACCTAAACACTGAGGCACTCAGTATTGCTATTCAGATCTGAAGTGCTGGCCAAGGTTTTCATTTCACTGGACTGTTATTATTCTGGGGCAGCAAAATATGCTTGTACAACCATCTGGAAAGCCGTGGATCCCTGCTGGCTTGCGAGTCCGGTAGGGAGATGGAAGCAACCAAGCTTTGCGATAACACATTTTCAAGTTTACAAATCTTCCATCAAAACTCTGAGGGGAAATGTTTGGCTGTTTGCTCAAGCATACACTACTTCAAGATGGTTTTGTAATAAAAATCATTAACGTTGCGCATCTGAGAGGTCCTGCAGGCTGCAGTGAAACCTTCCAAAACTCTGCTCAGTTCCATGTTAATGAGAAGAACGACACGGAGTTGGTTTGGATTTCACCGTATTCGGTCTGAATGAACCGAAACCAATACAAAAACTGCCCGGCGTGAGCCAGTACCAGCCAGATTCTCAGCACTTCAGCAACTAACGTTTCCCTTCAGCGTCACTGAAGTTTGGGAGGTTTGCATTGGTGACCTGTGGCCTTTCTTTCTTCCCACCCGCCTCATTCTTTCTTTCTTTGCTATGTATGTTAATTTGGGGAAAATCATAGCCTGGGGCAACACACCTGACAGCTTCCCACCCCAAAATCATTTACCATTTAATGCACGGTTACATTCATTCTTCTGCCTTTATAGTTCCCTAATGAGCTTGAAGTGCAATTAACAAAATGATTGTGTTCACTTTAGTACAATGCACCTGCAAATATCAGGATGGGAAGTCATATTTAAAACAAAAATACACTCCTATTTCAGCAGAAGCTTGATATTCTAGCATGGGCTTGAATTTCAGCAGGTGTCAGTGGCTGCAAACAGTTTGCTGTCTTTTTTTAATTTTTATTCTAATCGGTCAAAAATGTCCTTATATAATCTTCTCATCCACGCTGCAATGATTTTTGTGAGTAAACATACAAAATACTTCACTTGATTTTTCTACTGAAATCACTTACCATCCTGTACTGAATGTTTGTTGTAAAAGTTCATATCGAAGCTAGCATTATAGTCTCTCTTGTCTACATAAAGATCTTTTTGAACCCATTGTTAGGATTCATTCAAAATTGATATTTAGGGGAAAAAATGCCTGCCAGAAATAAATGATCAGTTCTTTCTTATCTTATTTCATTGATATTGGAAATGGTGTTTCAATAAATGTGATGTCCCAATCTGCATACTGCAGCAGACCTCCTGCCTGCAAATTTTTGATGATACTGGGGGGGGGGGAAAGGAGAGAAAAGGAAAAAAAAAAAAAAAAAGCAGCATGTTTTCTCTTTTTCTCTGCTTGTTAAATGGAGCACAAACTAGAAATAACATGGTATACACAGAAACAGGAACTTGCTACATTCATATTGCTCCATCTGTTGCTCTTGCTTAATGGTTTTTCTCTATGTCACAAAATCAGAAATGTTGAGGTTGGAAGGGATCTCCGGAGGTCGCCTCGTCCAACCTCCTGCTCACGTAGAACAGGTCCAGCTTCAGGTTACATCAGGTTGCTCAGGGCCTTGACTAGTCAAGTTCAGGAAATCTACAAAAGTGGATATTTTACAACTTCTCAACCACTATGCATAGAGGCCTGAAAGCAGATCTTGCCAATGAAGACCAAGACAAGACGCTGAATACTTCAGCCTTTTCCCATGCCTTTAGATTACCTGCCACATTCAGCAGAAGGCCCGCATCTTCCTTGGTCTCCCTTGTGTTGCTGATGCACATGTAGAAGTGATCTGCTTACACTCCAAAAACCTCATCAGTTCAAACTCCAGCTGAGCTTTGACTTTCCTCACTCTGTTCCTACACGCCCAGGCAACATTTCTGTATTCTTCTTTGGTTGCTTGTCCCTGCTTCCACCTCCGTACTCTTCCTTTTTGCATTTGAAATCAGTCAGGAGTTCCCCGTTCAGCCAAGCTGGCCTCCTGCTATACCTGCTCAGCATCCTGAACATCAGGATGGACTGTTCGTGTGCTTTGAGGAGGCTGTCCTTGAAGATCAAGCAACTTTCATGGGTCTCTCTGCCCTCCAGGGCAGACTCCCAGGAGGTTCTGCCTACCAGTTCCTTGAACAAGCCAGAGTCCACACGCTTAAAGTTTTGAGTGCTTATTATATTACTTGCCTTTCCCACTTCCCTCAGGTTCTTAAACAACCGTCTTACAATAGTGCAGCCAGGTCGCCCCAAAACAGTTCTTCCTTATTTGTGAGAGCAGGTCCGGCACAGTGCTTCCATCAGTCAGCTCATCCAGCGCCAGCATCAAAAAGTTGTCCCTCGCGCACTCCGTACGTCTCCTGAATTACTTATGCCCCATCACGCTGCCCTTCCAGCAGATGTGGGGAAGGTTATGGTTCTCCTAAAAGGGCTTATCCTAGTGTCAGAAAAACGAGCCCATTTCTTGATAACCAGACTTTTGTGCGAGTTAACAGCAGAATATTCCTGTTGTGACTTCATAAGCCGAGGTACTATCATGGTAAGCACACTGGAGGATCGCAGTTGGAATCCATACCATGTACATACAATAATTACAAACAACTTTGAAAGAGGTCCGTTTCGACAAATCCACCCGCGCCCTCACTTGTGGAGGATCCCTGGAGTACTTTATACAGTGTAGAAGTAGAAGCAACGCAACACAGAATTAATGCCTGAAGTGTTCACTTAGAGCCGATTTGGGCCTGCAGGCGAGCAACGGTGGCTCATTTCAGGCCCTGGTAGGAAGAGGCATAACATGACCTACCTGAATGATGAAAGCTCCAAAGCCAGACAGTCCAGAGGGCAAGGCCAGGAAGTGAGTAAAGGAAGAAATATTTCTGTACCTTGTGGGCCCAATCCCCAGCATCAGCCAATTCCAATGACTGCCAGGGACTTCAATTCTTATTAAAAAAGATAGGATCTCCAGAACTGCAACGGAATAACATTAGGAACCTGACACTCTCTTGCTAATGGACTTGGATACCGGCTGCACGTAGCACCTTTGCTGGTTTATAAATCAGGAGGCAAGCAGTTTTTTAGACCTTCGGCCAAATTCCCACTTGCAATCTTTCAACCCCACTGAAAGCAAAGTGAGCGAAAGGCAAACCTGGCCTTCAGTATGAACCGGAGCTTGCAGTTTGCACAGGCTCTGGAAAAGCCTGGTGATGTAAATGAGCACCTGATTTGACTGTGAATCATTTACCCTGTCAGACAGCCCTAATGACTGGCCTGCCCTGGCTCTGCAGCAAGTAGGAACTCAGAGGAACTTCTGCTCTCCATACACCGACTATTAATACACTCCTATCTCCCGATTAGCAACCTCCAGCCTACGTATCAGAAGTCCTTAACTCCACCGACACTGCCACCATCCTTATTTGAGCACCTCGTAAGCGTTATTGAAATTATCTTCACAACAGCCGTGCAGGATGGATTTCCCCCATGTTAATGATAAGGCAACGATGGGACAAGCAAGGGCCAGATTTTTTAAAATGGAATTTAGTTCAAGTTCATGCGAGTTTCAATAAACCTTTACTTCGCCTCTGAGCTGCTTGAGCTCATAGGCCCTGATTTTGCCTAGTGCTCCTGGAGCTGTCAGGGTTGAGGCCATGCAAAAGTGCCAAGTTTCACACTGTTTTGCACAAGAAACCATAAATCCCTCTCCAGAATCCCAGGGGCATGCGGGGGACCGCTGTTCAAAAGGTTCATGAACTTGGATAAAGTTGGGCAGATATCAGAGTTTGTAACAATATACTAAATTAAGTTCTGTCCAAAAGTTTTTCATGGGTCCAGAATAAAAAATAGCTAATATGAACATTAAGTTTTTGCAGAATTGGGCCATTGGTAAAAAACAAAAAAAGAAACAAAAAACCACCACATTACCATATTTTGTTCTTAGCTTTATCTTTTTCAGTTAATTCAATACATTATTTTCTCCTGAAAAACCTGAGCCGGTTTTCTTTACTAAGGTCATTTTAACTTTTGGTAGGTACCTAGATATGATTATCTCCTCCTGCTTTGTTTGCCTTTATTTTTAAACTATGCATCTACCAAACAGAGACAAATGACCACATTCTACAAGGTGAGACTACCTGAAAGCGTTTACTTAGCCTAATCATAAAATAGCATGACATTCGCTTGTATGCAATATGAAGTAATGATTTGTCAGATCTTCTTACCTGCTCACTTCAGAAAAAACTAAATCAAAGTAGTAGGAAAATCTTGGCTAATAACAGCCACCACCCCAAATCCATTTTACAACTCTGTCGGTTTTCAGTGAAAACTACAACCACAGTTTTCACCATCTTCTTCCACTGAAGTTTTAGAGGAAAATTTGCCATTCAAAATTCAGGATGTTTGTGATACAGATTTTAGAATAAAACTGAGAAATATTTGGTCACCTGCAACATTTTGCTACTGCAAGCATACATGTCAGCACATTAAAAAGCACTTGGTTCATGGTTGCTTTGAAAAGTAAATTTCAAGAGATCAAGCATATCTTGCCAGCCAGATTTGAGACTTCCTTATGATAAATAACAAGTTACTCCATTGCCGTCCGAGCATAATGCTACTAATCATAACAAGAAGTGAGAGAGTCGTATTTTCTTTTCTACAAAGCAGTCATTATAATAAGCCAATGCACGGAGCAATGAAAAGGACTCTGATTTGATTCATACCAAAGTCACAGGCGCAACGAATTCGGTGGAAGCTGTTTAGAGGAGCAGCCGCCGTCTCTTTCCCATATATTTAAAGAGTGAAACCTCATTTCAACCTATATTTACCACTGACATATCAATAACTATTGTTGCAAGCAGGATCAGATGTTCTGACAGTATCTAACACTATACAGCATGCAGTTTGCAAAGCACTTTACTCAAAGGCGCTGGGCGATGGTCACCTCAATGGCCAGTGAAGAGCCCAAGTCCTAGGGCCTCTGAAACATTTCTTTACCCCCAACAGACATTCTTTTGGGAAAAGCAGCCCCCTACGGACAGGCACCTCCTAGACATCCATCCCTCGGCTCTGGGAGTAGCACCGACGGGTCCTGAGGACAGCTGTTCATCTCCCACCTGCCCAGCACACAAACCTGACCGGCCTAAAGAGAGTAGTGTGAAAAAATGTAAAATCTGAAGGAACCTTTAATCTCTTAAGTTAAAAAGAAAAAAATGCAACCACTTACTAATGGAATGTTAAGATTGTGTATTAAACCCACAAAAGTCAGAAAATGAAGGAATTAAAGACTCCCTTGGCTCTTTTAACCCTTCCCTCTGCCTGTGTGCGTTACAGGCTTTTCATTACACAGTCACATAACACTGGGCAAAGGGACATAACCGTAGGTGATGTTAAAGGGGGACTATAGCTTGTTATGAAGTAAAGCTACAGAAATGGAAATGTTAATAACTAGTCATTTTATCTTGTAAAAGTTTAATATTCACTATTAAAGAATGGCAAGACACTAAAGAAACAGCAAGATGTTGTTATGGAGCTAAAAGAAATATTGAATAAATGAGCTGTTCCTCTCAGTAAATATTTTGGTTGCAGTTTACTTGCAGTGGTATTTATCTCCCATGAACCAGTATGACAGTAATATATCATGGTAAGTAACTATCCCCCAGTTTATGCCCCGATGTAAACAAATCTCACTGGAATAGGCTAAGTTTGTCCCGCGTCCAGCACCCATGTATGTATTTGAGTCCCACACCTGCAAAACTCAGCATGGTCCCCCCTCCCTAAACTCCTTGCGAGCTCCGTATCTGCTGCATTTTGAGTAGCTGCACACTTCCCAATCATTAACGCACACATCCTCTTCATGCGCAAGGGAATATTATTATCCTGCTTTTACAAATGAGAATTCTAGGCACAGAGAGATTAAAGCTGAGCATTTCAAAGCATCCCAGTTAATTAAAATGACTGGAAAATGGGTGTCCAAATTGTTTAGATACCTTTGAAGTCTCAGAATAATTATATTGCTCAAGGTCACACAGGGAGTCTATGGCTGACCCACAACTTGAACCCAGATTTCCAGCGTCCCACTCCAGCACCTTAATCACAAAGCCATCTTTGCTTTCCAATTTAATACTGGCCAGACCTGGTCCGCATGCAAACTGGTTACCAACGGACAAAACCTGTTATTATGCCATATAATGTACCTATCTATTTCTACCCTACAGGATAAACAGCAGTGTATTTGGGCATCTCCAAATTCTTTAAGGTACATATCATTACAACACACTTAGGAGGCAGGGAAGAGCTATTTGAGAGTTAGCACGCAGGGACAGCGAGGGCCTTTTCCAATGGTGCACTCCAGCTCCGTGGCAGCGTAAAGTTTGCTGTCTCTCCTGTCCTTAGTCTGGTGGCCCTGCTGCTACATTGCCCCTTTTTTCTGATGCAGCATTTGACTAGCAGCATTTCCTTTTAACGGGTTTAGTCACCAAAGCCCATCTTGTTGCTATCAGCTTAGCTGTGAATCCCACTACCTTTGGTGACGGGGCCCGCTTGACGCTACAGTCACCAGCAATGCTATGTTTCTTGCCATCAGGCTTGCCAGTATGAAATAAACCCTCAAAGTTATTCAGAGTAGCACCGAGACTTCAGCAATAGAGCATACGGTGGAAGAGTCCTCACCCAAAGAAAAAGCTCAGAAAGGACCCGTCGGAGAGGCCTCCACACCACAGAGCCAGAAACCTGATCGCAGCCTGATTTCTCTTTCTCCCCAGTTACACACTCCTCATTTAGAGCTGCAAGTCAGAAAGCTACGTTTTCCAAATGCCGATTTCTATTGTTGGCACAAAGTCTTCAGGCCTTGATACAAACTGATGCAGTTACACAAAGTAAAATTTCCCAGATAGGATTCAATCTCGGGTTCTCCCTAGACACACCAACACCCTCCAGAATGTCGAATGCAATGGAAGACAGAGATCAACATAAAACATACACACACACACACACATACTTAACATGCTGACTTTTTATCGCGGAGGTTGCTCATTTCCCATGCTAAAAACAACCTTTGGAACTAAGATGAATTATGCGTCTCATTCCGAGTGCATCAAAGAGTAGACAGCCTTTTTAAAGGAGTCAAGATAACAAAAGCACAGCTGAGGTGATCTAGCCCAAGGTTAAGGATTTGGCCTTGGGCTAACAATTGGCTCCGAAAACCAAGATCACGTAATGAGAGTTCCAGGAAGAGAGAAAAACCAAAGCCTGGTAAAGGCATGCTCTTCAAAGTGTCCCAGTATTTGACCCTTCCTCCCCTCCAGATTAATGGGGTAAAGAAGAGAGGAATAGAGCCTGAAACCCTGAAGGAAGTACTCGCATACAAGAGGAGCTCGAAAGACCTTCCCAGACCCTTCCCAGAGGCTCAGGCTCACAGAGAAAGGCCTAAAACCAAATTTTCCTCACCAGTTAGATGGAAGAGTTGGCAGTAACCCACTGCATAGCTCAGGTCTCAAGAGGAGAAAGCTCTTGGAAAGGGTAGCACCTGGTTTATTTTCTTTGCTAGAAAACACAAGTTAAGCTACTTCTATTTGAAAATTAAATCTAACCGTCAAAAAAAAGGCTAAGACCCTCCAGCAGGCGAGAGCTGCAATAGCTACCTGCCAGCAGAACGGCCTGCTGGGTTATACAGAGTTGTTTGCAAACTACTGATTCTTTTTTTTTTTTTTTAATGGCTTTTGCTTGTTTTTTTTCTTTTTGTCAGAACCTGCACACAGGAGAGTCGCAGACCACTTTCTCAATTTCTGCTGCTGACAAAATCCAGAAGGCTCCATCCACGCCGTCAGTACCATTTTCCCAGGGCTTGGTCCTTCTCACTGAGGAACTCTGCAGTGGGCATGAATCAGTAACTTAGCAGGTGTGCAGGAGCTCTCTCTAAATGACTCTGCCCTCTAGGGTACATTTGGGTTATATTTTCAAAGATGAAAATCTTTTCATCTGCAAACCTGGGAGACTACTTTGCCCAACGTGAAAAGAAGCAGTTAACACCTAACCATTTCTAAAAACAAACCCAACAAACAAACAAACAAGCAAGCAAGCAAACCACCAAAAGGAAAAAACTAAAAAACAAAAAAAAAAATCACCAGACCAGGAAATATGAATCAATCAGTCTTTGATCCTCCCCTCGCTAATAACATCATCTAGAACATGGATTATTGCTAATCCTAAGTAACCAGAAATGTTGATAGATTTTAAAAATACCAGTGGTTAAGAAAAGGAGAACTTCAATTCCATTTCCTTCTGATCTTTGAGTCCCAAGGTGGCATTCTGAGGCTTCTCCCCAGAGACTGTGAAGGAATTTTCTTTTTAAGAATCTCAGGTTCCATGGTGTCCTCATGAGATTCCAGCAGGGGAAGCTTTAAAGTAATCCTGCAAGACGCCAACAGTCTGTACACCAAAAGTAGTAAAATGACAACATACCTGCCATTCCAGTAATCTAGGTCTTGAACGATAAGAATAAAAGAGTATCAATAATGCTAGTATTTTGCAGAACACAACTGCTCGTTTTTCACTTAAAGCTCTTGGGCCCACCTTTTATTTACAGTGCCAGGGCTGGGAAAACAGCCTCTGTGTGCATTACGACCTCGTCCAACAGCAACAGTTTGTGACATCAAAACTGCCTTCATGTTAACATTATGATGTCAACTAGAAGATTCTTCATGAAAACGAACAACAAAAGCTGGGCTCTTAAAGCGAGAGTGTTTTTAAGTAAAAGATTTTTTCTTTCAAAGGAAGAGAGAAAATGCAAGCAGAAAAAAAATGTGTTAGAACTGTCCTTAAAATAGAATAACTCAAAACAACAGCCAGAGTGATGTTTATAAGAAATAATACATACCCTGCCTCTCTTCCTAATTCCTAAGGAGTCAATAACTCCTTTGGTCTGTGAAGTCCCCTACGAAGTTATCAATAAGTCATGAGAAAAATGCAGAAGTCAAGATGATAATGAAATGAATCATTGTTTCTGGCTGTAAAGCAGAGGCGTTCTGCTCAGCCCATGTGTTTGGAGCAGCCGTAGTCAGATATCCCTTCCCCCTCCCATCACCGTTGGCCTTGCAATTAAGCTTCAATATGCCTGGGTGTATATTATTGATGTGGAAACAGCTATTTCCATCATGCTGCAGACATTCTATACTTTTGAAGTCTGTGGTTACAGAGTCATTATTCCGTACAACACTTTCCCATCACTAGGGTGTGCAGGATGCCATGAAAAATGGTTTTGTGCAAGTTCCAAGCTACTGGAGTTATGTCAATAGTTACCTTAAATACATTATTTTTTTATACGTGGTCACCCTGCCTTCTGAGGCTTTGCTTTAATAAAAAGGACTGGATCATCTGAGAATGAAGTCAGTAGAGCTGTGCTGATTTGCAGATCTGGTTGATATTTCCATCTCCTAATCTGCATGTTGTTTCCAGGATGATGATGATAGTAATAATAGTAGTAGCAGTAATAATAATAATAATAATAATAATACATTTGCTTCTGTTTGTAGCGAAACACCGCTGGAGTTGAATGCTCTGTTTTAATGAGACACACTGAATGAAACAGTATCCTGCAGTGCAAGAAGTACATGTCAGCTCTCCCCTGCCTTGGCATTACGACCCAGGCTACAGTAAAATATTCATAATTTTCTTGGTGATCTCCCAGAAAAACCTCCTTAATTTAATCTCTAATGGGATTATCAGCCTCATTAAATTGTAAATCTGCCACAGTCCAGCTGTTGTGGGAACCTGAACTTTCAGACCGTTATCAATTCGCTGCTCTGATCTCTCTACCTGAAGTCCCTCTAGAAACTTTTAACGCTTTCAGCTTCAAAAGCCTGCAGGGTCCTTCCCCACTTCCCTCACCTCCAACTTCTTCCCACAAAATTCCCTGCCTTTTTTCAAACTGAAGAGCCACAGATCTGCTTCTTTGCTGGAGTTAAACCAATATACCCAGACGTAGACCTAACCTAGTGGCTCCGGTCTGATTTCTATATGGGCAGCCAAGTACATTTTGCAGAAGCCCCTACAAGAATGAACTATGAAGAGCAAAAATACATCGCATCGCCACCCTGCCTTATGAGCTGAGAACCAAGCTGACCCGCTGCAAGCTTCCTACCTCTGGAGAAGCCCAACTACTCTCAGCCGCTGTTCCTCTATCGAGGGCAACACAAGCCCGGGCAGGTATTACAGCTGAGTGCCTTCACAGCACTATGTAAATACAGATGCAAATAAGCTTTGGCCCTCAGACTTCTGGCAAGTTACAAACACGGTCCCTGGTGTTAGGAGGTGGCTCCTGCTGCACACAACGGCTGCGAGCCTTCAGACCCTTCCCAAACTAAGACTCTTGCTGCAGGCAGGGACAAATTTGCCTCTGTAAAGGACAGACAGCCAGGACAAAAACAGTGTACCTGCTTTTCTAAGTGACCATTGCACAAGGCTTGCGGACGGAAGGTTGCTAAATCCTGGAGGGCACTGACAGGTGACTAGATTCCAAAAAGAGAGGAAACTCCACCTTAGGAAACCATTACTGCTTGTTGCAGACAAGGCTGTCAGGAATACAGGTAATGAAGGATTAGTACTGGAGAGACAGGGAAGAAGTAATCTTAAAATAATTTTTGAATTCTTTTTGCACCCAAGCAAGGCACAAATGTAGTGGACGCATACCAACGGTTACTTTCTCACATACCTGCAAAATCTCTTGGGAGAAATAAACAAAAAATTTGAAGTACAGCAGAGCAAGGACATATTCTGAAGGAGCTGGCATTTTTTCCTTGTACATAGTAGTCTAACAAAATAAAAGACTGCTGCTTTTATCCGACACCCTCCTTACAGCAATAATATATAAAATCCAAGTGTCCTTCCGAACCTAGCTTCTTTTTTCTTTCCTATGTAACTAGAAAACAAAGTGGTTTGTGCCTGTAACAACCATTTATACCGTCTTTAAAAATACATTTTAATGCCTCTGGCTTTTCATCATTATTTTGAGCAGCTTAAGTCAACTGGGAACAAGATTCGTGGTTCTCATGTTCTGGTGTTGTAAGAACACAACAAATCAAGTTCTCATAGCAGCAGTCTGCCCTACCAAAAGGGGTAGCCTTAATATAAAGGAGAAGAGAAACATTCCATATCCATAATTAGATAAATAGTACTTCAGGCAAGATATGGCACCTTTAAAAGTGCCTTTTCAGTCTTGGATTTTTCTCTGCTTGTTACTACAGAAACCATCTAGCAACCAGAATCTAAGGCAGACTCCACCCAAAACAGTGAAAAACAATATAGACAGAGTAGGCTTTTCCTCCTCTTTTCTTTTTTTCTCTCTCCCCCCCCCCCCCCCTTTTTTTTTGAAAGGGTGGGTAAGTGCTAAGGAAAAGTATCTTACTGTGCAAAGGATAGGAGCATTTTGCATGCAGCTGAAACAGTAAAGCTCTGATTACAGATGGCAGAAATGAAAGCAGGGAATGAGTAATGAGCAATGACAAATGCGTAATGCGGGATGAGGATATAATTTCCACACATCGGCTAAAGAAAGGTTTACACTCTTAAGCAATAAAAACAAACCATTAAGCCAGACCTGCACTGTCAGGAAGTATAAAACAGTTCTTGAAACTGCAGTTACTATACAAAAGCTTTTCATAAACTTTTGTTTCCTGATCTTCATAAAACATTAACATCAAGCTGCCATATGGCAATTAGCTGCCTCCTGAAATCAATAAAAACCCCCCAAAAATCAACAATTTAGGAATAGCTGTACAATAAAATAGTTCAATAATTATCCTCTTCTAATAGTGTAGCAAAGTGGGTCTAATATAAATGCAGTCCAGATGAGCTCCTTCTTCAAAGCTGAGAGTACAATAAATCATGTTCCTCTCCAAGCCTCATCAGTACCGATGGCACGAGTGAGACCTCTAACTGCCTGGCAGGGGGGAAAGCAGGTGATAGTCTGTGGACACCCAAACCCAATTATCATAGGAGCAAAATCAACGCCTGCTTCTGATGAGCCCAGGTGAGCACAGCGGAGCAGATCCTGCTCAGTGAAAATGGCCAATGCTCTCGGGAGAGCTTACCTCAACTGAAGATCTTCCCGCGTCATTTTTACATGTTGCTGACCACAGAAGTCCAACTGAATTTTGCGCAAAAATTATCAAGCCACTCGACAAAGCTGTTACTGAGTCTCAAAAGGACAAGGAGAGATGCTGATCACATTTGTGTTTAGAGAGATGCTTATCTGAAATGCACAAAGGGTGACATTATCTATCACAATCTCTGCCTATATAGATTATATAAGTGCCTAGAAGCAATATGTTTAGGGGAAACAGGCTATAGGGTAACAAAGGCAGTTTTGCCTTCCAGATCTTCTGCTTTTTCTCCTCTTAAGAGGAAGAAAAAGGCTCGGTTTTTCTTGTAGAGCACTATAACACTAATACGTACTAAAGAACTAAAATAACTACTGGAGTACTGTGGTAACAGCATACCTTTAGTATTTAGGATTATTTAGCAGTCATTACCGGACTTAGAAGATGTCAGAAAGCCCAAATCTTTCAGAAGGACTGCCTGATCATCAACCCTATTTAGCTGAGTTCAGGAACCCAACTGATCTCTAGCAGAATTTTCTACTACTCATGTATCAAAGTCTGGTTTGTTTCTTTTTTTTTTTTTTTTCCTTTTAAATCCTAAACAAACTATTCAGTGCAGCACTCTCACATCTCCAGTCTAGAGAGAGAGAGAGGTTAAGTGTTAAGGATTTAAAGATACACTACAAAACCAATTACTGACGTGCTGAGCTTGACACATGCATATTTCCTCCTCAAAATCAGCGTGGAACTGATGATTCTGTGACTAACACGAAGCAGGTATAGAAATGCTTACAAGAGTGGGTCTTAATAGGTTGACAATTATACATTGGTCTCACGGTGTATTTTACTAAGGATGCAATTCTTTGTCAAGCAACCGGAGGTTTGCCTTCACAAGGAATGCGGCATCACGCCATGAGCCAGCCACTGCTCATCCATAGACAAGCGCCGTAGCCAATTTTTTTGAAACAAGATTAGCATCAATGTGTTCTCATGCCTTAGAGGAGAAGTAAAGCAGCCACCACTCTGTAAAAAGCCTCCCTCAATCTCGTTACACATGAAGGGCTGGGGGGTGTGAAACTTAAGCCTTGCAACACTGGAGTTTAGGATCTGGTTAGAAGTGCCATGGGGTCTTTACTGATTTCAGCAGGTTGGGGATCATACCTTTCCTGCTCACAGAAATGCTGCGCTCTTCCATTTTTCAGCACTTTACGTCCAGCTCTTGCAAGCTCAGGTTATAGAGTACGCTAGCGCTGCTGTGACTTGACTAGCACAACCACGCATCGCAAACAATCAATGAATTCTTGAAGAACCTTCACCGTAGCATATTCTGCGACTGACAGCCTTCCCAAAGCAACAGCCGTAAACTCACTCATCACCAGTAAAGCCGGCAACAAGCAAAAGGCAAACTAAACTTCTGCACATACGATGCTCCCCCCTAAAACATGAGCCAACGAAACAGCCCTGGTCTTTTGAAATAGCAAATAGAGGTCGTCCACCCAGTAAACTCGTAGGCTACTATGTAGTATCAGCATGGCCAATAACATCAGCTACCTCTCAAAAATAAGCAGAGCCAAACTGCAGAGTGGTGGATTGTTCTCTACTAGCTATTAAAAATACTGCGGGTACAAAGAAATACATAAGTTTTTATCTCACCACAGAAACTTACACCTCGCTTAAGGTATTTTTAAGCTCACAAGAGAAAAATGGAAGCAGCCAACAGGAAATTAGTTTTTCTCTCCTATCCCCTGCACCCATTGCTTTCTGTGATGATTAGCGGTAGACAACTGTTCTATAAGACGACCCGTAAGACATCATCAAGTTCGCCTTTCTGATCAGCAAACTTATTTAGTACCTTCACTGTAACCAAGATGATGGTGGTAAAAAAGGAGGTGTTTGGGGAGGGCTATGAGAAAGAGGAGGTTTCTGTTAACAAGAAGTTAGGCTAATAGGCGGCCCAAATCAGAGATTCCCAGAGTTGACTTAGAGAGGTCTCTAACGGGCCAACGGTACACATGGCTTTAGGAGGTGCTGCCTCAGTTCACCAAATCCAGAAATGGATCCACCACGGAGCACAAGGGGGTTCTGACATCTCCGGAGGTATCACCACACAGTCATCATATATCCACCAAAGACACTGGAGAGCTCCTGAAACAGGCAGGAACTTGCCATTAGCAGTCTAACACGATTTCATTCTGTTCCCGGCTTCAGCGCGCTTTGCAGTGGATCACCAAGAAGCCAATTTAAGCTACTTTCCCGCTCTACTATTTCAGCACAACTTTTCCACAACAAGCAACCCAGCCTCTGCATGCTTGTCCCATGTCGTACAGCTAGCAACCTGCCTTTTAACGCGCAACAGGCACAATGAAATATTAGCTTTAATGCTGTGTTTGCCAATTGCAAATCATGCTTTTGCCCCTTACATGAAGGATTTAAAAAGTAAGAAGATGTAAGCACAGGTTGCCCTTGTGATGACTGCACAAGTGAACCGTTTTTTCTTACAGACCGGACTTTTCAGAAAGAAATATCGTAGTTCTGTGATTTATTATCTGAAATAGATTTAAACATTTTGGGGGGGAAGCTTTCAAACACAAAACCCTGGAAGGGAAGCCAGGCTAATTTGCAAAACCATCAGCTGAGGTTAGGTAGGAGGCTGCGCATGACAACGGCTTGCTGTATGTAGGGCAAAAATTGAGGATTAATTTCACTATAACACTCCACAGAAGTGAGCTCTCATCTGAGGTGAGGAAGTATGCAACGCTTTTCCAACCGTTAAAGACAAGGGCCGGTACAAATAAGGTAATTACTCCTCTTTAGCATACATAATCACAAAAAAAAAAAAAAAAGGATGACATTTTAGTTTTTATTATTTTATATTTGGCCAGGACTTTTAAAGGAAGGACTTTTAAAGGAAACATCAAACATTCACTTTTCTGTAGGTCTAGAAAGGATTCAGTCTCCCCCCACCCCCGCCTCCCGTAGGATTTCTATTGGCCCTTCTTATATTCACACTGCAAATTAGTTGGGAATAGCAGTATTTATACTAGATCAGCAACGTCTGGTTCTTATCCAAATGTTCCACCTAAAGAGGATGCCAGTTCTCATGGATTGGACAGCCCACCCTGCAGCATTCCTGAGAATTGTACAATATAATAATCTTGAAAGTCAGCAGAGTGGATTATCCACTTTTTTCTGGACTTGAACTTGTGACCTTAACAGTAGCACAGCAGAAAGCAAATGTGCTATGCACTTTGCCATAGTAACCTTCCATGTGTTCTTTTCAACTTAAATACACACAATTGAAACAGCTACAATTTTGGAAAATTATGTACAAACCCTATATTTTTTTCTTTTTGATTACATATAAATACAAATTAGCTATTCTTCTAAAAAGTGGTTATAATAGTAAATAAATACAAAATAAGAATCTGACCATTATACTTCATGTGCTGGGGTTAAACCCATATAAAATGTACAACTAAAATACATTTAAAATCTTTAAAGGAATATTTCTCTGATTAAAATATTTGTTTTCCCAACTTTTTCGTAGACATAAATATATTTTCAAAATAGTTGTGTTTTTTTTTCTTTCCATTTCATTACATAAATAAAGTCTTCATTGGGAAATATTAAAGTGTCAGCTTTTCTTTTTTTTTTTTTTTCTGTATTTGTCTAATATATTTGCTGTGTTAGCGGCACCCACAACCCTCCACAACCATATCTTGGTAGTTCTTTAATACAACTTTTTCATTCTCATCAAGGTAGAGCATGGAAATAGCACTCAGTTCTGTCGGCACACAGCAAGCCTTGGGGATTTTGGAATTCACTGAATTGACCAAAGTCTGAACAATGGCATGGTTTGTTGAGTTTAGATGATCTGCCAGTGGAAAAGGACATTCCCCATGGCAGTAAAAGGCACTATACCCCGGTGGGGCAACAATCCAGTCATTCCACCCCACATCATTGAAGTCCACATATAACGGATGCCTTTTGCAACTGTATTTGTGGCGTTTACGCTGTTTGTGTTTCGCTTGACGCTTTTCTCTTTTATGAAGCGGGTGTCCCTTGCCATCATGCCCAAACGTTACTAATAATGGCCTGAGCTGAGACCAGCTATCTTCATCCTGATGTAAAGACCTGCTAATCCTAACGTGCCTCTTGGAGGCACTGTTCTCTTTGTCCAAGTGAACCACCTCTACCACAAACCCATGATTAGGTTGTCCATGTGCAATCCACCTCAAAACAGCTGGCGTTACATCAAAACTTTCCCATTTACTTGCATTATGATGCACCAACCTGGTGTCCAAAAGTCTTGTGACAGGGTCCTTAGAGGTGGCTGTGGCTGGCTTTATAATTTCATAAATATTAATACGGTGATGGTAGCTGCTGTTGTTCTCAAAGCCTCCGTGCACCTGTTTCCGAAAAATCTGGAGTTCAGCTGAGGTGATAGACTCCTCATTAGGGATGGAAGTTAAATTAAAGAAGAAACGCCGTGCTGTTTTCCCACTTGTTTCTGGCAGTTCTTCCAAAACTTCTAATTTGATTAAACGGGGAAAATAAAAAAAAGAAAGAAAGAAAGAAAGAAAAAAATCAGCAACTGAGACAAGCAACCAAACCCCTCAGATAAGTCTGCTGCTGGCAACTTTCAAATGACAGTTAGCACACGTGACGTACAAGATCCGAAAGACTTTCAGGCAGAAACTACCGTCTCCCCTGTCTTCCTGTTTATTTATGCAAGCATGTATAGCGTGAAGTTAAGAATGCTTCGTTCGTTGTTATGCATTTTGAGTGAATACCGGTGCCCTTTGCATTCCAGGTGGTTATAATAAGTGGCAAGAAACACGCAGCATTACTTTGGAATTCCAGGACATTAGCAAGAAAACTCAAGCGCTGTAGCTAGTGGGGGTCTGAGGAGAATCATTAAAAGTGCTTGAGGACTTAGGGTAACTCTTGCATTTCTGCTTTTTTCAAGCATATGGCTCTAACGTCCATCCCTTAAACTTCATTCTGAAAAACATTACTCCGCAATTTAGGTGACTTACAAATCTTAAAGTATGGATTTTTGTATCTTAATTAGAGACGGTGAGCTCAACATCTGTAACGGCACTTTGCAAAGCACGCCCTAGTATTTACCCAAAAGGGCCATAAAGAATAGCAGGAAGGTTCAACTGCTAAAAAGCGTGGATGGCAAAGGGATAACGAAACAAAGTCGCTTCTGAACAACAGATTTTCAAAACCACACGCACACAAAAAAAATAATTAAAAAGTCACTGAACCTCGTGCCATTCTCACCTTTGAGTCAACAAATAATTGAACGGAGCCTCAGAGGGAGTAAAACATACCTAGGGTTGCTAAGAAGTACCTTGTTGCTACAGACGCTGAAGAATTTAAAAGTATTTGCCAAAACAAATCTTTCTCAAATCATGGGTTTTCATTTTGGTACTAAGCATCCTGGAGAAACGTGCACTTTCTAAGGGGAAGCCATAACTGTTGTTAGCAGTTCTTAGTCATTCAACCATTCCCTCTTGACTCCCATAGGACTTTTTGCAGAAGGTAAGGCTCAGCTTTAGGGTATTCAGGACCAGACCAATATTTGTAAACGTGCATATGTTTCGAGTAGTCACAAGACAAACTTCTGCTTCCATGAAGCCACTAATACCGAGCGAGAACTCAGTGAAAACACAGAGCCACACTGATTTTCTTCTAAATTTTGTGAAAATTATAGAATAGCTTCTATGTCAAAAACAGTCTTTGCTGTAACGGTATGACTACTTGAAACTGCAGATTTTTTACATTTGCCTAAAAATTACAAACTTTGCCCTTTCAGCTCCTGTCTCGTTCAGCTCCCTGCCTACCACGCTCAGGTTTAACGTGAATGACCCATGCACTCGCTTTCCCCCACGCACTGCTAGGTGTTTACTTTCCACGCAGGGAAATGCAGGCGATGCGAGGTTACATTTCATCATTCACCTCCTTTCTCACGATAAGGCTTTCCACTAAAGAGCACATCCACTTCTCCGAGGTCACCTCCTTTACCCATCAGAAACATTAAATACTAATGAACGCCTTTTCTCAACACAGCTTCACGTTAAAAGCATGGGAAAACGGCGTTTTCGTTACTTTTACAGCGGGGCCACTGCATGCCAGCACGGGAGACTAGCAGCCAGGAATGATTACAACCTGGGGAAACGTTTCTCAAAGAGCACGCGAGCGACACGTGCGCCACCGGCTCCACGGGCCTACCCGTGCCACGGCTAACTCCGCAGCGACTGTTTTGGCTATGTAAGTCGGGACACGCGCCCAGTTGCTCAGCGAGGGCCTGTCCCAGAGGGTGCACTGCCTCGGTGGGCCACGAGCAAGGAGGGGTGGAGGCGCTGCTGGATGCCTCGCTCTGCTTTTGGCCGGGTTACCTGCAGGTGAGAGCCCAAACCTGGCCACAGAGTTTTTACAAGCCTGGGCGCTGGTGGCCGGGCAGGCGTAGCGTGGGTCTGGGCTAAATCGCTCCTCGAAGGCGGGACAAGGGAGCGCTTGAGGAGAGGCCACAATTGATGGTTTCATTGATCTCCCACAGGGATTAGATAAGGATTAGAAACCTCCGCAGCGGCCTCGGCTCAGCCGTGCATTAGGGAGACTTTCCTGCTCTTCAGCCTCGCAAAAGCAAAGCTATCTGTGGGAAGGCGTAATGCGGAGCCGCTGTTGTAGCGGAAAAAGTAAATAAACCAGGAGCCTCTCGTCGGCCGGAGGAGGAGGAGAGAGGCCGGCGGGGCGAGCAGAAGCCCGCAGCCGGGGCTCCGGGAGCCGCCGCGCTGAACAGACCCCGTGGCACCGGCGGCCGAGCTCAGGCGCTCCCGGGGAGGAATCCGCCCCGACGCTCCTCCTCCGGCCCGGCCCGGCCCTCCCCTTTCCCCTCGCTCCCTCAGCCCGGCCCGCGGCCGCCGGCGGCCCCGCGGAGCCCGCGCCCGTTCGCGGCCCCCCGCCCGCCCCGGGCCCGGCCCCCGGCCCCTACCTTCGTGGTGGAAGCTGCGGACGGTGTTGGCGCGGCTGGCGGCCCTCTCCAGCGGGTAGCCGAGGGCCGGCGGCTGCCCCAGCTGCTGGCCGGCGTGCAGGCGGTAGAGGTCCAGCATGTAGGGGGGGATGACGACGTCCTTGCCGGGGCTGGGCCGCCGCTTCAGCCCGAACATGTGGAGCAGGCGCAGCTCGAACTCGCTGAGGAGATCCTCGGGGCGCTGCGCGGCCGAGGCGGCGCGGCCCGGCTCGCTGAAGCGCCGCCGGCCCACCTCCGGCATGAGGCCGGCCGCGCCGCCCAGCAGCACCTGGCAGAGCAGCAGCGCCAGGAGGGAGCGGGTCGCGGCAACCATGATCAACCTGCGCGGAGGAGGAGGAGGAGGCGATGGGAGGCAGTCAGCGCGGACACCGCGCCGGGACGCCGCGCCGCGGGGGCGGGGGGAGGCGGACGGGGACGGGCGGCAGGTGGGTCCCACCCCGGCGCCCGGCCATGGCGAGCGGCGCCCGGAGGGAGCCCCCCGCGGGGCCCCGTCGGGCCGCTTCAGGTGCGCGGCGGCGGAGCGCGGCACGAAAATCCCCGTGGCAGGAGATCAAAGGGAGCCGGGCGGGACGGGCCGGGGCGGGGGAGCGGAGCGGGGCTGGTCCGCAACAAAGGAGCGCGGAGGTGAAGGGGAGAAGGGGGCGGCCGCTGTCAGCGCGGCCGGGGGCACCGCCGGGGCCGGGCCGCTGCCCTCGGCGGGGCACAGGTGTGCGCCCGCCCGGCCCGGGCCCCCCGCCGCCGCCGCGGCCGGGAGCGCTCGGCGGGGGAGCGCCCGGCGCCGGGAGAGGGAAGGGGCGGCTGCCCCGCCGCCGCGCAAAGCCGCCTCCCCGCTGCGCTGCGCTCCCCTCCCGACCCCCGAGCTTCCCCCCCCGCCCAGCCCAGCCCGGCCCGGCCCGGTCGCGGGGCCCGGGGCCGGCTCCGCTTCCCCCGCGCCGGGGCTCGGCGGCGGGGCAGCGGCTTCCCCCAACGGAGGGAAAGGCAGCGCTATTTTCCCTCGGCGGAGTGGAAGGAGGAGGCAAACAGAAATCCTGCTACGTCCTTAGCCAAACCCACAGGATATTCTTCTCCCCCGTGAAACTCTGCGCTGGATTATTATTATTACTATTATTATTATAATCGTTATGATTAGTGTCCCGTCCCCCCTCTCTCTTGCAGAGCGCTAGCACCTCCGCCGTGGCCCACGGAGTCATCCTGCGGAGAAGGCTTTCAGCGGACCTGCGACCGCCGGGGCTATACCTGTGTGCAGCAGCAGGGGTTGTGTCTGCAGGAGGGTTTTCTGCTCTCGGGGTGTTTTTCCCGCATCACTTGGTGTTACTCCGAACTTCGCTGCTGCTCCTCTACAGCTGCCGAGCAGAAAACAGAAGTTCCCTGAAGTAGAGTCCGCCTCAGAAACATACTTTTAGCAGCTGGTTGAGGAGGCAGGTCCCGGCCAGGGAAGGGCTTCTCCCTTTTAAAAGCAGCGATCGAAAAGTTGTTGCTTCTTCTTCCTCCTCCTCCTCCTCCTCGCGTGTGTGTGCCTGCCCGTGAATGGGTCCCTATGTGCCTACGGAGTTAAAAGGCTCCTTTTAAAAAATGTCCTTTGCATCACCCGCGTCAGACAGATGGACATTTACTCGGACTCCCGCAGCAACGTGAAGATGAAGCTTGACTTTTCTCCGCTCCCTTAAAAAGAAAGAAGAAAGGAGGGAGGAGGAGAGAAGGGAGGAAAAAAAAAAAAAAGGGTGGGGAGTCGCCTGCCGCCGTCCCGCGTGGAGCGGCCGCGCTAGGGGCCGGCAGCCCCGCCGGCCCGCCCGCCGCCCGCCCCGCTCCGCACCATGGTCGGGGGTGGCCGCCGGCCGCCGGGGCTTTTTGTCGCCGGGCGATGTCACGACCCCGGAGGCTCGCGGGCCCGCGCCAATCACAGCCGCCCTGTGGGAGCGGGCTGCGGCCCCGCACGGCTTTTAAAGGAGACGCCGCCTCCCTCCCTCGCTCCTTCCCTCTCTCCTCCCTCGCTCGCTCCCTCCCTCGCCCGCTCCCCTCAAGCTGCGGCACCGGCTGGGAAGCGCCGCCGGCCTGGCCCGGGCGGTCGTGCCCCGCCGCCGGATCGGCGGCGGGGCACGACCGCCCGGGCCAGGCCGGGCCGAGCAAGGACCCGTTGTGGCTCCGCCGCCGCAACTCGGATTTAGCGCCGTGCCCCGGCGCTTCAAGGTGTGAAGGTCACGTAAGGTATCGGGAGAATCCCCGCCGCTTTAAAAGCACGTTAAGTATATCGCCAGTCTTCAGGGCTTTACCGGCAGCGGGGCGCGGGAGCCCGCTGCCCCAGCCCGGCCTCGGGGCCGGGAAGCCGGGGCTTTCCTCGCTCCCCTCCCCGAACGGGAGGCGCCCAGGCTCCTCCCGGCGCATCCGACTGCGGGCTCGGCCCCGCGGACGGCGGAGGCTTTGGTGGTTTTATTTTTTTTTTTTTTTTTTAAAATGATTATTTTTTAAGATGTGGCTGCCCTCCAGTGGTGGAAATGCGGCGGATCGCCGGCAAACCACCCTCCGCCAGCCCGCGGAACCCTCCTCTCCGCCCGGCACCTGCCCCGGGGCCCAGCGGCGTCCCTCGCTCCCTTGGCGGATACCAGCAAACCACTTAATCCCGATACGACTGAGTAACTTGCGGGTAGGGATGCGCCCTTTGCCCCGTCTCTTGTTCGTCTGCCTGGGCTCCGCGGTAAGGCCCGGCCCTTCTTGCGCAGGTACCGAGCGAGACTGAGCCATTTAGGGTCCTCGTCAAAGCCGAAGCCATCGGCGCACCGTCGTTAGCCGGGGTCCCGCTGCTCGCGCGGGCTTTCCCGGCAAGGTGAGTGCCCTGTGCTGCACCTCCTCTGCCCGGTACCTCTCAGGGGCTTCATTTGCAAAAGACACAGACAGCCTTTGACACCTTGAATTACTGCGGAGGAGGATTTAAAGCAATAACAACCCAGACAGCTCCATTACCAGCTCCTCCTTTGGGAGCGGCCTTTTCCCTCCATTTTATGACTTGTCAACATAGGAAAACCACCGATCCGAGGCAGGAATTCAGCACATTTGGGCTGGAATAATTCCTCCTGTGGATCTTCTTCTCTTGGCTCTCCTATCAGGTCAGAGGGACTTCAGCTACACCGGCAAAACGTCGCTGCGGGATGAGGTGCTCACACGGGGAGTTACACACCGGCGCAACGAACCACCGTAGCACTACACCAGCCTAATTAAAGAGCTGGTAAAGCGCCTTCATACCAACAGCTCCCAACGCTTCTTAACCTGATTTTCGCTCGCCGCCACGCATACCTGCCGGCAGGCGAGGTGACACAGAGCGAGGTGAAATCCTTCAAAAGTTTAGTTACTTTTCCGTTGCGTTCCAGCGCAGATAATGTTTAATTTTATGACTTCCTGCAAGTCTTTAGCATGAACTGAAAGTGCGTGCAGTGTGACTTCAGGGTATGCCAATTATGTAAATCAGCACTAAAATAACAATGGCAACGTAGTTTACACATCACTGACATTAAATGAGCACTTCAGCTTGTAATTGCCATTCCAGTTCAATCTGTAGTGGGTCATGCCAGGAAAAAGTCATTTCTTGCCTCAACACTTACTGCCTGTGCCTGGAGCATAGGCTGTACTGTATGCCCAGCTCCACGTTATCTCCGGGAGCTTTCTATATTAGGATGATGAACCTTGTAAGGGAGAAACGTGGTTGTGGTTGTTCTGAAGGCCTGCACGTACTCTGATCCGGTATCAAGAGGGTCTTGTAGGTTTGCCTCTCTCGGATTTTAAACATAAATAGGGTCTCACAGTCTTGCACTCTCTTGGCCATAAAACACATTTCCCCTTCTAGTTTGTCATCTCTCAGTCTATTTGGATCAGGAGCTGCCGGGGCAGTGACTCTGCCTTCCCTTCTGTTTCCATGAGGTCCCAAAAGCCAACACCGAAGCACTTTTAACATGTTCCCTGAACGCACTGGCACCCACGCCAGAACCTCAGCCGTGCCCCAGCACCTTCCCCATGCTGCCTGCCCCTCACCGAGGCAGATCTGGCTCCCTTTCAGCCCGTGCCCTGGTGAATATGGGGAATAAGGCCCTCAAAGTGTCATCCATGAAGGTCCGGTTACAGTTCGTGCCTCATCAGCGCAACAACCAACTAAATGCCCCTCTGCAGAGCCCACCGCCTTTCAATACTGCATTCAGGCCTGCTCCCGCTGCCTCTCTAGCATCAGCACACCTGGGGCCGCAAGCTGAGAAGCATCTTTAGCATGATAGAGAGCATTAGAGACCAGTGTATTTAGGTATGACGAATGCAGAGCTTGGTCTGTGGAGCGCAAACGCGCCAGGACGTTCCCACCCAGACTTCCAGCTCCCCGAACGAGCCTCTGCAGCGGGCATAATGCCCTTGTCCCCTTCCCACCCCTACAGCCGTGCAGCAGCGCGCCTGAGAGAAAGAAACCAAAGCTCAACCAGCCGGCATCTCCTGGTGCTGCGATTCCTCGCAAGCTCGGTGAAATGGAGGAGTCGGGCGGTACATCAGCTACAGATCCAGCCCCATCGCGGTGGGCTCCCACAACATCATTTCATTTTACAGAGTTACTTTTCAGATCAAGCCTGCTCTTCAGCTAAACTCCTGCCCGAGGGAGAACCCACCACTTACACTGAAAAGATCTGGTACAGACGTGGGGTTTTAGGAAACCTGACCGCGCATATTTGTTAATCTCCTTTGTGAAACTTCATTTCCCTGCTCCTGAACTTTGTATAGTTGACCCGACTGATTAATTTCTTTCTTCTTTCTCTCCTGCACTCTCTTGCCCCCCCCCCTCCCTTTTTTTTTTTTTGGTTTAGTGTTTTTTTGGAGAGTGTTGAGCCAGTAAATGCTCAGCGAGCGGCACCTGCTGCTAAGGTTTCAGATCCAGGTGTTCCTTTCCAGGACCCAAACACAGCTGGTAGATCTTAACTTCAGGTGTTGTTGGGTTTTCTTAGTAAAATGATAGAAAACTATCCAAATAAGGATAGGTTTTACAACACGGTGAGAGTCCTTTCTCAAGACTAGAGGGGGGAAAGAAGAAAATCTTTTTTCCCCCAGCATTTTCTTCTTACAAATACTACACCAAATCACATTTATACACTGCCACCATGTAGTGTCTTTTCTTCCAACCTGGTTAAATTGCAACCATCATTGTTGCACAAGACTTCAGCTGGAAGACCTAGATGAGAAATGCTCACTAGGGTCTCTGACCATAACTTGTAATCCTTAACAAAATGACCTAATTTCTGACTTAGGTAGAGACGCGGGTCTGCAGAAACACTCGCATCGCTCTGTGCACATTGACAGTCAACAGTTTGACTGCTCACTTCAGCAGACCAGTCAGACCAATGCTGAGCATTTTTGAAAATTCCCACTTTAGACCACTGTCCCCTGGATATCGTAAGTACGTCAGATGTGAAATATTAATGGTAGTGAGCTTTTTTATAGATTTTGCACATTTTAGTGAATAAACCTCTTGATAAAAATCTGTGCTGAAGTATGAAACGTGTACATGGTACAGCATCAAATGCTAGAGGGGCGACTTCTGAAAATGAGTTAAGATGTGTTAGTGATGTTGAGGTTTTGGCTTCGTAACGGGTGGAGATTATCTGAAAGCTTTTCAGTTCCTGAACTGTGCTTCCTGTTGGCATCTGTGTGAATATGATGTGTGGCCATTCTTTAAAATATTCCTTAATACTGTTTTCTGAAGACATATTTGTCTTTTGGTGGTTCGTCTTTTAATGTCTATCAATTGTCTCTGCTGCGCAGCCTGTCTCCCGTTCCATGAAGGACGGATTCTCGCCTGAGAAGATAATTTACAAGATGGTGGTTTGTTTTCGAAGAGGAGAAAGGCATTTTATTCAGAAATGTCTGTTGCTTTCTTATTCACCTTTGCTGAAATCTGGCAGCTCTTCAAAGCTCTTGCTCTGTTTCACAGCGAGTCTCAACTCCATTCATCAAATCTCAGCTTTCCTTCCGTCATAGCAGCAGGGAAATTGGAATTTATCACGAAATACAATGCAGACCCAGTATATTCTACATTTCCAGTATGTCTCCATTGCTAGAAAACGATAACAGTTGCTCCTAACAGTGTTACGTCGGCAAATACAGGCTGCAGTAATCAGTTCACATGGCTGTGCAACTTTTATATTGTAAGACAAATTCCTACAATTTGTAAGACAATCGCTGGGGAAAGAGGAAGAAGGGAGGCTAACATGATAACCCTTTTTTTATTGCTTTCTCCTTTCTCCTACAAACTTCCAAATATCAAAATCCAGTCTTAGACCTGTGGCTTTTATTGTTAAGAGGTGACAAAATGCCGTAACGCCTCTGTACAGCTTGGAGAACAACCGAGCCATCACCGGACAGATTCCTAGGCACCGCCACTGTTTATGTACCTTTAATTACATGCAGTATGAATAGTCACAGGCTGGCAGGCTAGGGAGATTCAGTAGGCAGTGAACTAAGATTCAGGAGACCTCAGTTCTCACTAGAAGCATCCTCTGTCTTCCCTCTGTGCCCCAGTTTTCCCACCTTGGAAATGGGGATGATCATGCTGACCCCCACTTGTAAGTCCCTGCAAGACCTTCAAGAAAAAGCAGTATGAGTTAGGCACTGCTATTGTTTGGGGCTAAATACTAGGTTAATGCCAACAGTAATCTCAAATAGCTGAAATCCCAGGGCTCGATCTTGCCTTAAAGACAGTGGCAAAATTCCTACTGGTTTCAGTGGTACAGGCTCACATGTTTAAGTGATGAAGAGACAGGGATGCCGACTATTCCGGTCAGAAGATTCGGAGCAAAGAGGGATTTATTAATTATATAAGTCCTGTTAGGAAGACAATGAGGTGATGGTGTTCCCCCACATAAAAGAGAAATGGCTGCGTCACAGATGGTCCACTTCAGGAGCTTATAATTTCATCACTGCAGAGATACTGACGTCAAGTAAAATGGAGGATAATATATGGTTACGCATATTGCCTTAAGAAGTGCATATTTTAGCAGTGAAACTGGATAATGCTTTGCAATTAAAATAAAATAAAGGCAAGCGTGACGTTCTGTTTAAGCAGATTGTCTGTATGAAGGCTTTATTGTAGCTGCAGATTTAGGGCATATGAAAAGGTTTTCTGTGCTTAGTTGCAGGATGAAAAACATTGCATCATCAGGCATTCTTGTTCTCTAACACTTCTTTGCCAGTATGCCTTTGATAACTAATGCTTGCAATTTTATTTTCTAGTGTAAAGTCATGTTTTCTCAGGTCATTATCATTCCAATTTTTAAATATCCTCTTAAAACTAGACAGAACTACAGAAAGCAATAGTAAAGCTTTGTGCCTGCTCGGTGGCATGTGCTCGGCACAAGCGATCAGCTGCTGCAGCTGCTTCGCGCTGGCAGGAAAGCTATTTGCAAGTTGCTTTCAATTACGTCCCTGGTTCCCAGCTCTGCCCGGTCTCCAGAGAAGCTCTGATGGGCACAGGTCTCAGGTTCAATCACCACCCTGTAACTTTGATTTGGTAGCTTGTTTGCTGGTGTGCTACAAAATTTACTGACTGGGAGGGGTCTTAGGAGAACAACATCCTTTGACCGTTCCCGGGCTCTTGCCTGCTCCAGCGCTGCAGCGCTCCCTCTGCGGTGTTCCAGAAAGCACCCTCTAAATTGCAGAAACTAATTATTAGAGGCACGCATTGGACTGCTTGAAGGTATCATTTATCCCCAGAACATCTGTAGCCCCAAAGTCATAGTACCCTTCCTGTATTCGGCCTCCCCATTCCTCTCCAAGAGGAGGAAGAACTGCTACCTCCATTTTACAAGAGGGGAAAAGGGGCAGAGAGTGGTGCAAGGCTGTTTTTCTAAGAGGAATACAGGGGCCCAAAGATCTATATAGGTCACACTGAGATTTTTGACGATGCATAATCAGGTTAGACACAGTTTTGGGGTTAAACTCCCAAAACTTCAGTAAGTACTCAGCTTATGTAGACATTTTTGAAAAGCCCAATACCAAATCTATTATCCAATAATTTCCTGAGGAATTCCTGCAGTGCCTTGTCCACGGTTCTTACTGCAACCCGTAAGTCCTAGCAGGAATATAACCTTCTCATTCAACTATGGGGAAAAGCTCTGATCTTGTAAGAGTCAACCTGCGCTGGAGAGAGGGTTTTTTTACAACTTTGGTTGTAAACTTTGGTTGGCTGAAGATACTGCCCAGGGTATCGACACACAGATTTGTTCCCTAACCGGATCAGTCGCCGTAGCAGAGGAGCACAGTGAATTCCCTGGCCTGCTGTGCCATCGCCTCCTCCCTTCGGCTTTTCTTCAGGCCCCGCTGCAGGATGGGTGTTGTACAGCCCATCTGCTTAGCGCTTTTCGAAAGCCTGGGCCAACCTTTACCTTCCTTAACACCTTTAACAACCTTCCCCCGCCACACCTCGGCTTCCTGCTTTTTTCTGAAATTTGCAATGACCTATCTACCCTTAGTTTACGTGCTTGTAAAACTAAGCATGTCCTTCAGCCCGTTCAGGATTAGGCTGAAAAAGCAGTACCATAAAACGTTCATGATGTGCAGCATCGTCCAATTACTAATTCCATTATTCCCATCAATTCTGCGTTCGCTAACTGGACTTACACACCCTTGGTGTTGTATTACTGTAGGAGGTTTGCCCTTTCTTAGATTTTCTATTTTCTATACGTTATTCGTGCGTATAGACTCAGTAAACATTCACATCCACTTAACGTGGGTATACTAAACATTGAATAGATTCCTCTTGTCAGCCGTGGAATAAACTCCTTTCAAATAAATCAAAATACTAAACAAACAAACAAGCCGGGGAACCACGGAATAACCTCCATTTATTTTGCACCTTTGACCTTCTCGCTTGCTCTCCGCTCCCCTGTGCACATCCCAAGCCTCTGCGTACGGCCCTGACAGCCACTGGGTTTTGAAAAAGAAAAAGGAAAAAGGAAAAAGGAACTGCCCCCAAATTTCTCCTGCCCCTTTGTTTGCCAGAAAAGGCAGCCAGCACATGAATCGGGGAAGAAGCAAGATCACCGCAAGCCCAAAATTGCTACCTCAAATAATCTAAAACAGACTGAATGGATTCTGCAACTCCTGGTTCAGATGCTCACACAGCCTAGGAAGAACCCTGAGGACCTAAAAATTAAGTTTATGAATAAATCCTTGAAAAACTAGGGCCACTCTCTCCATACCAGTGGAAAACTGAAATTCCAAGTTGCGCAATCGAATGTGATATTCATTTCTGCAGCTGGTGGGAAAATAGTTTCCTTACAAAATAAATTTAATAAAAAGTAGACTGGTTTGTATCTAT
Organism: Nipponia nippon; assembly: GCF_047370975.1. Lineage (NCBI taxonomy): Eukaryota > Metazoa > Chordata > Aves > Pelecaniformes > Threskiornithidae > Nipponia > Nipponia nippon. The sequence goes on along the minus strand of NW_028262358.1, from coordinate 4,984,783 downwards.
TTTTTCCCTAAGCAACTTCTAAAATGTCAGACATTAATATTAAGGAACTTTGATAGATTAAAAAAACACACCACTGTAATAAGATGTAAATATTATTTTTTCCTTCCTTCCTTCCATTCATTTACAATATTGGACATGTTCTGATAAAACAACCTGAATTTGCCAGGGCCGAAACTGTGAAAAAGCATTTCTACAAACTCTCCAAATGAAAATATACATATATGATATAATAAAGGTTTATTTCCCTTAAGCCGAAGTGATTTCGCAGCTAGCAAATGCTGAATGCCATTTGCACCACATTGTCGTGTGCGTCCAGGCAGCTGTACGCATATTTTACGTGTTTGCTTTCATTAGAAATAACAAATTCTAATTTCATTAGAAATACAAAATTCGTCTTCACTGGATCATGATCATGGCTTCTGTTTGAAATATTTCTCCTGTATTTAACAAGCCTTGTAGGCTCTCGGATTGAAAATCCTCACTATATAGAAGAGCTAGGGTAGCTCCCATGCATCACGTAAGTTAGGCCGTAAAATTTGGGCAAAATAGCGTATGGGCCCTGTGCTGGTCTGCTGCGTGCATACGAATTTTAATGACTGCACATCTCAGCCGTATTGCTGCAACGAGCTGTATGTGTGCCTATCCAGACTCGCTACAAGAACTGGTTGCTTTTGCTACTAACTCCAAAGCAGTAACAAAAGGCAGAAACTGCAGACTTCATTGATGTGTTTGGTCTTATGGCTCATGGGAAGCTGTCCTGGCGCATTCAACTGCCTGATTTACCCATTCTGCAGGCAAATGATGTGCACAAGCTACCGAAGTAACTCAAACAGATGCTGCTGCTATTACGGTGCGTTGTCGGTCCCAACACGCTGGGTATCAGCTATTGCAGCAGTTAGCTTTAGTGTCTGAAGTCCATCTCTTTGGCTTTTGATCTGCTCTGTGGCTTTCCCAAAACCCCACGTGGAAAGGAGGCTCCTGAGCTGCCACATGGTGATCATTTAAATTAAACATTTTTAAGCAGAGCAGCAGATTAGCAGAAGGAATATCCCCATTGTGTTCAGGGAAATAGTATTTTTCAGTGTCCCTCAAGAGCGGTATAACTGCTCTTGGCAATCCCTTCATCAGCCCTGCTGCTGACAAAGGGGTTTCTAATACCACTACTTTGATATAAACGACGTAATAACACCAGGAAAGGCTAAATAACCCACCCGAATGAGGAGGCTTTCTCTTACTGTAATATTTCACATCCTGAAAGCAGAAGAAACCTCAGCAATGGATTCCATCTTAAGGGAGAAAATGAAACCCCAAGTTAACTGTGGGGAAGCGAATCTCTATCTCACCCGTACTAGGCCAGTGGCGTGTAGCATGGGCATTTGGAAGTTGGCACCTGCAGCCTGGAAGGCTTCTGTCACCGTGCTGGGCTTGCACAGCCAACACAAGGCAAGGCTTTCAGGCCAGAAAGTGGGGTTCGGGAGGTAGAGTGTCTCTAGTTTCTCCCCAGTTTATCGAAACTGCAACTCTTCCTTCACTTGTGTTGAAGGCGCTATTTACCTTAGGGCATTAACTAGAAATCCAGGTCCAGCCATACCAAAGCGACCTGTCATGTCACTGCCCAAGCTCAAAGACATGATGAAAAATGTATCGTATTCCCCGCTTCCTTCTTCCCTTCCCTTCCCTTCCCTTCCCTTCCCTTCCCTTCCCTTCCCTTCCCTTCCCTTCCCTTCCCTTCCCTTCCCTTCCCTTCCCTTCCCTTCCCTTCCCTTCCCAGCACATCGCTCCTGTTCCTCCTGGCCCCACTGCATTTCCAGAGAAGCAAAATCCTCTTCTTCCAAAGCCCAGGGCAAAATTCCATGGGAGCAAGCTAGACCCACAGCCCTGTTTGTATCTCTTCCTCTAAGGCTACATCTCTACTAGTAAATTAAGTGTGCCTGAGAACATTCCTGGGCATGGAGGCCAGCTGGCATGGAAAAGCCTGCTTCACTGCTAGCTTCCACACCAGGGTGGCTGCATGCAAACTGCTGCTTGGGGATGGTCCCGGGAATGTTGGAACAAACCACGGCTAGAAACCGTTTGGGAGAGAGCTTCTTGGCCTGGCCCAAAAGCATACCGGAGGTGTCCTGACAGTACAATCAGTCGCTGGCTTTTGGCTGGGCCCAAAAGTGTTCCCAGGCACTACTTTATTTACCAGTACAGGTGTAGCCCCAGGCCATGCTTACCTCTGCCTGCCCAGGTACCACGGGGAGGACGCAGGACCTAGATTAACACTGTCATCACTTCAGTCAGCTGATCGTGATTTCATACACTTGTTGAACGCACCTTTTATCTCTACAGAAGTTGTTGATAAGAGAGCATTTAAACCAGCCTAGAGGGGAAACCACTTGAAAGCGGAGTTGCAGTGATCCAGAGAGCAGCTCTGGGGCAGGTCTGGACCGAAACGGGGTGGGATCCCCGGCTGCTGCTGAGCTGTGGTGAGGCAGGAGGACTCCCAAGGACGCCTGTGGGGCCGTGGCCCGTGCTCAGCCATTCCCACAGAGGGGCTGAAGGATATTTGCCGCGAATTGTGCACAGGCTTGCCAGGATCTGCTTTGCTTGCCAGGCTCTATGGAGTTCTGCATTGGCACGCTAACGGCATGTACCACAACGTAGTTTTGCATTGCATTTGGTCCAGAAGCTGGTCCATACCGGCACCCGACTTGGGACTGGCATCCTCTTTATCAGGCTGTCACGCTACGGCCATAAACCCTGTTCTGGTTGCAGGGAGCAGGGAAAGGGATTGCCTTTTCCTCCCGCATCCTCACGGAGAGTTAGTGCCTCCTCCACTTCACTTGCACAACCACTCCCTAACTCAGGTCTCCCCATACGCTCCCAGTTAGGATAAAACTTCTCCATGCATTTAAGCTAACTCCAGCTATTTTCTCTGGACCAGGTTAGGGAGGAATTGTATGTGCGGTTCTGCTGGCAGGTGAAAGGGGAGAGGCAGCTCCGGGAGAGGAGCAGGGACAAGCAGCTGGCTTGACAGAAAGTGCTGATGCCAGACGTCGATGTGTGACCACCACCTCTTTGGGCACGTTTTTCTCTCAGTTGTGTTGTTGTTTTTTTTTAAAACAGCTCAGTGATGGGAGTGAATATGTTTTTATCCAGTTCACCAGACAAACACATGGTCCCAAATTCCTCCCCAGAAGCAATCTGTTCACTAGAGACAATTATTCAGTCAAATCTCATTCAAGTTTTCTTCCTTCACTATCAAGCCATAAATGGCAGAAGATACCAGCGATCTCCACTTAAGCACTACCTGTGCCCAGGGCTTCTGTGCAGCCAAGGCAAAGCCACTTCTCCCATATATGCTGCAGCTCGATAACACCTTGTCTGGGTTCAGGCTTCGCATTTCCAGTGGCCAGTCTATCCCAGAGATGAAAGACCCTTCCCTCCTCTCTCCGTCCACCCTCTATTCAGCACGGGGACTTTCTGAAGCAAGCCTGGCTGCCAAGAACGCAGTCCCAAACAACTCCACTGCTTGAAGTGCAGGTTGCCACCCTCCCTCCCTTCGGATACCTCCTTCCCAGCCCCAGCCACCCAGCCCCGCTCCATCTCTTCTGCCAAAACAAGTGCTCCTGCAGTAAATAGGTTCAAAGAGCTGGTTTGTCTGAAAAGTATGAGCATGTACACAGCGCTTCGCTTAGCGGGGTCCTGACCTCAGTTGGAGCTTCTACCTTACAAATATATTCTTTGCCTTTATATTTAAACAAAATGTAAACTGATTTAATAATTAAATCTCAGTTAAAATCTTTAACTTGTAAACCAGGATTTAAAAATCTGTAGGATCCACATTCCCTTCCCTGCCATAGCTGAAGGTGCAGTAGCTAACTTTTCAGCCAACATTGTTTTGTTCAAAATCAAATGAGGTTCATATTAAGCCTACAAAAGGTAATCATGATCGATGATCTGGGCTGCCCAACTACAATTCCTTTAGTAACAAAAATATTTTGTAAGTTCATTTATTATTGAGATCAAGCAATGAGTCTGGAGCTACATAAAATGGTTCCAATTAGATTCAAGTAATTGCCATTTTGAGTGAACATAAGCTTTTCTGGATTAAAAAAAAAAGGTAATAAAAGCTCAAGTAAGCTCACATCTGAGATTTAAGCCTTCAAAGCTTATTTTGCCTCCCCCCCTCCCCTTTTTTTTTTTTTTAGTGTGAGAGAGACACACACAGGAGGATGGGGGGAGGAGGAACAAGGATGTCTGAAAGAAGAGGAGTGATTTTCCCAAGCTGATTTCTCTTCCTGGGTGACCCGGTCTCCCTGGGAATGCTGCCCATGTGATCTGCACCAACTGGATCAGCAACAGCGCGAGAATGAAGAGCTTCCGCAGCATCATTAAAATAAGTGGCAAAGGGGGGAAAAGCCAGCAAAGCGCAAGTTTAATAATCTCACTGAAACCCTCCTGCAGACGAGGGAAAAGTGTCTTCTGCAGCAGCAGCTTTCAGAGCAAATGTTGGAGCACGTAGTAAATGAAAATGATTTCAGCACAGCGCCAGCTGGATCCCCACAGCAGCTGAATTAGTCCACCAGAGAGACAAATGCTTTATATGCTGATGAAAGCGCTTTCTTGGAGCCACTGAGACCCACTCCAGAGCAGAAAGCATTCAGGTGCCCCTTAATACTGAGATTTAGGATCCCAACTCAGAGTTAAGTCCCAGGCCCACACACACTTTTCAGGCTGTGCTGTGTGTTGAAGCATAGCTTGAAACAATTTTCCAACCAGTGGTGGGGCAGAGGGCTGAAGCCACTGCCCACCTTCCACGCTGTGAAGAACGTCTTCCGTCCATGGACGTATGGATGCAAAAAGAGAAGGATGGGATAAGATAATATTTCCGCACTCCATGAGCATCAGCCACACACACATACCTCATACAGGCGTTTCATAGGGCGCAGTGTCATCACCCTGTATATTACCTGTCTCTCACTACAAATGTTGACCTTCAGCAAGCAAGGAAGACTACAAGTGACTGAGGAGTTATTAGCGAGGGAAAGAAGATAGATTGTTTCTGATTTTAATACGTTTGTTTCTTCTTTTTATTGCCCAGATGTCATCATTAGATACTCAATATCCTGTGCCCACCCGAAGGTCTACAAAAGTTCTCTACTGCCTCTACAAATGGTTTAATCTCTAGAGTGCAATTTGCTAATAATTACAGTCAGATCATAAATACAGATTCACATTTTTACATGGCTTCATATAGCTTCTTTTGGGTCTGAATATGTATCAATATAACATAGGACACTTTTTGCTTTAGCTCAACTTTGGTTTGCAGCTTTTCAGTGTTCCTGTTTCAAGTCTTGGAGAGGAATATGAAGTCTAAGTCTAGTGAACTCTTATAGCTCAGCTGAAACTGTGCTGCCTCGTAACAGCTGAAGACGTAGCCTGTCCTAAAAACACTTCTTACAATATCTTGGCATTTCTGGGACTAGTCCCTGATTAAACATGACAAAAAAACAGTATCTTTTCCTTAAAGACAGTCTCCCATGATTCCCACAGGCATGCTAGCTTCAGGTTTTGTCCTAAGCTTGTAAATATTTTTCCTAAACGAGGGTTCAAGAAGAAAAGTTTTAAAAGGCAGGAAATGTCAATAGTTGGTTTTGATGAGAAACAAGTGCCTTCTTTCTCTTGCTTTTAAAAGATTTTCTTTCCCCCCAGAAACCAGAGGAGCACCTGAGTGCCAAGGCAGGTCAGCACAGCCACACAAAGCTCTGCTCTGGACACTTCCAACCACAGCCCCATCTTCCCCAGACAGTTGCTTCCCGAGGCTGTGGGAATGAACTCGGGTGCAGCGTCACACAAGTTTCTATCCTCTGCCAGAAACACAGTGCTACACATCAGTCTAGTCTGGGTCACGGCTTGTTCCAAAGAGCCTTCTGGTGAACATGCACAGAAGTAGCTGCAAGGCTTAGGCCCCGATCAGATTAACTCCTGATCTGGCACTGGAAACCAAAACCAACAGTTCACAGCTCCCGTTGTTTCATTTCCCTCTGCTGTGGGAGACTGGGGCTCCATTTCCTTGCTGTTCTGCTACTTGCAAACACGAGCTGCAGTTCCACAAGACCAGAGCTGCTAAAACCTCTCGACGTTAAAAATAATCAACTTCTTTCCACCTCCTAAGGACTGAGCTAGTGCCCTCGAGGCATTCGTAAACCCTACAATTCTAAGCCTATGGGCAGCACCAAGGGGTCTGGTGTACTGGACCACTCTCTAAATAGCATCTTTTGCTACAGAAACTAACAACTTCATTCAGTGAATCTTTCCCAAACCTGGGAGTGCCAAACTCACACTGTCCTGCAGTAGACTCTGGATTACCTACAACAACATATAGACCTCCCCTCTGAGATGGGCTGAACAGGACCGATCCACAAATTTCAAACAGCTCTGACAACCCCCCTTCTTTTTTGGAGATTAAAAAAAAAAAAAAAAAAGAAAACTACACACGTTTTCTGCTCAGAAGTCATCAGTACCCTAAACAGAGAGTGTGTGGGGAATGGAAAGCTCATTACTCCTGGTTAGCGGGAACTGAGGTTTCAGTCATGCTCTCCCGCCATGGCCCAGGAAGGCTGTTTTCTGCTTGCGGGTTAACGTCCTTTTGTTCTCCCTATTATCCGGGTAAAAAGGAAGCTCTAAATGCAGTTGGCTCGCTACTTCACCAAAGTTAAAGTCAACTGACTGTGCTGGGGAGTCTCAAATGTTTTCTTTCCTCATAAATTATCTTCATTAGCTATGTAAATAGAACCCTAATGAGATACTAATTGGTTGTTAAGATTTCAATCTCAAATAACAAAAACAGTTTTGCAGTAATGCATGTATTTGTTTTTGCCAATGTGGAAGCACATGCCATCAATCTGCAAATAACCACTCCTGCGCTGGCTTCTGTTGCTGCTGTTGAAGCCGTACACACGCTTCTTGGGCATCTTGGATACGTAGTGGAGATATCAGGTAGTGATCAATACCTGCAGCCTTATCCTCAAGGTAGGGTGGCTGCTCCTGAAGTATATGCGAGGCTACATCCTTAGATGAGGTCATTTGCCCTTGCTTCTCAGGCTTCAGGAAGCCTTCCTTGCAGTCATTTTCTTAGGAGAACTGAAAGAGCACTAAGCACGAGGAGTTTGCAGACTGCCTAAAGGAGGATTTCACCCATACCAGCGCAAGCAAAATTAGTCAACTGAGAGATCCCCTGCAGGAGCTGACATTGATGTCTATCTAACTAAAATGAAGTATCAATAACCCAGCTCACACTTGATGAAAGAGCCATTCTGAATTATTTACTGTATGTCATACTTCAGGTTTTAATTTCAATATACTGTGAGATGTACAATAAATTATTTAGAACCGTGACAAATTAAAATGCAGTTTCAAATCCCCTTGCATTTTCTGCTCTTAGGTTAACAGTCCAGTTTGCAACGATGATTTGCTAGTCTATTTTTGCAAATGGTTTTTTCAACTAGAGAGGCAGAGAGGCGTGCAAGTTTTCCATTGCAGCAAATCTTACCCAGCTTGAATCATTTAACAGCCCATCCTCCTTGAGATATACTAATGAAATACAGCTTGGGCAAAAGGGTAAAATGTACCTGCAGCAGGTTAGCCCAGGAGCCTGCGGTTCGGTTTTTCCAGCTTTACCCAGGGGCATGCAATGGTGTGAGGGCTCTTTTCCTCTCACTTAAATTATTTTTTTGTGTGTCAAATAGCCTCTTAGGAAGAGACACTTAATTTTACTTTCTAACTTTTTCTCTTCCCTTTTTCACGATCAGTTTTGTAGGAAGGTCTGGGAAATACAGCTGGTGTTTTAACAGGTCCAGGCACACGTTTCTTTGTATTGGGACGGCGAGGAAGAATGTTGTCGTCTTCTACTCCGAGCAGTTGTGAGTTCAACAACGGAGCCATTTTGTTGTTTTGTCTTGCAACTCATTTATAGACCAGTCTCACAAAGTTCATGTCCACTTCTCAAGATATTTTTCATCCTCTTTTTGGCAGAGTAAGGAAACAGATGTCAATATTTCTTCTTGGACCTCCTTGGAGACACATCTTTAGATATAAGCCCAGAGGACAGTGATTCAATCTTTGTTCCTCAATGGGTAACACCTCTGCAAAATTACAATCTTCTGAGCAACAGAATATGCAATAATCAGTCTTGCAAGAGTGATAAGTTTAAGATCAAATATTTCCTGACTCATTGGAGCTCACAATGGAAAGCTTTGTACTGTCTGAGGGGGGAAATTCCAAGTTTCTGTCCATGAAAGAGCCTAAGTTTTTTAAAAATCATGACACGTTTATGCAGAGTAAAACAATTTTAGGTCAATTTAGGACATTCTGTCCCTCTAAAATCTGTACTGCTGAATTTGTGTCTAGATGATAGGAAATCTATATGTTGTAACAAGAATGTTGTACAATACCCAACTATATTTAAAATAAAATCTTCAAAGCCTTTGACACACACCCAATGCTTTATAGAACGGTCTGCAAAAAAACCCTTGTTTGCAGTTTTATTTCTGAGTCATGGCTTGTCTCTTCTGAAATCATGGGACCACCCCAGAGGTAAGATGATGAAAACGGCTCCCAGTCAAAAGGGTCTCTATGGAAACAAAGTTCCATCAGACATGATGGCTCACGGAGCCTCAAAACGTTTCACTCCAAATATCCTGCATCCGATTCACTTTTGCCCTATCAAAGGCAAAGCAAGGATCTAGAAAGAGCCTTGCCTGTATTGCTGGCATACCTGGAAGCAGCAGACGATGTGACCCTGAAGTGGGCATCCTCTGCCTTGTGCCCCAGCAGGGAAACAGCAGAAGCTCCCGGCAGCTCCACGGTGCGCCGGGATCGGCAGCGAGTTCCCATCACGCAGCCCATAGCACAGCCACCCAAATACCAGGGCAACAGTGGCGAAAGGCCATCAGGTTGGTGTGCAGGGACGGAGCAAGGACCCGAAGGGCAGTTGGGGGACCAGGAGTACATTAACTTTTCCCTCAGAGGCAGAAAGGCATCAAAGTACAGCCTCAGCAGAATTGCTACAGAAGGGAAACTGAGCAGCTGCCAGATCCAAGAGCTGCTGCTTTACCTGAAGTTAAAAAAGGAAAGAAAATGTAGTTTCTTTTGGTTTCCTGAGAATCAGAAACCCTGGATTTCTGCCAGCCTTAAGAGAACCCTCTGCGTATACCCTTATGTATAGATAATGTATCTCTGCGGATACCTTATCTCTGAGAACTCTCCAGCTGAAAAAGCTTGGCTGAAAGGTGCCATATCCATTTTAATATTGGTCCCCAAGGTGAGACAAACAGAGATCAGTTTGTTTCTTCCTTAGCAAAAGTAAGGCTGCCGCAAAGGGGAGTGTGAGATGACCAGACTTTTTCTAGTTCAGGGAAACATCCCATCAGACTGGGATCCAGTTACGTGCTGAGTCTACAACAGGTTGCCTTTAGGACCCTGGGCAAATCATTCCTCACAACGTGCCTCAGTTTCTACACCTGAAATACTAAGTTAAGTAGCTACCACGCATTGCATAACCCAATGGATATATTTTAGGATGTGCTGACATGCCGTATTGCCTGAGCACTTGGTCAGAAAAAATAAAAAACGCTATTGATATTACAATAATGCTAGCAAATTATAGACATCTGCAATTACATTAAATTAAAACCTGGTGTGGTTCACACTAGTCAGATGGGGTAGCATGAAACAGGAACCATATTACAATCAAACTGTTTCAGCTTAAATATTTGAGATTTGGGGCATTTGGATTTAAAAATAAAAAGCTCAGTTTTATATAGAGACCTCAGGTAGTTCAGTTGAAACAAACCTTACTTTTCACGAAAAAATAGTTTCAATAACAGATTTTCCCAGTCAATCGTGTTGTACTGCAACACAGTTTGTCAGACTTACCTCCCTGCTACTTCTGGGGTTATTTTTGAGCACAGTTCTGATTTTCAGTCTGATTCCTTCCTGTCCAGCAATCATTCATCAGAGCACATACATTTTTTTAATCAAAGCTAGCATTGCACCATGAACCAATTGTGCTGGCTGAAGCACTTTACATGCAAGAAATAAAGACAGCGGCGTATGCCTGAAGTTACTGCTCAGAGCTTAATTAATACCAGGGTTTTTCACCCTGGTATTAATACTTTCCTCTTGAATTGAATGGGACTTGACCTTGTCACAACAAGATCAGGGCAAGGCTGTGAAAACAATGTTATGACATCAAAGCCAAAACAAAGGAATGTCATCGCGTGTCTCGGAGAAGGAGAAGATGGGGTCCTCTTACTGTAGCAAAATAATGTCAGTGTGACTCCTGAGAAACCTTCTCAGCTACCAAGTCTCTACGGAAAGGGGGTGCAACGGGAGAACCGGGTAGGTGGCAATTTCTTTAAATACCAGAAGATGTGGACATGGTCCCTAGCTGGAGCAAAGAGGCTCCGCTGACTTTAATGGAGCCGGACAGATTCACGTCTGCTGGAGATCTGGTCCACTGCAACCAAACTGAGGAGAGAACGTATAAATTAAAATACCGCCTCACTGAAGGGCATATAAATTCATCATCAGCGTGCTCGGGCATTGCTCCCCATCCCTCATCGTGTAAATTAGGCCACATCATTTTCATTTGTGGGTAAGAGCTCTCAGTTCCTCGTGCCCCTCTCCAGTATGAAAACCCCCACTTAGGGCTGGTTACTTTTCCGCCTGATGCTTAGCTGGAAGAGCCGCACTGTGAAATCCCTGTTCCCGGCAGCTATTGCCTCGTACGGGGGGAGTTCCCCTGTGCCCCCTCCCCTCCAAGACTTAACAGTACAGCCTTAGAAAGGGGATTTTCCAGTATAAACAGAGCTAAGCCAAACTCTTCTCCTGGCCTCTCCGTGCCCCAGCCCATATTTGCCCCACATATAATTACCTGTGGATTTCACCCAGAAGACAGAGGATTTCACTTATAACCCCAAATAGGCAGGCTCTGACGTAATGGCAGTCTGAGGAATATAGGTCAGGGAGGTGGCCTGGCCACTGGAAATGAATTTCTGAAGCAGAATGAGCAACCTTGTTAGAGGGGAAGATAGTAATCAGCAGTGGGCCTTGGATCTAAACATTTCACCTCCAGCACTCTTGCAGCTACAGCCCTCATCTGTTTCACTTTCCTATTTTAAGTTCCTGACTCACATCCTAAATATTGACTTCTATTTTTCTATTAGCACTGGATTTTCAGCCTCCATATTGACTTTGACTGTACCTATGGTTGATACTAAGCCTCTCAGGTCAACAAACTTTTATAGCTGTTAGCTGCTTAAACCACATTGGGCAGGAACTGGCACTATAGAGCAGTAGCTAGAAGCAATATTATTGGGAATTATAAATTATTCCTCTGCCTGAACTTTTCCTCTTATTCACATAGCTACATTCATTTTTAAACATGTGGCAAACGAATCGCACAAGGAGGACAATTGGGACTCTGTGATTTTGGGAGCACCCGCCACCACTAGCAGGGATGGATTCTCCCCTGGGAACAGTGGAGTAACGCAGAAGTTATAGCAGGGGTACAGCAGTGTAATCTGGGCTGGTAATACCTGTGAGGACAGACAACACCCAGCCGGAGGATCAGAAGCCCCAAATCCATCTTAGTTGTACACACAGACTCTTAATCATCTCCTTTGGCTAACATTTTAGCAGTACACGTAACTGAGCTGTTGCAACCAAACATCAGAGAGACCTGGCTATCCATCATTTGTAAAACACTTAATGTATGTAAGAAACAATAACAACATTAAAAGAGCATTACGGCAGTGACAAAGCCAAGCCTAAAAAGTGAGGAAACACAGCAATTAAGATTAACTTATGCCTCATGGTATAGTATTTTTCTGCAGACCACATACTATTTTTTGGAATGGGACCCATGCTCGGGAGCAGGGACATGGAAGGTCCAGCTAGCCACAAGCTATGTCAAGTATTTTACTGACATAGGATGGCTGCAGCATTTAGATGTGAGAGGAATTGTATATAGCTGCGTCCCTTAAAAGATGCCCCTTTGGGCACTGCTGACCCTAGGGACTTGCCCAGCACACGTCCCCGCACAAAGAGCTCACAGAAATGGCTCGTTTCCCTCCATCCCCCCTCTGCCACTCAACCTCATGGACAGCCAAAATGTGACCCAGATTTATCTTAAATTTTAAGTCCACGCCATGTTCAGTTTAATGCTTTCTAAAAAGTGGTTATCACTGAGGAAATGATTACTGGGATGATAAGCTATGAATGACTTATTCATGCAGTATTTTCAGTCCTTCATCAGTCTACTAGAGCTTGTGCTAATGTTCCAGTCCTTCACATACTGATTAATTTTTCATGTGCTACCAGGCCTTTTTTTGAGCAAAGACTGCCAAACGAATGCAATCTGGCCATTCAGTAAGCTGTTTCTTTCCTTTTTTGTTTTTCTTACCCCATTCCTTGAGTACAAGCCTGTGGAAGGAAGGAAGGGTCTGTCAGAGAACTTGTATGATATTTGTGATTTATTATTAATTGCTGGCACAGAAGGCTCTGCAGGTCACAGGACCCTGCCTGTGCTAGGCAATGCATTGATGCTGTGCTAGGCAATGTATTGACTAGGACGAGGGAGTCCTTTTCCCAGACCTTTTAACTAGGCAGAGGTAGTTTCCCCCCTTCTATGTAACGGGAAGGGCAATAAAGGCGCCGGCTGATCAAGTGCACGGGGGGGGGGCCACGCTGCAACAGAAACCGTGCAAGCGGCTGGAGCTGAACCCAGACCTACACAGCACCGCAATGCCTCTCTTCCCCCCTGACAACAGGTTCCCATTCCTCCCAGTTCTCAGTGCAAACCATAGAAACATGCTTTTCCCTTGCCTAAAGTCTGCAGAATTACAGTTTTCAAGGATTGACCACTTAATGGCAAAATGCTGGCCCACAATTATGCTGTGTTCTCTCTGCCAAAGCACACACATGAGTTGTAATCAGAGAGCGTTTTTTTTCCCATCCTCCCTCCAACTTTGCCACGAGGTGGAAGAAACCGTGATGGGTTGCGCTCGCTTTCCCCTGCTGTGCCAGGAATGATGCGTGCCTCGTCCCAGAAAGCTGTAGCTCAAATCCTGTCGCAGAGAAAGCATCAGGCTGGCAGCAGGCAGCCCACGGCCCCACCAAAACCCATCTTCCACCCGCACCTTGTGGCAGGATCAGGGCCACGAAGAACAGGCCATGCAAAGCGAGCAACACATTAAATAAGTTTCTGTTTTTCAGAGAAAGGCTATTCTTCACCATCTCCTTCATACAGTGGTGGTTTGGGCTTCTTAGACTGATGACAACTAGATGTAACGAGAAAGTAACATTTATTCTACTCTTAATAGTTCAGTTTCATTTGTAACCCCAAAAATGGTGTCTTGAACATGATCATCACATATTTTGTCTCTTGTAGTAGACAAGACAACTCTTCTCCCAACATTTTTGTGAGAATATGCCGGTGTCAGTGGCAACACAGACCATGTGAGCACAAATGCCGTATGGGAAATGGCCAGCACCAGTGCTTAGAGTAAAAACCTAACTCTGTATTGACAGGGATTCCCTGTACAACTTTAGCCAAGTCTCTTGGGTATTTGATAGTTTGATTTCTCATCTATACTACAAGGAAAAGGTAATCCTGCCTTCAGCAGAGCACTTTGAGGATGACTGCACTGGGTTTTGGGAAGGGCTCTGAGGTACAGCATGCGTAATGACCTCCAGATACCTAAAACCAATCCTTCTGACGGAAACATTTATAGCCCTTTAGTTCCTAATTCCAGCTATACATTACCACATCAGCAAGATGGAGCAAGATAAGCCTGTTGCCTTAACCAGATCTCTACTAGCTGATTAGTTACCATTTTGACTGTGCTAAGCCAGCGCACTTGCTTCTGTGCTGCCGCCCTATTCTGCAAGCGATGCAATTATCAGGCATTTTAAAAGAAAAGACACGCACACACACACACAAAACAGTGCTTTGTGAACTACGTGCTGCCATCGTGGTCCCAAGTGACCCAGCCCAGCTCTGCTGCGCGCCTGCTATCAGCATCGCTTGTGTACTCTGCACAGCTTGTCCTTACCCCATCACTCCACACATGGGAGACTATCCCCTTATTACCCTCACCCAGGGCCCTGACCTCAATTATTAACTGCGTTTAGCAAGGACATTATTAAACCTGACTCTCTGCTCCCAGATGAGCTATCATGTGTCTCTCTTTAACCCAGCAGGAACCTTTTTCTCACCCCGTGCCCTTCTTATTACCCTTTAATGTGCCCTGAAGCCTCTGGAGCAACCCCATCCATCCCAGATAATATCATTTCTAGAAGGAGAGTAAAAACACCAGAAGAGTCCATTCCTGAAGATTTTTTCCTAACTGGCTCCAAAACATCTTTCCATTTCCTTTCTATTTTAATCATCCATCTCTAATAACAAATTCTAAAAACCAACAGGTCTCTCCAGTCACAGAAAACTGCTCAGCTGTGGATTAAAGCACATTACAGTTTTTAGCAGGACACTAGTTCTTTATACCTGTGAAAACTGATCACAACTGTCTATTATGATTAAAAAGCAAGTAGATATTAATAACTAACTACTAATTAGCTTACATTTTAATTGCGGCTTTTATGCCAAACAAAAACAGGAGTGCCACTGAAACATAATACAAAATGTCAGCAAATGTCTCTACTTCTGTACTTGGCAAACGCAGCTTGCAATGTGCTGATGCCATCAGGGCACTGATGGGCATTGGGCAATGCTCCGTGCTTCTCTCGGGCTTTGGCACAGGAACAGCTCCGCGCCGGGCTGCGGTTGGGGCATAACCGTAGGTGTAAGTTTAGAGCAGACTTAAGGCAGCTTTACTTCATAAGCAGCAGCAAAAGCCCAGCAAAGGTTGTTCCAGCAGCTGAACCAAGGAGACCTCAGCAGCCTCGAATCCTGTTTTCTCCCTCCTTGCTCCTCTTCTGGAGGCTTTTGTACAGCGGGATCTGTCAGGGCTCATCTCATGTTGGCAAGGGAATGCCTCTGTGTCACCCTCAAAACCCACAAGCGTGTGGGAGACCCTGGGTTAATTGGTAACCTCGGCTGATTAGAGATATCTGCAGTGTATCTGCATCTCATAGCAAGGCCGTAGCCTTTGCATAACCCATTCAGCAGCAACGGTGGCTGCCCAGCCAGCAACGCACCTCTTCCGTCTCCTTCATTTCCAGCACCAGACACTGTACCAGCAGTCCTCGTTGCAGTGCCCGATGGCTTCACCTGACCATACCTCATGCTAGCGCCGTCTACCTTGCTCCATCCACCCAGCCGGGCAATCTCACATCCCTCCCAACACCGCCTTGTGCGAGAAAAACTACTCTTGGGGCTGCGCTTCTGAAGACAGCCACCATATTTTTCAATTTCCACTACTGTCCTCTACTACATGTTCATACAGTGCCCGGCATCCCAAGGCCCTCATCTCTCTCAGAGCCCCTAGGGGCTGCTTTATTGCAAAAAATACATACCGATGAACAGCTGGAGAGCATGCAAACGTTCATCAAACCTATCCTTTGACTTATGGTAAGCAGCTGAAAAACCCAGCAGCTTTCAAATAAAATGCTATGACTGAATATTGCAAGCACGACGAAGGTTTTGTGGATGGGAATGCTCCCTCCCCTCAAAATATTTGTTTTCAATACCCACAAAGTAGTATAATGTCATTTAGCAAGGAAAATTCTGGCAGTCGATGCACAATCTGGCAGAGCTACAAGTACTGTAGGTGTTATGATACACACACAACATGTTTTACAAATAGAAAGTGGTTTCCAGAGTTCTTTAATATATTCTAATTTCCCCCACCTCTGCCCAAAAAAGCTGCAGTTATGAAAATACTGTTGCATACTGAAATATTAAACTAGAAATCTGAAGAGAGTTGTTTTTTTAAAAAGCTCTCTTTTCAGCTATTCCTTCTTCTCTTTTTTTTAAGTCAGGTATGTTTTTAGCAACTTAAACAGGTTGGGTTACCCACAAGAAGTAGTAATTTTTCCACCTAGCAGATTGAGGTATTCATACCCTCTTTAAACATTTCTAAATTTATTCTCCAGTATTATTCAAATAGAAATATTTGCATGTACACCCTGAATCGGATAAAACCCTTTCAGTACTAACCCACGGGTAGAAACCACACAAATGAAGAAGATTAACAAAATGCACCTTCTTTGAATCCAAAGAGCCTTTGGAAGAAATCCTTCCAAAAATCCATCCTGTCTCAATTGGTTATTAATATTATTTCTTCATTTTCCAGGAGAATCCTGCTCAAGGGCAGACCTAGCACCTATACAACATGCAATGTTGTATACATACCCCTTACGTGAAAAGCTTGCTGGGTAATAGCCAGATGGGTAAGGAGTTATTAGTCTAATTTACAGGTGGGAGACCAAAGAAAAAAAGAGACCGAATGAACTGCTCAAGGCCACCCGAGACACCTGTGTCAGCACCAAGAACCAAACAGTTTCCTTGCACACTAGTCCCATGCCTCAGTCACAACACAAGGCTTCCTTCCCAAGAAATCGCATCAGCTGCTTCTTGCGAATTTTCAAGGTGCAGAAAAGTCGAGTTTGAACTTTTTCAGGTCTTTGAGGTCACCAGCTTTGCTCTCAGGTGAAGTGACCACACTCACTTTCAGGAACAAAAACCCCTTGCAGAGCATTCAGACGTGAGCAATGAGTCACGCTGCTGTTTGTCGATGACCGCCCCATCCAACCTACCCATCCAAAAGAAAAGCATGTCTGCTCTTTGTGTGGGGGTACTTCCAAACCAGACCTTCTCACAAAATCACAGAGTGGAGACACCAACCGGAGCCCACGAGGAGTATGCCAAGGACATATCGTGCAGCGCTAACAGTAACATTAGCACTGTACTAGCATCCTACACCTGAGCCAAGAAGCGGAGTGTGGGGGCCTTACTTTCTCTGGGCAGTGCCACAGAACCGCGGGCACGTAACAGAGCGGGTCAGCACAGAATTGAGTAAGTCTCGCTGCTTTGGTCAGCACCGACTAGGCAGCGCTCATCCGCACAGTGAAGATACATCAGAAGTTTCTTCTGGGAACCTGGATGGCTGCTGGTGACATCCAGTGTCCTAACAGTTTCATAGGTATTTTCATAATCCAAATGAAGATGTATCCCGTTTGTCTCGGATGACAACCTCCAGGAAATACACTGTTCTTGGTTCACTTTCTTGGGATGGGGGATTAGCAACTAGGCAATGGGGTCCCCTATAGAGAGAACAGCAAGGTGGAGGAAAACGGCAGTCTGTTATCGGGTTTGGCGGGCTGTGCTACCCCAAGTACAGGAGGACCTCAGGGAGCAGGACCTGGAAACTACTGGGGTTTCTCAGGCTTTGTGTCCTGTTTATTCCCACAGCCTACAAAAGTTCAATCCGATATATCTGTTCCACAAGGAAGAGCAGCCTTTCCAATTGCAAACCCCATGCTGCCAGCATGGAACATCTCCCAGACATCCTTTAATTGCTACACATGAGGCAACCATGGGGCTTCGTGTAGGTTGTGATGAGGGAGAAGCTCTCATGCTGCACTGCTACCGAAGAGGGGATGACGTGATACTGAGAACAGGGCTAGCAGTATGGTACCTGTGCACCAGCTGCAGATCACGACTACAAGGTCTGTCTGTAGCCTGAGGACAAAAACTGAGAGAGTACGTTGGTGCAAATTACACGAATTACCTAAATAATGCTTGCTAGAAAATTGCACCCCAATTCCGCCATCCGTTAGTCTGCAAGTAGCTCCACAGACAGCAGAGGAACTAACGCCAAAATAAAACATTACTCAGCAAAAGGTGGGGCTGAGTGACTGTGCCTTTAGCATTTCTTACCTGTTTGCAAATAGACTCCCATCTTTACAACTCTATTTATTGGGCCAGATCCTCACCCGGCCAGCTCCTCTTAACTGAACTCAACAATGCTGATTTAGGCTAGCTCTGAATTAATGATTTACAAGCATTTGCTGATAGTTACTGCAGCCTGTTGCCTGTCTCCCGGTTGTCTGCTAAATTCAGTAGTATTGCTTGTGGCATTTCCACCTCCTGCTGCGGCACAGGTGCCCCAAGTCATTGGGTTATGAATGGTGAGCCCAACTTCGCAGCACCCATGAAGCCATTTGTGAAAGGCTTTTTAACCTGGCTCTTCCCCTTGAAAATTTGACCTGAGAGATGTAACCCTGACCGTCGGTCCGGTTGCCAGACGAGCCGAGTCCCAACCCAGCAGACCACGCGGTTAAGTCCTGAGGGACTTAAGCATGTGCTTAAGTTCTCTGCTGGATCAGTGCCTTTACAACCAGTCCGACTGCTTTGTTAGCAGTGCTGAGCACCAGGGCTGAGCTCCAACAGGAAACAGCAGCTTCCCTTTGAAGTCCTGCCACTGATGTTCACGTAGGTGGGACTTCAAAGAAGAGCCACCGCTTCCCCTCCCAGTATCTGAGGCCCCAGTGTTGGAGAAGCAGTACTGCTGGTTTTAATTGCATTAAGGGATGCTTTAGGGCAGACGATTCAGCCCTTCTCAGAAAAAGGAAAACTTAAAAAGGTTCCCACCTGCTGGCAAGAGACCCAAGGAAAGGTTAACTTGCACCCCAAAATATCCTTTAAAACAAAGGTCTGTGGAACAAAATCTCTTCCCCTTCTCTTAACTCGCTTCCCTAGTGCCACTGAAAACTACCTTGTCAGCATCTAGTTTACTCTGGAGCTGTACTCCTGGCCATCGAAGGGCCCCACGCCAACTGGGATGTGGATGAGAAATGGCCAACCTCAGCTCCCATAACAGAGATCACTGGAAAAACTGACCTCAACGACAGCTAAACTGAGCCAACGTGAAGAAATACCCCCACAGGCAACCTACATGGCTGATTCTGCTGCTGACTGACTGTGCAATCATACACAGGAGCTCCTTTAACTTCTCTGTATCTCTTTTCCTTGAGCGAAAACAAAGCAGGGAAGTCCACATCCTAAATGGTGTAAACAAACTCAACTGATATCAAAACGTGGCTCCACCTTTTCTCTTTCCAGTCTTGCACATTGCTCATATCCAGCTCTTCTCTAAATCTTCAACCAGAAGCAAGACCCAGTCAGATGGGAGAGGGATCAGACCCTAAACACAGAAAACCCTGAGAACCCCTGAGTAATGCACTAGAGAAGCAGCCAACATGCCCAGGGAATAAGAGAAACAGTGCAGGGTTTACATGGATTTGCAAAGCTCTTCCATGTTCATGTTGTTTGGTTTTCTCTTCCCTGGAATTCACTTCATATATCCAGATGCCATATATTTCCACATTCAAAAGCTAGCTACACAAGTAGGCATGGATTTTGAAGGAAGAGGAGTAATTTTGTATTATTTGAGGACTGAGTACTTTGTGACCTCACTACACAGAGTTCAGCTGAGCTTCGCTATTCGGGTCACTGACTTGCCATAACCTGGTCATCTCACCTGGTCATTTTGTATTTTGTACCTCCACACACAACACTTGCACGTTGTTTGTAGAACAAACCCGAGTCAGCAGTGAAGCAGTGTATGCCAGTGGGGAGTAATAAGAGGCGGAATTCTACCCCAGTAAAACCAGCTAAGCAAAGATGTGCCCCAAAAGTACAGAGAAAGCTTGATGCCAGACCCTGAGGGGCTGACAGCAGCAGCAGTACGGTGTGACATGACTGGACTTGACCACTCAAATGATCCCAGCCCAAACCCTGATGTCTGTCCTGGTGTGAAGAATGACCAAAAAGCTGAACTGAAACAATTTCTGGCTCAGGAAGAAAAAATTAGTATGGAAAGTCACTCAGGTGCCTTTCAGCGGCACAGCCATGTGGCTATGGCTTTGCTCAACCAACTCTACTGCAGTACAGCTTCCATAGAAACATCTGAAAAAATATCTCTTTTTATCAACAGAAAAGTGATTTTTTCAAGACATTTGCCTTAAAGTGTTGAGCTTCTACCAAAAAAATGCCAATGTGCATTTTCAGCCAAAATTATGCAACTATTCCATACTCAGCAGTTTCCCATTAAAGATTCTTGGGATTTAGGAGTCTGGGGGGTTTAATTGCTATTTTTTCTGGGTATTTAATCAACATTTTCCACTGAGGGAGAAAAAATATTCTGGCCAACTCTAGGTTTCCTTGCAAGGTTGAGAAGGGCAAGGGGAGGAGGGGTCGCTGTATTTTTCCTTAAAGACACAAACATTCTCTTATAACTTAAGTCACCGCTGCACTTGTGAGCCTGACAAATTTAGAGGACTTAAAAATCAATCAATAAAAAAAGAGCTTGACCACAAAGGAAGTTCTGGTCAACCCTTCAGCTTTACATCATAGACAACATTTATTTTATCACAGCCTTAAAAAATTAAAATAGAAAAATGCATCTTCTTGGAAAACAGCAGTTATTTTCTTCCACTGCTCAGATATTTTTATAAGCCCAGTTCCACCAGCCTCACTCATGTTGAGAATCACCTTACCCTGCAGGGCAGACCATTTATTTAGAGGCAAGATATTATGTCCCAAGCAGGACACTAAGATGCCTCCACCCAACAAAAACTCTACTGTGCAGCTGAGCTGGACCAGCCTACATCCCAGGTCCAAGTCTGGTTTGAAGCATTACCCATACTGTCTGGATACTGGCCTCTATAAATAAACAGGCAAGAAGGTTTGGAGAAGAGGTGAAGCCTTTCTCATTAGCTGTGAGCAAGGAAGGAAGTTGTACCTTACCAGAGACTGCAGGAATTCACAACTCCCTCCTTCCCTTAATAGCACTGCTGGAGGCAGAGAGGAGCAGGGCAGAGCGGCCTTACAGGGACGGTCCAGCAAAGCAGCCAAGACAGCCTGCAAAATGAAATACTGCACATGAGTAAGGGTGGCAGAACTTGCCTGACAGATACCTTTCTTGCTGGCTAATCATAACCACAATTTACAGCTCTTTCCATTAAATCTTAGCAAAAGGACACAATGGCACAGAGACTGATTTGAATCCCTGGCAAACATATGTCTTAACTCATACCTGTGCAGAGAATTGGTTCTGATAGTTTGTCGCCTCCCCCAACATGGTTTTTTTTGGTTGTTTATACATATCAGCTTCAGCAAAACTTCCACTGGGAAAAGGTTGCTCTGGTCCAGGAGGAAACTTCTGGTCAAAACACACATAAACAAACCTGCCCAGAGCAGCCAACGGTTTCAGCATTCAGCTGGAGCACCAAAGACGTACATTTGAAGGCCTGATACAGATCAGGGAGTTGAACTTGGATCTCCTAAATCCAAGAGGGATACCTTAACCCCCAGGCAAGAGGCCATTCTTGGGTGTTGCTTTCCTGTAGGAGTCAGTTCATATTGGATGTAAGTCATCAAATATTTGCTGGTAACAGCGAGACCAATTCTGCAGCCCAGAGGCCAGAACACTGAACCAGAAAGAGCAGGAACACGACGCTGGGTCTCCCATACGCCAAGCGAGTGACTTGGCTACCTACTGGTTTATTGCGGTAATAGGAAAAAAACAAACCCTTTACGGATCCTGTGTCTTTCAAGCGGAATGGAAAAAACTTGAAATCTCACAATATCTTGTGCAACGGGAGAACCATTTCCTACCCGCTGTTACAGGGGGGTAGATCTGCAGCGTTTATCACCTCTTGTCGCCAAAGTCAGAATCTGGCCTGCTGCCTTCTACGCTAATTCAGAATGCACTTTCATCTCTAGTATAAACACCGAGAAATATCAAAAGCCCTGTTGACAGTACTGCTCTCATTTTCTGCTTTAAGAAGTTGCCAAAAGGTACAAAATTAAAGTCTCCGAGTCACAGTAGGCTGTTTTGTCAGTTTATCCAATTGGTAACGTAATACTATCGTAACCTCTATCATTCTCATTCTTCTTTTTTTCTTCCCCCACCCCCTTCCTTTCTTTCTTTCTTTCTTAAACAAGAATTTCCCCTGGAAGGGAACACAGTTCCTCCAAAAATTAAATCACAGCATCAAATTTCAAACCTGCAAATATAAATCAAATATCGTTCTGTTGACACTGAGGAATATTACTTTGTGGGACGCATGCTGCTGAAGCGTTGTCCGGGCCACGGTAGGTAGACTACGGATATTACCATGCTCAAGGAGCTTCTCTGGGAATTTTCTCTGAAATTGCAGGAGTCGGAAAGAGGCATGCTTCACTGTCTCTTACCTACTACCTCAAAGAGCACATTTGAGGACTGGCCCTGTATTTTTTCTTGTCTTCCTTGTTCCTTTCAAAACTAACGGGAAATTCTGGGCCTCAAAAAATATAGAATTAGGTCCTTTCTTATTTCATTAACGAAAACAAGAGCAAAATAAGTAGCACCATTTAACAAACAGCAATTCTGTGGAAAACAGCTAGGAAAACAGGAGCAATGCCAAATGTTTCTCTAGCATCGGAGTTCCTAAGCAAGGAAATACATCCCCACAGTAAGGCATGCATGACATTTGCAAATGACCTTCACTTGAAATCAAAGTGTAACATACATTACCTCAGTACATAATTCATTCTTAATCTATTAATGATATGACTCATTAACATATTAGTAGCAGTAGTGGTGTTAATAGGAGTAATGCTAATAATAATGTCATTGTAGTGCTAACAGGTTTCAACATGCTAGTTCTTCTACATGCATATAACAAAAGGATTTGTGACCCAGCATCACAGAGGTGGTGAGACGAGAAGTTTGATAGCCCTACCAGTTACTTCATGGGATGTGTGCTATTATCTCTTGTTATCTCCCTGAGGAATCACAGAAGATCTAAATGTGCCATCATAAGGATTGTTCAGGTGTCAGATCCCTGATGGTATCTTTGCTGGACATGAGATGCAACCCTAAAGAATGGGGTTTTTTCATATTCCTTAAATGTTTCTGTTAGTACTCAATCAGGTGTGAAACGCCTTGTAGGACCTACTGAGCTCTTGTAGAGATTTCTGCTTCTCCGAGTTGCAAGAATGCTCTCACCTCAGGGAAAGGTTTTATGAAGTCATTCTGCAGAACTTGTCAAGAGCTACTGGGGAGGAATAACACACAGTCCAAGAAAAGCTGCTGTACGTCTCATTTTCTACCCTTGATTTCCCTGCTTGGAAATCTCACCTGAAAGGATGTGAGGAATTGATCTGTTAATTTGGGATTTCCAGAGGTACAGCTCCCCTGGCGTTGAGGGAAGGTCCCCACACAGCTGAGCCCACCTGCAAGGCTCAGCCAGCGCTGCCACGCAGCCAGCAGACACATGGAGCCCAACAAAAGCACACTGACCTACAGCCCAGCTCTTCCAGAGAAGTGTCAGACTGATGGTGGTTGTATTCTGCAAAGGGAAGATGCTTGCACAGGACAGTTGAAAGTTATTGCGTGATTTCTGATCATATAGTGCAGATCTGATTTATCGTAAGTACAAACACTGCTCACAAGATTTGGGGTGAAATCCAGGTTCAGGTTTCAAGTATCCTTAAAAATCTGCTGCTTTAAGAATCCAGCTTTGGGGTCAAGCTCTTCCTTGGTTCTAGGAAACTGACTATGAAAAGAAAACGGGACAGCATCCCTGGCTTCACGCACAGACAAAATCTGCAAGCACAGGTCTGCCTCTGCACCTCCATGGTCATGGCGCAGGGGAAAATGAGCCATTCCGTGATATCCTGCCATGTATCCCTGAATCTGTGGGATCCAAAATCCACACCGCAATGGAAAGTAAGACTGGGCAGGCTGGGAGCCACAGCTGGGATGGAAAATATCCACAGTAGCATTATATAAGAACAATAAAAAGCAAGACTATAATTACCTTCCTGCTCACCCTCACCGTGCTGCAATGAAGTCTTTGCCATTAACATCTCATCTACATACAAAGGTAGTGCATCTTTGCATATTTTAGAATAATGAAAGCACTACAGCTCTCACTGGAAAGAAAAGTTGTATGGTATAAGTCACTTTGACACCAAAATAACTGCATTCACGAGGTCTTGTCTCACTATAACCAGTGGTAAGAAAATTAACACAGAATTATTTCCTAACAAAAAAATTGTATCAAGGCAATTTTTCACGTAAGCCAGGCCCAAAAATGGTTCTTAGAGTAGCTGCCAGGAAAATTGCCTAATATTCCAACTCTTCCCCAAGTCTCATGGTACCTGGTATGGCTTTTAAAACCCCTGTCCTTGCGACGGCACCAGCTGGCCTTGGGTCTGCCCAGAGATGCTCAAAACCAGCAACCCTGAAGGTGCAAAACCAGGGGACTGATGTGGGCTCCAAATCCAGAATTTCAAAAGAAGGAAAACACCGTAATCGTAGCCTATTCACCACTCAGGTGGGCGGCTCAAGGACACCCGTTGAGGCTGCTGATGACGATGTTCCTCTGCCTCAAGGGAGCTCTCTGGCCTCCAGAGCAGGCGGAGATGGCTCTCCAGCCCCACGGCCAAGGCTGCCGCAGCCTGGCTGGAGATGGCTGGGGCCATCTGAGGAGTTGTCAATGTTTACCTTCACAACTGGTTTATCTGGCTCCCACCTGCTGGCTTTTCAGAGCCCCCAAACTATTATTATCAAGAAAATTGTATTAACTACTACATGGCCAAGTGAGTAAGTAGACAGGCTCACCTACTGGGAATGAGAAAACAAATTCTCAAAGGCAGATCTCTCCTCCTCCCTTTCCTCAGGCTTACCTTTATTTTAAAGACAGAATCAAAACCAGCCCAGGTCACCCCATGCCAGGCAGGAGGGACAAGGCCCCAGGATCCTCCTTGCCTGTTTTTAGCCCCTTTCATAGCTTTGTCCAGATCACCCCGATAACGAGTAGAAACCTGCTAACTGTGCTTGCCGGAGCAACCGTGCAACCTTGCCATAGCTGTCCGCCTTCCTCCTCCAAGTTAAACAACCACTGGGGTGAAAGATAGCAAGTGGGTTCCCCCTCCTCACCATCCCAAAAAGAGGAAAGGCTCCCTGATGCCTCTCTCCCACCGTACTGCTGACTCTTGATAATCTGTCCTCTGCAAAGAATATACGAAAGGCCCGTGTCTCAGCAGGGGAAATACCTTACTTGGATCACACAGTGACTCCAACAACTTTTTTGTGAGATCTGCAGAGGTGTGAACTTTACCTTTGCAGTGCTTTTGTGAAGCCTCCGCTGCTGAATCTTACTCCTCTCTAGAGGTGAGGACAGTCTTCCCAACGCTTCTGCGCTGTGCGAACATGGGCTTTTATATTCAGGCTGCTTTTATGGAGGCTTTTGAAAGGAGAGCTCCTAAATTGAAACCACATTGCCCAGCCTGAGCCAGAGCCTGCTGCATGAGCCCTGTCTACTCCCCAAGTCTTTCCAGTGCTGATCGCTTCCCAGTGAGAGCACGAAACAGTGGGGCTTACAGCTCCCGGGAATCTGCCAGCATGGAAACAGTACTTGACTAACAGCTTACAAACCTCCACCAGAGCTCTGGGATGCCCTTTCGTCTTTCCAGGGTCTTGGTGGGCGCAAAGTGGCCTGAACAGCTCTTTGTGTTTGTAGCTGCTACAAGAGAAACACCTTTCCTCTTTTTTTTTCAGAAGAGAAGCTGTTGGGACGTGCTCACCATCTCGCTCTCTTCTGATAACCCTTTCGGCATCCTTCCGTTTTCTGGTTATTCATTTGTTACCCCTGAAATCTGATTCCTGATCTCAGCCCTCTCTTATCAGCCCCTTTCGCTGAGGAGTTCCAAAGCAATGGGTTAGTTTTAGGCTTTGCGCTCTTTCTCTGTCCCCGAGGCCTCGTTCTGCTGGGGGAGGAGGTGAGTGATAGGACTGACGTTTGTGGGGGGAAGGGGCTGCCATCCATTAACTCGCTGTTATCTATCTATTCATCTGCCTGGCAAAACAAAGGTATGATTGTTGCTCCAGCTCACAGGCCTGCGCTGGCTTCACTCCAGCTACCGTGGGTCATAGGAGCAGAGGAGATACGGAGGCATGGCCTGAGCACAGCCCAGCCACCAGAATGTAAGGCCTCCTGTATGGGCTCTGTGCTGAGGTCTACACAACCACCTCCCTCCCGACAGCGGGTACCCAAGCTGCGCTGCTGCAGCGAGCAGGAGGTGAGCCCATCCTGGCCACAGCTTCCTCCCTTTGGGTGTATAAACCCGCCCGTAAAACACAGGATTGATTCTGCACCACCCCGGCATCTGGCAAACCCGTTTTGGGCTGTGCTCTTATTTAAGCAATTATATAGGATATAGGGTGCTAGAACATGAATTCCCTTATCTCTGTTTCCCACATTACACCCTTTCCTAAGGCAAATTGATGCAGCCCCATTGAAGCCGAGGCACTGATTGACACTAGCTGAAGATCTGGCCCCGATTCTGCCGTGCTTTGCCTCTGGGTAGTCATTTACACCTGTTCAGAGTGCAAAAGGCAACCAGCAGCAACCGCTGGAGCCGCAAAGCAGCGAAGTCCTGTCCCATCGCCTTCAGAGCCCGACATGCCATGCACCGATCAGTGGCACAGGGCCCAGTTCCCCTTGCATCTAAGTTGGTTTTGGCGTTGCACATAGGCATCCTCTCTTCAGCTTCTTGTAAACCTTGAGATCGCTGCCAAGTCTCATGAAAGAAAAAGTTGTGACCCAGTTCCTGGAGGGTGACTTAGTGTAAATAACTTTCAGTGGCATGATGACACCCTCACGAAATCTAGCAGTGCACTTGTCAGTCCATGAAATATGGGGCCAAGAACCAGTCCTGATCCAACATTACATGGTGAATATCTTTTCCTTTCCCTGCACAAGCAAAATCCCTGGCAATTTCCGGAAGAACTGCGGTTGTGCAAACCAAACAGGGCTTGGCTTATTTTCTGAATCATCAGAATAGTGCCAGTTTGCATGGACAACAACAGCTTTTGAGCAAAGCTTGCCAATACTGAAAAAAAAACTTTATGCCTGAATTAGACCCCAGTTCACTGCAGCTAGCTGGCTCTCCTGGGTTGTCTCTTCAGCCAGCTTTAACCTTGTGGCCAAAGAGTCTTCCAGGGACTAGGGAGACCGATCTCCACTCACTGCTTGCAATACACCTGCAGAAGCTGAGGCAGAACTTTTCTTTGTCATTTCACTGATCTCGGCGACACCCTGGCTAGCCTGGCACTGTTTGGTGGCCTCAGAAGAGCCTGTGCAAACAATGGTAAAGCCGGACAGCCACCAACACGCAGCTTCATGACCTCCATTTTTCTTGGAGACCTCCAGGCATGACAGTCACTCTGTTTTTTACCATCGCCATCCAAAATCCAGTGGAATCACTGGAAGGCCTCCGGAACTGATTTCAAACAAAATGGATCCAGCATTTAGATCTAAGGAATCATGTTTAGATCTGTGGGTTGCTTTGGGCTTCTAATTTCCATGGGGATTTGCATAAGAAAATACAGTAATAGGCTGGGTAAGTACATCGAGCAGTGGCTGTGAGCCAGGAACTAATGAGCTCCATTGCAGACTGTTTAGCTCTGGACAAGTCACTTGACCTTCCAAAGTCACATCATCCCCATCTGTGAAATGGGGATAGTAATACTTGCCTCACAGGGGTGTTGTGAGGATTAATTAGCAGCTGCTTGTACATTGCTTTGATGATGTTAAGAACTACATGCCTGCTAAGTATTGTTATTGTATCATGGCTGGGAAGATATTGCAGTTAGGGCTAAATCCTGCCCTTGGAAAAAGATGCGTCTTTCCCCATGTCTTGTAAAATCAGCTGCTAGGCTTGCACAAGCAGCGTTTATATAACGTTGGTACCAAACATCAATATACACCTCGTACCCTTGAGTTGCCAAATCCCCAGAACAACAGCCTGCCGGGACACACGTGATGCACCATCCCGGTGCAAACAGCTTTGGGCAGGAGCCCAACTGCAAACTCTTTCTCTCTCTTCCCCCACGAATCGAAATTAGTAAATGTTTCCATCAGGCATTTCAGCGGTGACCTCAGGTCTAGAGCTCGGTGTGCCATACAAAGCCCACGGGCACACCAGCCCAGGCAACACAGGCTACACGCTGCCGAGAGGACAGCCGGCGTGGGACGGGGCGCCTGGGACAGCCGAGCGCGCTCCTGCACACGGCAAAGCCACGAGGGCTGCGGGGAGACGGGATGGCTGCAGGAAGACGTGGATACGTGCGCGAGCGCAGACGGAAAAGGTAAGCTCCCCTTGCGTAAATTCTAATCTTTAGGTGGGTGCTTCCTCTCCCATACGCTCCCCTGAGAGCAAAGCCCTTTCGCCTCCTCGGCATTTGGGCCTAGATAATACAAAATAGCGCACAAAGAAAAGAATTCCACCGACTGCAGCGGGCTACGGCTCGGGATCATTAATAGGCTCAAACCACAGTACCCAGCCTACTCAAGGAACACATAGGAGTTATGCATCCAAATTTCAGTGACATTTAGTGGAAGTCGGCCAAATGGCTCCCTTTGATTCCTTTGAAATTTGAGCCATAACTGTCATTGTATCTTAGACGTGTGAACTGCTCTGAGAAGTCTCCCATATAGATTAGACTGCGATCAAAGAGTTCCACTAAAACTGAATTTTATGAAGACGGACGGTTGAGGTGAGGCTGATCGGCAGCAATATTATCTGAAAAAAACCCCAAACCTGGCAAGTTTGAAAGGGTTAAAGAAGAAAGTTGTTTGGGTAGACGGTGTACATTAACTATCATTTTCAGTCAGCATGCAATGACTGGTTAGCGGGGCTTATCATTCCCAGCTATGTGAGGAATTACAATAAATGCCTGAAACGCAAGCAGGTTTCCGGCTTAGGTAGGTAAATAATGGAAGTCACTATTTTTGTCTGAGTTGCAAGAATTCCCCGCGCACAGGCTCCCCGCCCCCTCCCCACTGTAACACAGCTAACTCTGCTCCCTGCTGCTTGCCAAAATGAAGTCCTTTCATGCATCCTTGCGACTTTTGCTTTGTCTGCAGAAGTAGCCGACTCATTATTTCCTTTTTGGTGGAAAAGCAAGAGGTTACATTTTCTGCATTCATTTGTTTTAAATACTTCCAGAATGTAATGACCTAGGGATGAGTGGAAGGAGATACGAGCTGCTCTGAGACAGGGACTGCATGATTTGTAGGGAAAAAGTAACAAAACGAGCGACCAGAGCGTAATTCTGGTGCTGTCAAAGCCTGGTAGTAATCCTCCCGTTGCCTTCAGTGACATGAGGCTTCCCCTCTGCAGCACCATCCCGCACAGAAAATACTCTCAAACTATTCAGTGATTCAGCTGCTATTCGAACAGCCACTGGAGAAAAACTGGCTGCCTCTGCAGGATAGAAACAGGGTAAACTTTGGATAGCACTTAGTAGTAAATAGGGAATAAAGTCATTACAGTCGGGGAGTTTATTCTCATTTAGCCCAAGGCCCTTTTCCCTGCCCTGGCATCCCCAGGCACGTGCCTGACCTGGCCTCTCTGGGAGGCCCCTTTGAGGTTTGAGCGATGCAGCCTTCAAACGCCGGCTGAAGAAAACCCGGGCTCCTGCCACGGGAGGGGAATCAGGGTGGGATCCCGAGCCTTGTGAAGTCCCACGTTGATTTGGCCGG
This sequence comes from Nipponia nippon, assembly GCF_047370975.1. Lineage (NCBI taxonomy): Eukaryota > Metazoa > Chordata > Aves > Pelecaniformes > Threskiornithidae > Nipponia > Nipponia nippon. The sequence goes on along the minus strand of NW_028262358.1, from coordinate 4,955,230 downwards.
GCTCCAGGTAAGGCCACGGGAACCTCAGCCCCTTCTGCCGGTGAATGCACAAATTGTTTGTGAACCACTGCTGGGGGAAGCCCGGCAGAGGCATGGAGAGGACGGTGCCAGGGAAGGGTTAACCAGCGCCACGGCTGGAAGAGCATCCTCCCTCGCTGCTTCACACATGCCGTATTTCTTAGCAAAGTGAACATATTAACACTGGCATGCTCCCACACACCGCCTTGGCTCTCCTCCAGGAAATCATAACCCAGCTATTTGGCACACAAGGCCGCAATTTTATTTACACAATCAACTTCTTGATAAACATAAAACTTACAAAATATACCACACCCTTAAAATAAAAAAAGAAAAAGTGGGGGGGGAGAACTGCAGTAATCTGACCTTTTCGGCCTGAAGGGCCAACCTGCTTTGATTTGATACCCCCGTCCCCAAAGAAATCACCTGTGGATGCATGAAGGTTTGCCCTGGCTTTAAGGCAGGGTCCTGCCTGGGGGAGACATGGGGGGACTCGGCGGGGCTGGGAGCTGCCAGAGGGATTGGGGCTGACTCAGGCAGGTTTCCTCCTGGGCAGCAGGGAGTGCAGGCAGGGCTGCCAGCACCCGCTGCACCTACGGCCCTCGGGCCCCCCATCCTCACCTCCTCGCCTGGTGCCACTGCTGCTCCTGGCCAGCGTAGCTGTCCCCTCGGGAGGGGAAGAGGGCCCTGCGCTGCCAGTAACCCCGAAACAGAAGGACCCGGCCTCCTTTACTGCTCTTATCCTCTTCTTGACATAAATCTTGGCAGAGGAGTCTCTGTGTCTCTATGAACATTATAATTTTCAACTCTATGTCCCTTAGTCGATCTAACCAACTGCAAGTGAAAGTCGTAGGTTTTATTTTGGGAGGAAAACGTTGCTGATTTCATGTGGCAACCAGATTTTCTGGAGGCATACTCCACTTCGCCAGAGCATCAGTCAGTTCAGCCGGGAAGCAGGGAAGCCAGGAAGCCTAAACCTTCAGCAGCCCCCCAGGGCACCCGCTGCCTTGGGTGAAGTTCTGCCCAAACATCAGATAAAACTGCATCAGCCTTGCCATGAACTGAGAGGCACACATATGCATGCTGCTTATATCTGGGGTCACCGGAACTCAGCTCCACCACCTTCTCCTTCACCTTTTGAGCTCACATTTCTCCACTGACCTTTCAAAGCAATTGTCTTGCTCGGCTACTTGACAAAAAGCTCACAGCCTCACTCCATCGACTCTGTAGGCACTGGAGACCAGGGCGGCATCTGGTGCAAGCTCTCCAAGAGCCAGGGCTAACGGTTGTTCTGCTAAGCTTCAAACTGGACACATGAAGACAAGTAGATGCTTAAACATAGCCTAAATCCCACTCAAGAGAAACTGCATGAGAAAAAATAATGGGCCAAGGGCATTAAACTGATTTATACTGGCTGAGGATCTGGACATATCTGCTTTATTCCTTGCAGATAAAAAGATCTGCCTGAGGCTAATAAACTTTTGATAGTTTGGGAAACAAAGATTGATTCTTTTTTTCTTTTTCCCCACAAATAGGAAGAACTACCTTCAAATACCTGAGACATTGCAATCATTTAGACAGATAAACATCTTGATTCCTAGAGATAACAAGAGCTGAATGGTTGGCCTCAAAACCAAGCATTCGTGACAATTCTTGAAACAAGAACATTATTACTCTCCATTTCCACAACAATTTACGTACAACTGCAAAGAAAACCCTTCTCCCTTTGCAGCTGGAAAATGTACTGTAAACAGGCTGCCCGAAGCCTTGCCAGAGCTCCTGAACACCCGGAGGTGGGTGGGTGAGCGGGTCCCCTGGGCCATTCTCCTGAATGAACAGACCCAGCTCAGGGTCTGTTTTGGAGCCCAAGACACCGGTTCCTTTGGACGAATACCTGGCTAACCTCCGTATAAACATCTGATGTGTGAAAAAAGGCCCCCTCCCAGGAAAGGACAGGAATACTGGAGATTAGAGCCAAGACCAAGGGAAGAAAGTCTGCAGGACTGTGTAGTCTTGTATGACGGCAAGAAGAGCAGGGAGTTTCTGAAATAATCTAGTTGTTGCCTGCCAGATATTTTGTTTCTCTTCACAGGCTGGGAAAGGAGAACATGGGTCCACCTAAGCAGATTGCAACTGTGATGGAAATTTCTCAGGCTATCGATTACAAAACAACTACCATGCATTCACTCCTCTCTCTTCCTCTCCAAAAAGTAGCAGCTGAAATGAGAGCCACCAAGATCTGTCAAGAGGAGATCTTGCCCTTCAGGGCCTGCACCTTGGCTCATGTGGTCAAGTCACAGAGGGATTCTGGGAACGCTGCAGGAACCTACTCCAGCCAAAGAGCTTGTGGGTACCCTCTTATTTTTGCAGCATCCATCCCGTAAGGGTCTTGCACCCACCACTGTAACAAAACATTGGCAAAGAGTAATTTAGATCTGTCTGCTACATATTCAGCTGCACATGAACAAAAGGCTCTCCTTGTATTGTGAATAATTTCTTCAAATACCAGGTGTTGCCAGAGTGGCCAACTCCTACAATTTTATAGTGAGTAGTACTACATATAGTGAGTTTCCACTAATATAATTTTCATACCTAAGAACCTCATCTCTGATTCAAAGTCAGTTTTTATCCTCTGTGAATGTAAGGACCTCAGTGTCTCTGATGCAAAAACCAGAAGGCAACTTTCGCCCAGCTCTACATACTAAAATCTCAGGATTCCTAAAGCCAATCTCAAGATTACACTTTTTTTGGATGCTAACATGATTACTGTCACATAAAAAAGAAACAGTTCTCAGTATGCAGGCGGTTCCTATAAGAAGCGCTATAAAACCAACAAACCAACTGAACTGGTTTGCTGAAAGTATGTTCTACAAAGAGCTTCCTTAGTCCATCTGTTAATCTTACATAGTATACATTACCTCCAAAACCTAAATGTCTTGTCAGGAATGACACTTAGATACCAAGTATTTCCAGTTGCATGTAACCACTTAGCACATTGCTGTCACTGCCCGTTCGGCCCAGGCAGGTAGAAGTGTGCTCCATCCGTAGAGACAACAGCTCACGGTCTTTGCTGCTGGCTGCGTGCAGACGCCTGTGTAGCTGCAGCAGCATCAGCAGCTTTTCTACAGGGCAAAGGTGGGCTGAGGAGAGCCTACAGCTATCAGTCAAACCACCTCATCTAATGCAATCCATCCCAGAAGGATTATACCACCGGCCAACAGCCTAGAGCAGCTCCCACACCACGGCTCTTTCTGTTGCTAAACATAGGGAGACAACACTAGCAGGATCAAAAGCAGCGAATACTCAGAGCTTCCTTGAGACTCCCATGTCCTTGCCACCACTTGCAAAGTTAACAGGCTTTGCAAATCTGAGCAGCCTTCGGGAGAACATAATTTGGACCAGTGACCGCTGCCCCTGCAGAGTAATGCTGGGATAAGGATAAAATACAAGTGATCTTCTTGCCACCTGACCTTCACACCTCACGTTGTCTTTGCCCCCCTCTCCTCCTGAACTTCTGCCCTCTAAGACTGAGAAACAAAGATCAGGTGGAATCAGGGCCCAAACTAGAAGTATCACAGTTCTGCAAGAAAGGACAGGGACCTTCGAGTTGAAGGACATTTCCAACAGAAGCACTGATGATTTCTCAGAAACTGGCTCCAAATTAGCCTCCTCAAGCCTATTTGAGAGCCACAGGAGGGCAAGATGTGGAGGAGGACTTCAAGGGTGCTTTCAAATGAACTGAATCAGAGGTTTACCCAACCTCGCTCTTTCAGAAGCTTCTGAATAACGCACCAGCTTGAACCACTGGAAAGAAACAAATAAATGAGCTGGCAACTTTCACAGGGAGGAGCCTTGAAGCCCAGTTCCCAAGACCACGCCAACCAGCTCCGTGTGACAGCATACAGGAATGAAAATAGGTAGGTAACATTAACAGAAATACACTGAAACTTAATAACAGCAGCTTGTCAGGACATGCACCAAAGAGAAATGGCTCATAATAGCTACAGCTTGTATTATGAATGTTTCATAGCCATGTGGCTAACAGAGCTGCCTAAACTCAACTGATGTTTTGTGTGTGCTGTGGTAACCCACGGTGCATGCTCGGGAAGGAGACTGTCAAGCTGAAGTCCTAACATCTGTATTAAAAAGAGACACCATTTCTCTTGTCAGATGAAAATGCCTTAGAATAACAACGCAGCAATGAAGAGAGCCCCTAATGAGCTAAGGCCGTGTCCTCCGTTGGTGTAAATCAGCAAGGTTCGCTCGGGACGAATGGAGTTATCCCAGTTTACACCAACTATAAGATCCAGCCCCCTTGTATTAACCTCTTCTTGGTTCAGTCATAACTTTCATGTCTATCAGTAGTTAAAAGCAAAGGCACAGTTTAAAAGAAAAAGTAATCCCCCTGCCTTTCCTCTCCTGATCTGATTCGCATACAAAATGGGCTTATGAACTCAAAAATTATGGGAGGGATTCAGGGAGGAGGAAAGGGAGACACAAGAGCCCTTTTATTTTGCGTCTTATTCACAATGAAAATTGGCACAGAAGCCAACCACATACATTAACATAGTTTGGGCAAGTTTAACTCTCATGAATACATTTCTGTGGAAAAACTAAGTGACTATGGAAAAATCCCCTCTTTTTTGCCATTTGAAAAGATAACAGGCTTCTATGTGGAACATACCCAGAACCTGCCTGATTCAGAGACATGGAAATACAAAGATGAATAAGGCTGAGTTTCCCATGCTAGGGGCCCATGGAAACTGAGAGGGGAGGAAGAAGTAAGGAGGCCCATTGACTCAGGAGAAGGACTTTCATCCTACAGGTGAAGGAGGCATTTGAAGGCACTAGTAACATTGCAGGCCTGTTCCAGAGCCCATTTAAGTCACTGGCAAACATCTCATTGACTTCACTGGGATGTGGGTCAGGGCTAAACAGTTTTAAAATATAATCCAAGGCTATTTCTACATCACTGCGTAATGAGTGGGATTCAAAACAGTTCAAGTGTGCCCAGCCCTGTGACTTATCTGCTTTCTGTCCACATTTCTGGCTGCTAGCCTGGCTGCTGCTTGGGCTCAAAGTCTCAATATTGCACTGAGGAAGAGCTGAGCTCAGGACATTTTTGGAGGACTGTCTCAGACCAAAGTGCACACCGGACTGCACCCATGTCTAAGTCAGGGAACCTGGAGGAAGGAAAACTTTGGCCAAATGTATTGGGGCATCAACTGCACTTCTCTCCTCTCCTCCCCTCCTGTATCTCCGTTGCCCCTCTCCAAACTCAGGCTGAGGAGAGCTCTCAGCGTGAGCTGAAGGGTTTGCAAAGAGCAGTGGGCGTATCTGCTGGACAATGTGGGCATTCCTTTGTCTGGTGACATAAGTGCACCTGGCACCCAAATCTGGAATTTAAAGCTAGCCCACAGCGACTTGCACTGGGATCCTCCGACCCAGCTGCAGTCCAGATGCAGCCTTAAGAGTTCTGCAGAATTTCACAGTTACACAAAAACAGTGACCCTGCCTCATGCATCCCTAACTGCAACCTACAAGCTATTGCCATTCCCATAAAAAAACCCTTCGCCTTTGCTCACCGACATCGTACAGTGCTGGCCCTGCTACAGTGCTGTATTTATGGCAGAGGACGGTAACCTCAGAATGACTATTTTCTTTTGAATGAACCAGTTTGCTTTATTATTAGCCTATCTGATACGATAGTTTGCATTACAAGGCCTTCATCAGATCACTTCAGAAGCACATCGTTGCACTAGGCCTTTAATATCTTGCTAATTAGTTTCATAAATTACTAATTGAACTCTTTAAATGACTCATATTGGTATGGCGAGTCTCACCATACAGAAAACTCAGTGATCTCAGAAGAGGATACAGCATAGAATCATCCTCTCCTGCTAGGTAACACAAAATTAAACAGTGGGGTAGGAGCAGGACGGGGAATTTTCCTCCACGATTAGCAGTGCAGAGCCCTTATCGCCGCGATGCATCTAAGTACCGCATATTTTGCACCTGTCTAAACGTGGAGTTTCCACTGATGTCAGCGTGTGGAAGAAGCGAGGTGTACAGATCCACACATCGAGGGCAAGGGATCTGCAGAGCAGATCAAAAGGGAATGTTCTCCCTCTGGGACAAGTCCATCCATAGTGCTAGCTCTGTTGCTTTAATGACACTTAATGCACATTGCCACTGATGTCATTGCTAAATTTGGCTCCACTGGAGAGATGGGGTTTGGCAGGGATCAGCAAACAGGATTTTTCACAAATTGTCCAATGCTGACCACTTCCAGCCATACCAAGAGGCTGTCTTTGCCTTTTCCAACACGACTGTCTCCAAACACAACCTAGAAACAATGTCACACCTGTTGGCAAAAGGTAATCGAGTATTTCAGGACTAGTTCTCCAAATGCACAATTCTGTTACTGGGCTAGGCTGGAGAGAGGTCAGCAGATCTTCAAGCAGATTTGTCTGACTGACCCTTCGCTCATCGACCTGCTGTTTTTCCCTAGGAGCCAGCCTGATCACCTCTTGCCTTGCAGCAAAGGATGGGTTTTTTTCTCACCTAACTCCCAACAATGTTGGTATCTACATCTGCTCAGCCACATTCACCTCCCTCTGGAGTTTAATGGAGTGAGTAGGTGCTTCTGGGGAGTAAATCACCTGGCCTACAGCAGATGCCTCCCTTAGGATGAGATCAGTATCGCTCCCTGACAGCTGCGAAGACCATTTCGCTCTACATGTCCACATACAGCCAGAGGAATCCCATCCCAAGTGAGCGGTCAGATGCTGAGCTGCTGCAACGGATTAAAAGCACAGTTGTTTTACACGCACATTTGGCCTCGTGTGCATCCTTTGCTCTTTGCCCACCTATTTTGCCTCTTTCTAAGCTGCCTTTTATGACTGACCCTAGGACAGGGAACCCGCTGCTGTTCCTACGCCTTTAATAAGCAACAAGAACATGAAGACCGCCACATGTGCACAGGCAGCGCTCCACAAAGGCTTGAAGCAGAACTGGTTAGCCAAGTTCTTATATGTAGACATAAAGCCCCAACAGGGACCTTTGCAAACATCTCTGCTGGTCTCCTGCATTACCGGTCAGCGTTTCACCCAGCAGATTTCTGAACTTCGAAAGCTACATGGTTTCCTGGTATAATTACAGGTATATTCCCATTGGATTTGGCACCACTGGTTAACCAAACATCATGCATTAGCTCCTAAGAGAAAGATGTTATTTATTTTACCCACACAAGGTCTATCTTGTAGTAGCCATCAACTTTCCATGGAAAGCTCATGCTCTACTACTCTACATCAGTCATTAGAGGCAGCTTCAAAACTTTAATATCTCCAAAGGAACAATAATTGCAACCCTTTCAATATTTTATATTTGCAGACAAGCAGAATGAACTCACTGGAATCAGCAGGTGGTGTATGTTCAGCTGCTCAGAGCAATATTCGGCTTGCCTATTCCCAGCGAGGGCAGCTGACATCAGAGAAGCAATGCCCTGTGAATGTACCATTCAGTGGACAGGAGAGCCCACAGTTTGTATGGCAGACATCAAAGTGTTTTGTAACATGCAGATGTTTTCCATGCAGAGGCTGAGAAAAGCGATGGACAAGATTTTGTAAATCCTGTGCTGTGTTTTCTTCTTCATTTTCTCCCTCCCATGCCCCCATTTCCTTGCCTTTTCTTACATGAAAGAATGATACCATTAAAAATGATGGGTTATATCCTTCGCTGATATAATTTGGTGTGACTCCACTGACTTCACAGAGCTATGCCTGTTTACACAAGCTGCAAATTCTCCCATCAATTTCAATCTATACAGATTTACATCATGGGGAAGAGTGCTACATTTTTTTCCACAGCTAATAAGCTTCTCAAAAAGAAAAAAAAAAAAAAAAAAAGACCCTCGACATCTATTAAACTTGTATTTGGAGACAAAGATTTCAGAGGGTGCCTTCTCCCACCCTATCCCATGTCCTTTATCGTGCTTCTCTATTTATTAAAGGGTCCTCCCAGTGCCACATGAGCCAGAGCGGAGCTGAGCTGCTGAGGACAGTGCCCATGGATGAACCCACGGCTGGATCTGCTTGCTGACACGTAGCTCTGCTCCCTTTCCATCTCCCCAAGCAACACTGCGAGTACAAGCCATCCCAAATGTTCCGGAGTCCTGCTGAGGACGGAGCCCTCTTTGCTACCACCCAGGCTCATACATGGCATGTAGGTAAAAATCCCTGCTCTGTTTGATAGAGGGCAGCAAGTTCAGTGCACAGCTCCCTCTGCCCAGGTGAATTCCTTAACCAGCAAGCTAATAGCTATTTTTAAAAAGTTCTCCTTCCCTTTCATTTTCATTTCATGAAACATTTCAAGAGGCCTTGCTTTCATCTTCCTATGGAATAAAAGCACATTTCGAAACCTCACCGTTTTCTATTAAATTAAATTCTTGTGTTCCCACTTGCCCTAACCAGAAGCACTGTACCACCGCGTCTGCAAAACATGTTGTATTGTGCTATGATCTTGTGCCGTTCTGCAGAGAAACACAAAGAGGTTTCACATGACATTACCACCTGACCTCATGCAAAACTTCCCTCCCGTAAATAAGTGCCGATCCATACACACAGCACACGTGAAGACAGACACTTCCCATTAGGAAGCAGTTTGCTGAGCAGGCTGGAGAGCTTAAATGCTTCTGAAAACTCAACAGCAACAACTCTTCTGCTGGACAATATGCTGAGCCTGATTTTGGGATACACTGAACTATCCTGAAGAGCCAGGTGACTTAAGTGCCAAATTCCTTACCACATTTACCGATTTAATTTGACCACTGAAGTTCTCCAGGCTTTTTTGGAAGCCCCAGTTGCGATTTCAGGAACCAGTATGTCCAAGACAATCCCACAGGTTGAACACTGTCATTAAAAGCATGACCTGTTCCTGCTTGAGGCAAATGATGGAGTCCTTGCAGGACTGGTGGTGAATTAAGTGGCCGTAACATCCATCTCAGCAGTGGCTCTGTGCTATGAAGCAAGACCCAAGACCTCTGGAGATCTCCGAGGCCATGGTAAAAGTCTTACATTTTTTCCAATAAAAGCTGAGCTTGATACTGCCTAGTGACCTGCAAGACATGTTGGGGATACAGCTTCTGGATGAATCGAGGAGAGAGCAACCAAGATGATCAGAAGCTGGCGCTCATGATGACGAAGGGGAGCCTGAGAGAATTAGATTCGTTCAGCGTTTAGAAGAGAAGATGAAGGGGAGACCTTATTCCTGTCTCAGCTACCAAGAAGACAGAGCCAGGCTTTTCCTAAAGCTGCACAGCTCTGCTGGTCATTGCACCGACAACTCGCATCTCCTAGAAAGCGGCCCCGTAAGGCTCTCCTGTAACCCACCTTCTCCAGCGTTATGTGTACGTGCCGCTCTCTATGCTGCTTTCCATATGGTCTCCTGCTCTGAGATCAACGTTTCCATCCTGTTCCTCTTTCCCCGAGACTGCTAACTTGCTAGAGGTTAAGCTGCCTCTCAAACAGCCCCCATCCCACTTAGCCTGTATCCCGGGATTTTCTTTCATGAAAAAGGCACTGTAAGGGCTCTGGATGCTGTGCTATGATTTACACTTTTTCATCTCCTGTAGAAAGCCTGCCGTGTATGTGATGATACCATTCAGCTCCGTTTACCTGAGAACTTAAAAAAATACCATCGGAGGTTGTTTTTTCCATATGGGTAAATAGTAGGGGTGGGAGTATTCCTTATGGGAAACCTGGAACAGTCGCACTCTGTCGGCCTGACATTTCCTGCTGTAATTGAAACTTTTGATGTTAAAAATTCCATCTACACAGTGTCTCTCTAAGCCAGGCAGGGAGAAGGGCAGAGGTGGGCGCAGTTTCCCCAACTCCCCCACTGCAGCCAGTTAAACTATAGCAGGTGAGATGCGTAGATGTAAGGGAAGGAATATGAGGAAGGAAATACCAGCTGAGTTAGGTAATTTGGGTCAGAGGAAGCCAGGCGTAGTTACAGAGGCAGGTACAGATTAAATCAACTTGAGGCTCTAGGTCTCCACATCTGCCCATACCCCTGCCCAGGAGGGCAGGGAGAGGTGCACCCACATGGTCCTGTGCTCCCAGGGGATGTGGATCTTGGACATCTGGGCTCTGCCTTGAAAGGACAGAAAAACAGCTCCCTTAGAAGTTATGGGGACCAATGGGGAGAAATAACTTTGCCCTCTTGCAAGGTAAAGGATGTTTAGCTGAATGTCTTTAAAAATCCCACCCAATGCTATACAACCTAATCCTCAATGAAATCAGTCACACAGACAAAGTCTAACCCAAATCCCAGCCGGTCTCAGGTGGAAATCCAGGCAGAGGAGCCCACTGCTGCCAACCATAAGCTTATCCCAGCACCAGTTGCAGGCCCCACCACAACCTTACGCCTGAGGACCAGCGCAAACCTGCTCCCCACTCAAGCCAGCCCAGCAGCCCAGTGTCGAGGGGACACAGCTCGTGGGTCCGCAGGGGTATCACCCAGCACGACTTGCCCAGCCTCTGCCTCAGCTCTGCAGCAGCCGCCAGCTCAAATCCTACCTCTACCTCCAGCTCTACCCCACCCCGGGAGCTCCTGTCATTCCCCGCCCTCAAGCGAGCCAGATGCCTATCCTCCTCCTCCACGAAACCTCCGGCAGACCCTTCAGGGGTGAACAGCACCAGCAAGAAACATCTGAATGCTGGTATCAACATTGGCCCCAGCTCCCGCTAGCAGTAAATACATTAATAAGACAAAGTACAGGACAAAGTGGAAACCCTGCGAGTAATGGACATAATTACATTAGCTAGTCAAAGTAACTTTATGTTAAGAAATATTTTTGGCATGCCATGAAAAGTTTAAATCCTGTCACACCCCAACAGTTACAAAAGTCAAAGGCAACATAACATGAGCTTTATTTTAACTGTTACATGCATTTGCATAAAAATGCTTCTTTAGAATGATAATGCAGCCGTGCTTCCCTGTTTTGTTTTTTGCTGTTTTCCCTTTTGATGCAACTTTCTTCCACCCTCAAAGGCACAAAGTAGAACAGGAAACAGTTCTGCCTGCAACTCTTTTCTCAGGCACCTGAAAAAATTAAGGCTCAATGCTTTGAGCTTCTTTCACATATCCAAAGACAAGACAGTGAAAAAAACAAGTACCTAGACTCACCAATCATTTCTGAAAATCTGGATTTTCATTGTCAACTATGCATCTAACCCTCCAGCCATGACAGTGACAGCCACAATAACAAGCAAATTACATTAGTCATTATTCTTCCTAGCAATCCTTACAAGCAATGGGCAGCATGGGGTGAGAAAACCCAAGCGGGATCTACGGGAACAGACATTTCAGAAAGGAAACAAATGAGTTATTTAAACAGACGTTCAGATTAATTCTTATTTCTCACCCTGTAACATAAATGACAACAGACTACGAACTCAATCTACTCCTCGGAGTTCCACAAAAAGTTCATTCAGGAACAGAAGTAGGGAAAACTTTCAGGTCTCAAAAATACTACAACGCATTTTATGCAGCTGACTTTCTCAAATTCTGTCACCAAAGCAGGCAAAACGAAAAGCTAAAGTCAACAGCTGTTACATTTTGATGCTAAATCTCATATACAGACACTAATTTTTATTTAAATATTTAATTTGGATATTTCTGGAGAAAAGTCTGAATTTCTCCATTCAAAAAGCTGCTTTACTTTTAAATTAACTTTATTTTTTGAAATAAATAAATTAAAAAGTTTTAAAAACTAACAAATGAAATATTTTGTTTCAGATTGCGCGACATATTTTATTTGAGACAAAATGAATGTTCTTTTTTGTTGTTTTTGACAGAATTAATATCTTGGGGAAAAAATTCATGTAGGAAGACCTAAAAAACCAGAATTGCCAGTGATCCCAGTGCCTACCAGTTGTTCTTATATCTCCCACCAAGGAATCTTTCATAAGAAAACTCATAATAGGCATTCCAGTTTTCCCAGGCAAGGTTGGGATGATGAACTGCACACAAAGATAATTTTTTCTACTACAGTGGCATCAAGAAACCTCCTAAGACTGTGACTGCTGGGAGCCCCGTTATGCAAAAGACTGCCCCTTACTTGGGGGGCTCACAATTAAAAGAGAAACAAAAATGGGAAACCAAAAATAAAGTAGCTTGCCCAGACTGATGGCAGTGGTGCAAAGAGTCTGGGTCAGCTCGACTCTTCCTTCAGTCACCTATCTGATAGGAGTGTATGGTCAGACTCGCTGGATAAAGCCTTTATTTTGGTTTCTCCTGCCTTATTTCTGCTTCGCGGGCTGGCAGAGGGTTGCAGAACAGCAAGTAAAATGTAATGGTCTTCAGCAGATACCTAGGGGGAACCAAGGAAGATCCTTATCTTGATCTTATATTGATCTTGATTGTTGTCCACCTGGAAGAAAGGAGAACTCCCGGTGCGCACTAGCAGAAGCCGCATACCTCAAATTATCAACTGTGAGATAAAGAAAAAACTGAGAAGGAAAAAGAGATACCAGGTAAACAGAAAAAGAGAAGTGCTGTCAGGACCTGATGGCAATACTTAGCGTAAGAGTTGTGGGAGTCTCTGGTCTACTGCTATGGGTAAACATTTGTCCGAATGACAGCACATGGTGGAAAATTATGTGAGATGGGCCAGAACTAAGTCATGATTGATGAGCCTTGGAAGAGCAGGACCTGGCTCTTCAATGTTGGTTTTGCAACCTTTGATCTTTATAGCCACGCATTATAAAGCGGTTTCAACTTGTAACTGAATTCCTAACATACTCAGCTGTAAAATCCAGACATATCCTGAGTAATAAAACAAATACATAAGCTGGAACTTAGGTGAGAGTCATCTTTTACTGTCACTTAATGCTGGGAACACCTAGAGCTTGTTATACTAGATTCAATAGGAAAACGTAATTTTAAGAGCAGCATGAAGGGATTTTGGCTGGAAACAAATTAATTGGGCTGTACAGCCTACATCATTAATCCCATCTGGATCACCAATTTACAGGGCCTCTAAAGAGCATCACCGAACAGGCACCTTTCAAACTGTTACACATACTGTAACTATATCGCATGATGTTCATGAAATACGACTTCTATCGCTCCCTGTATCAGAGCCACGGGCCTTCTGCAAAAACGTCATTCTGCAAACTGTGGATATAACCAATAAATCAAGGCAGTTGCACAAGCCACAACTTAGGTGGCATTAATTAGATCAGTGGAAGTTATGATCCAACATAATTATCATTGCTACCCCACCTACATTTAATTTCAGTGTTTCTTCCTATCTTTCCCCCAGAGGGTCAATAGGAGAGTTAAACTACATGCTTCAACAGTGTCAGTCTCCAGAAGCGGCACGAAAGAGCAATGTTTGGTAATTATACGAGTGCAAGTAAGGGGAAGGGGACTATCGTGAGATGTGATCAGATACCATACAACAAGGGGAGAAGGAAAGAAATTCACCCCGTGCCCCTTGCGCACCTCGTAGCTTTGCAACTGTATGAGAAGTCTGGGTTTTGCGCTGCCTGATCTGACCCACCAGTCCCTATTCAGCAAGGTATTTACGTACAGAAATCACTGTAACCACATGGAGAGTCTTATCGAAGTAAACCTGATTTCCCAAAGTTTTACAAACGTATTGAAAATGGCCTGCATGGCACGGCCCAGGGGAGGGAAAGAAGGGTCAATGCACTGAGATGGGACCTGCGGCATCTCTGACCACATCTATAATAGCGAGTAATGCAGGACAGGGGGGATGGATACATAGACAGAAACAACGGGTGCCAAGGACCGGACACCCACACTGTGCGTTTCCATTCTGGACATGCTTTACTTCAGACCAGCTGCAGTCTAGTGGCAGTAGCAACCAGCACGAGCTGTCCCGTGCCAGGTGCTGTCCTGAAGCACACCCACCAGCTTAGTGACATCCCTGAGGAACCCAGTTCATGTGCCCCATGACTGCTCTGCGACATAAATGTGAAGGTAAGTGGGGATCGCTGGGAGACTCATTTCAGAAGCACACCGTTGATCTCAAATAAAAAGCTAATGCCAGTCCCCCCTTAGAGGCATCTCCCTGCTGGGCATAGACAAGTGTCGAGGCATACACATGCGCTGCCGACCACCCAAAGCTTCAGAGATTTCTGAGCAAACATCTCCTGAGGTGGCTACGGAGCGAGAGCCGCAGCAGTATAACCACGTCAGCGTGACACTATGCCCGGGCTATTTTGTCCTGCTGAAATAGCCCAGCGCAACACAGCCCCGATGGAGGTCTGCGCTGGACGGACACAAGTGTCCCCAGACAGCACTGCACTGTGTGGCTGTACCGACACACGGGCAGCCAGCTCCCCTGTGCGGTGTGTGTGTGTGTGCTCTTCGTCTCCGTCACTCCCTCTGTCAATAGGGACAATTTTACAAGCCTGCATCTCTGAGGACTGTGCTTCAGGAAGAGAGAGTCGTACAAACACAAATATAAATGGGAAACCAAGTGTTTGCAGAACTAAGCCCTGAATCACAGTCCAGGAAACAGCTGTAATGACAGTACATGGCTGAAGAAGAACTACTGCCTTTGAACCGGCTGGAAGGACTTTATGCAAAAAGGTACCATATCTTTCAGGTCCCAGCAGTTCTTTCTGGTTGAAGGTTGCACCATCACAGTGGCTGGAAGACAAAGAGGTTTTCTGCTAAAAATCCCCAAAGATGCTCTGTTTTAGCAGGTCAATTGGTTCTCTTCTTCTTTGACCTTTCTTCTATGCATCTGCTCTTCCCTACACTTACAATAAAACATTTTCCTTTGACACTGTGCGGGGCTCTGCTTAAAAAGAGCTTGGTGTAATCAGGTGTGTTCCTAGTGAACTGCAGCCTGCCGTACAAAGACACCACTGTTTTTCAGAAGGCCGCTCGGTAATGTTCGCTCAACAGAAGAGACCAACAGTATGGCAATATCCATCAACCCCCTGCATTTGCTTGTAATTAAAGAAAGGTCAGTAGCTGTGCCTTTCTGAGAACCACACTTACCTTTGCACAGTCAAAAATCAAACATATACAAATTTCACAAGGGAAACCTTCGTTGACATCCAGAAACGTGAAACCTGAGACATGGAAAATATTAAACAGCCAACTGTGCTAATCTAATAAGGTCTGTGAAACCCATTTGCCCCCATGGTTGGTTACAGAACTGTTGTGATAATATTTGGTACCTAACAGCAAAAGCTGGTGTGTTCCAGTTTTTTCATGCCTTGCTGCTACAGAAAGGCCCTGATTCACACCACTTCATTATCTTTCCTCATTTTTATAGACAGCCAGAGGGCATGCTGGATCCTCAGTTTGTTTGTCTGGATCCACTCATTAGTAAATTACGTGTAGTGAGCAATGACATGCACCTGGACATTTAGTCTGAGCAGGTTCTTTAACATTCAAATCGTTGTGCTACTTTGGCCAAAAAAGCAACAGATCTTTCTGAAATGTGATTTTTTTTCTTTATGCCTTTGCATTTCTAGGAGCCATATCGTCAGTGGAGCAGAAGTACCAAAAAGCAAGAACGAAAGAGAAAAAAGAAAAGCACAAGACTTCTCCCTATGAAGCGCTGTTAACAATCGGTTTGCCATGAACACCACGATCCTGCGGCCAAGACCACAGCCGCATTATGGTGGCAACCCGAGTGGCAGCATTTAAATTTTTGCTCTATTGCTAGACATGAAACACTAAAGAGGAACACAGATATGTAGAGATTCAGCTGGGAAATTTGCAGCAAAGTTGAGTGCAAGCCTGACGTGTTGCTCTGGAAATCTGGAAACGGAAACTGCCTAGAAATCTACTTTTAGGGACCAAGGCCCTGGTTCTCTTGGTGGTATCACTATGTATAATTTGCTGTTGTAATGAAGGGAACTGGGACAGAGAGGGACAGAGACAGGATACAGACAAGGCGTGAGGTATTCCAGCAAAATCCTTCTGACATACAACCCTTGGAGAGCACGGACAACTGGTGCGAGAATCAGAGAGACAAAATCCAAGACAATCCAACACGATCCCCTGCTCTACTTTTCCCATCATTAGCTGGGTACCGCAGAGAATGTAGTTTAAAATGTCTTCTAAAATAGCTTTAAGGATTGGAAATCTGATAAGGCAAATACAAGTGGCAAAGCTCCACTGACGTCAGTGAGACTTATATAAGGCAAGATTTTGTAATGGTAAAAGTAATACTGGAACTGAAAGGTCCTGCACACTGAACAAGGAAGTTTTTCAGGTTAACCTCAACACAAGCCACAGATTTGTCCTCAAAACAATTTCCCCCCTGCCCTGCAAATAAAAACTGAACTCGGACTATTTCTGCACAAGGTGTCACTTTGTGTGTAATCACACAAGCATAATTTACTGCAAAGCTACTCATTAATAAGCAACTGAGATATTAATATTGAATGGTATTTTTAAAGGTAAATTTTGAATTAGACATGAGAATTTTAATGAAAAGATGTGACTGTAAAACGCAGTACATTTAGCCAGTCCTGGGACAATATGGTGTGGGAGTCATTCTTCCTTCATACAATTCTTCTTTTCAGGACCATCTAGTAAGTTGGTGTGAATTAAGACTGGTCATTTGAAACCAACTGAAAAAAACGGAGCTATGCCAAATTACATCAGTGAAGGATCCAGCCTTTTGACTTCAAGTTATCCTCAGTTAACACTGGCGTAATCAGAAAAAGGCGACATTTACTCCTCTGCCCAATGAAAATAGCCTGGGTATTGGCTACTTTCAGAGAACTGCCTGAAAACATTCCACAAACGATGAATTATTCACAGTATTAAACAAATAATTGTGACTAGTAAATAAATATTTGAAAGTAATGGCTGGTTCACACACCATTCAAACACAGTGTAAGGGGGAGATATTCATCATATGAATTACCCATTAAGAATTATTGGCTCAGCTCTAGTTATAACTGATAAACAGTCATGCGGATAACAAGGCAAGTGTTTGGCAAGTCTCCTGCTTTCATTCTCAGCAATATGGCTTCCTTTTCAACAGACACATAAGCTCAGCTATTTATCCCCCTTCTACCAGAGAAACTAACTGCCTTCAGTGCACCTGAAAGGCGAGAGCTGGCGCGCAGTTTCCCCAAGCCCTACTTGTCTGGTTAAATTCCAGGTCAGGCAACAGCCCTCTGACAGAACCACATTCCTGCTGTAGTTTCAATTACCTAAATTATTCTTCACCTCCTGTCCTAAGCATGGGCATATTTTTGATGGCCCGAGCTGGGAAATGTGAATGCAAACTGCTACCAGATGTAGAAAGGAAGAATGATTTCATATCGGAGGCACTAGCCTCTGAGTCAAAATATCTGAGTCTCTGCTGTGCCACAGGCTTTCTGTAAGCCACTTAGGCCCAAATCCCCAAAGGTATTTAGGCTTTTAACTCCTGTTCATTTCAGTGAGAGTTAAAAGCCTAAATACCTCGATGGATCTGGGTTTTAGCCTCTGTGGTTATGTCTACACAGCACAAGGGTATCCATAGTACCGAGCGGGCACATCAGAGCTAACTCTTAACAACCTGGCTCCGGTAGAAGAGCAATATCCTGGTGTTGGTCTACTGTTCAGCCAAGAGTGGAATATAATCTGATTGTGGATAGCTCTCACCACAGCATTCCCAGCTACAGCGCGCTCAGAGCTAGCCTGGGTATCTCCACACAGCACTGCATTCGGCTGGGCGGGTACAACCCACATGCCTCAAAATTACCCTGCAATTTGGGTAACAGCTTGCCTTGTCGGGATACGGGGAGAACGAGTGCATCCCATAAGATTCGCATGGTGCCCGGGCGTTCTGCTGGTGGGCAGCGCGTAAAGCGCAGGGAGCCGGCAGGCTCGGGTTGGCCTGCAAACTCCGTTTTAATTCAGCTTTTCAGAAAGCAGCTTCCACTGGCCACAGAAAGGCAGCAGGGGGCTGTGCAACGTGCTGCCATTTAAATATCTGGCATCTTTCACTTATAACACCAGTACAACATCTGACTGTGTCTCCAACAGGAATCAGAGCAAATGGTTAATGTGCAGTTATGGCAGTTAAAAAAAGAAATGCTTTGCTGCTATTCTGTTGTCAGTTTTGGCAAGCAGCACGGGGGAAGCGAAACACTGATAACATTGCTTTATTGTTCATGTAGGTCCCAACCTTAACATGCTACATCTGTATCTTCTGTCTCAAGAAGTTGCTTTCTTTTCATCAAACACATTCCAGAAGTCAACAGTAAAAGCACTGACAAGAGACAGCAGATTGATCCATTAACTCTCACTCACTGCTAACAGTTCCTTGGCTGAAACCGGACCCTGCATTCCACTTGGGAAGATTTGGTAAGTTCAAAATGTAAACATGCTTGCAGGATTTGGTTACTGCTCTCATACACTGCAGCTCCTGCCTCAGCTGAACAGGAGGTGCTGGGAATCTCTACAGATGCTGTGCCTCTTACTTTATACATGCGTAATTAAGTAACAAACAGGACAGGCCAAACAAGTCCTGTGTGCCTCCTGTTAATATTATACTACAGTCTCAGTTAGTGCTAATCAATGCGGTTGCAATGAAGGATATTACAGCATACAGCTCTTTCTAATATGTCTAACAATAATAATAATAAATAATAATAACGCACTCTCCCTTTGCCAGAAAAGATGCAATTAAAGGAGCACGTATTTTCCCTTTGGAGGTAGGCCCTTAAGCATCTTCCTTTTAGCAGCAGATAAAATGAAAAGTCTTGCCTGTCGTGGCTTTGAATTTGCTTTGCAAAACCAGCCTTTATTTTAAGTTAGATCTAACAATGCTCCTTTGTTGAACTATTATTCTCCATCTGTATTACCAAAGCATACAGGGTCTCAGCTCACAGACCAACACTCCAGTGCATCAGTCACTGTAAAAACACAGAACAAAATGCCATTTCTTACACTTCTGCTACCAAGGCTGGGAAGCCCAGTACGGGCTCCTCTCCTAGTGTGGCTCTCTGTCCCCCTCTGCTGCCTACACCAGTCGGTCCCGGGTCCAACTCCTGCATCCAGGGACTCAGCCTGGGTGCTGTTACCCTTGGAGAGGTGACAATGCACCTTCTGAGAGGCAGCAAGATGCTGGCTTATCCTGGGAAGAAGCTGATTTTTTTCCTGTGCAGCAGCTGGACAAACAGGGGTTTGTCCAAGCAGGCCTCCGAGTTCGGCTTCTGCATTGCTCACAAAACAGAACGGGTTTTTGTGCTGAAAAATTTGACGTGGAGGTAAAACATCACTGCAGTATTCTAGCCGATCCCTTAATATTGTGATTCGAGACGGTGTCTTTGGTGTCCCATCGGAAATGAAATCGTGCTTCCCTTTGACTCTACGGGTTAGGTTCTTGAGACGAATGATATTTTCCAGGATGGTCATCTACTTCAGCTGGAAACTTACTGCTTTTCAAGAGTTTCAGTTTTTGAGGTGACAGTGGCGCTTCCCGAAGAAAGCGAGCACTTTCCAAAAGAAACACACCTCATCAAAAAGCCATGTTTCTGAAAAAAACATGCTTTCAGTGCACACATGAATCTACCTGTTACTAGCCTTTGCTCTTCATGCAGACTGCAGTACCACATACAGGCCCGCAGCTCATGAGCAGAACCAGTGGAGACTGCTATGGGGAAATGCCAGGAGCTGCTCCACTGACATCACTGGGATTTTTGCCACTGGTATCAGTGGAATCATGATTTCATGGAGGACTCTGCTGCCATTGGACTCGAGGTTTAATTACACGACTCTACTAACTGGCTCTCTAGGTTTCTACAATGCTCATTCCCCTCCAATCTCGCTCCAAGGGTTAGTTCTGACTTGTTACAGGGGCCTGTTTGAAAGCTTCATGTTCTTTATGCTTCTCATCTTCCTTTGGTACTGTACAATCGCAGACGCAGTTCCCTGTTCCAGGCATATCTGCGTACACATCATCCATGTTTACAACCTAACACTTCAGTTTTTTCTCCTTTGTCATCTCAAGTTTCAAATGCTTTTTGCCCCTCCCCTGCTTTGCTCTTCTGTATTTAATACCCTTTTGTAACATAGTTCTATAAACAGATCCTAGCTATCAGTGAATGATCTACGGAAAATGATTTGTTGTTATTACTATGGGTCTGCTTTGGCGATTTGGTTTAAGTTTCCAGATCATTTCAGCCTTCTGGCGTGACCATTAAGAAGTCATTCCTCTGTCAGATCCATCTCTGCCTGTACAGAGAGATGTCCTGCACATTCAGACTACACGTCCTTCAGGAACTAGTGCTGGTTTTGCTGTCTGCGTGCACAGCAGTGAGAGCAATGCGACCTGAGGTTTGTACAGAACTGGGAGCATCTTCATAGTAATTCTGGATGGAGAATACCTATTGCTCAAGTTAACTTACAACACCTTAATTTGCAGCTGTGACTTTGTCCGCCTTGCCGTCAAAGGCATGACAGCAACACACTGACCAGCTTCAATCTAGCTACTTTGGATACCTTAAGCAGTGGAGACACAGTGTTTAGGCACCAGCTCTTGAATATGCACGCCACGTCCCAGGCAGGCTTGTCCAGCCTGCCCTAAACCCTGTGAAGATTAAAGCTCGTTGTTATTTGATTATCTGCACTGCAATCACACCTCCTGGTTGCAACATAGGTGCACAGTCGGTGACCAGGGGACCGCTCCTCTCTCCGTGCTGTATTGTCAGAAGTATGCACGAGCTGCAAGGGGGCTGGAAGGCTGCACTGAGGTGGTTCTCCCTGCCTGCAGCCTCCCTGCTTTGTTCCAGAGCAGCCGTAGTTTTGTTAGCAGCTCACAAACACTGTGATATTACAGTCTCCCCCTTTCCTCCCCATTCTCTGGAAGAGAAGATAGACTTAGGACTGGGATAGCTTGAACTTATTTTAGCTGCTTTCTCAACAACTGGTCTATTAAAGGGAGAGAAACACTTTTGTATCAAGTTGCTATTTGCAGTATGTATTTTAAACCCCGGAATGAGCATGAGATGAGTTCTCATGGAGATTTACAGAAATCGAATTACCACCTTTCTTATACCAGTTCAGAGTTTACAACTTGTTTACACTTACAGAAGAGATGTAAACGTCTTTAGGGTGACTTTATGTCTTCTGACAGGTTTGCTTTACTGAGTGTTTTACTTGTCTCAGAGCCTGCGGAGGATGCTTGGGGTCCTGGAACCAGATGCTGAAAAGCACTGCACTGCTATTTGACATGAAGAAAATGCCACCAGCTGCAGCTATGTGTGAGCATAACTAATGTGAAATAAGAACAAAGCCTGTAAGTACCTAAGTCTGCAACATCTGCGAATTCACATCCATAGATATGGTTATGTACCTTACCTGTACACAGAAGAGCAATAAGTAAGAGAAAGGTAAGAGCAATTTGGACTCTTCAGCTTTTAGGGGCCACACTGACAGGGCCTCTGAAAGCTAGACCCTTTGAGGAAGTCTCAGGTCCCAGACAGAGAACTTCAAATTGCAAACCGCTTCTCATAATCTTTGCCTAAATTTGTAAAAGTCAAGACAGGGCTATAGCTGACAGAAAACCAGCTTTCCTAACGTCTGGACCTGATTATTCAGACACATTTTCAACATGAGAAGTATGAATAAATTAAGTCCAAGCACTTGTGAATTCCTGCTGACCCGCTACATAACTGCTTAGTGTCACACATTCAAAATGGTCCAACAATGTACGCATTAGCAGGGCTGCATCAAAAGCTTCAGTGTCTGAGTTTGGCTAAGCAAGCATAAGTTTGGATACTTATTTAAAACTTGTTTGTATCCCTTAGTCCATGAAGTCCATAATCCTTCTCATGAAGTCTCCAATAACACCTGCATCCAGCTGGGCTACAAAAACGCTCGGAGCAACCTTTCCGAGCCTTTCCTCATTTTGCCTCGCAGTTCCAGCTGAGACACGGAAGAGCAAAGTTTTGTAAGCAGGACCAGCAGTGGGGGAAAGAAAAGCTTGCAAAGTCTTGGTAAACGTATCCGTATGAGCCAGTGTCGAGCGCCTGCATCTGCACATACCCAAAGTCCAGCAGCTGGGAGAACCACAAACAAGTGTAACTGGCTATACGAATCCTATATTCTCTTGATAGAAAAATACAACTGCGTATATGCTTCAGCCTCTGCACTTAAGTAATTGAGGAAAATAAGTCACTTTTAATTTTAAAAAGCTCTCAGCTGTGTCCTTAGTAATTAAGATAGCATGGATGCAATAAATCAGTCCATGTGCCAACCCACAGAGGTCAAATATAACCAGGCAGCAAATTATAGTAAACATTTATGAATCCCTTGTATACGGCACATGACCCCACCCACTCTTTCTGGCACAGAAGTTTGCTGTTGATTGCACTGGTCCTTCTGGCATTTCATGTCCTCATGCAAGTCGTACCAAGTAGCCTCCCTGAAATACTGTACTTGAACATGATCAGACTCATTTTAATCATTGTGTGTATTTTAAATGATGACTAACAGTCTGAGAGGATGAGAGAAACCAAAATGGTCAGGGAGCGTTTTTTAAAAGAGGAACAAGGAAAATGTAAATTGAGGTTTCTATTTAAGCAACAAGAAACTCGATGCATCCTTCTGCAGGGGAAGGATGGTCTTGTGGCTGAAGCACAGGGCGAGGGTGTAAGACCCTACTAACCCACAGCACGTCTCCAGGATAGCACAGAGAACCCACGGCAGAGTCCCTGTGTGACCAGAGTTCCCCAGCTCCCCCTCTGTGAAACGGGGATAATTACGCTTTCTTACTCCCCTCCTCTATCTGCCTTGCCCATCTATACCAAAAAACACTTCATTGAAAGGGCCTGCCTTTAATTAGGTGTCTGTGTGTGCTTAGCACAATAAGGTGCCAATTTCAGCCGAGGTCCCGGAGTGCTCCTACCTGGCAAATGAAACAGGCATTTACTGCTGGGTTAATGACCAACTGACATTACTTGACATTATTATTTCATTTGTACTGCTGTCACACCTAAGAGCACCAGCCGCAGACCTGAACCTGTTCTGTGTTTGCATTTAATGCATACAGAACATAATGACGGCACCTCTCCCAAAGAGCTTAAAATTAAGTTTTACTCTCCCTTCCCCCACCACCGACTTGCACCGAGTTCCTTCCAGGGAATGGTTTTCAAATACATCTGCCAATGTGACAGCTTCAAGTATCTCCTTGTGCCTGTTCAGATTAGATATGGATAACACCTGAGAAGTGCAGATGAGACTCTGATCACAACTGGAAGGAAAGTGAGAAATGTTTTCTACCAAAAGGTTTAAAGAAACAAAAACATTTCCTGTGTTTTTACATGCAGTAATGTCCTGCTGATAATTTTTTTGACAAAAGGAAAAAGGAAACCCAAATAAGAGAGACCTAGGAAACAATCTGATGTTTTGTCTTCAGAAAAGCGATGCATTTTGATGGAATTTCAGAGTTTTCAGAGGGTTGGCTTGAGAAAAAGCATTCCTACTTTATCTCCCCGTAGAAAGCTTTGACCCAACATGTCCGTCTGCTGCTGTTCTCAGTCCTGCTAGCAAAACAGAGACTTCTACACGCAAGCACAGTGGGTTTGGGGTGTGAAATCCACCACCTAACCGCTATCTTGACTTCAGTCTAAAGCCCTTGAAGCTCCTCTTGCATGTTACAGGATCTAGGGAAGCCTAACACAAGATAGTACATGCTGCATTCGAGGATACTTCAGGTGCTGAAGTACAGTAGAGCTTCTGGTAGGGGATGAAAGAGATGGAGATGTGAGATGTCTTGTCTTATGAGCCATTTCCTTTCCCTGTGGTGGCACTGATCCTTGAGAGAGACTTTCTTTCTTTCTTCTAGTAAAAAAACTTTTCAAAGGAGGTTCCTTACCAACTTCAGATGAAAGGACAGGAGCTGGCATGAATCTCTCTTCAGCATCAGTGCCTGTTTTATACTTTGCACACACCTGGTGAGTTCTGGAACGTAAGAGAAACCACCTGTACATCTTTGGTTACCAGAGAAGTTCTCGGAGCAAGTCTGGGACTCTTCAAAAACTGGCATTTTACCAGTAAGTCACAGGCAGCAGGAATTAAGTACTTTCTCCCTTGCTTTCTTCAAACTGGAAAGAGAGCTTGCAGCTTCATTTGGTTTCTGTAGGCTCCTCACCTTGTGCAGAGGTGCACAACATGGAGAGCAGGGACTGAAGAGGAGCCTCATCCCGACACTATTCAGGTTTTCATAACTATCAAATAATGACACTTTGTGAAAAGGAAACCCCTTGTATTTAAACAGTCAGCAACAGAAAGAGAAAATAATGATGCAGCCTTCCATTCTGCCCTGCAGTAGTACCTCCCTACTGTAAAAACTGCCTTTCGGGCAGAACGCCTTCCTGAATATCAAAGTGGATAAAAGCTGGGGAAAAGGAAGACCTGTGAGGAAAGCAAGGAATCCCTTTGAGGAGGGACATCGTAGTGCCTATTATATCACAGGATGTCCTCCTACCCAGCGCGCACCAGAACCCCAATTCAATCCTCTTGAAATATTGCACAAGAGCAGGCCTACTCAGACATCCTTTTGGAAATGGTCAGCCCCTGGAACTGAAAGAAGTGTGTGATTCATAAAGTATTCACCGCAGGATGCACTCACACACAGACGTGCTCAGCCGCAGGAAAACCTCCAAGCCCCTCAAGAGATCACTGCCACACTCCTTACTCAGGCAACACTTCTGTTGAATTTTGTCTGACTAAGAAATGATTAACAAGTTTTACAGAAATAGGCTCCGAGAGAGAATATTGTAATACATCCAATATCTTCTTAACACGGATTGCTCAAAGTTGCTCATCTAAAAAACGTATTTGTAGATATGCAGCAAATTATCTAACAAAGATGCTGGATGTGCCCCATAAGGATTCACGTTCTCCTCATTGCCTTCACTGGGAGCACGATGTGCCGGTGTCTGACACGCATTTTAAGAAAGCGCGGCAGGCTTTATTGGCACACTTAACGTGGATGAAAACTGGACCACATAATCTTCACAAGATTATGTAATTTCCTAGATTGTAATCTTTATCTCATGCCATGTGAACCAAGTTAGAATGATAAGGGATTGCCAGCCCCATAACCTGGAAATGTCTAAACCAAGTATCTTCCAAGTTACCCCCAGATGCTTGTCTTTAAAGTTTTCAGGGCAAGTTATGCTCAAGTTTGGGAGTAACATTTGAGAGGCCAGAAGGCAGAAGCCTCTCTGCCAATTTTATTTTTAAGCCCTTTATGAAGACCCTACGAATGCAGGCATAGGTGTGTCAACCTAGGGGGTGACGATCAGAGCTGCTACTAGAAAAAACAAAATTGTAAAACTCTAATTCCCACAACTGCATAAAATGAAATACAGAAACATGAACACGAATAATCACCAGTCAAATAAAACCCCAGAAGGCATTGTTTACAAAATCTCATCATTTTTAACCAGTGGTATGATTTGAGAGGCTTGACTCGTAACTTCTTAATGCTTCGGGTTAGCAATGCTAGTTGACAGTTCTAGTGGCTGAACTGAGCTCTACTTACTATAAAGTCAATCATGTGTCTACCTGGCAATTAGCCAGGAATCCTAAAATTAACAGCTCATTAGAAACCTGTCTGTGACACATTATTCACATAGGCAAGTCCTTGCTCAGGAGCAATCCCTCTGAACCCAGCGCAGGGAACAAGGGAGAGGACCAGTATCCAGCACACGTGCTTCCACAACGGGGTCTGCTGCTTCCCGTAGGGTGGAGAGCAGCATTTCAGTGGGCAAATAGCTTAGAAGTGGGTCTTACTCATGCTACAGCTCTCTCCTCCAAAGGAGATCCAGATTCAGGGCTTGTGAAATGTTTCTCGGTTGTCCTGAGATGTTTTTCTGGAAAACAACCTCGTGTCTGCAGACATTACTGTTACAAACACTGGCTCTGCTCCATCAATGCTATAATGCACCACTGGCAATTTCGACCCCACATTGAGGAAGGTTTGCTCTCAGCGGGATCATTTGATAGAGCAGCAGCAATGCTGGCCACGGTTACATAAACAGAAGCAAGTCCAGAGCTGATTATGTCTTTTCATTGATTGAAGGGGACTTCTGCAGGATCCAATAGTTTTTCCAGCGTTGCTGATTAGAACTGGGCAAGATTTTTCTGTTGAAGGATGTTGGCTTCTTCAACTCACACAATTAAACTGTTGACAAAATCTTTGAGTTTTCATTGAAAACTCAATTTCAATGAAAATCCCAAACTAAACACTTTGATTGTGGATCAGAAAGTATCTTTGATTAAAAACCAAAACATTATTTCAGATGTCGAAATTCCCCTTTATATTACTTCTTGCTTTTGTTTCTTGTTGCAACCCTCTCACAAAAAAGATCTGGATAAAACATACATCAAAAATAGCGGAGGAAGGGATTTTTGAATTCTGTTTTTCCACATGGAAAAGACATCTCTAAAGCAGTCCTATTGCTAATACATGTGGAGACAAAGCTGCATTAGTAACTTTGCTAACATTTAGGAGACACAGGTATCATTCATCTTGGGATCTTGGAGAACATGCTTTTTACAGATATTCAAAAAACTTCAGATGTGGGACAGCAATTGTTGGAATACATCCATGAAAACTAGATGAAAATTAAAGAAGGGAAGTACGGAAAAAGTAATACTGAATTAAAATCCATTGGACTTGACTCTGGGGCTCAGTTCGAATATTCTTACCCACACGGAACGGCATTTTGATTTCAAGCCACTCCACTAGTGAACTGTGGGTGCTATTTGGGAAGAGTAAAGGCATTACAGCCTGGCCTACTGTTATTTAGAAATAGAATTGCAATTGTGTATTGAGTTCTTATCTTAGGATGAGGTAATCTACGGTATGCTGATGAACGTTTATCAACTGGGCTGGTAAAGCCCCAGGGAATGACAAAGGGGAGAAAGAATGGGAAGGAGACACATTGGCTATGAAACACTCCTTGCTAGAACAAGAAACAATAGTGTGCTGCAACTGAAAAAGAAGGAGAGACCTTGCTGAGGTACATTACTAAAAAGAGATAAGCATATTTTCAGTGACAGGTTGGGGCATCGAAAACACAGCAATTCTTACAGCGAGACACAAGATCTTTCTAAGGTTTATGTTTAAGGTTTCTCAGGTCAAGTGACTCTTGCTTCAGATGAGCCAAGTATTTGTTTCTCAGGTAAAAATGTTTAAAACAACTTGTTATAGGAAGTAAGTACCGAGCAACTCTTGAATACCAGACACCTGCAAAATCTCTTAAAACAGACACCCAAAGTAGCACACCACTTTGGATTTCTCCGCCTTTTTTCCATATAGTTCAGTCAGTAATTTTCCAGCCAGAAGCCTATCAAAGCATCACACCGCTACATTTTAGTTCTTGTTTTCTGGCTACTCTTAACTGACTAATGATAATCTCAATATTAAAAAGCAAATTTATTTCAGATCTGCTGGTGAAGTCGAGCTCTCCATAGGAAGGGAGTCTGAACTCCAAACTCGGAGAAGGAATAAACACTATTTCCACTCAAGCATGCCCAAAAGGGACTTTGGATGGCAAGAGCTGCAAAGCCACAGGCAGAACATGCGACAACTACAGGAAGATGTTAAAAGCAAGGCAAGAAGAGTTTAACACTCAAAGCATTTATTTTTTAAAAAAATATTTGGCCAGTGCTGGCCAGGAAGCATCACAGAGCAGAACAAGAACCAACAGCACCTAGAAAGTACATGTGCTGCTCGGACTGCTGCCCATCCTCTTTCAGAAGGAATTTTGCACGCTACTCCCACCACCAAATTTGAAAATCTTTGCTTTAGTCCTTAATATAATTTCTATCCAATTTCTATCACTTCTATACAGCCTTCCCATTGACTCAGATAAGCACTGGTATAAAAATCATTTCCAAAGAGGAATCACATGAATTAATAAAGCACACGAAATGGAGATGTGGAAGAGAATGCTTTCTGCACCTTTACCTACAGAGCAGCGTGCTGTTGTATTGGATTAAGGCTCTTCATTGGTCTCATCACACGTGGTGCAAAGCATGCGTAGTCCTGTTATGCTATCCACGACAAGAGGAAAACCCTCAGCCAACCTCTTGCTGCAGATCCTGCCCTTAAGCAGGGGTGCGGCTCGCTGAGAACTCACTTGCTCAAGTACCCTGAATTTCAATTCTTTGGTGCCTGACACAAGATAGTTTAAAGGGGTCTGAGTTTTTATAATCCAATTATCCTGCATTGGGCATCCAGATCTGAGACCTACTATTTCACCAGTGATAATCTTGTTCAGAAATATGTTCCCTCATTCCCAGCCCTAATTTTTTGTCAGACAGCAGGCTACAAAACCAACATCAGCCTCTGCCAGCTGGTTGAGTAACCCCACAGAAATGTGTACACGAAGTTCTCCCAAACCCCATACATCACAACAAATAATTGATTACCCTGGTGATGTTTAGGGCTCTTTGTCAATCTGACAGCTCTTTCACAGGCCTAACAAGAAGGAAAATAAAGAGTAACTTAGCAGAACTTGTGCTTCTTGTTCATGTAGGTCACCACTGTGACAGCCACCCAGCCACAAACTCCTGCACACATTAACAGCTCTTCCTATTGCTGAGCCGGACTGCCAGCTAGTGACAAAGGCAGCCACACTGGCACTCAAAGAACTTGCTGAATACCACCATCTACTGGCATAAACTGCGGAGGAAGGAAAGGAAAGGAAAGGAAAGGAGTGGGGACAGCGGGGAAGCAAGGAGGGTAAAGTCAAAGCGGCTGAAGAAAAATGAATAGCACCAGGGAGATAAAACCCAAGCCAACTATCATAAAAGAAAAGGCCATTTATATGAGTATCGAAGGAGCAAGAGGCAAGGGGAAAAAAAGGGAAAAAAAAGGAAGATGGTGGGAGCTGTTTTCCTGACAAATTGCCACACGCGCCATGCAGCTGGCTACGAGTGCTGGGCAGGAGCCTGCAGGCACAGCACCAGAGCCCGGCTACTGGGAACCAACACAGCTCTGCCGCAGTAGGTGCAGGCAGGCCAGCCCGGACCGGGCAGGCTTCTCCACAGCCTCCAGACCCTTAGATCATGCGGGTGATGTCCTGCGTATCACAGGCCATTACACCCAAAAATCCTTCTTTATTTTAGCCCAAAATCTTGTGTTTGCTTCAGGTACCTAAAAGGGTGTCTGGCCTTAAATGAAAGCCACCAGGAGAAGTCTGGAGTTCGTTTGAATGGGTGGTCACCTCCTTCTCGCCGCAGTTCCCATCCGTGCCAGTATCTCAACAGGAGGCTATTGCCCACGGAGTCTCATTGCCCAGGCCTGGCTTCCTGCCTTGGGCTGCTGGTGGGGCTGTGGCCAGCATCTCCTGACATATCACAGCCTCTGGATGTCTCTGTGTTACAGAGCTTCTCCACAAGCAACAGTGCTCACCCCGCTATTGATCTGAGCTAGATAGGAATTCGTCTCCAAGATAGGGAAGGCTCTGTATGTCATTACCATACTGCTCAAGTCATCCACCCACTTCGATCTGCAAGGCTGTTATCACACTGATTGCTGTATGTACACCTTCCAGGAGTGACTTTAGAGAGTCATCTACTCACCCAGAGTCATAATTAGACAGGAATGTACTATTGCAAAAGAGATTTAATATTCATTTGCATCCTTAACAGTAATTTGCTTCAGCTGTGTGCCAGCCCCCTTTCCATATTTGCCTTCAACGAATATTTTAACAAATTAATTTTCTGGCAGGAATATTTGTGGAAACGGTACGTTTTAAATCGGTACTGGGAATGCTCCTGGGAAAGAAATTTAGTGTTCATAATTGTGCGTATTCTCAACAGAAACCCAATATTAAGTGTTCTGCTTATCCAGTCCCACGTGCTGGGCTGCAGTTCAAGAGGCCTCCACGCAGTCCCTGTCCCTGCCAGACTCCCTGTCTGATCCTGGGCAACTCAAGCAATCCCTCCAGTTCAGTCTGCTCCTGGGCCAGCGCAGCTACCCCCGAGAGCTCAGGGCTCGCAGCACAGCCAAAGCCTAACCCTCCGACGGTGACTGTACAGAGATGCTTCCCGGAGCCAATAAGAGCATGGGTATGGCTGCCTAGCACAGGGCAAGTCTACAAATGTGCACTTTTAATTGGGGCTGGCCAATTCAGGTTAAAATAACAGTGAGGGCTCTCAAATTGCTTTGGTTTATCTGATTTCATCTGAATTATCTAGCTCAGGTAAGCAAATCCAAATTAAGAACACACCTGCATTTTTTGCTATGGAAATATCCATCAACTCTAACCTTTCCCATCACATTCAGGTCATAGAGGCTATAGGAAAGCCTTTGCCTTTTCTTCTCATCCCTAAGTACGTCACAATCTATTCCCTTTCTAGATCACAATCAGCCCTGAAAGTCTACCCCTTCCCCTACAAAAGACCAAATGCTAAATTAAAAAAAAAGATATCTCAAATTCCTGTCTTACAGCTCCCTTTGCAAGGAAAGGGCTCAGCCACACCAATCAGTGATTTCATCAGTTCTCTCTGCAAGTGCTGTTTTTTCCCCTCTATATGCGAAATGTTGGAGAATTAGGGAAATCGTATTCCACTGAACTTTCTGCTGCTGTGACTCTTTCCATTCTCTCTCTCTGTTATTTTATCGCTTCCCTCGTCCAGCCTAGCCGCATATCCTTTCCTTTTTTTCTATATTAGCCTATTCCTTTTTCTTCCTGTGCTTCCCTCACTAATTTCTACCTCCTTTTTTAGTCAGCCCTGCATCATCCTCATAGCAATGCAAAAGGAGATGGCAGTGCATTATCCAATTATGTCTTCACAGTGACATGTCAGACCTCACCAGAAGCCGTGGCCGGCTGCACTCTGGCTTTCCCTTCTCCACCAAGTCCCAGGATGGAATATGACCTTCAGTCTGTGCCATCACACCCTCTGTCCTTACATTGCCACTACTCCTCCACCTCCACGGCAGCCAACTTTCTGTCCTTTGCCTCTCTGTGCTCATCACTCCCTCTGGTTTTCCCACTTCAGACTCTTCCTCCCTCCTCCTCATTTCTCTTTCTTCACCCTGGGCTGTAAGCCAAATGCCTCGGGTCTGATAGTTTAAAAAAAAAAAAAAGAAAGAAAAAGAAAGAGAGAGAAAAAGAAAAAAATCCAACTACAAAGGTTTGCATAGGATTAAACCCCATTTACCTCAGATGGTTTGGAGACAAGAAAAAAATAATTCAGACACGACAAGGACTAGATAGTCAGACTTTCTGAGTAAGCAAGGAATGCCAGAAAACATACAGGGCTAATTTCATTCACATTGTACCAATGCAAATTACTGGTGGTAGGCATCAAGGCTGGGATTTTCAAAAGGGCTAAAGCTCATGTTTTTAAAAGCTCTTTACTGACTTAGGAGTCAAAGTCCCATTCTCAAGAGGAAGTTAAGAGCAAAAACCCCCTTCTGAAGCCAGTCCTAATTCTACCAGTCAGACTGGCATTCCCAGATCCTGACTTTGCCGCCACCTCCTTTTCATTGGGAAAGTCCCCAAGATCTCTCTCTGTGGGTAGGCACAGGCTGTGTCTTGGCAGCAGCGAGCAGCTCAGTGCCCACCTCCTGCCTAAATCCCAGGCTGAATCAGAAACTGGGCGATTGCCCACTGGATCTGGTTGGTACACAACGAACACACGTAAATCTCATCATATCCTGTGCTTAAGTGTTGCCCCCCATGACAGGGCTTAGTGGTACTCATTAGCTGTCCCTTGAACACTTCATTCAAACTCCATCACCAGCCGAACCGGGAGAAAGATTTAAATACGGACTCTCCCACTTTTAGCAGAGAGCGCTTTCCCTGCCTGCAAGGCGTACTGAAGGATCTTGCCACACTCCTCCTGCTTTGTGTAAAGGTCCTTTGCTTTGTGTAAAATACTGAAAGATTCACTGGGGCCGAGAGAAACCCAGAATAATTCCACAGCCTAGAGATCAACGTTCCCCCAGAGGTGGGAAGCTGGTTTTCAAAGCCCAGCCTTGAGACTTGAAGGACGTTTTGGGAGAGGAAAATGTATCCGATCTCTTCTGTTTTTCTTGTGGTTTGTTTCGGTTTGGTTGGTTGGTTTTTATATAAGATAGGACTTAATTCTAAGAGAGGATTGATGACAAGGTGAGGAAAGAGTCATATCCAGAGGTAGACACCTACCTCGCTTCGGCAATGCGAGGCAGGATAGGAAAGTCCTGTCCTCCTTCTCACCACGTATGTGTTGGTCTGGGCATGCCCGAGAGAACTTCAGAACTCCGGCGGCTGTGTATGCTGTTCTGTAACTGCCTACATCTCCCTCACCAGAAGTCAGTGGCACTTGCTATCTCCTAAGTCATTTAGGGTACAAATTTCAGAGGTATCTTAGGGCCAGATATTTACATCTCCCAACTGCACTCGCATATAATATTCCTCAGTGAACTAGGAACACAGTCTATCAATTTTCAATTGAATTTGTGCTTCTGAGTCCCAGAAATGCTTTTTGAAAATCCTAGTCTTGCAAGTACAGTTAGCAATAAGCACCAAAAGACTGATTTTGAAACAGTTCACCATCCACACTCAAGGACACATTCTCACACGCACCCAGTTCCCTGGCCGATACATCAGTGAAATGCCCGGATTTTCCAATATGCCAAGCACACCCAACCATTCTTCACCACCCTGTATTCTCTTTGGGAAGGGCAGAATTCATTACCGCTTTTCTGAAGTGAGCTTGGTGTTGAGTTCTTTTGAAAACCAGGCCCTACTGTTTATTACTTCTCTGAACAGCGCCAATCTTTTAGCATTCGCTGGCAGAAACCGCACCTATGTCTCCAAGGTAGCCTCATCTTCCTTCCCAGAGATCCTTTCTGACTTCAGGAGCAGTAAAGGTAGATCAAGCAGTTATTTTGAAAATCCCACCCTCTATACCATGTCACAGCAACTCAACGCCAATTAAATTTTGGATCTTGAATCTTTTCAACAAACTGGCAGTTAATGATCTATAGGCAAAGACTGTTTGACAAGCATGGCTGAAATGTAAAGCCGTATGTGAAAATCACCATCTTTTCACATACAACTTGTGAAGAGAAAGAGGAAAATATGAATCAAATTAGCTATCATTACAAATAGCGGTCTGGAAATGAATCACAGATGTTTTGATGGAGAATGGGTTTTTTCGTAACACAATTCTTCTGAAAAGTGCCCATTCTGCATGAAAAGGATCCTTTTTTCCCCTGAAGAAACTGATTGTTCAAAATATTGAAGTATTCCAACCATGCACAAAGACATTTCTGCATGCCTTTGCAATGTTCCATGGGAGCTGGATTTTGTTCTATGGTGTTCATCTAAGCCAAACTCCTTAAATGAATTACATTTCAAATGTCATATCTATCATCTTTAAGGGAGGAGACCACAGAGGATCAGTCCAAATAGAAGCCAGGTTTAAAGAAGCTTAAAGAAAGAAGTTTAAAGCCAGGTACTATGGCAGCTTTTCCAAACGGAAATATTCTGGTCTTTCACCTTACATTTTCTTGTTATTCATCTTTTTTTTTTTTCTTCATTGTAGTTACAATTCTTTTCCTTACTCAGTGTTTATGCTATACACGAGTCAGTAACAGTCATCTGATAAAAAGAAAAATAATTTGATAAAAGTCCACTATAATATGTACATTTGGCCAGCAGCACTTGGACCCATGTCCATCTCTGTGGCATAATCCTCTTATCCCTGCACAATTCACGGAAGAGCTAAGAGTAGGTGAGATTTCCAGCACGCATCCGTATGTCTACAAATACAAATCTCCAGCCAGACAAGTGCTTTCTTCCTTCTCCTAAAAGACAGAGGTTTTTCACTTTTGTGCCCCATTCCTCCCACACCTGCCTCCTTCACAAAGCCACAGCTACTCTCCGAGAAGAATCACACTAAACTGAGATTCAGGACCAATATGTTCTGCACCTACAACCACTAAAAACTCTACTAGCCTGTCTCTCATCCAAGCCGGCAAGATGCGGATGGAAGGAATTTCCCTTATTAGACCAACTAGTATCATTTGAAAAAGCAGACAAGCTTTCAGGACAGCTCACAGGCCTTTCTTCCAGATCTAAAACATAAGCAGCAGAATTCAAAACTAAATGCAAATTGAAAAAAAAAAAATGCCTGGAGTTTACTTTAACATGTACCAGTGAGGCCATCTATTTAAGAAACAGTAACTGGTATATGTGGGGGATGTTAGCAGCATAAAATTAAAGAGTGCCAAGGTGATAATCTTTGCAGGATTGGGGAGAAGAAATAATTTATAGGCAGTAGAATATGAAGGTGCTGTAGGTGGGGTAGGAAATTCAAGTGTACCTTAAAACCTTTAATGTTGATGGCTTACAAATTTTCGTTCCCAGGAATGACACTGGAAAATGTGGTTTTTCAGTACAAAAACACTTCGATGATTGAGCTGGGAAAGCTCCACAAGATAAATTATCAGACTGACCAGTAAATTTGCATGTCTCATTTTTGGGGGACACACAGAGGGACTCTGAACTCCACGCACCAGTAAAGTCAATAGCAAAGCACAGGCTTGTCCAGATGCCCTTGCTGACCTGCGAAGAAGATGCCTGCTCTCCTCTGACATGCCATGCGGCTATAGCATGAAAAATCCTTGCGGTTCCTGATCCCTCCAAATGAGGAACACTATCTGTACACCACTCCAAACAGAGAACCAGAACAGTGCATAATGTGGCATGATTCCTTCTGAAGATTTTCTAAATCAAGTAAAACGGAAAAGCGGTCAAGTCCAGAATAGAGCTAGGCTTAATATGTTTTAATAAGAAACAAAGAAAGCGCTGTTTTGCACTGTATTGTTCAGGCTTGCCTTTAGGCACATGTGGAAAAGTGTTTACTAAATAACTCAAATACTTAGCAGTGAGATGCATTTTATTTCAAACTGAATTTTCTGCAAGCGTACACATGCCAAAAGGGAAGCAAAAGGTCATCAAATCATTCCGGGTACCAAGCTGTCAGCACTGTTCTGCAGATGCAAACCCCTCCGTTTCATCAAGAATGAGCCACGTAAAAACTCAAACCGAACAGATTCCTCTCTGCAAAACAAAAATGGAAACAAAGAAAGAAAAGTGTACCTTCCTGCATTATGAGCGGGAAGGGCACGCAGGGGGCTCATGACTTCAATCGTGTGTGCTGTAACCATGCGTAAGGGGATTGTCTCTTTAATATGCGACTAGGGCCCATGGTCCGAGTTAATCCTTCCTCTGCCAGGTGAGTAAAGACATTTGAAAAGTGCCTGACCAGAAGAACGAGATGAAGAACACCTCCCTCTGCCCTACATTAATTTTCTTGATACACTTCAAGCAACACACTTCAGCACACTCAACCCTTAAGCCAGTCCCAAAAACAAAGGAAAAATAAGACGCAAATGCCCTGCCATCTCCTCTCCAGTCCTTGCCAAATCAATTGTGGTGTTTATAGCTAACTTAACTGACTTTTCTTTAAAAAAATATAAAAATTACATAAAACAATACATCAAAACTGACTGATTACTGCAAAAGATTTTTCAATTCAAGTAAATTTCTCATTCTTTTGAGAAAACATCCCTCATAAAAATGTCTGATCTGCTTTGCATAGGACTTTACATCTTGCCAATCAGACTGAAATACCTGCATCTCTAAGTCACTTCAGAAAATAGAAGTAAGGTGCTTTTTTAAACGTTGTTCTTGCATATCAGATTCCCCACCATAATGACACGGTTGGAGTTTGAAACTAATGCCAGGCAAACCTCGGGCAGGGCTGAAAACATCTATAAGGTACAATATGTACCTGCCAACTGCACTATTTCCAACTAAAGTCTACGGCCATTTTAAGTTATCTACTGCCTTAGTCATCTACTACCTGTACTTCCCCATTTTTCTACCAGCCGCAGCTAAATCTCAAGGACTTTATTAAAAAAAGGTAGTACTTACAGCACACTCAACCTTTAACCCATATGTTGCGGAACAACTTGCTACCATTTTAAGTAGAATGATCAAACATACTAATTCCTAAGATCTTATAAAAACAAGCATGCTGAAGTGACATATTTCAAAATGTTCTGTTGTTTGGAACAATCACCTTCTGAGAAGAAAGCAGTGATCCAAATCCCTGCTAGTAATAAGCAGGAATGCTGCCTGAGTATTATCAGTGATCCTGCAGTTACCATCCTAAGATATCTATAATTATCTACTGCCAAAAACAACACCACTTACCCATTCACAGAATATTCCCAACAACTGCAAGTTTGTTCCTGACTTCAATATCCCTTTCAGTCTGAAAAGAAATTACCGCACTGATTTATTCAAAAGATGTGCTTCCTGTGGGTAATCAAAGTCTTTATAAGCATCTGCAGTTTCAGTTGCTTAATTTCTACCGCTGTTAGCACTGGAGAACACACATGTATAGAAAGGAGCCAGCTGGATTCTTCTGGTTGTTTGTGCATCCTCATCAAGAATCATTCCCATCAGTTACAGCTAAACCGATCTATACTGTGGTAGGCCCTAGGGGTACCAGGCAAGACCAGAGCACTGTACAAGCATGCAGCGAAAGACAGCCCCTGCCCTGAAGAGCTTACAGTCTACATGCACAAAGAATGGCAGATGCAGCAAGACACAGTGACTCATGATACATCTGGCAGTAGCAGGCTGAGAATGAAGATTTTCTCGCGAGGGAGTTTTGTAAGCTTTGTCAGCTTCAAATAGCCTCTTCCCCAGGATACGTGGGTGGCAGGTTGAAAGCCGCTGCCCTAGATCCTAGGATTTCTCCTTTTGTGGAAATCATTGCAAACCACGACGACACTTGGGGAATATTGCAGAAGAAAACCCGAAGTCAGATTAGCTGCTACAGGCAGAGCAAGGACATTCAGCCGACGAGCAGCTCCTGTGGGACTCACCGTTCTAGTCGGGACTAGACAACCTGATGTTTCAGCCCTTTAAAGGATGCAAAGCAGAAGGACTGCTTTTGCATATGTGATTTACAAAGCCAGGACACTCTTGCACAATAAAGCTGCCCTCGTTCACATGGACTAGATTCAAAGAAAAACGTCAGTGAGAGCCACTCCGTTCCTTTAGTGGATTTGAATTAGAAGAACAATTTAAAAGATCATTTGCTTTTCTCCAGTCACAAGACTACGTAATGTCTTTTAACGCCACTTCCCTTAATTCTTCTTTAAAGGCTGCTACCTTTTCTGAGTTAACAGGAGCTGTGCACTCAGCTGCTTTTCGGTACATGACACTCGCTCTAAATCAAATGGGAAGACATTTGCCTGTAAGCTCCTGGGAGCCAGTATTTGCCATTCTCATTTTCTGTCTCTTGACATGAAGAAAAATGCATTTATCCACCAGCTAGAGAAAACAGCATTTTACATGTATTTGTACAGAACAGTTCAAACACTGAGGAAAAGGGAGGTGTTTTTTCATGGTCTAGAGGCAGAACTAATGTCCTTCAGATACAATGGCATCTGAAGGACACTGTCAGCTGCTCAGTGTTTAATATGGGACTCCATCTGGTAGCTGCTTATGGCTTTTAATGCTCAGGCTTGCAATCAAAGACAGGTAGATACCTGCCCATCTTGAACAGTAAAAATTCCTCTAGTTTTCAATTAAGTATCTATGGAAGGTTTTTCCCACCTATTGACTTGCTGAAATTAGATGGATTTATTTCTCAAATATGAGATAGCTTTGTATTTCCAGGAGCACATACTTAAGCTTCTGGTGAGGATGGGAGCTTAGGACATACCATCACTACCTCTGGTGAGCAGGACCTGAGTTAAGCCTGGGTGTGAGCAGCCACAGTACAAAGCAAGTGCATCCTAATGATCCTACATACTCCAACAGTTGCTGGGCCTTCAGGGAGCAGATCCCGTGGCTCTCTATGGCACCGCACAGCGCTCACCCAGGGAGTCGCAGGGGAATTCGTCTCCCCTTTTAGATGCAGGTTGTGAGCTGTAAAAAGGCACTGAAGGACAAGGTGAGCTGGAATGACTTGCCGTCCACCCAAAATGTGACTACTCCAAATAAAACCAAAGCTCATATTCTAACTCTCGCTCTAAGTAAGGTCTGTCCTTGTTGATAGAAGTGCTAAGCTCGCTGCAGGGTTTTGCATGGGACAGAGAGAGGATAAAGTACAACCACCTACTAAAAGCCCAGCCTGACTGTGCAGCCAAGGCACAGGCTGCAGATCAAAGGTGCCATAATAAAAGAGAGCTTGAGCATTTCAGAGCTTGCAAAGTGACACTTGATTTTTTTTTTTTAGAAAGTTAAATCTGACAAAAGCATATCAGCTTTCCAACAGCAAC
This sequence comes from Nipponia nippon, assembly GCF_047370975.1. Lineage (NCBI taxonomy): Eukaryota > Metazoa > Chordata > Aves > Pelecaniformes > Threskiornithidae > Nipponia > Nipponia nippon. Next base: position 4,916,886 of record NW_028262358.1, on the reverse strand, counting down.
ATTACTGAGAATGCAGCCGCAAATGGATGTCCTACAAGCAAACAACCAACTGTGGATCTCCACAAAAAGGAAGCTCCAACAAGCTTCTCAGATCTCCCTTCAACTTCTAATCAACTATAAAGAACAACAAAATTACCGAAGCAGGAAATCGTGCTTCCTACTCTTTCATGAAAATCCTTTGAAACTCCTCCACTAAAGCAAAGATTTAAATAGTTTCCTAGTTATAAAATAATCTCGGCTTGTTTTCATCAGCATGCCAGTTTCAGCCTCTTGGAAGACTCTTCTCTCACCTCAAGCAAATCCATACCCACATACAGTTACTGAGATTTATTAGCTAGTTACCTAGACTCATTAGCTTTGCTTTGCTACAGCAAGCCCTTCTAGTGCTGCCCAGATGGGTAGAAAAGGAAGGCCACCTCAAGAGATCTGAGTCAATGAGGGAAACAAGACTCAGGAGGTGCAAATGTGGGTTTTGATTCTGTCTCAGGGTACCTGTGTAATCCTGATCAGGGCACGGACAACTTTGCTCTGCCTTAGTTCTCCAGCTACAAAATGGAGTGGTAATTCTCTGCCTCAGAGGAATGCTATGGTGCTGAAATCATGAAGGCTCAGCTATTGTGAGGCTGCAGCCCTCATAAATATTCAAAGAGAATAAAATCAGGAGGGAGGAAAAGACAGGGGGGTTTAGTCCACTTCAAATTTACTTTTTTCCACTATGAGTACAAGTATGGAATTGGTAAAACCAAGTAATCTGATCTTACTGCAATGATGCCACAACAGGCAATGCTAATCATAACATAAAGGCAGCTGCGTGTAGAAATGTGTTTCTTTTTGGCACTGTCTGGTCTGTTGGTTGTCACACACCCCCAGGAGTTGAATGAGTCAAGACACGGGGAAAAAAAATCCCATCAACACGACAACACTCAATTTGCCTGCTACTTTCATGAACTCTTCAGCTAAGCCACAGGTTTTCTAACTCTTCAAGGTGTGGACATAACATGTTTGTAGATACTTCCTCTTTGTTCACACTGGAGTTGGAATTTGACACCTGGTGGCATAAGTAATGGGAGGCCAGAAATATCTGAAATGTAGCTTGATACTCACCTGTATCAGTATTGACTATGTGACACACCCCATCCCGTAACGGACCCTGAAAAGGGTCACACCTTCCATTTCCAGCATTGAAATTAGCAGCAAAGCCTGCCTCTAACATGATCCAGATGTTCTGGGAAGCCAGTTGCAGGTGTGGACAGTTACTCACCTTATGTCACATCCTCAAATGATGTGAACTAGCACTGAACTTCCAGGAGGTTACAGCCCTTCGCTATGGAGTGCCCAGGAGGCATTTCCATGCAGGAAAGGGTGGGAGCAGGGGACATGAATTGTCACAGGCAGTTCAAGCCAAGGCTAGTATTGCTCTTACTGACCAGGCATTATTCCCAGTTGCCTTGTGGCAACAGATTTCTCTTTGGTGATGGCAACCTGAAGAAGGATAATAAACCTGCAACTACCTTTCACCGAAGTGTGATCTGGAAGGACACTCATAGTCACGTATCCAAGACTGTCTTTTTTCCACTGACTTCCTGGGAGATTATACAGTACCATGTCGCAGAGCAAAGACTAATCTTTTCTCTTGCAAAGAAAGTAAAAAGTTTAATGCATGTAAGCATGCATAGGGTAACAGTGAAGACTAGTGAGCAGTTTGTCCAAAAAAAGCAAGTGACCAGTGATAAAGACAACAGGAAGAAAGACTTTTACTTACTTACTGGGACCAGGACTCTTAGTGCCTTGGACGGCAGCAGCGTTCAGTAATTTGATATATAAGACTTCCAATGGTTAAATTGAGATCTGGTAGCAATGCTGCACATGTGTTTTTAAGGACACTAAAACATTCCACAACTTAAGGAGTCATCTTCTGAATTTCCTTCTTCACCACAGAAACGCAAACGCAAACCACCTTGATACAAGGTCAAGCTGATGTAACTGCTGGCACTCCAGCTTCTCCATTTCCCCACACTGACTGGCTCTTCCAAGTAAAATCTCTTTAGGAGAGCTCGTACAACTCTAGCAAGAGCAGATGCATTAGCCTGACGCACAGTCATATCAAGTGCCTCGCTGCACACACCAAACGCAGCCTTTGTGGCAGTTCAACATGGCAAGATCCATGCCACTGCAGCGGCAGGCACGCGACGCCAAATACTCACATAGTTCTGCTCAGTAGTTACGAAGCACATGTTATCTTGCAGAAAGCAGGAAGCTAACAAACACAATGGATATTTTTGGGAGAGACGTGCCATGGCTGCTTTTTCAGCCAATGCCATCTGCGCAGAGCATTTCTTTTTGGCAGTACAATACCCAGCATTTCAAGCCCATAGAGTCACAATGTTTATTGTCTGCCAGATGGCCTGTGAAATGTATACTGTTCATAATGGGATTGTGCAAGTTGTCTATTGTTTGAAAAATAATCTGAGCATTATCCTCTGTACCCTTTTAATGGGTTTCCCTTTTATACAAATTAGGAAGTCCAATTTTTCTTTTTAAATACTGGTTGTAGATATCTGCTTTCAGCTTTACAAATGACATTGTATTTAGGCACATACTTCAACAGTATTAAGGGAAAACAAGATATTTTTTTTTTTTTTTGCATGAATGGAAGCACAAAGAACACATTATTGTATGGAACTATACATATTAATTCTGATCACATATCTGTATTTCTCAGTGTCCCAGAAGTAGTGAACAATGTATGATGATGCAGTTGCTACGAGTTACAGCTGTTAGCCCCAGTGCAAGAAACAACTACTTTTCTGGAAAACATCTGACTTTCGGTATATGCTTGCACCTCCTGAAGCCAATAAAATTGTGCTTAAATGATTATCTGAACTGCAAATTGCATGGATCACCTAATCTTCACGTTGTGATTTTTTAATTATTGACACTCCCAAGGATTTGATGGGTTTTAAATACAGACAGCCTTCCAAGTTAGGTGATTCCTCGTTGCTTGACGGGCAATGCTGTATCAGATTTTCATATTCCTCCAACCAACCATTCCGCCAGTCACCGAGAAACTGCGACTGCACAAATAAACCTACATACCTTAAAAAGCAAGACTCAGCATGACTGCTGCTGTTCCTCGAGTCATATCCACTGATGTCACCCATCTATCAAAGGTCTGCCCATTTCACACTCATCCCTTGCTCATCCTCCTCACTGAATCCTGACAGGAAGAGCCTTTGAAATCCACTCACGCTTCATTCAGCAGTGAACACGGACCGTGCACTGGGATACGTCTTCAGTGCCATGAATGCCAGGCAGGGCAGACCTACGTCTTACACTGCACTCCCAGATTTCTTGTGGGATCAAACTGTTTACGTGATTAAGCTCTGGGCCTGGTTTTAATTATGAAATTTAGTGTTGTTTGGGAATCAGTGCCTTGGAGGACTTCCAAAGCTCACCGAAGAAAAGATTAAAAGTCCTGTTGACTCCCATTGGGTTTGGATCAAGCCTTCAGGAACCATTTACCTTCTTACACTGCCACAGTTGCAGAAATTAGCTAGTGGTCTTGCTACAAGTTCCCAGATTCAAGCTCTGTCCTCTGCAAGACACTGCTGAGAACACCTGTAACATCCCCTTTCAATGAAAAGGCCCTCAACAAGCTCTGACCTTCAAGGAATGCCAGAAGTCAAGGATACTGGTTGCAACTTTCACCTGTAGAGTCTGCTATACTACTTTTTTATTTATAGCTTGAACTAAGCTTATTAACACTGACGCAGCATCAACCTGAAGGCCAAAGGGTTAGAACGCCACTGTCACACACATAACTAATGTGACATTCCTAAATAAGCATGAATGAGCTTTGAAACGGTACAAACCAGACATTTTTATCACTAACTCAGAATCAAACCAGCAATATAAACTCTTCCCTTCCCCCTCGCCCTGCCACGAAGAATCACAGCTCAGATTCACCCACAGGTGGCAGTACTTCAGTGGCAAACACAATCACGCGATAACCGCGCTGCGATCCTGCAGGGCAAAATCAGTTGCAAAAGAACGTAGGTACTTGTATTGGTGTTAATATGGTTCCTTAGTCAAAGCAGCTGTAAAATAAGTGAAAAAAGAGTTTCTTTGGGCTAAAGATATGACAAGGGAGAACAAGAATGAATGGTGGCCTGTAGCCATGTTTAGTGAGGTGAAATGTGGAACATTACCTGATTTAAAATCATGAAATTGAAGAGAATTAAGTGATAGACATTTTTCAGTTTCTCTCCAACTAAGAGGAACGAAAGGATTTGATAAGCTATGGAAACTCACAAAAACCACAGCATTGATTCTTGTGATAAGCAAGTAGTTATTTTTCTTGAAAGAGTTCATTGTTCATAAGTAGTTTAAGGACAAATTCCAATTCAGGAAAATACATTTCATATAAATATCTAACGTAACATCCAAGAGTGACGGGAAATTCAGGGCAGCAGGATTATTTTTTTTTTTTTAAGTCCAATTCTTGAGGTCTATTTTTCATGTTGATTCATAAAGATGTTGCTTTAGTCAAACATTTTTGAAGCTGTGATTTGCTAGTGGTTTGGCTCTTTTGGGGAGGGGGAGAACTTGAAAACATTCTTGGCTTGGCCAGAAGGTATGAACTTGTTCTTGCATTTGACCTTCTCTATACAGCACGGACTCAAATATTGGGGTAGCAGAAGTTCCCTGAAAACGCACTTGAGCAAGGCTCTGCTGTGTTACACATTGCATAATGGTGTAAAGTACTTTGTGTTGGCAATAGCCTGAACATCTCCATCTTTTTTCCTCTCCCACATTCCCCAAATAGTGCTTGGGACTTTTTAAGACGTTGACTTTGTATCTTTTTATTTCCTTCTGAGTGAGTTTTAAAAAGTCTTCTGTTTTCCAGGTTTCCTCTAAAATCATTTAAAATTGGAAAGTTAAATTCTCCTGTAACTCCAGGAGAGTTCATGTGGTAAGAAAGACCATGACAACTGGTAAAACGTGAAATGAGAAATGTATGGCAGATGCATCCCTATTTTATTCTATTATAATCTGCACGCTGAAGAATTGTTTGGGTCCTAGTCAGTTGGAGGCAGCTGACTGAGGGAACCTGCAGCATGGCAGAATCACAGTCCCCGGTTGCAGAGCAGGACTGGCACTGCCAGGAGAAGAAAACTCACCGTGCTCAGCCCAGTGCAGAGAGCACCTCCCTTATACAGGATGTCAACACCCTGAGAAATGACTGCCACCAGCTCAGGTTCTGCCCGTTGCACTGCAATTTGGCAGGGCCCTCTTGGAGGTACATAATCAAGCCCTTATTTTCCTTCTAGCTTCATGATGACTATGTTTCTCCCAGACCACTCCTTCACTTTCTCATTTAGCCTCTCCATTTTTGACCATTTCTTTAGTAAAGGTTAAGGCAATTTAGAGCTTTCAATAGGCAGCATTCAGTCATCCAGGAGCCTGATCATGTCTGCTTGTCCTCAGAACGGGCACAGAAAAGGGAACAGCAATGGAAGCTTTTCCAGGCACTGCCCCACCCAGGATGCCGAGTACCTTGACCTGCAGGTCTTCTCCCGTAAGGACGTGAGGATACTTCATTATCTTGTAGCATCATTAAGTTGCTCGGTGAGAGCTCCAGTGTCAAACAAGGGTGGGTCTGGCAAACGCTGCCAGTTGGGATGAGATCATCTGGCCAATGAGACAGCCCAGAGACCATTTGCTTTTACCTAGACTTCAAAGGCCACATCGCTTCCAGCCAATAGCCAAAGTCTACTTGATTCACACAAATGACCTACGGATGAGGTACTTCACATTTCATTATTGAACCTCTGACCCACCCATTGTCCAGTCCCTATTTTTCCCCTCAGCTGTCCAACTGGATACCCCAAGTAAGTTAAAGCACAGTGCCCGAGAGTCATACAGCGCTGACTTTCCACTGCTCTCAAAGGCAAATCCTGCACTCGTATAAATATTTCTAAGCTCCAACTCAATAAACAGGCCCTTCATGAGAGTATAAAAATAACTGAGCCACGCTCCAAGACCTTTCACATTGCTGGAGAGGTACAAAGGGTGTGCAGTGTAAATAAGAATCAGGTTCACAATTTCTATGCACGCTCTTGTTTTCAGTTACACTTAGATTTGTTTCAGCTTTAAAATGAAGCTTGAACTGGTGCCAGATTTTTTTTTTTTTCTTAAATCCCAACACATTCCAGATTAGCTGTGAACAACAGTTACTCTTTTCCAGTCTCAGCCTACCATGTTTAAAAGGACAAAGAAGAGGAGCTCAGGTTTAGGATCTGGTCTAGTGGAGAGGACCTAATCTCTTGCAATGAGCACAGGTGCTTCTGTGTTGAAGTATTAATCAACTAAAGTCCCATATGACCATTTTATTATGTCGGTATGGCAAGCAGTCAGCTGTGGGGTTTCTTCAGAAGCTCATGAGGTCACTCCGTCTCTTTAAAGCAAAAATTAACGACTCTCCAGCAAATAGTAAGAGTTGGCAGCTGTGATGTTGAGATGATGTAATTGTACACAGTGGTGATGTGAGATTTTTCTTGGTTCCTAGAAGCCAATACTGCAGAGGTAATCATAATAACAACAGTATTTGCTTAAAATTTTTGGACAAGAAAGGAGACCAAGTTTCTTGCAAAAACGAACAGTGATCATAGAGACTGAAAGGTCAGAAATTGGCTGTCAGAATTGGAAGCAGTTAGGGCCAGGCTCTGGCACTGAAAATGCAAGGTAGCAAGCAGTGCAAAGAGCTGACTCTTTCCCCTGCACTAACACACATATCTTTATATTCTGAGCACCCTGGGCTACTTCCCTCTCCACACCTCTTCTGTTAACAGCTGGTTATCTTAGTTTTGCCATGGGGAAAAATGATGGTATGGAATTATTTACTATTAGTAGGCTCCCCTAGAATAAATATATGGCACTGTACACCTTGGCAAAATGGGATGGACACTTAAAACTGAATCAGTGACTGAAAGAACCAGCTTTCTTGGTTTTATTAGTGTTGGTGAGTTTACTGAAAAATAACTACTGAAAAAAGAGCCATGTTTCTTTTTTCTACAGCTAAAGAGAATGGACTGGAAGGACTAGGCAGGTTGAACAACTGGATAATGAAAATATCTGGTCACCTTAGCTCTGGGAGGCTTCAGGAGTTTTGCATCTTGTAGTACCCCCATTCTTCTTTATTTCTTAGGTTTGAAACATAAGAAGAATGCCACTTAACTGAAACAGGTAATGCCTGTAAGAAAATGCTGGGCCACACTAGTCTGGCCAAACTACTTTCACAACATGGCCCATTCCATTACAGCTCCTAATTACGGCTGCACAGATGCTGCTATTTGTAAGTGGGAGTATCAGGCACTCTGTAGCTCTGCTGTAGGTTTCCTAGTCTGCTCTGCTGGTGGAGTTTGATTTTGGAATAGTTAGAGATGGACTCAGCAACCTGGCAAACAAACAAACAAACAAAAAAGGGAAACGGAGGTTACTTTACTAACCCTTAATAAAGTAACCAGGAAATGAGTGTATTTTCTGCAACGATGGCCACTCTGCGTGGCAAATAATACTTCTTACGCTGTGTCACTCACTGGCTTTTATGCTTTAACGGTTTGTGAGGGCAAAACATCATGTAGGTATATATAATTTTGGTCACTCTAAACTCCTCCTGGATTCACAGGCACTGAAAGTTGTGCCTTATGTCATCTAAGAGGCAAAAACCCTCAATTTGAAACAAGGCTGGGGTGTGATCTACCACTAAGATTTAACATCACAGGGAACAAATAAACACTGTAGAAGCGGGAATAAAAAGTAAGCAAACTTTTTTTTTTTTTTCCTGCAGATTAGGAAGAACTGGATTTATTAGAAAGCTTTTATTCTGTTTAAAATCTGAGAGATTATCTGCAAATGATGGTGAGAACTCTCTTACTTGTTTCAAATTTGCTTCGAGTTGTTTTTAGATTTTGTGTGAGTTTTTTTCCCCAACATTAAAATTAGCTTAATGACTGCTAAAGTTAGCTCTAACGACTGTAGAAGTATTGAAATGCAGATAATGTAAGCCCTAAGAGGAAAAGCTAACTTAAAATCTATTGAGTTTGGTTTACTTTTATTGATGGTTAGCTTTTCTGATAAAGGAGGTCTGTCAAAGGTTCGAATTTTTTTCCTTTCACGGTTACTTTACCAAGAGCTCTTGACATATATGTGTAAATATATATTTATAAATAAATATGTATAAATAAAAAGTATAACCTCTGCCTGTGTTTCAAAGCTGGAGGATATAAGGTTTAAATAGTTGTAATGCAAAAAAGGCAAAAATCACACATGAAAGTCATCTTTCCAGCTATCTCTAAACATCACTCAGAAGCAAAGATGACACAACTCATTTTTTGCAGGAGGGGCTTTTAAAAAAAGAATTGGCTGTTGAACTGGCTTTCAGTTTTGATGAGACTATTCTGGCTAAAAATTCAACTCTTTCTGTTTGCAAACATTGGCTGAAGAGAAGTTCTGCTTTAGTTGGCTCATGTCCCCGTTCTCCCCGCTGGGCCAGGCTCCGCCGTGATTCCCAGGATGCGGCAGGACCCTGGTGCCCACAGCTCTCCCCACCCTCTCCCCAAGGGCCTAACACAGCAGGCGATTCTGGTTCAGAAAGGAGAAGACGTCCAAACTATTCAGAAGGCAAAGCAATACCTTTGCATAATCCCAATTATTTTCGTCTAATTATTCTAACCAATTTTACCATTGACACAGGTACTCATCCTGAAAATTGAACGAAGCCAATGGATGTGACAGGTGAATCAGCTACTAAAATACAATAAAATTTAAGAGTGAACGATCAACTTTTCTGGGCTGAGAACCTCCACTTGACTCTAGCAGCTGCCATTCCCACTCCAATCTGTTATGTAGATGGGGCACGGCAGCACCTCTCCCTTCAGACAGGGAAAAAATCAAAAGTTCACAGTAGCTGTGCTCTTAAGATTATTAAACAGAGAGAGCTGGGAAAATCCAATATTCATATTAGAGCTCAGGACACTGACACTACATTGCCGCACCGCATAAATAGAACTAAGAGTTATGTGGGTTATTGACCACTGTATATTTTCCCACTGAATCATAATTATAGACTCTCTTTTACTGTCGCTGCTAAGTAATTCTGCGATGAATCTGATTCACTGTGCAAACACAGCATTCACCAGACCTCAAAGTGTCTTGTGTCTTAATAGCACCAGCCTGGGGCACACGCTAGCTCGCAGCAACCAGGGGCACGGGTCTGAGACTCACAAACCCCCCTGCAAGGTCCACCTCTGGGGAGGAGGCTGCACCAGATGTGGCTTCACATCACAGACACCTACAGGCGCCTGCAGAAATCTCTCAGATACTGGTTCCCACATAGGTTGTGGGAACGAGAAGATACTGACCTGATACCACAGGACTTGCAAAATAGTGTGTACCAACCACTAAAGCACCGTCCAAAAAGGAAGCACCATTTCACACCCATTTCTTTTATCAAAAGGCCACTAAAATGTCTACTTCCAGGAGGAGGCTCCTGCCTCTGAATGCCCATGGAGGGAGGCATTTTGCCAAGGGCCAGGCTCGCGCACTTCCTACTGCCCGGCTCAAGGCGCGCAGCGTGCTGGCACATGCCTCTCCCGGGGCACGCACAGGGAGCCCACACTCCTAACCTGAGGCTGTGGACGCTCGAGTCCTTTTCCGGACTCAAGTTTCTCAACAAAATTTTCCCGTTGCTTCACAAGCTAAATCAAGTGAATGAATACGCCTCACAGTTGCTTTTCTCCAGTTTCTCTCCCCACCATGGAGACTCCTGAGCTGGCACAGGCCAGTGTCATTCCACTGAGGTCAATGGAACGATGCCCATTTATATCAGCTGATGATTTAAACCTCTAGACTTTCTCTCTGGCACACATTTCTTTTCCACCGAGCCTGGATATAAAGCAGAGTCTAGAACATATGGAGGTGAAGACACCCACAGTTGGTTTAAACTCACACTTCCACCCTTGCAGCTGCATCACAACAGCAGGAGTTTTGCAGAAACTACTTCAACGTAGACATGTCTCCAAAGGGAAGGAGAAAAACCCAGCACATACATCTATGGTAAATAGATATCAGCAAGCAGCAACAGCACAACTGGCATCAAGTTGAGGTTCCGCCTACCCCCCAGCTTTTCCAGCTTTACTTCTTTGCACAAATAAGCACTAGAACAACTACAAGGAAGATTCAGCACGCAGAAGTGGGGAAGAGACGGTCTGAGGGGACCTTCCTTGTAAAGAGAAGCTACAGTATGGAAAACTCAGGAGAACTGTTGGCTGAGGTAACTGTGTAATGCTGTAGCATGTTTGGGAAGGAATTCCAGCTTGACTTCTGCAAAGATTGTCTTATGCCTTTAAGCATGAGATTTTATTGCCCTTATCTTGGCAAGCATGACACTTACTTATGGGCCACAGCCTTACTGCAGAGAGGGAGGACTGGCTTGCTACCATTCCCAAGTGGGTGGCTGCTAAGCCAGCTGTCCCAGAAGTTGGAGGGAAAAGAGAGAATGTTGATGAGATCATGCCTCAGCCCATCTACTTCCAGCTGAAGTCACAAAGGAGCACAATCTAAAAGGAAATAATTACCCAGGGAATCCAACTGACCAGGCATCTCCTGCACTTGGAAACCAGCATCACCTGGCTGCTACACAATTGACAGGGACATTCCCACCAAAAGGAGACATCCAAGGCCAATTCTGAGATCCCATTTCTGGAAGGTTGAATTTCTGAAGTCTATAACAAACTGGAAAGTGCGTCCTGCCCTGCTGCTCAGTAAATGCTGCTTCAGCCACGTTTGAACGTGGAGCAATAGTGACATAAAGTGGCCTGGTGGGTTAATCACAGGTAGAAGGTGGAAGCATTTCCCAGGAGACCAGGCAGTACCGTATAATGTTATTCTATAGCGTGGCATGCTGGAAGAAAAACAAGCCCCAGGTACTACCTTATTCTTTACAGAAGGGACACCAGAGCCCTCCACATCTGGTAATGGTAAATAGCACAGGACCGCCTGGGAGGAGGTATCTGAAACGCTGCCTCCTCCTTTTCATAGGCGAGGCTTGCAAAACAAGAGAGGCAAGTAGAAAAGCACAGGTATAAATACATGTGAAAACAGGAAAGGTTGTGACAATATTATATTCCACCCAGACCTCTGGTTCTCTGAAAATAAACAATATGAACAATAGTAACAAAAACTCGGCATCATTTCAGTCCATATGCCCACAACCTGATAGCCAACTGCCACCTTAGAGATCAGCACACGTAAAGTGTCTCTTCAGAGCAATGCGAATGAAAGGAAGGAAAACATAAAATGATCATTCAACTGTCTGACCTTCCTCTCAGGACCATCTGAATTGTCTGCAAATATCGATCAATATCTCCATATTACATGACATTATTAAATGTCAACAGAGACATGCCACTTTTCCACCAGAGTCCTTTGCTGACTATTGTATCCCCATATGCTTATTATTTGTGCGGTTTTTATTCTAATTCTTACAGGAATAGATTTGTCCCCAGGCACCATACAGTGCACAAGACAGAATGATCCCCATGTCAATTAGGGTTTCCTCAGGATAATATGACACACATTTTCTTAGTTAACAACATCATAAGTATTAGATCTAATTACAGGGAAAGCCATGTACATTATAAAATATAACTTAAGATTTGTTTATAGCTTAAAAGCAAATCAATATTTAGCAACAACATTCTCAAAAATATTTTCTGTAATTACAGTATGGCTCTGATTAGTAATTCAGGCTGGAATTATGGGTCTTGGATTTATTATCCAGTAAACCGATAGGGAAACATCTACCCTATTAAACCACAGTTCTCTGGGTGTTTCCTCTCTGGCCATAAAAGATGACAGCCAGGCCCTCGACAGCTTCAGGACAGTTTGACGCAAGTAGTATCACTTGTGTGTTAACAGCATCATAAGAACTCACTGGTGATGCCATCATGGTTAGAACTACACAACAGCTGGCAATTTCAAAGATTTGGAGAAGATTGTTTCAGAAGAAATAAAATATTTTAACATGTTTTGCTTGTCAAAGCTGAATTTTGTTTACTTCTTTAGAAATCTGTACTGTATTACATATCGTTTAGGTAGCACACAGTACAATTGTAAGCATACATACAAGGAAGCGTACCTTACTGATATCAAGTAAGCATAAATCATTTTTAGCTAATCACAAGTACATGTGCTACCAGAGATGCACATTAAAGTGCTCATTGTTTGCCTCTGGATATCTCTAGATTTAGAAAACAAAGGAAAATGTCAGAAACAGAAATCAACGATTAATATTGGTGACTTGTAACCGAAAAGCAAAATTATAATTACAACAACCAGAAGTGGAACGTAAAGAGATAACCACTGAGAGAAGCTGTTTCACAAAAGGTTTTGTTCTGAAATTTCCAAATTGGTAGGGGTTAAAACAGAACACACAAAAATAAAATCACTTTTTTAGAAGTTTCTTTTTCTTTTCTTTATTTCTTTTTTTTTGTTTTTCTTCTGGAGAAGAAAGACTCTGTTGCTTTGCTACACAAAGACCCTTTCATTTGCTTGGATCTTGAAGTGTTAAGCTAGTTACTCTGCTGTGCTATCTATTCATACTGTCAAGAATTCCTTAAAATAAATCCGGTATAAACAGGGTCCATAGGTCCCGATGGTTGGAAATGGTACATGTGTAGGAGAGCGACATGAGCAAGCCAGAGCTTTGAGGCAGATCTGTCTCAACCTTCTAAGAAGCTCCCCAACTAAGACTCAAAAAGTCAAGTTTGACTTCAGCAGCAACTCATTTTTTTCATAGTGAAAACTCAAGGCATTAGAAGACGACAGGAAAGGACGTATAACCTCTGATACGAGAGTTATAACTGCAACTCCCTGTCTCTGTCTCTTCTCCCTTGGCTTGAACAGCCTTGTGAGCTGCCGCAAACTGTGCCCCACTGAGTCTCGGGACTCTCGGCAGTCCCCTCTGTTCCCTGGGGGCCTGACTGACAGCTCCCTGCTCCCCAGAGTACCCTCTCCTTCTCCCACCTACTCCCCTACCAATGTTTCTCTCTGTAAGCGTGTATCTGAGGACACCACAAGCAAACGGAGCACATACCATATATTAGGTATAGGGTATATTAGAGCCCCAACTGGACTCGCTGGAGCTGTTCCAAAAAAAGCCACGAGAAGGAGTAGGGGGTAGGATCCTTGCGGTGTAAAAGCACCAAGCCCATGGCCATGAAAAGTCACCTACTTTTTTCTAAGAAGTCAACTTCAGAACATGGACATAGAGATCTAAGCATGGAAAGATGTCTCAGGCCCCTGGTCCCGAGCAGATCCCTGCCAGAGCTCTGCCCAACAGAAAAGGACTTCATTTCAGAGAATATTCACCCACTGAGGTTACAAAAGCAAGCTGATCCCTCAAATACACAAATAGGCAGAGAAGCTATTAAACAAGACCGGATAACAATAGAGATCACAGCTACGATCCATAGCTTTAAAGGCACGAACTGGTTGCAGTTAGAGGCTTGATGCGGTTTTGACCGGAGAAATGACTACGTCACAGTGAAGGGGGAAAAATCCACAAGGCACAACATCTTGCTAACCAAAACCCCATCCATTTTTTCCTGTTTCCTCGGCAGAACATCCAAAATACCTTGTTCTACATTGCAACAAGCCTAACTCCAAAGAGTTTGGACAGCAGAAATAATGACACAGGTTTAAGGAGGTAAAAAATCCTTCCTGCTCTTTGATTAACTGGGCTTCTTGATGGAGTTAAGTGCAAACAGCTGCCTGGACTTCAACTGAAAAGCCTAAATCTAAACACTCAGTGTTTACATAACCCAAACTTCTAATCAGGCAGCTGGATAATCCACCCATTTAAAGTATCCCTAAGAGTTTCAGGGAAATGTGATTTTCTTACAGCTAAGCCAATCAACAACCACTTTAAAAAACTCTAGCTACCGAGTTACTACTTTGGAACAGCAGTCTCAGCGGGATGGGGTCATGACCCCACAGTGAATCACAAAGCAATTTTGGTGGGATCCTTCCCCCTTTCTTTTTCTTTTTTCTTTCTTTTTTTTTTCCTCTCTTTTTTTCTTTCTTTGAGAAGTACAAATCTGAATCTCTAATTTCCTCTGTATTCAGATGCTGCAAGGTAATAAATTAGAGAAGGAGAAAAGCATACAGCAGGGCCTACATGCATGCTGGCATTTGCTCACAGGACCTTAATCTCAAATCTCGTGAAATCCTGACCCCATCCGTCCGGAACCAGGGAACTTGGGAAAGGTAAAGTACGATCACCACCACCAGAGTCCATCATTTCTTAGGGGAAAAAAGGGAAAGAGAAGCAGGACCTAGGAATGAGAAGATTTTGCAGAAGAAGACAGTGTAGATATTTACAGGACCACTTATAGGACTCAATATTCCTTAAATTGACAGACACATTTGTAGTGACTTTAACTGGCCATAGCACCGCATGTTTAGGGCCCTGTCTCATCTCGTAGTAGTGTTCTACCACCATAACTCATTGTAAGGTCAGGCTCTCGGGTTTGTTTTTATCTTTGGCTGAAACATTTTCACCTTATTGCAGTTTATGATTACTTACCAGATATCCCAATGTTTGTCTGTCTTTTCCTAACTTAGTAAAGTCCCTATGCTAAATTGCATCTGGTCATACCTGTTAGATAACGAGAGTCTGAACACAAGTATTTCCCCCGGCCAATACCACAGTTAATAATCTGCTCATCCACACAATCACTAACAATGTATCGTATAATTCAACTAAATTTTAAGCGTCCCCCAAAAAGGTGATGTTTCTTGGACTAAGCAGAGAAACACGGGGTTTACTTTAGAGTCTACTGCTGAGCTACAGGGTGATCCTGGACAACTTACTCGATACTTCTGCGCCTCCATATCCCTACCTGCAAAAGGTGGCTCGTGAAAGCTAAAGCTTTCAATTTGAGACATGGTAAAGCAAATTACTTAGTTTTAGTAATGAACCATAATGCTCAAGGCTGTAAGTAAAGTTGTGTTTTAAAACTAGTGAAATAAATTGAAAATAAGAAAATTATTTAACTTTTTCCAAGCAGGAAATTATCCTTTGAGAACACACGGTAATAAAACAAAAATAAAAGGACATGCTTTTAGACAGAGCTGATACAACCTGGCCATAGAGGAAATAAACTTCATTCGGTGTGTCTTCGTTTTGCCAAGACCCCATCAGAGCAGCAGAGATACAGCACTGGAGATCCAACACTGGAGAAACAGCACTACATAATCCCTCTCAGATTATATACCAAATATTTTAACTCCTAGCCAAAGAGGTTGAAAGGTTTGGGGCCAAAGCTGAGAAAGAGCTTTTTTATTTTGAACTTTTAAGAATTGTTTACAAATATTGCAACGTTGGAAGGAATGTGGCAAATTTTAATCCAGATCTGACTACACAGACAAAAATTTCTTGTGCTTTTCAGTGATAGCAGAGGTCCCTTTCAGATAATTTGAATCCACCGGTAGAAAAACGAAGAGCAGTAAAAGCTTGGCTTAACTTTTTATTACTCAAGGTTTCCAAGAATTTCTGCTGCTTATGGACAGGTATCCTTTCCACAAAGAAGCCCAGAAGAGAGCTCTTGCATTAATATCCACTAACTCCTGCTGTACTAGACAATCACCGTAGCAGACACACGCTGCTCTTGAATTCCTCAGCCTGCCTCTCTTGCCTTTACCAAATCTAATAGCTAACTGTCAGCGGACAGCAGCGAGAACAAAAATATTTGATTTGATAGAAAAACTTCACGTCCTTCACCTTCCTACTAAGAAGCCAGCTGTCATATCTGCTCTATTCTTAGCTCTGCCTGCTTCCTATTGGGGCTACGTGGCAAATTAGCTGCCCCCAGATGAACTGCAAAGTCCGCTCCTACCTGCATCCCTAGCAAATTCCTATCCCTTTTTTTAGGGGTCTATAGCTCCTTTCATCTTCCCAGCTTCTTTTCCACTCCTGTGGCTGATCAGCGCAGAAAGCAGAAAGTCTGGCAAAAAGAGTAGCAGAGTCCAGCACTAACCCCACGAGAGACGAAGTGGCAAGTGATAGGAAATTGGAAGATTATTTATAAAACACCAAAATAACTTCAGTTCCCCCAGTTCTAATCCTATTTTTCATCTTTAGGACGAGACCACCTCTATTTGGTTTTTTGCAGATGTGTTTAAGGTTCTCATTTAATTATTTTTAAAAGGCTGAGGGGAAGGTTGGAGAGCTCTGAGCTGCAGAAACAAAAGCAGTCTATATTCTCCTCTCTGCATGAGGCTTTAACGCGACACACGCTACAAGGCGAACAAGCGGCACGTAACTAAGTCTGGCTGTTGTGTTGGAAGGCATGGCAGAAGGTGACATCTCGCTCACAGACTCGTCAGTAAAACACAGCATCAGACACCACTTGCAGCCCTTGCTGGGAGCACGTCCTGCAGCGAAAGCCTGCGAGAAGTGCACACAGCACAACACAACAGAGGATACCTGGAAGCCATAGTCCCAATCCGGCTCCTCCGACTCTGGTCCATCACCACTGTGCGCTGCCCTTCAGCCACAGGCCTTCTGGCAATGCCCTCAGGGAGCTCGGGATTTATTACCATCGCAGGCTGCAGCACTTTCTTCCTTTGCTGAACAGCACAAAATATTTTTGTGAAGAACAACTACAGCATTCATGTCCAGTTTCCCTCTTGAACATCTTTTTAATGAGGTGGCTTTTAAGATAAAACGCCTCAATTAGGCAAGTATTTATTTTCTTAAAGAGTTCAGTTTGGCTTGCTTCCCAACAACTTTCCTGACAGCCAAAATAATAGTATTGCAATTCAAATAACTGTGTCCTAAAAAATAAATACATCTGCAGTATTTGCTGTTGAACAAGCAGCCGGGCCCAAATATTATCTAGTAATTTTGAGAAATAAAATAAAACGTAACAAGTTTCAAGTGAAATACCCCTTCTGCACTCACATCTTTCCACAGTCTCCATTTTCTGTATCTTGAAAATGCAAATAAAGTTTTATAACAAGATGCAAATGTAACTTTTTCAGCAACAAATATATCAAATCAGACTCATGTAGCCATATACTTAGATTGCAAAACTCTCTTCGCAGCAAGAGTCATTTTTCAGTGCCTTAGCATGGTGGGATTCATCCACGAGCTGAACCTACCAGTCACTAAGAACTTGTGAGAGTCTGAGTAACAAAGGCCATTCAAAATAAGCCCACTTAAATCTTTTCTAAACCTCGTTTAAACCGGTAAAAGACAATGTAGAACAGTAATGTTCATCTGCATGTGAGAACACTAGCCTCGACACTATTACAACTGTTTACATGTATCCACCGATACCCACTGGCAGGCAGCGTAGTTTGAGTTTTTCTCCTTGTCCTGCTGTTTCTTAGCTGTGTTAACCTTGGACAACACATTTCACTTTTCCCTTGTCTGCTGAGCAATAACTTGTTACCAAAAAAAAAAAAAGCTACCTTGCTTATGCTTCTGTACAATATCTAACCCACCAACAGCTCTAGTTAAGACTGGAAATTTAGATGCCGATGTGAGAGGTAATAGCAGTAGCTCTGTCTGCAGAAAATGAGGTGCAGAATGCCTGGGTGTTTTAAGACAGCAGCTTTCCAGCTCTCAAACTGGCAGGCTCAGCCCTGTGAGCCAACACACAGCCCTGCTGCCTGCTTACAGCTGCCTCAGCCCCAGTTAAATCAAGTTGTTCATACACAGCTCCAAACCCTATTTAACTTCACCGTATATCTCTGTATTCACACCAGCGCACAAAGAGCCCCCAGCCAGGGGTATGGTGCAGAACCAGATCCTATCTGCTCACTGACTCTATGCGGCACCTCCACAGCTGCAAGGCAAATACTGCTCTCATTCTGTAGGGGTTTCTAAGAAAATTTATTTGAAGTCTCAAAGTGATAAAGGGTAGTCATTCTGTACGGTAAACAATTTTCTATAGTAAACTTACATATTCAGCATCTGCTTATCTTGTTCAAAGAAAGAGGTTTTTTGAAATTAAAACCATATTTAAAGATTCCAAACTCAGAATTTTTTTTTAACAAGGTCTGCTTATAGAAATTGGAAGGCCATTTTTTTCTAAAAGGATAATATAATTTTATAGAATTGCAAGCATCTCTACTAAAAGTTTGCTTGTTTCTGTGTAACTGAAAAGAAAATGGTTACAAAAGAACAACCTCACAAACGCAGAATCACGCTGCCAAGATTGCTCATAGTTTCAGTGGGTGCCCCATAGTACTTCTGGGGGCCGTAAAACGTACGCTGACCCAGGCACTCTAAAAACAAGTGTGTCCACAGCCACTGAAAAAAAAAAAAACCTAAGGTAGAATTTTTAGAACAATCAAAAATACCATCAAAGTATTTCACATGCGCAACATGTCCATGATGGAGGCTTCCAAGCAACTGGTAATAATAGGAAAATGAAAAGAAAAATATAAACTTTTGGATGTGCATAAAATAGGAAAAAAACCCAGGTTTTTCACAAGGATTCAAAGTTAAGCTATCTACCATCCCAAAGGAGAACTAGCTACTGTCTGTCATCAGTGCGCTACTAACAGTTTATTAGTCTGCTGACATCTCCATCTAGAAAAAACCTGGTAAATTGTCTCAGGATGAGAGGCAACAGTGAGTGAAAAGGACTTGCTGTGATGTGGTGGTGGCAAGCAGGATTTTTTAGACATCTACACTTACTTTGTGATAAAATGCTTCTAAGATGGTGTCACTTCCCTCCCAGACAGCCCAGCTTTTCTTAGCACCTGATACTGAATCAGTGACCTTCTGTGAATCGGAGCTAATCTCAGGATATGTCACATCTGTAGCAGGAGGAACAGCTGAGCAACACTTGTCCAGGCATAATTGAGCCTCAAGATTGCAGAGCAGTGCGTGATTAATTGGCTGAAGGATTCCTGATAAAGAGGAAGAGGATAATGACCTGCCTGGGTCAATGGGCGGTGCTCTGCTTATCTGGAAGCATAACAGGCATTAAAAGAAATGCTCCTGATCAAGGTCACAGGGAATGGCGACAGATTCTGCGTGAGTGTGAATTTGAGGCATTTCAAAATCACATTCCATAGATGTGCACAGGGGTAAGTGTACTTAGGAAGAGTATTTTAATGCCTTTTATGGTTCTGGTTCCACCATCATTATTCACAAAAGTACTGCCAGGAGCCTAATCTTGGAAAGTTCTACCGATCAGTTTTGCAAGTGCTTCTGCATAGACTTGGAAAATGGAAGCCCACACCAAGGCAATTCTCACTTGATTTTCACATGGATATTCTAGTTTGTTCCAAGGTCCTTTTAGAAGCAAACAGGCAATGCCCCCTCGTTAGAAAAGGGGAAAGAGCCTCCTGGAACAACTTCTGTGGGCAACAGTCACTGCCTGTGACTGTTGGCTTAAGAACCACTTTGGCTCTCTAGGACTGCTTAGCTAAGCTGAAAAGAGCAGGTATCATTTCTGATCCGCACATCTGGCTTCTCAGCAACCACGACAGCCTCCCTGGTGCACTCTCAGCGAAGGGAAGCCTCGAACATTTCTAAGGATGGACTTTAGAGAAAGTGCTGATTGTAGGTCCATCCCAGTCTTGTGCTTCGGTCTGTCAGGATGCCTTATGCAGATCAACTACATCTTGTGCAACCAGTTTGCAGCAGCAGAGCTGCTGTAAATATCAGCTGGGTAAGTTCAGGTAAATTTAACAAAAAGATAAAACACTGATTTAAAAAGAACAAAGACAGCAATGAACAAAAGATGCCTCTTTATAACATAGCAGCAGTCTGTTCTGCCGTCCAGAGGACTCCCTGTGTCTTATGGACAGTGTATCTTCTGGTGCCTCCCCCTCAACAGCCTAAACAAATTTGACTGTCCAGATGGAAATACCCCAGGGGGCTGACAGTTGGCTGATCTAACCAGACCTCTTCACGGGGAAGGCTAACTCTTCCCTTCCTTACTCTCTGGATGAACAACCATTTGTTTAGTCAAACAGCTCTCACTCCCTCTTTCCTGGTTTGATAAGAATTCTACCTCCATCAAACAGCTGAGCAGTTTTTTCTCTTGAATTCTAAATATTCATAAAAGAGCTTCTATGGGAGCCGAGCTCTTTATGCTTCATGACTGCACCCCAGCTGCCTCTAGTCTAATGATGTTGTTTTCATCTGCCACACAGATTTTCATACACCGAGGTTACTGCTCAATTACACTGTTGCTTGTGGAAAATTGAGAGGATGGCAGTTTATTGGGAATAAGTGTGAGGCAGAGTCCTACAGGGAGGAAAGTCACTCTTTGAAGCTTCAGTTGGCATCGGTTTATATAGGCCACACAAGAGAAGGTGTGGTGGGTCACCAGCTGACATATGCTCAGAAGAAATCAAAGGTCATACTGTTTTTGGCACAAATACAAATGGGCAAAGCATCAACTACAACGGAGTTTTTAGTCCTTAATGGAAAGTTTTCCACTTCAAACAACCACAACAAGTAGGAAAAATGAGCTTAAAAGTCATTCAGGACTGAAATAGTCAGAACATGAAAAGTAACAACGAAGAGTCTGCAACCTACAGCATTTTCACACTTTTTATATGCCCTCTCCAGGCAAATGTGACCATTCCAAGAAATGAACTGTACGCTGCCAATTGTATAAGCCAGGCAAATGGGAGTTCATGGTTTCACACAGTTGTCCCATCCCTTGACATGCCCATCTGGCATCACGTATCTTCTGAGCACACTGGAAATGGCCAAGTTGCCATGAGCAATCCATAGCCTTACCCTGAGGGGAAAAAAAAAAAAACCAACGCAAAACAGCCAGAATTCAAACTGGGCTGCCCTTGAACAATGGCATGAGTATTGCCCATCTCCAGAGAGAAAGGATTTGGCTACTTCCTCTTTTGCTCAAAGAAGATTTATAGCTGATCATCATACAATAAGTGCTGGGTAAGGGTTATTAATCCTTCCAAACCCACTTCACAGTAGTGACTAATCCGAACTTATTTGGTGCATAAATCACTGGGTACTAAAGCATTATGTTTTCCCTCCTCTTTGGCTGTAATTCTGAATCCTTGAGGGTGTTCTTTTACAAACCCCTAATCTATTATGTGGCTCCAAATGTGCTGAGCTGAATTCTAATTTATAATCTCACTTCTTGCTCATGCAGCACTTTTGCTCTCCCCAGCACCTAGCTTTCAAGTGTCCCACTTTGTAGTGCACTGCCCTCCGATGAGTTCTCAATAATAGAGCTCAAATCCAGCCCTAAAAGCAGCTCCCCTGCCGAACCTCACTTAGCGCTAAGGAGCACCACAGAGCCCTCATATACTACCGAAGCATAGAGCTGAGAAGATTAACTAAGGGAATTTGCAAGGTGGGACATATATGGAAAAGCTCAGTGATATCTGAGCTTTCTTCTGATACAAACAGTTCGGATGCATTAAAAATACAAAACAGGTTACAGAGGGCATTTTTCTTCATGCTGTGAGGACTATGGTGTTCTCTAAAATAGAAAGTGAGGAAATGCACAGAAGTGGTCTTCTCCTCCTCCCTCAGACATGGCTGTCCCCTTTCACACTGAAACAACTCACGTGGCCAGAGCCATCCATGAGATTAAAACGCTTCTCCCAATGTGTGTTTTAAAACCTTGCACAGCAGGGGATGTCTGTTACTACTCCTTTGCACAGCAGTATGCACAGCAGTCCCTGATTTTGTTTGGTGAATCTAGATGCTGCTTTAATGTTGTTTCTTAAAACCTTATTATGTTTTTATGTCTTTTCTTACATTTTCTGTATTTCTGTTGAGAAACCTAGTCTGGCCAAAACAGCATGTGTACAATGTAGGAGGTTCATGTTCTCAGAGTTAATCAAGCTGTTACATGAAGACGTGCAGGTTGCTAATATTCTGATGCTGCTATTTTAATTCATGTCAACCTATTCATAAACTGTGCCGCCGTGAGTGAGGTCCTTCATCCTGCAGCGACTGGCTGCCACTCTTAGAAACTCGTAAAAATGCACTTAATTTGGCCTCCCATTAGGAGGCTGGCATTTATCATAAATACACTTTCCTCTTGGTTTTTCACATCTGAGAGTACTGTTACAATTCACCATTCTAATCCGTACATAGAATACAGTCATCAATTAATCCAGCCTACAACTCTGATGCCAAGATTTTATATCACGGAAGATTATTCCACAGATTCTCTCTACTATTGAAAAATTGGTACATTTTATTTTCTTTTATGGTCTGTATTTGTCATGCCTTTGCTTTTATTTGACCTTCTCCATTAGACCAAGTAGGGCACTAACATTAAAAAAATCTTCTCCCCACCTTACTATCTTTCCATTTTTTCTTAGACAAATCAAAGCGAGTTGAAGCATAGCTGCGAAAGCAGCTCCCAGTTTTTCACCACATCTAACCAGCCGAAAGCCAACTGCCGCTGCTCGCTGCCAGCCAGGGCAGCCGTTTTCTGAAACAGCAGTGTGAAACACACGCTAGGAGCTTTTATTAAGACTCCATGGCAAGACCCAGGCAGTCACAGTAAACTCCCTTTGTGAGCACTGGAGAGAAGAGGTACTTCAAGACAAAAGTAATCTCATCCTAAAGCAGACATCTAAAATGGGTCACTTGAATCATCCTCTAAAATCCTCCTTGCTCATTATAACAGGAGCCCAGGGTAAGTAACAGATGGAGATACCAGAATTTAAGCTATTTCCAGGAGTTTCCATCCAGGCACTGCATGTACCTACCATCTACAGTCTTCATTTGTCTAGAATAAAGAGACAAAGCCACAGCCTACCCAAGGTTTGAGAACTGAGAAGCCACCTGCACTGGGAGAAGGGACACGTTGGTCTTCCTAACACTTAGAATGAGAAGCATCCAGGAAAAGTCTAGCTTTAGATTAGGCTCTGGTATTCATCTGTGGATCTCAAAGTATCTCACAAAGCAAATCAATGTTGTTTTTCCTGCTTTACTTGTCCAAGGTCATAGCCTTGTCATTTACTTGTCCAGCATAGACACAAGCTGAACTCTAGTGCTCTGAAATGTTGCTCGGTACCACACAAGCCAGACACTCTCCCCTCAACAAGCATTAACGTTATCTCCAGAAATATGGAAGTTTGGGATTCACAGTGTGAATCTAAAACTAAGTTTCTAAGATAAATGAAAATAAAATACGAGCAATTATAGATGTAAATTAAATAAGAAGCAACTTATCTGGTCTGATTTTTTAGGCATCTGTCTTGAGATTTGCAGTGCAGAAATAACATCTCTCTGACATCACAAGTATGTACTTCTGTGCGTTGAGAAAATCCTGCTGTTTATTTGGATCTTTTGAAGTCTAGTATCAATATAGCTTTTTAGTCCCCAGAGTGTCCTCAAGGTTTGAGATGTGTATTTTTAACTTCTGTACTTACTGACATTCCATTCACGCTATTTGGCTGTTCTCCCCATCAGGGCTTCATCAGCTATCGCTCTGATTTTGGCACCACCGAGCTTATTTGCTTTACCGTTTCCTAAATGTCTGTGTGAAGAGGTGTGGCCTGCTATGTCAATTAGTTCACCCCCACAAAAACTTTGTTCACTGAAGAGCTAAAGCTCTTCAAGGGCATTTTCCTATCCATGCAATCAGCATAAACCAAGGAAATCATCAGTTAAGGCAGCACCGATGCTCAGGCCAGTTTACGCGCCATGTTTTACATGCCTTGCAGCCCATGCGCTGTAATACCTACAGGCTGTCACTGACCCTGCTTCTGCACACCAAGCCCACCCTCACCTCCAGGGTGCAGCCACCCACAGCGCATCTACTCGGTCCCTGAAGCGCACGCACCCACCACGGTGAGGAGTGGAAGTGGGAGGAGGGAGAAAGCCCGCGGGGACAGCATGAAGCGGTAGCTCGGTGTCAGCAGGCACGGGGAGGAGCTGCACTCTGCCATTTGCTTGCATTGCATCCTCCTCAGAGATGTACTCCTGCGGAGCTCAGAGTATACAAATACTACTGTTTGATTCCACTTTAAACAATTTTAGCTGTACTCAAACAACAGACTCACTTAAAGCTTAAACAATTCCTTGAAAAATTCCTTTGCATCTGTCAAAAATTTTTTGCTGAATTTTTCAAATCATCTTGCCCAAAAAAGGAAAAAAAAATTGAATCAAGGAATTTGATGGTGGAAAAGTCAGTATTTTTTAGTCTGCATCCACAATATTTTAGAAAACTTGTTATAAAACAGGCTGGTGCAGGAGGAGGATAGGAAGTGCTTAATTCATAATTTATACTAATGTTGGATTTCCAGGGTGCCATCAGGGAAGCAGAGGTAGTGCCTGTCAAATAAAATGTCACCATTTGGTTTTAATAAGGCAAAGAAGATTCAGGGCTTTCAGGGCCTGGTATTTTATGCTACCATCAGACATCAAATGCAGCCAGGAGACAGCAGTCCTCAAGACAGCACTGTTCAAGTCCTCTATGTTTCACACCTTGATGACCATGTGAAATTCGAGTTCAGTCTCATTGGCAACAGCCTTGATGACAAATAACTATTTTCCCAGCAAAATTCTTCCCCCTATAGGACATCACTTACAATATACCCATCCTGACACTGTATGGTAAACTACCAGACACAAGTAGGGCCTGGTCTTGGCGGGGTTAGGTAACTAAGAATAAACACAGTTTGGAAGTCGGCACTGTCCAAATCATCGCATGTTGTCCTTACAGAGCAAAATGCAAAGAAAAGCAAGCTGGACACACCAACCAAGTTGGCAGGAGCACAGGAATTTTTTTTTAGCTGCCATAAAGACCTACTGAAACAAGAGCTTCCCAAATCTCTGCAGGTATGTCTGTGACTTTTCCATCATCAGTAGCCTGCTGCTTAGGGAAGCAGAGCATTAGGCTTTCTTTAAAGGAGTTTTAAAAGCCCCTCTGTTCACTTTCAACTATTCATCACAGTCATTTGAAGTTCTCTTTTGCACCCCTCCTTCTTCTTACTCACATCTGGTGCTGCATGTTACTAAGCTGCAACCATAAATAACGAAGGAATGATATGGAGATACTGGATGCTCTGTCCTAGTGTCCTCACAGCCAAGCATTCAATAAAGTTCTTACGTTTCCACTACAATGAATATATAGGAGAAGGGGTGGAAGAACAAAGTTGCCCATTCTAGAATACAGCTTTTAAATAGCACTTTATTAGCAGAGTCAGCAAGCACATAGGAAAAAAAATAAATCGCCTATTTTAAAAAGAGGATTTTCTCCCTCAGTGAGTACGTTTGCTCTGAAAACTTCAGAACAGATGAGATTTAGCAAAAGCATTTCGGGAAGGGATGACCTCTGTCAATAGCTGGGCTCCTGGCAAAATCTGGCATTTGCATCTCCTACATACAAGAGGCTGAAGTGGGAGGAGGCGGTTTTTAATTCTTTGCTCCAGATACAGGGTACGACAGTATGTTGTCCCAACACACTAACTTGTTACAAGGTTACGCTGATCGTATCAGATAGTGCTCTGCACTTGGTGAGCATTTCTGTAGCCATGAGATATTCCACCGTTTTCGATCTCTGCTGTGCAAGCATATCCTGTTCCATGAGTGATTTGTCTGATTATGGAAATGGGGGAGAAACTGCAACCAGTTTTGCAATTTTTCCAAACAACAATAGAAATCACACTGACAGCATTGGGCCTGTTACCTTCCATTTCCATCCTCACCAGAAGCTCTTCACTGCTGGTGGATGAATTTCTCTGGAAAGGAAGCCTCTTTAAATGGAGACTTGAAAAAATGGGGTTTGGCCAGCGGTCATTAAACGGTTCTTTAAATGCACGATTATGGAAGATGGCATTTCCA
The DNA here is from genome assembly GCF_047370975.1 of Nipponia nippon. NCBI lineage: Eukaryota > Metazoa > Chordata > Aves > Pelecaniformes > Threskiornithidae > Nipponia > Nipponia nippon. The sequence goes on along the minus strand of NW_028262358.1, from coordinate 4,891,004 downwards.
GCGGTATAGGTAAACTGTCCAAGTACAAGCCCTTCAAAGTCTATAAGGGAGCTTTGAAAACTACGTTAATCTTCTTTCAAAACTCTCCTTCCCATACACTTATGGTGAAAAAATCTCCTGAGAATAAATACATTAGGGCTTATCTTCTCTGTAAAAATTATTTTTAGTTAATCATTCAGGGTAAATATATTTATTCTGGGTATTTTCTGATGATGTTTTTGAGTTCCGGTGTCTTAAGGACAAGTACCGCTGTGGAATTTATGTACTGGTGAGAACTAACCACAGAAAAATGTTACAGTTCTATCATTCACAACCCCATACAAACCAGGTCTCGCACACAGCTGAAAAGAAATGAATCTCAAGAGATTGTCATCACCCCTACAGTTCCCAGGGAAACCATGAGAAATCTTTTCAACAGTCTCAGTGGACGTTAGGCCCTTACCTTTCTTGACTGCCCATCTTAATTTCTCAACCTTGTTTTACTGAATACCGATTTTAAAAAACTACTTGCATCCACATACAGGAAGTTGTCTGTGCACTCGGACAGCAAATGGAATACACGAAACTCAAGAAAAAGGCAAGAGCTGCAGTAATGTAAGACAGTAAAGCATTTGGAGTCCCTCCTAGCAGGGAGGCACTCAGGGGTTAAACTGGACTACAGTGAAAGAAATCGCTGGTGAAGGGTTCATTTATTTACATTCCCATTAGAGGAGTCTACAAAGACATACGTCAACAGAAACAAACCATTTTAGTACATTCATTGACTGAACATCCATCAGTGAGCGTGATCTATGCCAGCATGTCTCAGGAGTGACAAGATATTATTATTGCAGTGCCAAAGGAGGAGGGGGGCAGGGGAAGGAACAAAAGGGAGTGCTGATCCTTGCCTTAACAATGAGCCCCTATTCTCCTTCACTGCACCTGAGCTCCAAGGCTTCAAAACCAATGAGTTTTTTTCATTTGCCACGAACAGATATGCTGTGGTTTGCTTCACTCCTGGTGGTATGCTAGTCCTGGGTAGTGTACTACCCCGTTTCCTTAAAAGGAGCCCTTCCTCTCATAGCATCTCTTGATGACTGTATCACCTCTGCTAAATAAATTACATCATCTCGCTCATCAACCACATGCAGCTTTACTCCTTCCTCCTTCCTTCCCACTGTTTGCACTCACTGTTTATTTTTTTAAGCACCTAACCCCCTATTAATCCACCAGACAGTACAAAAGATCCATTTGTGAGAGACAGATTAGAGCTGTAAGCACTCATTCTTTCTGTGAAACACCTGTTTCATTCAAATAACCAGAGGAAAAAAGCAGAAAGCAGGACAAACTGCTGGTGGAAACAGAGCTGGGAGAAAACTCGTAATGTGATGAGAGCTACCAAACTTTGGACGGCGGTCATCTTGTCTTCTTCAATCAGTAGTGCAGAAAACACACACAGCATCTACGATACCAAACTCACGTGTCTGTGACACTGGTAGGCTCATTATTGACCACGTCCCTGCTCTTCAACACTTAACAGAGGGCAGAAATGTGCAAACTACTTAACTGAAATATTTTCTGCAGTTATTTTCTTTATTATTTTTCCCCGTTGCCCAAAATTTAAATAAAAAGGGTTTACACCATCTTAAAATCAGAACTATTTCAACCAGCTCAATTTCTGAAACATCCTTAGCACCAAAACCGAAGCTTTCTATTGTCCCAGGTTTTGTGTTTTTTCTTCCTATTGTCCCAGGTTTTGTGTTTTTTCTTCCCACAGCACCAAATATCTGTCCCAATTTTGAAAAATGAGTACTTTAAGAGAGCATGAACGTGGCTTTGAACTTTCATAATCATTTTGGTCAGTCATATAAATGTTAACAGCAGCCTTCATATACATAAACACATAGAAAGGGTCAGTAACTAGATGGCTGTTGGATTTACCTTCTTTGAATACAAAGGTAAGTGACAATATACAAACAAAAACACCAAGTGGCATAGCATGGCTCTGAGTCATTCTCTCTTTTATGAAATAAGAGAAAATTATATACCAAACAGATTGTATAAGCACCACAGGCAATAACTAAGGCTGGAAGAAGGCCAAGCTACATTAATAGCTGCTATTTGATCTAGTTCAAGATCCCTAAACACCCAATACCTGATGAAGTCAGTGGAAAGGCTCCTATCAGTTTCAAGAGGGGCTGTACTGGGCCCAACAGGATTGGCGAACAATAGTGCATGGAACAAGGGACAGAGCTGATGCTATAGCAATTACGTTCATCACCACCCTGGAAAGCAGGCTGTGGTAATACTCCCCGCAACCATATTTCAAGACTGATCAGCTTTTCCTTTTTCCAGAGGAATCTGTCCTCTTGAGTACTTTTAAGCCTCTGAAATCAATGGGATTACTCAAGGAATAATGCACCACAGAACCTGAGTATTTATGGTAAATCTACCGCAGCGATTTCTAATGTACTGTGATCCAAGAAATCTGAATAAAACATCAACAACGCAAAGACAGATCTTCAGCTGATATAAATCAGCTGTTTCCCTTTCAAAGCAATGGAGCTGCAACAATTTGCAGCTAACAAAACCACAGCTTACCATTTTCAAAATTAAAATAAGTTTTGCAGTATTTACAGCTAAGAGCAGGCCCTTGCTTTTGTTTTCTTACTGTATAATAATAGCTCATTTCTTGTAAAATAATAGATCATTTCTGTTGCCTCAAAATGCAATATTTTTTGCTTACCGTAAAACTGTAGGCATTGTAAGAAACTATTTCGATTCCAGTTCGTTTCTTTTAAGTTGCACTGCTTATACATTAGTAACTTCTTTAAGAAGTCCCCAGGGGAAATGAAGCATGTATTACATAAGCAAGTGTATACACAGCAATAATATAAAACACACCTTTTCCACTCTTTTCTAAATTCTTTTTGGAGCTGATTCTGTTAACACCACATGGAAATAAATACATATATATGCGTGCGCGTGTAATGAGTATATGTGTAGGTAGATACATAGCTATATCTATCTACATATATGGTTATAGTAATAGTCATGCTTTCATAGGGCTCATCAATAGCAGGTTTTACTCACCTGATGGGCAATTTGCCATCGGGGCCATCCTGTCTGTCAGCACACCTTATCTGCTATCATGCCTTTCTTCAGATCCGTAGTTATGAGCAAGAGAAGGTTGGATATCTGTCTCCTCCTAAACACAATAAAATTAAAGCTGTAATTAGCAGCCTGCCCTGGACAACCAGGTTACATTCCACTCCCCAGGCAGAGCCCATGCAGAAGTGACGGGCCCCTGAGGACACTATGCGAGCCAAAAGGAGAAAGTTAGGCCTGATGTGTTCCAACTCAGATCCAGACTAAAAATAAAGGAGAGCTAAACTCGTTTTTCCTTCAGGAGACAGAATTATAGAAAGGAATTCACACTTGGATGGCACCAGGATTCCCACAAAGTAGGCCACTATGAAGAAACTTGGTTTCAGAGAAACGACCTCACCTGAAGTATCTTCCTACTGATACGGACTAGTTTCATTAAGGTAAAAATGATGAACAAAAATAAAACCAACAAAATATTATTACCTTTCTGAAACAGGAGATGTCGATAATTTCCCCCAAACTGAAGGAATAAATTAAAAGTACTTCAAACGCTATTCATTCTGCATATATGTACACAGCCGTACGCTGGGCTGGGGCCGCTGGAACCGGCCGGAACCGGCTGTGCCCAGCAGGGGCGGGCGCGCCTCTCCTCACAGCACAGCCGACGCCCAGGCCCCCACAGCCGGACAGGCAGCAGCAGCAGCGCTGCCCAAAAATAATGAGAAATCAGCCACAAAGAGGTCCTAAAGATTTTCAGAGAAGCCAGGGCTCCCAGCGGTGACTGAAAACCGCCCCGTTCACGTTATCACTGGTAACCTGCTGCACCTCGCTCACCTCTGCTATACAGACCCCAGTCTGGGGCTCTGGAGATACTCCTGACACCCAGCAGCCCTGCAAACGCTGCGATCTTAAACAGAGATTTGGGGTCAATGATGCCACTTCTCAGCCAACAGAGATCATCCATCTCAATTAACCAAACTCAAGCAAGCAGCCATGTCAAATGAAGTAGCAACGCGCACACAATCTCATCGCACGTATTCTCGTTAGAGTATCTGCGCTTCAGCTGACGGATCTGTCATTAACGCAAACATGCTTTAGCTCCGCTTATAATTGAAACCTTACTTCTGGCCAGCCATTTGGCTGGGAGAGCCAGGAGAACTACTTTTTCCATGTTCACAAACATCTCCGCTAGTCCTTGGTGTCACCACCTGATTAGATCTCTGGCACCGCTGGCTCCTCTTTGGCAACAAGGAGAGCATCGTCTCACCGAGCCTGCGTTCAAACTCGGGCTTGAAGGCAGAACAGAAAGAATGGCAGATGTCCCACGCTAACAAACTCGCTTTTCTGCAGATCAGCTGGTTTTTCCTTAGTAAAAAGGAATAATTAACTAATGAGATCAATCAAGAATACAGGGTACCTGAAGCTACTGCTCCTTCCAAACCTTGCCTCCATATCTGAACAGTAAAAGCGATACAAAAACCCAGATACGAGTCCCTGGTCTCACCAAACCCTCCGTGAGCCGACAGAGTTAAGCTGCTGAGCTCCAACACAGAGGAACGCTACACAAGTTCACACCTTGGCCAAACCGGGGCAGACACACGGAACGCAGAAAGTCCATCCCAGTGTCCTGATTTCCAGTCATTTTTAAGGCTCGTCTCTGAAACAGCTGTAACGTATTTTAATGTAAGCAAAATAACGTATTCTTCCCTGTGCTCCATCTCACAAACTGCTGAAGCCTTTCTACCAATCATTTCCAAAGAAATTCAGCCTGAAGCAGACCTCAGCATGTAGGATTTCAGCACGCATGGTAAAAGTTTAACAACATCAGAGGCTGCCACAATGGAAATTGTTGGGCATCGCTGGTTTCACTTACTCTAACGAAACTCGATTGAAAGCTAGGAGCATTTTGATGCACTAGTTTTACATAATAAATACCATTTTTTGAAACCAAATTGTTTTACAGAAACTGACTTCAGCTAAATGTTTTAACTTTGAGTTAATCTTGACTCATATGTTTTATTCTCACCACATCACTGTATTTCATTGTTTCAATTTATACATATTACATGAAAACAAATGTTAATATATACCACGTGTGCATACTGTTACACCCTATGCAGTATTACGCTGTTATACAATACTGTATCATAACATAAAATCAGTACTATCAAATGTCATATTTTCAAATTTCAGAATCAAAATGTTTTGAATGCCTCCAAAGTGAAACTTCTCAGAATATCCCCTGCGCAGCGAGTGCCCAATGCACTCCAAGCTCACTGAGTGCCTGATATCCTGATACGGTATGCAATCTCATTTTGAAACTTCAAATTTTACTTCAGTTGAGAAAGTTCTAGTTTCCAACCAATTCTACCAATAACGCATTAACACCTAAGCATCCACTGTGGGACTCCGAAGTGCTTGAGTGAATAGAACATCAGCATCTGTGAAAGTGAGACATCTGGTCAACGAGGAAAAAAATTGGGTTTTCTTCCTGTAAGATTCAAAATTGTAAGGTTTTTGTTTGTTTTTCTTTAATACTGAACAACTTCGGCCAGAAAAATAAGGATTTAGTTAGCATGCTACCCCTGGGCGGTTTGTACCTGTGTTCCTGTCATGCATCTGGATGTTTCGCAGAGCTTAAGTTATTGAAGCTTTGCAACTTATGTAAATTGTTCATATATAAAAGCAGAGCAATCATAACAGTAAGCCGGAAAGATTTTCATGTTTTGTTGTTCAACACTAGCAGATCCCTCCCCACATACCATGGCCTTCCCCAAGGTTCTTATCACTGACTCTATCCGGGTTACCAGTCTCCACCATCTAAGAAGTAAGATTCACAAAACACAAACCATCACCCCAAAACTAAGACCCACAGTTTGTTATGAGACTCGCAGGGTTCAGCTGAAAATGAAACATCCTCAGAGGAGCAGCCAGAAACCTGGTCTTGTGAAGCACATCCAGAGGTGGTATTGGCACGGAAGGAGGCTGTGACCACTGCTGGAATTGACTGAGCGCGCTTCGGTCTATGGTGCAGCAGAAATTGCCCTGGGTTTATCTTGTCCTTCTGTTCCAACAAGTTCTTGGTTCTTTTCTCCCGCCTGTCACCCACGCTGCATGGACAAGTCTGCTCCTCCCTGCCCGCGTGTCAATGGCAACAGTGCAGGGCAGGAACCATCTCTAACTGATTTATTGAACACAGTGAGTATCTTGGGGCATTTGACTAATACAAGCCATAGCAAATAGAAAGCACTCCGCCATCTTCAGCATGCTGTTGATCAGGCCTTAATACCACATTTAATTCAGCCCCGTAAAGATACATTTTGATTCAAACTCATAATGAAACACAGAGCCCACATTTGAGTATTAGTGTAAGGTAATAATGCACATATAAATGTACATAAATACATTTATTACTTTAATATTTTACAGACGTCTGCCTTATGTAAATACACATTGGATGTTCTGTGCAGTTTATGCACAGCAGGTTATTCCATACGCAGCTCCATGCAGCGCCTGCTGGTAACATTCACTGCTTCTACTAACAATTCATGAACAACTATCTGCATATTCTCCTTCGGGCTGCTAACAAGGTCCTCCAGTGCTCATTCTTCCATTATTACCACACAGCCAGTTCCCTTCAGACTTTAAAACAAAAAAGATAATGTGGGAGAAAATAAAAGCCATATGGGACAGCTCTGCTGCTGGCATGGATCATCCTAACTCCACTGCAGTCAGTGGGCCAGATCTTAACATCGTGTAAATGGTCACAGTGCCAGTGAAACCAAAGCTCTTCTCCAGGGTCCGACCTACCAACCCCCTACTGCCCTGCTCAAATTCCCTTTTTTTTCATCTAATACCAAGAACTAGAGTCCATCCAGTCCTCTGGGTTGGCAATTATGGTTATTAGCACGAGACTGCGGTCATCTTGGAACAAAATTCTATCTGCAACTGCTTTTGTAAACACTTCCTTGGAGGTGCAGCTCCTCTCTCCTGCTTTTTAGCTAGACAAGAATTGTCTGTTCTAAGCTGTGTCTGCTCCAACAGCAACAAATAGAGACAGAGATCTACAGCTCTCTTGGACACCTGTGTCAGATGGCTGCTCCCTCCAGGTAAAGAGCTCAATACTCAAATCTCCTTTCCATCGCTTCCTACATGATTGCTACACGTCTCCTAGTTCGTCTTTAAGGCTTTCCACAGGCAGACCTGTTGTCCACTTCTGCTGGAGAACGATTTATATCAGTGACTCCCTATGTATCGGGGTGGTAGACGGTGTCTTAACTTGTCATAGACTGCTGTTTCAGAAAGCTTAATAAACTCGACTGAACAACAGTCTAAAAAAGGAAATAAAATATTTAACAGGCTGGTATTTCTACCCCCTTCTGCTTTCTAAGAAAGACAAAATAAAAAACAAACAAGCAGTGGCCCAAACTGGAGCGCAGGCATAGCTCTCCCCAAGAATGCTTCCCCATTAACTCCGTGTTTGTCTGCATTACCTATGAACCAACGTGGTTTCAATTTAGCTTCTTATTAATCTTGCGCATTTCTTTCAACTGCTATTTTAAAAATAGAAACTTCATGTTGAACAGTTTAATAGCATTAAGTTTCAAAGGCAACAAGCTGCTGTACCGATTTTTTTTCCAAAAACTTTATTGCCAGATGTAAGTACATGTGATTATTGATATTCTTTGTTTTCCCACAGGTTTCTCTTTCCCTTATTAAACAACATATCTGTAGTTAAGCAGCTCCATGAAAGTTTAGTGAGGTCCATGAGAAATCACTAGTCACCAGCCCACAAATTCATCTCGCCTAACTTCAGGCACTTCACTAAACTGCTTAAATTAGGAGTTTACCTCCACTGAACTCCCCCTACAGTCAGTAGAAACGACCACAGGGCCACAAAGACTGCAGGTACTTGCATCCCATCTAAATTTCTGAATTGCTTTCTGGAAGTAACTCTTCTTTCTTCACTGATTACAGAGGGCTCCCAGGCCCACAGAGGCATTAGGTCTCCAACTTAAACAATTGACTAAGAATCTAATGCAAACTGGGATGAATCCAGACTCTGCGTTCCTCAGCAGGATCAGCAAAGAAGCAGAGGACCTACCAGGAGCACGTTTTAGTTTCGAGCCCATGTATATGATGTTAAATAAAGATAATGACTATACTGCAGGTGCAGTAGACTACCTCATCTAAATGACAGTTTCAATGGTCTTTGGGTAAGATCAAAAGCCAAATACAGTCAACAGAAATACAGCTAAAGTTTTGGTGGGTTTTGGTGCATATCAGCTTTGTGTTCAGCTCTGCTCAGCCTTCTCCCTCCGTCCCAGAGAAAACCTAACGATACCATGCCACAGAAGCCACTGGTAACTTAGCCATTGATTTCATAAAGAACAGGATCGAATTCTTTGTGAGTGGAGACAAGTCTGCTAAGGAAAACATGTATTAGCTCACATGGGGAAATAGGGGAATGTGAAAAAAAGTAGTGAATTCCCACCCATCGTTTTTGCAGTCCGGGGAGATGGCAGTGGATAGTGCTGACGCTGGGGAACTAAAGGAAATCTTCACGTGCAGCTGTTAAATACTAACTGGGTGACCAGTGATCACACTAATTATAACATTTTATTAGCAGTTGAAGAGATTCCTTCCCACCCACATCTGATCATTCCCATCTCTTCAAAGAGGCTGCAGCCCCACAAACAGTGGATTCAGCATCCAGCACAGCTTCTTCCACCGGCAGCAGCTCCGCTCCAAGGCTCTGGCCCTTCCCCCATCACCTCCAATAACTCATTCCCACCACCCTGCCAGGCGTTTCCGTTCCTTCCCTTGTGCTAAATGCCAAATCAGCTGTTTATGTAGCTGTGCTCTGAGGGAGCAGAAATTTCCAGTGAGGAGATGGGAGCAATAACCTTGGTTTCTGTCAGTGTTTTCCAACAGTTGCCAGGGGTCCTTACAAGGTAAAACAAACAACCCTAATCTCAAACCGTACAGCCTCCCTCATACACAACACGGACAGGTAAAGGGAGCATTAAAAGACAGAAACTATTCTTTCTAGTGTGTAGGAAAAAAGCACCTAATGGGACTGATCCAAAGCCTGCTAGAAATCGGTAAGTGGACTCCCACTGACTTCAGTGAGCTTTGGATCTGCTCTACAAAGGCAGCCAGCTGCAAAAGCTGCTAGAGTCGAAGGAAAATATGCTATGAAGGAACGGTGGCCTTGTGGTTGAGCTACTGGCGTGGTTTCAAGTGACTTTGATTCAGTCTTCAGCTCTCCCATTCCTGACCCTGTGCAAATCATTTCATTTCTCTGCACACGAGCTTCCCTTTCGTAAGTCTAGGTATGCAACCTAACGAGCTCAAGGGCGGAGAAATTGAGGGACATCTGAGACAGGAGACAAATGCACTTATCAGCACCATCTCAGCGGGTGTAACTCCTCCTCTACCCCTCTATGGGCCCAGTAAGGTCTGTTACCCCCACAAGAGGGTACAAAAGTGAGCATCAAACCAGTATCCTTGTTTACTTCAAGCTCACTGAGCACACCTGGAAGCTATGACTACAGGTTTTATCGACATATCCTTACCTAGCTGGCTGGACGGTGAGATGCGTGGCTAACGCAGCACGGAGCTCAGCACGGGTTAGTCAGATCTCGGTACCACACGGTGGCCTCCAAGTTCCCGTGTCTGTACTAACAGCAATACCCAAGAGACTCCATGTAAAGATAGTCTGAGCTGCAGCCCACAGCAACACAGACATAGCTGTGTGACTCCAGTCCAGCCAAGCAGATGAGCATTTCTCTCTTGAATGTGCCAACGGACCTATAAAAGTCAAGGTAATACAAACGTAATTGCTCTCCTGGACTGGAGGCCTGGGAGAGGTAAGCTATGTTTTCATGGAGATTCAAGGAAGCCTGTCGGTCTTAACGTTATTTACACACTTGCTCAGAATATCCTCCTACCAACAGCTGGTGCTTCTGGCAGCCAAATGCAAACCATCTATTGTAATATTATTCTTCTGTTGTAGGAAACAAACTCGTCCAAGCAGAAGAAATTCTTTAAAAAATAATCCAAGCAAAGGCACAAATTAAGCCCCAGAAATTAAATACTGAAATAATTTTTACGGCATAGAAAGATCAAACTGCAAACAAGCTGCAAAAGCCATTACTAATTTAACATTCCATTATTCCTTTTTTCCAAAGTGTGATTCTTTTCTTCAAGCCAAGCATACTTTGCTGGGACCAAACCTTCACATTAGATTTCCTGTGCTGTGGACTTGATGAGATAAAGCAGTTACTTAGGACCAACAAACCACTTCATTAAAGCAGCCCGTTCGTAAATATTCTCAACAGCAATTAACATCCTCGCGTAAGGAACTCATTTTGTGCTGCATTCCTCACTCGGGCAAGACCTCCCCTCTAACGCCATGACTGCAGGAGAGGGTCTTAATTTTGAAGGAAAGAAAGAAGCCATCCTGGCTCTCGACATTGCCCCTATGTTAGCTATTTTGGTTCTTCTAGGCAGGAGAAAGCAGCCGAAGGTTGGACAGAGCTGCCCCCCCCCTCCAATCTCAACCTGTGTGAAAAATGGACCATCCAGTGGTTTTCCAGCTGTCTCTCAAGGCTCTGGGGAACCAGGAGAACTTACAGCATTTCTTCTCAGCAGAGTGACCAGAATTGCTGGTGCCACCCAGGATCCAGGCAGCTCCAAATGCATTTACCCATCTATGCAGTACCAGCGGTTTATGATAAAGGTATTCTCACTCCTGGTAGGTGGAGGAGACAGAAAGTCTAGTTAAAAAAATTGAAATGGAAAAGGATTTTTTCATGTCCCTTCGCCTTATAGAATCATAGAATCATAGAATCATTAAGGTTGGAAAAGACCCTTAAGATCATCGAGTCCAACCGTTAACCTACCGCTGCCAAGTCCACCACTAAACCACGTCCTCGTGTAAGGGCCCGTCTAGGGAGTGTACCAGTACACTGACGGGTAGTATATTAGCCAGCCCCAATACATCTCTCAAGGCTGTAAAAAATCCCAGAATTACTGTGGTCCCTGATGGACAAAGACCTAAAGCAGAAACTCAAGATGTATTAGAGAAGGTTACTTTGTGTTTTTGTCTGCAGATATTACACAAATATATCCCATTAAGAGGCAGTATAATTCTCTCTGTTTTGACAGGAATACACAGGCACCATTTTGAAATTGTTACATTAAAAGACAATGTGTAACATTCTTCAAAAAAACCTCAGCTTTAGTCCTGCTCTTGTTGAAATGAGCGTTCTTGTCTTGTTTGAGTAACCCAGTGTTACAATGCACTAAAAAATACAATATGCTAGAACAGAAAATGAACAAAGCATCAGGATTCAACAAGTTAATTCAAGCCAGTGTTAGCTTACCAATTAAATTACTTCTGAATACTTTATGGGCCTCTAACGTTATAAACAAATCTATGAATAATCATAAAGGTACAATTCTTTAAGATATTTCCATCTTTGAAAAGACCCTCCATTTCTGTAAGGAAAATCATCTCCTTGCCATTCACAAGCAGCAGCTAAACAAATGTGAGTATATGAACTGATTATAAAAAGCCTACTGAACTGGAGTAACAATAATGCCTCAGTCTTGAAAACATAGAAAGTAAATGCAATTTTACATTAAAGATCTGAAAACAAACTCAAGGCTAATATTTTCAGGGGAAAAAAAAAAACAAACCAACTTTGATCTCTTTTTCTTTCCGGGGGGGAGCCAATATCAACATGAGTGATTTTGTACTATATTCAAGAGTCTTTATGTGGGTTAATAATGTTAAAGTTATTCCACTGCTTTTTCAAACTTTTCTGGAATCAGCTCCTTGGTGAAACAGGGCTCTATTGAAGACTCTTGAATTTGCATAGCATGTGCAAGACATTTAGATTTATATTCCATGTTAGGCTTGTGTGTTTAGAGTTTACCCAGGCATATGCAATTCATTGGCTGTATTGTTATCTTCACAATGAACAAGCACACTCACTTCATTTGCAAGAAATACAGCTTTAAATGTAGAAAATTAAATTTCCATGAGAAAATGTGTTCCATGAACATTTCCATCAATAAAGGCTTAGCTCAAATGTACTGAGGTCGAAATACTTTGATTTGAGCCTACCTGGGTACCGTGTGACTTATGTAGCAAAACCATAAAATCATTTGAAAATGACTATTTTGAAAGCACTCCTGTAAGGACAATTACTCACATCACAGTTCTCTCTCTAAAAGCCTTCGGTTGTCACAATCCTGTTGCGTTCAGCGATGAATTTGCCCCCAGAAACTGGCAGATTCTGCCTTGAAGACTTTACAAATTCAATAGGTAAAGGAATCATCACTATATTGAAAACACAGAGAACAGGGACCTTAGTGATGAAAAACTGAACCCACTGAAATACAGAAACCAGTAGCCGCAGAAATGAGCCACCCGCTCAGTTTCCACTCAGATCGGATCCTGAGCCCTGCGTCAGCGGCGTGGCCCGCCATCGGCCTCCTCGCTAGCTGGGAGAGCAACGCGGTGTGTTACACAAACCATCGCCTGCAGCGGCAACGTACTTCACAACGTCTGTGTGGCAGGGTTTCCCCAGAAATTTTAGTGCTGAACACAAAAAGTCATCTAAAGAAACATGCAGTCAATGGGTTTGGTATCTGTGAGACGCCATAGTTCATTTCACACTTGCCGTCACCACCGAAGTTTGTTGGGGGTGGCTTCCAAAGTGACACCAACACTGGTGTTACCGTATGTGGTTTTCCAGTCTTCAGACTAAGTAGGACTTCTGGGACAGGGACAGGGCAAAGTCGCCAGCACAATCTGAGCACCGTCCCGCGGCAGATGACTAGAAGAGTTTGGCTGTTATGGCTGACAAGGAAAAGCAGAGGGAGCGTAGCTGCTGTCGCCACGTATGTCAGAGGGATGCACAGCAGAACGGAGATCCATGCAAGCCAAGGAACAACTTTGGCGCAAGAACAAAGTGGCATCTACAGCCGTGAATTAATTTGGGCAAAAAATGAGAAGGTGGTGAGTCACTAGAAAAGCATGCCAAGGGGAGCTGCGAGGACAAAGAAATCTGACAGTCAGCGATGGAGGTTTGAAAAGTTTATGGAAGTGATTTTATGGTGCAGAGCCCATGATAGCAGAAGGCTGAATTTATGTCTCAGCAGGTCTCATCTACTCCTTCTGTTCCCAGTTTCCTTCTCAAATCCTGATCCCGCACCATTACATTGAATGAAAGATTTGCCAACAGGATCAGCCCAACTACTGCAGAACACATGTGCTTTCTGCAGGGCAAGAGAAAGGAATTCATGGATCATAAAGGACTGACTACTGTGTGCTTTTCATTTTCATTTCTTTCATTAAGAACTTAATATTTGTTTTCTTACTGTTTCATTAAACCATAAAACTTTCCTTCAGGCCGTTGGCCTTTTCTTCTCAAAGAGGTGGCTAATTTGGCTGTGGAGCTGGTGGTCCAGAGGCAAATAAAATGCATCTCTTAAGAAGATACAGGAGATGTGCATTGCAGCGTGCTTTGTAACTGCTTCTGTCTTTACTGAGGAGTTGTATCCACCAAATCGGATTAGAAGACTGGATCAAAATGGATATATGTGGATATATATTATGGTGGGACATATAATGTGGATTTAAAACAAAGGTAACGCATCTGGTCTGAACCACTGCCATTTTGGATCCAAGTGAAACTGTGCTTGCTCACATGGAGCAGTCGGAGATTTTAATACCATAAGCATTTCAGATGTTCAGCTCCCAGTGAGAAATCAGGAAGCAGCTTTACCTTTAAAACCACAGTCTCTCATCAATATAAATAATAGTATTAAAGACTCAGGGGGGCTACTTGCTCCTTCATTTACTGCAAAATCATTCCAGATCCATTATTTGCGTGTCAGTCACCTGCATCATGCTGAGCAGGTCTTCTGTGAATAAAAGACTTTGTGATTATTTTCTAACTATGCAAAATGAATCAAAAGGGAGGACATGGGAATAGATATGCCTGTTCTGACAGTTTTGGACTACAGGAGGAGAAGGCAGTAGCCCTGCATCCAAGGGGGCTGCCACCATGCCATGTATCTGTTTATTTTTCAATATATATACTTTATATTATTATATTTAATCTAAAATAGTTCACTGACTTCAGCTCTTAGATGCATCTCAGACAGAGGTCTATAAAAAGTTTGAGGTTTTTTTATTCTTAAAGAACGAAGCCAATAACCTTTAGCCTAAGTATCCCCCAGCCCAACTCACTCCCCTCCACATTTGAGGAAAGCGGCTACCCCAACATTATCTGCAGGTGACATCATTACACAGGTTACAAAAATAAACAATGAAATCCTACAGTTGTACTGTAATGAGCCCAAATGCCTGGTTTGCCTTGGCTTAGAGACAGAGGTCACCAGCAAAGTGTAATTACGGACACCTAATAAAGAATATACAAAATATCACCATTGCTCCCACATCACCAAATCTGTGAGTATCCCAGCTATGACTAACAGCTTCCTATAAATTTGATGTCATAGCACTGAAGCATGTACTAATCTCTTTGGTCTTCGAATAGGAAGCGTATGCCAATCCTAAAATATAGCCTATTTTCCTCCAGATCATTAATGAAGAAATGATACGCATCTAGGCACCCTGACATGTGGCTCACTGCTATCAATCCAAAAGGAGACACTGTCATGCAAAAATTATATTTTTCCACTAGACCTGTTATTTTTTGTGATCTGTGCTGCCCTAAACTTTTGTAAATACGGTTTCAGTAACTATATCATGAATACGCCAAAGACTTTTTTCCATAATGAAATGGATTGGAGATGCAGAGAGGAAAAGAACTGTAAACAGCAAAGAAGCGAGAGAAATTATACAATGGGACTCAGAAGGCTGAGAAATATTGGAAAACAATAACTAGAAAGAATACAAGAAATGCATCTAAAATAAAATAACTAGTAATACAGAGAGTTGATGGATACAGGAAATTGCAGGAAAATCCTATCCCTAAAGCATCAGTGAGAACTTTCCACTCAATTCATTTGAGTTGGGATTCCTCCCTTAGAAAGCAACAATTAACATTAACTTAATGTTAATAAGAAATAAATAAGAAAACGCGGCACAGCAACCTAAACTGCTGATGAACCAAAAGGAATTGCCATAAAGGGGGGGTTCATTGCTGTAGTCCCACAAGCAGCATTGCCTGGAGCCCCGACAGTAGGAACATATCTGGGACAAAGCTGCTGTCGGTGTAGGGGATCCCAGTGAAGACACCTTGACCCGATTTCAAACGCACAAAGCACGAGCCTTAACACCCCGTGCAGCAGAAGGCACTGCTGAAAAAAAGCTTGCGTACAAGCAGCACCATACTAGTTTAGCCCAGCGATGTGAGATTCAGGGACAGATGATAACTGTTAACATCAGGTTATATCTATACAAGTAAATTAAGTGTGCCTGGGAACATTCCTGGGCACGGAGGCCAGCTGGCACAGAACGGCCTGAGCCTCTGCCAGTAAACACCCTTAACCTTCAAAACAGGGAGGCTGCATGCAACAGCCGACTGGGGACGGTCCCAGGAACACGCTTGCTGCCAAACCATACTCGAAAACTACCCGGGGCAGCGCTGGTTGGCGCATGCCAAAGCCTCGCCAGGGACTGTTCTAACAGTTTACCAGGGCAGGCAGTCACGCTCCCGGCCCAGGAACATTCCTGTGCGTTGTTTAATTTATTAGCAGAGATACAGCTAGCTCCCCTCCTTCCCCCTCCTCGCCTAGGTGAAGCATTTCTCTTGCGTAGAACACATTTTAGGAGCCTTTCTCACTGATCCACCCCTTCTCCCATCCCAAACCATCTCCCCTCCTGTTCACACATGCAAAATGTACATGGGAAAGGCTGGTTAAAGCAACGGGAATGGTCCGACTTGAACTGCTGGTGGCTTGCCGGCTCTCTGGTTCACAGAGCGCTGAAGGGTACGCCCACATCACGAGCAAGGAACGGTTACGCAGAAGGTCAAGAGCACGGCACGTTTCCAAACCTTTCCACACAGGGACCTCACTGCACAAAGGCGTCCAGCAATACCTCATGATTTTTTAAGTCATTTAAGTACTACTGATACCAAAAGCACTCTAAAGCACAGCCTACTTCATGCTCTTGGAGCTACAGATGGGCTGGTCCCTCAGCCTCACTACCTGAACGGTTCTTCAAAAGACAAAGAAACGGTCCGTGAAGCACATCTTGAGACTGCTGGCTGCACACAGAATGCCTGTTTTTCTAATGGCCATTACCTTGACGCTCAAAACCAGTGACGCTCAAATCCTTTTGCTTGAAAATATATTTTGATTAATAAAAAGAAAAATAATCCATTCCTTTCTCTGATTCACTAGAAAAGATAGTAATATTGGTTTACACAGAAGAGGGCAAGAACTTAAATGGGAATCTTATACAAACGTGTGTGTGCACATGTGTGTTTATCCAAAACCCTCATCAGTTTAAATTGTATTTTCTGTTAAGAAGATCGTTTGCCTTCTAATAAATCCTAATTAGATCATAAGTTCCAAGCCTAGTGAGAATAAATGTGTATTGACAAGTATATTGAGTGCTGGGAATTCACAAGACTCCTACTTACAGTTTGGGATATGTTGATACATGTTGCATGTGTAGGTTAACAATACACGTAGTGCCTAACCTTTCGCGGCTTTGCTGCAACATACGGCGGCTTGCTAGAATTCATTACCAGGAAGTTTTTGGAAATGGGAGAAGAACCCAAGCTGACATGTGCCAGTGACTCACGGATGAAAACTACCCGTTTCAGAGTTGTTCTTGGTGCCTTGAATTTAAAGGAGCCCTCTCCCTTGCCGAAACTCTTTGGACATCTTTTTGTTAGGGATTCCTGTCCACTCTCCGTCATACAGATGGCCAGCTCGTTTTGCACAGGCTCCCCATGTTGCTGCACTGAAGTTTGGTAAAATCCCTGATGTAAAAACAGAATAATCTGAGCT
Organism: Nipponia nippon; assembly: GCF_047370975.1. Classification (NCBI taxonomy): domain Eukaryota; kingdom Metazoa; phylum Chordata; class Aves; order Pelecaniformes; family Threskiornithidae; genus Nipponia; species Nipponia nippon. The sequence goes on along the minus strand of NW_028262358.1, from coordinate 4,873,910 downwards.
ACCTAGACTCCAGAGATGACTCTGACGTAGATCTGAGACACGTGTTAGCTGGACATTCACCTATTTGTGAAAGACTTGCTAAAATTACCCTAGTACTTGGCACTGGTGAGGCCGCACCTCAAATACTGCGTTCAGTTTTGGGCCCCTCACTACAGGAAGGACATCGAGGTGCTGGAGTGTGTCCAGAGAAGGGCAAAGAAGCTGGTGAAGGGTCTGGCGCACAAGGCTGGTGAGGAGCGGCTGAGGGAGCTGGGGTTGTTTAGCCTGGAGAAAAGGAGGCTGAGGGGAGACCTTATCACTCTCTACAACTGCCTGAAAGGAGGCTGTAGCGAGGCGGGGGTCAGGCTCTTCTCCCTAGTAACAAGCGATAGGACAAGAAGTGGCCTCAGGTTGTGCCAGGGTAGGTTTAGATTGGATATTAGGAAAAATTTCTTCACCAAAAGAGCTGTCAGGCACCGGAACAAGCTGCCGAGGGCAGGGGTGGAGTCCCCATCCCTGGAGGTATTTAAAAAAGACCTGTAAGCGTGGTGCTTAGGGACATGGTTTAGTGGTGGAATTGACAGTGCTGGGTTAACGGTTGGACTTGATGATCTTAAAGGTCTTTTCCAACCTAAACGATTCTATGATTCTATAGCTCTCTGCAAGGGTTGCAGGCTCACAGTACGGGTGCCCTCCCTAAAGCCGTGCTGCCCTCTTGAGGAGAGATGAACCTACCAGCCCAAAATGGTGCAGAGACCTGGGATCAAGGCAAGGGTTTGATGTGCTGTCCTGTGTGAGACAGTGCCCTGTGCCCTCCAAAGAAAAAATCTCCCCAGGCCGCCTCCCTGATAGCAGCTGAGATTCACCTTGCCCTGCAGGAACGTACCTGTTTATACCACTGCAAGCCCAGGGGCAGGTGCTACCACTGCGGTTTGGTAACCTGAGAACCACCACGTATGTGCCGGTGTGAAATATCGTGCATGGTGCAAGAGAGGGGAAGGGTGAATCCAGTGTTTCTGAGTCATTCGGGTCTGTATCCTGATTTAACAAGCAGAATTGGGAAATTCTTGGGTTTTTCCTTCTTGCTTTCTAATTTTGTGAAGGTTTCTCAGAGTTGAATGACAGGCGACGTTGACTTAGAGTACACACGAAAGCAGATCGTATTTTACAAAGAACTCTAGGCATTAGGAAACACTGCAGCCTGAGAGCCATCCTTAAGACCAGCCTAAGGTTACATTTACATCAGCAGATACTGTGGAGCAATACAAGAAGATCTAGGAAAAAAAACAGTGTTGAGATCTACCCTATCGCTAAACCTAACTGACGAACTGAATGCCTGTCGGCATTTAGCGTATGTTATGTGCATATGTTCTGGCTTAGCCTCATCCAAAAGCGGTCCAGGACCACTCTGTGATGTTAACTGAAGTGTGGTAGTAGAAAGATTCACTTCAAAAGCTCAAGCACAATGCAAACTGAAGCACGGATGCAGATTCCCTCTTGGCACCTGTACAGAAGGCCCCTGGCAGAGCTTGTGGACAAGCTCCACTTGTCCAGCCAGGCATGCTGAACAGATTACCTACACGGCACCTGCACGGCCAAAAAGCAGAGGGGAGTTTCTAGACTCAAGATCCTTGGCCGCAGCCCTGGCGATGCAGCGGTCGCCTCCCTCGCTCCCTGGTGCCTGCACAGAAGGAAGAGGGCGAGCAGGCCCAGGTGGGAGCTGAACGGGCCGGCATTTCCCATCGGTCTGGCTGATCAGCATGCCTGCAACTGCAGAGGAGACACAGCTTGTGTGACAATCGCCTGCGACCCACAGACAAGCAAGGGGATGCGGGGGGAGCTCAGAGAGAAGCTGGCAGAGCAGCGAAGGTAACACGACCATTAACAGTCAGCCTGGTGCATAAAAATAAGCCAAGAAAGCAGGCTGCAGGTACATTTGAACATGCCAGGCTCTAAACGGTGGCAATTCCCAGGTAGGTCAGACACCGCTGTCTCAGGGCAACAATGTCCATCAGAGGAGCAGGGCAGACACCTGTGGGCAGTAATAACTTCAGCTGCCTAATTTTAACTATGATACGTCAGTCAGAACCTATAGACTCCCAAGTCATGCAGATGCTTTTAAAATACTTTACCTCCAGTGCCTACGCCAGCACAGTGTGCAAAGGACTCCTACCCTCTAGGAAAACAGAGCTTGCCGCAGCAGAACGGCCCCTGGGCTTTGGTAACGTTGTACCTTGTTTCCACGTCTGTCCCGAATTGGACACTTTGGGGTTAAAATATTACCAGGACACAACTTGGGGTCAAACTGCGAGCCTTGCGTTTCCTCTGCTATGCAGTTACTTTCACAGTGGTCCCACAGACGACTTCTGTACTACCCAGGAGAATAACTCAGTCATCGTCAACAAAGGTTGATGGTTGATACCCCTGAGGGAGACCAGTCTCTCAGACGTAGGTCTGTGTAACAGTCTCTTTGAACTTTTAAGTCATTCATACAAGAAAGCAAGTCTGACAAAAGCTGCGGAGTCTTCTGAACACCTCTTCAGACAGCAAAACTGAAAGACAGACTTCCTTTCCTGTGTCATTACACATACGCACACACCCTGCCCCAGAATCCGAGTTTAAATCGAGTTCTTTGACACACATCAGAAACCTTCAGTGTAGAATTTCTGAGAGACACCAAAATCCTTACAGACAGACCTAACACAGACAACCATCTTCAAATTGTTTAATTGCTTTCATCAATGGAAAGTATCTTTTGATTCAAGAACAAATGCTTAGCAAGAACTTGGTGAAAATAGACATCACCTTAGGGCTGAAAAGCAGAGCAACATCTATAATTTTTTTCCTTTACAGATAAACAGAACTGCTTTTTAAGTAGCTCCTGAGAAGGACATCTAAGCATTACTCCTGTGAATAAAGCAGACAGTTCACATGACGACCAGTTCCTGCCTGCATGCAAAAGCCGCACGCCAGCAAATCTAATTGAAAATAATCTGTGATCTACACTTAGCATTCTTCAGGAAAGTGCTTTTATCCCATCTTTTCCCATCTCTTCTCCTCCCCTCCAATCTTAAATGAATCACATATTGAATCACCGCAGCCTGGCTGTATTTGATCATGATTTATAGGGCACTGTCTGCCTTACTCAGTATGCAGTCTTTGCAGGGAGGAGGTATTTTGGACAGAGAAGAACAGGCTGTCAGCACTCAATAAATTATTAGTAACAGCCACTTCCTGAAGTAAAGACCGATATAAGATCAGCCTTCTAAGTGGACAGGTGCACAGAGGTGTCTTACATCAACAGCTTGCCCGGCACATAATCCAAATTCTTCGTAACTACATTAAAATGTGGCACTGAGAAGAGAAAGGTTTTACTGACAGTTGTTAATAAATAAACGGAGAAGCTCTAGGCACTGCAGAGCCCGTTCAGGGGCCAGACCCCACTGCGCCGGGTTGTACTGCACTACTGTAGGTGGCATAGATCAGTGTCTCCAGTTTCCTGGAGGTGATTACACAAGGCAGCCTTTTAAGATAAATCTTCTGCCCTCGCTCGACAGAGGCGTGCAATATTACGAGGACTGAAACTTCCAAATCTGCAAACTCAACATAAAGCTGCATGCAAGAAACATGAATGTAATTTTTTATCATCTCTTCTCAGTCATCAGCATTCCCCTGCCTATTGTTTCCCTGCTTTCAACCTTCAGTTATCTCCATCACAAACAAGTCTATGAGCAGCAGCATGCACAGACTTCATCGTACGCTAACACACTGATACTTGCACGTACTGATCTGTAAGAGTCACGCTTAAATTGGTCGTGCACCATAAGAAAGAAGTCGTCGTAGGAAACTGTCCCCAGATAGGACCAGATAAGGATTATTTAGCTGTATCTTACCAAAATGAAGGGTAGTTAATCTGTTTTGTTTGTTCACATTCTAGTACGGAGTGAAGCGGCGCCAGTAGATCGAATACTCGGGGATAAGAAGCAACATCTGACCAACTACCTGACAGCTGTGCACCAACTGTAAAGCTCCGAAGAGTTTTTGCATTTTTTTCAATATACTGAACAAGGAACATCATTAGGAGAAGGGAAACAACAGCTCTGTTTTCTCTCCCTCACCACAGCTTTCCTATGCCCAAGCTGCTGTTTGAGTGATACAGAAGCAGCACAGCCCGGTGCTTCCAGGCACGAGAGAAGGCTAGTTTTTCACCTCTCTCCAAAAGGTACAATTCATTCCTGATGCATCCTGAATAGCCTCAAGGCCATTACACCAGAGATTAATTTGGCTGACTCTTACAAAGCCTCTGCACTGCGGTTTTTGTGTGCTCAACACCACCAGAGGGCTCAGCGCTGCACAATATACAAAAAATAAAGGTCCTGACCTGAAAAACCCTACACCGAGAAACAGTGATTTTTTGGCAAACCCTCTGATTACATCTTTACAAGTTATTGTTCTTTTTAAAATATGCTCAATTTTCAAGAGAAGTTACTGGTTTCATGGCAGAATCACCTGGGAAAAATTATTCCCTATTGCTACTTAGAAGGTCAAAGCAGACTATCAAACGGCCTTAAACTATCTATAAAGTAAAAAGTACATGTAGCATGCTTCTAAGAAATACACTTTCCATCAGAACACAATGACTGAGAGCTGGTAACTCTTGCAAATCACTGATAAAACTACAGTCTGTCTACTTCTACTGTATACGGTCAATGTATACAGACTAAGATCTTCCTCCCTGGAGCTATACAGCTGGCCACTACTTACCTGTACTAAACGTCTCCAATTCCATCTAGCCCATTGCATCTCTGATTTCTGATAAACCTTTCTTATAAGTGAATTTTTCATCCTGACTTCTGAGTATTGTGTGATGTATCTGACACTAACAAGACAAAAGTTGGCCCCTTGGGGTCTTGTCAAGAAGCTAATGTAAGACAAAATGCTTGTAAGCTTTGATTGAAATACTTCCTCTCTCCCAGCACCAGCTAATGATTCAGAACCATTTTGTTAAGTGTATATTTCGCTACCTTGAAACAGATATTGTGTCAAGTAGGATTTATAGGTGATTTAACTCGATCATGCCTTCAAAGCTGCTTCAGCAAGCAACAAACACTGTTATAAAGAGCAGGGAATATTCGGAGCCTGAGCCAGGGTTAAAGAGAGCATCTCTGATCACCAAAATGATGAAAAGTGGTCAAGAATAGAAATCACTGCAACTACTTGTCCTAAGCTATTGTCTTTCATATCGGAACTGCCAGAACATGTAGGATTCAGGGATGGAAATGACAGCTTACTGTTCTGGTTCATCATCGGAGAGAGGAAGTGTTTGAATCAAAGCTTTTAAATGTTTTTGGTTTACAACAGCATTTTCATGAAAGGACGGTGGGGGAGTGGAGGAATTGCCCACTGTACAGGACAGCAGGCTAAGGCTAAAAAAAACTGAATTCCATGCTTGGCTGTGCCAAGAACTGCTTTGTGACAGCGGGTAAATCCCTTTACTCCTGTTTTCATTTGTTTTCCTTTCCCACTGTACATCTGCCTTGTCTATTGGGAAAGAGAGATTTATGAGTGTCTTAGGGATTTCGTGGAGCAAGCACTTCTCTCAAATCTTCTAATGAAGATGAAAACCCCACCCTTTGGCTCAAAGCCTGTTGTTGCAGAGACTTGTACAGCACCTGGTACGGACCTTGGTGGGGACTGCAGGGGCAGATCATAAAAGTAAAAATAATGACCGTGACACTATCATCATCATCATCTATAGACAAGCATTTACAGGAAAACAGAGTACCATGAGTGTCCACTCCAAGACAATGTGGAGGCTGAAGCAGATTTCAGCATAAGAACAGTGTAACAAGTCCCAGTGAAAGTCCATCTAACCCCTGATTCTGCCTCTGACCGCTAGCAGATACCTAGAGAACAATAAAATAGCCAGGGTGCACATGCAGTGATATTTATCCAGAATACTCTCCCAACATCTGTGGCTTCGCGATTTGTGAATTTCCTGAGCCACAGATGGTGCCTTTGCATTAAAGAGCCTTGGTGGATTTTTATGCTTGAATTTTCCAGTCTCTTGAGGCAAGTTAACACGACTTCTTCTAAAGAAAGCACTCAAATATAACCTAGTGAGGTAATCTATTGCAGTACAATCCAGGGGCCAGAACAACAGCTGACATTTTCTGATCATCAAGTATTCAAGGTGATGTTTCAACATCTTTGCATGAAACGTGAGTAAATGAATCAGCTTCTGAAAGCTGAAGGCACTTAACTCCTTTAGAAAGCACTCAGAAGTTCATAGGTATCACAGTCCACCAGTATCAGCCATTTGCGTTCACTGGAACAGTTCTGTTGCCAACATGATTTCTCTGAAGCCAGTCTGGCGCTTGGCTCAGCTGAATAAAAAGGAAAACAAAAGCCCTCTCCTTTCTTGGCATGATGATGCATTTATTCTCGTGGAATTTTAGGCAGATACTCTCCTTAAACAATGGCAGTCACAAGCACTAAGAGCTGTAAGAGGCGCGCACATCACCTCAGAGTCCCTCTTTTTATACTCTCATTCTTTTCTGTATTGCACAGACACGCTGCGAGAGATCATCTACTCCGTCCGAAACAGCTAACAATATTCATAGGCGTGGCAATTTCTCCTGAATTTTAACAGGATTTCCCATGTCACGTGGGAAGTTTATGACAGAAAGGGAATTTAAACTTTAAACACCAGTAGAAAAACCTCAAATCATCAAACTTAAACTAATACCATGCCGGAGCCAACATCCACATTAGATTCAAAGGGTGCAGACCATGCAGTGTCATGCCTGGTTAGATCTTTTAACACCCCTGCGCTAGTGCCCCTTTGCCATGCTTCTGTCCCCTATTTAAACAGGCACGCTTCCAGTAGCAGATTTCTTTCTCTAAAAGATATACGTATACGTAGTAAGGCCAACAACTCGTGTGGTCTACACCATGCTCAGTAAGACACTGTATTTACCTCTTTGGCATTCCTGGAGAATGAAGACAACACTCTATCAGCATTCATCCTCCTAATCATAAGCCAAGATGAAATGTTAAGCCCTGAAGTAATAAATTTCATCCAAACTGAGAGGCATCCAATTTAATGTATTCTGCATTAACATAACAGTCATCTAGGAGATAAAGGACAGAGCGATCATCGCCAAAAAGAGACGAGGAAACGTTAGCTGTGGTGTGGAGACTCTGGAAGGCACCAGCAGGAGTAACATGACCACAGACTTGTCTACATGGGGGCAGCTGGAGGAAAGTCATTTGAAGTATAATTTGAACATAAGAAGCGTTTTTTAAACCGTATTAAATCCTTGTGAGAATAGACTGGTTCTGAGTTTGTGACCTCAAATGGATTTTTCTTCTTTCATTTCCAAACTTAAGCTGAATTCAATTAGTGTCCCTTTTATTTCTGAAATAGATTGTTCACCAATGGTTTAAAGCAGACTACCTACCTCATTTTGGATTCATACTTACAACTAATACAAAGAAATCTTTCTGCATTCTTATGTACAGAGACAAACTTTCAGTTTCCAAACTTACTACAGTGTATTTCTGTTATTAATAATTACTGTCCCACAAAGTCACAGCTGAGCTCAAGAACTCATTGTGCCAGGACTTTATTTATAAACACATAGTAAGACTCATAGGCCAGATTAAGGGCCAGAAGAGATGACTTAGATCATTTAGTCCTAACCTTTTCTTTAACACAGTTTTTCTACATGGATTCCGCTAGCTTATATCTGGCTTGAGTATATTAAAAAAATAATAATAATAATTCATTCTTGAAGAAGAAACCATTTCACATGGAGAATCCACTCCTCCTCTTGACAGTTTGCTATACCTCCCTCTAGCTAACACTACATTTTAACAATATTCTACTTCTCATTTGAATTTGCTGAGGTCAGTTCTAAATCCCAGTGGTTCCCTGTTATGCTTTCTTAGAAATTAAAGCACTTTCAACACTGGTATTTTCTGCTTAAGAAGTCTCTATGCTGAGCAGCTTTAACTATTTCCACCACCACCCCCCCGTAATTTATTTTAGGTTCTCATCAAAACATAAAACACAGCGGGGCCTGTGCTGTAAATAGAAACAGTCCACCCTCACCTAATATTCATCACTGAATTTAACGGCTATCACTGATTTACATCATGTGGAACTCTGGTCTATATAAACATACGTGTCTAGAGACGGACGGGGTCTGATACACTGCATTTCTTTCTATAAACTAAAGCTACTGCTACCAGGAAAAGAGGGTTACAGGCTTAGGTAAGCGTGTGTGTAAATAAATATATATATATATATGTATGTGCATGTCATTTAAATGAAGATCTAGTAAACTGGGATATTGTCACATATATTAATTCATACTGCTTACTAGCGGCCATGGCATGATCCAGTCTGGATCCCGCTGCAATTAATAGGAGATCTATCATTCGCTGCAGATGTTTGATTAGAAATCTCTTCTCCGTACTCCTCCTCCTGCAGTCTTTAGGATTGCATTCACCAGCGTGGAAGCTCTCAGACATATTGTGAACATCAGCCATTGGTAACTGAGCCCGAACTAACTGGGAAGCGGGTGTCTCAGACACACACAGAGACCTTGGGGAGGCACGCTGCCTCATGTGGGACACCTACAAGATGAATTTGGTACGAAACCTTTCTCCCCCAGGTCAGAAGTGAGAAGGAGAATCACAGCAGATCGTCGAGCTGTTTCTCCTCTTGCCTACACCCACAAATATAAATGAAATAAATCCCACACAGATCAACTCAAACGCAGTTGTCACCGAATTGTGAAAAACACATAGTTGCCAAGAGTATCAGGGCTGATGGTACTGCCCCTAGGACCGAGAAGGCCCTCAGCATCAGCTCATGGCATTCTCACAGCTGGCAGAACGAGCATTCAGACAGCAAAACTGCAAGATACTCAACTCGAAACGTCTCCTGAACCTTAGGATTCATAGAAGGTCATTAATAGAAATGGTGGCATAGTACACCCCCAGATCAAGCCGAGATGTTTAAAAAGCTGCTCACAGAGTGAGCGGGGAATTTTGGTTGGCAGGATTCCCAGAACAAGCTGAGGGCAGGCACAGAAAGGCTGCACAAGGCCAAAGCAGCACTGAGCTCGACCCGAAGGTCTCCCTTTTGTGCTCAGCATCATCACAGATTCCTGCCCATGCTGCAATAATCAGAGGGTGTTTAGCTCTTGACCTTAGCTTGAGGGCCCTGGAACCGGACTCCATCCTCCTGACCCGGGTGAGGGCAACCACGCGTTATATTCCACTTCTCTCTCGTGCGTGTGGACACAAATATTTGCAGACCTTGATACAGTATTCCAGATATGCGCTATCTCCAGTGGAGAAGTAGAGAGGTATAAAATGCCACCAGATGTTAAATTGCAAGGCTCGCTACCAGGCTTCTGCCTCCTGAAATGAGTTCTGCTGCAAGGGGCTGGAAAAGGTTGCACAGTGAACAAAACATGAGTTTTTCAGAAAAACTCTACGCTCGCTGCGGGCCCTGTCCTGGCGCAAGCCTCACCGCCCGGCTCTGTCCCCTAGCCATCACCAGCAGGCAGCTCCGCGTGAAGAGCTGGGTACAGTGGGCACTTTCACCCAAATTTCCTCGTTTATGAAGTGTTCCTTGCCCTGTTGTGGTTTTAGTTGCTATGGCGATTGATTTGTGTTTAATGAGCTCATGTTATTGGTTGAGATGTTTCTGGGGTGAGTCATGCAGGTTTCATTTGGTAAAATTCAGATGGAGATATTGCCATCTAGATCAGCACCAGATTAGCCGAGAACTCCAGCTTCAACTCACCTATTTTAACATTCCCAGGTGAAGTCAACTTTATGATGAGGAAGATAATTGTCTGCAAAGTAAATATTCAGTTAACAATGTACCTATTGTACTGCTGATTGTGATGGCATGGCAGCAGCAGCCAGTTTTAATTTAACATGACTTAACTGTCAAGCGATTCCAATGATAGTACAGGAGCTTGTTAAATGAAAATAACGCCATTCACATTTGCGTGTACATGTGCAAGGGAAAAAAACAAAACAAAACAAAACAAAACCAAACAAAAAACAACCAGCTGCTCCTGGGCTGACAGCAACTGGAACGATGTCTTGTTTGAATCGGTGACATTTAATTGCACCAGTTGAGCTCCTATACCATGAAAATGCAAAGACTCTACTAAGCACAACCCAACGGTTCTGGTCCAGAGGACAGAACATCTGACTGGGAAACCAAGATACCTATTTCTGAGTCCAAACTTTATCACTCTTCTGGCAAATTACTTCCCTCCTTTGGGCTTCAGTCTGTCCATCTCTTGGAAGGGGATAACAATACTGAACTGCTTTGCGTAGTGCTTTGAAAACTGGTCATGAAGGGAAATACACGAGCTACATTTTGTTATGTTTTTGTTTAGAGCTTTTCATTACTTCAGATTTACTTTCAGTGTCTGGGCCAGATTAGCTTGTCCTATTTCTATGGGTTAGGTATTGTTTTAAGTAAACAAATAGCTCAAACTGCAGGGGGAGCAGAACATAGTTCCGTGTTAAAATGTCATTACATTAAGCAGATGCTTGATTGACCAAGGTTGCCGATTTCCATAGGGAACAAACCACGTAAATCACATACTTAAAGGACACCTGTCACTAAGGGCAGTTAGTCCTCTCTAGCAAGGCCCGTCTGTCCATTTGGTGACCCCATCATATTACCTTATACTACAGCCTGCAACAGGCTTTCTTAAAATCCACTTTCTGACTGAGTTTTGGATGTTACAGTTTCTGTCCTGAAGAGCTGACAGTCTGAACAAAGAGGAGGAAGAGTAAAAGAAGCGACATTTATTGCAGTTAGACGGATGATGAAAAGTATGCCCAGGGAGCTCGAAGCATCCCTGCAGAGCGCCCTGTTATCTGCTGTGGTCAAACTTCTACTAGATCTCACCAGAGACGCAGCAAACTTAAAAATAAAATAAAATCTAAAAGCAGCATTTCATTAGTTACCTAAATAAGAAAACATCCTAGCTGGCTTGGCCGAGGCCCTCGGAGGAAGCTCGTGGCAGAGCAAGGGCTTAAACCCAGATCCCCTGGGTATCTCTGTCGCTGGCCAGCCTTCCTCCCAGAGTTGCGAGCCACAACTCTTAAGAGCATAGCAGATACTCTCGTGATTGCTGAAGCAGCTTATTTCTAGCTACATTTTTCAGTACTATTTTTTTTTTAATCACATTGTGAGACGAATCCTAGATTAGCGCCAAAGAGCTTCTAATTACATAGTAACAGTAGCAATTGCATAACCCTCTTCCAGCTCCCTGCAACAGCTCAGCTCCACGTTCGCCAATGGAATGTCACATTTTTCCATGCTTGAAGTATCTCTTTTCACTAACGCTGCAGCCAATTGCTTCTAATATTGCAGAAAAGAACGAAAAATGCTGGGATTAAACCTCTACAAACCCTAATAGCGTGTTTACAATAGTCTTCAGGTTCATTCTTAACCACTAGGTCTATGACCTTCTAGTAAATTATACTATACTGGAAGGTTTTAGCTGCTGTTCCAGCTCCACTGTAAACATGTAAACTTGAGCCATCTGTGCTTTTTTAATATTTCCTGTAAAGCCTATCACTACACCAATCTGCTGTTTCAATTGGCGGCACAAGAAGTCATTGTGTGCTAATTTTTCCCAAGGGCACTTGATGCACTTTATTAAATAGGGTTTTTTTCTTCCTCATTAAGGCCTTTCCACAACAATAAAACTATATTTTGGATACCCAGGCCAGCAGGCATTGTGCCGTTTTGTATGAAAAAAACGATCCCAGCCATGCTATGCTTTTACCAAAGAACCGTACGGAGGGAAAGAAAGTTTTTAAAGACGTTGCAACCTTTTCTTTCAGGGCACCTGCAGGGAAAGCGTCTCGAAGGCAATACAGCAGATGCTGGGAAGAATTTGGCTGAACATCCCAGAAACAAAGGATCAGATTCTTTCAGAGGCATCGAAATTTTGCTGGGTCGTACACTTCTCCCACACCTCAAATTGCTGTTGATTGCTGGAGTTTGGATTGTGCAAGGGGGAACTAAAATGCCAAACTGGATCAGACCCATGGTTCATCCAGTTCAGTATCCTGTTTCTGGGAGTCACGGACCAGATGTTTCAGAGGGAAGTACGAGAAACCCTACTGCGGAAGCACCAAGGTTTCAGGCCTTTATAAGGGTCTTATTTTATTATGTCCACTACTAGACTGCCCCGACCTTTAATGAGCCTAATTTCTCCTCCTCTTCTCCTCCTGTCCATTGTCATACAACCTGTTAAAATACTGCTCTCATCGCAGAAGCTGTTTCAAAAGACCAAGGCAGGCATTGAGTATGGAGGAAAAAAGTGGGATTTTTTGGTAGTTTTAAACTACATTTAAAGAACAGAGCATCGGAATAAGCGACTCTCAAAAACCAGTACGGGATAAATGGGAAGTACACATAGGACAGTCTTTGTCAAAGATTTCATATTAATTCACGTAAAAATCTTTGCCTGCATTTAAAATATGCAGAGTATATCTTTTCATTTACTTTTCAGTAATTTGACAAATAATCATGGTAAAACAGTTCACTAATAAATGTGGGGGAGTTTTGGCCGGGTTAGTTTAAGCAGATTCCTAGAGTTTAAGGTCAGAAAGGACAATTGTGATCCTGGAGTTTGACCAGCTGCCTCACACAAAAGAACTGTTTATCATTTTTCCCCAAAAGCCATCTTTATTTTTCCTTAAAAAATATTACTGACCCACACGACACACTCACTGTCGGTGACTTTAACACACCTCTGCCCAAAAAGCTATGCCAGAGGAGGAGGTTGAAGCAGGTGTCCAAATACTAAGCACTAGTCAACTGCCCGTAAATTTAATCTCACACGCTGATCGGCAAATGCTGGGCAAAACAATTGAACCAAGTCCGCGCACTTTGAAGCTGCTGCTACAAAAATCGCAGCTGAAAAGGGAGGGAGGGAGCTTCCCAGCAACAAAAAAGCGCCCGAGCCTTGCAGCTGAAGCGTGTGTGTCGCAGAACACCTCGTGGATGCACAGGGTGGGTTTTGGGAGGGGGGAGGCTTAAAGCTTTGAATTTGTCATTTCTTTCTCAACCGGCTTTTAGTTCTGATCCTGAGCGAGAAGAAAGGGGTCCTTGTTTGATAAGAAGGGATGATAACCTGCACCCAAGCCAATAAAAGGGATTAACCCGAGACTGAAGGCTCAATACTGGGTTCTTGCCGATGCATGGTTCAATTAGACTAAAAGCTGTCCTACAGCATTAAGGCAAGTTACCTTCATTTTCAGCTTCAGTGAAACAGACCCCAGATGACAGGATAGGCAAACAAGGACTTTTTCACTTTTCACAATTGCTTTCATCCTGCATTGCCAATATTATTAGACCTTAAAGAAACTGGAAAATCAGAGGAGTGTTCAAAGTAGGTGGTCTCTGCGTATTCATTGCATCCGGGCACATAAGGCTGGATAACGCATTTTGTAAGCGCAGCAATGTGGCTTGCAGTTCATTTCTTCAGTTCATTTTCATTTTCACCTAATAAAATCAATTTTCAACCCAAAGTGATGGCCTACAGATATTACTTTAGAAGTCCAGGATGTAAACACTTCAGACAGTCATGCACCTCCAGCAACACCGAGCTCCCCAAAGAAGGGAGCCTGTTCCTCCAAGGCAGCCTGCTTTTATCCGGTGCACCTGGGTAAATCATGAAGAGGAGCATCTGGCTCTTTTCAGCAGCAGGGGTCAAAATACTTTAAAAAAAAAAAAAAATCAGGATCATGACTCACTTTTCACACACATGGAAACGGAGGCAGAGAGACATGGCTCAGCTAAGGTCAGCCCTGGCTGGATGGCAGAGCTGGGAACAGCCAGGCACAGGTCCAAAGCACCGCTCTGTGCTCTCTCATCCAGCTACCCAGGTCTGAACGCAGCAAGCGAGACTAATCAGCTGATTTACATCTCAGACTTTCATTTTTGTTTTAACCGCGGTGTAAACAGAACGAACAAACATCGGTCTGAAGCACCGGAAGCCTGTTTATGGGCAATATGAACAACTCTCTTGCTATTTCCCTGATAAATAAAGCTCGGAGACGATTCCTGGAACTATAATCTCTCCATAGATGCTGCCTAAGAGTGCCTGTTGACGTAGTGCAAAACTCAAAAAACAAAATGGTAACCTTTCTCCTACATTTCCATTAGCTACTGGGTTGTTTTCTTTTTTAATCATTTCTTCCCTCTTCAGCCCATGGTAACACCCTATCTTTGACACAGAGAGGGTCACAAACAGGAATTTTGATCAGCTTCGTACAAGAAATTAAAACAGCAACATTGAACTGCCCCAGGAGCCACGGAAGAGCGCACAGGGCTGGGGTGGGGAAGGGCAGAGAGGGAGGACTTGCTCAGGGCGACCTGTATAAATTGCCTTATCCCAAACAAGCTGGAAATAGGCCTTTAATTTCAACATAGCAGCAACAACAAAAAGAAAGCCTGAAAAGCTGTGAAAACGCTCCCACAGCACAAGCACAACATGAAAGACCACCAAAAGACTTTTTCCCAAGCATGTCCTTGAGATACTGGCATTGAAGCCACAGCAGGAGCGGGGACAGGATGGGTGACGTACACAGGCCCAGGACACAACCTTGCCTATAAGCAAACTCTCCAAGACATGGGTCACTGTACATACAACCACCTCTATTGGGTCCTACAGTATCAACAGAAATAGGCTTGCTTTTTCCTTTCACCAGTCTGGGTCTGTGACTAATAGTAAAAAAGAAAGCAAGCTGCAGATTTCAGCTTCCATCCACTGTAACACAGATGATGAAAGATCTCTTCAGAGTGCTCTGCTCTTCCCCCACTTTTATTTCAGCTTCATCTGATTCAGTCAAAGCTAATTTTCCTCAATTTCCATCATCCTCCTGGATGCAATGTGTCTTACAGGGAAGAAAAGACTGTAGTATTCCCAATGACCATTCACAACCCCGGGGATGTTATTCTTCAAGAAATTCGCTCCAGAATTCATAAATCCAGAACGAGCCAGCAAACCACTAGGCATTAACTGGATGGGCACGCAGTGGTACCGAGATGCCGGAGGAATTGCGTGACTGGACTTGTGCATCTCTGCTGAACACCACTGAAGGCAATGAAAACTGCTAGTCCCATTGCAGCGTATAGCCTTGTCATTGCTATATAATTATACAGATGAAAGGTGGCAAGGATTAAATTAATATAACAGCATTGTAAGCACTAAAAACAGTTCAGAAGGGGCAGTTGTTTGTAAAGAATTAGATCAAGAAAGGACAAATTTAGAGGTATTTCATTTGATAGGGGGCTGCTCTGACCATTCCAGGAAAAGCAGTAGTTGGAGAACTTAGCAAACAGACTGACCACAACTGGAGTGCTTTCCACTCACGGTTCTGTAAAACGATTGCGTGGCAAAGATCCAAACTTTTGATACGCAGGAAAAATATGTTGGAAACTTAAGCCATCCTGATAGCCCAGAGCAGCCTGTTTGCTTGGATTTTCTTGGTGTAAATAGAACCACCACACAACAGCTCAAGGACTGTCCAAGCGAGACTGCCAAAAGAAACAATTATTTTTTACCCAGATCATTCCAGAAATTCCTTTTTCCTTGGCCTGTAAGTGGAACAAACATCCTATTGCTGGAGCATCCCTATCGCTACAGCCAGGACTCGGGTCTTCCATATTAATCAACGGTCATCCTGCCCTGGGCAAAGGTTGCTGACTGCAATGTGTGGGAAACAGGAAAAGCAGCTTAAAATACAGTTGTGGGACTGCTTGTTTCATTCAGGCAGACCTGTCTGTTAGAAAGAGAATTTAAGAAATGTTGATTTTTTTTTTTTTTCTAACTCTTAAAACAAATGGAAGTGTGAAAATTTGTTGTTTTTATAGCCTATCATGTAAACACCCCTGAGATTATATCAATACAGCTGAACTTTATGCTGGGGAGCAGTCAGAGCAGAAAGGTCACCACACCCAGAGCTGACCCTGCCCGGCACTCTGATTGAAAACTGTTTTGGTAACTTTGACTTTCTCCTTCCAAAGCGTTACAACAAACCGCAGCTTAACCCCTCGAAGGTGGTTTGATTTCGCATATCCATCACCACCAGCAACAGGACTCCTGCCAGCGGATCGCTAACCGAGAGTGGCATTTTGACTACAAGAGCACAGTGACACAAGACTAAGCGAGACCTTCTCATTTTCATCTCTGTCCCGCTGTGGCAGACGTCACCAGGCAGCTCTGCCCCTGGCTGCCAGCAGACCTGTTTCCTAACAGCGCACAAATTGTAAAGAGGCCCTGGGCTGTTGCGTAAAGCTCGTTAGGAGGATGGGAGATACATGCCTAGCAAGTGAGCTCGATGTAGAAAGCATGACCATACTCTGCCTGGAAAGCTGATCTGCAAACTCATGAAGATTCGCTGCTGTTCAGCCTTGGCAGCACCGTGCCCAACACCAGCACCGAGATGCAGAAGTAGCAGAATACGGAGTATAATTAAAAGACAGTCATCAGTCGCATTTCCAAGGAGCAGACCTTAATCACAATCTACAAAGCCGCACTTCTATCTTTTCAAATAATACCTTTGAGTCCTGGTTAGAGATAACGTGGCGCTGTTAGCGGTTTGGGCAGCCCTCATGGTACTGCACCATTCACCACCACCTCTCTGTTCCTTCAGGTTGAACTGTTTTTTTTTTTTTACTAAATACCTAAAGTATCTCATACTATGTAGCCTCTGATCATGAATTTGGGTCTCGAATCATTATCATTTTTAACAATGTGTTTAATTACATTTTGTTAGCTAAATATATATATATATTAAATAACACTCAATATAACACTAACATTTGCATGGTGCCTGAGATACCACTCTAAATTGGGAATAAATTGACGCTTTTCACATGACATACCTAAGGATTAATCTTTCAGAGGTAAAGTAGGTAGACAAGCCAGTGGAGGGTGCTACAATAACAACGTACACCACAGAAATACTGTAAAGTGCTTCAGAGCTACTTACTGTAGAGAAACACAGGTCTTGAACACAAATGAATCACCCTGATTGCTGCAACCACCAAATCAAACCGGGAAGAAGAGAAGCTGCTACTCAAATGACCATCCAAAGCCAAAAGCCCCATGTAACTGGTAGTGAGCAGGAAAACCCTAATCTTCCTTTTAATTTGACAATCTATCACCTGGGGCCACGGCAACGTGTTCCAACAGTATTTTCATGGCAGGGACACAAAAAACAGTATGACCTTCTTCACATTTGCAGCTTTCTGGCTGATCATATAACCTGAAGCAAAGGTACAAAGGTTAAGTGCAACGATGCTACGAGCGTATGATCTTGGGTCTCAGTGGACACCCACAGAAATATCCCAGTCTTTTCCTAGCTCGCTCTCACGGATTTTTCTCCCTGGTAGTTTGAAGCTTCCCCAATAGCTTTAAATTCCTGTGATTATCAAAAATGACAACTTTTCCCTCCAACAAGAAACTGCTGAATTAATCTGGGCTCTTCAAAAATATCTCCCCATTTTAAGAATCTGGCCTTGGGTCTTGTTTTTGAAAAGAGCCTGTTCAGTGCTAGATCTGTATTGCAGTTACATCAAAACAGGAATAAGTGTGCCTGATTTCAAGACTGCAAATCTGTTCTCTCATTTTGATTTTAAATCAACACTAGTTAGTGTTCTAGTATTGTTACTGCCTGGCCTTCTGTCATGCAGCCTAATTCTTCAATCCCCTAAAGGGCTGGTGCATGAAATCACCCATGTTATAAATATTGTACTTGAGTGCAGACGCTAGGTTGACCTTTAATAGGAGAGCCAGAGCTGACCTCTACATTTCTTCACGTTGTCAAACATTCAGAAGATACAGGACTAATAGGCATGCTAATGCCCAAGGAAGAAAGTGAGAACTTCAAGCTCTTCTTAACGGAGTTAAAACACATTCTTTACAAAAAAAAAAAAAAAAGTCTCTGAGAATGTAGCCTTTCACTAACATAAACAGTTTCAAAGAATGGTTGCGGCACAGAAGCAGTGACTGGAAAATCGGAAAATCTGTATAAGAACTGTTGTCATAGTGGATTTCCCATAGGGATTATTTTAATCTAGGGAAGCCATTAAAGACATTGGTTTGACTGGAGGATCTCAAGTTTTTTTTTCTCCCCCCTCTCCAGACACATACATCAAACTCTATTGGGCTGTCATGTTATCTCCAGTGCTCGCTGAAAAATCTGTGGCAGTATTAAAAAGAAAACATTTGATGGTCTTGTGAACTGCTAAGAGTTATCAGTATTAAGGCGTTAATAATGCCATAATCTGAGGCTGATAATTATTCCCCCAATTGGTAATGCAATTTAGCTCCTTAGCACGTGGCAGCTATGATGCATACCAGATTCATCGCAAAGGTCTTGGAGGAAATTGTCCTAAGAAAAATAAAAACCCCCAGGATTTCAAAGCCCAAACATGCATGGCACACAGGGTCCTAGAAATGCAAGGAAAGGAAGGTGCTATGTACTAAAATTTTAAAGGAACAGATCTGCTGAGAAGGAAGCAATACAGGCATTCGTAAAAAAAAAATAAAAAAAAAAAAATCAGTCCAAATATTCACTGAGTGTTTTGAGTCTCTCGGTGGCTGACATTTGTGCATTCTTTATAAGAGTTTTTTATAAATCACCTAATTGTTATCGTCACAAAATTTCAGGTAAGATATATTTTTCCTTATACTGTACACACAGAGTTAGTCAGTGTGGGAGTCCTTTCCCAAAACTGATCTTTCTGATCATTTTTCAAACTGCCCCTAAACTGATCCAAAGGAAGGGTTTGAACAAACCCCACCAAAGCGGGCAGGAAACTTTTCATCCTCCATTCAGTGGACACCAGACCGATTTAAGAGAGATGCGCAGTACTATTCTTTCTGGATTAGGGGAGTGAGAATCAATGGAGCCATCATGTTTAACTTGCTTCCAGTGAGGAAAATGAAGCTAACCCTCACCGCCCAGCAAATGAGGGAGAAAACAAAAGAATTTAATACAGTCAAAGGCTAATTCAGTTTGGAGCAGCAGTTGTGGGGTGCTCCAGAGGGGAATTTCTTCCTGCTGGTCCCAGCACAGGCACTCCAGCATGCATTCAAGCCATTCAATTCTTCTGCATATGATATAGCTGAAAATGTAAAAACTGTCACTAAATCCAGGTCAAAAAAAAAAAAAAAGGCCAGAAGTGCAAAAAAATTCCAAAAATGAACTTTCCAGCCACAGTATTAACTCAGCCACATTATACATCCTGTATACTGTAAAGCACAGATTAAATAATAAACAGTAACACATTACATTTAACAAGGAAAACTGAACTGGAAAATGCCTTCTAGTCTCGCTCTGTGTATGTGTACCATGGCTGAGCCAGTGATACAAACCATGTATTTTGGACTCTCCTTGCTCTGAACTTTGATCTCCTCAGCTTTCCTACTATTCTAGCACTGATTTTTGCAGTTATTTAAAGCATAAGGGGATTTCTAAGAACTGCAAAATCTCAATGACTTCTTTTATTCATTGTAAAAGGTACGATGTTTTAGGAATCAACACCAAACGCAGCTCTGATGGAGGCACCAGTAAACGAAACATTTTTAACTCTAGCAGCCTTCACCTAGGCATCATCAACAGACCAAGGCATCTCACATTTGGTAGCCAAGTTCCTTGGTGGAAATTCGGCTCCTCTAAGAAGGTTTACCAATAGACCTCTACTGGAAAAGCAGAAATGAGAACAGGATAGTGAAAGACAGTAGAAGACGCAGGCTGTAAATCTACTTGGCCACAGATTTGTTTCTGCAACATGGAAAAGACTCTGTTCAGATCTCACGGACAGCCATGGAAAGTCCACAGGAGCCACGGAAGCAGCATTTTTTGTGCTTCTGGTACTGATGGCATCTAAGGGCTTTAACAGACGAGCTCAAGGGGAGTTCAGCCGAAGCCCTTTAAGATATCATTGAAATTAAAAACAAACTGTGTTTAACGGTGTACATAGACTAAAGGCAGATATAGGTTGTAACACTTTCCCACGTAAAGATTTGCTTAAAAGTATCTTTGTTTTACTTACTCATTACATTTAAGATTAATGTTTCAAACCTCTGACTCAGAGGTGTAGATTAGACCAAAGCGGCTCAATTTTTTGTGAGGAATACAGAATATTTCAAAGGGAGTCTACTTAACCCTACACCCCCTAAAGCACACAGACCCTCGCAGGAATCCCATCCTTGCGCGGAGGGGAACTGCTACGCTACGCGTTTCCAGCATTACACCACGGTCTTCTATATGACTTAGCTGCGTGGCACATCACGGGAGCTGCGTAACGGTAGTGTATTAGCAGGTTCCTCGTCCAACCTGGGGATCAAAATAACCCCACACTTCACGAAAAGAGACACGTTCCTTACCCAGCTCTGTTTAAAACAGCCTTTTACTCTCAAGCGCGGCAGGCATGCAGGTGCCTCGATCCTAGGAGATTCTATGACATTTAATCCTTAAATGTCAATGTTGCTTTTGAAACGGGCCTAAATCATTAGATACTTTTGAGAATGTCATCCTTCATCTTTAAAGTTGCTGTGACCACACACAGTCACCACAAGTCTTGCAGTTCCGTGAACCAGGATATTCTGCAGACATCAATTACGCTGCTTTCTTTCCTTACTCAGGGCTACAAAACAAATCTGAAGTTTCTAGCTTCAGAGACTTTTCAGAATGCAAAAGTTTCATTAAAGCGCGAGGAGGAAAAATGTATTTTGCTCATGCTCTCATAATTCAAAATCCTCTCAGACTTTCTAAAAAAATTCACCTTAGGGCTAACACCAAGCACGGAAAATTTCAGAGCAAAAAGAACTTGAGAAAGTTATTAGCAAAAAAGTTATTAGCCCAGAGTGGGGATTAGAACTCAGCCTTAACAACTGCGTTTGCTATTGCAACTACTATAATAATTTTTACACAGGGGCTGCACAGCAAATTAATTTTCCTAAGGCGTTATAGTCAAACTTAGCAACACTATGTTTGTGTGCGCTGACTTACATATTGCCACCTCATCCCCATCTAACACAGCGCTGCTTTGGCACACAACGCAAATAAATGACTCTTATATGGGCTGCTATACATTGGCCTTAGCTCTTTGTTCTCCTTCCCAGACATGTGTGAAATAAATAATTTAGCTCTAAGGCAGTTTACAGAAGCTTTGCTGTTTCTAATAGGCATTATCTGTTTTGCAGCACAACCACAATAAAACAACGCTGATGTATACCAACGACAGGGTGAATTGTGGCGACGCTGCTTGAAAGAAGAGCTTGGTTAAAGGAACACAGCAGCCACTGATACAAAGACTACGGACATCCCTGAAAAGCATCCCCACTGACTCCAGCCGCTTCGTGTAAGAACTTCAGCCTGCATCTGGGAGCAGCCTATACCCGCCGTTTCAGAGGAAGGTGCGATGGGCGGTCCAGAAGTCTGGGTGCTACAGGAGGGCTCAGAAAAGCTCTGTTCAGTTCTCCACTTCACCACCTTCCTATGTGACCTTGGGCAAGTCACTTCTGCCTGAAAGCTTTAAAAGTATATGGGTACCCACCGACGTATGGGGATCTGTGCCTTAGTTCACTACCTGTAAAGTTAAGAAATTATACTTGCCTTACATCTGAAAGGTTTGGGGGAAATAAATATAGTGACAATCATGAGCTCCCACGAATTCTCACGTGAATAAAGCCCACCACTGGTGACTGTGAAATTACAGTCGCCAACACAGAAAATTTCTGCCCAGTCCCTGTTACTCAGATACTGAGTTTGTGCCCTGAAGCATGAAGATTTCTATACCTTTCACAGCTTGAGAGGGTTTGGTTTTTTTTTCCCCTCTTAACACCATTACTGATGATTCAAAAGGTATCACATGTAACAACCTATCACAGATAATGAAAATTTCTGCAGGAGTATATCAAGTTTGGGGTTAATTTGGTCTCAGACCTCAGCAGCCTGAATTTATGCAGTAGAAATTTAAGGGTAAAGTTCATAAGACCCTGTGAATTCACTGTACCTCACCTACAACATCAGCATCTACAAAGTAACACATTTTGGCGAAAAAAAAGTGCCTCTCTCCACGGGCATTACTTAATTGCAACGTCTATTTATTTTGTATTTCTGTCTGTTTACCTGTATTGTTATAAAAGCGTAAATCCTACTTGAAAAATCTCCTTTTACAAGTTAAAAATCTCCAAAGACTTATAAGCTGATGTGAAAGATTGACTTAATTGAGCAGTATATTTTTGATTTACTAAAGAAGCCTTAATCCTTTGATTAAACTGATGTATAGATTTTAGAGAGATTAGCCAATCTAAAATGCATTAAATTCCAGGGCAATAAAACCATTCGGACTGTATTAACATACATAAATGTAAAAGTATGCAAAATGCAGCTAGTGTTGCCAGCTACTGTGAGCTCTGATTATCTTTGGGTTCTCAATTAAATTCACCATTTTGCATAAAACAGAGATGGCATTTATTTTACTGTAGTTGGTAAGAGTCCTATGTTACAGTAGAAGTACTTACAGAAATTATCATAAATGTATTGGCATTGAAACCCCTTGTGCTAGCCATTTACCGGCACAGAGAGAGTTCCCTTTTCTGCAAAATTTCCATCAGAAGTTATAAGTGAGCTAGAGACACAAGAAGCAACTCATTTAAAAAAAAAAAAATATATCACAGGATACATTGCCAGCACCAAGTTTTGTATGTGCCACACGGAACAGCAGTTTTAATTAAAAGTTATGACGACAAAGGGATGGAAGTAGAAGCAAGGCCCATGAAAACTGGAGGGCCGCCAGCTTTCCAGAGGTCAAAAACATCTGGGGAACCTCTGTTTTAGTTTACAGCTAATACCACTAGAGCAACTGGAGGTTTTCTTAAGACTTGATAGCAAACACAGCCATGAGGACCAGCAGCCCCAGCGAACAGCCCTGGGCTGTGCTGGCC
Organism: Nipponia nippon; assembly: GCF_047370975.1. Taxonomy (NCBI): domain Eukaryota; kingdom Metazoa; phylum Chordata; class Aves; order Pelecaniformes; family Threskiornithidae; genus Nipponia; species Nipponia nippon. Next base: position 4,850,901 of record NW_028262358.1, on the reverse strand, counting down.
ACCTTGCCGGAGGATGCTTCTGTGGGCTTGACCGCGAGCCAGCGTTGGGCCATCAGCTCTGCGACGGACCTGCCGCCCGACTGCGGGCAAAGAGGCAGCGCCTCGCTCCGGCTGACGCCTCCAGCAGCACTCTGCCTCCTCGCAGGAGCGCCCGTGGCGTAAGCGTCCTGATGGTTACACGGTTGCTCAGATCCCGCGGTAACGGAGGCCACGCAAATACCTCAGATAGATGGAAACGTTATCTGGCTCTTGGACAGCATCTATGATCCCTCCCCAAAACACCAGGTAACCAACCCTGGGGTTATTTTTAAAAGATCTGCTTTTGCATCCAGAGCTATCTGCTGGCTGATTTAGGTAGCATTCTCTGCTGGGACAGAGGCTAGGAAGACAAGGTGACTCACGGATCAAAGACTCGTTCCCCAAGGCTGCCAGCTCAAAACCGGGTCGCTCGCTGATACCACATAGTTACCTCACAGCAAGTCTGTGATCTTCCTATCATCCCTAAGGTAAAAGGCACCACCTCCAGTCACACCACAACGACTACATGTCAGCTTGCAGAGGAAAAAAAGAAAAAAAAAAATTATAAACCCCCCCCCCCCCCCCAGACTTTTGTATTTAAGCTCTCTTTCCATCACACCAAGTCTTGAATTATCTTTCCCTGACCATGACAGCATAGGGAGAAGCAAATCAGCCCTGCTTCTTTGGGTATAAATATGACATATTAAATACAATATTCAGTAGATCTACTATGCTACCTTTGGCAAAAACCAAATCCATTCTGAAGAGGCTTTTCAGAAGAAAGCACTGGCAGGTAGAGTCGCGTTCCCAACGCTTGCGTGGCTGATGCCAGGACGCCTCGTGTTGGAAAGCAGTGCTGTTTGGAGGGTAAAGCACTGGCCCAACACTCCGACACCTTCTGCGTGACCTTGGGACTTCCACGTCTTTTTCCTCCTCTCCTGTCTCATGCTCACTTGGTTTCTTCAAAGCAGAAACTGTCTCTCACTGCGTAGACGCACAGGCCCTGGCACGATGAATTCCTAATACCAGCAAGGGCCCCTCTATTCCACTGGAGTGTAAATAAAACCCAGCACTTCTCCTGGACCTCTGCAAGTTAAATAAAGCAATCGCACAGCCCTAGCACCAAAGCTTGTGAAAAGGTAGTAAGAGATTGATTCCGGTTTGTCTTTAAATTTCCTGTACCCTCACCGTAACCTTCCAATCCCTTAATTTATTTATTTTCTTAATCTTTTCACCAAACCCCACGTTGGAATACAGAGGAACCAGAAAAAGGGGTACTAAAGAAAACCAAATGAATAGACCAAAAATATTCTTCCAAACATGCAGAAAAATAAATAGGTGGAAAATAAGCCCAGCTCTCTTGAGGCCAGAGCAAGGCAGCGTATACTGACGGGTCACAGGGACAGCTGCAGTAATTACATTTTACATTGCTTTAGGTTTCATTTATGCTGTCAAAACTGTTTTGTCACACTGGATTTTTTTTTTTTAATGCATTTCAGATTTTGCTAATCTCTAGAAAATCTATATATCAGTCTAATCAGAGGATTGGGGGGCTCCTTGCTGTATCAAAAATATACTGCTCCATTAAGTCAATCTTTCATGATGGCTTATAAGTCTTTGGAGATTTCCAATTTGTCAAAGGAAGGGTTTGTTTTGTTTTTTTTTTTCCCCTGTTCATGTAGTTAAGCTTTTCTAACAATGAGCCTTAAAAAAAAAAAAGTAGACTAAAAGTCACGATCATTAAAAAAGCCTGCATTGACCAAAACTTAGCACGAGTGCCTGAAATCCCAAATATTCGCACCAAGAACAGAACACAATAAGGGAATGGTCATCACCGACAAACTCTCCGTTCCTCCTCTTACTGCATCAGACTATTTATCTTCATTTTCAGGTCCCTCTTGGCCTATTCTACCTGCATTACCGCACATCACAGACTTAGAGGCAGGTTCCAGCTGCCATTGGCCAGTGGGAACAGCCTCGTGCCCACTTATGGCTGCTCCAGATGAGCGCCTTCACGCTTTCTTGCAAAGTGCTTCTCAAGCATGGGAGGGATTCATTGTAAACAAGACAAATCCATTCCACTATCAGCTTTCCAGTCCCTCCCTTTAAGCTCTCTTCTGCTCCAGCGACTACAGAAACACTTGACTTTGACTAGACAGCTTGCGGCCCCGAGCTGTAGGAGGGAGCACTTGGCAGACCTTTGGAGTAAAGAGAGACGTGGGTTTGGCAAACAGCAGACGATGGTGATCATCTCTTCCTCTTCAGCATCCACCACCACCTCTCCTAAAGGTCACAACCTCCACAGTGGTGCTGCTCACGCAAACACTTCTTAAGCCGCTACATTCAAAACGAACCAGATTAGCAAAGACAAACTAAACTGGTTCATGTGGATTGAGCCAGATTAGGGATTGCTCGCATGAGCAGCTGCCTTCCTCTGCTGTGGGATCGGTAGCTGCAGCAGAAAGGCAGCGATCAGAAGTTGGGACAGGCTGTGAGCAGTGACTTCTACTGCAGCACAACCTAATAAAGAAGAAAACATCTACTCATAGCTGTGGGCAGCCTGTAGGCCAAGAGGTAAAGTACCAGCTCTAGGAGAAATGAAGACACAGAGCGAGTGCCACTGTTTAAGAAAGCCTCCGGGAGAAGAGGAGGTACACCAGTGTTCAGAGGAACTCACACTGATTTTTCTTGCCACGTTCTGTGACTTACTCTCTTCTGGGGAACAGGCAAAAACAACTCAGGATTTTCCTGCTTTAGACATTATCAGAAAGAGCTAGCGTCATTCCTCTTCTAGGGGAGGTTGCAAGGACTGGAGGGAAATAGGTAAAAGACTGGAAACTGGAAGAGGAGAAGGGGAAAGCTGTAAAGGAATGATTTTCCACAACAGTTACATTAATATCCAAGACATACGAATGTTCACGCTACAGAATTTTTTAAAGCTATTTCCAACTTTTCACTGTCATTTGCTGTACTCATTTCAAGCATAATCCTGCACAGCAACCTGAAACTTCACTTTACAGTCCCTTTTTTTAGTGCTAGTTCCTTTCTGCTCCTAGAATAACATCTGTCATATGTACTTCTTGTTCTCACAAATAGACTAGAATCTCTTTGGACCCTGCTGGTATGTGTTTGTAAAGCACCAAGAAGAATGGAAGCCTGGTCTAGGATTCTCTAATTGAATCTGAGCATGGAAAATAAAATAGCAATATAATGCTTTATCATCGTACTTGGGCACAAACAGCCTGTTGGTCTGCCTCAAGTTTACCTCTCGTGCTTAACATCCCAGAGAGTTATTGATATACAAGTGTAAATTCATTAGTGTCAGTGGTTAAGTGCTCTGTCACTGCAAGGTCAATACATTAGCACAGATATAGAGTCTCAGCTCTATGGTAAATCCCAGCCCTATGCTTGAAAACTTTACCCTGAGTCTCTTCCAAACAGGATTTCAGCTACAAAGTGCTCCAAAAATCAGTGTTGGTCAAGAATGACTGAAGACCGGTGAAAATCAACAGAAAATTCCCCCCAGCTTTGTTAGCAGCTCAGGTCCTCAAAGGACAAACCACAAAAAACCAAACCACGCTGTACAGCTAAAAGGACAGTCGGCATCGCTGAGCAGTAACGAAACACTCACAGCCGCAGCGGATGAAATATTAGCCTCTCAGTCACTTCTCGCTAACCAAAATCCACTGAAAGCAAAATGATTAAAGTCCACCTGGTGGATTTACAGGGCTTTGTGCTGATATGAGACTATTTAGTCATGAGAGGCAGCCTTTTGACATGATTCAGTTGACTGCCCATGGCATTTGACACACACCTAAGGAGTCTAAGTGGTTACTGCTATTAGCAAAGACTTGAAAAAAGACACTTGTCACATTAGGTCAGTTATCTCTTAACTTCATCCTGTGAAATGTCACCAGTACCCCCGGGCTTCTCATTCCTTATCAGTCTTCAGATATATGTAGTTATTGTTTTAAAGCAGTATGAAACAGAGAGAGAGAAACAAAGAAAGAAAAGTACACGTTGTTTATTGTCTCTTCCATAAATGACAAATCACTTCATGAACTTTTAAGAACAGAACAGACCATATTGGATTTGTGTACTATACTTTTATAAGGAACTTTTAACTGCGACATTTCACTCCTGCCGCAAAGCGCCTGCTCAGTCTCTTTGCAAACAGGCAGCTGGAGATTCCCTGCTGTGGTGGGGCTGGCCCCGAGACAAAGGGGTCAAGGTCCACAGACCTGAACCGATGCCTTTGTGCTTAAACAAGCATCATCACCGACGTGATTTAGAGCAGTCTCGAGGCTGCTCTAGCGCAGAGCAATGTCCAGGCTGCCCAACGGCACTTACAGGAGCAGGGAGCACCTTTGCCATTCTTCCCCTTGGTGGCAAAAGGGGCATTTGCCAGGCTCAAGGAGCAAGCCAGGCGTAGGAAGCGTTAGTGGACCGGTGATGTGCTGCACAGAGATAGAAGCGAGTACGCTGGGAAACAGCAACGGAGTTGTCCTGACTGCGTTCTCGCCAGTTGTTCTGGCCAAATTCAATTTCTTTGAGCCTATGAAGAGTTTCCTTTATCGACACAGGTTATACACATTGTATGCCTCATTTTAAACAAGCATTACCTTGCTTCGCTAATTCAGAGCCAAGCTGTCCAGTCCCTTGCAGAACCAAACTCTAACAGAGAATGACATCCCATATGCTGAACCCTCACCCGTTACTGTTACTCACCGAGCAATAACTACAGCGGAGGGTTATCCCGCACCTCATTGTTAAGATGCTGATAACCTGCTCACAGACGTGGCTACGCTCAGAGGACACTTTGGGAATCACGTATTATTTTAAGACGTTGCAGAACCTAGCTTTCCTGACTCATTTAAGGCCTAGAAAATCTAAAGCCTTGAATTCCTGCCTTGCCCCAGGCTGAACCTCTAAATTGCAATGGGAGACGGATGGAAGCGTGCAAAAAAGGAAAGAAATACAGAGAAGGGAGACATAGATTAAAGTCTTTTATATCTTGGTTGGACAAGTTAGTGTTTGACAGCTTGAATTTATGTGAACATTAACAGGATTGATAAGTCAGGGTCTTGCTGACCTTGGTAATATTCCAGAGGTAATATTTTTACTAAGGTGAACTATTTCTGGACATTTCTCCAATGTACTGAACACAAACATTTTTTTTTTTTTTTTCTGACATTGGAGTGAGCACAGCTCCTCGTTTCTGTTCTCTGTTGAATGGGAACAATATATTCTTAGTGCAGCCAAGGTCATCTAAATTCTTGCCCCTTGGCAGAGATTCACCATGTTTTTCCTGCTAAATACTTTACTAAATGCATATTGCTTTTCTTTCCTTAAGCAGGTTACATCTACCCCACAGACTTCAACCAGTAAAGCCAGGCTTCTCAAAGGTGTAGTCCTGCCAGCAGGAGCCTTGACTTTCCGACAAAACTTCCCTCCCTCTGTGTTACCTTGTTGTGTCCATATGTTGTTTTCCTCAAGCAGCACAAACCACAGCTTTGCTGTGACTATTTATCAGCACTCCTGACCGATTAAAGCACTCCAAATATAAATCATTTTTCTTGGGCTGTGAATGGGTTCCTCAAGCACAGCAGTAAAGGATGGAGCAGAAACCAAGATTTCCTGAGACGCAGACCATCTATTTTGCTTTTGAATGTTTTAATGAGTAAATGAATGTTATTCCTCATCAGTATGATTGACACCTGGAAAGCACATAGTGCTGAGAGCCCAAGGAAAATAAGTGCCTTTTCCTTTCCGTTCTCAAGCGCCGAGGGGCACAGTCTCTTGGCCTGACCACACTCCACTGACTGACAATAAAAGATCACAACATCCAGAAAACCCCACTGAATGCAGCTTTCCCTGGTGTGAATCAGCACAGCTCCCTGGCCTGGAGTGACACTGATTTATAGCAATTGAGAATGTAGGCAGTTAAATTCATTTAATAAGCAACCACAAAAAACCTTGTATGCAATCATCTCAAATAATCTGTAACAACACAACCTGTATGCTCAAGAAAATTGCTTGATGATACCGCAGATATATGCATTTATACAAGCTAATTAAAAGAGAGCTACTGAAGCGGTAGAGAACATATCTTTAATTACTGGCAATACTCTGAATGGCCCATGGCCCACAAATGTATCTCTATCATAATCATACTCAACCTTTCTCCTCTTCAAAGTCTATCATAATTGTTTACTAATTAATCTTTAAGCTTTTGTACCACACAGCCTGTTTAGTCTTCTATAAACACTGACTACGCAGTGCTGGAAAAGAAAAGGCGAATGGGATGATGTGTTAAAGAAATTACTACATTTGCTGAAAGACTCACGACTTAGCATTTGCTTTTATTACCATTTGTAGAGTCCTGAGAGTCAACTGCTAAAAATCCTGATTTATGGTCACGTTCTAGATAGTACTTAATACCTACAGTCGCAGTCCTTATCTACCTTCCTAGATTGCACTCGGGCAAAACACCTCAGGCTCATGCGTCACTGAATCCTGCCTCTACTCAAAACAACTACTTAAGTTTTTGTTGAACAGAGCCTTAAACTCTACTTGCTCTTGTTACAAGCAGCGATATCTTCACTGCCGACATCAATAGGAAACGGAGTAAGCGTTTAATTTTAAAGGTAACAGTAGGTAACGTTGCCTAGCACACCCTTGTTTAGAACAGGGGATGACCGAAACAGCTGCAACTGTTAAGGCTGATCATTCCCAAGTTTTATATTGATCTCAGGCTGAATTTTTCAGAGAGATCATTAAGCCATTTCTGTAAATAAGGATAGAGAATGAAGTAGTTTTGCTGCCAGGTCAAATAACACTATCACGGTCATGGTCAGAAATAACTTGAAATTGCGCAAAGGCAGTAGTGCTCTTCCTGGAGAAATCTGAATACAGCGGAGTTACAAAACAAGACAATTATTAGTTTGAAACTAAATTTTAGGGTTTCTGTGTCACCTCCAACATACACCCCATCTTAAGTCAACATTTAATGTCAAACAATTGAAGCTGGGAAATGCACACGCTTCCCCCCACCCCGTGCTGCTGCACCAGGTATAGGCAAAAGGAAGTTTCACACCCTTCTCCCTCATTCGGAGATCAGACACAAATAAATACTTTCTTTTACATGGAACTCAAAACAAATGTTAGGAGAAAAAAGTCACAGTCCTCGCTGTCCTTCTCTTCAGCGGAGACAGAAGGCAAAAGAAACCAAAACCGCACGCAGCCTGAATGAGTGCTGTACATTGCAGGAGCTACCCTACACAAATAAAGTCACACTGTTATGCAGTCACTAACGGAGTGGGGCTTTCTGAGACCAAAAAAGAGCAATTCTGATGGGAGGGAGGATTTTAATTCTATGAATAGGACTTTTCAAGGGCATACACAGCTGCTTGGGCAGGTACGTGTCTTCACGCATGCATGTATGCAAGAAAAGAGGAAGATTTCAGTAACCCAACTGCAGCTTTTGGAATATATTGTGTTCGTGTGTTGCTAAAGCTGATGATGTGCCAGTATGAACCAGCTCATCAGATGGGCACAGGCTCTCTCTGTTCTTTCCTATGAAGGTGGCAGATAAAAGACAAGGCATTCAAGTAGCTGACAGGGTAACCTGTAAGTGCCTGTCCAGAGCAATCTACTTGTCAGCTTTCCTGGCTAAGAGAGGAGACGTGTGCCACAGCTGTCAGCTTTGTGTCATCTTTCCTCTCTGCCTTTCATCGTCCTTCATCCCATGAATGGAGGTTTTATTTGACTTTCTTTTTTTGGCCCAGCTCACAGGAGGAGCTCCTTTGTCCTGCTATTCTAATGTACCTTGCGAGCGTGCAAATCTGGTCAGCTCCAGGAACAGCTAAATGTAAAACAGGACAGAAGACATAAGGAAGCCATCATCATTCAACAGGCACACTGAGGCCTGGAGGTGTAAATTTACATGCTACTCCGTAGGTGAGCTCTGCCCTTCGGGGCACTATAATACACTGACCACTGCACACGAAGCAATGTCTTTTTAAAAAAAAAAAAAAAAAAAAAAAAGACGACAGGGCTCTCTTTTTTTCCTTTGGGTGATTCCAGCAAGCACTTCTTCATCACAGCAAGTATAAACGCCTGTGAAAACAAGGAATCTCAAAGCTGCTTTTATTTAACAGTGGCATCAAAAACATCACAGATGAAGTCTGACATGGAAAATCCCTGCACCTGGTCCGTTTCCATACTTCTCCCTGGCAGAAGCTGTCTAACCGAGGCACTCCCTATTGTTGGAGATCCTTGTGGGTACAACGAGCACTTAAACATCCACCTCCTCATGAAAGACACAGGGCTAACTCCTCGACGCTCTTTCCATCCACCACAATTATCTAATAGAAGATGTAGGAATGGCTTATGAGATTCTCTGGCTTTGAACAGAAAAGTCTATCTAAAACAATAATCATGTCTCTAGGCAAAGGGCAACTCCTTGATTCCCCAGAATTGCCAATACAGACACGGAGGAAGGAGACTCTGAAGCTCCTGTGCAATTTTAGAAGAGCCATGAAAGATCAAAGATTAAAATAGCGCCAGACACTGGCAAAAGCACATATTTAATTTTAGGAAATAGTACAGCTATGATTGCAAGACATGAGGAGAAGAATCATAGAATCATTTAGGTTGGGAAAAGACCTTTAAGATCATCAAGTGCAAGCGTCAGCCTAGCCCTGCGAAAGAACATCATCAGAAGTTAACTCGGGAAGCATGGCACGCTGGGAAAAACAAGGCATCAGCAGCTGGAACTACAACTTTGATAAGAGGCCATGGTATTGCAAGCAGATGCATTTTATTGTCAAACAGATTCTAATGAAGTGTCTCAATTTAAGAATGTCAACAATATTCTACTTTGATCAAGAATATTTCATCATTCTTGGATCAAAGGTTTTTTTTCTGAACTTTTTATTCCCTTCCTTTTATAGACATAAAACATCAGATTTAAAGGTATATGAACTTTGACTCTCTGCTTCAGAACAAAAAAAGATCTAACTGTGAAAGCGGCCCTCCTCTGAGCACAGGGGTGGACCCGATGACACGCAGAAGCTGCTTCCAACCTGCATTAGTCTTTGATTCTGTGAAGGTAAATGTCAAAGTAAATACTGAAATGTAGCCCTCAATGGAAATTGCGATTTCTGCTCATCTCTCCTGCTGGTTTCTGGGAGGCAGCAGGCAAAAGCATATTAAGCTCTCCTCTCCTTTTCAGATATCCACCAGCTAGCTGACGTTTGCTTCAGTGTTTCAGTATTACGCAAGGAAGCCTGAGCCTGTTCGGTTTCCAAGTGTGGACAAACTGTAAGAACAAAAAAAGGAGAACTGAATGAGAGAAAGCATTTGCAATATCCTTTGGAAAGGCAAGTGTTCAGGTGGCAAGCAGCTCTCGGTTTTCAAGAGTTAGCTGTCAAAGATGCAAGTTCCTGCATGCTGGCCTCTGGGCTTTTTTAAACTATCCATTAGAGAGATGAATTTTTAGATAACGTGACATTTGCTAGGTTCATACTGGTCATTCTGCTTGGGTGTTCCACCCCTCCTCTCACCCCACGCCGGCCCGGCCGCCTCCGCCGTTCTCTCCAGGTGAGCTCTGCTGGTGTTTGCGTAGTGACTTGCACAACCAAGCATCGCTCTTGGGACCTTCTAAACACCTCTACAGCCATCACTGCCATCGCAAGTTCAGAAACAACAAGCGAACTAAAAAGCGCATTTTACCCACCTTAGATACATCTAGGATTCCCATCTGCAAAACTTATACTACCTGACCCCCTCATAAGCTTACCCAGTCAGGGAAGTTAGGCGCAGCGAGTCTGGCCAGCAGATCTGCAAGGTATTTATAGCCCCTGGAACGCCCTTCAGAACTGACTTTCACAGAGTCATCCAGTGTCCTAGAGGAAGTCTGTTACAGGGTAGGGTAAGAAACCCATGAGTACTAATATTTTCTAAACTTCCTAAATTTCTAGAGGAAAAATGTTTGTGGGGAAAGAAAATTTCATTTTGAAAATAACTCTACAGCACTCCTGCAGCAAGAGTCATTTTGGCTCCGGCTGGAGAGAAAGATTCCTGACTCAGGGAAAAGCATATTATGCTTGAGGGCTTTTTTACATATAAAATATTGCTTTACATAAAGTAAAAATTATTGCTTTTATTTAGCAGAGTAACATAATTCAAAATCAAGACAAAGTGAAACCGGAATATTAGAACTTAACTGATTTGCACAGATAACTGCTCACTGTTTTAAACAATAAAGGCCACAGTTGGACCATAGCTGATAAATGCAAGACGTTCTCAAAATATAATCCTACTTAATACATCATTATTACTTAGCCAGAAAACAAACAAATGCAGCGGCTTTATCACAGCACTTGCATTTGATCAAGAGCACAATAATCTCATTCAAATCAATGCCGTAATTAGAAAGTAATTGCTGTATAATCAGACATCAAACAGACAAAATCACCCTGGGTGTTTCTAACAAAATCACTTGGTGTCAGTTTAATTCTAGTCCCTTTGGAGGCTTTACTCAAAAGGTGACAGTACCGAGACTTCCTGGACCCCCTTCCTAATTATTTCCTTACAGCAAGAGGGGAGATGCAGAAACGCGGTGCCAGACAGCTTCTGACCCACGAAGTGGCATCGCTGCGCGGCACGACAGACCACAGCACTTCGCTGCTCTCTGCTACAGCACCAGAAACGGGCAGGCGCCCAGCTTAGCGCCGTTCCCCATCTTCATATCGTAACCCTACACCCCAGATTGAGAGACTGGCAGAGTGCAGCACCATACTGAGAAGCAGAAAAGAGGGGCTATGCGGGAAAAGTATCTAAGCCTCTTCCCAACTGGATGAGGGATATTCCCCTGCGGACATGGTATGGAAGCTCAGGCTTCCTAGCACCTTATCTGATGCTGTGTGCTCTCAGCGCAGGACCCAGCGCAAGCAAGTTTTTCATGATACGCGGTATGCAAAAGCTTTACCAGCACTCCAACTGTTCCTTCCCTCTCTCTTTAAATAAAGTGCTAGTAGGCAGCAAAATGCTTGTGTAGAGCCAGCTTTTATCCGTGGTCTCTTATTCTCGAGATCAGCACAATCTCAGCCTGGAAGCCCTTTCCTGGGTTTCCCTCAGGCTGATCAGAAGAGTGGAAATCACGGTAGGTGCCAATGCGAACTCCAGTCAATTGTTATAGACAAAGGGACAGTTCTATGTGAATATTCTTTTGTACCGTGCATCAAATAGCCTTGTAATAATTGCACCTCTTTCTCTGAAGAGCCTCAAAGCAAACTATTTCAAAGGCAGGAAGAAGTGAATACCTGAAGCTCTCTAATTACAGAGTCTGAGATATGCATGGCAGAGTATTAAAATAAATGATATAGATGAATTATCAGAGAAGAGAGTAGGGCTGATAAACCATATTTAGTATACTAATCCTGAATGTTTGTTTTGCATTCTTTGAGCCTTTTAAGATGACAGGTTCTGATCAACTGCTTCCCTTAGAGGTTGGCAGCTTTCCTGCTCTAGCATTTAATTTCTGTTTGATGTTCTCAACTTGGTGTCAATGTACAAACTACCGTTAAGATATATAGCAGCGATTAAAATAATTCATCCATCTGGTTATAATTAAAGACCTAGTTAAACGTAATGACAACTTGATCTAGCAAAGCCAGCTCTCATCTTTTAAAAGGGCTGTGTACATTCAAAAAATAGCGCTGTAAATGGGTGACAGACTATTGCAGTGCGGCCATTAAATTCAACTGAATTAATTAAACTTGTTTCATAAAAAAAAAAACCTCTTAATGACATTTACTGGCAAGACAAGTAAGGCAGAAATTGCAAGTATCTGCAATTGCTCCCTATGGTATCTCACGGCCTCCAGAAGGCCTCGGCAGACCCCTCCAAGCACCATGGCAGATACGTGAACTGAGGCAAAAGGGGTTTGTGAATTTGCTATCCCATAAGGGTGGTAACTGCTTAAGTAACAACCAAACAGTATTCTCTGCAGGACAGCGGGATGGCTAAAGGTATATGCAAACCAAAACACTGCTGACCTCAACGGCAAACTGCAAATTTAAGTCAATACTGGCTGGTACCCAACTAAGGAACATAAACACAGGGAGAGTACGAATATATATACGCGACTACTTTGGGCATCACAAACACTGATCTTCTTGAATGAGAAATACTTGTGAGTATAGAAAAGACATCAGAACCATGGAGTTAGATAAAGATTAATTTATCTAACAAAATAAAGCAAGGACATTCCCAATAAGCTGGAAGAGCTGGCATTCCCTGTTACGGCTCTGCCTGCTGGAATCGGGAAAGACGTCCCACTTATGCGAAGTATCATCTGTTGTGACAGCAAAAGCACAGAGGACTTCCATCACCTTCTGTCAGATAAAGGAGTTCTGTTGTCTTGAATAAGAGTAGGATCATATTCAGACACTGAACTCTGTAAATAACTGACTTCAACTTGGCAGCAGTCTCTAAAAACTGGACAACATGGGTTTGGATCTATCCAATCCAAGTATCTTTCAAAAAATTCCAGCAAAGCAGAAAATTGTAATTACTTAGTTTGGGTTCAAACTAAACATTAACTTGATCCGAAAGGATTACTTTATTTCAATTTTGAAGTGTCTTAAAGAGGCAATTTTGAAGCACAACCCCCCCGAATTGTTAGATTTCAAGATCTACCTGATTTGGGTGATTTTTTTTGTTTTTAATAGAAGAACAATTTGGCAAAAGTGACATATATTTGTGAAGCTATTACCATAGCTAAATCTGCATTTTTTTTTGCTGAAAAACCTTGTTTCCACTGAAAACTTTCACCCAAGGCAGGAGTTGAGAATAGTTTTCAGGTTTCAGCAGTCACAAAAGAGATTCTTGCCTGATTCCACTCTCTCTTCAATGAAATCTGCAACTATAAAAACGTACGGTCTTCACAGAAAACCAGGGCAGCAAGAAAACCTATCCAAAATCTTACACACTTATCTTTGTAACGCTATTTTCACAGGCGTGGGCAGTGAAGCCCCCTCTAGTCCCCACCTTCAACTCTCACCCCAGGTGTCAAACCAGGTATTGCTGAAGATTTCACTGGTGTTTAAAGTTCCTTCCTCTTTTGTCCTGCTTGGAATTAAAAAAAAAAAAAAAAAAAAAAAGGATAATCCATACATAAAGCTCTACTTTCAGCCTGAGTCTTGACTTTCTGCTCTTCAAATCAATGTATTTACTGATTGATTAGTCTACAATATGTCATTGGTAAAGCCATCAATGCATAGCAGAAATAGTGATCTTTTTACATGGTCACAATAAGCTGCTGAGTCTACTCTTAATTTGCTTTAACGCCTCTTGCCAAGTGATTTTATTTTAGGACAAGACTCTCAAGTGGGTGTGGGTTTGGGGTTTTTTCTTTGCTTTATACACATATTTTAATTCTTTTCTCTTTAACTAGAAGACTGTGAACAACCTGTCCCACTTTTTCTTCCTTAATAGATACTGAAGTTTTCTCACTTCCATGCATCTTTTGCAGTTGCAACTCCTAGTAAAGTGCCTAATATTATGAGATAAAATTGGCTAACTACAATCCTTTTCTCACTTGACTTCACCCTATGGATCATACGCTACAATTACAGTCTTCTGCAGCACACATGCCTCTGTTTCTGTGTCTGGGCTAGGTCCAGAAGTAGTGAAACAAAGGCAGCTGTTAACATTTCCAACTCGCCAAGTGAAAACCTGAAGAATAAGAAGTCTCCTGAGAAAACCTAGAGTCATGAGATTTCCAGTTAGATAGCCAGACCAACTTTCAATGACCTTTCTGAGAGAACTGAAAACGTCTGGCCACTTGTCAAAACTGAACATCCAACCCTATTGCTGAAGGAAACCCATAATAATAGATAGCCAAAGCAATATCAAAGGCACAAAATCACAAAATCCATGAAATACAAGTAATATAGTTGTTTTGGGAATAGTCTTTTCTGCACTGCACGCTCCATACTGCTTCATAATTATATGCAGACACACTAGTTCCTGTTGTGCCCTAATCACGATATCACAATACTTACTGCCTTGAACATACAACCTCAGCGTCCCCTTTCGGACATCTCTTAATCGGCTAAAACTGATCCAAAATGTCCAAATATTACAGGAGAGACCAAAAGGACGATTGCCAATATTAAGACAGAGCACTTCTTTCATCAGTCCCGCTCTTCCCTCTCTCTGTTATAGCCACAACCTCCACCCCCCAAAATTATTTCATATATTGACTATTGAACATAAGCAAGGATATCAAAATCTAGCTCTTAACCCTTCCAGACCAGTGGTTCATAGTCTACACCAAGTATAACCATTCCTAGCAGCATAAGCCCATTTTCTAAGCTGTGAGCCAACATATCCAGTCCCAGGCAATCACAGGGCACCTGGATTTGAGATCTAGAATGAATCCATAGTACAGACAGCTCTGGAGGAACATCCAGAGATGGGAGAGAGCTAAGGAAGGTAGATATGGAAGTAGGTTCATTAGAAGAGCAGCACTAGGAAAAGAAGCAGGGTTTGTGGGCATACCACTCTGAACTTCTATACTTGTGTGACACGGTGCCAGTAGCATTGATGCTTTAAGTGCAGAGACAAATTATGTGCTGTAGGAACTTGATTCAGGGCCCACTGCTGTCAGCTCACCAAAAACAGACACCCTCATTGCCTGTGTTTTGCTCAGTCCAGGGCAGCCGCCAGGCTTCGACCTGTCTCTCATTGGTAAATGTTCCATTCTGCAAAGCTCCAGAGTCCAGGGCACCACGCTCCTCACCCAGGGTAAATCTCTCCCCAAAGACTGATGTCGACGTGAATCAGATATCATTAGAAAATGACATTAGGTGAGCAGAGTTGTATTTAATTCTGGATGTTAGCATACTTCAAAAGGTGAATTCATCATGAGTTTTGTAGGAAACGGGCTTTCCTGCAGTCACACCATCTGACTCAAAACTCCCGGGGTAAGGCTCACGTCTCCCTACGCTGACATGCCAGCTACGGTACTCCCATCCAATCTGCTCTCCGATTCCTCCTGATTCTTATTATTTATGACAAAGCAACAAATAGAGGCTAATGGACAGATAATGAGAGGTAAGTGATACAACGAAACGATAGCAATGTCTCAGCAGGGAACAGGCAACTGCTACAGAACACTGGCTGTTACTCCGAACACCTTACCTTCTGCGATGCAACAGACCTGCATTCAGAGGACTCTCCAAAAACCTGCTTTCAGCCGTGAACACAAATGCTCTAGGGACCTGACTCGTTTCAGCCATTCCAGGACCAGCTGGTTTTAATTTATCTCACTATTCAAAAATGAACCACTTGAATTTGTAATTTTTAGTCCAAACAAAAGGCTCTATATTTTGGGGCTGGGGTGGAGGGAGGAGGGGAAATCTGGCTCACCCTCAGCTACTGCAGAATTAAGTGGCACAAAAGTCAGGGTTAATGTGCAGCAAGAAACAGGGAACCTTAGCTGTGAAGCAAGGCCCAAGTCCCCTGTAGTAGCTGCTGTACACCCTCCTCCTTGGATGAGAAGGTCCGCCACAGGCTTCCATTGCAAACCTTTCTTCGCAGTTATTTCTTCTGTCTCCGAGTCCAGCACTATTCTGCTTCAGATGAGGTGCCATCTAGATTATCTTACTTAGATTACCGTCTGGGACAACAAAAAAATATTGCATCTGCTCATTTTTATTACAGCAAATTGAAACCAGTCATTAGGATTTATCAAATCTAAAGGGAACAGATATTTTCAGGACTCTTCTTTATTGGCAGTCTTGATGTAATTAAAAATGAATTATCCTTGGGAAATAGGACATACAGTGTCAGGACAACATGGAAATGTACGCCATGCTCCTGGAAGCCTACCGCAGATGGAGACAGCGTGACCCAACCATGCCTGCAGAAAGGCTGACTTCAGCAAAGCTTGACAAATCCACGGCACCTCTCGGCGCTCCCCTACACGCAGCTCTCGCACCGCTGAGCTGCCCCAGGACACACACACTGGCACCCTAGGGAGACAGGGCTATAGCATCCACTATGCCATCGTCTGCCATCCTTTCCTCAGTGCGACACCAGCGAACTGCCATCTGAAGTAATTCACCAACACCTCCGCCAGACCCTGTTGCTGAGGGAAATTCAGCTGGACTTTTACCCTAACACCCCTTCCTTTACGCAATTCCTATCTCTTTCTTCACAGGACCTCCTCATCAAAATCTCCTTGGCACAACCCAAGTTGGTCTTCTATTGCCGCAGGAAGAAAAAGCTCAGCATAGAGGCAATCTGTACTGCGGAGCATACATCATTTCTCCAGTCAACGCATGCATCTGGCCAGGGTTTCTTGGACTGCTTTACAGAGCAGTGGACGCTGTCCAGAGCGCTCTGCTCAGTGTCCCTGACAAGATGGCCATCAAAGACTAGGTTAGGGGTCAGCCACCCAAAGCCATTAGCACTCCGAAGTGATTGATTATCATCATGTGTGGTCTCAATCAAGAGCCGGTAATGAGCGCTGCATTCATTAATCCCATTTATATGTTTGCATAGTCCAGTCTTGAATTTCAGAGAATAAAAAGGCTTCAGACTGAGATCGGCACATTGCACTACCTGGCAAGGATTAGGAAGTCACACAATGGATCAAGGATTTGCATATAATCCCATATTTTGAGAATTTCAGCCCAGGTGTTTCTAAGTATCAAGCAGACCGGCTCCACAGCATGATCTGCACACCTCCAGGCAGCACCGAGTTGCAAGCTCTCTTCCACAGCTCTGTACTGCAGTTTCATCTGTACTTACTTATTTTTACATTTTCCTTGCACTTTTAAAATCACTTTTTATGAACAGAGCTATATCCAGTGTTACATCCACTCCAAGTTTCTGTTCCTTTTTAGACCATTATGGGTTTTCTGTTATTTTGCGTTTGATGACCCCTTAATTTTCTTTCTATAACCTACATCAAAAACTATGTTCTGAATATGCCACCACCACCTCCTTGATCGTCGCGTCTTCCTTAAGCCGTTCCCCTCTGACAACCTTCTGCTCGGAGCCCCACCAGCAAGTAACTTGACTCCATGCCCTACCCTCAGACACCGTCTTGAATGGGCCAGACTTCCATCATCTGCTGAGCCCTACGCATGAATCCAAGCTCCTTTTGCTAGCATTAAAGCCACACTTCCCTGCCTCCCCTCCCCAAAGATCCCCTTAAGGAATTATAAAAATAAAAGGGTGAAATTCTGGCTCTGATGAAGTCAATGGGAACGTTGCCACTGACTTTAATAAGGCCAGGACTGACCTCAGCACTCGGAGCTCCAGCGCAAGGCTCTGCGTTTCACACAGAAGGACGAGAGGGTTTTCAGCTTCACCGCTTTTGAAGATAATCCACAGATTCTGAGTGAGGACACCTTCAATTTATTTCACTCTGTCAGAAGACATTCATATTGATAAACTCACTGACCAAAACAGAAGAAACGTGCCAGATCTCAAATCCCTTGCAAAATACAGTAAATTTGAACCAGTTAACTCTCAAGTAGAAACCATATTATCTGAGAAGATGACTATGTTGGAAACTGCATCCGCCTTAGATAGCTCAAGGAATTAGCTAATTGCATGGTTGGCTGTCCAGAAGCTGTCACAACTTTTCCAAGAATAAATTTAATACTCGACGTAAAAAATAAAGTCTTTTCAAGATGGACAGTTTGAGAAGTTGAGGAGCTTTTTTTTTAAGAGGGTATTAGTTGGTTAAAAATAGATCTGAATAATAAATGCCTTTAAGTGTTCCCAGGCCCCCTTTTGTAGAAACGTTTTTAGCATTTCATGTGGGGAAGAAAATACACACCAGTGAAAGGTAACGATATTTAGCCTCTCAACTGCAAAAGAACAGTAAGTACGTTAAAGGTGACCAGCAAATAATTGTTTAAGCAATTCAAAGACTTAATTATTCACTGAAACCTAAAATAAACAAGGTAAAGGCAATATTGACTGCACAGTAAATTTAAACACATCTTTATTTTTCTTTTGCAAATCCCTTAAAGACCAGTCTCACAGGCTCTCCTTCCACGTGATACCACAACATATGTTGCACTGAAGCTCTATGCCACAATGCCCTGCTGGAAGCAATCTACTGGGGTAGGCAAATGCCATGCTCAACACTTAATATCCTTATTTCACATCCATAATCCAGAACAAGGAATTCTTTATTTCTTCAAAGGAAAGACCACCTCTGCCAAACACGTTTTGACTGACAGCAGAAAGGTAGGAGATGCCTGGGTAATGCCCAATGCTTGCCAAGATGAAAAAGCACTTTATGATGGCCCTGCAAAGCGCTGTTCTGTTAGTAGAAGGAGCAAGAGGAACCAAGCTCCTGGAAATGCCACCTCTAAAGAGCTCTAGAAAGGCAGGATCAGGCAGGAGCATGAGCCCCAGAGTTTCTCATAGGGCAGGAAAAGAACTGGAAAGATGCAGAGGTGTAAAATAAAAATACTGATCAGGAGGAAGAAAAAAAAAAAAAAAAAAAAGGAGAGAAAGAGAGAAGACTTTGATTGCTCCATAGAGAGAGAATCGCAGAAGAGACAGAACTAGTCTTCTGAGGAGTTGTTTTTTCCATCGGGATTCAGAGGTTCAGGAAATCACCCAGTACAAGGTTTTACAGACCAGACTACCTGCTTCTTTGGACACACAGGGATAATTGGTCATTCTTCAGAAAAAGCCAGGTGACCAGTTACCAATGCTGACAACCCTTCAAACCCATCTTCTCAACGAAGAGAGCTAAAAACTTAGAGCTGAACTCAGCCTTGGCATCCAGAAAGGTCAACCAGGGTAGAGCGAACACAGCAGTCGCAGGTGTACAGCAGGCCGCAGCCTGGCTCTATGACTTCAGGCAAACTGCTCGCTCTTCCTTCTTGCTTCTCCTAGTTTAGACTGTTTAAACTAGCAGCAGGACTAGCTTTCCTCTGTAACCACAGCCCTCTAAACTCAGTTTTAGAGGCAGTTATTGGGAAAGCAGTGCCAGAGCTGTGTTGATATTGCTGGAAGAGGGTTTTGCCTATGTCTTGTCTGACCACCTCTGTTCCATGAATGAGTTTAATAGGTACATGTGAGTATACAAATAAACAAGTATTTCTAAACATACATCCTTATTTCATTACCTCAGAGAGACTAAAGGAACTACAGCCTAGCCTCCCCCTCTCCCTAAGTCCACACAGCAGTTGCTGATTAAAACATAAATTATGTAGCAGATCCCATGACTCGAGAGCTAGACACCCTCCATCTGGCTGGTCTGTCTACCAGCGATCCCCCTGCACTTGGGAACTGACTTGCAAGGCCCCAGGTTACAGCTATCCCATACCAGATTAGTATAAAATTTACTCTGACATTTAACATTTAAGAGCTGTGATGAGTTAGTGTTCCACTTATTGTCAAGTGAGCAAATAAGGAGATGGACAGAAACTCATCCATAACCTTTCTTCAAAAATAAGAAAAAAAAGAGTGCTACTAAAAACCATGCAGACAAAACGTCTTAACTGCACACCAGAGCAGTTTAATGAATGAATCCATGTAAGAATTCACCATTTGCTGGCTCACGTCTGGAAAAATATTTATCACGCTCCCCTAAGTACAATCCAGTTGACTCTTTAAAAACCTCATATGGTGAGGCCATACCACAGGCAGCACGAGCTCCCAGTCACTTTGGAGAAGAGTACTTGTATTCACTCGCATCACTGAGTCTGGAGTTCATACAGCTGTTTTAACTTGAAAAAAAAAAAAATCACAAATAGCACTTACAAAGCATGAGATTTTAGTATCTGCACAAAGTTTTTTGTGTTTTCTTAAACTCAGGTCACAACAGCCCCAAGGAGATAGATGCCTGCAGGCATCCAAATACCCTGACAACACCATTGCTCCCTATCGGTAGAAGAAAAAGCTCGTAAGAAGTAGGCTCCGGCTGTTGCGTTCGCAGAGAATAGACAGTTTTGCTGCTTCAAAGGTATGCGGGAACCAGAGAAGTTGCTCAGAATCACCCCTTCGCATCAGTCAAAGGACTGGGAGGAAAAATTAAAGGCCCAGGGGAGAGTACATGATAATACAACTTTGACAGCAGTAGAGAACCTCAGCTGTACAGCAGCTCAGATATTACAGGTAGGTTTTAGCAAAGGAACAAATTCAGCCCAGGAAGGTTCAGATCTTACATCTGGTTGTTTCCCCGTCTCTTTCATCTTTCTCAGCCTCCCACAACTTGCTCCTCAGCAATCAGTCAACAGCTCTGGCAGTGGAAAGACAGACCATCAGCTTCTGAATTCAAGAAAGCTCAGCAGAGAACACCAGGAAAAAAAAAAAAAAAAAAATCAATTCTCAACCTATGTAGCTTCAATTTTACCCTAAAACCACCAGTCTGCAGTTGAAAGGAACCCAGTTAATTATAGAGATGACTGAAAGGAAGTTTCTTTGCTGTTTCCAACTAATTTGGGTGCGTCTATGCTAGCATTTTAATGCTAATCAGCAAGTACCTTCCTGAAACAAATCTTTCAGTCTTCTTCATTTGCTGTGCTTTGGCTCCCATCACAAAGGAGACTCAGGGCACAAGAACTTAATTCTTTCTCATGAAACTAAAGCAGAAGATGTGCTCCAACTATCAAAAGACATTAAGCCTATGGTTCCACACCAAGTCTGCAGTGAAACCCTCAAGCACTGTGGACATCTCTTCTTCACCACCAATTTGCCTACAGGTGCACTCCCTACTGTAGTGCACCCCTTAACGCAGGCAGAGCTGTTCAGGCTAAGAGACAAGCATGCAATAATTTAAACACTAAATAATAAACAGGGCAAGACCCTCTTCCTGATGTAAATTGACATAGTGATTTTTATAAGCCAGAGTTTTATTTGATTTGGGTTTTTCTTCTTTAAACGGCCTTGTAAACGACTCTATGGGTGTCCAGCTAAGACAGTCTGCACAACCTTCAACTCTGTGAAGCTGAAAAGATGGAAGTTTGTAAACATGATTATTTTGATACACATTCACCTATCTCATCTTCTAAAAACAAGTCAGGAATCTGCTGTTTCTCAAAGCTCAGAGATACAAGAAAATGAAACCTAATACAGAAGGTTCCCGAGTTGTGGATCTTAGAAAGCGGTGCCTACAACTTCTATCACTGCTCATCAGGGTTCAAAGAATTCCAGCAGGACACGGGGTGGAAATGAGTCTTGTTTGGTTCCAAGAATTCACAGAACCTACAGAATTTATAATGCTGCAGGTAAAAACAGAAAAGAAAAAAAAAAATCTGGTTAACAAATAAAAAGACATAAAAGGGTAAGACGCTCTCCCTAGTTAAACACTAATCTTTCGAGTCCTGACTAAAAGATGCTGGAAATCTGTGTTATACAGAAATTCTAGATAGAGGTGGGGGATTTTGAAGCAATTTTTATTCCTTAATGGAATTAATTCATGTTTAAAAGATTTACAAAGCAACATTTCTTTTAAAATTAAAAGCTAATAGAAAATATTTACAACTTTTAAAAATCGTATTTTTAAAAATGTAGCAGGCTATTCCTTTTTGTCCTTTCTTATTGTTTCAAATCATGTCCAACATCGTTGTTGCTGACTATAAATTTTTTTTTTTTACTTTTCTTTTTCAGCTTTTTCTTAATTTTTAAAGTTTTCTAGACTTTTTTTTTGTCTTCTGAAACTTTTTAATGCCCTTGTTCGATTGTATTCAGTATCAATAAAGGAGAAAGAGGTAGAACTAAAATATCAAAATTCCCCAAGATTAACATTTCTTTTTTTAATGAAAATGCAAAAAAAGTGTTGTTTCTAATCTAGTAAGAAGGCCGTCTTTCATCACAAATGTTTTGAACGGGAAATGTGAACAAGATACACTGACAACATTGAATTTTGTTTTCTCTAGCTTTAGTTAACATAATGCTTAACATATTAGAAGCAAACAGTTTGTACAAGAGTTATCTGCGTCAGTGGAATTAAACTAGTGCTAGCCATTTTGGGAATAAAAAATAATAAAAATAAAATAGTAATAATAATAAAAAAGATGCCTATTTATGTAAGGTGTTTCTACAGACTCATTTACCAGTTAAACATTTCACAGGCCTAAAAAGTATATTACTAAATTAAACTCTTTCTACTCTTCAATGACACGTATCATTGAAGAAACGTCTAAACTGAACTACTAAGAATTTGGAGAAGAAAGCTACAGCAGGGCATTGACCTCTTATGAAAACGCAGAAGTAAAACATAAGGATCGTGTTTACTCTGTATGAGTTTCCTGTCGACACTGTTTATTATTGAGCAATAAACACACTTGGATCGTAGAGATATATCTTTAGAAGAGGTATTAAGAATCAAACAGTTTCTGTAAATCTTCTGAGTGGTATTAACATTCAGATTTAAACAAGGTTCCACACATAACACGCATTTGATCATTTAACAGGTCCATGTCCAAAATATTTCTGGCTGCAGATGTACAGTTAGTATCTGATTCTTCCACTTAGCTTCGCCAAAATGCTGAGATTTAGTCTTATTTTAACTAAACATATCCTAAGTTATTTTTATATGTGTCTCTTGGGTCTCATTTTCACCGAGGCAAATTTCTGCTCTGGTGATGGGCTGTAAAAGTTTCTTTCTTCCATTTCCCCTCATCTATCCTGCTTCATGGCATTATCTGATAAAAATGCTGTGGACACCCTCACTCCCTCGTGCAAAATATAAACAAACGGGACATCAAGAAAACACACCACCGCATCACTGTCCCAGCACTGCCGTTACAACCGGTCGGAGTCCTGAGGGTGATTTACAGCACTAAGCTGGTGACATTGAGCCAGTCAGGACTAGATAACATTGCTTCCTCAGCACAAAGTAAGCCCCCACAAAACCTCATCCATTAGCATCAGCACATGTGCATGATCTACCAGAGCCTCGATTCGGGAATGATCTAGGGAATATTTCTCCAGGTGATCCATTCTAATTGTTTAGGGTCATTCTAAGATCAAAACGCCTGTTTTCTTGTCAAAAGATAAACTTGGGAGAAAATGCATTTCAGATGAAAACAAATGTTTCATTATGTTCACAACTGGCAAGTTGTTTTTTTCTATTTGAGGGCGCTTCTTTACTTTTAGAATTTTATTTATTAAGTTTAATTGAACCTCATCTTGGAACCCCATTTTGAAACAAAGCCTAAACATTTCATGTAAAAAATGCTGAAGTGACAGCTTTCACTTCACTCATTTTTTCCAGGTTGGGAAAGTTTGGCCAAAATGGTTTGCCAAGTTTGACTGCAAACAGTTTCAGTTGAAACGAGTCTGATTTTTCAGCAAATACATCAGAGGAGTGACTACTCGTTTTGCCCATCTGTAAAAATAATATTGGTAATTTCACCATAACCTTTTTGTCAATAGCTGATAAAACATAAGGTACGTGAAGACATGACGGACACAGCCTTGCTTTGACGAGTGTCTTGGCCATAGGGGAGTGCGCGTGGACTGGTGCTAATGAGAGGTCTAAACACTTACTAACCCCTCCACGGCGTTGTACTTGTGCTTGTCCCCTACAGCGCGTGCCACAGCCCGGGGTGCCAGTCAGCCTGCCCCTACCCAACTCTGGGCTGATTTACATCAGTAGGGACCCTGGCTCCAGGTCCTCGCTATCTGTGACGACTATCGGTTACAGCGTCCAGATACCGCAGAAGTGGACTCTTCAAACCAGTTACATATGTAAGAATAGTATCTAGCAAGTGTGTGTATACAGCCAACCTTCTCCCGCTCCTCAGAAAGTCAATGTTCAGAGCAAACCCCTCCTCTGACTTGTCAACACACGCTGCCTCACCGCTTGCCCTTTTGAGATTCCAGGCCTGACGGAAGGTGATGGGAATTGAACTTCAGCTCTCAAGAGCACCTGGCTTTGTTATCTCTAAGGGCTCAGGAAGATTTCAGGCGCTATCACTCCATGCCATGTCCTGACACTTGACTCACAAAGTGGCACTGGTGTTGGCTTACCTCCAGGCTGTAGATAGTGACTGTCAGCAGCGAGGTGAAAATGAATGGGAGTGGAACAGAAGCAGAGACCCTACTGCTTCTTTTAGGAAAACACTGCATCCGAGATTGCTGAGGAGTCCTCTCTCTCCTGACTCTCTCTGAACATCAAGATCTGCGCTACAGAGTCCAGGAGGTTGAGTTCACACATGCTTTTTTAGTTCATTATCTCTGTCTGCGTTGGTGGCCACAGAAAAAAAAAAAAATATTGGTCAATACTAAATAAAAACTGATGGATTTCATAACAAGACTCCAGGTGGATCCCAGAAACACAGCAGAGGCTGGACCTATGATACATGTTCCAAGCATCGGTGAAAGCAGGGAAGTTCCCCATTTTCCCCCATACAATTTGTCTCTTCTTGCAGAAGATAAGTATACTTGTTATGTACAGATGTAGTCTGTATGTACTGCTCAGAATGAAGAGACTGAACGTCCATAACCCTAGACAATATAACAAATCACAACTGATAATCTGATTCGTTTTGAATACACTTGAGCCAGAAACTATAGCCTAATGATAATAGCATGACATCTCTCTGGAAACAGATACCAGACTACTAAACTGATCTTCTCCCCGTTGTTGATACTTGCCTGTGTTACGTGCATAAGACAGATGTAGGAATGCCCTAGGAAGGAGGGAGATACTGCTTTCAATGAGAAACTAGATAACAGTGAAGAAAGCAGCTGCTTTAGAGAAACTTCATTGCTTCTAAAGCATTCAGAACTGTAGAGGCATTTAGTGTTTGCTCTTTTATCAGTGCAGCTGCAAGTGATAATTCAACCTCCAAGTGGTCTGCGCTTTTGTTCCATTTGAATTGAAAAATGCCCTAACAAAAATCCTTGCTTTGTATTGGGATTATATGCTTGAAAAGAACTGAACAAATTGCATTTAGAATGATCAAAATGATCCATTTTCCTTACCATGTTGCTAGTAGACAAAGGTTGACATTTGAAAATCAAATTTTACCACTATCAATATTTCTGCCTGATGTGAGTGTAGTGATAAAGCTTTATCAGTCAAATTCCAAGACAGATTTACCCAAAAGACAGTTATCTTTATTATCCTCACCTCACAAACAGCAGTTACCAGTGTCACACACTGACAACACTTCATTAGACATCCTAAGCATCTTTATCATCTCAATATCCCAAAATAGAATGCCTTCTATATACTGGTGTCTCCACAAGACTACAGTGGCAAATACTATTTCTCCTGTACCAGAAAAACAAACAAACAAAAAATCACTCTTCTGAACTACTGCACCATGAACATTATTTCTCTCACGGCCTTGTGACATCCACATATCCTACAGAGCAGCCAGCGAGGCAGTAAGGAGCTCCATGTTGGAGACGGAGACTAAGGCCCAGCTTCTTGTATATTTAGGAACCTCATCCCCACTAAAAATCAAGCCTTTATCCTGGTTTGAATTAAATCTCACCTTTTGTGAAAGTGGCACCACTGCGTATGTAGACAAGAGCTCTCCTGCTGAAGAGATCTATAGCACAACATAAGGTTGGTACTGTATCTCGTGATGTAGTGATCTGAACTCACTGCCCACCCCAACAAAACAGCATAGCTAGTGTTAGGGAGCTGTATTTAGACAGGTATTTGAGTCCATGGAGAGACTCAGCAGGAAAAACATACCGACAGACACGCCTACTGGATGCTCCCCATTTCCCAAACAACAATTTCCCCCAACAGAAATGTTGATTTAAACTATTCATGCTAACGCGAGTGCAGGATAAGGTTATGTGATTCTTGGAGCCGCCACATCAGGTCATGAATGATGTAGTAATGAAAAGAAAATTCCTTGCTCATTGCACAGCAAATAAAGACAGGATTGTGAAACCACTCGCTGCTGTGCTGAGCCCTGCCTCTGTCTGTGCACAGAGTCAGATTCTCAGAAGAGCCCAGCACAGAGGATGAAGGAGACTTTTGAACATCATGTCACAGTCATTTCTCTAAAAACTGAGCACTAAGCACTATGAAAATCTGATTATGAATGTGAGTTCTGATATTTATACCCCTCCTTCAAAATCCAGGCAGCTTACCTGTTCACAGAAACTGATGTCCCCTTGAATTCCGCTGGGCCATGCATCTGTGTCCAGTGTCAACAACTACTGAACCCTCTTGGGAATTACCCTGGGGCACGATGAAATACCTCCCTCAGAGGCTGGCAAGCTTTAACTCTCCTAACCCCTAAAGAGAGATGAATCCAAAGAGGTTACAAGATAACCTCATCATAACCCCAGGTTTTCCCTGCTTAGCTACTGTACTAAAAGCGCTCCTGTGGAAGAAACAGCGACCACACGGGAACAAACCAGACTTCTTGAGCCCGAGTTTCAGGAGTACTGCATATCCAGAGTTTCCACTGACTTCACTTAGAACTAAAGGTGCTCAACAGCTCTAAAAATCATAATAAGGGGTCACCTCCTAGGTAGAGTTAAGATTATTTAGATCCTGCAATTCCTCATATTACTATGTCAAGAGGGGTTTTTTTAGGACATCATTATCTCCAATTTCCTAGGCTTTCAATGTCTTTTCTAGGGATAATCCCCTACAACGTGGGGTTTTTTTTGATACGTACACTGAACAAACTCTTGACTAGGTCATTTTTATACATGGAATATAGATTGCTTTTTATATAAACTTTCTAAAAAACCCAAAAGTCTTCAGTTTCAGCTTGGCCTTTAGAGATGTGCAAAAGCTTTGGTGGAGGGAGGGTGTATTTTTAAAAGGGGAGCATTAGAAAGGATTAATTTTTTTTTTCTTGGCTTAACTGACCCCAGACTGTAACCTCAGCCAAGCTGATAATTGAGAAAGTAAACTAATTACCACGTATGTCCAGAGCCTGCCCTGTCACAACTTCACTGACCCAACATTATCACGCTGCTCCTCCTTTTCCACACTTTCTCAAAATTCAGTTCAATGAATCAAAGATGCTCCCAGGCTCTATCATCTGCTACCTTTAGGCATAGCAACCATCAGCCCACCACATCTCTGTGCAGCGGTTTTAAAGCGTCCGTTGTCTTTGCTAAACAAGCATTTTCATGACAAAAGTCAAGAAATAAATAACAATTTCAAGAAGTTCCTGAAACCTCTATTTAAAGTCCCTTAAGTTGTAAGTTCAAGGAAGGCAACGCCTTTGTGACAGCACAGCTGTAGATTAAAAAGATTCCCAGGGCCTCCTAGCTATTCTGACTCTTGGTCTTTAGAATTATATGAATATAGGCTTAAGACCACCCAAACTCTTTTTTTTTTTCCTCTCCTCTTTCTTTTTGAGAGGGGGAGAGAAAGAGAGGGTGCACACAAGGGCATGAAAAAGAAAGAGACCATTACCCTCATGTTGGACAACTGTAGTTTTACAGTAACAAAGATCTGACAGGCAGTATTGATCTGTGACAGCAGCTGTATTTACATTATAGCCTAAAAGGGAGAGCAGGCTAGAGGGGACGGTATATACGCTGCATGATACAGCAGCCTTTACAGAGATATTTTAACCCACATGTGCTAAATCCAGTTGCAGGAATTTAAGTTCCTTTCCAAAGCACACCCAGGGGGTAACTGACTTTTGTCTCTTGCTTAGTAACTATGTGGCTGATTTTGCAGCTAAATCTCAGCTCTCCCCCAGGAAGCATTCCCATAGTAGTAGGCCACGTTCTTCTAGAGCGCCAGCGTTTGTCTGTGACCAGACAGCCCCAGTTACCTCCTATTTTTATTCGGATCATCAGCATGACTGATGTGCTGGAAGGAAATGACAGCACACAAGCTAAGCAGCCTCCAGTCTGCATAGCAAGTTTGGAAAAATGGAAAAAATAAGAGCTTAAGCCCCCCAATTCATTCCAAAAAGCTAAACAAACTAGTCTCTTTCCTTAGCAGAGAGGGAGGAGGTCGAAGTATTTCAAGTACCACAGTTTAGGACCTTATTGAAGCTACTCTCCCTATGCTCCCTGGCAGTCCATGGAG
Organism: Nipponia nippon; assembly: GCF_047370975.1. NCBI lineage: Eukaryota > Metazoa > Chordata > Aves > Pelecaniformes > Threskiornithidae > Nipponia > Nipponia nippon. The sequence continues at coordinate 4,822,853 of NW_028262358.1, read as the reverse complement.
AGGAGGGGAGGCTCCTCTGCAGATGATGCAGAGCTGGAGCCACCAGCTCTCCACAGACGATACCGTGAGCGCAGGGACCCGAGCCAAGCACCTGAGAGGCAGGGGATGCGCCCCTTTTGGATCCAGGCTGCAAGCAATCCATTTGTACTGGGTCTATTCCAAACTGCAATTCATTATACAACCTTTTGACAACATTTCTTTGTTTTCTAATTGATTCAGGCTTTCCTAGACTGATCTCTCAATAGAGAGTCTAAACAAAGAGAAACATAATCAAATGCTTGCTTTTTCGGGGGAGGGGGGGGACAGGGGGGGACGGGACAACGACCACGAACATTGCTCTGTCTCGCATTGTAGCTTTCCTGTGCTGCTCCCATCTTTATTTATTGTTCACACCATGGGTTATTGGATAGCAAAGAAAAACAGTCCCCGTCTTCAAGAACAAAGGCTGGCGGGGAAATCAAACTAAAAATAGCAATCACATCTGCAGCAGTGTAGTCAGCTAAAATAATCAACATTGTTATTTATACTGTGGCTTCACTTCAGGTATTGGAGTAGCTCAGAGCCCTGTTATGCCAGCACCCTGTGAATGGAAAGGTAACAGCTATCACAAGCATGTGGAAAGCATACCTAGCCAGCATCTTCAGGTGCTGAAGCTTTAAGCATATGCACATGTCCCACTGATTCCTTTATTACCAGCTGCTTTTTATCACCTGCCAAAAGCAGGTGCTTATATGCTTCCCTGAATAACAGATGTACTTTCATGAATCAGGGTGTAAGAGTCAAGATGGGATAAGCAGATGGGACAGGTTGGTGGAGATGGGAGAGAGGAAGAGAGGATAAAGTTCAAAGTCATAGGAAGATGCAGTACAAACTTGTCACGTGGAAGACTCCAGCAGACAGTTGCAGTAGCAGCAAACCCAAACCACGACATGTTTGGACACAAGTTTTCAGCAGGAGAAGTATTCCAGTCTGCAGGACCTGAGCAAAGGCATTGGTGTAGTCAGAGCAAGAACGACGCAGCAACCTTGGTTCAAGTTTGTCCTCTGCCACAAGCTTTCATATCGCCTGGGTCCCGTCCCTTAGCCTCTGCCTGCTTCAGCCCCACAAGAGTGAGACCACACTGATACTGACCTCCTCCTCACAGGCTTGTGCCAGTACAGGCAGCATGGCCAAGCAGGAGGTACTCGGCTCACTTGGCACTTGAGGTTGCATAGCTTCCTTAGATGTCACCAGCTATCCTCACAAGTCTCTAGGGAAGAGGGTAATTACTCCAAAACACCATTAAAGCCTCTTCATTGATTTGTGAGCTTTTTATTGCTTATGGCTGAGGCACTTCAGGCCAGCCCCACAGAGCCAGGTAGGCACCAAGCTCTCATGCGTAGCTGAAAGAATGATATCCTGCTTCCTATCTTCCACATCGTTCACCTTAAGGACCCACGGAAGACAGCTCCATCAGCTGGTCCTGGCTTAGGTACCTGTTGTATAATCAAATCTTGCACTTCTAGTGAAATAAAATAGAAATGCAGGTTAAGAGGACAGCAATGGCTTGTGAGCTCAAGGGCCCAATTTTCATTTCACATACAGTATTAGCAAAAGCCAGCAAGTCAGTGGGTATCGATTCAAAACAGCCGTTCCTCCCACCTACGCTCTCCTCACGTAGGAGGGGTTGGCTGTCCAGAAGGGAGCAAGACAACTTCAGCTGACACAAGGACCCTCCAGACAACAAGAGCAGTCTTCCAGCAAGGCTCTACCCATCCTCTTCACCCGGACAAACAGTGCCCGCAGCCCGTAACCCCAGAAAGGGCTTAAGAGAGGGGAGCAGGGAAACTGCTGCAGCTCAGTCACTGACGTAGGTAAACCCACCACCCCTGCTGCCAGAAAGGACCATTTCAGGGACTCCTTACCGCGATATTGGGAATTCCTGCAAAACTCCCGTTTCTGACGTGCTGCTCTTATGTGAAATATCCACAGTGTTTGCAAAGAAGTGATTATGAATGACTAACCAGCCATACATATATTTCAAGAAAACTTGGAAACAACCTTGTTATTTTTGGAAACACGTACACTTGTTCAGGGCAAGCTGGCAAGGAAGAATTACTGTGGAAAGTTACCTAAAGAACAGAGAGTCTGTAGTGCCACCTACTGCTTTGCCCTGGATTTTAACTTCTGATTTAAAAAAACAAAACAAAACAACCTCAGAGACAAAATGTGCCACCCTGGAGTAGGCCCAGGCTCAGACAGGCACCCAGACCTGCCAAGCACCCACACCGGATTCCTCACCAGAAGGTACAAGAGCACTGCCATAGACGATGTAAAAGCTAATCCCACCTGTGAGCTTTGCAGCCCAAAGCCCGACAGCCCTTCAAAAAGCATGGCTAGTTTTTGTTATGACCATGCTGCGTATTCTCATTATGCACACAAATGCTAAAGCTGATTTGGACTCAACACCTCCTCGACTTCACCGCAGATCCGCAACATTAAGTTCCAAAGATACCCCAAAAGATATTCCAAAGGTGCATTGTATGAAAGTGTGGTTCATTTATTTTTTAAATATTTGAATTTTATTTTTTTTTCATAATTTAACCTTTTAATGTAATTATAAGCCTTCCTGCTACACAAGACAGAGAACAAGTTCCTGCCCTCCAGTCTGCTGGTCAGTCATTACTGTATAAATTTGCACTAGGTTCAGAGCCTCTCAGCCATTTGTACAGAATTAAAAAAAAAAAATTAAGAAATCCAAAAATAAAGCCCCTTTGTGTTCATTTTTTAAACTGCCCAGTCAAATATATGACTGTTCCTTCAATACATTTCAATTTTACTAACCACAAATTCACAAAATATGGATGATTCCACAAAGAAAACAGATACTCCTGTCAGATTATGAATTACAAACCAGAAAACAAAACATGCAAAAATGCAAGGGGCTAACAGAGTATCAAAGAATCGTAATTAGAATTTGCTACTCAGTACAACATACTATCAAAATCACCAAAGAGAACATATCCATTTATTCATAAATGTGGTCTGGATTATACAGGCATTGTAGATGCTTGGTTGTATGGTGTCTGGTCTGGTTTGTGTTTGGTTTGGAATCCATTCATTTAGTCCTTAATTTGCCATTAAGGAACTGATACAGCAAGTGCGCACATTAAACATTTAAATACAGGTGCCCAGAGGCATACATAGTTAAACAACTGCAAGTGGTTATCGCTGGAAGTTTAAACGAGTGATTTTCCTTCCTCTACAAAGAAGAGGTTAAAGGTTGGACTAGACGACCTCCAGAGATCCCTTCCAAGCTGAATTGTTCTAGGATTCAAGCACATCCAAGTGCAAGAATAGAAAATTGACAAGTAGGCGCAATGTAGAATATCATGCTCTGGAACATCACTTCCCATTTATACCAGGACTGGACAGAGTTCATACCTACAGATCTTAGGAGACTTCAGCCCACATCTTCAAAAGTATTTAAGTGAGAAACTGCCACTGAGGTCAGCAGGACTTGAGCTCCTACGTACCTGGGGGGAGGCAGGACCCAGGCTCCTGCACAAGCTTCCAGACTACAGACCTACTGACAAAGCTCAGAGACACCAATTTCACCACAGCCTGAGCGTCATGAATTTAAAGACTTCTCAGTCACCTGGAGCATAAAACACCACAAACAACATAGTCCCGAGAGGTCTGAAAAGCCTGCAACTGCCACAGTATACTATTCACTGAAAAAGGGTTAAATCCATTGGAGGGGATTTTAATAGCTACTTTACAGAAACTCACTAGTTATGTTTGATTATACTGTATCTGTACACCGTAAAAACTGACCTGAATCCCTCTTGTGCCAAATGCAAAAGCCCTTCTACGCAGGTTAAAGGGATTTCATTCCATGGCCGATAAGAAGTTTTCTCCATTTATCCTAGCTAAAAGAAATTCTACGCAGATCTTAATAAATGTTGAATACTGTCACACTACGAGTGACATTTTGGTGAAATACAGCAGTAGGAAAATATATCACCTTTCATAGTCTGTCCTTCCAAAAACTCCTATAATTTGGCCTGTGTTAAAAAAAAAGAAAAGAAAAAAAAAAGCCTGCTTCAGCACTGTCAAGCTTTTAATGGCACCCCAAAGCAACGCAGCTTAGAACAGAAAGTGAAGAATATCAGAGCCATACAAAAGAAGACTTGGGACAAGAGACCTTAACCGTAATGGAAGGAAGACGGCATAAAAGGATCATCATTAATTCTTCCCCTCTACTCGGCACTGGCGAGGCCACGTCTGGAGCATGTGCCCAGTTCTGGGCTCCCCAGTACGCAAAACCCATGGGTTCACTGCTGCAAGTCCAATGAAGTGCCACAAAGATGATTAAGGGACTTGAGTATCTTTCACATGGAGGGAGACGAGAGAACTGGGATCATTCAGCCTAGAAAAGAAAATGTTTAAGGAGATCTTATCACCTGGTATAAATACCCGATAGGAGGGAACGAAGAAGAGGGGGAGCCAGACTCTTCTCACTGGTGCCCAGTGACAGGACAAGAGGCAACAGGCACAAACCGAAACACAGGAAATTTCATCTGACCATAGGAAAAATACATTTTTTTACTGCAAGGGTGGCCAAACACTGGAATAGGTTGTCCACAGAGGTTGTGGAGTCTCCTTTCTTGAAGCCAGAATTCCTGAAACTCCTCAGCTTTCCTTGGTTCTTTTTAAAAGTGCTGATAGAGATCAAATTCTACTCAATTAGATCATGTCAGAATCATTAAACTGCAATACAGATCAACAAAAATGCAAAACTCCGAACCAGATGTAACACATGCTGAAGTACCATGACTGTTTGTCTACTTAAGACTGTTCTCTACCTGATCCCTTAGTACCTATAGGAGAAGCTTTAAGAACAGAGGGATTCAGACTGAATAATCCCCAGCTAAAGTGTTATTACATAAACTGGACTTATTCACCTACTTCCATGGAAGGTACACATACAAACGGATATCATGGACTAAAAAGACTTGCTTTTACCTCTGTGTCTGAATCAGAAGGAATGAGACAACCATTTTTTTTGGTTCTGAGCAGTACTGAATTTAAGGGTTAGAAATGGGTCTGATCAAATACAGATTCAAAGAAGCATCACATACTGACATGAACTCCTCAGTTTAATTCCATTTCTATCATTCTTTTGTGCAAAATACCTGAATTTAATGGCAAAGCTTCCAGAATAGAACATGTAATATACGTAAAAGTGTCTTGCTCTTACACAGGAACTAGATCTGATCCTGCATCTATTTAAGAAATTGGCAGGATATATTAATTATGTCCCCAAGAACAAGGTTTGGCCAACTATCTTTGGTGCCTCTGTATAACTAAGCTTTAAATAAGTCTGCAGTATGTAGGCAACAGTGTGCAGAAGTCAGCAAGTGGCACTTAAAAAGCACAGCATCAATTCACAGCACTTAGCAAACAGCCATGGTTTCCGTGGTGGTTATAAGGAATCTGCCTTTGAATCTGCATTAAATAGCCAAATTTTCTACATCCTGTTTGATGCATTTAGAAAACATCTGTTTTGATTAACTTGAAATCAGTGCAGCACGTTAACATCTCAGAGGAAATTAGGTTCATTTAATATGGATTTTAAGGCTGTACTCCCCTTGCTCTAGTGGTATCAGAAAGGACTTTATATTTAGAAGTTGGGCTTCTGCAACGCCTAGCAATGGTGGAAGCAGAGTACTCTGAGCACAGAGTAAGATATGCCTTGATTTACATCGCTGGGCGGTGGGTAATAATTCAAGGGAGAAATTGGCCAGATGAGAGTTAAATCCTGTGGGACCCAGATTCAAAATAGGATCCTAAGTGGTGTAGTTTCCCCTTTCCTGGTTTCCATTTCAAAGACAGAAAACAGCAGGAACCTTCACAAGCTGATCTTCTTGGTTTCAGGCACTCAAGGAAAGGGATGACACCAGACAATTCCGAGAAGAAAAGGAAACAAGCTGAAGCAAGCTGCCACCACCGTGTGGGTAAGACTCACTCCCAGAGTAAAACAGCTTTCCAAATGTGTCTGTTGGGGTGCAGCAAGCTGAAAGATGGGCTTTTTACATAGACAAGGTAATTTTCTTTTGGAGAATTAAAAAAAAAAAAAAGCCAAAGCCAGCAGTAAACCCATTTGAAAACGTCACTCCAGTATTACAGGTGGAATGTGAGGCAACTGAATCACACCAATACTCCTCTATAGGCAGCTATCTCTGGTTTGATGAAAGCTCTCTATATGTACCACTGTCTCCTCCCAAGGAAAAGAACGGCACAGGCATCTCTGGAATCTTCAAGAATGGTTCACTATGGACATCTGGTTAGGCAAGCCTGCTCAATGGGACCACACGGGCACTGAAACAGGCCTTTGAAGTACTTCAGCAGGTTAGTAAAATCAAAATAATAGAGAAGTACCAGTGTTGGCATCTATGGAAAACCTTCAGAAGGCTGTGACTTAAATATAATGAAAATACAGCGTTAAGAGTACTGCAGGCACAGCTTGGAAGGTAGGGTCTAAAGTAAATGCCCAAGGATGTCCATTTGTAGCTAAAGGACAGTTTGATCCCCCATTTTCTCAGACCACTCTCTCTCATTTTTATCTATTGGACGTTATCAGACTCCTGCAGCTAAGATTTTCAAACCAGCTTAAAATTATGAATGAGTTTCAATAAAGTTTGGGTAACAAAGCTCCCTCAAGCTGACTTGAAAAGTTCTCCCGTGCCTGCGCAGCCCTCTGAGACGAGGACTAATCTATTCTGCATTTCTTCACATAGGGTCCAGCTCAGCAAAGAGGGCTTTGACTGGGAGGTTGTACGTGTTGCTGTAGCACTGATGGCTAGGCCGAGTTCTCTGATGAAGCTTAGCAGTCGGTGAAGTTTCCAGGGTTTAAACTTCTTACTGTGGCAATCACAGCAAGGCAAATTTGCAGACCTTAGTTTCATATTTCCCCTCTCATTTCAAAAAAACATCTAGTTTTCAACACAGCTCTAATGATAACTTCACAAAACTCTGTGGTTTTGCTTTGTAGATCACTTAAGTATTTTGTCTCAAGTTGCTCCACAGCTCTACTGTGTCAGCTCCAAACGAATCAAAGAAATCTCAGAGCAAAAGCTGTTTGAAACTGGTAATATTCTTCTGGATTCTCAGTTGAACCACCAATTTTGCCTGATGAGGTTCACTCGAAAGACTTCATTGACTTAAGCAGATCTTTCAACGTGCATGGCAGGAGTTTAAAGTTTCTAATGTACCATGAAACCAGGCAAGTTTCACAGGAGCTTTTTGAGAATGCTTTTCTTAATTCTAGCTCCACATCACCTAACAATTTTGCCACCAATCTCATGATGCACAAGACCCATGGGAGAGTTGTACAAGCTGTTGAGGAAAGCCATGACAACCGTATTACAACATACAGCAGGCCCAAGGAGACCAGAAGTTATTCACCATTTTGTAAGCCAGAGCTCCAAGGGCCAGTCAGAGAGCAAGAGAAGCACTGTTCAGAGCAACACCGCTCTCCTGTTAACAAATAAGAACTAGATTTTTTTTTTTTCTTTTTAAGCAGGGTTTTGCTGTCAAATACTGATTCATCAATACTAACAATGATGCACTTAGATCCAGGATATGATTTCTGTATGGCAAGAGGGCCTCCGAATTGCCATGTCTTCTCTGGCGTGGTCCTGAAGTGGCTTTTAAGCTCACATTTTTTAGAAGGATTAAAAGCTACAGAAAACAAGTCAGCTGCTGAAATCCAGGATCAGCATTTTGCTCTGTCACAGCGTTCCTACGCTGTTTGTTTCTCTGTGCTCTGGCTCCTCATTTTCCAAGCAACCGAGACTTCCTACCTCCTGCAAGTCATGTAAAGATAGACACTTTAAAGACTTTCTGGTGCCTAGCTGTAATAAGGACCGGGAACACGAATACTTCACGTACCTTACCAAGAAGGTATAAAATTCACAATGAGTCTCACCAGTACTATCAAAACATACTACTGGCCGCTGGTCAACACAGGAATTTTGAGTGAAGTTGGCGGCTTGACCAATTTGAAGCCAGGTTTCAGTTTATGCCTGCGCTCCATCCTAGAAGGATGCTAAGCATAAGCAGAGTGACAATAGTTCTGTGTTCGTTTTGAAATGCAGAATATGCCTCAGCATATGGCAGTTATCTCCAAGCAATGAAAGAACAATCATTTTTATTTCTAATTGAACTGAGGAATTCACATGCAGATTTCCACAACGGAGCTTGGACAGGCCTGTTTAGCAGCAGACTTGCTAAAGACCTGCTACTCAGTCACAACTGCCCGGTGTGCAAATACAAGTTTGCTGCAGCTCCTAACAGCAACTGCATTTATCCTCTTGGTTACAGAAGCAGCAGCTCCACCAAATTCCAGTTCCTCTTCACTAGCCAAGTCTGGACTGATCTTACACTCCCTTTTACTTCAGTTTAAACATTGTAATCTGTATTTTCCTTACTTGTTTCTCAAAATTCTTCTGTATCTATATGAGAAAAGATATGTGAAAGAGAGAAGCCTTATGTTCTTTTTAACATATTAACTTAGAGGACAAAGATTAGAAACCTCTTGGTGACACAGACTGGAGTCAATTAAGACAAAATGTTCCGTGTGCATACTCTCCTCAAGGCAATATCTGCAGCTAGTATGTAATGCAAACCACGTTAAGCAGCTACGTCTAGCCTAATTTCTGTCCAGCTACCAAGGATTCTGACTGAATTTCACCAGACAGAAATGTGCAATTTTTTTGTCATTAGAGAGCACCCAGGGAAGTAGCACAACAAAATGCTTCCTGCTGCTGTTAAGCACAGGAGGCTGTGATTTCAGCTCTCACATTGAGTAATCCACAAATATTTGAGCTTTCTGGCAGCATAAACCCCCCCACAGTAGCAGAGTCTTTTTCTCTAAATGGTCCGAGACATTTCCATGTTTGCCTTCTCTGGCTATTGATAGTAAACTGCTTAATAGGAGAGGGCATCTGTGATGCTTTTCCTGATTATCGATAACATCTAGAAGGCTTAAACATGGCCTTTCCTGCTTCAGTTTTTAAAGGAGGTTAATTGAGATCAGATACTTAAAGCTGAACTTCATAGCAACAGAGTAAGTGCATGGTCCAGACTATGGGGGGGGGGGGGGGGGAGGGGGGAAGGCATGTTAAAAAATATTTGGAATAGTTAAATATATCCAGATCAGCCACACATGATAACTTCAGAGCACTTAAAAAGCTAAATGAAGGACCCTGAGCCGTGCCTGGTTATCTGTAGAGTGCTCACTGAAGACGCGTATGGAACTCCAGGAGATCAGAAAGCGTAATTTTACTGATTTTTAAGAGATAGGGAACATGTGGCCCAGTCTACATACCTGATTATAAACCCTACCATACAAATAAGACAGTAAGAAACACCTTGTATACATGCAACAGAACAAATAAAAATCACAGAATCATTTAGGTTGGGAAAAGACCTTTAAGATCATCAAGTCCAACCATTAACGTAGCCCTGCCAAAAATGCCACACTTTACAAGATAACTGGCCTGCAGTACCTAAGGAGATTATACAAACAAGCAAGCAAGGCTTTGAGTATAGCAAAACAGCTACTCACAACACAGCTCCGCTAGGAAAACAAGGAAAAACAGGGCCTTTGTGAAATGATTATAAAGTAGCAAAACAAGTGGTTGAAAAGTTGTGTTCAATGAGTCATTGTGAACCATTCACTGGGAGACTGAGAGAACGTATTCACTACGGTCTTCATCCTACACACATCTATCACGGTGCAGTAGTATTCAGAAGTCTTTAAAGTGCTTTTGAGAGAGATTTTTTTAATTAAAAAAAACCCAAACAACTGGATGATACCAAGCCAGGAGAGAGTGCAAGTACTCTGGAGGACAAGATCAGAATTTAAAGTTACATCAGTCAGCTAAAGAAGCCAGCGGGGGGGAAGAGTTCAGAGACCTGTTAGATACCTTTGGAAAACAGCAAATCAACAGGAATAACAGCAAATTTTAGCAAATCAGAAGATTTAGAGAGTACGGAGAGGGAAAAGAAGGGGACATCTTGCAGGACACCAAATTTGGTGGGGGGAGGTGGACAGGACAAGAGTAAAGGGCTAAATTTTATAAACAAGACATATTCAGTTGAGAGGTCAAATAGATTTTTAAAAGTTAAGTAATAGTTACTTGGAGAGATCGTGAAATCACCCGTCACAGATTTCTAGAACATGTCAGGGCGGTTCAGGCTCATTATTTACTTGATTACAGGTATACCTTCCAGCCCCCCGTAGCTCCCTTCAGTCCCAGCACCTACTCGAGCCCCTCCTTGTCCCTGCCATCCCATTCCATTTCTCCTTGCCTCACCATCTCTTCCTTGCACCCCTTCTTCGCCGCTTTCCCCAGGGACGAGGAGGGGGAAATCAGACTTTAAAGAATTCTGCCTCAAATGACTAATAAATTAAGTTAGAATTAGTGTCATTAATGAGAACCTTTTTCAGTATTTATTAGACCGGGGGCTACAGTGACCTCTTATGCTAGGGTTCGACAGTTGCTGCCATGCCAGCATGCCTCATTTCAAGAGTCATGAATAACTTAAAAACGCATATATTTTGGCTGAAGTTTTCTAGGCATGAGTTAGAATTCATAGCGACATCAATGGCTCCTGCATCGTGCAGCTTCCAAGCTTTTTCCGGTTTGAAAAAAACTACTGTGTCACTGGAGAAGTAACCTGTGATCCTATAGTTAAAGTCTATCGGATAATAATGCATGCGCACAAGGCAGCAGAATTACAACGGTACGCCTGATTGTGGCATTTCTTACCTCTGAGAGCTTAACCGTATAACTTTAATGTTGTATTACCATCAGCTCTTTCTATGGGTTCTATTTTACAATGAACTTGCAAATGGCATGTGTAACAAATGATATCTATTGCATTTTATTATTCATCTTTTTCCACATATTGACATTTGAGCTGTAACCAGGGACTTTGCACAGAGCATGTCTGGCAGAAGTGGTGTGTACTGATTAATGTCCTTTCGGTGCTGATATGAAACACATGGGTTATATTAGCAAAGCGATGCATGAAATGATACATTGGAAATTACTTACCTGTTCCATGAACATGACTTACCAAAGTCAGGAATGTTCTAGCGATTAACTCTTACGAATGCATATGGATTAAACCGCTTTTTTTCCTGGGAAAAGGGTCGCAGTATCAACTACCAATAGGCTGCAAAGGGTCAGCCCTAAAATCTTCTGAAGTGGCTTTAACAGTACAGTAGCAACATGGTATATTCAGACAACGAGTAAATTAAAACAAAGGACTATTATTATTCCTGTTCACTCTGACAATTTGAAGTTGTTCGTTCTTCCAGTTTAGGCCATGACTGAAAAAAAAGAATCCCTATAGAAGTCCTTAGGCATATGCTTAACTCCTATTAAAATCAACATCCCACTGAAATTGTTAAAGTTAAGCATGTGCTTAAATATTTTCCTGAATCTGGCCAGTGGGTATTTACTTGCCAAAGTTTTATTTTCTTTATTGATACAATATTAACTCCAAAATGCTGTGGACACAGAAATATTAGCCAAACTTATTAACTTTTTCTGGATTTCTTGGCCTTCTAAAAAAAAAACAAAAAACAAACAAATCTGATCTGGCTAGAAGACTGCCTTATCATTAAACCAACATATTAAATTTCTCTGACAGTAAAATCTATCTATAGACATACAGTAACAACAAATTAACCTCAATCTGACATGAATGAAAACAGTTTCTAAGTGGTTATAGTTCCTAAAACAGAATCTATATGCAATAAATATAATTATTTCACTGAAATTGTTAGCACATGTTTTTCTTTTGCAACAGACATGTTCGCCGTACCATCTTTGTTGTATTGATATGTTCTTTAGTAGCCCATTCTGGGCCTTCATCCTTGATTTAAATTTATCATGACACATTTTTAAACAATAGCAGGAAACCTCACTTATGACTTTAATTATAAAATGGTGTTATAAAATTATATCCACATTTTACTTTTGGCAGTTGGCAATCCTCATTTAACATAAATAACCCTTCTTGGCCTCAGCAGTTCTCTTTGGTTGATTTCAATGCTTACTGTATGTAATTGATATAAAAACACAAGGTTTAGGAAGCAGTTATTGGAACTTGTTAAAAGAAGTAGTCAAGTTCATAAACGCAGTCATTTTGCTGTGTTACATGCCAAGAGAATTAATAATGTACGTTTGGGAATAAGGGAGAAATTCTGGCTTTTTAAAGAAAGACTGATGTAACTACAGTATTCCACTCCTATGTTAATTGTTTGGCTTGCAAACCCATGGCTTTGTTTCTCTTCCACCCACAGCTGCTTCCAATAATCTTCTAAAAACTGACACATACATACACACACATCCACATTATATGCAGACATCCATTTTTAACTACACATACGCACCAATACCAAAATAATTCTGTTGTTCTGTATTAAAGAACAAGAGCAAATATGTGTAAATAAAAGAAAAAGACAATCACATCAGAAGAGGCTGTTCTCAGAAGACTGAAGTTTAGCAATACTAGAGGCGAAGCTACTTCAAGTCGCTTCCCGAAGCAAACTCCCAAGCAACTCACACGAAGGGGCTGATTTTCAACTGAAGACCCCCGAATTTGCACAAAGTCATCTTTGTCTGTCTTACTTTTGCACGCTGGCAGCACTGGTACGTGAACATGCAAGAGAGTTACTTGTCTGCGTAAGCAATTCAGTAACTTCAAAATTGAATCCTCTGATGCAGAGCGGTCACACAAGTGTATGAAAAGTCACCTGTACGTAACGCAGAGATGAAAAAATTAAGCTTAATATTAAAACACAACATCTTCTAACTTGTATTTGACCATCACGTAGCATTACTCACAGGATTAGCTATAAGCATCTACTTAAAAAGACTTTGATGAACCGGAGACAAGAAGCAGCCCAATTCTCAACAGTGCTGGGCCCTCCATAACCGTCACTGAGCTGATGGGAGCCACAAATCGTCCTTCGCTGTTGAAAACCAGTCACTCAGGTTAGGGCCCACTTAAGTTTTTTCGTCTGCCATTTTAAGGACCCAGCTTCAAAAATTCTAACTTACTAAAGCTAATTTATGAGAAAGAATTCAAAAACATTGAGAATGTTACTTTTAAGCTTCCATTTGGCTGATTTATCTCATACCTCAAATAAAAATCGATCTAAGACACAAGAAGGGGACTTTGGGCTTTTTGCATCAGGATCCACCACCTCAGACCAGAAGAGGGATGTGTCCTGCGAGCCAAGTGGCACAACAGGACACAGCCACAGCATAGGACAGCGTTTGCGGACAGCCGGAGATCTGTGATGCCATAGATTGTCACTAACAAATGCCAGATGTGGATGGCTGGAAGCAGAGGCGGCTGGGGAATTCAGAGGAAAGCCGAGATGCTTAAAATGTACGTGCAGTCAGTAGTACGATGGGAGAGCAGGACAGAGGGGCCAGATGTGCGAGTCTCACACAGAAAGAAAGAGACTAGATAGACCTGCAAGACAAAGCTAAATAAAATTATTAAGCAAATGAATGTTTCAATTATGGGCTATTACCTTGGGGTAAAGACTCAGCTTTAGGAACATGGAAGGGACAAATACTTTTCCTGCCTCCTCTGACATACCCACCCCAGCTGTTTTTATACGTCCAAAACGTGATGTAGTTGATATTTGCTTAGTCGAGGGTGTAAATACCTATCAGTCATATATAAACCAGTCTCTCAAGCTCCATCAGGTACCAACATGCCTCCTATCCCTTTCCAGTGAACAGGGAGAACACACCAATACTACCAAAAAGAAGCATCTCTCATCTGTAACTTGCCCCTTCCAACTGGTGCTGGAAGCAAGAGCCAGCCTGGGCCTTTGGCCACTCATTAAACCACTCAGCCAGGAAAGCTCAAGGACACGGGGGTTTCAAAAACTCCTTGCATTCTCCCTTCTTAACCATGCAAGGATAGACACGACCCAGTTTCTGTGACATAATAAAGTTCTTTAAGTAAATCAGTCTTAGGAGTTTTAATTCTTCTCCATCACTGAACTATAACATCCATTTCAACCTCTCAAAACTCATCCCTAACCATCTGAGACCGACTCTAACTGGGGCTCTGCCCAAGAAAGAGGTGCCAGATCAGCCCTGCTACCTGTAGAACACAGGAGGTCCCAAAGCCAGCGGCTCCCACCCTAAAACCAGCACGACAACAGCTGCCGACTCTTCGGTTTAAGTAGTCTAGACTGCCCTCTTTCTTCCTGGGGCATCACCAGGTTTGGGCAAGTGTTAAAAGCAAACCTGAAAAAACAGTGCTAAGGAAGACATCGCTTTTTCCCCCGACTGCCAGGCCCTGAGGTTCAGGCGAGGAGGCCACACATACTAGCATGTCTTTCGCTCTCCCACAGATGTTACAGTGTTTCTGAATAAATAGGAAGCTGCCTGTACCCAGCAGTGGAAGAAATTACTTCAGAGGACGCTGAGACTCACGGGACTTTCACATTTCCTAATATAAACTTTGATTTTGCTATTTTTATTGAAAAGGGGGTGTTCAGCAAAGGGGGTAGTGCTTCCTCCTCACACTTCCTATTGCTATATGCAGTGTTAATACTTTAACCTTATAATTAGGGATGGTCATATTTTGTGGAACCTGAGGTTTTGTAGACCTCTTGAACTTCTGGGGGGGGAATAGGAAGGGGAAGCTACAAAGAATGAAGCTCACTACATCTTTCCTTATAATTTTCTTTTCCCCTGTGAAAGGAGATTCAGGTTTTTTTCTTTTTAGCCATCATAAGACCTATCTCCAACATTTAGTCTAGATACACTTTTGAGGCCAAGCCCTAAATTGCTGCAAACTGTCAGCGTCCCTGGTATCAGTGCTACCGGTGTCTATAACCGACAGTCAGCCGCGGTGTGCCCACCTCCATGCTTGGCAGGGTAAGGGGAAGATCAGTCCGCACTGAGGCATTCACCCATCATTCTGCAGAGATCAACTACTACTTCTTAAAAAAAAAAAAAAAAAAAAAAAAAGGCAAACAATTGGCTTTGGCAGCATTCAGGAGGCATCTGGCCACGAAATCCCAAAGGAAAACTAATCCATCAGAAGAGCAACATTCAGTCAGTTATACTGTTATTGAAAAGCAGATTCCATGCAAATGAAAAAAATGGCATCACAGCTGAGAAACTTAGGTTTCCCGACTTAACCAACAGCTGAAATCAAAACCCAAAGCCACATCCTCAGCTAATGTAAATATGGTGCCACTGAAGCTGATGGAGCAAGGGCTGTCAAGCACATCCCAGTCCCGCTGTAATCCCTTCTAGGAGTGCTGAGGCAGAATAACTTCCCTAACGCACAAGAGAAGGGAACAGTAGCGCTCTGTTTGCATGCTCGGGACAGGAGGCCAGAGTCTGGGGTCTGCAGTGGCATCGGGGCGTTTTCATTCAAGTACTCATCAGAAACAAAGCAATGGACGATGGTAGGCAGCAGAAGTGCTGAAGGAGAAGCAGGACAAAGAATATGTTTGTTGGCTCGCTATCAAAGAGTTGAATCCTCCCTGTTGGCCCAACAGTCTCAGAAGTCAAAAAGCATTTCAACTGAAGTCAGCTTAAAACCTTCTCTCCCATCTTAACTTTAAAACTTAATAGTGAATTAAAGGATTGTTCTACTATAGCGAACAATAGAAAGATTTTTTTAAAGCATCAAGTATTTATCTTTCACATTACTTTTATTTAGGAAATAATTCAACAAAATTGAGGTCAATTCTCAAAAAAACTTTCTAAATCTCTATTTTTACCCTCGGAAGGGGGTGGGATTTTTTGGGTTGGCTTGTTTCGTTTTGGCAAACAAGATATTTATGCCCTTCGAGAGTCCTCTAAATTATGGGGCCCACCTCCTACAGAAGACACTTGCCTGTGTACGCTCTCAGTGCAGGGTACAGCTAATTACACATAAACAAGGACAGCTTTCCAGGTTCATCAACACCTCCGAGCACCTACCCTGTTGCGTACATGACTCAAGGCTGCGCCGTGTCTGCGGGGACTCCCATTTCTCTTGTTAGCCCAATAAATATTCCTTTATATAAATAGGCTGATTTTTTTTAGTTATTCCTCAGCTCCCACCTCCACCCCAGGTATCAGGGAATGGCTGAACAAACACAATTTCCCCCCCCCCCCGAACTTTCTGTGGCAGCATCAGCCCGCTGCTGCCATCGAGAGGTACCCTCGCACAAGGCACATACAAGTTCACTTTTCTCAACGCCATCAGCTTTAAATCCCTCCTTAATTTCAACTTCTGCCATGACGCCTGCTTATCCCTCGTGTGCAGGTGAAAGTTTCGCTAAAAATACATGCATAACATTTTCCTAGATTTCGATTCCTCCTGCTGATTGCTTACCTGACACAGTCTTTGCAGTACTGGTGCCAATCAACAGCACTTCTATAAGCAGTGCTTTCTTTACTGGCTGAAAACTGGCATGACAAAAAGCACTCTACTTCCAGGACCTGGGAGATAGTTCAGCTGCAATTTGTTTTCTAAAGTCTTACAAGTTTTCACTCTTCCACAAAAATAGGCTCTTTTGTAAGTGGAACAAATTGTCCAAAACTCTATAAGCCATCAGGCTAAAGATCCACAGCAAATGCCAAAAGCCAGCCTCTTGGAGAAATTTATTGAACAACAATGTCCTCTGCTGGCAGGAACTAGACTCAACTTGTAACGCTGAATTGCGGTACCTCGCCTGTGATTCTGGAGACATCATCATGAATACATCATTAAATGGCCTGAACAAGAAGCCAAGAATAGAACAAAACCAACACTACAATAAAGTGCTATTTGGATAGTCTTGTCTGGTTTACCTCAGATGAGGACAGAGGTTGGGGTATATTCAATGCATAAACCTCTGATGAGAAGAAATAAATTGGAATATGATTCAAGATTAGCCTATGTGACTTCATGCCCCAGTGAACAGAGCAGCAACATGGAAATGGAATCCAGATTCTCCACTCAACCTTACGGCTTGTCCTCCCTGTGTCTTCAGGCAAATCAGGTCTCTTCCATCTATTTAGATTTTGAAAGCATCAGAAGAGTGAAGACATTATTTGTCCAACTAGACCTTACCACAAAAAGGACCCGAGGTACTTTCAAGAGCACACAAATGACACAGGAGTCTGGGATTTAATTACAAGTGTTACACACATACTAAAGACCAGATTTTCAGAGTGCTCAGCTTCCAAAAGAGGCATACAGGCCCTTACCTGACCCAGGTGCTCCCAGGAACTCTGGTAACAACCTAACTCCTGTTAATCCTCTTTAAACACAGTGGAGTTGACAGCTGCTTTGTTGCGTTCCTCCACGTCCCTAAGTGCTGATTCTGAAGAGCCTATGTTTTGGTGACACTTCCCTAAATACCTGCTCCAATTCTCAAAATAAAGACTAGTGTAGCTGAAACCCAAGTTTAGGTCTACCACACCAGATTGCTTCTGGAAACAGAGGAGAAAAAAAAAAAAAGCAGTCAAAGGGAAACTCTCCATTTTCATTCTTGGCAGGCAGCTGTCCAGTGTTCCTCATACTCCTATGCCTCAAAGGGGCAGTCACACAATCATACATGGAAAAAAAGCTCATGAATCCCAACTATCATCAAAACCAAGCATTGTTACAGTTCTAGGATCTAACCATAATCCTAAAAGCACATAATGACATCCTTTCGCCATCCACAGAGCTTGACAAGTCTGTGAAAATTCAGGAAGGTAAACAAGAATTATCCAACATATTTAGAAAGACCGAACAAACTTTTCGGCTCAGATTCACTTTGTCAGATCCCTTGTGGTTCTGACTATTTGCTCTTTCCAGCTACACAAGCTGGTCGAAGAAAAGCCATTACCTCTCCCAATAAACTTTGTTTTCTTGATATCCTTAGAGTACTGCAGCTACACCACCACTACAACCAGAGTTTTTCTTTCTTCAGCAGCCAATAGAAGAAGTCAGTGGAAGAAACCTCCAACACCCACAAAATGACTACATCGCTGCTTAAGAAAGCAGAAGCCGGGCTCAGCATAAGAGGACGGTGAATCAGTGCAACAGCTCAGAATTGGCAGATTTTAAGTGTCACAACGACGGTATTTTGGCGAGGATCAGCGAAAAACCGCACTGTAAGGTTGTATGAGACAAGGTGATCACAATAAAGGGAGCAAATTTAATTGCGGAAAAAAAGCGGAACCATTTCTAATGATCCTTTAGCTTAGTCACCAGTTCTATTTATATGTTTTAAAGGACCATAAATATTTTTATCTGCACTCAGGACACAAAGAGAGTTTTCCAGTTTCCATATAAAGAAGTCATTTTGGACAGATCAAAACAATAAAGGCACAGGACTCCTGGATGACAGATGCCAGGATGTTAGTAACCATAAATGGTTTTCAAATATGGCCCCATCACCATCCCCCACAGTAGCCCTTTCAAGTGGGAATTACAAATTGCTTACTTGGAGAGGAAATTTCAAACAGGCCACTTATCAAAAAGTGCCAAATAAACCTGTCATTGGGATAGAAGTTACAAACCATTCCTAAACTCTGCAGACATTTCCTGAGCCTGTGAACTCTGATCTTGGCTTCTAATAAACATGACATCAGCTCCCCAGTACTGCAGACACAAGACACATGACCCACCACTATGTTATCGCTTCCTCTGCAGTTTCTTCTAGGATCTGTTCTAAAGCACGACATCAATGGAAGACTTTCTGCTTATTTCAAAATTGGTTTTGGATCAGGTCCTCAAAGGGAGGTCAGAACAAGCACAGCATGGTATCGGTGTGTGAGCTACAAATATTATTGCAAGTATCCACTTAAAAGCAATATTGAGTCCGAGACCTTTGAGGAGTTTTTCAGGTATTGAATTAGTAAGGGGGTTAAGACGAGACTCCTGTTGCTGTCAAAGACTTCTTAACTGCTAACCTCTCATCCTAGAAATGTAACTGAGACTTTAAAAACTCTGATTAAACATGTACATACTGGATGGTTACCGAATAACATCTCAAAACATGTTAAGAATGATTACAACATGCAAAGGCTTCAAACCCTGGAATGACAGTCACCTTGATTTCCAGAGAAATTCTAGGGAAGGATTAAGATAGCTAAAGCTCTACGGTTTACTTTTTCCATGTAGGTACTTCCTTTGCAGACAAGTTTTTGGTTTTGAAACTAAAGTTGGAAAAATAGATTTAAAAGAAAAGTTCCCATTTATCTCTGGGCTGGACACTTGACCAAGAACCCTACCTGATACACCAGACAAAATGGGCCATCAACTCAATAAGCACAGAACTAGGGCTCTCGGAAAAGTAAAAAACACATTATCAAAATAAATATTCCATAGTCTTTACAAGTATCTTATCTAGAAACGGAGCCTCTACTTCTGCCTAATGGACAGACATTTCCTTCATACTTGGATATTCCTAAAACAATTCCAGATCCAACACAGGTCAGAGCTGGCAGGTTACAATATGCAATGAGTAAGAAATTTTGTTTAAAAGCTTTATGATTAACACATGCATCTTGCTGGAAAGGACATCTCCAAAAGCCACCATGAATCCTCAGAGATGGTAAATTATAGCAGATGCAGATCTAGAAAGCTGTCCAGAGTCCTGGGAGCTTGACTGCCCATTTTTCATTTCTGTGTTTTCCTCTTCCATCCTCATCAGTTCAGAACCTGCAATTTCTAAAATTAGGGAAGTCCCATTGGTCTGTATAGGTCAGAAGGGCGAGCTAGCAGCTCCACAGCATAAACCGACCGCCAACATCTCTAGTCGAGCTTAAAGAAGTTGCGCATAAATAGCGTTCTAGCAGAAAGCTGCTAAAACATCCTCAACTCACGGCAGCCTTGGCACGTGGCTAGCCTGCCAGCTGTAATGCAAACGTTTCACCCTTCCCACGGCGGGATGCCACCTGCAGTTCACTGGGACACAAAGAGGAGGCCGCTCTGTGAAAGAGATACACAAGGAGACACCAACGTATCTACCGCTATCACAAGATTGAGCAGGTCCTTGGGAATCTGCAAAGCTCAAAGCCCCTCCGCGCCCTGCTGGTGGGGAAAGGGAAACTCCTCCTTGCTCCTGTAACGGACAAGAAATGCTTGAGTTTCAGGTTGGTGGGTTTCATTCCAAGGACTTTTCTTAGGAAAAGAAACTCACAGAAGGCACAAGATCCCTGGCCTGTGTACGCTGATGATCAAAGGAAATTATCCAGTTTACATTATCTGATTATTTAGCCTTCTAGTTTCAGAGCTGTAAAAATACATGTATCTCCCCAGTACTGAAAAGGACCAGCTATTCTATACCAACATCGTGAATCTGCAGCACTTCAGCAGGAATGCAACGAGCAAATGATGAAACTGGACTGCCAGGGCGGAGAGTGCAAGGGGAGGGAGCGTACAGGAGTCGGTGGTTAGTCAGAACAGCCAGGCAAAGCCATGCTCTTACTAAGGGAGCCAAGTGATCTTTAATGACCAGGAAAAATCCAGTGCTTTGGATTTCATGACTCACGGAGCAGCACAGTTCCTCCTACCAACGTGCTGTGGCATTCATACCCAGAAGGAAGTGTGTCAGCTACTGAGTCACGCAGCTCCAAAGGATTGGCTGTCGCCAATCTAAATACAAACTATGCCCAGCCCTGTTCAGTCCTGACATTACCGTAGCCCAAGGTTAAGCTCATCTCCCAAAAGCTTTCTGACATAAAAACCTTTCTGGTTATAAACAAAATACGATTTCCAAACCCAGGCTACCGGGACCGTGCTTGAAAGCCCAGCAATTTCCCTACCTGCACGTTTAGCCTTTAACATCAAAGCAGCTGCAATACAACCTGCCAAAGGGACTGGAAGCAAAACTGATTGGCCACTTAGGAGCAAACTTTAATATAGGAGCGAGATTTGTGTTTTTACACTACTGACCTACATTTGCAAATCCCTGGAGGTAATTTCGTCCAGCCTATAAAAAGGACGAGCTATAAAGCCAGCTATATTAAGTTGTGATGCAACAGAAAGCACAGCTGTGCTGAACAAAAACAGCCTACGACAAGAGGAGCACACAAAAGCCATGAAGTTCCATGTAGGAAAAACCGATACGTTTCAGCTAACAAAAGAAGAGACTTTTAATTAACTCGTTCTCGTTGAGTGCGGAGATAATTACATTACAGAAACAACCACATTAGTGTAATCAGTTTAGAAGAACCCACATACAGAAACAAAGGATTTTTCAAGATCCACCTATGAAAAAAAGCAGCTCCATTCAAACTGCTTTCACTCTTCCTTTGTTAAATGCATTCATGTGCTTTCTTTTAGAGGAAAAAAGATCCTAACTCCAATTCAGTTTAATCAAATCCTTGAAAGACTACCACAACTTCTGATCCCATTCTTCAGATATTTTGTATTTCTAAGATCATGTCTTTCTTCTATTCATGCAATTACTCAGGAATCTCACCTTTCGCTTCATCAAGGTATATCTCCTTTTCAGCTGCACAGTAAAGAGTGACAATATGACTCGCGTGCACCACAAGGGTTCAAAATGACAAATAAAAAAGTGACAAATAAAATACTGAAACTGGGCAGAGCTAGTTTGATAAAGCCAAAAAATTGGGGTGGGATTTAATTTTTGGGAAGGTGCAGCTCATGCCTTGAGACCTTCAAGGCTTGATAATGGGGGCTTGCCTCAAAAGGGAGTATATTGGTTAGGATGAGTGTATCTGTATCAAACCACGAGGGATCTGCACTGCTTGAACGGCAGCTTTCTTTAGCCAAAACAATAGCCCACCTTTCCAGTGTCAGCCACAGTAAGAGTCACTCACTGTTTGATCTAAGGTCCAGCAACGAGTTCATACCAGGCCAAAGCACAAAGGAACACCTTCAACAGGACTATTCATATCCTTAAGTTGAGCATCTGTTGAAGTGCTTTGCAGAACTGATCCAGAATACATAATCTTACCCTTAGGAAAAAGAGCTCATGTTAAGAGGAGCTCAGGCTAGGAAAAGAGAATCCCCTGATGGTGTGCTCCTTGAGGCCTACCCAAACATGTTACAGGTGCTCAGAACAGAGCTCCTCCAAGAGCAGCCACAAAACCCCTGCCCACACCTGCTTGGTAGAGATGATACGATGCAACAGGAAGGAGGTGTTTTCCATCTGAAGCAACTTGGCTGGAATAGCATCTGCAAGCTTGTAATACCCCAAACAGAGATTGGTACAAGAGCCAGCTCCTTTTGCCCTTAATAAGTTCCACACGAAAGCATGAATGATGTGGACACGACACCAGCACATCCTCAAGTTCTCCTGCCATCTGTACAGTACAGCTGCGCTGGTTCTAATCCCAGATACCCTCACCGCAGAGTCTTCTAGCAGTTTAAGGCCTCTTATGGGGATATGTTCTGTATGAGCAGCGAGTTCCACACTTTGGCTTAAGAGGTACTTTATAAACAGATAATGCTCCAGACAGACTTTATAGTCAGGTACGTTAGAAATATATACTTATTTATGTACACATAAAAATTAGTACTACAGTAGAAGCTGTGTGGCTTCCACTATGTGCTTTTCTTTAGAAAAAAAGTATATAAAACTATTATCATAACCTATTTTTTTTATTAAATAACATTTCAAGGGAAGATCTTTCCTCCCAAATATCATCTTTATATGTAAAAAAAAAAAAAGCCAAATACAGGTGGCTCACACTATTTCATGAACAGGCAATAGTCAGTGTTTATCAAATCCTGAACCTGATGCCAAGCACACCTATCATGGCAGAAACCTTCAGGGCGTGCTGGGCCCAAAGCTCTACCAACCTGGAAAGAAATACAAATTGAACGCTTTGACGCGGGGACAGAGATACCATCGTGGATCTCGCTTCTATCATAAGGCAAGGGCAAGCAGGAGACTCAGACAGGAAAAGCAAGCTTTCCAGAGTCCGAAACAGGCAGCGTGCTGGCTGCCCTAAGAATTAATCATGCAGATGCATACAAAAAGTGGTTACGCCCCACGTCTATCCTGTACGCCCCTAGCATCAGGGAGCGTGGCATACGCTGTCACCAGCCACCATGACTG
This sequence comes from Nipponia nippon, assembly GCF_047370975.1. Lineage (NCBI taxonomy): Eukaryota > Metazoa > Chordata > Aves > Pelecaniformes > Threskiornithidae > Nipponia > Nipponia nippon. The sequence continues at coordinate 4,799,749 of NW_028262358.1, read as the reverse complement.
AGAAGGCCACCAGATGGCCCCTTCCCATGCTGCAGTTATATTCAGTTACAGCCATGTTGCCGTGGCCCCTATTAATAAGGCTGCAGTGGCATCTACTGGTCACAGCCCAGAGAGGCAGGCAGTATTTTTGTCAGCTTCAAAGGTTTCTCATGCGACAGAAGAGCTTTTCAGGCTTCCTTCACAGCTTTTTTTTCTCTCCATTGCTGTTCCTTATTGTTGTTATTTATTATTGTCGCTTTGGAGATGTTACAGCAATGGATATTACAGCTGCCTGTCATCAATGAAGAGGTAAGTAAAAACCTCGGGATATGAATGTATCACTCCAACCAACCCACAGTTGGTCTGTATCCTACCAGTAGTACAACAAAAGTCAGTGCCATTTCATGCCTGGATTAACTGGGCTTCTGAGAAGGCCTATGAGGCCAATTATTTCCAGTCACTGAGCTGGGACATTTGGACCTCCCTTGCTGTTTCTGTCTACCACACTGCGCAATATTTATATTTCTTCAGGTACTCAGAAGGGGCTGCATGAGTGAGAGGCAGGATGTGATTCAGTCACAGGTAGAGAGGAAAAAAAAGCTGAACTCAGGCTGGCATGAACGATCAAACGAGACTTGTGTACATATGTGTCAGTGCAGGAGAGTAGTTTGCCATTAGGGAGTTTCTCTCTTATCAGTGCTCAGCTCTAACTGCAAAGCAAAACTAAACAAGGGCCAAGTTTGAAGACTGCAGTTAAGCATGGTATTACAGCTCTCCGTTTGTAGAGATTCAAGTATCCAACACTCACTTGATCTTACAAAGAAATCAGAGTTTTCTTCTGTCACAGGGAATAATAACTGGTCCAACCGCAAGCGCAAGCACAGGCAAGAAGCCCAACGTTGGGTCAGGGCCAGAAAACGAGAGATGCAAGTAACGCCACTATTATGACACTATTATGCTGTTTTAGTCATCTTCAAAGATGACTCCTTTTTAAAGGAATATTTAAAGCAGTACTTCAAGGCTTGAAAATTTTGCCAGTTTTTAAAGAGCTGTGCCCTGATGAGGTTTTTTTTCTTCTTAAATTAGTTTTTAAGTAAGCAATACAATGTTTGCTGTTGCGTTTGGAACACTCTTGAATCATATTTTCAAATTTTCTTCACTGTTCTCAAAGTCTAGCCTTGCTCTCAGAGGTGAAGCTCTGAGAAACATGAAATAACATGAGGGTAACAATAAAATCATAAGAGTTGGTAATCCAGCCAGAGGCTGGGCGGGGGGAAGAAAAAAACCTACCCTTAGGCACAGGATTCTGCAACATGATTTTTCAGAGCGTTAACTATGCTACAGCTTTCACCCGTCAGTCACAACCCTCATGGGGAACTCCAGGTGCTGCTCAGCCCTTTGGAAAATGCTGCCACTGATCTAGGTGCCGGAATAGAGACAGGAAAGTCTTATTTAAAGCTTCTATTTTTAAAAGGGGGGAGGATAGACACAGTTGCATGTTTGGATGGGAGAACCAAATTTAGCAACACAGCATTTGCATTGATTTCATCAGAAATTATTCATTCAGGAGAGTTGCACAACCCACCTTTGCAGAAGCACTATGCATTGCTTCATAGACAGATGCAGCCTTCTATTCCCCACCAAGTTGTATGGACCAGGGAAGATCTCTTCACTTGAGATCTTCTAATGTAGGCCCACGAGCCTAATGCAGCCAACAAAGTACACTTTTGTGGCCTCCTCAGAGGCAGAGTTGTTGCAAGTCTGCTCTCTCCAGGCCTGTGGCCCAAAGGCCAGGAAACAGGCAGAAGCAGCTCGCAGGGCAGGAGCTCCTTGGAAGCCAGCACAGATCCCACCACCACAAGTCCTCTCTGAACCTCAGGGCTGTATGCCCAAACCCTGCCCTGAAGCAGAGGCACCTGGTACCTACCAGCCTGACCCAGAGCTGGGGGCTCTGCAAGACCTCCCAGACTGGAGCGGGGGAACACCTGTACAACTCTGCCTCTACCACTTGTGGCTCAGAAACACCCGATTTACAACTGAACCAGTTTGCAACCTCCATTCGTTCTTCTTTTTGCACGAACAGAGTAAGGACCCTTTTAGCCCGAGAGGTCCCCCTGTTGCAGCTCCAGTCTCCTTGGGGCAAAAGACGCTTTAGTCAACCTGCACAGACACATAACATTCAGTTTCATTTAGGTCTTGTAAGTATAGCTGTAATATTTGAAGTGTCTAAAAAGGATGAAGAATGACTTAGGGTAGTATTAATATGAACAATTTTAAACTGAAGAGGTCAAACAAAGGTGAGTCTATTTATCTTAAAAGCTTCCATCCAAATAGCCCCGATCCAGCTTCAGATAACATCTCAGAATGTCACTCCAACTGAGAAATAGTATCCTAAGGAAAACAGTTATAATAAGAGCATGTAATCAAACAATTATTTTGAACCCATTCTTTCGCATTCCAGTTTTGGAAGGAATAGTACCAAATCCTATGTTTGCCTTTGGGACTTTTTCTTCACCTGTTCCTACAGCTAAGAGTACAACTGCAAGACATCCCCATCAGACACGATCCAGTACCTTAATAACAGACACAGTCCAGCACACCACAGGACAACACTGTCTAGTTTTGCTCACCCCAAGATCTCAGGATAAAATTTTTTAAACATAAAGGAACACTATATCAAAATTCACAGGACGGAAAACAGAGGCTCAGTTATTCGTTTGGCAAGCAGCAGACTCCAGATCAGCACGCGTAAACCAAACCCACGCGCAGTTCTGTAGGATACAGCCACTTTTTACTGGGAATAACTCATCCTGTTACCGAAAGGCTGTTACAAACAAAAGATGTTCAAGTATTAGTTTCACATACAAGAACTATGATGCGTATGGCCTTGCAGCTAAAGCTCCAGACTCGACATCAGGATTTTAGCCTTAGTTCCATCCTCTGAAAGGCATGTAACTTTGCACAGACCTGTAGCCACACCAGTCCTCGTATTTCCTACTTGCAGAATGAGAACTGCTACTTCTTTTCTTGCATCTGCAACAAGGCTGTCACGAACATGTTAAAATTTGACTTGGGATCTACAAGAAACGCAACACAATACAAGTGCAGACTAAATCCACTGGCCAACTTTTTATATAATGCTGTATCTTGTAGCCTGTAACTTTTAGGTACACAGTCAGGCTTAACTCATAACTTTTACAACCCCACAGCAGGTGTTCAGACTCTAAGGGTGGAGAAGGAAAAGGTATTTCTTTTCATTAACCATGCAGATATGTATTTAAGGGCAGAATTTTCAAAATTGGCCAACATCCACTTGGTATCACCTCCTTGTAGCCCTAACTTGACAGGAGCACAGAAAAGTTAACACCAAGAATTTCTGAAAGTCTTACACCATCTACCACATTTGACCAAAGCCACTAATTATTTTTTTGAAAAAGCCTGAAGGACAGTCCAAACCACCATTTTTTGCTCTGTGTTGCAATCGCTGGACTGAAGGAAGGCAAAAGGCTGAATGGTAAGATGACTTCATCCTCGGTCATGAAAAAGCAGTTTTGCTTGCAACTAAAGCTTTGCAAAGCTTCACTGCTTCAGCCGAAAGCTGTATGACAGAGGTCTGAGTCATTAAATCAGCTGTCTGGGGAATAAACGCATTGTTATGGTCCATTTCAGGCATTATCATCCTTGGTCTGTTCTGTGTAGCAAGACCCCTTCTACTCACCCTTCTCTGTTCCTCATATCGAAGGGGTTTCTGGTACCACTGCTAAATGACTCAGACCTTGCGCTAGACACGTCAGTGTTTCACCATGAGTTGCTTTTCAAGCATGAGACAGCCAGAGACAGAGGGACAACTTTCAAAATCCTTCGGAAGCACCTGTACCCAGAGGGCAGACACACTCTTTGCAAGCTTAACTCATTGTGGATCATTGCTGTCTGCTCTGTGCCAAGGGAAACCCAGTCGCATCAACCTCAGGCCCCAGTTCAGATCTGCAATAGAAGCTTGAACTCTCCTAAACCAAGAGTAAGATTGGGGGATGTATTTATTGTTCCTCTTAATCCAAGTACGGACTCAGATTGGGAGCTGAATTTTTCCAAAGTTTCACATATTTAGACCATGGCTACTGGCTTCATCAACTGGCCAAGGGATACCAAAAGATAAAGTATTACCACCTCTCATCTTGGCCATTTATTACAGAGCAGAATTCAAACACGGAGGCCTACAGATCCACTGTGGTAAAGATCAGCTTTTCCCAACAGATTTGTCAGGATTGCCTGGTACTCGTTCCAGGGTTTGCATTGATTATATATTTTTTTTTTGTCAGTAACGGGGGGGATACAAGAGATACACGCACTATTTCTTCACCTAGAGCAAGTGAAAAATATTTTTATTTAGCACAACAAAAGTCATCCGCCTGCGTTATGCGTCTCAAAGGTCAACTTCAGAAATCACATCACAAAATAACACAAGTTCTCCATGGGGAGAGAAGGCACGGCTCTTTTACATCTCCAGTCTTTGGTTTTGATGCCGTTACGTGAAGGACAGGTCTCTGATGACCAACTACAGGACATGGGGACATGACACTGACATTCTCTTCTCAGCTTTATCAGTGTCTTCGCTTGGCATCTAAGCCAAGATACTCAGCACAGCGACGATAGCTTCTTACCTTCAAGGCTTTAGTAAATTCAAAGGTGACAGATACTTATGTACATCTCTAAGTATTTTAGAAATGTCTTTATGCAGCTTTCACCTCAAAGGCTACACTCGGAGCTCGCCTACTGCCCTCCAAACTCAGGGCAATCTCATGAGCAGTTACTTGAAATAGCTGAAGTGACTAAGCGTCTAATGAGACTCGGGGGAAACACAGCACTTGCAACAAGTTGACGCTGTCTCCCACCCCTCCTGCGGTTCTCTTCTGGATCCGCTTTTGACACAGCCTGACACACCCCAAGTGGGAAAGTCTGCCTGTGGAGAAGGAGGAAGTATTGCAGCTATTACGTGGAGGATGCAAAGAGAATCTAAGTAAGGCAGGTTGGATAGGAATGGGAATTTGGAAAACAGATGCATCTGTGAACTGAAGTGACCCCAACAGTACTTGAAGTTTAATCCTGAGCAATTTTTTTTCCCCATAGTTAGGCAAGATCAATACAGGTATAGAGAGGCCTACCGAGAAAAGAGAAGACACTTTCTCCACACCTCATTTGTTTATAGGAGCAGAAACACAAGAAACAATAGCACCAGTCTTGCATGTCCACTTGGTGATAATTTAAAACACTGGCCTAGAAGTACAGAGGAGCTACAAAAAGTGTACCAGAAGAAGAAATACGTCTTTTACAAAAAAGTGAGTATTTATTATTCTGTCTTTGCCACATTACATTCCCATGCTCTCAAAACATACCTTTGTCTACTAAGAGACTCTTAGCTATAGGCATTTAGTAGACCCTATCTAAACAGATCATGTTGAGTCTTAGCTGCCTCACTCCAAGAATGAAGTCATGTTACCCATATCCAGTAAGCCTCCAAGTCATGTTACCCATATCCAGTAAGCCTCATTCTTGACTACATGAGGGTTTTAGCATATAAACCGATTAAGAAGGTGAAAATGGAGGTTTCCTGTCCTTTTCCATGGGAACTCTGGCAGAGAAAAGTTGTTGCTCAATTAGAGTTTTCCCCACTCACCATCTCAACGAATGAGAGAATTACAGGTCTCCAAATCCGATTTCCTCAGCCTCCCACGAGATAGCTGAAAATGAGTGTGCTGCCTCCATAACATACCTTAACTTTGCAACTCTTCAGAGGTAAACCATCACTGCCTTTAACGCTGTGCGTATGGTCAATGCTGACTGAAAATCCACCTATTTCCCAACACCTACACTTTGCAACAGTTTATGCTAGATTCAAAGAGAACTTACCCAGACTTCTTTGTCTTCTGGCTTTTTTCCAGATCTTTTCCTCTTCATCCAGCTCCTCCAGCATACAGTGAGTACATTTCCCTCTCAAAGGGATCTGACGGACAGGTAACAGAGAGTTTCCTCCAGCAGTCCCAGAGCAGTTCAGAAGGAACATGCGCCATAGCCCTCCTGGCACAGCAGAACAAGGCTGACATCAAACTCCACAGTCTCTTCCTTCAAGTTAGTTATTCACAGGCAACTGCGGGAGGGAAGAAAAAAAAAAAAGAAAAGAGAAAATAGTGCTTGCACTTAGAAGAGGTCAAGACTTGGACCAACCTGGAGATGAGAATCAATGTTTATTAATACTTCTGGCCTGGCAACCCCCTTTGCTTGTATCTGTTATCTTCCAAGCATCTTTTTTGCCCAATTTAATCAAGGGCCTGCAGTTTTTCCCCTCAGAGGGGTGCTTTATTTGTTTAAACAACAGAACACAAGGATTTCTTTCTGAGCTGAGCAGCAGCAGACTCGGCTGTTTAGAAGCTTCCCTGGACCTCTGCATCATTTCTCTGCTTAGGCTGAATAGAGCACCAGGAAAAAGCTTCTTAGCTTTGCACACTAGCCACGTAGGTAAGGCAAAACAAGCTCACATAGCCAGGAGAAGCACACATCAGAATATTCTGGCCCAAGAACAACCTTTTAAGTTTTTCTAATTGCTTTTCCAACTATTGAAAGTAACTCAGAGCTGAATTTCATATTACCCCACGGCCTTTTCCATGAAAAGTTATTTGCTCATCTGCATATATACCTGCATTAAAAAAAACAAACAAACCAAATAGGTGGCTTACCAAACTGTCCTATGAAGATCTAAAGGATCTAAGAGTTAAGGAATTGCCAAGGAGCAGCAAACGCAGAGCTGCTCCGTATGGAGGGATGAGCCAGGACTGGAGGGTGACCCCTTCAGTGCTCTCACCAACCAGAGCACCCACAACATCATTCAAGCAAAGACTGAAGACCAAGCCCAAGCTTAACTAGAGCTCCTGGAATTGGTCCCAGGTGAGGCTGGTTGGGGCAATTAAAGGCCTATCTGTGCCCTCAGGTGACTGAGAGCCCCGAAAGGCATGAGCTCTCAAATTCCTGCCTCAAAGGATACCTGATACTTACACAACCTTGGTGCAAGCACAATCTGAAGAGACAAGTGTGGCCTCTTAAAGCTCTTTTCTAACTTAAACGATTCTATGATTCTAAAAGTTTAAGGCAAGAAAGGCTTTCTATGGGAATCCACCTCTTGGAGAAGCATTTGCCCAGTTCCAGTCAATTCAACCCACTTTTACTCTGCACATCGTAACACATCCCTGCATCACAAACATGCCTTTCTATTCTTTGGCATTACACCCTCAGAACTGAACTTATTTTCTCCGACTAATCTCATAGCTCTCAACAACTGCAGCCTAAAAGCAACAACCCCTTGTACGCCCAATATGGCTTGATGGCCTCGGAGTTACGGTGTTGCAGTTAAACATAAATGAGGTGGAGTCCCCCAACAAGCCCTCCTTGCTACAGCATGCCTGAGCATGGCTCCGGTGGGCGTTTCACTGTCACTTTTATCGGTTTCACACCCAGCATCCAAGGTCAGACAGGAAGGCTTTCGGGACAGAAGGAGGAAAGCTTCTGGCCATGGTCACTATAGAGCAATTTACATCTACCTAGCTACCTTTTCAAACACTAATGGGTCTTAAAGTAGACTCATAGATGTTTCAAATTTACACTAAAGTTAATATTTAACTTTGCACCAGTCCTCACTTCCTGAAAGGGAGATATGGAAGTATTTCAGATATGGCTTTGCCACTCTTTGGTCTGGAGGGCAGCTATCAGCTTCCCCCAGCAGCCTTCACCCCTGGCCCAGCCACCTCCACCAGAAAGAGCTGTTTCGCACCGCCGCGTTTCGCCGCCTGCTCCAGCCGCACGAGCAGCCCCAGGCCTGCGGTGGCCACTATGGCGAGCAAAGGCTTCTGGCGAGTTAGCAGGCTTTGCCACGCTTGCAGCGGAGAAATCACGGGGAAGGAGGCGGGCGGGAGAGGCCCGGCGCCCTCAACGGCCGCCGGCGAGGAGGGACAGCGCTCCCCGCCGGCTGCTCCCCACCTGCCCGCCGAGGGGAGCGGGGCGGAGGGAAGGGGAGGGCCGCCTACCCCGGGGTGCCGGGCCGGGCGCCGCTCCTCCTCCTCTCCCGCCTCTCAGACGCCAGGTGGAGGCGAAGGGAGCGGGAGCCGGGCGGGGAGGCGAGGGACGGCGCTGCCATCGGAGACCGCAAGTGAGTGAACGAGGGAGCGCGGGGAAGGGCTGTTCGCCATTTTATTTTTTTTTTTAATTTATTTATTTAAGTATTTTCGGTTTGATCCGCGGGGAGCCTCCTCCCCGGGGTGACTCCAGCAGCGGCAGCCCGGCACTTCCTCAAACGCCGGCTCTGCCCGCGGAGCTGCGCCGGCGGGGGCGCAGCCTGGCGCCGCGCTCACCCCTTGCCTCCCAGCAGGCACCTTCGGAGAGGTGCCAGGGCGCTGCCTGGCTGAGAAACGCGCAGGGAAACATCATACCCTGCTTTCCCCCCCTTTACCTTAAAGTGGGTTTTTCCCTGCTTTAGTACGACTAACATCCTGCTGTATTTCCGCACCAAGTTTGAAGTTCAGGGCTAAAATTTGCGGAGAGCTCGATCTGTAGAGTAACTGCTGCTTTTTTATAGCTGTGTTGGCTGAAAGGCTCTGTTAGACATCCTGACTAGAGCCAGCAGTAGCCTGAAGACATGTTCCTGGCCTTTTTGATCTGCCTGTGCCAGGCCGTACAGCTGCACCCCACGTGGAGCCCAGGAGCTGGGGCGCGTTCCCGCAGCAGATCCAGTCTTGACCCGAAGGTTGTAAGACGCGGAGTACGCACAGCCTGCCCCGGCAGTTCGTGTTCGTTCGGGGTTTCATCCACAATAGTTAGTCGTCCTTGGTGCTTAGCTTGCCTCTTTTTTGAGACTAGGCTCCGTTCGTGCTGCGTTCTGGGATAGATTTACTAGTGGTTGTGTTTTCTTTTCTTATCATCGAACTACGACCTCCTGGTTTGAGGAGGAGGTGGGGAAGAGAGCAGCTTTAGGGAGTGATGGAGTGCCAGGATTAGCTGCGCTGAGGCCATGGTTTTCCAAGCCAGCGTGAATGAAAGGAAGAGCTTCACCCACCCCTTGGGCTGCTCATTTTCACCCGTGTCAGCACAAGCAATTGTAGGCAGAATTAGACTGGGAAGCTAAACCAAATTTAAAAAAATAATAATAAAAAAAATCCAGATCGGCTCCCAACTGTTTTCGCTGGCACAAGAGGGCAGATGAGACAGCTGCTTTTCAGCAACAATGCTGGCTTCTGGTGGACTGTAGTGTAGGCAGAAGTATAGTTCCCCTGCCAGATTTCATACCCATGCTCCTGAAATGAAAGCATGTAGTTCTCGTGCTTAGGCCAGCTGTAGATTTACTTATTTTTAATGCTGTTATTGATGCTTAGGAGAGTGACTAGCGGCATTTTGACTTTTCTAAAGCCAGGATTGTTGTTTTGCTCTGAATACAGTGCAACGAGAACTGTCCTCTACACCTCGTACTGTCCTTGTGCTGAAAGCCTCACCTGCCTGGGGGACGGTCCCGGGAGCTGTCTCTTGGGCGCTGTGCCTTCAGGAGAGGCACAGCCCTTCCCCTCCACCAGCTACCCCCTGGCCTAATGCACACCTAAGCCCCTACACCCATGTGGCACACGGCAGCACAAATTCAAAATCCCAGCTCTATCCCTGAGGCGGGAGAGCCTTAGTGTTTTCCAGTGTCCAACATAATGTCTTCATTTACCAAGGCAAAACAAGCAAACTTCTTGGATAAGTAGCAACCTTTGTTGGTTTAGTAACTGTTTGGTGAAAAGGTGTAGGCTGGCACATCCAAGAACATAATTAACAATACTATTTGTTCCTCAGTGTAAATTAACCTCTTGGAGTCATATGATTATGAAGTTGCAGTTTTCTGCGTGAGGGCTGTCTATAAGGCATCACGATTTCAGAATTTCAGGGCGGACTCTGTTCTGGTGAAGCTCCTTGGTAAGGTGACCTTCCCCTAAAAGAATGGGTTTGAGCTGGAAGGATTGTTTCGTTTATATTGTCATTCACGTAGGGGGGGATTAATCTAATCTTTAACAGGTACACTTTCATTGCCTTTACCTTTGGAACCACTTTTCCTTATTAGTAGAATTTGTCATTACTACCACATTTCTATTATCCCTTTGATATCGAATTTTATATCAGTAGTGTTGACACCAGGCGTGGCCTCGGCCCAAAGGAGTTCAAGGAACCAAGTCTACAGCATTAGTATTCTGAGAAGAGATTTTAAAAGAACTTCACTGAAACGATTAGATGACTTTATGTTGGACTCCATAATACAAATACTGCATGAAATGTAATTTGACAAAATATCAAAAGTCTTCCTGTTGAAATTCTTAAACCATAAGACGTTAAGAAACATGAATAACACCTGAAAGTCTGGGTAAGTTTAAGCTGTCACAGGCCAGCTGTTGAGTTGCAAGAGCCTCCTTGCACCTCCGGAAGGGAACCTCAGAATGAACACTGAACTGGGCTCTGCCCTGAAGTAGTAGCTTTTGGCACTAAAACCCCCTTTTATTATCTAATCAGTAATGTAAAGCTTTGTTATTATAAATTCGGTAAATAGGTGATCTTCAATTTTCACCCTGTTTCCAGGCATGCTTTATTTAACCTTTGGCTTAATTTGACGTTAGTGTAACGTAAGCTAGTCTGGTCTTGTCCTGCAGTCAGTCCTAGAGAAGGTCATTCCTTCTCTCACCCCTCCACTGTGACAACGGTTCTTGATCTTTCTGGTTTTGACCTAATTTTTAGGCTAAGGGTTTTAACTGACTAAATACTTCTTTTTACAAAGATCCACAGAAATCTGTTAATATTGTTACATCCCCTCTAGTCGTCTTTGTAAACAAATCCTAGTTATTTTTTATGTGAGAAGCAGTCTGTATATGGCACCTTTAACAGAGTCTCTGTCTGTGGCCTGGGTTCTCAGGTATTGCTGAAAGTCTGCAATAAATGGGAGTCATCCACTTCACTGCCTAAGCTTCAACTGCAAAGGCTTGTTTCTCAGGGATCAGTTTAACAGGACACTGAGTACTCATCTGGTACCTTCTCCCACTGGTTAAACATCTCAAATCCTTCCTGCAGCACCACCTTATACCTACATGATCTTTCTTCAGTAATGAGCAGAGCTCTACTCATGATAACCACAGCTTCTACTTTGAGCATCTTCTCTCGTTTGGCTTGGCGTGGTTACTGTTTACCTGTCCCGGCAGGAGCCTGGTGGGATCTCAGACGATTCACCCTGCTGAGACAGGCTGCACGCCTGCATCTCTGTGCAAGCAGACCATCAGCAGAAACTGCGGTTACGTGCCTGGGTATTGCTGGCAGAGAGCAACTAAAGTTATTTGTCTCCCCTCGCATCTACCCAAATAGGTAAAACTGCTCTCTGGTTTTGGTCCCATGGGACCAAGCTGGCAGAACAGCAAGTGTAAACTTTCATTTGCAGTGAAAATTACAGCTGTAAGCGTACCAGTGAACGAAATTCCTTTGTTCACTGGACAGATTGCCAAAACAGATCCCACCCACAACTGCAGGCTTTACGGTGTCCAGACTGGAAGATTAGCATTGTATAGTGGGGAAACCCAGGTAAAACTGGGCTATCTCTACCCAGCTGGAGACACTTGGGGGGGGGGGGAGAAGCAGAGTAAAACCAGAAAGTCCCACATGACTATCTTGCAAGAGTAATCGCAAGAGCAGAGTCTAGTTCAGAGGTAACAAGATAACACACCTGAAGTTCCAGCCAAGGCCACTGCCAAGTCTTGGCAGCATGGAGGTATTTTGAGACTGTGGAGAGATGCATTTATTTCAGAGAGCAGAGGAAAAATAGCCTTTTTGCTTGTTTGTTTTCTTTTTTGCAGAGCTCACATAGACCTTTCCAAAATGATTTCCTCAAGCGAATATGGGTCTCATTCCTGGGAGCTCTTGGTGACAGTTGATCATCAGTATGAAGAGGTACAAAAGGAATTTTTACTACGGGTCACAGGGGACCTTCATATTGGAGGACTGATGCTGAAATTAGTAGAACAAATCAGTGAGTAAAGACCTGACTAATTTACACAGTGTTATTAAAATAATACATGCAGCTTTCCTTCTACCAAAAGAGGCTCCTGCGTGTTTTGAAACGGCACTGCCTCACTTACTTCTTTGTGACGGTACACCGAGCACGTAGGTGCTGCGGGCGCAGGGTTTTTATGTGGCCAGAACCCCTCCCTGTCTGTGACTAAAGCCCCTATGCTATGACAGTGCAAACAAAACTTTACTCTGTTTTTGTCTTCCACTTGGGTGAATATAGTTGGACTAGACGAACTATTCAACTCCCTTTCCAGACAGACTTTGTAGGTGGCTAGTTTGGTGGGCGATACAGATAGCTGCTACCCTGTTTATCCATCTGTAGCAGTTAAAGAGACGGGATTAGTTGTTACAAAGGCGTTTCAGAAGTTACTGTTTCTTGTGCTAGAGTAGCTTTCTAGCCCAAATCGGAGCCGTGTTATCCATTGCATATGTCCAGTAGGGAACAGCTGTGAAGAGCAGAGACTGGTCGAGTCAAAGTTAGGAGATGAAAGTAAAATACCCTGTGTACAGTCACAACAAGCCAGCACTACAGGCAATAAGAGAACCTAGGTTTCTTTAACTCTAAGCCATCCAATGGAGCTGCCTCCCAAAATAATCATTCGCACTCTGAGGCCGCAGAACAATACAGACAAGATAGTATGGTATTTGATTATTGTATCTATGCCATAGGGTTTTCATATGCAACTCGTTCTTCAAGTATTGTTCTTTTTCCTGGAATTCTTGAATCTAGAAGTCTTCAGTCGCCAACTTCACACAAAAAGGAACCTGTCTGCTAGCTTAGACTCACCAAGCGGGAACACTGTGAGCTTTGCATTTCTATGCATTGCTCTAGAAATACAAGATTTGTGGCAACAAAAAAAAAGTCAAAAAAACCTCCTTGAAACTTTAGTCTTTTTTACATAGCTTGACTTCAGACAAGCAAGAAGGGAAAAACTGGATTATAACAAAACCCTTCAGCAAAATAACGTCAAGAAATTTAAAATCAGCGACTTAATTTCAGAGTTCTTACTGCCAAATGAATGGTTTTGTTTTCAAACACGGGTTTTAAAGGAGAAAAAGGGGAGATGCACGAGATATCCTTTCCAAAAGGCTCCCATTCAATGGAAGGACATTTTTACACGAAAACCCTTTGTGATGGAAAAGCTCTACTTGGAGATAGTGATTTTATCAGGGAATCCTTTTTCCAGCATTAAAGCAGGCAGCATATCTGTAATATATTTCTACCAACTTCTGTGCATATTTACACACGCAATTCAGTTCTCACTGGGTCAGAAAAGTAACTTTTCACAGTATTTTTACAACTAGTACTAATGCGAAAAGCTTTCTATATTAAATAATATTTAGAGCAAACCTGTAACTAAGTGATTTGTGCCAGCAGCTCTCTGGAGGCACAATTTTTTACCAAGAAACTCCAAAATAGGACAGGACTCTACTGTGCTATAGACACGCTGAGGAATAGCCTCTGCCTGGCGGAGCTGGTGAGGAGGAATGAGAAATGACGCAGAAGAATGAAACAACTTGACCAAGATCACCCAGAAACTTTACCTGCTACTACACCTCATTGGCATCTGGGAAGTCATCTAATCTTGGAATTCCCCACAGAACTGAGAGCAGCCGTGCTTTATCTCTTTCCTTAGGCATGTGCTTCTCATGCTGATCTAGTCAAGGTTTTGACACCTTTCAGGTCAGGATAGCTTACTAGTCAAGAGCAATCAGACAAAAGCCACTGTTCTCCCCCTCCAAAACTCTTAATATAAGTCATGAACAAAGTCTTCTATCTGTTCTTGATTCAGCAAGCCTTACTTTATCTGTATGTTTTCAAAGTACAAAATACACCAACATTTTTTACTTAAGTGAAACACAGGCAAGTCCACCTTAGTGAAACAAGACAGTCATCTTTTGGCAGGCCTGTCTTCTCTGAGAAGTTTCTGTAGGCAACCCTTATCAGCCCCTGCTCAGTCACACCAGCCTGCCCTCCTGCACAGACTAATAAAAGATTTAACCGTACCGTATCACATCGTGCCCATACTACCTCCCTTACAAGTTGCTACCTCTCTTACAAGTTTCTGCATCCTGTGCGGTAGAGAAGGTCATCTTATTTGTTAGAGAGCTTGTTAACTCCTTCCTAATTGTCACAGGGCTTATTCCAAAAATAATAAGTCTTTGCCTTGATTATTTAAAGAATGTTGCCACTGTGAACTTGTCGTAAGTGGGCTGCACTCGGGTGAGCATCCTTGTTAGTCTGTGCAGCCACAGAGAAGAGCTGAGAACGGCCCTTAGCTGTGTGTCACCAAGACTTCAAGGGACTCATTGCTGGTTCCTAACACCACAGAGAGGAGCAGTTCAGTGGTGCTTCCCAGGAGATGGTGGAAGAACTTGTGCCCATCCGGGGGCACACAAGGTTTTGTGGGACGATTTTCAGCTTGCACTATCAAGTTGTGAAGTGGGTACCCTTGTTATTAGTCCGTATCCCAGCATAATCCAAGCAGCATTGGACCATGTATAGCACCAGATTCAGGAGATGCACTTTCCCTGTGGATATCTGCAAGATTAAGGCAGTGCCACAGTCAGCACCTAGGTTAACTCTTCAGGGAAAACAAAGTTAGTTCCCAGTGACTGCCACAAGTATTCAGCAAATGGGGTCTAGGTCTCAGGAACTGTAGTCGCCACTTTAATGTAAATAAATTCTCCTGTTTGCAGAGCACTGTTTCCAAACCAAGTTTTTCAGTATATTTGCTCTGTAGTTTATTAATAACCATTTTGTATTTTCCTAGAACTATCACAAGATTGGTCAGACTATGCTCTGTGGTGGGAGCAAAAAAAATGTTGGCTTCTGAAAACCCACTGGACACTCGATAAATGCGGGGTGCAGGCAGATGCTAAGCTGTTATTTACTACGCAGCACAAAATGCTGCGGCTTCGCTTGCCAAACATGAAGACTGTGAGACTGAAAGTCAGCTTCTCTTCCGTGGTATTCAGAGCTGTCAGTGACATCTGCAAAATTCTCAGTAAGTAAAGCTAAATCCCCTCTGGCAGCTAAGTTGGAGCATTTTATTAGATGACTTTGTTTTGATGTGAAGTCCTTACTCACAAAACTGTTTAGCTCAAGGAGAAATTTGATTGAGTTGACCCAAGACCAAAAGACTGATTTTTTTGTTTTAGTATCCAGTGCATGTCAGTGGTTCTCAGTCTTCGTGATAACTGATGCAAACAGTGTTAGAAATGTGTTAGAAGTTTATCCAAAGTTGATGGTTTTGTAGGGATCCTTGTCCTCCTTGAGCGGGACTCAGTCCTGCTTATTCTAAGCCATTGACTAAGAGCTTGATCTTATCAATCTCTGACACCAGCTTTCACCGTAGGCAATTTCACTGGCGTCAACTGATTTATCACCTACTTTCACTAGCATTAATGATATTCAACTTGGCCTATTGGTTATATGTATTTACTTCCAAAGAAGCATGTTTTAAACGTTCAAAACTTTTGTATGCCCAAGCCTCTTCAGGCCAGGGCACACCCAGCTACCCCACACAAGCCCATGAATGTGTTGCAGCACTGAGTCCCCCTGTCTCTGCTCTTCCCAGTAATGGAGCACCTCCAAGCAGAGACGAGGTTTTGGAGCGTGCCAGACCCACGTGCCACTGATCCACAGGGATAAGTCGAGTCTGCAAAGAGTCGTCCAAATCCCTTAGTTTTAGGGATTCTTTAATTCAGATATTCAAAGCTTAGGTCAATAGCACATTCATCTTCAGAAGGTATTTACCACCTCATATTGACCACAATGTAGCTTTCAATTTCATCTCCTAGCACTGGATTGTGAAAGGGATAGTATGTCTTTGTTACATTTAACAGCTCTGATGAAATGATGCCATAATTGTTCAACTGACATTTGGCCGAATTAAATACTTCTACTCACATTTTTCTTCCAGATTGGGTCAGTACAGGAACCCTGTAACTTTTCTCATGAGTGAACACTGTCAAAAATGTCTTTGCTTACCCCAGGATAAAAGTATTTTTCAGAAACAGTGTGTCAGGTTTGCAACTGAGAATACAGGTCTGAATCAGTAGCGCATTAGGGAATAGTGTATAGCCAAGACAGAATCTTGTATGTAAAATATAAAATTCTTACGTGAATAATAGAAGGCATGAACTTCAAGTACAGTGGCTCTGTTTCTGTTCTTGCTTATTCGTAAGTCAGACATTTCATTGATGTTGTTATGCTCAAAGGTGACTGCAGAGCCATTAGGGAGAAAGAGTTTTTCCCTGGTGTTCTAAAATGCAGTTATGCTTGCTACAAAGGCAGGCTTAAGTCCTGTCAAAACTCACTCTCACAGCCCAAAGTCTTTGGCTTTGTTGTTGAATTAGTGGATTTTCCATGGCTACTGCTTTCAACCTGCTAAAAATAAAATTCAGATTGCAACATGGAGCTTCCTCACATGCTATTACCAACCATAGGCTTTTTTTGGATGTAAGCTGCTAAGTTTCAAATGTTTCAACTTGCTTCACTTCCCACATTGCCATTGTAGATATTAGACGGTCAGAAGAACTCTCTTTGTTGAAGCAATCAGAAGATGCACTCAAAAAGAAAAAGAAAAAAGACAAAAACAGCAAAGAGCCAGTTACAGAAGATATTTTAAACCTGTGCGACTCTCCAGTGAGTTCTGGATTATCAGGTAATGAAAAACCAATATGATTTTGTTCTCCTGACTGAAAGTCAAAAAGAGGAAGAAATCCTTTGCTACACAATTAAAACCAGGGAGACCAGTTTAATGCAGGATGGTGCTCAGAGAGCCACAGCTGGCCTGAAATTAGCGGCTTCAAGAAGTTACTGAAATCTCCAGTGTATCAATATTTTTCTGTTGTTTTTTAAATGTTTTCCTTTCCATTGATATGAGAAAGGCTACACCGGAAAACAGCTGATCGGCCGTGGCCCTGCACACAGGATGTGCTGCTGCTCTTTGAAAATGTGAGACCACTCTTAAAAATGTTCAACAATTTTGGCAACCTCCATGGAAAAGGAGAAGTGAAGGCTTGAAAGTATGTGTTTCCTATCTCCGACACAACTGAGATATCTCACAGAACAAGGAAGAGCACTTCTGTCCCTGAGGTCACTTCAGGTGTGACAGGACAAGGCCTGCTGTAAACAGCAAAGATAGGAGAGTGTCTTGAAAGAAAAGAGTTAGTCTTTTATGATGGGAAGTAGTAGACTACCTAAGTCCAAAGGCAGTTTTCCCTGGAATAATACATTACTCTCTTAACTTGCAGGAAGTCCAGGTTTATACAGTAAAACCATGACACCCACTTATGATCCCACCAGTGGGACACCAGCTTCTTCTACAATTACTTGGTTCAGCGACAGTCCCTTGACTGAGCAGAACTGCAGCATCCTCGCCTTCAGTCATCCCATCTGTTCTCCAGAAACACTAGCGGAGATGTACCAGCCTCGGACTTTAGCCGACAAAGCCAAACTCAATGCAGGGTAAGATGCCTCTCCTTGAGATCTTTGTTAGCTGGCTTAACAAGGGTAGCATTAATCCAGCTTTTTAAGTGTAAAGTAGCATTTGAAAACAAACCCCTGATATATGGCTATATTGAGACGTAAAAAGATGCTTTGATCTAGGTTTTGCTTCAGAAATACTTACTCTTTTTAATCTTTTTTCCTTATTCAGCATTCTTGGTTAGGCAATTTTGTTTTAAAGTGATGAATGATGTAATTGTGCAGGCTCTGGACTAAATTCTGTTGTTAGATGAAGGCAAATCCAGTTTAGCACTGTGGGCACAGCTAAAGGACAGTTTGCAGAGCAAACTCTAAAGGCTTTAAACGGACAGTGGAAATACACATGTGGGTAAATTCAGTAAAGCTCTAATGCATTACAAATAGGTGACTTACTGAATTATGCACGAGCAAACATTGCTTGTTGTACACCACAGAAGAATACAGAGCACTAGGGAGTTTAGCGGTGCAAGTGTTTGAGAGGACTGTCTTGCTAGCATTAAAATATGAATTGTCATTTTTAGATCTGTGGAGCATTTAACAGTGACATCGATATTTTCATTGGATTTCACTGGAGAACAGAAGTAGCTAGAATTATAAAACAGCAAATACTGAAATGAAAAGCGAGAGTTCTAAATATTGCAGGCAGGCTTTTGCCCTGGCTGAAATGAACCTCGCATTTCTGGAGATCAAGAAGAAAGAATCTTATTGGCATAGGTCACCCCACAACTAGTTACGACGCAGTTTCTGGCATCTACTCCTGAAGTTTTGAATAGTGCTGGAGAAAAAGATAGGAAGATTGTAGGTATTGTGTTTATACAACGCAAGTTGGAAAGCCACATGAATGTTCCACCTTCTCAAGTTATGTGAATTTTCCCCAGACTGGCAGGAATTAGAGCTGTTTGTTCCCACTTTTGTTTCACAAGTACATTGGAGCTCTGCAGGTGTGATAGTTTTTCCTGTACAGATGAATCTGTGGGTTGTTTTCTTCCACAGCTGGCTAGATTCATCTCGATCACTTATGGAACAAGGCATTCTGGAGGACGATCAACTTCTTTTACGCTTTAAATATTACAGTTTCTTTGATTTGAATCCAAAAGTAAGAGCTTTGTTTTTATTGCTATTCATTGTTTGCCTGCTTTCATGTCAAGGAGCTATAGCACAAGGATACTGAATTTTAGCTAGGATTTGTTACAGGCCCTTCAGAGACCAAATTCTGCTTCTTCCCCTCAGCTGAGGCTGCACTTTTCCCCCCTCGACACTGAATCACCGTTCCTCACCTGAAATAAGATCTTAAGTGTAAAGATGAGATCTGAAGAGCACCAGAACTATCCAGATTTCCAGAGGGGCTGGTTTACTTTCTGCCTCTCTTTAACAAGAAAAATTAAGGGGAAAACTAAACCAACGGTATCCTAAATGATGTAAAGATATAAGCCCTATTTTTGAAAATGGACTTAAAAATGACATTTATGTTCCACTGCCTTTCACTGAATATTCAGCTTTTCTGGGCTGAAGCACTCAGGCACTTAAATCAAATTTGTTTCAATATAACTGAGCCATTAAACACCTTTGGAAAGTTCAGCAAAAGTGTTTTTGGGACAAAAAAAGTTCCATTTGAAAACAAGACTTGGTCTCCAAAAATCACTTAAATGTTTTTCTCAAGTTGCCGCTCGTTTGCCTGTATTTTCACTAGAAGTCAGTCACGGTGGTTGTGTTAAGCCAATGTTTTTAAGGCTTGGATGATATATTTAGTGAAATCAGAGCATGATCATTGACCAATGTAAATCAAGAGTTCAAATGTGAATTTTAGAGGATTTGGCCTTCACATTGTTATTTTCTGTAAATTCTGGAAAACTCTCTCATTTCAGGCATCAGATAAACAGAAGGGCACTTTCTAGTTCAGGTGGCATGGTTTTGGATGAAATGCCATCCCCACTAAAATTCAAGTACGTGTCTCAACGTCAGCAGCCCAAACATTTCCCTTCTTTGCCCCAGGCAGCTGTGGAGCCATAGGATGAAATAACCCAAAACAGCTTCAGGCAACTTAATAGCTCACCACTACTGGGAGAGGTCACGCTCCAAGGTTTACCCTCCCATCACCTACCTTTCACCAGCTCTGGGGCTTGAATATTTCTGTGAGTCACTTCAGCTTATTAACCAAGTAGACGACAAGAAACAAGCACTATCCGAAAAACGGATAGTGAATTAAAGCAGTTCACAGCAGGATCTGACAAATGTCAAGTCAGTGCAAAGATAGAGCCAGAACCGAAAAAGCCAAGAGCAGAAGAGGGGAAGTAAGGAATAAGAGTTTCTGTCTTTTGGCAGTAGCAAGCTGTTGCACATCACGTTCCTATCAGCCGCGTCACATTATTTTCACTCTCATAGTGTGGTTTCACATTTCGGTTAAGCCAGTCCAAGGCCTACCACCACAAAAGGGGATGTCTTAATCTCCCCTTCTGCTTCAGCCAAGGACTTCTCATTAATTTTCTGTTGGGTCAGCAAGCCACTCTGACACTACACACAATCACATGAGCTAGGACAAGAGAAGGATGGCGATATTCAGCAGGGCAGAGGCGGGGGGAGGAAGGAAACCACCTTTGTGGCTTCAGCCCAATGTTAGGTCAGCCGCAGCAGGTCGTGAATCTGTATCTTGATGGTCATTAACAACAACAAGTTGTTCTTTTTCGCTACAGTATGATGCAGTGCGAATAAACCAAATATATGAACAAGCCCGTTGGGCCATCCTGTTAGAAGAAATTGACTGCACAGAGGAAGAAATGCTGATCTTCGCTGCGCTACAGGCACGTACTTGATCCAAGTTGCAAAACCTGTTTCCTCAAGAGGCAGGCACAAGCTAGGACAAGACTAGGCTAGAGCCCAGGCCAACAGCTCTGTTTGGATTGGGGGTCTGCCATTTGAGTGAGCAACAATAAACAGCATCCATCAGCTAAACCAACTAAATTCAGTAGCAGCACACCATTATTCAAACTGACACATACAATTATGGAACCGTTTACTAAAATTATCTAAAGCAAACCGTACCCGGGATGTAACTTTGATACCAGTTTGTTCTGAAGGGGATTACTACGAAGCGTTGCTTCCCATACCAGCTACCACCCTTTCACATATTCTTCCTGAAAACATCTCTAATACATCAATACCTATGTTCACAACAGACCGAAAAAAGCTATAGCACCACATGAAGGTAGCAACACTACGGAGTACATAGAAATTTAACATGGCTTAGTGTGACTTAGTCCCTGACTGTAGGTAACAAGGCACAAATGTTTATTAATAATAAATTCCTTCCTTTTAAATGTAAACGGAGCTGCCAAAAAATTCACAGCCGGCCACTGCGGGACACCACAGAACCTTGCTGCCAAGTTTCCGCCTGGTATGGATGGCACATAGAGCTGACAGTACTAGGGATGGACATGTTAGCATTGAGTCAGCCTCACAGAACAGGATGATTAGACGGTGAAGGAATGCAAACGCTGGCAATTGAAACAGGAACCTGTTATCAGTAATTGCACTGGAGATCACAGTGGACTTACCTGTTTTCTTGTGAAACAGCCCATAGTTCCGTGCCGCAGAACTTTACGCAGTTGTCCAAGCCCCAGAAGACCAAACGGCCTATTTTCATACGCCGTGATTGTGTGTTGCTAATTGATATATTGACTGTTTGATATTTGATGTTTTATTTTAGTATCATGTAAGCAAGTTATCATTATCATCAGAGGCACAAGATTTCACCTCTGAATCAGAAGTAGATGAAGTAGAAGCTGCACTTTCTAATCTGGAAGTGACACTGGAAGGCGGAAACACGAGTAACATTTTGGTACGTCCTTTCGGATCCCAGAATTGCTTTCACTGTGTCAAATGCATTGACTCTGATAAGCCCACCTGGTTCCTGATTTTTTTAACAGAGTTAACAGACGATTACAAAGTGCATTGTACTAAAATTATTCCTAATTATTCCTGATAGGAGGACATCACAGACATCCCGAAACTTGCTGATAATCTCAGGCTAGTTAGGTGAGTTATTAAAACTAATAATAAAACGTACAAACCAAAAACCTTAACCATACAAGAGATGTCTTGATTTTTTCATTCTAATCTAACAGTAGATCCTAAGGTTATAAATCAACAAATACACCAAATAGGTCTAACTAGCCTAACATCATCCTCTTCAAATCTTTCTCTTACTGCTTCTGAGCAAGATTCTCAGCAAATCTTTCTAGCTCTTGGGGTGCTGGGGTAGCTATACTTATGCTTATTAAAAGGCCAGGCTCTTTATATTTCCTAGTGCTCGTCAATCATCATCTCTAAACAAGAGTCTACAATTTTGTTTTCAATCACATTTTACTGGGTTTTGCCAATGAGAAACTAGAAAAAACTTTCAGCTCTCCCCGAGAAGAATTTCTGAAAGCAACCCTGGCGATTTGTTTATTTTTTTAACAAAAGAAACAAACAAATTACCCCTTTCTAACCAAACATGGAGTCTGTTTCTAACATCAAAATGAGTTTCAGGTTGGAGTAGCAGTATGGTAAACCAGACCAGTAATACCTCACCTAAGTAAGTAAACTGAGGGAAGTACAAATCTGTGATCCCACTATAACATCTTGATTTATGGGTTATTCAAAGGACTGCAGTGACCTCAAGTCTGTAATGCCTTTTATCACAAAACAGTCTCGGTGGTTTAGAAAGATAAAGATTTCTGTTGCACAAATACTTACGATTCAGGCTGTTGACAAATCATGTTTGTAGTCAGCAAACTGAAAATTGCACTTGAACACTGTTAACTGGTGTTAACTGTTAAGAATGGTTAATTATTAATTCCCAATTAAGAAATTTTATTTGACATTCAAATTACTAAGGTGGCTTAAGATGAGAGGGAGTTTAAGCCTTTTAAGTTCTGTCAGTTACTCGCCTCTAACAATGCGTTGTTAATTTTTCCCCAGCAGTAGAGCAGTTTGCTTTTAAAAGCATTCAGCGGTTTTCATCATGAAAAATTTCCTATATGCATGATAAATCGCTTACTAAACCTAAGACATTGTAGAAACTAGGTAAGGTGTAAAACATTTCTTTAAAGGAACAACAGCATTTTCTTATCTAATTATTAATTGTAAGCGTAATGGGAAAGCTCTGCCTGTCAGACTGCTGGGTCTGTTCATATAGGGAACTTTTATTCACAGTATGCACCACATTAGCACACTAGTAAATACTACTTCCAGGTGGTGACAATATGGTGGAGAATTACGATTTTTTTTTTCAAAAACAACAACAACAACAACAAAAGCTTTCAAAAAAGTTTTCAGCAACTTTTTTTGGATAGAAAAAAATTTTGTTAGTCTACAAAAATTATAGTCCCTTATTTTTGAAGAATGTCACTGTATTGGAAAATTAGAAGCCAGAACATTTGGCAGTTTTGAAAATCCAAGTTATTTTTTTAATTTAAACATAAAAATCACCATTTCCTAGAAAGGATTCTAAACTAGGATTTCTAGAAGGGCTCTGGAGAAAGCAAGAGTGGGTATAAGTCGTCACTGTTTTCCAGCTAACTGTATACTCTTTGTACCATCATCTTAGATTTACAGGGAAGTACTAATTAGACAGTGAAATTTATTTTTTTCTTCTTTTTTCTTCTTTTTAACTTCATTGTTGACCTTTGTAGCTAGTTGTGAAGTATTTCTCTACTAAAATAGTCCTCATACCTCTGTTTTTCTCTCCTGAAATATGCTGAACCTGGGATTTTATTCCCTCCCCGCCCCGTGACTTTGTTAGTCTCTTCTTAGTAGAATTCGTTATGATTTTTATCTCTTACTGAAGAGAGGTGGGGCGGGCACAATGATTATGTTTGACCATTAGTATCTATCAGTTAATTCTCAATTCCAAAGTAGGTATTTTTAAATTTAATCTATGAAAGAAATCAATTTACATTAGCAAAGTATTGAAATTAAGTAAAATAATTAAAATGAGGGTTATATCCTTCTATATACTTGGGTGAGGAGATGGAATAACACTGCCCTAGTGGAAGAAGATGGTTTGAACTATTACCTTTTCTTGGAGTGCTACAGAACCTCTATAAAATTAGTGAAGGAATAGAATTTTGTTGTGTTAGATAATATTCAGATAAAACCAAAAAGATGGTCTCTACTCCCTTAGAATTTAATGACTACAGGTTAGTTTTATGGGTGCAAATCTTCTAGATAAAGAGCTATGAAAAACTGAAGCTAATTCTAGTGCATGTGAACAAAGTAGTGGGTTACATTAGCATTACTGAGTTCGTGTAAAAAACAGAACTAGTCTTTGTTAGAAGGGAATGGCTTTGATTAGGAATGGAAGAAAAAAAAAAAAAGGAAGAAAAACCACATAGAAGAGAAAGAAAAAAACCCGGGAGAAATCATAGATGGGATTCAGCTAGAATCTGGGGTAAAAAATACATCCATACCTGGGATAACTTGGGGGCGGTGTTTGTTGGTTCCAGGCATTTCCCACCCCCCTCAGTGACACAAGTAGGAGTAACCCAACTGAAGCCACGTGTATGACCTCAAAGCAATTTGAGATCCACAGTAGTATTTGCGAGTGACGTAGCACTTTGTGCATTTCAATATAAACAAATGTGATTTCTTTTTTTCTTTTAGGCCCAGGAAGCTGTCACTCAAAGCTATCAAGCCATATTGGTTTGTCTTTAAAGACACTTCCGTATCTTATTTTAAAAACAAGGAATCTGCACAGGGAGAACCTATTGAGAAACTAAACCTAAAAGGTAAGAATTTTCTTTTCTTGGCAAATGCACACTGGTAGTAGAGGATTCTGGATGCTGCAGTGGACAAGAATGCCATAGGTTGCACCTATATGCTGCTGTGCAGGGACAGCTCCAAGACCTTCCCAGAGCCTTGTTTGTATCACGCATGGGGATTTCCATAGCTACAACCAGCTTTAGGTACTTCTGGAGGAGAAACCCCGGCTGTACACACGGCAAACACCAGCACCATATATAGCCTCCATCTACATCTGCTCCTGCAGGGACATCATTTGTTCAGCGTCAGGGAACCAGTGATGCCCAGGATTCATCCTAGAAGAAACCTTTGAAATAAAAAGAAGATTGACCCCTGTGAACAAATGGCTCTGCATACCAATCTGCATATCCTCAGTAGGTCAGATAAATGCATGGTAAAACTAGCCAGGGTGACTGGAACCTCACCAAGTAGCCCACAGCCTTGGTGTCCCTTGACACAAAGGGGAACTGTAGGCATCCTCGAAGCCAGGTGAATCCAGAAGGCCTGTAATAGCACCATCGACATGAAATACCAGGTCCCCAGAGTTCTCTGGGATCCCTGAACTGGCCAGCCCTGTTGTAGACGTCACCTACGTCCCATTGTCAGTACTAAGTTGCTTCTGAAAATAGAGTCCAGGCTTTCAAGACAATTAGGCTAAAATTTCCAAAAGTGCCCATCTCATCAGCTCCTCTCTATCTGAAGTGTCGAGCATTTCCTAAGATCAGCTCCTCTCTATCTGAAGCGTCGAGCATTTCCTAAGATCAGGCTGAGGTTTTGAGAGCACATGCATCTTTTCTCTTCCACATTGACTAAGATGCTCTTTGAGCTCAGAGCATGCATCACCCTGGCAAGACAGACCAGGCAGTGAATTAGAACAAAAGGCTAGAAGAGGCCTAATCTTCGAACATCTTGGCCCTTGATCTCAAAGAAAAACAACTATTAAGTATTGTTCTTCAGTATTGATCAGTACTTAAAGTTAGCGATGTAGTAATTAAATAAATTCATTTCTTTCTGATTCGCTGTGATCTAGGATGTGAAGTTGTACCAGACGTAAATGTTGCAGCGAAGAAGTTTGGAATCAAATTACTAATTCCTGTTGCTGATGGCATGAATGAAGTATATTTAAGATGCGAAAACGTGAGTAATAAGACAAGGGAAGGTTTGTATTCCAGATTTATTGGCAGATTGCCTAGAAGACCCATTGTCCTGTTCTAGAATTTGTATAGAAAAATAAGGATGCTGCAGAGAGTTTATTATCTACATGTTTAGTAAAATTTAAGAATGATGTGGTGGTCTAACAAATACTTCATGGTTGAGGGGACAAAAGGACAGTAATTCTATGTTATTATCGGTTTCCAAGTAAAGCTGCTGGAAAGAAAAAAAGAACATCCTATCAAAAAAGTAAAAAGAAATTACAGTATTTTGCTTCAGTGCTTTCAGAGGACTGGGGCTTGGGTTTTGTTCTCTTCTTTTTTCTTAATTAGAACTCTCCCCATTCAGATGAGGACAGTGTGATAAGGATCTTAGATTTGTTTTCAATTTCAGTTTCCTTCATTTGTATTGAAATGTATCAATCCAAATTGTGTACAAATGTTCACTAGGTGTAAAATAGTCATGCAATACCATTTCCAAGGGAATCTATTCCAATCCAAGGGATTTCTTTGAAAATTTAAAACCTAACTATTCTGCAAAGGCAGTCCTGTAGGTGGAACGAGCCCAGTCAGGGAAGAACAACAGTACTATGGTAACTACACGTCCACGCAAATGAAGCGGAATAACTCCAGAGTGGTTTTATCGCGCAGTGAAAGATGCGTGAGCAGTAGCCATCTTCATAAATGGTTTGTCCAAAAATATCTAACGATTGCTTTTGTTGCAGGAGAATCAATATGCTCGGTGGATGGCTGCTTGCATTTTAGCCTCAAAAGGCAAAACGATGGCTGACAGCTCTTATCATCCTGAGGTCCACAAGATCCTTTCATTTCTAAAGATGAAGAACTGGACCATGTCTCCCCAGGCTGTCTCTGATCCAGAAAGCATAGATATGAAACCAGAATGCTTCGTCTCACTACGTTTTACCAAAAAATACAAGTCCAAGCAGGTATCCTGAGCATGGTTTGGTGGTTGGGGATGGGTGGTTCCAATGATTGCTTAGGGGTGAGGCTGGATCGAAGCAGCATTTGGAAACCATACAGTAGAATCATCTTGCAATACTCATTTGTCCCTTTGATATTTAGCAAGAGGCCTTTTCTTTAAAATGAACACACGGACAGGTCTCCGGCACTTCTTTCAAGTACTCCTCCTACACCCACACCGCCTCCTAAGTCACTCATCGTGTTCTCCTCCTGCTAACACCATCCCTGAAAGCCTTTTCAGAGTAAGAAAGGAAGGTTTTCAAGGACAGGATGTTACCGTCTACGTCTTAAATAACAGTGTCTTCCTGTCCTCACCTGGGTGCCTCTCCTTCCTCTCCACCTAATCCCTTGTCCACTGCTTTTGCTGCGAAAGAGTTCAGCCTGCCCATCCTCAGGACACAGTCTCCAGAGCAGTATGCTGGAGCTAGCCCCAGTGCAGCACAAACCCAGACACTGAGACCTCCCTGTGTTGCTCTGCCCTTGGAGCTCGGGATCTGTCCCCAATCAGGATCTGCATGAACGGTGACAACCAAGTGTCTGCACATGGCATCAGAGCTAACGCTGTTTGATTTAGTGAAAGCAAGGGTATTTTTGTTCTCCAGTCAACTGAAACCTTTCTCTCGTCCTGTGTTTCCCAGTTGGCTGCTCGTATTCTGGAAGCCCACCAAAATGTATCCCAGATGCTCCTAGTGGAGGCCAAGCTGCATTTTATTCAAGCATGGCAGTCCCTCCCCGAGTTTGGCCTATCCTACTACATTGTAAGGTAATCACACTGTTACAGCGATGTCAAGCTGCCATAACGTGTTCACAGTCAGCGATTTGCAGGAAATTCTTTGACTCCCTGTTCTGGAAACGTTCTCTATTTTTCCCCCCCGTGGACCTTTTTTAATTCTAGTAACTTCCATATTGCTGGGTTTTTTCTATAGCAGTACCACTCAGTAGCTCCATTCCTGGAGCGAGACTCTCCGTTATGTCTGCCTTCATACAGACCTGTTGCATTTTGCCTGAGGTAACATATCACTAGGGTTAAACCCTTATTGACATAAACTCACTAAAATCTAAAAAAAATGCACGTTTTGGTGTTGTCAGGTTTGCAACATATTTGTTCGCTCCAACTCTTGCTCATTGGAATATGATAAAATGCTAATTTCTTTGGCATTTGATTAAGAAAACAGCAAACGATCCCTTTTTTAGGTTAATCGGGAAGAGCAGTCGGCACAAGAAAGGTCCTGCTGTGTTCACAGCAGTTTCCCTGGACACTTACCTTGAATATGGCAGGGTTCTGACCGGCATTCTTTTCTCTTGACAAACCACCAAAAAACTGAAAAGTACTGATACAACCATACTTGGAGGCACCTTCCTTAATTTTCCCTCTTCCAGGGCTGCTTAGGAATCATCTGCGGTATAAATTGAACCAGCTGGGAACCATTCTTTGGCACAGAGGCCAGCTGGCGTAGAACAGCCCACATCTGTATAATTAAACTTTCTGACTTCCCAAAACCCAGTAGCCTCATGCGAACTACCAGATCGTGTTGGTCCCTGGAAGTTCCAGCTCCTGAGCCATACCTGGGAGTCATCGAGAGAGCGCTGCTTGGCTGCAGCCAGAATTCTGCCAGGGACTCTTCTAGCAATTGAACAGAACGCACAAGTTCAGTGCCTGGGAATGTTCCCTGTCACTACTGAATTTACTAACATAGATATAGACGTTTTGCCCCATCTGTCAGCACTAATTCTGTTAAACAAACAAACAAACCCAACACCTAAACTGCATTTTGTCCCGTGACAAAACACCTTGTGGTGAATTTCTACAAACTGACGGGCAGTATCTCAGTGAGGGCGTTAAGTAAGGCACAAATTGTGTGTGGTCCAGGTCACATTCTTTCCCTAAAAGCCAGCTTCATCTAAGGAGAGAAGGTTCAGAAACAGGATCAAAAATATTGACAATATTAACAGCAGAGAGAGATGAGATTTCTTCCACTTTCAGCATGAATGTAGAGGATGGTAGTTTCTTTACCAGAGTAACCTTTTCCTAGCTATTCCTATTACATGCGCATATAATTTCAGTGACTGTAACTAGAAGAACATGCTTCAACGTTAGTGAAATGAAGCAAGGAAAATTATTGTTGACACTTTTCCAGTAAAAGTATAATCAAATTCATGCATTTTGACAGAACAGTATTTTTTAGCAGAAAACGATGAATTGGAAAAATTGCAGCTAGATCTACCTGCCTGATCATTTTCCATCTTATACCATGGTTCACCAGCCTACCTTTTTGCTGTATAACAAATACTGTTCTAAAGAAGGGTCCAAGCTCTCCTCAATCCCGGGCTGTTGTGACTTTTCCCACATTTTTTGCACTTCCAGAGGAAGGCAGATGAAATGTTTCTCTAGACGGAAATCACTGCAAACCAGATCTTCTCAAAGGCTTTGTTTGTTGTTTTGGGGTTTTTTTCAGGTTTAGAGGAAGCAAAAAGGATGATGTGCTTGGGGTGTCCTATAACAGGCTGATACGAATAGATATAGCCACAGGAGATCCTATCACAACATGGAGGTTCTCCAACATGAAGCAGTGGAATGTGAACTGGGAAATACGCCAGGTAAAACTGGAACAGCTCTCTGCATTCAGTCATTGCATTTCAAACACTGGAGGATGCTTTCAGAAACTCTTTTTAAACCTCAGAGTGAAAAGATTTTGAATGTGTTGTGACATGTTACTAAATAATCTGTCTAAATTTTTTCTTAGCGGAGTCTGTAGTCAAAATTCAGAAAGTAAAAGATCTCCAGTTCAAAAGGTTCCTACCAAGCTTATTCTCTATAAGTTGCCCTTGATTTTGATGGGATGAAATACAGAGACTCAAAAGTAAATTCCAACCCATTATGTTTACTACTCTGTCAGTAAAAATCTCATTTTAACTCTCTGGATAGTCTAGCTCATGCATCATCCTCTCAATTGTGGTGATTTAGTCTCTAATACAAGCTGAGGATACAGGAACCCAGTTTGTCTTTCAAATCCCAAACTGAGACTGCAAGGCTGGGGTGCAAGCTCCTCTGTGTCCGTACGCGGTCCTGAGAAAGAAGCTCCGCTGTGTGATTTACACCGGGCTGCTCCTGACCCTGATGAAGGCTGCGCAGTGGGGCCAGCTGTTGCCCAGCAGTCCACTGCAGAGTTTGGGCTTGAAAGCTCGAAGCCAGCTTTGTAAATTGTGCGTTTCTGGGGTAGAACTAGTGTGACCTGATGTAAATTCAAGCAGCGCGGAAACTGTTCCTGCTTATAGAGTTTTCCGCATCCATCTGTAGGAGCCAGGAGAGATCAGATATAATCCCTAGTACTCTCCTGCAGTACTCCCTGTGCCAGAGCCTGTAACACTGGGTAAAACTGTTGGGTTTCCTTTAAATCTCTCCCCAAAAAGGCAGAATCCACAGTTAGCAATTAACCTCAGTTTGCTGGATTTTAGAACTGACAGTAGTTGGAAATCAAAACCTGGACCCGAAAAGCAGATTTAAGGTCAGCACGTAACAACGACAGTAGTAAACATTATTGGTTCAGTGTACAAAGAGTCAGGAGTACCGTTCCTGCTCTTCTCAGTGCTCACTTTATACACCATTAGAAAAACTAGTTAAAAGCACGTTTTTCTTGCCTGCCTAAACAAGCAACAAGATTTTGACCACAAGAGGGCCCTGCCATAACAGAAAATTAAGAAACAAGCAGCCAAACACTCTCGACATCCTGCAGACCCAGAAATCTTTACAGCTCTTGGTTAGCAGAGACAGGTACTGCTTTATCACAGTATTTGTGGTCCAGCTGTGCTCTCACACTTGCTCTTTTTTCCCAGATGCAGCTTATCTCTGTTCCTGATTTTGCCGTATGTATTTTCTTTAGGTTGCAATCGAGTTTGACCAGAATGTATCTATCGCTTTTACATGTCTGAGCGCAGACTGCAAAATCATCCATGAGTATATCGGGGGCTACATCTTCTTGTCAACCCGCTCCAAAGACCAGAATGAAACACTGGACGAAGATCTGTTCCATAAATTAACTGGAGGTCAGGAATGAGGTGAAGTAAATTCTCCTCCCTCTGCCTGCTTCTCCCCACAGCTAAGACCAGAGATTAAACAAAAATCTCTCTGATTATTAATTGCCGACTAATAAATCTTGTACACGTCAATCCATCTTGGAATGTGACTGGACTGTTTACAGTTTCTGTTAAATACTGAAGCCACGGTCACTGGATGCAGTACAGCAACTCCATCATCTACAGCACGAAAATTAAATTGTCTTTGTTTTCCTTTTGTACAGCTAGAAGTTTTTAAATAAACAGTGTCTAGCCACTGGGCGTTCTTTAATCTAGTATTTTTAATTGCAACAATCCGTTTAAGCATCCAGAACAAGTAATTTGAGGATACTATACAGCAAATTTTCTTCTCTGTTACAGCCGTGCAACTCCCACTGTTAAACTGGCCATTGCTAAAAAGGCCAGCATTTAACAGAACGAAAGCTGAATAAATACATATTTTAAAGCTCCAGTAGTTGTCTAACACTTGCACTGGGAACAGAAAACATTCCATCAGTGTTCCAAAGTCCTGCAGACTGAGCTATCACAACCCAAGTAGTGATTACACAAACGTTCAAAAATGCAGCACCGGTGTCTACCTTCACCCACTTAAGTAGTTCCCTGAAAGCCCGAGGAGCTACCAGACAGCTAAACCGAAGCATTAATCTTGGCAAAACTGCATTCAAAACGTTGATCTTTTGAGGAACTTTGTTAATTTCCGGGTTGAAAAAAATGCTTTAGGTACTTTTTAAAATTATTGGCTTGTTAAAAAGCCCTCTGAGAGCAGGCCTTTCCATTTTCTGTCCCTGTTACTCTGTTTCACTCTGACATCTAACTCTAAACTAAACTTGTTCATAAGTTGAGTAAGACGCAGAAATGCCTGCAGAAATTATCTCACGTATGTAATGCAGAATACAAAGAGATTACTCGGTGATACTGTGCCTGAGGAACCAGATCTGTAGCAGCCAGCTCTGCCTGCTGGAAGGAGCCACGCACATCCACCAAGCTGAAAGAAATTTCTGCCCTGCAATGCATAGTGATCAGTAAAGCAAGGAGAGAATGAAGCTAGGATTGTGAAACTGCTGGACAAGCCGAAACTGGTTTCGCATATCTAAATACAATGGACAGGTGGTGTCATATCACCAAGAGATGTTGCAGAAACCACTGCATAATTCCCAACTGGGACTGGATACCCCTCATTTTTCTGTCATGTCCTCTGCCTTTCTCCAGTGGCTGTCAGTAGGCTGCAGTGGAATTGCTCCCAATTTCTGCCAGTTTAAAGAAACTATAGCTTTACATTTTTCAAAAGAAAGCTGATAGAGCCTGCTTCCCAGCCCTCTGTACGTCCCTCTCCTCAGCACTTCTTACACAGGGGCTGAGGGACCACCCAGTTTTCCTTCTGTAGAGGACTGACTTGCCCACTTCTCTCTCGCTTGACACAGGCCAAGTATTTTCCTCAGTGTGAGAATCACCTATAACAGATAGTCCAAGTCCAAACACTTGCAATATTTAAAACCTGCCCAAGGGTGCTGTGGGAGAGCTGAATACACATCTTAGTGCCAGCACTTCTTCCACAGGCAGCCCTCTTCCAGACTCAGCCTCCACTTTGGCTACTGAGCTGCGGTCAGGATCGTGACCGTGCCTGCATTAGAGCCCCTCATTTGGCAATGACAGACTCCCTTACGTCGTTCATCGGGCAGCACAGCCCCGTGCTTGCCACACGACTGTTGCAGGGAAGCCCTTAGTTGCCACCTGTTGTCTAAATGATCTGAACACATGAATGCAGAGATACAGGAACTCTGAACGTAGTTCTCATTAGCAGAGCGTATGGCTCATTTAATGCTAAGCAAACACGCCTACTTGCAGCCAAGTTGCCTGCGCTGGGATTTCAGAGAAACTATCAAATATTTCCGTTTTCTTTCCTGCCCCTCCCTCAGTCTCACTCCATGTGTCACTGCCTTTCTAGTGAAGACTTCCCACCGCTCTGCAAGGAGGAGCTCTGCCAGCTCATCCAGGCTGGCTGTGAGCCCCACCCTTGTCATTTTAGCTTGAAGGGAATGATCCCTTGCTGCTGTCCCGTCTCCGTGTTTCTTTAGATCATCAGCTATCTTTCTCCTCGCTCCACTCACCTTGCAAGGCTTTTCCATGACAAGTAAGGAACACTTAGGAAAGGAATCTGTTTTTATCCAGCTGCCTTCAGTGCTGCGTGGGGGCAGTGACTGTAGCCTTGCTTCCTACGAGTAGACCCTGAAGAGGTCAGAGTGGGAAGGCACGACCCAGGGCACTCCTGCGCCTCCGTAATTCCGGGCTGGATACGGTCAGCAGCTCCTGAGAGGAGGCCTGCACCAGCCTGCTCTGCCTGGCACCTGCACCAGCCCAGCTCAGGGCCAGCCACAGCATCGAGGCATCTTTCATCCCTCCCCACGTCAGCCACTGAGCGTGTCCCAGCCAGGCTCCAGACATTCCCCCCAACGCGCGCAGGGTACCACACCCTCCCTTACTCATGCGATAACTTGACGAGACTTGGCTTTCGCTTCTTCGTACCATCTGATTTATACATCGGGTTAAAGACCATAGGCTCAGGGGTCTGTAGTAACTGAGTTATTAATTGCACGGTGCCAGATGTGTGAGATGTTTTACACAGAGAGCGAAAGCAGGACAAAGGCATCTGCCCTGAAATTTCGCAATGCAGAGACAAAATCCTGGACAGGAATGTTGTTTAGATAAAAACAAAAACCTTTAGGAAACTAATACCTCGGCTCAGCTGCAACCCTATTCTGTGCATCGCGCTTAATTAAACCAAAGTCAGGTCAGGGTGAAACACTACCAATGTCAGATGGCTGCTGTCTGTTCTTACTCACAACAAATTCCGTAGGGGATTTCACCACTGCCTTCAGCATGCGTTACTGCGGTGGACAACACACACCCCACAGTTTCCTGAAACCTCAGGCTAAATAACCCTCCTCTTGCATTCTCTCCCGGTTCTCTGCAGGAAAATGTCTTGCTTGCGTTTGCTCTGTGAACTGACCTGCAAAATTCTTCTTTTCTTTTGTTGGCCTTAAAAGCCATTCTCCAGATTTTTTCAAGATAGTTTTATTCTTAACCATCACTTGGACCACGGCCAGTGAGAAACATTCATCTCTTAAACTTTACAGCCTGGTACCATCCTCGCCTTCTCCTGCTCTCCCGGTGCTCCTGCTTATCTCGGTGTCACTCAGGAATGCAGGGCTCATCCCTAGCATCCCTGCAGGCAGAGGGGTTTTGCGCAGCACGGAGGGGGCATCTGGTTCAGCTCTTTGTGCATCATCCATGTGAAAAGGCTGACAAAAATGCCTGCCTTTATTAAACGTTCCCCCTGGTTGCCACTGAAACTCTTAGAAAAGTAGAAAAAAGGAGAAGAATAACCTGAAGAAACACAGTGACATGAGAACAGGCCAAAGTGACTCACAAAGGGAAAATCTGTGCCTGCTGCTACCAGACGATTTCAAAGAAACTGGTGAGAGCGAGCTGCTGTCTGCCCTGGGAAACCTTCGCCAATGCCTGGGCAGCTATTTGCGACATAGTACCGTAGCAGTAACGTTACAGATGATTAGAGTTTGCAGCTAGGCAAAGAGTTGGGAAAATACAATGCCTGCCTCAAAAGCTGGGCATCCAAAAAGCAGAAACAAAGGTGGAAAATAAAAATAACAAAAGCTCATTTTCCAAGAGTGCTCTGCTTCCTGGGAGAGGTTCTCCCTATCACTCAGAAATCAAGAGCCTCTGGGCAAAGACTCCACCTCCATCCCACCTTCACTGAAATGTGTGGCCCGCTTGCGAACTTCCCAGTCTTCCAAGGCTGCTTATCTCAGTCTCCAAAATGAAGTCAGTATGGTTGAATACATTAAAAGTAAGGCAGCATTTGGCTTGCCAGGTTTCATGAAGTAGTTTTCTAAGAGATTAAAAACAATACAACAACCAATGAAAATTCACTGTCCATAAATACTGAGCTAAAGGCAGCAAACACAAAACTGGTACTTAATAGCCCAATGCAAAGCGAGGCCAGCTCCCTGCTCCCCGGCTTCTCTCAAAGAAGAGCTTTGCAGCCAGCAGGTCTGCAAAGCCAAAGAGAAAGCAGGGTTTACAGCAGCCTGGCAGGGGCTGGACTCTCCTCCTATTATACCAAATTCTTCAGATTTTTTTAACCTGCTCCAATTTGCCCTTTGAACCTAAGAGAGTGCAGATCTCTGAAGGTACCTGTTAGCGCGCACGTGCCAGGCCTGCAAGCTGCCCGGAGCGCAGGCCTGCCAGCTGCTCCCCCAGGGTTAATCTGGGGAATTAACCCCTCATTTAGGAAACTATTTGTCTTGCCTTAGAGCCATTCCACACAGGAACAATATGTACATCTCGCCCAGCCTCCAAGGGAACCGCAATGGCTCCAGAGAGTCCTACTAGAAGACGGTATCTTGTTCTGTGGATGTTCTGGTGTTTTTCAAGGCTCTCTCCCCACACAGATAATGAATGACAGGGTCAATAGATAAGGTCTGCGTACATGCAGACTCAAGGTTTTTGGGAAAGCAAGACCTTTATCTGCACTTTCGCACCAAAGCCTACAGGACTGTATTGCCTTCATGTCATGGATCTGTTTTGTTGTCCTGACAAATGAAAAGCACTGACTACTGTTCTCCCTGGAAATTTTAATCATTAATTGCCTTATAGTAGCAACTGAACAACCGCCCTTTTGCTTTTACTTTGGAACAATCTCTATCAGATCATCCCTTTCCAGTTCCTGGCTTTATTCTCAGCCCTTGACCAGCCTAATTATTATATGAATTGTGGGAATGCTGAGAAACCCAGCTCAGGGCAGGTCCCTTGGTGAGAGATGTTTTACATTGTCAGTCTTACTTATCCAGCAAAGGATGAGAGAAGGAGCTGAATGGGAATTCTTCCAAGCCACACGGTACGGCAGATGCAGAACAGAGAACACAACCCACGCACGGTGGGACCGGGAGAGGCCTCCCAAGTCAGTCACGTGCAGCGCGTGATGCCGCAGGCCCTCTCCATCGACCGAGAGAATTCCTCTCTGCAGGAGCGACAGGTGAGAACTTCGCTTTTGACATTTCGCAAGGTCCTCCTTAGAAAATCCATTTGTCCTGTGTAAACATTTCCAGGACTTACTCACAAGTGCAAAAGTCTTAGAGAGAAATAAAAACACTTGAAGCCTTTTACTGGCACCTAGAGAGCGACCAAAGCCCATGTCAGCAGACAGAGCCTTAGCTTTACATCATCACGACCTGTCAGCAGCGAAACACAATAATTCCTCTCCCTTCCCCCCCGTCGGTGAAAGATGCGAGAGTTGGGACCACAGACACTGATCTCTTCTCTTTATCCCCCTCTGCTTAGACAAAGACAGACGGAGTGGCCCTGCCTGAGTGTTGGGAAATCAGAGCCCTCCCACCCACCTCCTGCTAGGGCCAAGGGAGCAGGGAAAGCTGCCTGGAGCCACCCACTCTCCAGGCAGGGGAAAGCTGGATGCGGGGGAGCCAGCCTGGAACAAACCTCGCCTGCTTTTGTGGGCAGAGCCGCGAGCAGGGAAAGCTGGGAACTTTAGAAAAGAGGCATTTCACGCTCTCGGCTGAGTCACCGAAGTGTATAAAATCAAGGCCGGGCAATCGGAGCCACGCAGAGCAGAGACACGAGGCATCAGGACTTCTGGACAGGTATGTGCAAGCGGATGCGGTTTAGAGCCAGGGACTAAGATTAAATCTAAGATCGGGATCCAGCAGCCCCATTCCTCCCATTCTCTCCCTGCCGTGTGCTGGCAATCCAGCAGCTCTGGTGACCAGGAAGCCCTGAGGCTGCTCAGCTCTTGCCCACTTCCAGATGACAAAAAGGACACAGGCAACGAAATTATACTATTTTGCTGGTCCCTACTTCAAACCTGGGATGGCAGCAACAAACGATGGTCTGGGCAAGACCTGGCACGATTCAGGGAACAGCAAGTAGCTATAAAGGTTTGGAATAAGCCTGAGATATTTCATACTACATGGGGCTTCAGTCACCCCCCGACACTAATATATTTTTGGATGAAGAATGATCATTATGATGCCTGGCAGTGCAAAAAACAGCTCAGTAAGAAAAGGACTAGTTTTGGGCTGTGGTTAATTCCCTCTGACACAGATTACCTGTGCAGCCTTGGACAAGTCATTTAGGACTTTTCTTCTTTCTTTTTTTTTTTTTTCTTTCTTTTAAATGACAAAGATAAAGCTGGGGTGGGACGAGGAGGGAGCTCAGAGGGAACTGTAACACAGAATACCATGCTGCTTCGTACCCAGGCCTTTGGGGCCCTGATCCAGGAGCACACTCTCCGTTTCTGACCACTTTGCCTGAAATGTGGTTCAGGAGTGGCACCTTCAGTACCTCCTCTCCCCAGCAGCTCCCTCCACACCACGCCTGAGGCACCCACCTGCAGCAGGGCCCCAGCCCTGCCACCGCCTGGCAGATGGGCTCCGGGGCTCTGCCAGCGGGTCAGGAGCAGAGGAGGAAGGCGAGTCTCAAGGTGCCTGTGGGGTCCCAAGCCTGGCTGTCACTCAGAACGGGGCAGAACTGCCCTGGCAGAGCCCATGCGAGCCCTGGGCTTTTGCTGTTTCAATTGCTGTTAAGGGAAGGAAAGCCCTTCCTAACATAGGAAAAGCACTTTTACCTGCCCACCCCATTGCAGCTCAGCCCAGTCTGGGCTCCTACGTCCTTTACTGTTTGACAACCCTCCTCTGCCTTTGGATCCATACATTTGTTTCGTACACACAACCTCACAGAAAAAAGTCCCTTGCCACAGTCACACCTGACCCTCACCCTGTTGCTTGGGTATCATCCCATTAGATAACTCTTCCCAGCGGGCTGGCCAAACTGGAATACACAATCAGGTATAAAAGTCAAGTCCCATGACATGGAAATATCCCTGTCCTGCAGCTTGTCTCAGTAGAGTACCAACTGGTATTTTTATACTGGAGTAGCACTGGCACTCCCTCATAGCCCTGTACTTCACAGAGGCAGCCGAGCAGAGAGACCGGGGAGCCCACCTCCTACGCTGCTGCTGCCCTGGGTGCCAGACTGGTACTGAGGGTGCTGGTGTGGGAACCAGACACGTGACATAACTTGGTTGCTTTCTGCATGAAAAACTGTAGGTACGCTTAGACTAAGATCACATGATCTGTCCCCAAGGGTTTGTGTTTACTTAGGCTTAATTACAGAGGAGACATTAATTATCACTTCCTGCTGTCTGGATGCAATAGGAAAGGACTTACAAATGTTTCACTTTTAAATAGCTTGCAGATGCCTGGAGGGATTTAATTTAGCTCTTAATGCTGATGTTTTCTTTTCCCCTCCCTGAAACAAAAAACAAACAGATCTTCCAAGTTAATTGCAAGCCACTTAGGAGAAAGATGTTTTCGGGCTTGCTCATCCTCTCTCTCCTGGCGGGGAACACAGCGTCGGGCCCGGTGAGCAGAGCAGAGCCTGCAGCATCCAGGGACATCACCACCTTTTTCCAGCTGACTCAGGAAGACGCTTGGGAGAACGTTAATCTCACCAGCATGTCCTGTGAGGATCGGAAGAACAGGACCTGGATCACCCTGCAGCTGACCAACAGCAGCCTGACAGCTTTCCCCGTCTGCCTTCCGCAGGCCCTGGAGACCTTGGATCTCAGCAATAACCTCTTAGAAGAGGTGAATGGCACGGAGGTAGCAAACCTCCCGCGGCTGCGCACCCTCTTTCTGAGGCAGAACCATCTCCAGGCAGTTAAATGGGGATCTGAAGCCCTCAGCAGTCTCCTCTCCCTGGACTTAAGCTTTAATAAGCTGTCGTCTGTGCCATCATGCCACAGCTCTGCCCTGCCTAACTTGAGGTGGTTGTCCCTGGCTGGAAATCCACTGATCGAAATCCAACCGCTGGCTTTTTCCTGTTACCCTCAACTACAGTTCCTGAACCTCTCTGCAACGCTGCTCGGGCAGGATGACAGCAGAGGAATTAGGGAGTCTGCTTTTGCCATGAGCACATCTCCCAGTGAGGCCACAAACAGGCCCGGAAACACCATCAACATGCTTGATCTCAGCGGGACCTTTCTTGAGAAAAGTAAGTTTCTGGATTTCCCACTTTAAACATGGAGCTTGGTCAGGCCAGGGGGAGCAGAAGCCTTGCTGGGATGATGGCTCCCATCGCGGCCAAGCCCAGGGTGGAGGGGGAACACCCCACGCTGGAAGCTGCGAACAGCTGGTCCAAGCGTGCAATGCGCTCTCCAGCTGTGATGCAGCTGCTGGGGGGAAACCCTCACGCAGACCAGCCTCCCGAAGGAAGGGCAGGGAACAGACACCGGCAGACAGGACTATTTGTCCCACTGTAGTCCCCCACCTCTATCCTAATTCCTCTGTCAACCCTGAGATTAGCTCTGGGACACAGAGGAGGAAATTCATTTCTCTTTCCAGACACACTGCTGAAATCTTTCTTTGTCTATCGCCACAGTTACACTCTGCTTTACACCACTGTATTGAAGTAGCACAGAGAGAGGCTTTTTGTGTCAACCGCAACTAGCCAAATACTTCCGCACAGGGAGACAATCCCTGCCCTGAGCAATTTACAGCACCATTTTTTCCTTTTGCTTGCCTCCCCTGCCAGCCTCAGTTTATACCTGAGGTGCTGAGGCGGCCAGATGTTAGATGCCTTGCCCAGCTGCTCTCAGCCTGGGGCAGAGCCAGGACCTTAGGGACTCCTCTAGCTTGAGGTTTCACCTCAACTCACGTTTAACAGATACACCACCAAATTTCCTCCATGAATTTGCCTAATCCCTCTTGTGGGAGCGAGTTACACAATTCAGTCGTGGGATGGAAAGGCACTTTTGTGTAAGACCTATTCTTTCAGTTTCATGCCTCTCGGCTCTTTTCCTGCGCTAGGAGAAATAATAAGTTATTTGCCTTTCTCACACCAGTCAGGACTTTGTAGACCTCTCTAATCTCCCCCCACCCACCACTTCTGAGCAGAGAAATCCTTGTTCATTTAATCTCACCTAATAGGAAAGCTATTCCATATCTCTTATCAGCTATATTGCCCTTCTATCTTCCTTTCTTTTCCTCTGCCGTACAACAGCACAACCCAGAGGTAATATTACAAATATGTGATTGCATGGGTGTTTATACACTGGTGTATTGATTTTTGTTCTATTCCTTTCGCAAAGAGAACAGCTGCAGAAGACCATAGTGATGTTTCATGTCTCTATGAATTCAAAACTTTTTTCCAGGCAGAAATCCACAGAAATGCTCTATTTAGGCAACAGGTATAAATCTTTTTTCTGCTTCAGTTCAGCCAGAGTGGACCAGAGACTTGCCCAACCTCAGATCACTTCACCTGACAAAGATGTCACGATTAAGAAGCCTCGATATTGACTTCTTCAAGTCCATGCCTGGTCTCCGAGAGCTGAACTGTCGAGACTCCCACTCACTGGGTTTTGTGAGGACAGAGATGTTTGACAGCGCTCCTCATCTGAGCCATCTCTCGTTTGAGAAGTGAGTTGTTTTCTTTTTTGTTCTTCCTCACGTAATATTGCCTTTGCCTCACAGCACCATGGTGCCTGGGAGCTGATTTTTATGCAGAGTTCACTTGTTATCAAATATTTAGGAAGGAGATATGGGCTTGCATGCCATGGAGAAACACACTGTCTAATACTCAGAAATGCCATGTAAAGCCTGTAACGTAGACCTGATACAGCAGAAGGGCTGATACAGCCCAAAGAGGTGGCATGAGACTCACAGCATAGTTACTGGTTGCTTGAGATCACATCCATCGTGCTCCCACTCTTCCGCCTTATCTCCCAGTCCAATGGATCAATTCATCTCGCGCTGTTAAGATTAGCATAGACCCACTGAGGCCCACTTGCGATACAGACCATGCTTCCAACATCTACAATGGCAATGTCTCACCAGAGGAGAAGCGGATCCCTGAGGACTCCTTGCTCTACAAAGGATGAATGCTAACAGTTTCCTAAAATCTGCACCTTGGAAGCAGTCAAAAATCCTGTCCCTCCCACTTTTAGTGTGAGAGATCAATATAGTTCCTTGTTCAGCATTAGTAAAAGCAATGGTTTCATCCTTATTCTAGGTAATAACCCCACTGAAGTAACACCTCAGTGTGATTTACTTGGTATGTCACACACCTGTTGAAATACTAAGGGAAACAAAAGCCTGAAAGTGATTTATCAAAACACACAACACACGACAGTCAGCATAAAGGAAAAGATTTGGAGAGCACCTTAAAAGATTTCTATGATATAGGCCCAGATCATAAGCATATCAGAAAACAAACACTACAGCACTGGCTGTGCTCTAGGAATCAGTTTCAGGAAAATAAACCCATTTAAGCAAAAAAACCCCAATGGATTCCATTCCCCACTCAGACTGCAGGGAGGTCACGTTATCACACTCTTTCTGCAGTTAGGACAGCTTAACCGTAAAGGCAAGCAAGGTCTTCCTGTATTAGTCATTTGACTTTAGTAGGTGAGCGTCTATATTATGAAAGAGGCAATTAACATGAAGATGATGATTGCCATAGAGAAAGTCAAGCCATCACAAGCAGACTGAGAGAGAAGCTAGAGAAATGGTATAGCATAAAACAGAAGTGTGGCCGAATGCACGATGGCAGAGGGGAGAGCATCTTTCACAGAAGATCCTTGCCAAATGCTAGGTCCTTTCCTTTCCAGTTACCACCTCTAAAGGTGTTATCCCCTTAGGATGCTTTTGTTACGCTTTAACACACAGCAGCTACACTGTGCAAATTAGAGAGACGGGCAGGTATTAGCCTGGACTTTAAAGTGCAGAATGGTGGTGTTGATAACTGGCTGCTTCTGCAGAACTGGGCATATTGCTTTGTGTCTTACACACTCTGGGACACTAAGCACACTCCAGTTCTTGGAAGGTAGCTCAGCGTTTCCCAATTATTGCTTTTGTCATCTTGTAGCTGTAACCTGAGTTCCTTTAATCCTTGGAATACCAATCCATCGGATAGCATCATCATCAACTTGTACGGAAATCCCCTGTTATGCGACTGCCAGCTCTCCTGGCTGCTCTCCAAGCCCAAGAAAGTTGTGCTGCAAAGGTAAGTGAGTTCAAGGTGATAAAGTAATGCTCTTCAGAATCAATTTAAATGTGTACATTATCTGGGGACAGAACATTCACTAGCATCTAAGTTATTCAAATTCCTTGTGTGTTCTTCGCTTCCACAAGAGGTAGAAATGCAAAATAAAGTCCCCTTCAGGGACAAAGCATGGCTGAATTATACTTGAATGTGGACAAATGCGATGGGCACATGTAGAACAGTAATCAAGTCTTATTAGCTGTGGATTCTACTTTAAGGTGAGAATAGTTTATTTTCTCTCTATTTCGGTTCCTATTTCTCTACTAGCTGGAGATAAAAAATGAGCTGGCTTGGTGGCCTTGATGGGCCAGCACTGGGAGCAGGAACTGGAAGACTTTGCAAGAACTTTAGCAAGTTATTTCCCCCTTGCCCTTGCATTCCCAAAGCCTACATCAGCACAGGCAGTCAGCAAAACCCCTTGCAAATAGCACCAGTTGTCACCTATTGTTTTCATGCTCTCCTACAGTTTTACAGACTAATTACAACAAGCTGTAGTTAAAAGAAGTACTTTGCATATGTATGATCTCTCTTCCTTTTGAGAGAAGGAAGATTTGTCATCCGTAGCTGAGAGAGCAGGGAAGTAGGCTGTTAAAATTAGATTGTTTCTCATCAGGATGGGCTTAGCAGTTGCATTCTTTGCAAAAACATGCAATGTCTGAGTAAAGAACAAACTGAGCTTAGTCATTTGAAAGCACATCCGGTGTCAGCACAGCTCCAGCTGCCTAAACCAGCTGCCTTAAGGATCTTGGGGGCCCTGTTACAGCTCTCTGCATGCGTTCCCCCCTCCTAGTGTGCCATTAAACTCCGACCCTTTACAGGTTGCCTTCAACCCCGACACTCTTGTTAAGCTTCACAGTCCTTGTAGCAAAGGATGCTTCCTCTCAGGCAAAAGATATTCCTGCACCTTACAAAACCGAAAAGCCAGTCAGCTAAGTTCCCAGTGCTGTGGAAAGCCATCTGCCAAGCACAGGACTATTGCTAAGACAACCTAGCTTTGGTCTAGGTTTCACGTCTTCTTTAATATAAAGACTGTTTTGGGACAGCAGGTTGCCAATTCCAATCCAAGCAGCCTTACAGGAGCCTGTAATGTTCTTGTGGATCTTGTCTACTCTAACTTGTTCCCTCTGCAGGGCTTGGGAGACTTTCTGCAACGCATGGCAGGAAGATTGGGGCAGACCTTCAACATCTTTTTCACTGCTAGAGCTCTACGATAAATGCGAGTCTGAGAGAAACGTTACGCTGCCAGATTCAAACACACCGTCTCCCGAACACGATGCTTTCAGCCTTACCAGTTACAATGCAACTACTGTAGTAACAACAACAGACTTTGCTCTGCTACCCAACGATACCTACACCAGCTCCCTACTTCAGAGGAATGTAATGAGCACGATGGCAGCCAACCCAACTGAGCCAGTGCTCACGAAGGCCAACAGTTCCTCCCACGAGGAGGAGGCAGCTTCCGAACCCACGAGCCATCCCCCTTCCTTCGCGTCCATAACCACCTCCCGGGGTTTTCGCAAAGAGCTCTATAGTCACTCCTCAGATTACGGCTCCACAAGTCAAACTGAAACAGATCAGCTAAAGAGAGAGCTCAGAACGACCGATGCGACGTTTCCCCAGGAAGGCCCACTCAACCAGCCCACGAGTGACTATTCTACCAGAGCAACAGGAAACCCCGACGCCACTGACCATTATACCCACGCCTTTGCCACTCACGCTGGGGAAGGTACACCACAAACGAGCCTACCACAGCTGAACTCCACAAGGACCAATGCTCGGTCAGAGCCTGCATCCACCAGATCACTGATACACTTTGTAGATGACTACGATTACGATGAACAGTCGATGGAAACCCCAGTGCAAGTGGCATACACCTCCTGCGACTACAACCCATGCAGGCACCTTCAGAAGCCGTGCAGTGAACTTCAGAGTGCCTCCCAATGTTTATGTCCTGGCATGTCGAGGGAAGATGAGGTTCCAGATCCACCGAGGCTCAGAGAGGTCTCTGAAGTTACAGACAGCTCTGCACAGATACACTGGTGCGCCCCAAATTCAGTTGTTCACACCTATGAGCTGACGCTTCATGCCCAAGGCCAGGAGGACAGACAGTTTGTCCTGGACAATATTTATTCCACAGCAAGGCAGCACACGCTGTATAATCTGTTACCGTACACCACTTACCACATTTGCGTGACTGCTTTCAACAAAGCAGGGTCAAGCCAGACAGCAAGTCAGGGAATTCCAGATAATTCGTGCACCAGATTTAAAACAAAACCCAGCTACAAGTCTGTCTTTGCTGCTCTGTCTGCAGCAAGCGGATTCTTTCTCATTTCCACAATTGTTTTGTCTGTATGTCTGTGTAAGGCATGTAAAAAGCCTCAGAGCGAGCAATATGGTACGCATTTAGTCTCTTATAAGAACCCAGCATTTGATTATCCATTAAAACTACAAACCACTAATTAGCTCTAGGTGATTGTTCTACACATTCAAAGCTCACTGTCTCTATCACCTTGGTATGTTTTCGTGA
Organism: Nipponia nippon; assembly: GCF_047370975.1. Lineage (NCBI taxonomy): Eukaryota > Metazoa > Chordata > Aves > Pelecaniformes > Threskiornithidae > Nipponia > Nipponia nippon. The sequence continues at coordinate 4,755,516 of NW_028262358.1, read as the reverse complement.
GACTCTCAAAATGTTCTCCAGCAAAACTATGAAACATCAGACTTCATAGCCCTTAGGTTTCTAAGGGAGAGAAAAACATAAAAAAAAAGAGAAAAACTAATAATGAAGGTAGTCAAACAGAAAAAAGCCTTTGGACTCTTATTCACGTGCTAAGCGGCAGCAAACCTGGACACCAACCTTGAAAAGTTGTTTTTATAATCACCTACAAATATCCTAGCATACGTTTCACACAGTGAGAGGCTGCCTTGCCAGCTGCCTGCCTCCAGTCTCTCTCACGGATACAGTCCACTGACAGCCATGATCCAAGATGCATCTAGCTAAGCAAGATAGGCTCTGCTTTTATTCACATAAGTGAAGTTGGGTTTTCAGTTTCTTTTGATGTCCATATAAAGGAATTATCCAAAAAGAGAGTACTACTGGAAGGAGTGAGAGAAAGGTCTCCTTGGGCTCAGCGGCGAGGTGCTGTGCAGATCTAACTCCAGTAAATAACTCTGGTGACTGCAACTGCTCAGCCCAACTTCAGTTCAGGAAAAAGAAACATGAAGATTAATTGTAAAAAAGGACAGTGCAGGATCCTCGGGGCAGGGATAATTGTTTTGTTCTGACTTGGTATGATGTTTTCCACAACTGAGGCTCCCGAGTGCTACCACAATACCAATTTACAGGCAGGGAGGAGTTTGCCGTACAGCAGTAACCCACAGAAGGGGGTCACGTTAGCATTTGCTTCACAATTGATTTCAAGCAGAGATGATTGCTCAGTCCCATCTACAGATTCAGCAGGCTGATGGTTTACCTCATACAGTGGCAAAGAGCCAGGGAATGAAACAACTTAATGTGCATGTTGCTGAGACTTGAAAAACTGAAATCCCATCCACTAGCAGCAGACAGTTACGCAGACATTTTTCAAATGTACTTTTGGGTGCTAATTTCTGCTACAAAAATAATAAGAGATGCTGAGAACCCCGGTTCTTCAGCAGCTTTGAACTTGCCATTAAAATTCAAAGAGATGTTTGTGTAAGGGGAGGTGTTTGTCCCAATCAAATACTTCCTATTCAGAGACTCAGAGGTTTATGTTCCAGTAGCTGCATGCTTCTGCTGCTGTATAGATAAATACGTAAAATCCCCCCAGATGTCAGAGTGTGAAAGGTGCTATACAGTGTAAAAGAGTCCCTGTGCTGTTCATTTTTTTTTTAATGCTTCCAGTATTAATGGAAATAAAAGCTACAGAGTTGAGTTCTGGTTCTTTGTTAAAGACCTTGATCTTTGCGTTGTCTTTACCATCTACAAGGTTTAGCCCGAGAAATTAACTCAAACATTTTGTTGTTTTGGAACAAACTTTCCGCATATAGTAATGTTTTTATTACGGTGGATTTGTGTTATCTGACTTCCTAAGAGCTTTCATTTTGTATGTGCACGAGGTGGCCTGTGCCATCCTCACCACTACAGGCTTGCAGCCCTTCCGTGCAAGTTCGTCCCTTCCCCTACACCACTGCTGGGAATGACACCGTCATTGGACGGACGCTCGTTGCAAATTCCTGCCGTGCCGTCCTGAGCCCCGTGACTCAAACTCACAAGAGAAGTAAAATGCAAACGGAGAACCCAGGATTGCATCACCTTTCACTTTGAAAATCTCTTTTATTTTCACATTCTGGTATTTCAGACCTTTCTTTGTTTGGACTTGGTTTTTCATATTTATTTCCGGCCTGGTTTTTCCTGCATTTTCTGGAAGGTCTAGTGAACAGGCGCAGATGATACGTTAACATCATTTGAAGCGAGCAGGAACCTTCAGTCTTTGACTCATTATTCCAAACTGGGGCAGAGATCATATACTCCCTTGTGTTTGTACAACATAGCTCTAAGAGACCTTGACTGGGGTCTTTGGTATTACCAGAAACAAAGCAGAGCAAAATAAGAGATTTGTGAATAGCAATTTATACAGTCTCGAAGATCAGCTCTAGAGGAGGACAAAAAAGATACTCCAACTGAAAATAAAGATTGTTCCGGCTTAACTATGAGTTAGTCCAAAGCAACAGGACATCATCTAAAACGAGATTTTGAGAGGATACGTCTAACTACCCTTTACAACACTGCAACTCATAACCACTGCAACACCTAACTAGAAAGCCACAAAGCTCAGCAGATCTGCCAGTAACAGGATTTGAGTTCCCCAAGGGTCAGTGACCAGGGGACACTCCAACCTGACACTACCCAGAAGCACAACCTCATACCAACCTCAGTTATCACAACTCATTTCTCCAACCAATTCTCACTCCAGCCTCTCCTGACTTTTCACAGGTCTTCACTGCCTTCAAGCCAAGGCAACGTGTCAGAGCCTCCCATTCTTTAAAAGTGCCCTTCCTGGGAGCCAAACATATTTAAGTACCACTCCCACATCCCCCACTTGCTCCAACTTAAAGTAACCCTCAACAGCCCAGTCTCATCTGGGCTGATGAACCGTCCTGAAGCACAGATTCTCCAGCCAGGGGTTGTGCCTCTCTCTTGCCGGATCACACTCCACCCTTTCACAAGTAGGATCAAAGAGGTTTAGCAGCAAAAACATGGGATTTTTATTTATCAACACCTATGGTAAGTATCAGTGCTTCAGGTGCAGAAGTGCTTTTTTCCCCCCCCCCGACTACCACTTTATAGTTTCACCAGAGTTTATTTTAGTAATGACCAACTTAACTCTGTTCACTTTTTTTCTCTATTTGAATCAGTGCTTCTCTTATTTCACTTTTTCCTGACACTTGTGCTAAGCTACAACCACTCTTCCTTGGATATATTTTATATCTATACATTCTGAAATAATTTTCAAGTTACGAAAACTAATGGCTTTATTCTGCTGTACTTCAAAAATTCCAGCTTGGACGAAAAAGTCCTCCCCTGTATTCCCACCCAGAACTCATGTGTCTTGTAAATAGCTGCTGCAGCCCAAGAACAGGTAGAATGACAATTATTCAAAGGGGCAACTTTCATTTAAGTCACAGTATTTTCAAAGTAAGTATTCAAGTATAAAACCTTTCTTTAAAAGCACTGCCTTACTGCTAGTTCTGAAAACCGATGTATACTTCTAGAAAAACTGAATCACCACATTATCCCCTCTAGATTTTTTATTGTAGCTGCACCCACTGATTTAGAAAGTAAACCCTAAAAAGCAAGCAATATTTTAATCAATAGGGTAAAGTTATCTTGAAGCCCATTTTCTGGCTTCTACATAATCCAAGTATAACTGCAGAAAAAAATTAATGTCATCCCCATTCCCCAACCTCAAAACCCAGAGCTGTCATTCTTGTAAACACAACTAATAACCAGTTTGGACATTTCCTGTATTTTCATTACTGTAGATCGACACAAGAAGCAGAGCTGGAGCTCCCAGTGCTGCTTGGGACTGAGGCAGTGAGGAGAGCAACCAGGGAGCCAAATGGAAACTTTCCCACCCACGCATAAAGCCATGTTAAAAAGTCGCCCAGCCCTGCTCTGCTCTGCCCTGCTCTGCTCTGCCTGGTTGTTCTGCCTCGTCTTCCTGTTTGCACCCAACATCCTGTTTGTACCTCCAACTCCAAAGACATAAACCTTTGGCAGCGTGACTGGGATACCCAAACATCTCTGAAACAATTTTAAAAGCTAACAAAAGCCAACCCATTAAAAAAAAAAAAAAATCTACTTACTGTTTCACAGTTCAACAGTTGTCCTCTTTCTCTGTGAGAGGAAGATCACTTGGGGGAAGCGCAGAGAGCATTTAAATATGTTTTTTGACAAGCTTGTGTAATCTTTTTATGGCTTTTCTTCCTAAGAAGAAATTAGCTGCATTCCTCAGAACCTTCTCCATTCACTTGTCAATGTTTTTCTTCTTTCGACAGAACCAAGTTCAAGCAAAGGAAGTCCAAAATAGGCAATGGTGCCTGTGGGTGCATCCCCTGGGTGTCATGGCAGAAGTGCATGCTGCTCCATCTCTAACTCAGCATATGAAAATCAGTCACTGAGTCTCATGGAGTCTCCCAGCAGAAACACTCTGGGAAAAGGAGCTGATCCCTGAAAAGGCCTCCATACAGGAAAAAAAAGCAGCTCTTTTAAGGGCCAGAACCCATGCGGGCAAAGGCCTTGCTGGCTGTGAGGGAACAGAGAGGGAGCAGCTTGTCTTTGGTACAACAAATGCCATTTAGAGAAGCAGTCACCGAGAGCCCTGTCCTTGGCGGCAGAAGCAGGCGGGTGGGAAAGCCCAGAGCAGCAGGATGAGGCGCTTCAGCCTGATCCCCCTTGGTGACAGAAGGGAGCCTGCTTTTGAGATCTGTCCCAGGCCAGAGGCGTGAGAGGCATTTAACGGGCCAGCTGGGAGACGATGCAGCCCAAAGCGAGGAGCTCACATCATACCACTGCCTTTACCAGCCTCTTCGTGAAAGGATGCAAAATCAAACCACCATGCTCACTCGGCAAGCGCTGCACTGGCACAGACGTACTCCTCCGCAGTGGTCTCCAGAAAAACTCATTCACGTGGTGTTAGAAATGAGGATGCCTCTGAGGGTTCAGGATCTTGCTTATCAAGAAGCATCAGATTCGCACTCTACCTGTGAAATACAGAGATATTTATCACAGGTGCGAACACATTTCGTGTTTGCGGAAACAGATACTCAGAACATGTTTAAACTCCTGGTGCTTTTTCTTTTTATCAGCTGTCCAAAGCATGCAGCGTTTGTTCTGAAGCAGGGCAATATATTACAACAGTAATCCCAAAAAGTTATCAAGCAGGACAACAAATCACAATATTCTTTTGAAATACATTCAGGAAACAATCCCTTACAGCAAGGCCGGTGTTCTGCTGTCATCTAGAGGGAGAGGGTGGAATCATCTCCCCAGGTACTAACCCACATGGAAATACTCATTCTTTCACCAAAGAACTTCAGCCTGCACCCTACAGACCACGCTCACTAACTTACTCTACCCATCTGCCTGCCTGCATGCATCTGGGTATCCTTACCTATTACTATTTGAACGGAAAGAAAGCAGACGCGCTAAGAATTAACAGTAGCAACAGTCCCAGTCCCCCAGACTGTTATTCAGTACCTTAGCTGTCCCTGTCTCTAATACTTTTTGTAGCCTTATGACCAGGAGGTTCTCTGCCAACTTGACACTGGGAAGGAAAAATGTAAATGAAACTGCCCATTTCTTAAGAGCAAGGAGGGGGTTACTGCCTGAGAAAACCCAAACTGGTAAATCAGTCTACAAGTGCAATACGATTTTTTTAAATATTGAAGATTTTGGAAACAGGGATCAGATCACATTCATTGCACTTACAGAAAAAAAAGGCAAGAATTGGTTGGTTTTTTGATTCAGGACAGATAAAGATCAGTAACAGTTAAGTATGTGTATGTAATGTGGTATCTTGAATTTCATCTTGCATATAATATTACTGTGGAACATTACAATAATTGGATTGTAGATAAGCAACTCTAATCTGCTTAAAAAAACCACTGATGATTCAACTGATGCTTATGGATTTTGTAGGTCCAGAGCACAGTGGCAACTTGTACAGCCCTGGGCAGGCAGTCGGGCCGTGCACAGAGCCGTTCCTCAGTACCTAAGCAGTATGTCCAGCCAGATGCCATGCCGCTGCAGCATCTGGTTACTCGGTACACGAGCAGACCAGTGCTCTGGGCCCCCTGATACATATAATTGATCTGCCCCTATGCAAAATGTAGGTTTTTGCATGCCCCAGCCACAGCACTTCTGAAGAGCCAGGGGCTGCCAAGAAAGCATGAAATAAATCATCTTCATTTTCACTGCTAGGATTGACCAACCCATAACTTCAAGCTGACATTTCCCATGCAACAACACGTTTTTAAGAGTACTTTGACAATGTAGCTACCTTTAAAGTACAGTCTTCAAAATAAAGGTCTGAATTCGTAGGAATCCCTTATAGCAAATTCTTCACAGGATTAGCAATGCACCCTAGTGTCTTAGCAGAACAGAATCACCATAAATAGAGTATTTTTCTGGTACCAACGCTTTCAGCGCAGCATTGTATTTTGTGCTGCTACCTAAACCTCACACTTCGGTGCTGGATGACATTACCTACTAGTACATACAAGAAGATAATACTTGTTCGGCACTTTGTGTAGTCCCTGATATACTACCACAGCATATATCCTCATTTTTTGCAGCATCCTTTAATGGGTGAGCAGCCTTTTCAACTGCTTACCATGACTCTCAGATTATATTTTTTTTTTAAAGGAACATAAGGGAGAAAGAAACTCGGAAAATACTAGCATGAAGTGGAGGGAGCGTGAGAAAAGGGGCAAAAAGTCTTCACAATACGTACTCCATTGGATACATCCAGAGCAGGAGAGAACCAAAGGAAATCAAAAGAAATCAAGTAAAAGAATCCCAAGAAAAATCCATAAAAAGCTGGATCCCTCGTTCACTGTCTCCTCCAGAAGGTGAAAGCAGCGATGCAGCTATCCCCGCCATGCAGGCGGGCACGGGGTTGGCAGCTCCTGCGGGGCTCTAACCAGGGCACAGCGCTGACACCAAGAGCGATAAATTCTGGGATGAAACTCCAGATAGAAGAGAAGAAAAATCACACACTCAGCACTAAGTAGAGACTTTCTTCTTCTTTGAAAAATGAGAATCTACTTGCTGTGCAAAACATTTTGTGCTGGGCAGGCATGAGTATTGCATTTATTAAATGTTTAGAAGCTACTTGCTCTCATCAGAGCATGATGAAGTAATGGTACTTAATAACTTATCTAAGGCCATTAGGTGAAATGATGTCACCCTCTCTTTGGCAATCATTTGTTATGCTGTCATCGCTACTGCCTTCAGTATACTCAGCAAGTTATCTCCAAGAAAAAAGAAAAAAAGACCCTACATGAGACTAGCGTTCATATCCAACCCGACATAGGTGCAGTAAGTAGGAAAGATACACGCCCCAGGCATTCTTCACCTTGTAAAAGGGACAGAGATGCCACTATTCCCAGAAGCCTCGTTTTGTCCCTGATTAGGTGTCCACCGATGATATTTACTCTGTGAAGGTTGTTCATGTTGTTCATATTGCAGTAGAACTAGAAAGGTCCGCTCTGTATTAGGACTCCATTTGACAAGATGCTGCACAAACAGCTAGTAAAAAAGTTTATCCTCTAACTGCACCAGATTAGAAATAGTTGGGGAGAAAAAAAAAAAAAATCGAGAGACAGAGAGGTGACGTGATCTGCCCAAAATCATAAGCACCTTATACAACAGTGACTCAAAAAAGTTTCACGTTGATAGCGGTTCATTGCCTCTGCCTGAGTGAAATAAAACTCTGCAAGCCACAGAAACATTGTGCCACCGATGAGCATCCCAGAAGGACTGAGCTCTGTCCTCACGTGCTGGTTTTGGCACTCTATCCCAGCCAAAACCAGCACCCCTCAGTGTGCCTTTAACTAAAAATCTCTCTTCTCTGTGCAGCTGCCTATTTACAAAAAGCCAGAAAATGCAGAGTTTCTACCACATTTAGTCAAAATTGGCTATAGGTCCAAGTCCTATTTGAAGGACAGAGTACTAAGCACACAAATCTCATTTTTTCAAGAAACTAAGCTAAAAAAAAATATTACAGCCCTAGGATAGCGTGCGGGTGTTTTCTGTATGATTTGCTATCATCTCACTGCTCCTTGGAAATGCTGGAAAAGGTCAGAGCAGCCAGAAATGATGATAAGAGGGTAAGAAAAACAATATAATGTGCAGGCAACTCCGAGCCTAAACTCAGCTCTAAAACAAGTCTGGAAGGCTTCTGCGAGTGCTGGCTCTAAAGAGGACCTAACAATGTATTTGGTCCTTTGGGTCTGCTGTCTGAAACCTCAGCCTTCACCCTGACATGAAGCTGAACTTCAACAGCAAGTCTGATTAAGCCCTCTCAAATAACTCTCCCACAAGCAACACCAAATTACAAATACCTGAGGAATATCTCTCCACAACCCCTCTGCCTGGATCAACATTAACAACCGACACATAGGTCAATGGGACGTTGCAGGTGGAAGTCTAACCATAAGGCTGCCCCTAAATACGCAAGAAGAAAAAAAAAATCTCTATTTCTCATAGAATAAAGCAAAAAAATGAGTAATAGCCAAAGCCCTAAACAAAACTCAACAGCTTGATAGCCCTACATATCTGCTCATCTAAACTACGGCTAGCAGACACAAAACAAGTAATAAAACACAATGCACGCTCTGGGTCAGTCTCCACCCAGTGACACCTTAAAACCTGCAACGACCTAAGATCAAACCAAACCCTACCCACGGAGTTTCTATTGGACGCAGAACGAGGCAGCAGTGGATGACAACCTTTGCATTAGCCAGACAACTCCTATCACATCCAGCGCAAACCTGATCGCACAGACTAACGCTTACAAAACCCTTCATCCTAACTCTGCCCTAAAGCCCAGCTCTAGAGAAGCAACCCTGCCAGACCAAAATTATTCCTAAGAAGGTAGCCGCTAACCACAGCAGCCCTAAACTTAGCTCAGCAGCTTGTTACATACCAAGTAAAAATCCAGGCTCTCCACCCAGCAATGGAACAAACTCCAACCCCAAATTATTCTTAACGCTTAAGAGCCTTAAAAGAGGCTGCTTTTGCCAAACGCAAAATCAGGAACCTCCTGTGATACCACAACAAACTCTAAATGATCCCTAACCTGAGGTGACAAGGAAGTGGCCAGCTACAGCAACCTAAACATACCTCGATAGCTCTTTTAAAAGCTCAGCTCTCTACTGATTCTAGCTTCAACATTGCATTAGTGTTAAATGTCCAGGATTTGGCATGGTTGCGATCGCTGCTTGATGTACTTTAAGATCACGGTCAGAGACCCCCATGATCTTGGTCATTTAGGATGTGTTTCTGATGATTTTGAAGGCAATATAAGTCTGGGTCAAGACTCTTACTAGTAGACCTTTCCCCTGTGTATGACCTAGATGTATGTCTACCTTTATACTTAGAACTGTTTTCTTCTCTGCCTGTTAAAAATTGAATATAGATAGGCAAAGACCATTCACTTCCAAAACCTTCTTTCTATAAACAGTCTCCAACAGACACAGAGCAGTTATCTGTTTCAATGATGCATAAATCCAGCAAAAAAAATTCAAAAGCAACTGATAAAAATGGTTGAGAGACGATGTAATCCTGTGAATATGAAGTCTTTTTTCCTGTTGTTTTTTTTTTTCTTCTGACAAGAGAACTGTCCAAATGCTTGATTTTTACGTATCACCATACAAGGCTGCTGCTGGCACTAGAAAATTGCTCACCTTGAGGACACATCTCACTTGCAACAAGCTCCTGATGTAGATGCAGATGCTTGGAAACAGAAAACAAGCTCAAGAGCTCACATCCTTTGCCTGTTTCTTACAACGCAGTGTCTTACATCAGCAGCACCTTACTAGCGCAGGGACACACTTCTTGTACAACTGTCTCCACACAGGAGCACTTCACCGGCACTGCCATATTGTAAATCCTGACTTTTCACATCCAGTCAGGAAGAGGTATGCCATAAAAATTATATGGTTTAGATATTACTTGGGCGTTTTCCTTTCAGTCAGAGCTCTTTCGAGTTGCTGTGTCTTATTTTGTGTCTTGCTTTGAACACAGTACAGAATTAATTCGCCTTGTGGATTCAAGCACGTGCTTTGCATCTAAATCGTATTGTTTGTATTCTGTTCACGGTGAAGAAAATAATTTAAATAGCTATTCAGAAATCCCCAAAAAGACAAGCGTACAGAAGCTTCTTGTATCAATACAGTAGTTAAGGAAAGATCAACCTAAGAGGTATAAGCTACCTTTCAACTCCAGCATTACTTTTATCGATGAAGCCTGCCTTTTTACAATGGTGATACAAACTGAAATAAGAGTCGCTCAGACACCTGGGAAGGTCAGGGTGTTACCAGAAACTATACATTTTTTCTGTTCTTTTCATGTAATTCAAGTCTGTTTAACTTCACTTGCAATAAAGCTGCTGCTTAAAATCCTTTTTGGTAACAGGTTCTGCAAAACATAAGACACCAGGTACTCAAAACTTACTTAAAACAGCTGGGATGGCACAGCAGGAAAAAAAACTGTCAGATAGCCACACCAGGACAAATAAAGGCAAAAGACTAGGCCTGCCTAGCCCTGGCTCAGACCAGAAAGGAGGACAAGTTACAGCTACACTCCCATCCACCGCTAGTGGTTTGTGTACCACTAACATTAATTGCTTTGTAACCGTCACCTGTCAAATGTTTTTAACTTAGCTGCGCAGCTGAATTTCACACAGGTTGCGCGGCAACAGGTAAGACCAACCGAGCGATTTCATGGATTTTAATTCAAGGAAAGTTATCCCTCCTCGTAACCCCAGGCGTCCTCAGGAAACACCTTCCCTCAGAGAGCCCGCTTTGCCAGCGGGACCCTTCCACCAGCTGCTTCATAGGTGAGGAAACCCACGTACCCCTCCATTCCCCTGCTCTCCGGAGCCGGCGACGCTGTGCCCCGGCTCCCCCTGCGGGGCAGGTGGCGGGGATGCCGCCCGGGCTGCGGGGCCCCCGGCGGACGCCGGCCTCGGGGCCTCCCTCACAGCCAGCGGCCGCCGCGCCGCTCCCCGCCTCAACGCCTCACCCCGCTGCGCGGGAAACCTCCCGAGGCCCCCGCCCGGCTCAGTCTAGAAGCGCCGGCGGGGCCTTTTAGGCGTCCGCGCCGTTCGCCGGCAGGGCTGCCCTTCTCCCTCGCCAGCGCGCAGGCGCGCAGCGGGCAGCTCCCCGCCTAACGTCACTCCCGGCGCCGTCAGGAAGGACCCGGGCGCATCTTGCTGGTGGCGGGCGGCGGCGGCGCCTTCTGGAAGGTTCGCGGCGGGGCGGCCATTACCGCGGGGCCATCCCTCTCCATCGGCGGCGGGGCGGCCGTTACCGCGGGGCCATCCCTCTCCATCGGCGGCGGGGCGGCCCGGACCGCAGGGCCCATCCCTCGCCATCGGCGACTGGGCGACGATGCCGGAGAACACAGGGGTCAAAGCCCATGGCGGGGCCGGGAACCGGGCCAAGGGCACCTACCAGGACCGGGACAAGCCCTCCCAGATCCGCTTCAGCAACATAGCCGCCGGGAAAGGTGAGGTGAGGGGCGGCAGCCGCCTTTGTGCTGAGGGGAGGCGGCAGGCAGCTCCCGGGGCCGGGGCCTGCCGGGGGGGGCTGTGCTGGGGGTTTGACACAGGCCTTGGTCGGGTGACTCGGCGTGTACTGTTCCTGTGGTACTACTCAGTTTTAAAATGGCTGTAATCAAGCGATCGGGTGGTAATTGTTTTAAAAAAGAGCTGTGGAATCAGTCCTGATATTGCAGCGGTTTATGTCATTGTACTATTAAGCATGATTTAGTGCTGGCAAAATAACCGGGAACTGCTTAATACTGGGAGACACTGTCTTTGCAGAAGAAATGGTTGGACTTGATGATCTTAAAGGTCTTTCCCAACCTAAACGATTCGATGATTCTGTAAGGTTTAGAATGACGGAGTGAGAGCTTGGGGTTCTTTAGATCAACTTGCAAACATATTTTTTTCTGGTCCTAGCTGTTGCCGATGCAATTAGAACAAGCCTCGGACCAAAGGGAATGGATAAAATGGTAAGCCTTGTACCCACATTTTTAAAACGTTAAGCTGACTGAAATACTGTAAAGTCAACGTGTTTTATATAGGATGCCATCTTGTGCCTTGAAATTCTTTTCCAAATTTCATTTATTTAAGGGAACGTGTAAACCAATGCATATCTCGGTTTGAGAAATGATGTTGTTGCGAAAAATATTTTACATTGAGTATCAAATTAAATTAAAGATTTGTAGTTACTGATCAGGACTATGCTCCTCCGCTTCCTTCTCAGATTCAGGATGCTAAAGGAGATGTGACAATCACTAACGACGGTGCTACTATTCTGAAACAAATGCAGGTTCTGCACCCTGCAGCCAAAATGGTAAGTGTTTTTTTCCGTTGCTCAGACAATGATATGTGTAAGGGCTTAATTTCAGGGGGAAAAAAAACGTAGTAACATTTCCTGTGGATTTGAGAAGCGCTACCCACTGGTGGTAGAGCAAGAAATTTTGGGCAGTGTGCTCCAGGAATATTTATTTTGATTGTAAGGTGTGCTGAAGAGTTCCAAGTCCTTATTTCTTATCCGGTATTCCTTATGCGTAATCCCTCTGGACATGTTTTAAGACGTAAAAGAATCTAGCCCAAACTTTCTTCTCTTATCTAAGAGAAAAAAAGTCAGTGATGTCCTAAACTGCTAGGACAGAAGAGAATGAAAGAAGAGAATTAATTACATTGTGGTCGGGTGGTCCGAGGATGCAGTAGCCTGGTCTTTCGAGAAGTTAAATGTAGACCTCTCAGACTTGATTGTGGCTGGAGATGGAAATGAGCTTCCCGTGACCCTGCCACAGGAGAGGAAAAGGTAGACCTGTTAGATAGGTGCGATCAGTTTTAAGCTTGGGAGAAAAGCTGCTTTGCTTCTGTGAGGGATCTGTTTCACAGCAGTTGTACTTCGCCAAATAGGTGCACAGGCATGGGAAGCAAGGTGCCAAAGGTACCAACTTCAGATCAGGAAAGGCGTGATTAGTCCTGATGCTAAGGTTGATTTCAGTAGTGCTGCATTCTTGAATATCTTATCTTTTTTTTTTTTTTTTAATTGTTGGTGTTTGCAATTAAGTAGCATTATATATAAACTTTTGCCATAATCTGTCATTTAGTTGGTAGAGCTGTCAAAAGCACAAGATATTGAAGCTGGTGACGGCACTACATCTGTTGTTGTTATTGCTGGAGCTCTTTTGGATGCCTGTTCCAGACTTCTTCAGAAAGGTAAATATGTGTATTTAATATAAAAGCATGACTGGACACAGTTAAGTCCTCTATCCGCTTGCACGTGTGTAGTGAAGCTTAAAGTAACTGTTTCCAGTTTAAACATGAAAGGTGACGTGAGTCTTCACGTTCAGGTTTCACTCGTGTCCCACTTTCAATTAAAAATGGAAAACTAAAAATTACCTTTTTGCTTTGAGTGGAATGCATTACTGTTGGTAGAGGAAATAGCGCCTAGACGATGTGATGAATGCTGCCTTGTAAAAACTCACCTTGATTATACTTTTATTTCTCTCGTGGACAGAGAGATAGTGTAAGAAGGTATAAATGAAATTTGGAAGCAGTGGTTCTACAGGTTTTTTTATACTCAGCAAATTTATCACCTCCCATCAGTTAGAATATAGGGACCTCGAGAAAGTCTGGTCAGGAAAAGACGTGAATTATGGGAGGCAGTGGTTAATGTAGGTTCTGTTCCATTAGCTCGGGACGTTCTCTGGTAGTCTGCTTCCGTGCAGTTCCGGAGCTTTTTTTAGCTGTCCAGCCAGGTAGCACGTGCGCTCCTGTGTGCGCTGGAAGTAGAGCAACGATGATGGGACCTGCAGAGTTCTTTTTTTGTCTCACATCTGGACTTTATAACAGTTTACCTACACTTGTCTCATCTCAGTAAACACCGTTTTGCTTGTTGTCCTCTTTCTGGTCCCTACCAAGGGTTTGCTTCCGTTTGCTTCCTCTCCCGGTACCGGTGGTGCTGCTGGAGCAGCAGCCCAGCATCTTCCACCATAAGCGGTGTTCAAAGATTCCCGTCTACGGTTCGCCCCTAAGCTGCCTGCTTTGAAAAGATAAAGGATATGTCGCACACTCCAGAGAAATCAAGGAACTTTATACACAACTGTGGGGAACCAGTCTTTGAAAATCTGAAATAAAATCGCTGTCAGGCTCCTCGCAGGTATTCCCTGAACAGCGGCAGCTTTAAGAATGCTAAGGATAAACGAAACTTTGGGAAAGTATGTTTCTGGGATGTCAGGCATTGCAGGGAAATGCGCTGTGCTTGTCTGAGGACAAATTATTAGGAACATTATAGCTTTCTTCCTCAGCTTTAGCAGTGGAAAGTAATAAGGGAGGTCACATACTCCTGAACAACACGTTTTTGTTCTGACATGAGAGTCTCTCTAATCTTAAAATGGAAAGAGAGGGTTGAGGGGGAAAAAAAAACCAACCCAAAACCCCATTGGTTGGAAGGCATGCCTGTCTAACAGCTGTTTGATGCTGTCCCCAGGAATTCACCCCACCATCATTTCAGAGTCATTCCAGAAAGCTTTGGATAAAGGTATTGAAGTCTTGACCAACATGGCGCAGCCGGTTGAACTGAGTGACAGAGAAACCTTGCTGAATAGTGCGACTACTTCGCTCAATTCGAAGGTATGATGGCTGATACTTGAACTTAGTAATTCCGGACTAGCTGAGCCTTTGGCTTTTCCTAGTCCGTGCTACTGTTTGCTTATTAAGAACAGCCTGCAGATCGTAAATCTACCTGGTTTTCAGACATAGCTACCTTCTCTTAGACTGACTTTTCGGAAGGCCATGGTTGACTGAGATTAAATCAAAGCCCTCAAACTGAATTTCAGTCTGAAATATTTAGCGATCTTAGATGTTACGTGTAAAATAAACGAGCTTCAACTGAAAACAGCAGCAGAAAAAACAGGTGGGATACGGAGAGCTTTTGCCAACTTTTTGCGTAGGCAGCTCTTGTTCACGTGGCAGAAACTCCTCAAACAGCATCGAAATCTGGAGAAGTGTGCTGGCTTCCCTTCCAGCAGAGTAATCTGGGAAGCTCTCAGAAGTCCTTTGTTTTAAGGGTCTAAGAAAGAGAAATTCAAGTTTCCTCCGTAAGTCCCTAAGCATAGGTTTTCCCACCAGCAAAGCTGCTTTTTCCTCTAAATGGAGTAGCCATTAAGAAGATACCGTGTTAAGACTTCTGCCTGATGGACAGGGAGGGAAAACGGGCTTTGTTTCAAAATTCAGCAGTCAAACACTGAAATACAAAGACTCTTATTTTGAAATTACTGTTCATCGGTGTTAAATCTCTCGCTGTTTTTTTTCTTTCCTATTAAATCCCTTAGGTTGTGTGTCAGTACTCTAGTTTACTCTCTCCAATGAGTGTGGATGCAGTGATGAAGGTGATTGACCCAACTACAGCTAGTAGCGTGGACCTCAGAGATATTAAAATTGTTAAGAAGTTGGGGTAAGAAACAATTTGTAACTTGATGAATTTTGTCCCTGTGAAATCAGCTTCCCAAAGCGCCAGAGTCATGGAGTGTTTGTTTCCAGGGGCACAATTGATGACTGCGAACTGGTTGAAGGCCTAGTCCTGACTCAGAAGGTGGCAAATACCGGTGTGACCAGAGTGGAAAAAGCCAAAATTGGCCTCATTCAGTTCTGCTTGTCTGCTCCAAAGACAGACGTAAGTTAAACTGTGACTGGAGCGAAACCTTTTGCTGTAGTACTTGGGGGACGCAAATGTAACGATACACATTTTTGTAAGATGTTGTGATGTCAGCTCTATTCCACAGCTATAATGAAGGTGTGCTGGGTAGTGCATAGATACTCATAACTCCTAAAGAACTTAGAGTTGGTGTAAGAAAGAAAATAGTCCAAAAGTCCAGTATTTCTCATCATTTAAACAATCTCTGCTAAGACATTTCACTGTTTACGTTGATTTGCTTTGAATCACAGGCTCCTAAGTTAAAGAACGTGCTTGCTTTTAAAGTCAGCAGTTGTTCATAATACTTGCGTTTCTCTTTTTTCTCTTTTTTTTTTTCTTCTTTTAAATAGATGGACAACCAAATAGTTGTTTCTGATTACGCTCAAATGGACAGAGTGCTGCGTGAAGAGAGAGCCTATATTCTAAACTTAGTTAAGCAAATTAAGAAGGCTGGATGCAATGTGCTGCTGATTCAGAAGTCTATTCTGCGGTACGTTCATACCGATTTACCGGCTTACTGCGCGTGTTGGGGGGGAACAACTGGAATTGTTTGGAATACCTGGGAAGGGGAAGCCGAATACTGACGGTCACACTCGGCGGAGTGTCGGACTGGCTGGAGCAGTGACGGTACCTTTGGAAAGCGCGAGGCTTGCCCATATTTTGAGTTTCGTGACACCCCTGCTTTGTAGTCTAATTTCAGCGCTGCTGGTAAGCACGCAGTTGGGTAGTGTGAGCCGGTTACTAAAATAGCACGGTGGACTGACTACTTCCCTCTTGTTTTTAGGGATGCTCTTAGTGACCTAGCCCTCCATTTTCTGAACAAAATGAAGATCATGGTGGTTAAAGACATTGAAAGAGATGACATTGAGTTTATATGTAAGGTAAAGTGAGTTCTATAAATGGCTGTTCAATAAAGTCTGCCCCAAAATTAAGTACCCAGCCAGTGCCAGTTTATTATGACACTTTCACGAGTTTCATGCTCTGACTATAAAGTAGGAGCAGATGTTTCCCTAAAAGCCATTCCCGTTCTGTTGAGCAGTCCCATTTCTCGAAGGACTGGGGACAGATGTAAAAGCCGTAGTCCTCACTGCATTTTACTGTAACCTGCAGAAGAACGTTATGCCGTATACTTGCTGACTCTGCAGTTCAGGTTCTGGATTTTTTTTCTGGCTAAACTTAATTTTTTCTGGCTAAACTAATCCCCCCCCATTATTTTTTCAGACGATTGGAACGAAGCCTGTTGCTCACATTGACCAGTTTACTCCCGATATGCTGGGGTCTGCGGAGCTGGCAGAGGAGGTCAACTTGAACGGTTCTGGGAAACTAATAAAGGTGAGGGAGTGACAACGTGTTAATACCTACTTCACATCTGCCGGTTATTTTAATAACAACTGCTAATTTTAATGGTTTTTTTAATACTGAAGTTACTACGTTTAAGTACCTACTTCTAATCCCCGAGTAGCCACCGACTCGGGAAGTGTCGTCGTTTTGCTTAGCCAGACATCAGTGCTCTTACAGATCTTGCAAATACCAACTTAAGGCCCTTTTTTTTTTTTTTTTTGTCCAGAACCATTTTTGTTTTCAGTCTTAGCGTTTGGTTTTCTGTTTTAGATTACGGGCTGCACAAACCCTGGGAAAACTGTAACCATCGTGGTACGTGGATCCAACAAACTTGTTCTGGAAGAGGCCGAGCGTTCAATCCATGATGCCCTGTGTGTCATAAGATGCTTAGTTAAGAAGAGGTAACGTCTCCGTTTGGTTAGAGTAATTGATTGTATTAATAATACGGAAAGCTAATCATTTGTGCACTTACGTAAAATGAGGTTTGATTCTTAATTTCTTTCCTCAGAGCTTTAATCGCGGGAGGCGGAGCACCGGAGATAGAGCTGGCCCTGCGCTTGAATGAGTACGCTCGCACTTTGAGGGGCATGGACTCGTACTGCGTCCGTGCGTACGGGGACGCGCTGGAAGTCATACCCTCCACGCTGGCTGAAAACGCGGGTCTCAACCCCATTTCCACGGTAACAGAGCTGAGAAACAGGCACGCGCAAGGAGAGAAAACAGCGGGCATTAACGTCAGAAAGGTAACAAGGAAGCGTATAGGCGCAGCATCGCTTAAAAAATACTTGGGCTTTAGAAGGAATAAGGCTCAGTGTCAGGGCGAAACTAAGGAGAGGGCAAGTTTGCGTCTCATAAGGGTGTTCTCCCTAAAATTAGCGTCGAGGTAGATGATAGCTTGTTCTCTGAGGCATTAACGGCTTATCCCGAGTATGGGTAATAGCAGACACTTCAATGCCACGCCCACGGGACAAGGAACTTCCTGTGTCTCTTCAAAAACAGGGTTTCAGCGACAAAACCAGATCCATTTGGAGTGATCCATCAGTGTTACCTGCAGCAGAGGGTGCCCACGTGCTGCAAGTAGCAGAGTGGGCTAGCTCCTTGGACGTCGTCGCCATCTTTAAGCTGGCACAACCATGTTTATCTTTTCTCTTGGCTAATTTTGACTGGATACGTGAAGGGCTTGGGGGGAGAAGATGCCTACCCTCATATTCCCGTTGAGGACAGAGGAGTACGAGCCCTTTGATAACGCTAATTTAATCCCCTTCTCGGGATTCTACTGAAAGAAAACTTGCTAAACCTAACCGTAGTCTGACTTGCGCAAAGTAAAAGCTGCTTGTTCTCGCAGGGGGGCATTTCCAACATCTTGGAGGAGTTGGTTGTCCAGCCACTGCTGGTGTCTTTGAGCGCGCTGACTCTGGCAACAGAAACCGTGCGCAGCATTCTGAAGATCGATGATGTGGTAAGTAGTGTTTGCGTAGCGTTGTGTTTAAGCTTTTTTTTTTTTGCACAAGCGGCAGGGTAGTTAGCGTCATCTAACTTGCTCCGCTGCAAAATACAGCTATCGGGTAGTAGTCTGAGTTTACGCGCTACTTAGGCCATTTGGCCTTCTGATAACTGCGATTGGAACAAAATTAAATGCGTTATAAATACTGTATCTTAAAGTAAGGAGTTAAGAAAGCGACTAAAAAAACCCAGGCTCTTTGAGGAGAGGAGAAGTAACTGTTGTGTGTCCCGTGGACTTCTTAGGCCTGACTGTGTGAACTCTTCTTTGCAGGTGAACACTCGGTAAGCGGAGCAAAGCGAGCGGGGACCGTGCCCTAGTGCCCCTTCCCCGCGCGCTGGAACATGGCTTCCTCGCCACAAGCGCCCGTGTGAATTGTCTTAAAGTCCACATAAAGGCTTATGTACTTTTATCACGTTAATTTAAAAAAAAAAACAACAAAACAAAACACAAACTGTTTTCAAAAAGGAAATGCTGTTTATCAATAAACATGCAGTAGGCTACCGGAGTCTTTGCTTCATAATTTTGCTAGAAATAAGGTAAACCTTTTGGTACATTGGCTTCTCTGCGCTCTGAAAAGTTGAACAGCAAATAATGAGCTCTTGGAATATATTTTAAGACCACCCTGGGATTTGCGCTCTAGTAACGTGCCTCTACAGGCTTTCCATAAAATGTTACTATCGGTAGAAATCTTTATTCATAGGGATTTGTTTAACATCAGTTGTGGCTAGCAGGTCCAGCTCTCAACCACGTGTAAGTGCTCTTTGGGTTGCTTCCAGCGGGGCGGCGGTCAGCTCCCAGTTCTGTGTAGGAAAACCCCAGGCGTGAAACTTTTGGACAGCTTAAGTCATCCACACCCCCCCTCCTACCCCCCAAATCAGTTGGCTTCCCCTCAACTGGCTGAGAAGTCAAAAAGCGTGCTATTTTATAATAACGCAAATTACACTTTTCTAAAACAAGCCATAAAATAGACGCTAAAATCGATTGCTACCTGAAGGAAAGGGTTTGTGTCGCTGTATTAGGGTGAGCGGTAACGCGGGCGTTCTCAGCTACCAGGAAAATCCCAGCTGCCCCAGGATACATTAATTTAATTTGTTGCTAATGTTACATTTCATAGTTGGAATGAACGTTTTTCAACTTCTAATTCTTAGCCTGAAATTGTGAATTAACCCTTCCTTCTTCATTGTCGCTCTACTGAAACGACCAGGCTCCTCTTTATGTTGAGAGTATTTCATGACTCTTAACGCGCGTTTCCATTTACGATCAGTCAAATCTGTAGCTTTGGAGTAAACTCCCACCGCTTCACTGACCAGTTATTGTTGAAATACTTTCCCATCACTTCGCTAGCTAAATAGATAGGAATTTGGAATAATTCAAATACTAATAAATAAATAAATTAGATAGGAATTTGGAATAATTCAAATACTAATAAATAAATTAGACAATTGAGTTAACTCATGCAGAGCACTGATGCCTATTTATTGGCTTTTTAAAATGACAAGCTATACCTTACCCCACAGGATTACATCCAGCAATGATCTCTTCTGGTTTAGGTATTAAAGTTTTCCTTCCCCGTCATCACAAACTTACAACTTTTGACAAGACTTAGAATAACTACTGTGTGTGATTTAATCTTTTCACCTGTTGTTTTAGATAGGAAGTGCGTGTAATTTCACTACAACAACTAGGCCCAGCAATCGTTCACGCCTCTGCAGAGGTGGAAGAGTATTCCTGCTGACCCCGCTTTACCCCGATTCTGTGATCTTAATTCTCATCGGAAGTACAAACTTGGAGACGGGAGAAGATTCTTTAATAACTTGAGGGGGTAAAAAATGGGGGCTCGGCAAGGAGAGAGTTACAAGTTCCAACTAAAACCCTGCAAAACCATTACCTACCGCTCGGTGCGGCGGGCCGAGGGAGGAAGACGGCAGGGAGCGAGCCTTGCAGGCGGGGGATGGAGGCAGCCTCCAGCCGGGGCCCCCCTCGCCCGCCCGGGGGCCCTCGCCCGCCCGGGGGCCCTGCCTGAGGAGCGCCCTCGCCCGCCCGGGGGCCCTGCCTGAGGAGCGCCCTCGCCCGCCCGGGGGCCCTGCCTGAGGAGCGCCCTCGCCCGCCCGGGGGCCCTGCCTGAGGAGCGCTGGCGGCGGCCGAGGGCCTCGCCCGCCTCTTCCGCTCCACGGGCCGCCTCCAGGCGGAGCGGGAGCCTCCCCCGGGCCCCGGGACGTCCTTGCCGGCCGGGGAAGCGGGCGCCATGGAGGCGGCCGCCTCCTGCCTCCGCTGCGAGCCGGGGCCGCCGCCCGCCGCCGCGCAGGTACCGCCGGGGGCGGGGAGGGCGAGTGCGGGGCCCCCGAGCGGGGCGGAGGGCGGGCAGGAGGCGGGCAGCGCCGTTAGGGGAGGCGGGCAGCGCCTCTGCCCCGCCGAGCCCCGGGCGCGCTCGTTACGCCCCGTGTGCGAGGCGCAGGCTGCGGAGCCGGCCGGGCCCGGGCCCAGGGAGGCGGCGGCCGGGCTCCTTCTGCGGACCGAGAGGCGAGGCTGGAGGCCGTTGGCGGCGACTGAGGCGGCGGCGGACGGTGCCCGTGGCTGGGCGGTCTGCAACGGGTTTTTAACGTTGCTGCTTTGATCGTGCAATTCAGGTTGCACTCGGGCGCTACCCGACAGGAAAAATGAGTTGGAGATCTTTGCAGTGAAAACCTGACAGAGCACAAACAAGACTTTTCGTGGGAACGGCGAAGCTTATTAGGATACTTCTGATTTTTGGATAAAGAAACCAGTCCTGTGATTTTTTTTTTCAAACGCGATGCTTAAAAATAACATAAAGGAAGGCTTTGTAACGCGGACTAACCTGCTTTAATAACTTCTCCGACTTGTGTAAGCTTTAAAAACATTTAAAGAATGTGCTTACCTGCACAGAGCTGCAAGCTGCCAGACCGTGTGGGAACTGCAGCATCCCTCTCATTTCACAGAAAGTTAGGGAATGGGAGTAAACGTTTGTACACAAGAGACCCACGGACTTCTTTGAGAATGCTTGTGGAAATGGGAGGCAGAGAAGGTTGTGTTGTGGTTTTGTTTGTTTTCAAATAAAGGCTTTTTTAGAGCTGCGTAGTAATCAAGCAAAAATTGCACTTTACAACACAGTTGAAGCTTTTTTCTTTTGACAAGTCCTTTGATCATATTTCCTGGTATAAACATACGGATTACAGGGACAGACTTAGGAATTTTACATGCTTTAAACAGGACCCTTAGGATAGAAATTATTACGCAATAAGATTATTCCGTGTAACTCTTCATTAACATCTGTATACCGGTATCTCTATTTGCTATTACTGTATCATTCGTTAGACTTAATTGGGATAAAGCAGTATTAAGAACCTTGTTCCCCTTTCCTCTAAGAGAAAATGTCAAACATCTCTTCTAGGATGGTTTTGATCCGGATTCAAATACCGACAGAGAGCAGACCCTCTCTCTAAACGGAGACCCTGACAAGTGGATAGACTTTTCCAAAATGTGCGATTCAAATCAAGAATATTACTTGAAGCTGGAAGAGTTGAAGAACGCCCACTTGGAGACCATGGCAAAATTAGAAAGTATGTATCGGAATAAACTGTACTTAAAAGGAGTACAACCCTCGGACAAGAAAAAGGCTGCTTCTAATGTGTGTTGTAGGTAAGTTTGGTGGTACCTTTTATCTGACGATTCTCAAATGCTTTGCAGACATCTGTAAAACAGCAGGCGTTTTGGGGGCTGGGAAGTGTTACTTTCCCATTTCCTATAAGCAGATAATCTATCACAGAAAAGTTAGCTTTAATAATAAAAATGCTTATTCACCTTGCTAACGGACTGCGAGATTTGCAAGTGCGTGTGCAGCAGAGACCGGACAACCTGTTCAGTAGAGCACAGTGCCTTTCCTTAAGAAGTGCTGACTTGTTCACGATCAGCACTTACTTAAAACCATGATCTGGTGCGAGTACCTACTGTGCTTCTTTATTCCCTTCTTTCCCCGCCCCCCCTTCTTCCCCACAAGTGCTGTTAATTTTTTTTTTTTTCTAATGGTGGTATCTTAAAGAACTTAAAGAACTTTTTTTTCCCTTTTTTAAAGGCCAACTTGGGAAAAGAGCTCGTATCAGCCTCTAAATTTGCACAAATCCTTTTCAGACTCTGACTTAAGTGATCCCGTAGGCTCGAGTATATCTGATGGGTCTGACAGAGAAATAGCGTTTGAAGAAAATGGTAGCGAAACTGGATCATCTGCATTTGCTAAGGAACGGATTGAAAGAATGTGGGACGGCTTCTCTGTGGAAGACTACATCTCCCGCACCAAACACAGCTTGCCAGCCTTCAGAACGATACGGAAGAAACAGAAAGCCTGGTCACCAAAAGTTACTGTGCCCAAGCCTTTCCAGATGACTATTAGAGAAGCTAGGAAGAAAGAACAGAATGTCAAATCAAAGTCACAGATTGAAATGGAAAATAACTTATTGAAGCAGCAACTAGAGGAAGAAGCAGAGTGTCAGAAAAAATTCCGAGCCAATCCAGTGCCTGCTGCCGTCTTCCTTCCGCTCTACCGTGAAATCGTGCAACGAAACGAAGAACGCAGGAGGTCTGTGAAAGAGAGAAGCAAACTCAAGCTCTTGGCTTCTCAGAAGCCATTCAAATTCATTGAACGAGAGAAGCAAAGGAATGAAATTCGGAAAATGCAATTAAGGGACCTTTCTGCACCTGAGAAGAAAACAAAACTGTTCAAAGCAAAACCAGTTCCTAAATGTGTTTATAGTCCAGCTGTTAACAACAAGCTAAAGGAGGAAGAGCTCTACCGAGAAATCAGGATCCGAATGAGGGCTGAAGAGTTGCTACGTAATTCATCTGTACCCAACAGCAGACTGGCTTTAAAAGATACCAGTAAAAAGAAGAAACACAAGTGCATGGAACCAAAGGAAAGAGAACATAAACCCAAGATCAAATCAAAAGTTCCAGATTTTGAACTACTACACCAGAAATTTCAGAAACGGCTCCTGCAACAAAAACAAGTGAAACACCTCACAGTCTGTGAACCTTTCGATCTTCGTACTCCATATATTCCCTCAAACAAGGGGAAGATTTTGAAGGACATTCAAGAGGACGAAGAAAAGTTGAAAGAAACACGCTGGCCATATGCCTCTCCAAGACGTAAACCTCAAATGAGACATTCGAGTGCAAACGCACATCTCTCAGGATTTGGAGAATCTAAATCGCCAAAAATCACAGAATCCACAAGACGACGGCTACAGGCCATAAGGTGACTACTTTAGCGATGCTCTACATTTTCTATATGCTTTAAGAGTAGATTTCTTTTGTATTTCTACATACGTAGTCAATTCTTCCATGCGCTGAATTTAGGACTTAATACATTAATATAAGGGCTTCATTATAACAGAAAACTTAAAATATTTTAAATATAGGACTTAATTAGCGTTTATGATTGTTAAAGAAACATAGTGCATTTTTCTCAGAACACCCATAGAAACGGGACAAATGACTGCCGCTTCCCAGGAGATGCCTGAATCCCTCAATACGGCACATACCTCGTGTCCTCTTATGCCGACCCTGTTTTCACCCTGTTCTTCTCTTTTGAATCTCCTTTGCCAAAGCTCCCTTTGAAGTCTTGCTCTTGATTTAAAATGAATTCAGCCTTAGTTTATTTTTCCACCCAGGAATTCACTTGAGGAAAAGAGAAAGCTGGAAGAACAACAAAAAAGGAACAGAACAAAGCAGAAACAAAGAACGAAAAAACTCCAGAAAATTGTAACGACTCGGGCTGAGGCCAATGACCCACATCAGAGCCTAGCTCAGATGTCTAAATCCAAATTAAAAACATTCAGGTATTTTGTTGCTTTCCCCTGAATCCTGAACCTCTCACTCTACGTTGTATGTTAAACATACAACGTAAAAAATAGCATAGTCTAAGTTTAAATAATTATACATTTGATAAATTATACACTGTACAAGCAGCTAGTAAAAAAAAGTGGCCAAATTCAGTATTTCAAGTGGGAAATTGTTGCCTGTTCTAACGATTTTGATCTGTGTGTTCCACCTTATGGTATTTGTAGATTAGCCAACAGGAAACGTCTGTGTTTTCTCAGCTGACATATCAAGTAAAGAGGGAAAGTTTAAAAAAAATGGAAAAGGAAAAGGAACGGTGTAGTGAACATTTCACAATTCACTTCTTTGTCCCAGCAGGTCCCTGCTTAAGAGGGAAAATTAGAGCAGGAATATTATTTGAACGTAGCACATGTATCAGCAGCTGACCAGGAAGCTGCTGGTGCTTAGGAGGAATGGGAGCCAAAGTTACCTTTAGTAAAGATATAAATTCAAAGACTTTCTACAGGACTGAGAAAAGCAGTACACAGGGGAAAAACATCAGGGCCTTCTCCGTGTGCTGGAAACTAGCAGTCCAGATGGCTCCAGCTCTCTGCTGCTGATCTAACTCCAGAATTGCTGCTTGACCTTGTGTTTGTGGCTAATTTAACCATTTCTGCTTCCTGTTCTTTTTAATCCTAGGGAAAAAACAAAAAAAAGTCAGTCCTGTTTGAACAAGTCTTTAGTGAGGTTTATAATCTGTCTTGGCCTGGTGGCACTGCTCTGCCCCTGTTGCTTCATGTGTAGGCAGGATTCTTGGGCAGCGACTATGAATCCTAATTTCCAGTAACCAGGCAAATTGCCCGTAACTGACAGTAGTAGGGCAAAACGATACAAGGGTGAATGATCATGAGATACGCCTGATTACAAGATTCACAGCTTGGACTAGCAACTTTTAAATTACCATACTAAGCTTTAAGGTGTTTAGAACATGATCCAGGATAGAGATCTTTCTGAAGTGAGGGTGGAGGCTAGGGCTGTCTGTGGCCGAGTTGAAAGGTAACAAATAAGGTTTCCTCGTTCTCTTTCTGCTTTACGTGGGTCTCTTCTTTCTCTATAGCTAAAGGAGAAAACTGTGGATTTATTCTTAATAAACTCTGGGCTGTCATGAGCAAATGTGATAAAATACTGCAGCACCACCTGCAAGTCAATACTGCACATTGTTCCACCAGCAAACTTTATAATGGTGATTCACGATGTTGCTTCACTGTGACCAGAAAGAGAAAACATAGCAGAAACTGAAGCACACGTGTTCTCACATGCTGAAAGCATGGAGTGCAGCGGCTCAGCCGGGATGTGGTAGAAGCGGCATTGCAACAAACATTTTGCTTGGCCACGCGGGCGGTCAGGGACTATCCAGCGTGCATCTATGCCCGCCTGCCACCTCCCCCAAAGACAGCTGAAGCCAAAGCACACCTAGGAGGGAGCAGTGGTCTGGAAGAAGCAGGGCTTGCACAGGGTCCTGGAGAGCAGAGATGCAGGTCAAAGAGGGCAGCCCCTTCTGTTTTGTTAAGAGTCAGAGCTGAAGCGCAATTGCTTTTGCAACACGACCAGCAGATACGGTTAATAACAGGAGCTTCATAATGCAAGTGTCCTTGGGCAGATGATCTGCTGACTCTAGGACAGAAGCAGAAAACAATTTGCGTTACAGTAGCAAGGTGGAGAATTGAGACGGTAGGTGTGCTTACAGATTTGATTTGAGTTCTTTCAACAGCAGACTTCACATTACAGTATTTAGCTTAATCAGATTTCAGGAGTACTGTAAAACACTCATGCCCCGTTCTTGTCTGCACATAAAATTATGCTATTATAAAGCAAGATTACTTCCCTAGTGCTGATGCATTAAGGCTGGTACAAGTCCTTAACTTGATAATGCTTATTTCAGCATAGGCTGGGTAATAAGGTATATTAATGTAAGTGCTCTTCTAACAGATAATTAGGTTTGTAGAAAGCCGCCTGAGAGAGCAAGCAAGTAGCAACAATGAAGTTCCCTCCCTCAAAATGGTGAATAACTTGCCTTCATGCACAGCTATATCGCAGAAATTCAGGGGATGGTAAGGGAGAGAGGCAGGAGGAGACAGAAGTGTAAAATGCCCCCTAGCCCTCATAGTTGCCCTTAGGTGCCTGACTTCGTAATGCTAGAGCTGGCCCCGTACAGAGGCAACCTCACAAAGAGGCGTCTCTGTCACACACGGAGGATTACAACCCGGTGCTACGTGGATTACCTAGTGCTTGCTGTGATCCGGGATACCGTTTCAGTTGATGAATCAACAGTTTCATCATCCTGCTATATTGACTGGGCCCTTGACAAATCAACTGGGATAAAAGCGTACTAGGATCCAGCATGCGGCCAACCCCTCCTGCGAGACAGACTGGCAACATAGCAAGATTCTTATCATCAAACTTTACCTTGAAGTACCGATTTTTATTTGATGATATTCATTTCCTATGGTACATTCTGATTTTATCAGTCATTTCAAACCGTTTAATTTTGCTTAGAAAAACTAGGATATCTGTATGAAATCAGCATTTTAAAAAACCTAGGTATCCAAACTTAGAAAAACCTAAGCATCCAAAAAAACTTAAGAATCCAAACAGTCCCTAATTTAACCTCACTAGCCACGACCCCTTTGCGTATCCAAAGTGACTACTTCAGAGACAGTTTTGTTCAGTACTTACAGGCAAGCAATTGCTATGAAAATGAGACAATACACCTCAGACCCTGTAACCACCATAAAATAATTTACCTTTTATGTATCTTTAAGTAGGACAATATTTAGTTTGTTATGAGCAATTTAACTTTCAGCTCCTGTAGAAAATTACTTCTTGTATGATAAATTAATAATAATTTCTCTCGTACTCTGTTTCCCTTAGGAATTATGAGAAGCAGAGAATGCAAGAATATTTGCAAGAGTTGCAAGAAATGGAAGAAAGAGTAAATCAAAGGCCATTGCTTTTTGAAAGAGTCACTCAGGTTGTCTTGCTTCCGTATTGCTTCTTAATCTTATCTTCAAATACCGCATAAGGCATTTGTAGTCAGACGTTTCAAACACAGAAGATACTTGAAAAATACTTTTGAGAGCAGTATTTGTCCATTTTAATCTCTATTGCCCCATCTCCATATAAATATTACTAATTTTTGTGACTAAACATTCATGGCTGGCTTGCACAGGGAACCGAGATGGCTGTCCTCAACATGTTGTCCAATTCAGTTATAATGAGTAACTCAAAACACAACAAAAATTTACCGCAGAAATGTGGAAGGTTTAAGTTGGGAAAGAAGGGATAAGAAAATCTGAGTATTCTTAGTATCTACTTGAAAGCTCAGATGCAGTATTTTCATCTCTCTATTTCAGTATAACCCTGTGCTGGTAGCGTGGTCCCTGACCTGTTTCCAAACCCCAGAGAGGCAGCAAGTCATAGATCACCGGTTCCCCCGTCCCTTCTGTCTGCGCAGGTGTCCTGGTCTGCCATCGCTGCGGGGCAGGACCATCTGCGTAGATCGGAGGACAAGTCCTCCTCACTCAGACCTGGAGGAACAGAATTTACACCCTCGGTTTCAGAGGCAGAGATACACATCTATGTAATTTGTTAAACAGCACTGTAAGAAGGTGAATCAATACTACTTTTTCTAGGTCAGCAGGTCCCAGAGAGGGAAGACAGAGGAGGAGGAGGAGGAGGAGAGGGGATAAGGGAGAAGCCCTAGGAAGACTACATCTGATTTTCTACACGTCCACATCTTCCCCCTCCTCCCTCAGTAATTATATACAGAATATATAGCTCTTCGTTAGCCAGTGGGCACAGGGAGCAAAGCAGATTTAAACTACTACAGAAAAGGAAAATCTGGTGTAAGTTTTCAAGTGTTGTTTTGCCATTCTTGCCTGCACTGAGTAATCGTTCAACTTGTCAGATGCAACTAATGAGACAGAGTATTAATATAAATAAAAGTATCAAAAGACAGGCATTTAATGCATTTAGATAACATATAACAATTGTGGTTTTCCTACAGAAAAATGCCAGAATAGCTGCAGAAAAGCATTATACTAACAGATTGAGAGCACTGGGGGTATGCCCAGAGTTGGTTTCAAAGAAAGGACAAACAACTAAATTGCTACAATGCTCCAGTGCTGAAGATTTTAATAACTCCACTGATGCCAGAGAAAGGTAGAGATTACTGAAGGCTTTTTTTGTGCCACTACATACCTAGTAATTAGAAAGTAATTTTTGATGTGTAGGTGTGGGGGTTTTTTTTAATTATTTGTAGTATTTCCCAGGTAAATATTTGACTATGCAGTTAGCTTCACTAATGTTAGCATTAGTATGTATTTCTTATCGTTTTTCCTGAATTAACTATTATTTCATAAAACAGAGGAGACCCCTGGATATGTTACGTAACACACTTCAAAGAAAAATGAAGAAAAACATTTTTTTATTTGTTCCTTTCACCAAAAATTCTGGCAGGTTGCTAGTAAGTCACTTCCTTCTGCATTACCTTTACTGAAATTTTAAAATAAGCCTTATAAAAATACTTTTCAATATCCATTAGGTGTTATGATTTAAAAGGAAGCAGGAATAAAAAAATTGAAATATATAAGCAATACTTTTGAGTTACTTTCTAGCCTAAAAGGAGACTCTAGTGTCGCCCCTTCCTTTTTCCCTCCCCAGTTCCACGTCTACCAGGATTTGTCCTAGTACAAACGACCAGAACGTAGTTTAAAACCTACTGGAAAGCATCTTACCTGAAAATAAAATCACACGTGCAAATTGTCTTTTCAGAGTCATGAAGGATAAAATGAAAGAAAGGGAATCCTTTGAGGAAGCAGCTGACAGCAGGCCTTGGTCTGAGCAGTCCTGTGAGGAGGAGGAAGAGGAGGGAGAGAGGAGAAAAGGTGTCAAAACCTCCACCCGGGATGGCCAGTCCAGTGAGGATGAGGAAGAGGCAAGAGCCAGCCCTTACACTCATCAGCCTTGCCACGCAGAGGAGGCTGGGTCCAGTCCCCCCTCAGACCAGCACCATGAAGAGGAGGAGGAAGTAAAAGCAGTCCTGTCGCTTGGCCGTTCCCAGGAGGAGGACAGTGATCAGTCAAGATCCAGCTCTCGGTCTGACCAGTCCCATGAGCGTGAAGAGGAAGGTCAGTCTGACCCTGAAGCCGAGGGTGCCTTCAGATACGAGGATGAGGAATATGAAAATGATGATTCGGAAGAGAAACCCAGCGATGATGAAGCTGACTGAAAGGAAGGCAAACAGGATGGCCTGGGGCTCAGGAACCTATTTCATTGCTGGCAGCGAAATAGACACCAAAGAAAAACTTGGCACTTTGCTACTGATACAAAATTCTGTGAATTTAAACCTCTTTGCTTAACAGTCTTTCCAGCACAGAAATTTTGTCTATTTTCCAGTAAGGAAGATCAAGTTACTAATTTCCACCAAGAAAATAATTTACTTTTAATATTAATCTTCTTTATTCTAGTCTTCTGTAACATTAGCGCACCTCTGTGTAGAAAATGAACTGCAACCACTGTTTAATAATAACGACTTGCACGCTGCGTTGGTAAGTACTGAGGTCTTATGTCCAGCTGTTTCTACGTGCTGGCAAAACCAGATGAGATTTTGGAGTAGTCGTTTGCCATTATCAGTGCCTCCCAGTCTCAAATGCTTCAGTACTTCTGGGGTCTGGTTCTGCAACAGCTTCTAGGATGGCAATAAATAGACAAGGGTTTGTTGTGCAAGACCTCTGAGTGTTTTTAGCAGAGCAGCTGCTAGGAAGGCAGCTTGTTGTGCAGTTAGACAGTATGGCCAAATTAATCTGTTCAAGCCTTCCCTCCTCTTCCCACGAGGTTCATCTTTACCCACTTAAGTGAGCTGAATTGGCTCAGTGATGGGCCAGATGAGTGCGAGGGCCAGAAAAGATTACTGCTTTCAGAGGAAACAAGCTGTTATATCAATTCAACTACATTGTCCAACTAAAATATTAACGGTATTGCATTTGCTCTCCCTAGACGGGAAAAAATGCCTAGAATACACTGAGAGGAGCCACTTACACTTTCACAGAGATTTTTAACACTTACAGACAAGTAAGGTAGACAAGTAAGTCAGTAGAATAATATGTTATGCTGCAGATCTTGTGTTACAGACTGTCCAAGCCCCAAAACTGTTCTTTCAACTCCATGTTGTTTTGAAGAGCTCTTCCCACGATCATGTAAAATCATTCTTCAAAATAACAAATGCTGACATTAATCTTCAAATTTCTTTATTGAGACAGTAAACACACACTGTAAAGACAGAATCTTATTACATCAGATAAAAATGCAGCCCAGCAACTCTAGCTGCATGAAAGTATGGAAAGAAGTGCTCTAGTACCTTTTCTTACACACTTGCTACTCAGGACTTCAGCTTCTACACAACAAAGAATACAAATGGAAGGTTTTGGGTTTGTTTGTTTGTTTTTTTCTTCTTTGTATCCACAGCACTGTCTATTACTAACTTCCTTGCTAACCTGTCATATGCAACATTGCACATAATACCAGACCACAAACAAGCTTTGTCAGGACAGAGTATAATGCAGCATTGCACAGGTGCTCAAAACACATTCATTGAACAGTAAATGCATTTGTTAAAACTACCAGGTTTGCAAAAACATCTCTAATGACTATTTTTATTTTTTTTATTAAAAAATAAATTTTTTTAATTATTTTCTTCCACACTCCAGCAAGAGCACTACATCTGGTATGATTTCTTCCTCCTGACTTTGAGAAACTGTGTAACAATGTTTGGAAGATTTTTATCATTATTGCTTTTATTTATTTTTAAAGTGTGAGCATAACTAATATGAATTTGAAACTTACTTTTTACTTAAACTATCCATTGTATATATGTCATACATGAAAAAAAACATTCATTACTTCACAAGCAAAAACCACAGTTTACAATCTCCAGTTATACCTGACAACCCCCCAATACAAACTCGAGGTTGGTTTGCTTGTGCTTGTCAGTATTCTGTAATTCTGAAGAGCTGTACAGTATGTTATTGAATTCGTAGGCACATATTACTCATATTTGTCTCTTTAGTAAATCAGGTTTTTTGAAAGAAGGCAGAGCAGCTCTAAGTTATGGTTTTCTCAAAGATTATTTTGAAGAGGTTTCAAATCAGAAAAAAAATCTCGTTTTAAGATCTGATAGTACTCAACTAAGTGTTCTAAAAGAACATAAATATATAATAATTGTTGAACTACTAAGATAAAGACTAAAAGTATTACTAAAACTCCTTTGAACTGGAAGGAGGTAGCAAAAACAATGGGGGTTTTTTAGGTTTTAGAAGGAGTTGGGGACCTGTGTATAACTTAAATTGAGGTTTTCACTGAATTTTTACTATATTAACCTTAATAAGAACAGAATTAATGAACACAGATAAATGTGATATAACAAGGAAGAGTTAGTAAAGCTTTTGGAAGTTATGCCTCAACTTTTTTAGAATCTCTGAAAAAGTCAAGCAGAATCATGTGGACTGAGGGGATCCAGTTCCTATGGTTTGCCTAGATTTTCAACAAGCATTTGACAATTTGCTATCAAAGGATCTTAAAGAAACCAACCTTATTGTAGGAGAATAAAGGTCTTAATGAATTAGTAACCAATTAAAAGTTCAGGGAAGAAAAGGCCAACTTTCACAGTATAAATGCAGTTATTGGCAGACATTCAGAGAGATTCAAACTGTTCAGCATGCTCAGAAGGATCTGCAGTATCCATTCCAAAGAGTTTGCTGAGGCCACGGAGTTATTCAATGCTGTGAAAAAAATAAATCTGACTGCAAAGAACACGCCAAAGGATCTTAGGACACTGAATGATAGAAGAACAGATATCGTTCAGTTTTAATAAGTGCAAATAAATGCATTATAAAGCTAAAAAGTATTTCTAAACTACACAATACCATACCCTGAAAAAAAGCAATTCCATCTTGAATACTGCATGCAGTCCTGGTTGTCCCATCTTAAAAGGGATTTATTATGTAACTGGAAGAAGGCAACAAGAATGATCAAAGATAAAGAATGGTTTTCATATGACAAGAAGGTAGCTTGGTGTTCATACAACAATACATACTAGGATGCTTTAATTTGGAAAAAGATATGAGAGATTGAACTTTGAGATATTAAAGGAACCATTTCTGGAAACCACTTTGAGCAGCACACGTTTTCAAAGTGGAAGAATAATGAAATTTAAGTCAAAAAAACTGTTCAGAAATTGCATTACAAACAAGAAAGGGATAAGCATTCCAACAAGGAATTAAGGAGGAAAGAAGTACCAAAGAAAAATCACAGATGACAGAACAAAAAGGAGACAGGTCAGGATGAATTAAACCTCATGAAGCAAAGTGCAGCACTGAAATATTCTTCAAACAAAGAGTGAGGCATGTACACCACGCTGTCGTGAGGTGAACAATAGGCTGGCCTAAAAACCAAGTCATTCTTTGACCCTTTTTTTTTTTTTGGCAAGGAGGATGATTTTAAATGTAGACAAAACAGGAAGAAACTACTAGGATGACAGCACCAAAACGAAAATGACTATATTTAAAGAAAAAACCAATAACTTCAACATGAAAATCCAAATCCAGGTGAAAGACTTTGGTAAACTACCAAGATGCAGAGTAGTACCATAGAAAGGTAAATAGAATATGTAGTACTTCGTCAGAATTCAAAACATTTTGATGCAATTAACATGGAGGAAAAAAGTCATTTGATTCACAAAAGATGATAGAATAGAAGCATTTTAAGGTAAGAAGCTCGTTAAAGGAGAAATGATGATGAGTTATGCTTTCAGGGAAGCTACCTAGCAGGAGGGAGATGGATAGAAAAGTTTCTCACAGATTATTGAATATTCTGTCTGTAATATTTTAATTAACAGACACAGCACAAAAGTAGAAACATTCAAAAATTTGCAAAGAAAATGAGAAAGGTGTATCCGGAAAAAGGATTAAAAATACCACACGGGAAGAGGAGGATAGCTTTGCATGTAGACTGTAGTATTAAAGAATAATTTTGAAGTGCAAGAATAACATTTCTGTAATGGGAATTCATCACCTGAAGTCATAAGGAGAAAGACCCAGATGACCGGTTGAGCAACAGATACTGTACCACAAAATGCGATCATAAAAAAAGGTGATGGAATCAAAGGATGTGGCAGGCATAATATTTCCAGCAGGATTGGAAGAACGGTACTTTCAAGTCCACAATCCCTACAGATCCCATTCTGGGTTTATAAGCGATTCTCATGGTACTGAATGTGAGCAATAGCCTCAGTTGGAAATTCTGGACGAAGCTTTTCCCTCCCTGCCCCGCGTATCTGCTCCCATCTGCCACAGGTTCCCACTGAGCTAACCTGTAACCATATCCACCACGCTGGAGGAGGCTGGTGTTCCAGGCCGTCTGAAGGGTCGGCATTATCGCTTGGCTGCAACGCACTCGCTTGCGAGTGTATATCATTTGTAGGGGATATGCTCCCAGGAAAGGGATACAGATTCTGGAAGTTCAGTGCTCGCAGGCAGTGCAGTTGCTATGGAAAGGCTGTAATATCTGGTGAGCCAGAGTTTAGAGACATCAGAAATGGTATGTTTAGCAGTAGCAAATTCCACAGGAAAAGGAATATCACTGCCAAGTAAACCAAATAGAAGTACAAGACCCACAGAGAAATATAAACTACTTTAAGTTACAGCCAGATGCAGTGCCCCATGTGACTGTTCAGCACCCACCCCCATCTAACTTGCACTGAATACAGTCCTAAAATGTTAATATTGACAGGTTGTACATAAAGCCTATTTATATATATTTCTAACTCTATATATAACTATATATATATTTCTATGTTTTGAAGTAAGAAGCCAGAAGTTTTAGATACCATGCTTTTTCTGGTTGCAATGCAACATTGGGGTATTGTTCTCAGGGAAGGCAATCACAATTTTGAAAGCTAAAATAAAAGTGCCACCCAAACGCTTCCTCTAAAAACAAAGCGTCCAACTTTGAAAAACAGGCTCCAAAAGCACGATACGCAGCTGGACTCCAGCGAGGCTATGGGAGCAAGAAGAGTTGCTGCTGCGGATGGTTATACATCATCTTGAGCTTTGGGCAGACCACCACCCCTCTTCAGGTGGTGTTTCTATCTTTTGGTTTGCCTTCCAAATTTACCTGCATTTCTCAAACATTCTTTGTATATACGATACCGCTTCCTCTAGAAACCATCTTCTCATGTACATAATTACCATAGCATCAAGCAGGAGGTTACCTTCTCTTTTCCTTTGAGGAAAAAATTACATCATTAACCTTTTACAGCTGCTCCAAATGCAGAGAATAACAAAAGAGTTCGACTTCTTCAAGAAAATGTTTAAAGTCTAATCACTATTTTGAAATTATTTAATTATAGTCTCATTTAGAATCCTCAGGCTTCTGGAATGGCAGAAAGCAAAATATTTGCCTGAGCTTAGCAGATAATAGGCACTCTAAAGATCAAAATATATATTAAAAATTATTTCTAAAAGTATGTCTATACAGTTGCCTGCAAATTTAAGTCAAACATCAGTTTTGTATGCAGAATACATTTGACCAGGAATACTAACTAGTCCATTATTACAAGATACAGCAGCTGCATGCTTACAAACATTAACATGCAGATAAAATTAGAAACGGTTTGAAGTTTGTCCTCCTCACCCTTCAGTGGAATTTCAGTCTTACATCTCTGGTTGTATAGTATTTGATAATTACTTGGCTTCAGGAAGAAAAAAAAAAGCCCTTGCATACTCCAGCAAAACTCAAAATTGCTTCTTTCTTCAATAGGAATTTCAGATATTTGAGGAATGCCAGATCAGAACTGCGACTTACAATAGTATCAGAAAAATTCCCGTCCCTACCATATACTAAAAAACCTAGCAGTCAGATGGAGAAGCAGAGAAATCAGGGGTCACATGAGTAAGGCAAACAAGAAACAGATACAAGATACAAGAAAGCTGTAGGACCTGGTATACTGCGTTAGATATTAATTTTTTATTAAGGAATAACAGCATTAAGAGGCTTCCACTGTGCTAAGCGTGCACAAACAGAAATAAATCCCCAACTGTCTGATTGGGCATCTCTGCATACTTCAGAGGAAGTACCTCATGTTTACTTACGGAGTAAATCCTTTCATAGACAGCTGAGCACATAAAACAGCTCGCTTGTACCCAAAGAGCACAAGCTCTGTCCCCCCCATCCTTTCTTTTCCTCCACGTTTTTCAGACCCTTTCATAGAGTCAAATTAGTGAAATAGCCTAACCTCCCCCCCTCCTTTTGGCTAGGAGATGAAGGGGACAAGCAGGAATTCACCCTTCCAGCGCTGGCCAGTTATGATCAATGTCTGGCAGAACCGCATCCCAGGATTAGCCACGCAAGAAAATCCCCCACATGCTTAAGTGGCTGTAGTACAGAGAAGAGAGATGTTTACAGGCAAGAAATACTGTTATTTTCTGATAATTAAGATTGTAAATGAGACCACGTTTAATTTCATGAACACAAATGGTACCGTGGAAGCCAGTTGTCAGCAGGACTAAAAGCGAGCATATTTGCATTTGCGCAGCTCAAAACCTGCTACTAATAGTTAGGGCTTACTGACAATAAGCCGATTACTAACAATAGTTAGGCAGGTTAACAATAAGAAGGTTAGTAAGATTAAGCAGGTTACCAATTAACAATAAATAACCACACTACTAACACAGCTAGGGAATTCCAGTTGCCAGCATAATTAATTGCTACAAACCATCCCGTTACCACATTATTCAGATGATCACTCTGTTTTCAAACATAGCCTTCCACGCTTAGAGATGTACATGGTTCTCATGAAGGGCTTCTGTTAACTTGCTATACTTTTTCATGCACATTTCTTGCCATCCGACATTTTCTAAAATGGATAAAAGATACACAAGTTACACTTGTAATAAGTAGTAAAAGCAAACAAAGAAAAATCAGCTCTTACAGCTGTTAATGTGTATGTCTCATTCTGATTACGTTCTGCTCTGGGGAGCTCAGTCCAGTAACACCTTTATCCCTGAAGGTACTGGAATTGCCAAGGGCACCGTCACAGCTAGTCAAGCAGTGAGCTCTCGGATCCAATACTGAAGGGGCCACACAAACAGCTAGGTGTGAGTTAACACGTTCCTTGACGACGACCAATTTGGGGTTCTGAACTCAGAGTTTTCTAAGAAAAAAAGCAACTCCAGATATTATGCAGCAGAATCTCAGCACAAAGTGCTAAGGCTAGTCTGATGACACAAAGGGCCTGCTTATCAATGCCACTGCAAAATATCCATTATTAAGAAACGCCTATCAATGGGTTCATAAAGTTTATGATATTGCAAAACTCCGATACTGCCTGAGGCAGTCAGACCAGAAGCACGTGAATGTCAGAGCTGAGATACTAAGCAATTAAGACTTAAAATAAAAATCAGAAAATAAATCTGCAGAATTGCCCACTTTGAAGACCAGAAGGAACTATTACTTGCTGCAAAGCCCTCTCCATTTCACTTCCTCAGTAAGAATTTCCCATATCCCTTGCTTGTTAACTAGATTCATGGTTTATTCCCAGATGAAACCTTCCTTCTCCTCATACTCTGTTAATGCTCATTTCAGGCCTAGCAAGCCGAGGCTGAGTTTAACTCTCCTCGTGTAGCTGGCTGGGTACCTGTTCGCCTGCTCCAGCTTGTTTCTAACCCTGAGCATGCTACCCTTGTAGCACGCAGGCCCTCCTGTTCACACAGTTCCCTTTCCTCCCTTTCCCACTAAAAGGCAGCTCGAAGTTGCCCAGAAATAGCCTTCAGCTTCAAACCAGCCATGCAACTTCAGTCATGGGGCTGAGCAGCTTCTGAAAGGAGTAGCTAGACTTTCCTCATTGATCACAATAGCGAGAGCTATTGCATACACCCATTCCTCACTGGATAATTAAGTGCACGCATAAAATAATGACGCGGATTAAAACAGAAGCAGTCAAGTTGCACTGCTCCTTTCAGAAGCCAATAATTACCAAGCACATGCCATCAGGTTTGAGTCTGGGGAAGAATGAAGCTCTCTCAGGGATTGTACATGTTTCTGAACGCAGGCAACGATGCCTCTACCATTTGCGTACCTGCCCCAACATCCACTGGTCCCTGCTGGGAAGCTGGTAACCTGGTAAGCTCGCTGCGTTGTCATGAACGGCTGAGGCCAGGCTACACAAGGGAGACTCTCTCAAGGGCTTTCTGTAGCTCTTCCACCTTCTTCAGAAGCAAACTGTTCTCTGTGCTTATCTATCAAAATAGAGGTGCTAATACAGTGACACATTAAAGAAAACACTATCCACCAAGCTTGTTCTGTTTCTGAAGTTACTTACACAGCACAGGGATATTGCACAATTATGCCACTTTGCACTGGCTGGAGACACCGTTATTTCCCAGTGGGATTAGCTGGCGAATACCACAGTCATTGACACATTTAGCATTGGCGAGGCAGTAAATATACTGGGTAATATTCAACTGGGTATAGAGAGTAACTAGGAAAAAGTTGCTCAGTTTTATTCAACAGCTAGTTCTCTTTTGGACACCTCACAGACAGTACAATGCCAAAGTCTACCGTCTGCCCTCCTCAGCCTCATGCAGAGCCAGCAACTCTAAAATGCAGGCCAAACTCCATTTTAGGCCACACAGCTGAGCTTAGCTTGGTTTACGTGTGAGATGCACTCAGTTTAACGTGAAATGAAAAGAAAATCCAGCCTGGAAGATGTTTCTGTGAAATAATTCCCTGCATAACTCCTCTCTCCAGGACAGAGTTGCCACATCCCAAAGGAATTTCCATCCCCTGCTATGGCTGGCAGCTGAAGGGCAGGAAAGCCAAGTGGGGAATGTCCAGGTACACCGAGGGCCTTCCAGCAGGCAGCCTACAGAGCACTTTCCACACCGTTCTCACAAGGCCTGTGTCTTGACACAGAAAACTCCTACAATACCTGCAAAAAAGCTTTGAATTCCTCAGGCAGAAAACATTCTGGAAGGGCCAAGTGTTAGGAAAAAAGAGCCAAGTCTGTCTTCACGGCAATTAACCTGTAGGTGCGATTCCTAATGGTTTCTCAAAAGAGACGGCAAAACAATCCAAAGAAGCTGCACAGCAGAATTTTTCATCTACATTTGTAAATCACCTTGCAGGTAACAGTTTCCATGATGTGATAAGATGATTTTTTTTTTTTTACTAACACTTTTATCAAAACTTCAGTAAAATACGTTATCTAAGCAGCACAGAGATGCTGAAAATATGCTTCCCTTTTCTGCTGTGAGTTGTATTCCAACCTAACTCACCACCACGAGTGTCCCTTTCATACATGACCCGTTCAATACAGTCCTTCAGCTCTGCTATTTCCTTCAGGCAGGCATCCTGTAAAATAATGGAAATGATCATAACTTGATGAATTATTTGTTATTTGTGCATACATGCCTGTGGATACCATTCACTTCCCATAAATGAGAACAAAGGGCTAAGGCAGCAGGACACTTGATAAAGTACTTGTGAATTTATTTTTTTTTTTTTTAAACCAACCTGTGGTTTCACAAAAGAGTTTGAAATGAATTAAAAGTTTGCTTCAGGCGAAAGGGAGCAGTCCTTTTCCTCTCTCCTGGCCACTTACTATTGAACGGGGTCCAAGGCTTGTAAAGTCCAGATCGAAAAGTCCTTCTGAGCACCCAGTAAGCCTATTCAACTTGCTAAAATAATAGAAATAATCTCAGCAAAACACTCCGTGCCACAACAAAAGCCCTTTCCAGCCATTTTGGTGAGCATCAGTGCAAGCACAAGGGGAGGGAAGATCAGATGACTGCTAGTAAAGGCAGGGGAAGTAAACAACAATACAAGCTGTTAATTTGTCAGCCATAGCACACAAGGACATCCCAAGCGTGTGTTTCTTATTTTTTGTTTACTGCACAAAAATCACTTCTCAAATACGCTGAGGGATCGGACTATTGTTTTTCCCAGACTTCTGATATAAGCCTAGCACAGGCACTTTTTACAGTCATTTTGAAAATCCCACCTTGGGTGTTCATTCCAGACTTCTTCCTTATACATAGATCAGCTGGGAGGCGTGGGCCAAAATAGGATCTGTTGCTCACATAACTGTGCACACAGAAACAACTTTTTCACCAGCAACACTGTGTTGCTAGAAGACATATTTGGTTATAACTTTTGGTTTTGTGGTTGGTTTTGTTTGGGGTTTTTTTTGGTGTTTGTTTGTTTTTAACTAGAGTAGTGCAAAATGCAGTTTTGCCAGTAGCCACAGAAGGTACACAGTGCTATACCAGCATGCCCCGGAATTCCTCATCTGGATGCAGCCTTAGTACCCACAAAAGAGACTGAAGGGACAATATTTGTGTTTCTGCAACATCTACAGTACCTCATCTCATCTACAGTAGGACTGCAACCTGCTCACATTGTCCTGCCACAAAGCTTTGGATGAAGCAATTTTTGAGATGCAAGAAAGCAGTCCAGCCTCCCCTCTAGCACTGGTTAAAACCCTTGGAAATTTAGAGAAAAGGAGAAAACAACCCCTGCCCAAAACGCACCCTTGCTCCCCAGAAAGGTGGGGGAGAGGAGACAGAATGAGAGATCTTCTGTTTTCCCTCACTCCTCAATTCAGTTTAATCCTTTCAAATTTCTACAAATTCTCACTCAGTTTAGTTTCCTGATCTGTTTCCCTTGCCAGCCATGCTGCTTGTGCCATCGCAAGGGAGAAGTGAGAATAATTAGGAGGAAAAAAACCCACCTCTTTCAGCAGTAATACCAGCCTAATGTGTGCGTGGAAAGCCTCCCTGGAGACCAGGATGCTCTGCGGCCACAGGGGTCTGTTTGGGTCCACTGGCTGTACAGAAGAGCAGAACTGACTGCAAGAGAAACCCTGCCGATCATTCAACACCAAAAAAAACAAAACCATTGCCAAGGAAAGACTTTCTTTTAGCAATCAAAATCAATACCCTCAATTCTGATTTTCCAAAAAGAAAGTATCCTTTTTAAAAAAAGAATCCTAACAGAATAAATAGGAAAGCTACATTCCAAAGGATATAATTTTCCACATGGGAACTATGACAGTCTTAGGTTTTTGTTTTGTTTGGGTTTGGGTTTTTTTGGGGGGTGGGTGGGAGGGGACCGTGTGGGATTTTTTTAGAACTTCCTGCCGCCCAAGCTCTTTGGAGTCTGTATCCCAGACATTTTGCTGCAGAATATCTACACGTCTCCCAGTCACACAAAGAACAATCATAACAAGAAGTATTGTACTCTGTACTGTAAACACTGGTAGAATGAAATAGAAAGATTAAGGAAAAAATAATTAAAAATAGAACTCTCTTCTTTCCAAAGGAAATAACTTGATTTTTACCCCAGCGTCTTTTGTCATTGTTATAACAATGGTTCATTTCAGGCCATGTCTCACTGCACTTAGAATCAGGAAACCCTGATACAAACATACTACAGCAATTTGTGCTTTGCACTGTATGTCTGGGACAGCACCGTGGATTTCAAGGGACTTGCTAGAGGTTAACCCAGCTGTTTCAGGGATGTGTTTCCCTAGAGCACAGCTCTGACGATACCTGTAGCACTGGAGAGCTCTGCAGGTTATGAAAGTGAAGGTGACTTGTTGGAACATCTCAGCTCTCAAGATAAAGCCGTCCATTTTGCAATGGGGCAGGTTCAGCAACCAACTGCTCATCACGCCCGGATCCTAGCTTGATAAAAGAGGGATACGTGGCAGAAAAGCACTCAGCAGCACATTTCCAAGCACTCGTATTCCCAGCAAGACCCCTACCTTTGACTTTACAGGAACTGCAAGAATTCAGTTCTTAGGATTTAACTCGCTAGCGGAAGAAAATTATCCCGCTCCCCTTAGTCACAGAGCAGTGTTGTGACCTGCAAACTCACAGCCCTGGAGAACATGGAAGCGTTAAGATGTCTTAACTGCTTCCCCCAGTGTTTTGCCAGGAAGAATACATCTTCACTACCAACAACAACGTTGTGTGTCTCTCTACACCATAGCAAATACAAAGTTCACATTGAGGGTGTATGCTTCCTTCGCAACAGGAACGCGAAAAGATCACATTAGTTGTTTTTTCATTGTACAAAGCTAAAAAGCTGTTTCTCTCTCTGTTCATTACCAATGGACATCAAGGGAAACCCTGTGCCCCACGCAACTTCAGTGGTGCAAGACCTGCCCCCTCTTCTGTTTTCATCTCTCCTGAATACAGGAAAAAAAGCAACAAGCCACCTTTCTTTTATATAGTTCAAAAGTTACAACACTTCAGAGTAAGCATAGGAACTGGAAAGAAAACATCAACACATCCACATTTCCTCTGATAAGCACCTTTTCCAGAACCAAGATCCTTCCTTTTTCCCTTTCTTTGTCCTTTTGAGCTTGGACTTTAACTCTTCCATTTCAAAAACCAGCTTGCTGCACTTCATGTTGGTCCTCTGGGTTTGCTCCGCCTCTCCATCCTGAGTTCCTTCCAGACAGGCTCTTGAGTCCTCCGTTTTAATTAACAAGCTGCCCTGGGTAGGGGGAAAAGACAACATGCTCCTTGCTCATTTTGAACAGCAGCTTAAATGTTCTCTGCTCAGCCTCAAGAGTCTGTGCGCTTATTTGAAAAAGTGAGGTGGAAGGCCAGGTCCTGGTAAGAGAAGTAGGTGCTTTGACTGAAACAGGCACCAGGATTTCACACACATCTCCCTCAGGAGTCATTTTAAACAACGACAATAAATGTTATGGCTGGGCATTTTCCCAACAAGGAAGACACCAGAATCCTGGTCAGCTCTAGAAACTGGCTATATTAAAGCTGTGCATTATCTTGTCAACACGTACAACTCTTCTTTAGCAAGTCCAACAATATTAATGAAATCATGTATACGTTTCCCCATTCCTGGATCTGTCCAAGTCCAATGCTAATACATTCTGAAGGCGGCGGCTGTTGGCAGACACCGCATGCATCGTACCATAAGGCTGAGTGCTTCCCCTCTTTTCCAGCTGTGCAGAATACAAGAGAGCCCTATCTTTCTCCAGATACGCAGTAAAGTGTCATGCCCAGGGTCCTCTACATCTCTCAGCTGCAGGCCACTGGAGACTGTAGCTCTTCGCTAGCTCTCTTGCTCTCTCCCCGTTACGATTCCTTCCTAACTTCCCTATTCCCCAGCGCTGTAGGGGAATACTCTGGCCAAGAGGTATACTCATGCCCTGTATCACCTTAAAACTATGATGCTGGATCTTCCTGCTGTGGTGATTTAAAAGTATCTTCAAACCCCTGAATTCCTTTAAAATAAAAAAGTTGTAAGCCTCTGTTTAAAAACCCGAGACTGACTTTACACTTGCTCAAACCACTCCCTTAAGGAGCAACAGAAAGACTAGAGTTCACCTGAATTCCTCCCAGCTGCTTAAAGGCATTATCAGTTCTGGCAAATGCTTCCTAGCAAGGAGAGCCTGGAGTTCATTCTAGTGTGTGGGTCACCACAAAGACATAAAGCTCATCAGCTTTTGAACAAATTAAGTTTGTGCTCAGAGACAAAAATAACATTGGTGAATATCCAAGACAGACTGCCTTCATTCTCATAATGTATTTGGCCCGTGGAAAAAACAGAATATGGAGCGGCGTGCTATTTAAGTGAACAGATACCAGGGAACTTTTAAGATGATGAAAACAACTGGTTGTTTCAAAGCACCAACGTGCAGTGACTGTACACTGACAGCATTGTCAACAAAACAGTTTTCTTCAACCCCTCTATCAAAGATGTAAAGTTATATGTCAGAGTCACCTTATCAGGAGGTGCAGGATAGCAGATGCATTAGCAGAGGAAGGAATCAATTCAGTCAATAAAGGAATTGATACCTGTCTATAGTTAGAAAACGCCTTTTACAGAACAAGCTGTTCTTCTCAATCATTGAGAAATAAAAGAGTTTTATTGAGTTTCTAAATACACAGATACATGTATAATTAATATTGTCTAACTGCCAGACATTAAGAGTCTTAGGATTTTAAGTGTTCTCTTCTTTTGTTCTTTCCTTCTCAGGAGCGCATCTAACAGCTATGGGGAAAAGAACAGACATGTTAGAGAGTTATGAATTCCCTGTATAATGAGCAGGTGGCTGGTATGCAAAGCTTGAAGTAGCGAGTATAGAGATTACTCACCCACAGAATCTATTGAGCAGGAAAACAGGATTCAGTCTTCTCTTTCTGACCCGCTGGTGGGTGGCAGGACAGTGGCTTTCTGCCTTCTCCATCCATAAAGTGCAAATAATATTCATCCACATTCCTAATACTCAATGAGATTACTGGGCAGAAAGGCCTGGCACATGCGGAAGTACTCACTAGGACATTCTAGGAGAGAGACGGGGCGATTTTCATTGTCTCCCAGAAATCCAGCTTCTCCCTAGGGCAGGCAGTGAGGCAAGAATACACAAATTCCCAGGCAGGATTGTCAGCATCAGATCTCCCTGGCAGTGTTAGCAGAGTCTTACTGGGCTGGAAGACTGGCTGCCTTCAGAGCTCGGAGCAGTCTTTACGAGACAGGCCTTGAACACGCTGGCAGCACAGGCTCTCCTGCCAGAGCCTGTTCCATATTTGCAGGCCATCCACTGCACGGCAGTCTGCAGGCATGCTTCAGCAGCACTAAACTGGCCTTCAAGTTTTTGAAGCGTATAAAAGAGGTGAAACAAATCAAAGGGTACTTCTACATCACCATCTCAGTTTAGATGCAGGGTGCACTTGATGCAAATCTTCCAATTGTCCATGTCTTGCTCTGTCGTTCATATCACCAAGTAGTCACAAAACAAACACAAATGGGATTCCTTTTGGATCAAATCAACCAAAAGATGCATCCCAGCCACCACTGGGCAGCTGGTTCCAA
Organism: Nipponia nippon; assembly: GCF_047370975.1. Taxonomy (NCBI): domain Eukaryota; kingdom Metazoa; phylum Chordata; class Aves; order Pelecaniformes; family Threskiornithidae; genus Nipponia; species Nipponia nippon. Next base: position 4,711,572 of record NW_028262358.1, on the reverse strand, counting down.
GGACTAAAGAGCTAATCAAAAGTAAAAACCTTGGGAGTTCCCCTCTCTGGTTTGCCACAGCTGCTAATGGAGATGCAGGTAACGCCTCCAAGCACAGACCAAGGACACTGTGGAGGGCATCCAGCAGGTGGCAATCTGCTGATAGCAGTGCCAGCAAAGAGTGAGAGGGAGGTCCCACTTCTGGCAGAAAGCTCAAGGACAAGAATGTGGAAAGACGACAGCAGTGCAGAAAAAAATTGCTTGAGCTTTAAGAGTTATCTACTTCTTTTTCTCTTCTTGAGAAGTGCAAACAAAGCAGGCACCAACTAGGCAGAAAGACTGACTTGGTATTATGGATAAAATATTTTCTTTATGGTGTAAAAGCACACAATCATTCCACAGAGGAACATCTACTTTGCATTTCACCTATTCCTTGAAAAATGTTTTAAGATGGGTTTTACAGCATGACACAAGCTTGGTGATATTACTCCACGTAATCAGTTTCAGCAGCAGACCAAACAAATAATGAACTATGAGTTTGTTACCACTATCATCAAGAAGTGAAAACATTGACAAACAGCTGTGTGTAATTCTTTGAGAGTATCCATTAAGAAGCAAAACAAAATACCCAGACATAATCCATACTATCAATACCATAAGTTCTCATCCCTTCACCTTGTCTCAAAAATAATTTAAAAAGATGTGGTTGTCATAGACAGGAGCTAGACATAACTCCATATAGAAGGGATGAATAACTCCATATAGAACTGAATGTAGCCATTCCCTCCGTCATGAAACATGCTTTAATGTACACTGACAACAAGCACAGGAAATTAAAAAGAAAAGCACAATCCTCCGCAGCTGAAAGGCAGAAGACTTACCTTAGGAAAGCAGACCTCTTCATTCTCTTGGTTTGGAGGTGTCTCATTAGCATCCCTTCAGTTCAGCTTCCAGTTCCCCAATCCTTTTCTCCAAGGCCTCTTTGTCTCTGTTGGCCTGCAAAACGAATCTCTCATACTTGTTCTGGATCCTTCTGTCCTCTTTGCAGTTTGGACAGTCTGAACCTTGACGTTCTTCAGCTGTGGGTCCTTCTGAGGGGATCTTTGAAGTGGGCAACTAACTCGGATTTGTTTTCCAGTTTACTCTCTCTACTACTATCAAAACTTCTAAACGCTGAATTTTACAGATATTCATCTATGTAGTAAACCTGTTTTTCTAAAGACGCATTCACAGGTTAACAGAGAAAAAACAATAATCTTTTTTTTTTGCTTTTATATATAAGGAAACAGACTTGGAAGCTACATGGCTTCTGTGGTGTATAGATTCACAATCTATACACCAAATCCATAGCTTAATTGGAAACAAGTCAGGGGCAGAGTTTTTAAAGCATTTAGAAGGCTTGTAGTCTGCAATCCCCTATATGTTTTTGAAAACACCTCTCCCACTTTCCTAACCTTCCAGCAACATCTGAAGAAGTAGGTGCACCCAGAAGTAGGTGTGGGTGCAACTCATTTCAGCACGCCCTTGAAACGATCCCTGCACCGTTGCACTATGAGTATCCCTTCTGAATTCTGGAAAAAAATATGTAATTAAGTCTAATGGGGAAAAAAGTCCACAAGGCAGGGAGTGAATTCCCCCCTCTAGGCAACAAAAATGTTCAAATTTGCACTTAGAGCCACATAAGTGCAAATGCCCATGTAATGCAAAAGGCATTAGAGGACATGGCCAAAGGTCTCCTGAAACCAGCCTGCACAGAAAATAGAGTTCAAAGTACAGGCCTTCCTCTTTCCTTCTCCCTTCTCTGCCTGCTAGTCCCTCTATCAACTGTTCTCATTTCCAGAAAAATCAGCATCTTCCACATCAGATGACAGGTATAAAGGCAAAAAGCAAAAATAACTCAATATTTTTGAAGAGAAGATGAGGGAAACACTAGAATTTTTGTAATAGATGAAGATGGCCCATAGGATCAAAATATAATTAAGACGCACAAACAGAATTGAGTTAATTTTTTTTACACAGTCTTGTTCCTCATGAGTAACAAACAGCCTCAAATCTACCTTGATCTTATAAAGCTCTTATAAATTTCAGTTTGTACCGGTAAAAGTCATAAATAGCAGTTTGAAATGAACAGAATTACACTCTTCAAATGTAGCACAAGTGGCATGTCAGTGCGTGTCCCGGCTTGCTATTTCTCAGAAGCACACAAAGTGCATTTACCAATCATAATTCGATTACAATTAGTCCAATGGCAAAAACTTTGGCTTTACCTTTCTTTCATTTGGATTTTCAAGTAACCCCTTTTCTTTCCTTGGATTCTTCTGAGGAGAAAGTGCCCAGTTTGTCTTCAATTAAAACAGAAATAGCAGAAAATCAATAAAGATTTTCATCAGAATAATAATAATAAAATCCAATATGTCTCATGGAACCATAATTTATGCTTTCCACAGAGGTGATTTTCTATTGGAAAAGTCAGTGAAAGACTTTCTCCGTACATAACTTTCAGTTACAAATTAAAATACAGCCTCATGAAAGCATCTCTGTGTAGAATTGGCCAGGTTATGCAGATTGAGTGACACTACAAAAGTATTACTCATTAGACAGCAAGCTTTTTTCAGAAAGCTTCACATCTTCTACAGAACCACAAGGAACTTAACTTAAATAAAAAGTAGCCTACTATTATTTCCATACATGCTGTCACAGGATTATCAGAATCAAAGAGTCACTAGAGTAACACCACAGCATTGCATCAGCGTTTTGCAACACTACCAATCACCATTTAAGGGCTTTAACTGATATTTAACATTCAGTCTCCAAGCCAGGGTGAGAAATACCCAATGTTTCTTCCGGTTTGTCTTCAGTCTAGTCACACTTCTTGGAACATACAGGGGAAGGACAGCATGTTATACCCAGTTCAACATTATGGAATTACAATAACCTTTCTCATCTCCAAACTCTTAAATGGCAAACTATGACTTACTAGCTATGGGCCAATTAAAAGATGAGACTGAAAAAGCGTTGTCCAAACTCCACACAGCTATATAGAGAAAAGGAAGGATGCTAGGAGTCCTTCTGCCACACATTTTTTGCCTACCTGGTGGCTCTATCCATTTTTATTTTTTTTTTTAAATCAACAGTGAGTTAGTAGCTGTCTCAAACAAAATCCTTTAGGATGGATAATTTCCCATGCAGCACGGTAAGACGACTCTCATTTTTGCCACCTTTACAGCTGCCTACGCTTAATACAAGGAAGAAAAATAGCAGCTTCAATTGTGTGGCATCATGTGAAAGCTCTCATCAACAGCAGAGGGTCTAAAGCTGCCCTTTTGCAGACCCGGGAAGAAACTACACCAGATGCTTGCATACTGCCTACATTTATACGCATAAGAAATGCATACCTACCTCACTTTTCACTTGTGGTACTTTACAGTTAGAAATAAAAGCAGTAGGGGTTAGACAAAGTTGGGAGGAGTATTCATTTAAACCTATTTATTTAGATCTACTCATAAGAAAAATCAAATATTTTAGATTCCACAGAAGCTGGGTGAGCTCACCTGGAAAAGCCACCTATCTATCATGAATATATGAGTTTTCATGATCTGCCACAAAAAACATTGCCAGGAACAGGAAAAAAAATATCTACATTATACCTGACAAGAACTATCTTGAATTAGGGAGATCTTCATAGTTTGATTTTTCATCCATCTCACTTTACAGACATAGCTTCGTACTCAAAAGAAGTGATAAAAAGCAGTTTCCAGGGGAGCTGAAAAAAATAAAAGATGTGCGTAAGTTTTGATACTGACAAAGACTGTTGAGCATCATTTCAGGGAATATAAAGCAAGACACTTGCACTCTGTTCACATGCCTTCTAAGGGTTTGTCTTATAGGCTCACCCACATTAAAAAAAAGCAATGGCAGCAGTAATGCTCACAGCAGAAATGTTAGGATTAGCAGACTAGGGAAGCCATTTTGGAGTTGAGAATGCTAAAGTGGAGAAGTATAAATTATCCTATTATTTCTACAGCACTGACTAGAAAAGTATTAGCTAGCACAACGAAAGGAGCACTTCTGCAGAGATGACGAGTGTTTTGCCATGATCTTCAGTGGATCATCATCCAAGAACCACGTTCTGCTTCCTTACATAAGATAGCCCAAGAGGTCTTGTATTTCTGTGGGACTGCTCCTGACAGTACCCTGAACAGGACTGGGCTCCTGTTCACTTCTGTCCAGAAGAGATGCCAAATGAAATGATATTTCTGGAATCTTAATCCAAATAATCATTGCTATATGGGAAAAGGTTTGCATATGACAAAATCATCGTGAATAATTGCATCTACATAGCAGAAGTACCTCATGACCACTGAGCCTGAAGCTGTGCTAGGAACTCCATAGTGTAAAAATAGTTCCCAAGAGTTTATAATTAAGCAATTAAGGCAGAAAAAGCTACATTCTTATTACAAATAAACCTTATAGGCACAGTATAACATATTTGAGTAAGGACTTATGTATGATTCCAAACTGATTTTATCCACTGATTTTATCAGAGTTTTTACCTTCTAATTCCAAAAAATACTAGTGTGACTAATTCTCCCCAGGGAAAGAGAAAAGGAATTAAGAACAGTACCGCTTAATCAGAACACTGCCGCTTAATCAATGCTTTAGCGTTTCATTAAAATTTCTGCTATTGGGGAAACGCCAAAGTCCAGATTCAAAACATAACTGCAAGTCTCCTTATTGCAATATGGTTTTCAGTAAACAAATATGCATTTTTAAGGCTTCTTTAAAAAAGTACATCCTTTAGGCCAGTAGTATCCTGTATCAAACACTGAGGGGTATGCTTCTATGCTTGTAAAACTGCGTTAGTAATTTTCTGTCCAGCTGTCTGGCCTCAAAGACCTATGTGCAATTTAGGCCTTAAATGTGAAGTTAAGGAATCTGACTAGATAAAATGAAGGATACATTACAGTTCTGCAATCAAGGAGGAAATCAATGCACCTAATGGTTATAATAAGGTAAAAATTTCTACAGTCAGAAGTGGAAAGCTTGGAATTTCCTTGAAGAAAAATTCCTAACTATCCCAAGCTTGTACCCTCAACAAGAAGAGAATAAAAACATAGGAAAGAGTCCAGACCAAATGGAATAAATAACCACGTTGAAAATAATAAATATTAGGTAGTCAGAAGGCACAAAGACATACTGATGATAAAGTGATCAGTTTAGGTTACTTTTCAAAGTGATAAGGAAGTGTGATAATAAAAGACTTTCCAGTAGTAAAGATGGATTAGATCTCACAAAGCGCACTAAAAAGAAGATAAAAGTGTAAAGAACTTATTTCTAATAGACCAACTCAAACAAAGTAGAATTGAAGCTGGGGTGGGGGAATAAAGCTAGAGGTAGAGATCAAAGATAAACAATGAAAACAAAAGATAAACAGGTTTCAAAATTAAGATAAAACCTTGAAATCCCACAAGCAAGACAAAGGCCAGAGTGGTCCAGGAGAGTGGGAACACATGCAGAGATTACCGCTTCCCAGGTAGAAGCAAAACCTAAAGATCTTAATGCTTTTAAAAAGGAAGTGCTAGGAAATCTCCATCCCAGGCTTCTAGAAGAACTGCCACATGAAGTTACAGATCCGGCAGTAAACAGTGGAAAATAATTTGGGGATAGTATGTGATGAGAGTTAGAAATATTGCATCTATATTTAAGAAGGAAAACATAACAGCCCACTGTGGATCTGTTAACCTAGCCTTGATGACATGCAAAGTTTAAAGATATATACTTTTATAAAAACAAAGATACAAAGTTTAGTAGGAAAAATGAGATATAACGCAACACAGATTTGCAAAAGACCAGTTCTCTGCTAACCAGGCACTTGTCTTAGATTACATCTACTTTATTACCTGTATTTAGAAGAATCACTTCTCTTATCAGTCTGGACTTCAGAAGAGGAATTCATATGAGTTAGTTAAAATGGAGATATTACTGTAGGATGGGAAGTGGCAAGCCAGGGAAGAGACAAAATGGAAAGCATTAGGCTAAGGGAAGGTTGAAATTGATTTAATTTAATAACCTTTCAAATAAATAGCGGAGAGAGGAAGGAAAAAGAAAAAGGAAAGAAAGAGTGCTAATGGTGCAGGTCTGGGAAGACTCCAGAGCTAGAAGGTGGCAGCTTGTCTGCTTCAAACTTCTAGCTGCTAAATTTTTTAGATTTGACAGAGTTGTCCAATATCACACAACTGTTTCAGAACAAAGTTGGGAACAAAAGAAAAAACTTAACACAATTCCCCGTCCCTTCTAAGTGAGATTGACAGATTTTTAACAGCATGTAACGACCTAACTTCCACACCCTCAAAACACAGGCTAACCTTTTACAAAGCAGTATGAGGCCAACGCTCCCATTTAAATGTCTACTTCCATAGAGTGAAATGCTACAAATATGCCTTACAGGTCCCTAGTTATTAAGAGGCAGAAGTATTTCCTACATTTTTCATGTATTGAATCTAAACACTTGGGAGCCTGAAGGCCAGTGTTCCTAGACACTACAATGAAATAAGTTCAGTGAAAATCCTGCCCCTAGAAATGAAACAGAAATCAGTGTTTCTGAAGCCCTACCCAGATTCAATTTTATAGGCAGTTTTAAATTACATAATTAAGAGTTCTGTTCAACAGCTGATATTTCTGATTTAAACAGCAATCGCAAACAAAATAAGATTTCAGTATTAATAGCAATTACCCCTTCTCTGGAACGATAAAGTGTTAACACACACACACACACACACACCCCCCCCAAAGCAGCATTTTGAAGTGCCATGGGAAGAGATTACATCATTAGGACAGACCATCTGCTAGGAAGAGCACAGAGCAACAGATGATGAGCCAAAATCACTTCTGGCATGAAAGGACAGAGTTCCACTGACTTCAGGAGATTTATCCCAATGTTCCTGTATGTTATTCCAGATGAATAAGATGACAGACACTACAGACTAGTAGAGGTGAAACAAGGTTAAACCCACAAAGATTGATATAACGTACTCATTTAGAGCAATTTATTCTTTTCACTACAAATATATTTGTAGATGCTAAAAATCAAGACTGTGACAGCTACTCGCATAAGTCAATATGCTAAAAAAGTAGGCTATTTCTGCAGAGATAAGAAAGAACATATGGTCCTTATTGCCAGCTAAGGGTCCCTTTTAAAACAATTTTCCTCCATCTGATTTGCTTTACAATTACACTAAATCCGACATGATTGCTCTCATAGAGCACTTACAGAATTTGGCTTCCCTTGAAGATGTATTTTTCCTTCCCCTAGTTACCGCCTTTATTATTGATTTCTAGATAATCCCTGCAGTTACTAGAAAAAGGGTTTGGCAAGTTTCCCTAGAGGCCTGCAGACACCTATTACCCTTATCAATAGAGCATCCTTTCACCCCCTTAGCTACAAGCCTCAGTTACTAGCTGTTTGACTATGCATATATTCTGTTCAGGGACCAGCAGGGAGAACATTTAATATCCTCTCACTAACAAACAAGAAAGGCAACAGCTGCTGGCCTCAGCAGAGGGTCTGCTCAGGGAACCTGTCCCAGAGAGAAGTCTGGCTGGACCCAGCTGCAGAGAACTAAGCAATTCCCCCTCCCTGTGGCAAAACATGCTATGAGAAATTTGGCCCATTTTGTCCTCTCCTTATTGGAAGGAGATTATATTATTTGAAAAACCCTTTTAACCCACGCAGAAGAACTGTAATCAGAAAAGTAGTTTTATTAACATCTCTGACAGAGGTCATATCAGAGAAGGGGGGGAGTTTCTTTTGTCAGAGAAATAACAGACTATTCTGTGAACAAATAGAAATCACACACCTGAAGACAGGACTGCTAGCATATAAGCTGCTTTGAGAACTAATTGATTGGCTAAACTGAGGAAAAAAAGCTTAAAGAAACTGTTTTGAGCTATTAGCGTAAAATTCAGAACTAAAACCTGGCTAGAGCTGCCTGTATTGTATGGGACTCCAGCACCGGGGGTAACCAGAGGGGCTACTTACTACAGGGGGTTGCTACATGACTGTCACTGCCAACTTGGTTAGGTGAACAGCCACTGTGACTAAATGACTTATTTTCGTGTTTTGTATTTTGTTTGGGGGTTTTTTTGGGGGTGGGTGGTGGGGTAGTGGGGTTTTTGTTTTGTTTTAATTGAGAAAAACGTGAACTGTGCATTTTTTTTTAAGACAGAGAAAGAAGAATTCGATTACAGTCCCAAAAGTTTCCTCCAAGTGCATGCCAAATCTCAGAAACCACAAAGCAAATACAAGGATGCCAAGGCCTATGAAGTGTAATTCAAACATTTTTCCTTTTATTTTTGGGCTTTGCAGTCCTGTTCAGAAGATGGGGCATTTACACTTCAGAGTGAAGACAGGGAGAGAAAGACTTTGAAGCAAGGAGTTGTGCCTTATCTCCAAACCTGGGTAACAGGCTCCTTTAAAAGGAGCTGTGCTCTCCCTAGGCTCCAATTGCTCCAGCTGCCACTCAGGAAAAGGGACAGAAATGCTCAGGGTTAAAAGCTTCCCCCCTCCCTCCAGCCCAAGCAATCAAGAGATGAGATGACAAACTCAAACCATGGCCCCAAGCCAGCCCCTTAAAAGGAAGCCAGAAGTGTTTAAGGAAGAAGATAGCTGGTGCTGGGATCTGGCTGCTGCCCATCTCTCCCCGACAGCAGTCGCTGCAGTCCCAGGGCTGTAGAAACTGCTCTGCACTTCCAGGAAAAGGGAGTGTCGGGCTGTTCTCATGTTGGGCAGACCTAGCACACTCTATCAGTAATTTTGCTGGCTCTGTTCTTGTCCCAGCTTGCTCAGGTCCAGCAAGGCTGGTACAGAGCTGGCTTGGAGTTGAGCAAATACCCTTGCAATTCAGAGCTCCTGCTTTTGTTCCAAGAAGAGGAAAACTGCTAGTTTTCCTCAAGTATGAGTACAGCCAAGTGTGGGCTGCTATCTGTCTGGTATCGAGTGACTAGAGTTGAGTGTAATGGAAAATGGAAGCCTTTTGTTTTGGGGCTAATTAAATTATTGATTTACATCTATTAAATAGGTGCTAGAACTTCTGGATGCTAGTCACACTCCAAATGGGTTTTGCCCCGTTACTGCCACAGTAGCCCACTGTATGACAAATATTCACATTTTTTGTTACCACAACTGCACGTAGTTACCTGGTGATAGTATGTGCAAGTGGCCAAGGGCTGAACCGAAGAACCCGAACTAGCTGGTCACTGAGAAGCTGTCACCAGGGACTGAGCCAGCTGACAAGATTCGTGCAATTTCTACTGCTGCTTCTCTGTGGATTCACATAAAAAAGGGAAAAAAACAACTCCAAACAGAAACCAAAGCCAGAAAAAGAAAACCAAACAGTCCAGGAGATCAAACAGACATTTTTCCCCACAGTAGAAGTCTTTGTTAAATTATAAAAAAAAAAAAATGAAGCATTTGACAAGAGACTGAAACAACAAAATAGTCACTGGTGCATGGAGATGTTTTTGACTAAATCCAGTGGAGTTTTGTTTTCTACACAAGATGTAAACCTCTGGCACACTGGGGATTAGAAACAGAAAGGCTGACAGATTTAACTCTTGCAGCACAAATGGTTTCACTATAACACGATACCAATACGATAAGACTGAAACCCGATCGCAGTGTGACTTTCATACACCAGAATGTGCATCCTGTTACTACTGTTAAAGGAGGAGCCGCTGCTCAAGCATTCACACACCATTCAGGGAGGCAGGTGCACACACCTCCGGAGACTTCAACTGCTAGGACCAGAGTCTCTTCGCAGCAATGGGTGCCCCTTTTCGACTCCTCGCTCACACACACTTACTCTTGGGTGCTTTCTCTCCCCTCAGGCTCGACCCTAGGTTTTCCTGAAGCCGAGTCTCCAATACACCAGACGCATTTATTGAGTGGTTCAGCGGTAAAAAAACAGCTCGAGCTGGGTGCCTCCGGAGAGGGACCCCAAACAGAAATCCCTGGGCAATTATACCCTTACAATTTAAGTTCCCCTCCCCACACGTGACAGTTCAGTCCAATAGCAACATTTGGGTCTGGGGTCTTCTTGTTCCCCATTGGATCCTTTCTCTGTCTCCAGGCAGCTGTTCCTTTTCTTATTTCAACAGATGCAGCTTCTGCTGACAGTTGTGGCTACCTTATCTTTCTGGTTTGCACCAGTTTTGGGGCCTTCCTTCATGTAGCTAAGTAAGAGTTCAGTATACAGTCAGCTTATCTAGGTAAAAGTTCAGAGTTTGCAGCCTAAGGCTTTGCTACTAATGCTATGTATTGGATTCTGTCTGAGCTAGAAAGTGACTGACTGCTACAACACTACCACATACTTTAAGCGCCAATAGTTAAAGTGTCAATTCATTTCTATAGCATATCTGTTAAAAAACCTCATATGAGGAGAGGCTTTGGGTTTATTTATAGGCAAAACAGCTGTTTTCTGCATTCCATGACCTAGGCTGAGGTCTGCTCCAAGTCCTGCATGTGCCGAGACAGCCCGAGTACAGAGTTACCTTGTGTGGAAGCAAAACGTGGAGCTCCTTTCCGAAGGACTGAACAGTGCCTTTTTCACTCTATGCTGACGCTTTCTCCAGAACATGGCTTTACTGGTCATTTTGTTTAATCACAAGAAAGGTGATAATTTTTGATGGTGGTCTGGAACTCGGGTTCGCTCATTTTAGAAAAGAAAGTAAAGAGAGACCTTTCACAGCTGCTTTCCTCTTGATTTCCCTCCTGAAGTGCTCATTAAATATATAACAAGCAAAAGCAAATAGTAGCCTCCGGCCAAATTAGCCCATTCATCTAGATAAGATGAAGATATGTTCCTCAGCTACACACCGAAATGATTCTGCTCATTATCACCCATGCACCCAGATGCAGTCATTTTCTACTACTGCTCCCTTTCATCTAGCCTGCTACCTGTGCATCTGCTGCTTTAACTGAAGCATAAAGTATTACCTACTTCGCTAGTTAACAGTGGGTACATGAATGTGTGAGTACAAATAGGAAAAAAAAACCCATATTGTAGTATATACAAGCACCTCCTTTGTGAAGACCCACAAGTGATGAGTACTTTTTCATACTATCTATATTTGTTCTCAAGCAGTAATATTCATTGCAACTAGAAGTTTCCAGTTCTGTCTAAACATTTATTCTTATATGGATTCACACACTTAAATCTTAGCATGGAGATAGTATACACTTCTACCCTGTTATATTTTTAAGTTAATATCCTTTTAGAGGAGTTTTGCATCATTTAGATTCACTATAGCTCTTCCCTCTTAAAATCCACTTCATTTAATATAGATGCCCCTTAATATTTTTATTTTTTTTTTACTATATAAATGGGGGTGCGTGTCCTGTTCCGACATCATTATCAACATTTTGCCAAGCAGCAGCCAATATCTGCAATCTTGCCACCAGTCTCATGCTGGAGGAGAACTCAGTGACATATTCTAGATTGCTTTGCTTTATATGCACGCAGATTACAGAAAGTCAAACAAATATAAGCAATTCCTTCTCCCAGGAATTCCAGTCTAGTATCTTTGCCTGGCTCCCAAAGGCCAAACATGAATCAAGAAAGACTCAAAGATCAAGACAGAGAGTAAGATCTCCTACTACTTACACAGTTTCAGACCGAACCTCTACACAGTCATGAATAATCCCAAATGAACCGTCAGCACAATACATCTTCCCAAAACAGAACATTTAAACACATAATAAAAGAATGTGAAAGACTGGTTGCTGGCTGTTGTAAGTTTGACTCTGCGATTACATTTGGCAATATTTGTCAATCCAGTTAGAAGTGCTCTGCAGTTTACAGGGGCACGTAAAACTCACGCAAAGAAGCACAAAGTGATAGACACACACACTCAGGTGTTAACACAGATTTAAATGATCAGTTTAATTAAACCAGGCAAGTTTAAGCACAGACAAGCTCTGCAGTGTATTTCTACCAAACACACATAAAAAAAGATCAGGGGGAAAAAACTCACTAAGTTTTAACTCTTTTCTTCCCCGTTCATTGCCCAAACATACTCATCCTGCTGCTCAGATAGTGCGCATGTTTTGTGCTGAGCCATTTAGATGCTGCAAAGTAGCTGTTGGATGGGTTTGCTGTAGGCGTTTTCCTACAAGATGTAGTATCTTCCTACATGTAGCCAGCACAGCCTTCACTACTGCTCACGGCCTTCTTGCTTTGACAGCCAGCAGGTGCTTTAACTACAGGGCTGGCCTAAGCCTGTACTAAACTGAGCTGTAGGCTGAAGCAGTCCCCAGCTGGCTCCAGGACTGACACAACAGGCAAACGACCAACAGCCAGCTTTTCACAGCCCTCCCCTTACATTCCGAGTGTAACTCTGCTCTGCTGAGCACAACCCATGTGAAGTGTAGGATGTGGCGCCAAGGTCTGTAACCCTCAGTCTAATCATACATAGCATATCCAAACAGGAGCTCTGTATGTCTTTTTCTTCTCTTTATTTTCCCCTGCTTTCTCAAAAGCTGTAACCAGCTACTTGGCTCTTTGTTCATGCAAGGCTGCCAGCTTCTATAAGCAGACCCAAGCCCTGGCGATCAGTATGCAGAATTCTGGTTGCAATATCCCTGCTTTGCTGTCTATTTTTGTAGACGCTTATTTCAAATGCTTGCAAGCCAAGGGTATTTTCCTTTGGTTAACTATTCCATCTTAAAGGGAAGATAAGATAAATTCCTTTAGAAAAGATTCCAACTGTCCCTCAGGTGATTTTTACTACATGAAAGAGACTTAAAAAGAGAGGTTTTTTTCTCTCTGTCATTGCCAGATTTGCAAGTTGGTATTCTGCACACAAAAACCATGCTAATTCATTCAGTTCTCTCATCTTCCTGCTTTCACTCTCAGCTGATACAAGGCATGCCAAGTTCACCGTGCTTCCCTAATGCTGCGCTGCTGTTCACTTACTCTTCCAAAGGGAACATTCTCTACATCTATTTAGCAAGATGGCTGTTAAAAATAGGAACACAAAATCCAGTGCTGAGTTCAGGATAATTATGGGAGATACAGCAGGTGCGAGTGTTCTCTTACACAGCATTTTCTGATGATACGACAAAGAAAAACTTCAGTTGCAAAGGGCTGATGGAGGGACTTTTCAGGGCACTTCTGTTGTACAGCTTTTGAGAACTATAGTAAACAGCCTACTGTAAACAAGTTTGGCCAAGCTACTAAGTGAAGTGTAATTTCCGAGTGATATTCAGCCTGCTTGATAAGCCAGCCAGCATTTTTCACTCCAAAACCCACCAGGCTCCTGTCAGGTGAACAACCTAGATTTGCATAGCAGAGCACTTGGCCCAGACTCAGTGCAGTTAGGATCCTCATTTCTCCCGGGTCTAGGAATCAGGACCTTCATTCCTTTGCTGAGGCAAGTGCCAGGCCTTCGCTACAAGATCTTCAAAAGCTACTGCTTTAGACACTGCCTGAAGGGAGACAGACAGCCAGGAGCAATGCCAGGAGCTTTTTTTGGTATGACGTAGCATAGGAGGGACAGAGTTCCCATTACGGATCTACCTTTCAAAGGGAAACTATCACCATTTTGCACCAGCATCTGAAGGCTGTAAATTCATCCCAGTGTTTTCTGGATATGGCAACCAAAATCCCTGTCACTCTATGAGTACTAGAAAATGGTTTTGATTCAGTTTCAAAAGGCCAAATTATGCCGGACATGACTGAGCCCTGGAAGGTGTCTGTGCCTCCTTAGTTGCACATTGTGCCCAGACTTCCACTCTCATCCATTTCTTGCTGTCACAGAATTCGCAATTGAAGACAGGGAACTAAAAGACAGCAGAAGTTCGATAAGTGGGAATAAATTCAGAGAAAACACACCTCAGTTTAATCTGTGATTTACTGAAATTTGGAGTTGGGACCAGACACAGCCTTACATGCATACCTAGCCCTATATTTTGATTGTGTGATGATTCCGGAAACCAACTCACGGTGTTTATACTCTAAAATATCATGGAATCACTTTTCTGGATAAGAAATATGTTACTGTTTAATATGGATTTTTTTCCCCCTCTTCCCTGATGCTGACTACATAAGAGTTATTTGGAGATCAGCTTTTAATTTTCCAGCACAAGAATTCTTCCATATTCTTGAATTCAACACATTAATGTGGTAGTTAGTTGATCCTGTTGAACCTATTTCAAATCCAACCAAAGTCAGTCTAAAGATTTATCGACTTCGCAGTTAGTTTTACACACCCATTGGATTTTTCTGTCCAACAGCAGAAGCATTGAAGAACATGTTTCTTCTATGCAGAAGCAGACACGAGCTTTTGACAGAAGATAGGGATGCAACCTCCTCTTTTAATGAAAAGACAGGATCCAATTTTATATTTAAGTGCTATCCATTTGGTGGGTATGCAAGTTCCATCAGTAGCAGGTGCATGAACTGGGAACCCTGTCTGCTTCAATCCTGACAGGATTTCTGGCATATCCACTATCTTTGATGCGATACCCCTGCAACTCAATTCCAGTGCTGCAAAGCTGTAGCTTAACAAGCCATGCTTAAACCTCTCCACTTCCAACTGATGCTGTCTTGACTGGTAACTCTCCATGCCATTCATCTGTCTCAGGAAGCTCTCTCTTTGCTACAGCAAGATGTAATCCAGCCCTTTTCTGCCAGCCTTTGTGCTGGCTGTACTGCTCACCCGATATCCCTCCAGGGAGCTAGTTCAGGAAACTAAATGGTCAGAAACAAGTCCCACAAGAACTTCTCTGTCAGTTAGCTCGCAGTAAACTGTCTCACTCTTCTTCCAGAGCTACTGCAAGGCAGGGGATGAGCCCTCTCAGGGGCAGTCAGTCATCCACATATCCATATATAGCTATAATGCAAAATTTAATCTCAATGTGGAAGCACTCATACCTCGGACCATGCTTGAGAAGGTCATCTACCACTTTCAAAGGCAATACACTAGATAAAGTCACCTTACGCATTCTCTCACGTGGATCTTACTTTTGTCCGGTCTTGGTGTGCACTCCAAAACACCAGCGCTGAAAATATTTGAGTGGGCTTCATAGGTGCTACTGAATTTGTTATGCTGTTCAAAAGGCTCACAGATAGCAATAAGCAGAAAAAGGCTCCTGGTTGAAAAAAGAAACCTGGGAAAGGAAAAAGTGATTGCCTACTGAAGCGTGAAAGATTTTTACCATAAAATAATAAAGGTGTCATTTTCAAATAACAGACTAGTACTTCAGAGTATAGTATAAATGCTATAAAAGACTATTAGAAAGAAAAAAACAGAAGTTTTCCCAAGTGTCAACAGTGAATGTAAGTCATTCACACAGCTTTTCCTTCTAACCTCTCCCTTACAGTTTTATTTTCAAAGACCTCAAAAGCCTTCTTGCTTCAACATTTCAGGAACAGGCGTCTCATCTATTACAGCACAATAAACCACCAAATCTAAATCAAGCTCAGCTCCATTTACTTTACTATCAGGTACGACAATGCTGCAAGCTAACAATTGAGAAGCAAGTTTTGGAACTAAGACAACACCTATTTGTAAACAATTATTAAATACAACCTAATTATGTAATTGTTTCCACAGTTTTCTGGAATGTAATCTGTCTTCCTAGACTTTTTTTCCCCCCCAAACTGTATCAAGTACTAGGAAGTTTTAGTGTCATCTTTCAAGCTAAACAAAATGCACCAAAATAGTCTCAAACTACTAATTTATTTTTTTAATGACAGAATGATTTAGGTGCATCCGTAGTTTTCTAATTCTTCATGCTTAAAAATATTCTGTTGAACTACCCAGAATTCAAGAAGTTTTAGAGATACCGTATTTACTAATGCTGACACAAAGGCAAAAAGCCAAAGCTGCCTCCTCTAGACTTCAGAAGGTCGAACAAGAATAAATGTAGCCAAGATTCAGCCCAGAAATTTGGAACTAGATGTGCAATCAAATCTTAGCCTCATTATAGTCGTTATAACAAAACTCCCATCGAATGTCTTCAGTGGGTACAGGGAGTTCATCTTCCCTCCAAAAACATCCTGCTTCAGGCACTAAACACTCAAATTTCCCGTGCTGCAAAACACTGGATCTCAAATCCAGCAAAGCAAATTACTAAATACTTTTGCAGGCCTGCTCTGCTTAATGTTGGCAGCCAGCATGCCTGCAGTATCAGGCATTTCTGACTCTTTCATTTCCTTATTTGACTTGGCTGACCCCAATTGTGATACGGTGAATCACATCGTGTCTCCAGGCACACCAGTTCTACCCAATCCTTCCTCTCACAGACATCCCCACTGAGGCTAAGGGATTTATTTAGAGGCACAAGGGTTCAAAGAGGTTTTGCACCTTTCTCAAAGGGGAAAAAAAAAAAGGGATTCACTGTAACCTGCAGGTAATCTCTGATCAGCAAGACAATTCTAAAGTTCCTGGCCTGCTTCACAGACTACTCATGCTGTGAACTTGATTAATCATGTTGTTAGCAACCTGAAAAGTTTGTATAATTAGCAGTTCTACTCAGCTATTAAGACAGCCAACGGACAGAACCGACCTCAAGAATGTATCAGAGTCCAGTTTCAAGAGAACTCACAATTGTTACTTCTAGTCCATCAACAACAAATACAGAATACGAATTTAACATGTATGTTCTTGAAATAACCTGTTAAGCATTAGTACACAGGCAGTAATCAGTGGCTTAAGTGATGTTTTCTCCTTCTAACATATCTAGTGGAAGCTTGAAATTATTTTGCTAGCTAGAGAGGCCTCTTTTGTCTTTAAAAATAGCAGTAAAAGAAAAATACTTTGGTTCCTCAGCAGCAAGTGGTTAAGGTTCTTTACAAATAATTAAGCCTAACAACCCAGCCCAATACCTTTCTATTATTTCCAAGCAGTTAATGCCAACACTTTCAGAAGCAGCTTTAGTGCATTTTTTACATCCAGCTTTTACAATCCATTGCTGTTACTTGTTCTAGACACTTAAACAGAAGTGACACATATGCAAAAAAAGGTTAGCCATGTAAATTTAGGTGTTCAAAGTGAGGGGATCCCTCTGAACTTTTGGATGTGAAAGGACCAGCACATGCTCACAGAGCTATTTAGTATTCTTACTGTTGGATTTTCAAAATACTGTTATTTTGCTCCTCTAGTCTATAGTGACTACTACACCATAAACACTCAAAATAACAACTGACAGTATGAAGAAGTATTTCCCCAAACAGGTGTTATTTCAACTATTCAAAATTCCTTTAAAGACTATCCAAATGCAGCTCTCCACTGTAAAACAAAAAATGGTTTTTCAGAAGTGCTTCAGTTAACAACAGGAGAATGATGTCCCTGCAAAGGGGATTCAGCCTTTCAGCAGATGGTGTTTAGTAAAAACACAGCAGGAAGGACAACATATGCAATG
The DNA here is from genome assembly GCF_047370975.1 of Nipponia nippon. Taxonomy (NCBI): domain Eukaryota; kingdom Metazoa; phylum Chordata; class Aves; order Pelecaniformes; family Threskiornithidae; genus Nipponia; species Nipponia nippon. The sequence continues at coordinate 4,694,171 of NW_028262358.1, read as the reverse complement.
ATCTTTACTTTGTTGCCTTTCTTCTTACAAAACATTGGTCCTATCTAAAAGGGAACAGTCAGATTTGCACAAAAGGCTTAATACCTCACATAAAACTAGGATAAATTATACTGCCTGCCAAGCAGCCACAGACAAAGGAAGTTTGTGCAATGGATATCACCAAACAAAACCAAAAGGGCGTGCTGTCGAATTGCTGCCCTTGGGCTGGGAGGGAGCGCAATGTGGATGGCAGTTTCTCCAAACTCGCTCTCAGCAGAGGCCTGGTACAAAACACACCGAGGCCACGGGAAAGGATCCCGAGGCTTTGGGGGCTTTGGATCAACCCTATGCGACTCTGAATTCTGGAGGAGTTGTTGGACCATGCCTTCAGTTAAACACCAGTGCCAGGTGAATGCTCCCAGGCTGTTGTGGTGACTCCTCACCTGCAAGAAGCTCCGCCAGAGAGAGTAGAGAGAGGACTGATCTGCTTCCACAGCCACATGATGTTAGAGGGGGAATCCCTGTGCCTGGAGAGATATCCCCATAGCCTATCCTAGCACTCAGTTAAACAGCAAACACCTTACTTATTATGCTAGTTAGAAATCAAATGACAACCTTCATGCAGCCTAAACCAGAGCCACATCTGTAATTTGTAGCATTTCAACACAGCGTACCTACTGCCAGATGCAAAGGCACGGAGCTATGTGGCAGGGAGCAGGAGCCAAGTATCCCTGCCACTCCGGAGTGCAGCACCATAGCAGGGAGCAAATCTATGCAGGACAGCCCGTCTCTCTATGCCAGAGCTGCTGCAGATGAGAGGGAGAGGGGGGAAATTTCCTTTCTAGGGTGGTCCAGGGGAGCGAAGGGGTAACACAAAAGCAGAGAGATTAAATAACTTGTTTGTGACTTGACAATTCAGTAGAACAGCCAGACCAACATCATACCCATTACCCTAGTCTGCTGCAACATCTGCTTGTGACAAGACGATATATATGGCAAGCTACGATGAGAATTGTTTGCATTATCCTTGCTAAATTAAAAAAAAAAAAGACCGAGAACAAAGCAAGTTGTCCCTGATGAGAAAAATCTCCCAAAGATGAACATTTCAAGGCCTGCATTCTCACATCACCACCCAGGTTTCCAGAATAAATGTCATGGTATACCAAAGAAGCATTTCCTTGAGACACTGTACCAGCCGTCAGCAGCATGTCTGGTGCGTGACCCACGGACACGGAGAAAGGGGAGGTATAGCAGGCAGAAGACAGCGCACACAATTTTGTATGGGACGCTACCAAATAAGAGCTGGTCGCATCCTTGTTATGAAGCGGACAGGATCTTAAATTGCACATGTGTCCTCAGAGCATATATGCTTTTAGCTCCAACAAAGAAAGCAACTGATACATATGCTTGTCAGCAGTTTTAACGCAAAAAGACTTGAGAATGCTATGAACAACTAAACCAGATGATACAGAATTACTGCAAGTATATGAAAATGCAGACACTACCATTGGTGCAAATCTCCAAATTCAGATCTTTCTTCACCCGCGTAAAGCCTGCCTGACAGTTAGTAATGAACCAAAAACATTTCAAGGTTTTCCCCCTCCCAGCTGTTGCTTTAACAGTGGTAGACAAACATCCATTTAGGCTATACTGCTAGCAAGTGTATTTTTCCCAGATCCTCTGCTTATTTTCTGAATAACCTCTTGAAAACAAACAGAAAGGAGGACTACATTTTAAGGATGACTAAATAAGCCATTATTATTTTATAATAGTGTTGTTATATCCCACTGATGAGGGTAAAAGCCAAATAATTTCCATTCAATTTCATTCCTCTTCCAGAAGGAAGAGAACTAATAATACACTTTTCAGCACTTACCATAAACGTAGTTTTTATTGTAGTGATGGACAAAAGCAGCAGATTTCAGAGTACGTAATGGGAGGCAATTTTAAAATCTGCTTTAAAAAGAGGTGATGTACACAGATATTTGTATTTGCAAGTCCCTCCACACTAGCATCCAGTCACTCCACACAAAAAGCAGATCCACTTCCCTAACTCATCTTCACTGTGCTTTTGCATACTTGCTCGAAGGCCAGTAGCCTTTCCACTGGGTGTAAAGTTGCAAGTGAAAGGCATTTGTCGGATCCGCCCTAGGTTCATAATTAAAGTAAGGATTTTTGGAACAGCCTCTTTGTGAAACCACATAAAAGGGACATTCCCATTTGCTTTCAGATTTAACCAGGGATCTAACTGAAGGCAAAGGGAATTTTCAGAGACTGGCCCCATTGCCACTGAGGAAGAAAATGGACTGGCTGTCACTCTGCAGTTCAAGATGCTACAAAGCCAAGCAATAAGAACAGGAGTAGTGTATCGGCAGGAAGAGCTGGAGGCCAAGTGCAACTAAAACTGGTTCTAACACACCCATTCCTCCCACAAGTGCACCTTTCACGGAAGGTCCTGTGGAATGAGGAAGAAAACAGCAGAGAAAAACAGATGCCAAGAAAACAGAGACACAGACATATTCTTACTTTTCAAGCATTCTACCACACAACATGCCAAAAAAAACCCCATACCTCACCTCCGCTGCCGATCTTCCTACCGAGCACAATCACAAGTCTTTTACCTTCACAAAGATTAATTGTGCAGCACAGCTAGAGTCTGAACTCACAGCATCCTCACATCCAGGAGTCCCCGCGCTTACCACTGAACTATGCAACAGGCTGACTGTCCTGTCCCTGCTCCCGAGCAGTCTGAAGGCAGCAGAGATCTGTGTACACTCCTACAATAAACACAACTGTCTCATTACAGGCTTGGTAAATTATAGATTGGTGGAATGGTAGAGACAGCAATGAAAGCATAGTTATGGAAAAATGTCAGGAAAAATAAATCTCAATGGCTACAGAAAAAGTTGGGGGTTTTTAACCCGAAATAGACCTGTAAACATGCACAATTCAAAAAACTTAAAGCAACTCTGAACTAATTTCAAATTTTCTCACCCACCAGTTTCTGTTAGAGTTTTATCAATGATAGCTGCCATTGTTTGGAGAATGAAAATCACACATCTTTAATAGAATTTCTATGCATGGGTACTCACCAAGGAACAATCAGAAGTACACTGAAAGTCCAGGGTCTGTCTTTGACAGACCTACACAAATAAGGACAGCAGTTAATTAAAAATATACATCCCTCACTGGAATAGGCATTGCTCCCTGCAAACAGAAACAGGGCTCAACGTGGACAACAAGACCCAGTTGCTGCCAGCTGCAGGGTTTTGCAGCTACTGGCAAGGCAAGGATGGCTCCCTTGCAGGCAGGGAACAGGGCTAGGACACACTGCAGCCCCCCAAAAAAGGCAGAGGCCTGGGGCTGCTGGCCTTGGATGGAGGTGAGGGGGAATTCACTGAGCAACACAGGAGCCTCCCTCTCCAGTTATCACCCCCTCACTCCCCACAGCTGATCCCCTGCCCCACCTGGCCAGGGATGTCCCTGGGACAGCGGGATAACTTAGCTCCTCCTGGTACCCACCACGTGCAGTGACAGGGAAAAGCACGGGGCAGTGTTTGTGACAAAGCCCTCCCCAGGCATGCCCAGCTACTGGCACTCGCGAACCAGACCACCCTGTGCTTATGGCTGCAGCCAAGGGGGCTGTAGGGACAAAGGAGGCAAAAGGGAATAGAGATGGAATGAGACAGAACTAGGAAAGATTGACCAAGAAACGAAAAGGAGGAAAAAAGAAAATTTTGAAGAGAAAACACAGATGAAAGAGCAAAATCAAAAGAGTGACCACCATAAAGCAAACAAGGAACTGAGGGGAGAGGGGAAGAAACATGAGGATGAGTGAAAATGCAGACTCTGGAAAAGACTAGAGCACCACAAGAAGGAAACAGGAGGTCAGAGAACAGAGGAAGAGCAGACACAGGGAGGTAACATTTTTACTGACATTTTACTGAAAGCTTGGTTTTCTACAGTGACCTTGATTGTTGGTTGGTTTAGTGCTCTAGCAAAACAAAAACAAAACAGGAAATTCCACAGTTGCCTGAATCAAAAAAATGTACGGAAGAAAAGGGAAGTGACAAACATCTGAAGGATTTTGGCAGACATTCAAGTGGAAAAATCGAGTCCAGTTGACATTTTCATGTCAATGAAAAGAAGCAATGGTTTTCTTTTAAAATTCTCTTTGAAAGATTTTTTTCTTATTGGCACTTTATTTCAATTGTTTGTCGAGAGAACATCTTGCATTGACATATTTGATCATAACACTAGAGCTTTTTATCACTTCTAACAGTTGTTACTGCTGTAACAGGAGTTGTGTTTCAGTAGTTGGTAACTTAAAACTTCAAAATCTCAATGAACTCCATCCACACTGAATGCATGACATCATCTGTCAACCTGAATTAGTTTAGAACCAGGCAATACTGACTTTAAAAAGTTTATGCAGAGGGCATGGGACACAGGCAAACAGCACAGAGCATGCTTTCAAATATATTTGATTGTACAAGCACATAAACCACCAGTAACATTACAGTCTTTTTCCCCTTTAATCTGAATCAAAGACAAAAGTCAACAATGTTGTGCCTAAGGTTTTGCAAACACAAAATCCATGAAAGTAAATGTTCTGAGTTTCTCAACATCAACAATCAGAATTTGTCTCTAATGTATAGATATAAAAAATATCATTTTATATGAGTGCATCTATGCATGTAAGCTTTTCAAAGAAGGAAACAGCACCTTTATAAATAACAAACATCTCTTTTACTGTTTTATAAAATCTGAACTACAATGTTATCTCTCACAACTGCTAGCATAATTCTTTATATATGCAACTATTTCAGCAATTTAATGGTGTGATCATGCTGATCATAACCTGCTAGGAAATGCACTGAGAAACATCAAAGTAAAAGTAATTACCTCTTAATAATGAGGCCTCTTCCCATCACCAACTGTTGATGTTTCCTTGAGGACTGGGTAGGTGGAAGCTTAATTTGGTTGCATAACTTTCAAGGTTGCATTTTTTTGTGCGCTAAGAGCACCTGTTGACTTCAAACAGGAACAACAGGACCTAGAAAACATGCACAGAAGAATCAATACCTGTGCAAAAGAGTGTTGGTTGATTTAAATGTAACAAGCAATATTACTGCATAATACTTGATGACTGGCAAGAGAGAAAATACGACTGTAAGAAAAAGTGTCCCATATTCCTCCTCGGTGTGTAAACTCTTCAGTACTTTAAGCAGAACCCTGAAGAAAATGATGAACTACGGATCTCTGCTCAGGTGCATAAATCTGTCTTCACACTGCCATCACAGGGTTGGCTTCACATACAATAAGTCAAAAAATGTTACAGGTGAGTTTCACAAGAGATACATTTCATGAGTATTATTTTTTAAGCTTGCATGATGATCAGTTTTGCACACTGTGACCCCAACACTAAGGAATTGTGTCTTTTTTTATTCTTGCCAATGAGATAGGCAAGAGAAAACAAAAAGCATTTCTCTGTACTTAAAATAAGAACAGCTAGATAGCTCTAAAATATGGCAAAACAACACAATCCTATCTGCAGCTAAAATAGGAGATGAAGTTAAACAGGAAAAAAGTAGAAGAAATCTAAATCTTCCTATCTGAACAAGCAATCATGTCTCTACTTTTCACCTGCCAGCTCCAGCTGTGCACAGCAATTAAGCATACTATACTCACAGGCTGGCACTATTGTCTTGTGGGATTTTTGTTTAGTCTGTGGTAGATGGCTGCATTTTAAAATAATAATAAGAGAACTTTGTATTATCAGAACTCCTGCCAAGCAACTACGAAGAATGTTGATAGCTCTTTCATTTCACATGGGGCTCTAATCTGCAACAATTACCTTCTTCCAGCAGGTGTGTGTTCCCTCTTCGTGACTGACAGCAAGTGCAAAAGCCAGGAGAACTGATAATGGCCACAAGCCACCTCGATATGACCTTTCCACTTAACTATTTAAGGCACTGGCCACTCCTGAGCTTTAATCCTCAGTTCCTCACTTGGACAGAATGCTTATAGATCTGGGATTTTTCCTACAATGGATTGACCCATTTATTTCTGCTCCCTTGATTTCCTAGACAATAGGATCACAGCTGTAGCTGACTCAAACACACACCTTCATGAGATCAACAAAAATAGTGAGCATTACAGTTTGTGTTTGTCTAATTCTTTCACTTCACAACCTATGAATATCAGGTACCATGTAACACCTTTGGAACAGAATTAACACACTGCAAATAACGCAAGATTCTTTGCAAAAATATTCTTCCTATAAAATGAGAAGTCCTTATTTGTGTCCACCACTGGCCTCACTGCCAAAATTATTATTTTAACAAGATGTCACTGTATTTATTGTGCTGTTAGTAACTTCTTGCGTTTTAGATTCTTACTGTTTTAAAATTGCATAAATGAGCATAAAAGGAAAAAATATTTCACTGAGACAATTCAGAGCCCACTAAATCAAAGCAAATATTCAAGAATCACTTTTAAATGACTGTTGGGTGGCATTTTCAGTTTATGACTGATTTATGGGTTTTATACCTCTTATCCAAAAGATCCTAGATACCCTTGGCTTCTGAGGAAGCTGGAAACCACAGAATTATTTCAAATATGGCAGCGATTCTTTCGAATCCAAGACTGAAAACAGAGCGCTCAGATCCAACCCCACACATCAGTAGTTTACACCAATTCCTGCAAACAAAAATTCCAGATAGTTGTCGATGTAAGCAATGCCACAGCAAAACTGAAGTCAATGGGTCTGTACATTACTAACAAAGCTTCGCAAAGAACTCAAGAAAAACCCCAACCAACCAAGCAGTGCTATCGCTGAAAATCAGCACTGGGGAAAAAAAAGCCAACCAACCAAACCAAAACATGTGCAAATGAAATGTTAGAGGAGAGTTTAATCTGTACGTGTCTACAGCTGAATGGAAACCTTTCCTTCGAGCTGAGATAGATAGTTCTAGAGCGGTACCTTCTTCCAGGATATGCACTACATAATCTGTTCTGCAGGGGAAACGGATCTTTTCCAAATGGCCGCACTGAATGTAATTTTCCATGCAGTTTTAACAGACTGCAATTACTGACATTGCTGCTGCAAGCAAAGAAGGTGAAAGTTAAGTGCTAGTTTGTAAGATGTGCTAAGCCATTACCATAATTGCCTTTTTGCAAAGGCACAGATCTTCAGTCAACAGCAAGATAACTTGTTTAAGTTTTGCTGACCAGCTAAAGTTACAACCACTAGGTAAATTACTCATTTTAAAGATTAGAACAAAGCAGAATATTTGAGATATTTTCTTCCTATATAAAAATTCTGTAACTTCAATAGATGCCTGTCTCTTCTAGAGCCATTCCCCAGCAATGACCAGTGTGGTATAAAAAAAGCCAGCAGGATCAGCTTAGGATAAGATTTAGTTCTTCAGATTTAGAAACAACCGGTGTTTCAGCTGAGACAGTAATCAGCAGAATAATGGTGAAAGTTTAACTTTACTGATGTCAGTGTAGTACGCTACCCCCCTAGTGAGGTGAAAAAGGACTGTTCACAGCTACCTCAGAGCTGCTGCTTGTTTGTCCCACAAAATGCTTTCTCTGTAACAGAGACTAGCGGTTCCTTAGTGAGACTTTCTGAAAAGCTTAAATAGTACAAACATTTAAGAGAAGATTTCTGAAAGCTCAGAGGTGGCTTTCAGTGGAATTTGTGAATCACCAAGGGAACTTAAGAGACTTCCCCAGGAACTACAGGGGAATTTTTTGCTATCTTACTGGCTCAGGGTGATTTTTGGTAGGAAAACTGTTCTAATTACAAATCAGGTTTACAGATTCAAAACACTATTCAGTGTGACACCACCCAACTTTACAGCAGCTGTTACAACCTTAAACCTTTGTAGTCATTCAAATCTATTTGAACTCCTACAGTCCGCTGAAGGTGACAGCTTTGCACAAAGGCTTTACCATACCATACTAATACAATTAAGCCTTAAAGCCCAGATCTTTTAAATTATTTCAGATGGACAGGCTGTCAGTCTGTACAAACATCTGTCACAAGGGGCCTCCAACACTGCAAGGTCTTATTGACAAGAAACAGCTTAGAGGACAGGCGCCTACCTTTGTAGTGTAGCAAATAGGTACCTTAGGATGTTTTACATCTAACAAAACATTAGTGGGCTAATTGCTGAGCAATTATTTATCCAAACCTGAATCTTGGAATTTCTCAATATTCCTGCCTTCGGATGTTTTTCTCTTGGTACTATGGGAGAAGTAGAGCAATTATCCAAAAGCCCCCCCGCCCCCCGCCAACAGTCAACAAAATACCATGAAGTCTTCATTACCTTTAATCAACCATTCTTGCCCACACCTTTCTGTTGACATATGCAGTTGTGTGCCTATTAGACAGGCTGGCTTATTGATTCAGCTGAAAAATAAGCCCTCCTTAAGAAAAGTACTTCCCAGGGAACTCGGTCCAAGGGGTGGTCCAAGTTACCCCACAGCTGCGCATGAATAAGTATCACTACAAGTGAAGGAATGAGAACACATAACCAGAGAAGAAAGAGAATCAGTCTGAGATCGGTGTCTGTTGACCACAAAAATCACCCTTTCAAATTACTGATAGCGCTAAATGGGCTGTTTTGTAGGTAGTTCTCAGCCCATGTAAGGCCTCATCTTCCAAATGAGATTCTGTGATCTACTGCCAAATTTATTCTAGTGTTGACTTAGAGAAGAGTTAGAAGGCTAAAAACGCTTCATGAATTATTGATAGTGCACATTTTTGTACAGATACATTGTTTACAAATGTTGTCAATATAAAAGGACAAGATGTATTTCTTAATGCACCAGTTCCTATCTCCTAGTCAGTCAACAAGCCACATGAAAGGAGCAAGATAGATTCAATTAATGCATAACTCAGGATGTTTTATAAAACAGAGCACTTACAGAATAGCTCATTTAATCTACTGTGGTTTTAGAAGCTGAAATCAAATTTTTAAAAATTTGAACATACCTACTCTTTTTTTGTTCTTTTGTGTTCTTGTAGTTACAGGCCTAGAAAACTGGAGGTTTTATGACAGCAGACTAATAATTAAATATTTGGTCAGATATCTTGAGTGCATCGATTCATCTTCTCTCTAGCTCCTTCCAAAATTCAACAAATCTATCGGTTCTGTCCAATTCATCAATTTTCAATCATTCCTTTAAAGTTCCCCCTCATTATGTGATTTCCTTCATAACAGCTCACATTCCCATCCCATTCTCAGATATCCCCCATCCTTCTCACTCCCATTTCTACAGTTTTCTCTATAACAAATGCCAGATACATAGTTTGAAAAAAAAAAAAATCAATTAAATCACCACAGGAACTGCAGCTTTAAGACAAACTCTTAATATTGTTAACCTAATAATAAACACCTTCACAAAACTTGGTAATACTTCAAGACTTACAGTCTCTGGTCACACTGGAATTGATCAAAACTCTGTAATTAATCATCGTGATGGATATGAATATAGCGAATGCACGTACTGTCAGACACACCCACGTACACACTGAAAGGAAACTTCTGCTGGTATTTTCTTTACTTCTATAAACAATCTTTCATTTAAAGTGTTTAACTTTTTTGGCTTGTAAACGTAAGATACTGTAGTAATGTAGCAGCAAGCAAATTTATACTGCAAGTCAGAGCCTTCCGTTTTTCCTCATCACCAATAAGCTATATTGCTTATGTAATGGGAAACCTAAAATGTCACCTCCTAAAAGATCTGCCGAATATTTAAATTAAACACGATCTGTACAGTGAATTAAGTTACTTCTCTTAATTCTAAACATAACACAGTGGGAGACCTCAGGTTCACATTTTTCAGAGACAAATTTCATTTTTTTCTGCAAATAATTTATTTCGATGCTCAGAAACTCAAAGTGCTACTAAATAAATGCAGGGACTATCCCTGCATGGCAGCTTAAATGAATCTGAGAGCTCCTCCATGATCTAAATAGCAGTTTTCTTTTCAGTCTTGCTGAAAAGAATAGGACTAAAGAGTGGTACTCAAATTACAGACATATTATGTACTTCCTTCTCATGATTCTAGAGACCTGGGGAAGAAAATGAATTACTCAGCTGAAATTGAGAACAAGTTCTAACAGCCTCGCACACTTCAGCTAAGCGTCTGCTAAAGAGCAAGAAAGCCGCTGGTATAAAGCACTTGAATCCATCTGCTCTTTTCTCTCAGCAGGGGTTGTTTTATGTGGCATAGAGAAAAAACTTGGATGTGGGAAAACACTGTATTCTAAATATTAAGCGCTTCTGAAAACTGTCTGAGGTGTCTTTTGGTGTCTAAGTACCTCAAAATGTGACCGCTGAATGCCACTTTTAATTGGGCCTTTGACAAAATAAAACAGGAGGAAAAAAAAGAATTCTTTAAAAAGTGATACAAAATCCAAAGTTGCACACAATATGTATTTAAAGGTTTAAACTCAGAAAGAGACCATGGCATGTCCCACTGTGCTCTTTGCCCAGGAGGAGCCATTGTAAGATCCCATACTGACCATATACAACTTTAAAATAGTTCCCCAATTCTAAATTACAGCATTATGTTTTAATACACTTTGTTATATATGAAGTAATATACTTTTTTAGCAAACGTTACATGCAACATACAAACAGGCTACAGCGTGGGGCTGTGCCTCGCCTTCCCTCTGTGCCAAGCGCACTTTTGGGTGGCTCACATGGGGGTCAGCCTGGCCACGTGGGAGACCTGGCGTGGGACAGGGACCACAGTGGCCTTGTAAACTGCTGTGCAGGCTTCTCAGGTGCCAGGGCACCCGCATGGGAGTCTGAACTGGGACCCATGCAAGAGAACTGGTGCTTTTTCGTGAATTACAGCAGTGCTTGTCCAGCCTCCAGTCCTGCAAGGCCACTGGCTTCATGCAGAAACAAGGATGCTCAGCACCCGAGTGAGGAACTTGATACCTTATAACATAAGGCTCCAACCTCCGAGTGATCATTCAAACAAATATCCTTACTTATGTGTGCAGTCTCTGCAACATCAGTGGAACTTCTTGTGGGAAGTTCCTTTAACTGGTGTTTAACTAAAAGATAGTGAGAATTGGAAATATTAAATTTAAATCCAGTTCTGGTCACAGTAAGAAGTGCTGACGTTGGAAACCATACACTGTCTCCAAGTGTATTCTTAAGAGCAATGCCCTGTATATAACAATCACAAATATGCAACACTGGGTGTGCCTGCTCATACTTTTGTTTTGATTTGTCCTTGACTGTCTGGGAAAAAACACTCTAGTATTTTATGCCATTAGTCATCTCAGAAGCGGCATATCTGCTACCACAAGAAAACTCAAGCCATGCAAAAACTACTACTAGCAAAAAGACCTGGAGTGAACCTACAGTTCATGTTATGAAATGTTTATGAGCTACATGTGCTCCAGTTCTCAATGTGAAAGTAAATTTCTCATTAGGTTTGCAGGCCAGCTTTCAAAATCACAGAAAAGGTAAACCATTAAGCAGTTAATACAGTCATATATATGTATAATGGACACCTCATACCACCAGTATTTCTCTCCATTGAACTTTATTCTCTTGTATCCTTTTGCCTGCTGTTTGAAAAGAAAAAAAATAGAAGGATTTAGAGTTGACTTGCACACAAATTCACTTGTTCTTTCACCATAAGCTTGTGTATAAATGAAGAGCTAGCAACAGACCACATCTATTTTGAAGAGAAATAATGGCACTTTTCCTATGTTTAGTATAATTCAATTGCAAGAGAAGGCTCAAAAGCAATAACTCAAACCTACAAAAAGCAGACATTTTCAATGTGGCCTCTAACATAGGTGGAAATTCTGCAATTATGCCCTTACCATGAGCACACTCCTCTCCTTGTGCCGTCACCACTCCTGTGGGTGTCAATCTTCATTGCAACACCCCATTTTCAAGTCCAAAAAAAGTCTACACTTGTTCCCCTCACAGCATTCAAAACAGATGACAGGGGAACAGCTAGCAGAATTGCCCTTACTACCAGCAGAGGGATTTGTGAGCAGACTATGAGGTAAGGTTTGTATGAACTAATGTGTTAGTTGGTGACATCTGAATATACTTTTTTTTCTTATCCTGGCTGGGATGCAACTAATTGTGTCAGAACTATGCTGCAGTCTGAGTCAAGCAAAAGAGCCAAATAAATGAACTGCAGGATAATATGAACAAACAGCAACATTTAAAGCTGGGTGACGTAAGCACTATAGCACCATCACAGATCACAATAGTTCTTACTCATCTATATTCTCAACGCTCTGCAAGGCCCCAACTTGATAACCAATAATTTACCAAAGCAGGAAGATCCAAGCAGCTGATCATACTATACATCCATTCCACAAGAAATACATGGAATCACACTATCACCTCAAAACCTACTTTACCTACTAGGTCACAACATTACTTTGATGTTTTAAGTATCAGACAACCCCCTAACCTACTTTGAAAGTACCTAGCGGAGCGTGTGTTCCAGTTCTACAGGGAGTAGAAGAGAAAGGAAATCAAAGGTCTGCTTCATCCAGGAAAATGGATGTGGTCAAAGGCAGCACACGGCAAGAGGTAAAAAGGCCACACACCTTGCATGCTCCAAGAGCATTCACATAACCATAACTCCAGCCACGCGCACATCTGCAGCTCATACCGAGCAGCATAATGCTACTCATCTTCCTTAGTGCTGCAGAAAAGGCGCTTCTCTAAATATTCTTTGAACCCAGGGGAAGAGCCAGGAGATCCTTAGAACTCCAGATTCCTCTCTACTTCCCAGTCCTATCCCAGTGCTAGCGCTAACAGCTCCTTTTGAGCAGTGAATGCAACATCATCACACCCATCACTCAACAAAAACAAACCTTCTCACAGGATCTGGAGCCCTGAGGGGAAGATGTCGAAAATTTTATTGTGCTCTGCTTCTTTCTGCATTAAACAACGGGCCCCAACCTCCCAGTCGTTCTCCCTGAAGGGTGGATTCAGCAGCACGTAATAATTTTCTTAAGATTTAACGCCAATGATGGCTCACAGGTCCTAGGTTGGATGTCAGCATATTTCACCTTGGTCAGCACTTTCCACAGCAAATTTCATAGAAGGTTGCCTCATGCTAAAAATCAAGAAAACCTTTTTTTCCCTATTCTTTCCAGTTATATCCACAACATGCCAGGCAGTTTCCAAACACCCTGTCCTTGCCTTGAAAAGTTCACAATGCAGGCAATAAAAGGACATGGGACAGGCACACCCATACCACTGGCCTAGACAATAAACACATGCACAAAAAGTTTGTCTGGATCTTGTGGAATTCTATTCTACTGCATGGAGTGGTACCACTATCGTATCCCACTCCCCTGAGCAGAAGGATTCCCATCTCTCGTGGATGCTGAAATAAGATGGGACAATTCTGTTGTGACTAACTTTCACAAAGATGATAATTATTCAAAAGTTTCAGTCATCATGAGTCAGGTCTCTCACCCTCAATAACTCCACTGAATTATTCTTCATTGTGGTCTATTGTCCAAAGAAATTAAAAGAGACAAGATAGGTTAAATCAAACAATGCAACATAATGTGAAGTAGTGAGTACTCACACAAGTCATCAGCTAGAAATTGTGCTATCCTTCACTTCATCTTTTCAAAATGAAGCTAATGTAGTTTTGATCCCCCCACTACTCCAAATATTATTTACGTTAGTGTTGCAGAGGGACCTAAATTAAAATGTCTGTCACTTATCTAAGGTACAAAACCAAATCCCTTCTTTAAACTAGCTTAAATATATTACCTGAAATTTGTAAATTAAACCAGTCTTTCCGAGAAAAATAAATGTCATCATTCAGACACCAACCCTTCCTCTCCAATAGCACAGGTAAGTTTATGCAGCGAATTGAGACTGATCTGCAGAGTCTTGTCATAATTCCTTCATCATTCATGACAGATCATAAAGAAAGAGGATGAGAAACTTCAAGAAAAACATTCTTACCGCACTGTGGCGATGATGTGAAATGTTATATGTTTATCCAAATGAAATAGAACCTCTGAGCCTTTAGAAAGCAGTTTCTTGCTAGTGAAGTATTAATAATGCTGAAAGAGAGGATCAAATAGCTGTTCAGATAGCCATATCAAGATGCATTCACATTTACTTGCTAACACCGCACAAATATCTGAAATCAAAAAACCACGAGGCAAGAATCCGTCATAAATCTCTCCTATGTGGGTAATAAAATATAAAACAGTGCCTCAGTTCTAATCAGATTATCACATGAAAAGGGAAAGTTTTAAAGGCAAATTACACTGTTCAGTTCAATCTGTATTCCCCTTTCAGAATTATATTAGGATTTGCTTCCAGGAGCAAAGGTGAGATCCATGGCAATCCCAGAAGCTCAAGTTTCCTAAAAGCTGAGCACCAACAGTTTCATGGTAAAATGCTGATGGTTTCTTCATCCGTTTGGGTGATAGAGGTGGATCACAATGTGACTTCATCGGAAACTGTCAGGTGATTTTAGGCCAAGAACAACAATTTGTTTCAAGGAAATTCTTTTCCTTATTTAAGAGGAAAAATGCATCAAATGACAATAGCAGCGTAGAGCTAGGACTTCACTGCCTTCTAGCAGATAGATCACAGCTGTAACTAGAGGGAAAGTCACCTTGAAGTGTAATGCAATTCCAGACCATTCAAGGTCCAGAAGAAATCCATTTACAGCCAAGAACTATATAAATATCACATGCAAGAGAATGCCAGGACAGTAATGTGAGAAGGTGAGAAAGGAAAATGTACTATTAAGAGAAGGCAAATGAGGAAATACAGCTCAGGGATTCTTTGGTTAGAAGAAAAAGAAGTCATGAATGAAGCCTGATGCAGGGCACTGTGTTTTGAGATGTTCCTTAGAGGGCCAGGGAAGAGACTGCAGCATTGCCTGAAATCAAAAAGAGATTTTTCTTGCTTTTGGCTCTTCATGATTTCAAATGGAAGCTGGATCTAATAGAAGGTATAGTAAATATAATCTTAAAAAAAGGGACTCAGCAGGGAAGATTATAAATGCTGGTATAAATGAGAACAGCAGCTTTTCTTCAATAATTTAGTTGCATAATCTCAGATAAATTCTTGCCTGGCCCAAACTGGAGTACCCTTTGAGCCTTATTTGTACCCTTCTGAGAAGTGCTAAAGGGCCATCGCAACTGCTAGAGGTTTCTGGGACCTTCATCAGTGTTCTGCTTCAAATGAACCTCACCTGGCACTCATGAAATAGGGAAAAACAAGAACAGGGAAAAGGGGAACAATATAGGACACTTGAGAATACACTGCATTAGATCCTGCGCTACCTCAAGACTTACTCTGTCCTAATTACTGAAGACTTCTGCCTGCTTCCAGAAGTGGATGCAAACCTAGATGTCAGCTGAGAACTGGATGTGTACAGCCATCCCCAGAACTAGACTATGCAAAAAAACATCCTCCAAAGTCAAGGTAGAGCAGTGTTACCAAGAACTGTCATATGGAGGGGCACCTCTTAACAGAGCTCATCTCGTGAGCCACTTCTAAATCTGCACGTAGGCATTTATGATTCTACCGTACCCCTGTGCCAACATCTCTGGTTGCTCCGGGGGAAAAGTGATGCGAGGTAGTCAAGCACCTTCACTTAACATGCTAGAGGAAGCCAAAGCAAGGTGACTGGCTGATTTTGTACAGACTACTAGCAAGTGCTTCTCTGACTACCCGCGAGCCACAAAAACACCTTATGTACTCATGTGGTGAATATCTAGCAACAGACAACTGAAGAGACCTCTTCCACGCTAGGAATTTGTTAGCAAAACTTGTAGCGAACTAAAATTAAATTTTAAAACTGCCACAAGAATTGCCAAGTTGAAGGAAAATTCCTGCGTCCCCTTCCATAATGTACCAATTTTCAGTCAATTCTGTGGCCTTCCAAGCATTTGTACATTAAGATTTTAACTTGGTTGTAGGAAACTTGTGTAACAAAATTCTGTATGAGATCTTATGAAAGGGAAGATAGTATTTATTTAAAAAAAAATCTGACTACATTGACTTTACTCACTTATACTTTCACACTTATATACCCACAAGCGCCAAGTTTTCTTTATCAGAATATTTTATGGCTCCAGTTCAGCTCCTCATCTTCTTGGCACCTTATCTTTAGGTTAGTTCCTCCTCTTCATTTGAATGAAATCACACATCTGGCATTCTGTAGCCATTAACATACCTTTCCTTTTAACCCTTGTTCTACTGTTTCCTTTGGAGCCACCACAAATACTTCGTTTTCCCCATACTAGTCTTAATATAGCTCTACATATTTTTAATTAAAAAACCCTTTACATGTTAAGTTCCAGAAACAATTATAATATAGAGCTACAAGCAATGGTAGCTACAAACAATTAGAAATTGGGATATACAAAAAAAAGCAGCAAATAAATTCTTAAAGTAGTATTTGTGATGTGATCACAAAAAGCACCAAACTGTTCCATGTTGGAAAAAAAAAATCTTATCTATTAAACACATTTGTCCCTTGGAACAATTCCAGACATGTAACATTGCACAAAAAAAAAGCATGAATAGTATCTACCAAGGCTGACCTCAGTTTTTCAAAGTGTATTCTAATGACCACCAATTGGGCAAAACAAGAGATCCTAAGTTTCTTTTTTAGGGGAAAAAAGTCAATTTTGTTCAAAGAATGCCCTTCTGCACCTAAGTTGTTTTAGCAAAACTATAGATACAGTGTGTAGCATCTACATAAGTGTTTCATTCATTTGCTCAGTCCAGTTCTTTGTTCTGGTGGAAAGAACTAGAAATTAATTCTATGGGAGGAATAAATCCATAACAACACTTACATCACCAGCAGAGCCAGGAGACAAGGTATACGACAGTGCCAACACACTGTCCCAGTAAGGACACCTGACATGCAGATTAGTC
This sequence comes from Nipponia nippon, assembly GCF_047370975.1. Taxonomy (NCBI): domain Eukaryota; kingdom Metazoa; phylum Chordata; class Aves; order Pelecaniformes; family Threskiornithidae; genus Nipponia; species Nipponia nippon. Next base: position 4,677,249 of record NW_028262358.1, on the reverse strand, counting down.
ACAACAGGCATGTTTTATTGATTATAGCCTGTCATATGACAGTCCCTCTGCTATTTATGTACAATTAGCATCAAGTTTCATCCTGGGCTATTGCCACTTTGGATTTAATTTTACTTGGATCTGGCTACACATGAACGCATCTTCTATAGTTGTATTCCTTGGTGTAAGAGCTGTTGTCTCTTGAAATTGATGGGATAGATTTTCAATAAGGGCGTAAAAGTGCTGCAATTCATAATTTGTGCCACTGCTTTCAAAATGCACACCTCGCTAGTCTTGGGCTCAAAAAAAAAACCCCAAACATTTCAGGCAAGGATACAAACATGAACTCAGATTAAGGCTTTCTTTAGCTTTTCACCCCCAAAATGAGCTGAAGTTAATACTTTATAGTGTTAATTTGCACCTGCGTTATGGCCAGCTCAGGAGAAAGGCAGGCTAGCTCTGCCAGAAGCATGAATAATCTCAGTAGAAAATTACGTGGGCAGGTCAGGAACCTCTAAAAATGCAGGGACCCAGCCCCCTGACTCCTAAACCATTTTCTCAAAGGATGTCATGTTACTCAATGCCTGAAAACACCCGAGAGCTGCAGAATACCAGCCCTGTATTGAAAAGAGAGGGGCAGTGAAGCCCCACAGGTAGCTGTTTGGATTTCTTCAGAATTTGAAAAACATTTTATGGATCTTTAACAGAAAAACACAAAAATTCCCGTTAGTCCTGTATGATAGAATTTTGATTTGACCATTTCAGAGTTTGCTAAAAGGTGGCATACAGTTTAGTTAAACTCCATAGATGTGTGGGTATCAAATACTACAGTTAACAGAAAAGCTTCAATTGGCACTGACAGTCAAAAAGGAGACACAAGCCTAAGGGAAATCCAGGCCTTGGTACTTCACAGACCCAGCACAGTGCCATGTAGAGTTAACCAAGCTACTTTTAGATACTGTCTCCTCCATATAGGCTTCGTGTTGGGTTTATCGATGCAGAACACGTCCAATTTTGCTCTTTTTCCTTCACTGCCCTGCAGTCACCACAGCGCTAAGTTTGAGGGCATTTAGAACATCATGGGAAGCACTGTGACACAATAAGCCCAGAGGACAGTATATCATCTGGCAATATAATATACTAGTATGTTAGCAGTATAGCATACTACTATTTTGTATTTCTACAGGAAGCGCAAACATTATGAATCAACTTTGAACTTCAGGGTCTTTCACATCACTATGATGAAATCCCTAAAGAACTAAGGAGGTATGGGTAAGGAAGAAGATAAACCTGAAATGTGAACACACAGGAAGAAATCTGCATTAGTCTACAAGCTTCCTGGCTTCAAGTACATGTACACTGTCTGTCTGTTTAAAAACAACTGGAGTTAAGATATTAATTTTGGACTCAAATGAAATCACAAAGTTATCAGCTCCTGACACAGTAAAAGGTAAGAAAATAGAAAAGTGAGTTTTCTTGGGGTGAGGATCCAGTTTAAAAGACTGGAAGTCTTCCATCCAAATGCATATAGTTTTTTTTACTTTGAGGCAATCTGTTACCCTAAGCAAGATTTCTTCCCAGACCACTGGCTGACTGGGGAGAAAAATTCAAAACAATTTTTACAGTCTCCAGCTGAGAACTGATGGTAGATGCCTTCTACCTCGCCCAAGTAGGTCATAGAGTACTCTTAATCAGCACCACCGTGTTATTCTTTTCATCTGTGGCCACTTACTTTCCAGGAATGGATTTTAAGTAAAATCCATAGCCAAAACAGTGTTGTGAACTGCAGTAAGCTTTGTTACAACTAGATATGACCTTCTGCAATCTCAAGGAAAGCTAAACAAACCCCTGCAAGTCATTACCACTCTGCCAGGCTCACACTAAACAACTTCATGTACACAGATAGTATCCAAGTTACTCTGAGAGCAGCCTGTGCTAATATTGGCAACCCAAGCTCCATTGAAATACAGTCGTGACAGAGGTCACAAATCATCTCTGGCAGCATGCAGAGAGTCTGTTCAGAACTGGAAAAGTAATGAACATTGGCAAGCTCCTTACTTTGTGCTTTGTCTTGAAGGTATGTTAAAGCTTAAAGAAAAAGAAACAGACTTTGCCTTCAAACATTCTCAGAGCTTGCCCAAGGTATTCGAAAGAGCAACAAAAGATCATCCTCCTGTTTACCTTCCTTAATGGAGCTACGTATTCAGCTAAGCAGCATGTTTCGATATCGCCTCTAGGAGTGTTCTACGCCGCAAGTCTGACATATCTTTCTATAGTCAGTCGATACTACAATAAATTGTGGTGATGCTACCAAGGGCAGCCAAAACTGAGAACTAGATTATCAAATTGAACAATAATTTGTATCTAGAGCCCACAAAAGAGGAGGCTAGAGAGGAAGGAGATTATTTTTGCATTTAGCCACCTGGTTGCTGGACAAAAGTTATCTTTCCACATGATGTAACTGGCTGGTCTGTTAGAGAATGGGATTCCCCCCACAGCAAGGAAACTTCTAGAGAGGTTAAATGGCACCATTTGTGCCTGGATTTTTTTTTTTGCCCTGTGAGTTTCTCAGAAAGCACACTTCCCTGCACATACTGAGACTTCACGATGAACTGTCAAGTGTCATCTTTACTTCAGCCTTCCTGGAAAAGACTATGATTAGATATTTACCTAAGTAAATGGGGACAGAGATTCAGTTCAGAATATTATTTTTATCCCCGTTTCACTGATATGGGAATAGAGCTCATGAAAAGCAGTCTGACCATTCAAATGGTCAGAAACAAGACTGGAAAGTAGGTCTCAGCCCTTTTTTCCATTTGATCACCTGGTGGTCACCCATGGACCTTACCACTATGGTATTTTATGAAGCAGTTCATGAGGAAGGTCTAAGGCTAAGAATGCAGATCATGAATAGCACAGAGGTTTGGAGGTGGATTGATGTCTAGAAGTTCTCTTGCTCCCTGTACCACAAAGCTGGGGAACCATTTAAATTAGCCTAAATTAGCCTGCCTAAAGCTGTCTTTCTGTATAAACAGCAGATTAGAAGCACTGAATAAAGGCACTGAAGTAATGTTTGAAATGCTGCAGTTATTGCATAAGGTTGTCATTAGTGAGTCAAGTAATTCCTTCCTGGACTCAGTGCTAACACGCTGCCTCTCACAAAGCAGTGGCATGCCAAATAGTAGCGATAAATACTACTTTTCAGTAGTTTGCAAGCCATTTGTGGAGTATATTCCCAAAGCTTGTCTATATGGTTTAATTTCAATGTCTGCTATCAGCTTGTCCTGACCAGTACTGTAAATCACATCTATAGTGATAATCTAGACTGCTGGTATTTTGAATTGTCTCTACTGCATCAGAATATCAGAGTTTAGTCATCAGTTAGTGATACACTTTCTGCTATACTGGTTGCCTTGTATTTTAAAATCACCCTGAACTGACAATGTGCCCAGTCTAACTGAAACTTTGAATTGCTCCAACTCTTATCTTCTCTGATAAGAGTTTCTGCAACGATGCAGGTATTCAAAACCACCACAAAATACGTCTATATTATTGGGTGTATCTAAGCAGAACAGCTAAACCACTTTCAGCTTCATGACAGAATAGATTACTGCTGATTTAGGTCTCACAGGGTTCCCAAGATCAGCAAGTTCCTAACCACTGTCCTGTCTAATCACTGCCTTTGTAAATTGCCAGAGATTAATGTCTGTGAGAACAGATTGGGGGTGGGGGTGTTAAGCTTATATATTTGATGAAGAACTGTATAGATCATTACAAGGTGTGCAAAGAGGAAAAGCCATATTTCTCAGGAATTAATTTAACATACTTTGCAGGAAGGTCTTTGGTATTGACTGTGGCAAAAGGCTGCATTTCATGAATACTTTGAAAGTGTTTCTGAAGAAGCCAAATGATATAATAAGAAAAAGGATAGATAAACGCAACCCTTCTTTACTACTGAGTCATCTAAACAAAAAGCCAATGCTCAGCCTATGCTATCAGGTCATTCTCCACTGGAAATTATCTTCCAGGTTCATTTGCTGCAGGACTTCAGCTACAGGTGAGTCACGTATAGATGTGGTGGGAGATGCCTGGGGTCTGTGCACCCCACGCAGCAGTTACAGCCCTAAGCCATGTGATGTGGCCGTGGATGACTAATTTCAACTAAAGGAAGACAGGCAGGGAAGCAGAGGGTCTTGCAGCTGAGGATCCAGAACAAAGCCCAGAGCTTGCCTCTACCAGACTCTTTCCTGATGCTGATTAAAAGTCTCTTCGTATGCCTGACCCTTAGTTGCTCATCCCCTCAAAATGGGAACAATAAGGGCACTGTACCTCATTAAGCTACATGCTTTTTGTGGCAAGAAATTAATGTGATAGTATGCCTGTCACAGGGCAACACCTGTTAGAATGACAGTTCAGACTTAAGGCACTGTTGAAGTATAAGCAACAACAGCCAGTTTACGATAAGGAGAAACCCAGCCTTTCCAAATAGCCAGACCCAAAACATGATGCATGACCCTCAGCTCCAGCTCCAGCTGTAACATCCATTTCACAAGGTTTTCTTTCTACACTTCCTTTTCATTTCGGAGGTTCACGCTAGTTAATGAAACTTCTTCGTATCTGTAGCACATTCATTCAGAATGCATCGGGGAATTATTACCTCATGCTGGTCAAACAATTCACTGATTTGTTTACAGAAAAAACTGTGCTAAATAGCTGGACTGTTGTCACGACCCTTCACCCAGATCTTTTGATAGTGGTTACTAGAATGTCATGTAAAAATAAATTAAACAGCATCGAACAAGTTCCTACTAAAAGCAGTTAGTGTAAGTAGAAAGAAATTCCCTATTATGTCTAGCAAATGAAGTTCTTTGACAAAGAGCTCTTTCTTGTGGATGAATGACAGTTTTACACTAGCATTTACCACTGATTACCACTCCGTATCCCTATGAAATGCAAATAGCTACAAGCAGATATTATTGCATAACCGTGTATGTATGCTCTGATACAATACACAGCAAAGGACTAAAGACTCTGAAGTCAATTCTTAATGAAGCCCCATTCCTATTTCTGTAGATCGCTTTGCTCATACCAAGTTGTGCTTGCTATAATTTTTCTGCAGAATTATCATGCTTAAGATCATGATAGTTTTCAGTGAACAAATACTAGTAAAAACACAAGTGTTTGCAGAATCTGACACTATAAATAGCAGATGTCAATTAGGGTGATTAAAGTAAGTTTCCATTATTAAAAGTATGTGATAGATAACCCCAAAGTCTCCTCCTCTCCCCAAATGAAAACAGTCCTTTCCAACAACACTTTCAAGAGCACTCCATCTTTTCTACACTCAATCTCTTCAGCAAGGATCACAGTTCCGAACAAGCGGGGCAGTTCTTGCAAGAGAAGCCATCTGCAGCCCAGCTAAGGGCTGTAAATTTCCACTGCCCAGCCTGCTCCTCATTGTGTGCCGCCAGGCTGGCCTGACCTTTCAGCAGTGCAGCCCCTGTCTTTGTGCCGTGTTTATGTGCATTCCAGCAGCCCTCCGCAAGGTTAAAACCTGGGGGGGGGGAACGGGACACAAGGAGGAAGAAAGCTGATGACACAAAAAGCAAGTGAAAGAATTTAAACAGAAGATGAAATCTGGAAGTGAGGTGATTTGCTACACAGCTCCTGCTGCAAATCAGAGACCGATCCCTTTTCCAACAAAGTTTGTGTTGCCATTACAATAAAGCAAGGAGAATCGGGCTCTTAGCCAGCTATTTTGTCATGACCACAGAGCACGCTGAGAACATGCATCTTTTCAGCCAGATCTCTTAATTGGCACATGCAGACCTGCAACTGATTTTGCAAATGAGGGCTCTACTCTGAGGGGAGTAGAAATGTTTTAAATTCACATAGCTTTTTTTTTTTTAAATAACCCCCCATGCACTTTTTTTTTTTAAAGACCACTTCAGAAGGAAGCATACACATACTTCTCCCTTTCCTGTCCTTCCTACCAAACCTTATCTTTTGATACGTGAAAAATCCAGCTCCTACTCCCTATCCTGCCAGACTCCCAGGGCAGCAGCCAGCACCTGCCTGGCTGTGCTATTAGCCCCACCATAAACAGAGGGGGAGCCAGAAGAGGGGCAGAGCCATGGGAACAGCAGGGCTGCACACACTCTTTGTACCATGCAGAGGGCTTTGCTCTCAAGTCCAGATCTAGAGAATGTCTACTTTGAACAAATGCTCAGTCCTTTGTCCTCCTTTACCTTTCCTTTTCTTACCTATGAAGATAACAAGCCTTCCTCAAAGGGCTGGACCCTGTGCTAAGCTCCTTTTAGCTCCCAGATCAAGGTTATAATTGTAGGAGCAGAGAGAAGCCTGACTCAGAGTTTGCTGGGCTTTAAAAGCCAGCCTGCTCCCTGTTGTCCTGGATCACGGAAAGCAGTGGTGGTGCCATACCAGGCATGTGAAAGACCTGGCTGTATAAACAGTAGCAGAAGCCATGTGAGATCAAAGGAGGAGCTTGGGATTGCTTTTTTGGACTGATGCTAAAAGCAGGGCGGTACAGTCAGTACAGAAGGCAGCAAAAAAATACAAAATGCAAGTTTCACTTTGGTGGGATGGGGAAGTTTGCTTCCTAATGTGCACAATATCAGGGAAGACGTCAAGATAGAGAGGAGGGTTTGATGCAAGATTTGGGGAGGCTGTCCCTAGCTTGTTAGGCCCTAGAGACTCAGCCTTTGCAAAGCTTAGTTTTTAATAACAATAGAAATATAAGACGTTATACTTTATTGCTTTACCATGTCCAGTGTTCTGCCTCCACTGTGTTTTCAGATATAAAACATAATCCCGAGAGATTAACTCAATTTGATTTTAGTTACAGCAGTGAATATTTTACTCACGGGGAACAGCACGAGACTTCTTGCAATCCAAGGCTCTACCATCCTTTCTCTGGTCAGCAGAGTTCCCTTAGGACAAACGACACCTGCCAAAGCCCAGAGTTATGTCCATGGTGGCACCACTGCAGCCAGAACAACTTTCCTAGTTATTAGTGATCCACTATAATTAATGGACTCTTTTTCCCCCCAAAATAAATTATTCCCATAACCCCTAGAACTACTCTCTGCCTTTGATTGCTCTCACCAATGCACAACACAAGCATCTCCATCTGTTTGATCCCCTTTCTGAAAACAGGTCCAGTACCTGATAGTTGAGCGCTACACTGCAACACCATGTGAATTTGGAGCATAGGTCATAGCTCCTTTTTCTCTATTTTACTGATCCTCTGAGGCCTTACAGCCTCAGGAGGTCTAGCACACAGCTGATTCTGTTCTAAGGGCATATTTTTTCCACTGACAGCAATTTCTATAATTAATTCTTAGATTCTAGGATTAATTCTTACACCAGTATTAACCCATCATCTCTCCTCCCAAAGAGGGTTTAACTTATCTTTTAACCTCGTGACTAAATGATAGAAAGTATTAAGATTCATTGCAATTGGCTCTTCATAGCCTTCTGCAGTACCTTAGCTGGTCTTCATCATCCTAGTCTGCTTCATGATGTCCCCCCAATACAAAATAAACTGTGTGCTGGCTAATCTAGGTCAGGAATTGGTTGTTATTGCTTCTTTTCTTGTCTCAGCAAGAAGAAAGCCTGCTATGCACCATGAATCCTTCTCCAGGTGTTTTCATGGCAATAGTGGACCTTGGGATCCTGCTGTTGGAATTAATGGGAACTTGCCAGTTCCTGTTGCAAAGGCAACCTGTCTAGAGACAGGTACCACTTTTGTATCCCTCTGCTAAAAAAGGAAGACCCGTTATTGAAACAACAAAATAAAAGATGCCATCAGAAAACAAGGACTTGAGGGTAGGGTTAAACATGAACATAAAACCAATACAAAAGAAATACATTTACTACCACATTGTCTTGAAATGGATGGATCGCTAGAAACATCCCACCTATGTAGTTATTTAGTGTTCAGATAGTGCAACTCAGTAGAGCCCCTGGACTGGAAGGACCCCAGGCCCTCCTGCAAAGATGTGAGCAGCTGGCCCTGTCAGCAGGCTACCTTGTGGCTTTATTTCATTCTTTGGGAGCCACTTTGTACCTCTGAAATTACACTTGGTGGGGTTGTGTTTGGGTGGTTTGTGGTTGTGGTTTTTTCTTTTGGGGGTGGGGGTGGTGGTGGTGGTGGTGATTGCAGAACTCAGTAAAAATTGGTCAGTAAAGCTTCAAAGATATGCCCACCCAGAAGAAAGGATCAGAGGAAGATACCCAGCAGAAGATGAACTGTCTCTCTTCATTCCTGGAATTCCTAAAGGATTGTATAAGGATATATTCTGTTTCAATTCCTGGCTTCTCTAATGCTACAGAAACCACCATCAATCTACCTATGTTGGGGGCACACGCAAGACCACTGTGCTTTGCATGGACACAGCCCACAAAGTAAGGATTCAGGCATTTCACTCAAAAGTGAACTTGGTCCACATTATTTTAAAGAACCTTACAAATATATGTACACATAGCATATATAAGCTGTGTGGGAGTTTTGCTGATTATATCCATGACAGCAAGACTGAAATGCAGAGGAACAGAAAATATATTTGTAATTTTGGAAGAAGAAAGAAAATTATTAGAGAAAAAGAACTCCCCATCTGAAATGAATTCACTGGAAACTAGGTAAATAATGGTTCCTATTAAATTAAGGGCCTTTTCTTACAATGAACAGGTACAAGTATACTGTGTAGGTATTTGTTAGATTAAGCTGCATACCCTTTGAAACTCAAGCTAGCAACACCCTTGTATGAATCTGTTAAAAAACACTACTTTTGAATAATTGTGATGCAGTAGTATCTACAAGAAAAGGTTTGTATAAACCTGCAAATTTTGAATCATCTATAGCTGTTTCCTCCCAATTTTCAGGAGGTTGCAGACAAAGCACGTTTAGTATATTAAAGAAGGCAAAAGTTAGCTTGAAAACTAAGAAGCAGTTTCCAACTTGCCCAGAGTAAAGGAGCATTCTTTTCTTCCAGCAATACAAAGTAGGTTAGATTTAGATTCCTGCCCAAAACAGCTGTCTATAATACTTCCCACTGTAGGGAATCTAACCTAAATTCATAGCCAAAATTTACATATTACAAAAAGCATAAAAGTATTAAGAACAGTCATTAAAGAGGGGATAAGGAGGAAGGTAGGGGTTAGGAGCTGCTTCTGGTTTAGACAACGTAAAAGTGAGACGTGCCGGACTCCTACCAGAAATACATTTTCAGCCTTGCTACTGGTTGGAGCTGGGGACATGGACCTGCACCAACCTGGCCTCTCTCAGGCTGTCGGATACAACTTGGTATCTTTTCCTCTAACAATAACATCAAAAAACCTCCTAGCAAATTTCAGCAGACTTCGAAGGGAAAAATATATAAGAAAAATTAAGAGTTATACACAGGAACAAGAATGTTGGAACCCGACTGACTTCAAACAAGTTACATGGACAATTATATACTTCACTCGTATGAGTCATTGCTCTGATCATGGTAGCTATACTGTCACAATAATTAACTATTTTTCCCCCGCATGAAAATTCATGTTAACTGTGCACTTACTGCAGTTCATTTTCCCAGGCGTAACAATCAGTCACAAAGAAGCAGAGATGACCGCTTTGGGCATCTACCTGCAAAAAGAAAAAACGTGAAAAGCTGAATATTTTAAGACCTTTCTATATCATTGCATTTAATCCACCTTTTCATACTTAGATAAAATCCTGCCTTCCTGAAATCATGACTATTTTTGCTTAAATTGATATTTATGCTTTAAAGTACAATCTAACCTCAACTAATTTAGTGTATTCCTTTTTCTACCTGTGTTTGTAGCAAGTAACATGTGTATATATATTAATACATACATATGCATTTAGATGATTTCAAATTAACTAGAACTTAAAGGATTTGAATATTCTGCCCCTCCAACTTTTCAAATTATATACAATTAGATCACCAACTATACTATGTATCACAACTAGCTCAAAAATATATTATTAGCTGTTTATACAATACTTTTAATCGACAAATCTAAAAGCCCTTTGCAAATGAGGTAAATACCTATCTTATGGACAGGGTAACCTGAAGCAACATGAAGGGAAGTGTTTGCCTAGAAGCAGACCCAGAGCCTCCACATTTCTAGGCCAGGTTCTATCCTGTAGGCTACACTTCATCTGAAAATGAGTCCCTAATAATGTAAGCAAGTGAAGTATCTGGACCCCTGAACATGATACTGAAGCATACAATCTTCTTCTAATGTGTAAAGTTTGGTTTGTTTTTGTTTGGTTTTTGTGGTTTGTTTTTTTTTGTGTGTTTTTTTTTTTTACTAATACTTTCTTGGATTTACACCCTTTGTATAGAACACCCATAACTAGAGGGACATTGGAGCACTTGTGGATCCACTGTTTATGCCCTTGAGAGATAAATAAGTGAAAAGCAACAATGAAAGAAACAAAGCACCTTGCAGAATAATATTTATAGTCAGAACATACATAAAATGTATTAAATACACAAGTGATAACACTGATGATACTGAAACAAGAAAGAATTGAATGTGACATCTGAGCTTTATAAAAACCACAGAAAATACAATAGCCTATTATTAGGCTGTAGGATACAAAGACGTTTCAGCTAAAAGGCCTTACGTAACCCCACGCTGTGCTCTACTGAAGTTCCCCCCATACTAGCAGCTTTATTACTCCAGGCTTAACACCGAAATAAACATCGGAGAAAATCCATACGGGAGAATGTGGGTGTTATTTTATACTCTAAGTAAAAGTGATAATGGAATATATTGTAATTATGAATTGTTATAGAAAAGTATGACTCCCTCTAACATGTCTAGACAAACCGCGTTCACATTCACAGCACAGCCTACACCATCAGCTTTGACTGTGAAGTTCTGTTAAAACATCACTGACCTACCTGTAAGAAACATTTCCAGGCTCTATCAAAATTAGGATAAAGAAGTTGTAGGGCACAGTTGGGAAGGCAGGGGTGGGCAAAGGGTTAATATACTAGTTTGCACCTTGAATTAGCACCTGTTTAACATTGGTTAGCACTTAATACAGAGAAGACATAATAATAAAACACATCCTAGTTATTTATGGTGAGCTTCCTTCTTTTACCACACGGTACACTTCAGTTAAAGCTACAACTCAGCCTCTGAACTGAAATGCAGATCCTATCCAGACCAGTAGATGGCACAAACCATTTATTTCACTATATTCATCACAATATTTATTGTAATGTCACAGAATCAGAGAATCGCCTATTATCTTCAAAACAGTGTTATTATACATCCCTCTACCTTAAGAGCAGTCAATCCCGAGACATTACAATCTCTAAATGAATTAATAGCTAGTTCTAAAAGCGCTTAAAAATAATACATATAGCACCGAACAAAAATACTATTGTATACACGTCAAGAGCAAATAATCCTGCAATAAAGTTAGTAAGCCAATACAGTCTAGGTTTTAAGCTTGTTGCGTATTTGTAACAATTGGGAATAACCTCAAATACCAAGTAAGAACTTGTTCAACACTGCAAAACTGAATCTAACAGGAAAAGGCCCTACAGTGACAGGTGCGCAAGAGATAAATATGCTGGTGAAAGTTAACTTCACCAGGTAAATCTATAATGAAAAAGTGACTATAGATTTCTTACATTGACAAGTGCCAGGAAATAATTACAGCAATTGCTAAAATATCTCGTGCCTTAAAAAATAAAGAAAACTTTAAAAGGGCAGAAGTAATACAAATCAGGTTAAACTCAGAATGAGGGGGAAAAGTAACCATTTATTTTAGAACTAGGTAAAGATTTAAAAGAAACAGCAAGTAATCAAACCTTTAAAAAAATCCAAAGAAAATCTGACAAGGAACAAATCAAGAGCTCTAAATATTTGCCTAAAGCAAAAAAAACCCTAATAGCTTACAACCAGTCATACAATAGCATCTATGAAGTCTACATCATTTTGGTGCCAAGTCAAATAGACTTCTTATCCAGCATACAAGAGAATCAGTAGGTTTTAAATGCCAGAAATGCCTAAATATTTGCAACTGAAATAGTTCATCTACAGGCATACTTCCGAGCATGCTTTTGTACGCATCATTCATGACAGAGGCAGCCATGGGTTATCAGGCTCTACAGAGGACCTTTCTAAACAAGAAAAATAGACACTGGAATGTAGATAGATTGTTTTTATTATTTCAAAAAGAAAACACGCTCCTGAAATACACCAGTTTGCTATTAGAAATGTGTTGGAAAACCTTAGTTCTTGGACAGAAAAGAGAACAAAGGAAGGGAGTTACACTGAAATACAGGGCTGGGGAAGTATCTCATGTTCTGCAAAGCATGACGCTTCCTCTTGTACAATTTTGACAGGATTCTTGGAACACTACAGAAAGAAGAATCAGGCTACCTGACTCCATTTTCTAAGTTGCAAAGATAACTTATAGCTACATAATTATAGGATTTAATGATACTTAATTTTATATTTTCAAAGAAATATTATGACATCATGTCACTTTACAGGGCAAAGCACTCTGCTTCATAGCTGTTATTCACTGCAGAAGCACATATTAAAAGCTATGCAATCATAGGGTAAATTATGCTCGTATCTGTTGGTCAAATTACAGCTTAATAACATGAGAAAAATTGTAAATACCGTGAAGATTCATGGTTTAATTATTTTAATAGCAAGTAATTTATCAAATAATTACGAAAAAGAAAGAAGCAGCCTGGTCTAATGGGCTGGACTATACAGGCAAGAATGATTTTCTGCACTGAGCCAGGAACTCCTGAACTAAAATGCTAATAGTAAGAGCATCGTGATTTTTCCTCTGATGCAGTACAAGTGCAGGCAGACAAAGCCCCAGGTACTGCTTGTCCCTCCCAGCCCTCATTGGATCTAGCGATCGCGCAGATCAGTTCAACAGGTTGATCTGAAAGGAAAACTTTGACAGATTTGTTTTCTGCTGAACCAATCCATGTTGTGCTGCACACTTGCTAGATCCAGTGCAAGGGGAGAATAGGGAATCCGCAGCCAGCAGAGGAAGAAGTGCTTTTCCACACCAAACCCTAGTTATACCAGATTAGGTGTAAAGCCCAACTAATGACTCTTAAAAAGCGGGACAATTTAGTCTGGAACATTTGACAGGAGAATATTTCGATTGAACCATTTAGAATTTTACAGACAAACCCAGAAATAACAGATATTTGCTCAATGCTGCTAAGAAACCATATTAGCATAACTAAATGACTTAATGAAAATTAGTGCCATGTTTCCAAAGCAATATTATGATGACACCATTTTGCAGGGTAAATACCCTACCTTTATGGCAGGGCTGGACAGCTGGGCTGTTTGTCATAACTCCCAAACAGCTCAGACCTCCACAAAGCATTTCCAGGTTGAAGTGGAGAGCAGTAACCTGGTTAACAATCACAAGAGAAATTTTCCCACTTGCCACTCCCAACCATCAAGCCAACGTTCTAAACTCACTGATCTCCGCTTACCTGGCAGTATGCATTTGACCCTCACAAGCACGACTACTTCTGTTGCATTAGCCTAAACACATGATACGGTGTTTATGCCTACTGCAGGAAGACATGCTATGCCTGGTTCAGCATAGCAAAATTTTAATAATACATTTGATCTGGCAGAGTGAACTTGAATAAAGCACTGCTTAGCATCATGAGACTGCTCTGTTTTGACTCAGTCCTAGGTGCACTAAAAACAGATTTATTGTCCTGTGAAGCCATAGTTCATTCAAATCCCCCTCTCAAAGCAGGCTGCAGGAAAGCACATGTTGCTCACCAGTGCCTTTGGAAAGTCATACAGCTTCGAACTCACCAATCATAATATCTCACATCAAGTAATGGTCTCCAGTGAAGATATTCCAGAGGATTTGGTTTACCTATTGGTATAGCTTTCAGAGCCTGCTACCCTTGCTCTTGCTCAGCTGATTTCTGAAAATACACTATGCCCTCCCTGTTTCTTCTGCATCCCTCTGGAAGCGGAGCTTGATGCTTTGCTGCTATCAAAGCCTAGAGAATCTGTGGTGGTGGCAAATATCACAGATTATGCTTTGTACACAAGGCTTTTTACCTCCCTGTCACCTTCTCATTGCACGTTATCTTAAAACTCAAACTGGAGGAGGCACAGACTCATTGAAATGTAACTGCTCCTCCTCTGAAGAGGACCTGCTCCTCCTCTGAAGAGCTGGTTTGCTGAGGAAAGCAATGAAGGCGGCCTTCACAATTCTGATCATCCCACAAAGGGCTGAGGAGGGAATTGGAGATACCAGCAAGTTGACAGGAAGCCAAGGCAAACATCTGTCTCCAGGACACGTGAAATCACTCCTGACTGCAGCTGTTGCAGCTGAAGAGGCTCTGCTGTCACTCCAGGATAACCTAACTCACACAATTTCTCTATAACACACTTTAGCAGAAGTGAGCTGCACTGCTACCTGCTACTAGAGTTGTTTATAGTAACCCACCCCATTTTGATTTAGATGGATTAAAGAATGATCACAGAAAAAGCTTAGTTGGCAGTTCTGAAAAAAGTAAACAGGGATTAGTAATGTCTTTAACTGATATGTAACAGTACTGATAGTCCTTCATGGTGGAAACATATGACAGTCACTGTACTTGCCCTCAAGATAAGAGAAATTTGTTTCCAGACTGAGTAAATTGTCAGTGTTCCACTCTAAAGACACAGAGTAGTTACCTAGTGTTGAGGTTCTGCTTCTAACGAGGCATCCTGTCAATGGCGATTTCCTGATGTTGACAGAAAGCAGAGCACAAAAAAAACCCAAACTAGGTATCTTTAGGAGTCAAGTGAAAGAAAAGTGGTAGCAGTGGACATTTTGCTCACACCCACATAAACACAGAAACAGACTGAAGCATGGATAACCTTGTCACAGCTACTGAGAGAAATCCTGGCCCAAAAGCAGCTGGTTGCAAAACCATCTTTTAGCTCTAGTAGTAGCAATCTCAATTCAGGTGAGACAGTAGATCTCATTCTATTAGGATCAAATTACTTCTCAGCTAATCTGATCTCCCTCCAACTTCTGGGACAGGAAGATTCAGTGGATTTCTCCTTAAGCACTTAGGATATAGCAATGCCTTTGCCAAGCCTACACTGTGACTATAAGCCCAAATTTACAGGACAGGTTTAGAATTTCATGGGACAGGACCCTAACACTGTTGACAAAAAGTCCTGAACTGTAAAACATCAACATACTTAACATTAGTATACAAACACTGAACTTTTACTTCAAAGAGCAATTTGCAATTTTGCATCAGTAGTAATCTAAGGGTAGACTTGTAGTAGGTGAATCTCCATAAGCCAGAAATTTTTTGGTTTTTAACCACACAAGGAGGACAGTGGGAAAAGATTTGTTCAAAGTTCAAATCCCATGGTCTCTAAAGAAGGAGGAAAGTGCTGGATCAGAAACAGACCAAAAAGACTACCTCAGCAGGAGATAGGAGGAAGATCAACAAGTGAAATTGCTCTTTGACAATGAGTATTGCTGAGATGGAAACCACAAAGTACTGGCTGACAAAAAGAATAATGATGATTAGAGTCACATGTGCTTTAGATACAAGATGGAGCTGACTGATTTATCCCAGCTGAACAGTAAAATACCCTTGTTATTGGCTATTTCCTTATAAACCTGGCTGAACAGCCCCCTCCAGGCTACAGAAATGCTATAACATTAACATTTGCTGGAAAGTTTTCTTCCAGTACAAGTAATGTAAGTACTATGCTCCCAAAACATCAGTAAAAATCTCTATATTAACAAAGGAAATATGAACTGCATTACAAAAATAAGTTAGTTAAAAGAAGTTATTCTAGGTGACTACATAAATATGGGTATCCGAGCAGCCTTTAGAAATTCCTTCTCCCAACACTGCGGCAGAAATAGGAGGCATATTGGTCAGCAGCAAGTTCCAAGAACTTTCCAAGGTCCTCAATTTTATTTTCTGAAGGGACAAGACACAGCATTTATTGTTGCTGAAATTAGCTTCCCTGGGTCAGGGACTAGTATTCAAAGAGCGGGTATAAACTAGAGGGTTTTTCTCTATAGTCAAGGAAGGGAAACAAATGCCATACTTAAGTATTTCAGCAACTCTTGCCACAGAGACAATTTGTCTCAGAACAATGAACAGAAATACAAAATGAATTAACTCAATTGATAAATGTTGGCTACAAACTCCAGAAGAAAAAAACAAAACAAAACCAAAAAAAAACAGAATAAAACCTGCTCCTTTGGAGCCTTGTCAGCTTCCCTGAAATATGCTGATTTTTAATGCCTTCCAAGGCTACCATCTCACCTGTTGTGACAGTGGTCTTTTAGCTAACATGTTTGACTTCACAGTTTCGGGTCAAAAAATATTTCCTCTGCTAACATGGGCAAGTCAAAGCCCACAGACTTCTCAACTCTCACTTTGTGTGAATGTTGTGAGTCTTCTTTCCTGCATTATTTTCTGACTTTGTAATTTTTGGGGGGAATAGCATCTGTCTTTGGCTGTGTGTGGGTGCACAGTGCCTTGAACTACCAGGTCCTAAAACTGGTGGTACCTTCAATCATAGTAAAAAATTACAGCTCAGAGGTAGAAACACTCTTTTTTTTCCCTCTTGTGGGTAGCTATTGCAAAGCTACAATTAACCTCAATTAATAGGAAGGGTAAACTTTACACAAAGAATATGCTGTTCAGGTGTTCTTAATGAGAGCAGCACTTGGCACTGTTTAATCTGTCTGTAACAGGGAGCTCTGCTGGGGTGAAAATTAAAGCAGCTAAAGCTTAATCCAAGAGGAAAGTAGTTTTTCCCCCTATACAGAAAGCAGTTCCTCTAAAAAAAAGCTACCTAGAAAAGTTAAGAGTCTGTTTGGACCCCAAGTGCATCAATAGGCTTTAATTGCCCTAAACAGCCTTATCTGAGACCACCATCCACACACTGTTCACTGGCCTATTTAAGCTCAGGCTGAAGCCCCTACTCCTTTTCCGAGCTGTGTAGGTAGGTCTGTGCTCAGTCCTGTCCCCTGCTGTGCCTGACTTGAGTGGACTTCCTGGATTCCTGACCTCCAGCCTGCCTTATCACCACACATTTGTGTCATTTCTGACACAGTCATCACATTTCTGATGATCACTGGGCTGCACCCAGAATCTGTTAGTGTCACCAGCCTCATCCAGCTAATGGAAAGCTAATTTTCTGCAAACATTACCTTAGGCAGTGGTGTAACAATTAAGATCTGTTCCATTGCTCTCACTGTTCTTTCCTCCTATTAAAATAGGAAACATTTGAAGTGCCAACTTACACTCTACCTACAAGATTGGTGGAACTGACAAAAAAGATCAATTTCACTAAGGATAAAAATAGAGGAAAATGACTAAATCCTGTACAAAACTGGCCCCTTTATAGTTTCTACTGTATTAAGATTTAAATTTTCAAGTAATGAAGTTTCCCTCACATCCCCTGAGATACATTTTATATTGCATACAAAAGAACTATTTCCTATTGGCTTTCCCAGTGCTATCACAGTTCTAGTAACCTCTTGTGCACCATGCAAAAACACCAGCACTCCATGCATGCTATTTGTATCAATTATATAACTATCACATAGACCAGCAATATTTACCTATGCACTTTAATCTTTATGCCATCAATCCAGGCTGCTAATCATTTTCATTTATCAATGAATTTTTAAATAGTGCTGCCCAAAGTAGAATATATCAGACAATGCATTGTAGGAAAAGAACTTCCCTTGAAGTCAAAGGATTTTAATTTTGACTCCTGAATTTTAGGGTTTTTCAATTGAAAACTTCCCTGTGCATCTGAAATGACTTCATTTGTATTTGTATGTAACTTGGCTTTTAGTTGTATACTTTTGAGGGGAGTTATATTGCATTATATTTCAGACATACAATTAGCTCAGTATGAAGGAGGGAGGGCAAACATCACTACCTGATCAGACGGCTGTTGACCTGGGAATGTCCTCATCTAACCTAAATGGGCAGCTACAGCAGAAGATCTGAATAAGAGTCTGGGAAAAGTAAGAGTTTGAGTAAGATAAAAGCTTCAAAACCAAAAGGATGCATTTCATTGTCTTATTTCCCCCTTAATTTTTTGTATTCCCAAGTTATGATTTTATATACAGTTTAAGTCATTATAAGCCTGTACTGCTGCTAAAAGACACAGTTCTGTCACCCCCCCTTCCACTTAATCCTAGCTACATACCCATCCCTACTGGAAAAAAAAAAAAAGTGTTTTTTACAGCCACAGTGATCCATATCCAGGTTAAAACTAATCACTTTGTCAGGTTAGATTTCAGTGCTGGCTTAAAGCGTATGAGAAACTATGGCCTCATTAATCAGCAAATTTTATCTAATTACCAGAAGTCACAAGGGATGACCCTGCTACTGTAACATTTCACAGCTTCCATTCCCAAACTTTATGGGTTGTGTTCTCCCCTTTCATCAAGCTTGTGACCCAAATACTAGCACATACGAACAAATTCCTATCACCCTTGAGACCCAGTTTGTATCTGCAATGGTCCCTGGCTCATAAATTACTGCTGTACTGCATAGCGAAAAGTTCTTAATAGAAATTTCTCACCTGATTCTGCAGACTTTGCCTTACATGCACCTTATTCCACTTGGTGTCAGGAGGTAGAGGAAGATGTAGTGTCAGGCTGGGAAGATTCAAACAAATCCTTCCTCCAGGCCCCTCTTGTAAAGCTGTTCCCTGATGCCCACTACGGGCAACACGGCGTCAGCCTGGGAGATGTCTTTGTTTCCCGCTTTGAAAATCCGTTGCATTCAGGATTTCAGAAAACAGAATAATTTTATTCCAGCTAAACTAGATAGCTTGGTTTGTGTTTCTGTGACAAACTATTAATCTATCTCATAGATGACAAGCATACATACTGGAGAGAAAAAAGCTTTGCTTCTGGACTACTTATGAAATAACACAGGGCTTTTACAAGCTCTTATCACTAACCCGGCAGAGTGGGGCTAACAATAGCACATTTTCTTCTACAACAATTTACTGTATCCATTTTTTTTTTTCCAAGAAAGTAACTGAACTATTCTGAAAGGTTACAGATTCTAATACTTATTTAAAATAGATGAAATATTTTAGTCTTCCCATTATCTGTGTCCATGATAAAATCTCCATGATTTCCCTTGAGTTGCCCTTTTGTGTGTTGTCTAGACTATCATAATAGATTTGACAATTATTTTTATTACATAACTTTGAAAAACAGACTCTCATAGAATTTGGTTGTTAGAAAAATTCTGCTCTGAATAAGATAGGACAATGTGTGGCTTTTTAAAAAAAATATTGTGAATTCCTCTATTGTTGGTTTGCTTTCAAAGTTGATTTCTCAGTCTAGAAAAGCTAAAGCCATTAAATATATTTTAGATTGTGCCAAACACAGCAATATCTATAGGGAGATTTCCTTTTCCTACGCTTCCTCCTGTGCATAAGGAAGTAGTGGAACTCCTCATGCAAGTAAAAATAGAATTTGGCCTTAAATCACTATTCCAAATGACAGTAAAGTGATCATCCCAAACTAACACTAACTAAAATTTGTAGTTGCCAATTCACCAAGCTATCTGATTAAAAACAGCCACACCAAAGCTGTATGTTCTGCTAGTCACTCACAGTTTAAAATTCTGAACCATAAATACTTTTTTCATTCTTTCTCATTTTTTACTCTTACAGGCAGGATACATTTCATGCTGCTCTGAGGAACTAGGTGTAATAAATATTTGTAAAGAAAAGTTATTGCATTCATGGCCATGATACTACACTACTTACTGAAGAAGTGTTCCTCACTGCGCCTCTCGACTAGACAGGGGAGAGAGGCAGGCTTAAATGACATACTACGTTTTTGTATTAAAAATAAGGTTGCTTTAGATGTGGTTTCTGCTAAGTACCTTTATATTATACTATTTTTGGTGCTATTTTGACCTCCTCCACAATTCGACCTTCTGGACTACTTCTCTGTACTGTTTTACAGTTGGAAAGGATAAAAAAAACTTGTTAGTGGTAAGTGTTAAATGGAACAGAGATTCCTGCTAATGGATTATTGATCATACTTGAGCAATCTATTGAGTATCACATGCAGAATGCTCTTCTCCCCTTTAGGTTTAAGAATCTAATATCTTACAAATATTAACATTACATGCTATTTATTTTCATGAGGGAAAGTATTAAGCTGGGACGTACATCTCTGCTGTAAGAGGAGGTGGCGTCTATTTTTTAACCACGGAATTTATGGAGTATTTTATCAAACTCATAGAAGCCCTTTACCAAAAAAAAAAAAATCAGTATAAAAATTCTTCATTATTCTGCTATAACCACAAGCTTGTTCAGCTGAAACACTTCACATAAAATAATTTTCTCCCTCCCTGCAACTTTAAAACTAGCAATTTTAAACAAAGCAAGAGTGAAAGACGTAGCAGATGAAAAGTGTAATTTTATTTCATGGACATTGTCCTAGAAATCTTTTTCAGTTTTGTAGGTTGTATGCTGACATGAGACTTAAAACTAAGATTCAGAACCCAAAGTCCTTTTCCAACTACAATCTAGGACGTATTAGACAGATTTGGGTTTAAGGCTAATTGCTGTTAGGTTACACTTCACTAAATCATACCGTATTTCTTTCCTATGGCTGGAGTCATAAATGCCAGTATTTTACTTTATAAAAAGTCACTTCTCAGAAATAACTTGTGAAATAGATGGGTCAGAAAAAGTCATCTTCCCATAAAATCCTAGTAGGGGAAAAAAGAATCAAACTAGAGACTCTATGAACACACAAATTCTCAACTAAGTTTGTAATGAGATTAAAATGGTTAAAGGCACACCAGGTTTGCATCTGTACAACACTGTCCCACTGTGCTAATCTAGGCTTTCTTTCTGATCCAGGCAGTTCACTGGAACACTTACAGGGGAACACATGCTTCTAATTACCCATTTGCTCTGTGCAGGCAGCTCTTAAGACCTGCATTTCCCAAATTATTGAAATCTAATTCTCCGGTAAGAAAACACATCCAGCCGTCCTTCCTGCAGTCCCATAAGGAAAGATGATATTATAAAAGGCCTGTCCACCAACATGTATGAGTTGGCCATCTACACCTGCTAGCACCTTCTTTGCATGTTTCACATTTTGGGAAGTAACTGGAGTTATTTTGACACAACGCTTTCTTACAGGGAGAAGTGAAGTTAACTTTGACATTGAAGGTGTCACTGACATTCCCCTTGGAAGCGTGGTGACCTCTGTCACAAAAGGAATGTGTGGCGGCTTCTGTTACAGTACTGTTAACCACACACAGCACAAGGTTCACACCGTGTCTCCTTCTTGCCAATTCGTTCTTTGAAGGACTTGAACTCCCCTTGCCCACACGCCACCCTAAACCAACGGCAAGCTTTTGCTTTCCAAAGTTCCTGAAAGTTTATATCTTTTCCTTCTTGTCGAGATTTACCTAGTCATTAGATAGCACCACAGAAAACGGAAGAGTCTAGGCTACCACAGAATTGTGCACTGACACCCTCATGAGCATACTGTTCATTTAGAGCAAGACGTTTCCAGCAGTTTCAGACCCACAATACTTCCATTTGCTTTGGGGTAGGATGATTTTACTCAGTGTCCTTTTTAGTCTGGGATGACAAGTTTCTCATTCTATCCTGCCTACAAAATAAATTGCTTATTGGTACCTGGACACATAGAAACAGAGCTTGCTGGGATGCTCCCTTAAACTAAAGCCGCCCAGAGGATTCTCACAAGGGAAAAAGGATTCTAAGGATAGAAATACTCTTTTTTTTTAGTCCTAATTTTCCTTTCACAGTGAAAAAACCCAGCCACAAAGGAGCATGATCAAAGACTAAGTTTAGTCACAGGTATGACAGAAAAAAGCAGCATTTAAAAGATATAGCTTGCCAAAGGCTGAACATTAATTTATGGGGGACTGAAAGAGAGATGAGTGAAAAGATGGTAAAGCTTACAACAGAGAAAACATCTCTAAATCAAGGAGTTCACTGTGAAAACCTGAAAAAAACCCAAGAGCCTTAATGAATTGGATGAAGATTGCTTACACATTAATGATTTACAGCAGATATACTCGGGAAACTACAAACTCTTCTTCAAAAAACCTGGAAGGAACATCAGAGCTTTTACTTCAGCACAGTGTTATTTGCCTAAAACAGAAAGCTGCAGTTTCCTACAAATTGTTTCTTAATATCACCCTTCCAAGAAAAGCCTAAATAGCAATTTGGTTTCTACGCCTATCCTCTGTCTACACCTTTCTTTTTCCAACATAAAAAAAATTAGTTGATTGATTTCCAAAATGACCAAGCTGAAGAAACTTGTTTTGGAATTACAGTCCTCTGTTCATCACTTGGGGAATACATTTTAATTTCACAGGCCATTCAATATAGAACATAGACATAAGGAGAGCCAAGTTGTATATATGACAGCATGGAAGGTAAAGACAACGCATTTAAAACATGTGGAATTGCCTAGGGGCAGTTTAGAATTTCGGCTCAGCTATAATGCTATAACTGGACTGAGATGAATCAAAGTTATATAGCAGTCTCACTTGGAGGCATAACCCGTATTGTATCCTAATGCCGAGATGTTTATGAATTTGGCAGCCACAAAATCTATCGATTATCATGAAAGTGACATCTACCACAGTCACATTAGTATCCTTGCATTGATATTCTGTGATCCACCTTCCCAGTTACAGAAGAATGCAAGAGTCCAACTGTTGTTCCAGAAGGGGTGTTACTGTTATCTATGGATATAAAGTGTTTTGTCAGATATCCCTTCCTCTCTGCGGGCAGTTGAAATCAGATTAATGACTGAAAGACATGTATGGTGAAACTGAAGAAGCAAAGATTACTGGAAAAAAAGATTAGCCTAGATAGATGAAAATCAGTATTATGCAGCCATTAAGCATGGAAAAAAATACTGTAAAGTGCTGCAAAGTTTCCAAGCAAAGTTCAGCAAAGCTATCATATACCCACTGAAATGACAGAGAGGAGAGAGCTTCACCGATCTCTTAAGTATCAAGAATTTACTGAAGACACAACAATCATTTGTGGTATATCTATTCCTAAGTTGCAATCTGAAGTTACTTTACTGGTCAGAGAGAAAAGATTATTGTCTCAAAAGTTAAAAATACTAGTCAAGAGCAGGTAATACCCCAAATCAATACATTGTTGCAATTAAGTATTAACAGTTCTATTTTAAATAGAAAGTGGATTTAAGTAACAGTCAATTGCCCAGAGGCAACTGTTAGACTTAATATTGTGAATTTATTGGGTAGAATCAACAGTCTACGCCAATGACATTTAGAGCACTGAATACTATTTTATCCCAGATTCCCGAACCACCTTTAGTTTAATTCTTATTTTAGAACACAAAACCTCCTACCTACCTTTCTGTAATCCTTAAGGTGCTTTAAAAATTGCGTTAGACCAAAAAACAAGACTAAGAAGTAGTATCAAAAGCAGATAAGCCAAAAAAAACGCTTTTAAAACTAGTGAATGTTTCAGAGCTTACCAGATCCAGTTTAACAGAAGGGTGACAACTTTGGGTTCACCTCCTTGCAAGATTTTCTTAACATGGCTTCATATTAGTCACTGTGTTAGTGGAACAGCTCTGTTCTGGGACACACCTCAGACTTAACACCAGTTTTCTAACATGGTTCACAGCTGCAGATACTAGAATCATTCATAGAGCTCAACCTGTTAAAATTTAGGTAAGGTTTATTACAGTTTAATAGTTGTTTAGATAAAGATTTATTTCTCTTAAGTTAGTGAGTATTACTATATATAAATATTCCTTTTGCATTATATAGATATCTGTGTTCACTTATGTATTTACATACCGAGTTCCATTTTAAAGGTTTTCAGTAAAAAATTTTGTAAACTCACTTATTGGAAGGACTTGACTGGGGGAAGGGGGAAAGTTTCTTATCTTTGCCTTCTGACCACATTCAGGCATCAGCACTATTCCCGTGAATATGGCAAGCAAGATTTGGCTAGCAGAATTCCATTGTCAGTGAACAACCACAAAGATTACATCTTTAAGTGCAGATGGAGAATTTCTCCCTTGTAATATAGTGTTTTTTTCCCAGTGTTTTGTTTGGTTCCTTCTTAGAATCTTTTTCATGGATTTGTACATACTGTGAACAGTTATTTTACAGTTTTAAGTTTAATGACTAATCCTTATTTACAGGTATTTTAATCATCTTAAAATCTTCATCAGTAGTGTTTACAGTTCACAGCTTTAGCAAGTTTCCTGATGTGTATGTCCCCACCTGGTTTTTCCTCAACCATGTTTTACATATTTCATACCTTTACTCTCTCTTCCTAAGTGTTAATTACTGATCATCTCCAAAATCATGCCCATCTGTTTACAACATTGATAACAATATACCCAGACTTAGCTATAATATTCTGAGCGGTCTCAAAATTACTTTGAGGTGGCCGCTACCCTGCTGCTATTCAAAGTGATGCCCACAGATACTCCTTAATTATGTTGTTCCTTCCTTTGCCCTGTCGCCAAGCAAAGGCATATCTAATTTGCTCTCCACTTTCTCCCTCAGCTATTACTATTTTCCAAGTTCTCCCTTGTACTGAACTTCTCATTTTTTTCCAGGGACACTTCAGTTTATATTTTCCCTCTCCACACAGTTCCAATCAATTTCCTGTTTCCAAGATTTTTTTAGTTTATGTTGTATTATTTCTTCCTACCCAGTAACACCTAACTTAAGATCGTCTGCAAATGCTGTTAATATACTTTTTACAGCCTCTCTGAAATCATTGATCTGGAACATTCATCAAAACAGACGAGTTGCTTTCTTCCATGCAAGAATAAATTAAACTAAAAGCAAAATTAGTCTGGCCAAACTTAGACAGTACAGATAGAGTCAAACAAAAGTCACTGAAGAATAAAATACATGCATTAAAAGCTCTCCCAAAAGAAAAAAAGATAAAACAATTAAGAACAACGGCAGATGCTCAACGAGAAGAGGAACACTTAGGCAGGATTCGTTCTGCCATTTCTAGAATGACATGAAGTAAGAGCGTAAGGACAGAACAAGTTCTCTACATTCCTTTCATTAGCCAAATATATTTCCCGGTCCTACCACGTCAATAATCCTAGAACTAAGTTGGACAGCTGCATGAGAAAGTGGGAACTACAAGGCATCTTTCCCTGCTTTCAGGAGGAAGCTTTTGCAATGGACACTGCATGGTAACATAAAGACTCTGCAGTCATTACACACAACCCCCAAGTGAATGGTTTGGGGGAAGGATCTTTACTGATGAATGAGGTAGAGGCTGAAGCTGTTTACAATGACACTGGTGACATTAACAGGTTGTTTTAGTTGTGCGTTGCCCAGACAAACTTGGAAATTTACAGCTGGCAATTTCCTCTGAATGTCTCGTTCCCTTCTCTTCAGCCTCACTCAACACCTGCCTTCTCTTTTCCTTTGCCTTACTCCCCTTAGCTGTATTTTTCTCCCTTCCCTGGTCTTTCTGTTTACTAATGCTACTTCACCCAGTAAAGAAATTATGACACTAACTTGATGTTTTTCTCTTCTTTGTATGACTCCTCCTGCTTTTAGAACATCAGCTTTCCTAGATGCACACCACCTAGTGCTAGTACAACAGCCAAGAAAACAGTCCTGCTTCTGAAAAGCCTCAGGAGACCAAATTAACCATAGCTAAAGAAGATCTCCTGCTCAACTGATAAAGAAAATTTATGGGAAGGGTGTTCAAAAAACAAAAAAGCTTTCAAAAGTAAAAAAATTATTTGCATGAGAGATAAAAGGAAGAGCACTACACAGCTCTCTAGCTTTAGGGTGAAAGCTAGTAAGCACTAACTACTTGCCCATCCACATCATTTTTATTTTGTGACAATCTCAGACTACAGTGGCCCATCCCATCACCCATGAACAGTATGTACAGGGATTAGACCAGCATGCAAAATATATTAACTGCCACAAATTGTAGGGCCCTTGTGAAAAACAAGCAGACTACGAATCCTTATTTAATTCTGCCCATATACTTTCCACCTCCAATCCCATTTTGGGTTGGTGGTTTTCAAGGAAAGCTAAGATTTCCTCAGAAAAGGTAAAAATAGCTCTTTGAAGTCTCTGAAGAGGTAGTTGTATGATACTACATGGGATTACTTCTACACACTTCAGTTTTCCTTTTGCAAAGGAAAACTAAAGCTAAATATTCTTCTTAATTTCCAACTTCATTCTATGTTATGTATTTCTTCTTCTGCCTAGAGAGTAGTATCAGTGATACTGGCATGCATTCTTACACACTCAAAAAACATCAGCACAGAGCACCCAAATTTCAAAGAGAATGAAGTAACAAAGGTTTGAATCTATACAAAAGGTCAGTATATAAGACGTGTAAAGCCAGGATGGCTCCATCATATAATACGCAGTTGTGGGGTACAAGACAGCTAATCATTTCAGCATGTATTTCATAGGCCACAAAACATTTCCTGATGATATTTATTAAAATAAAAATTAGTGATGTATGTCAAATGAAGAAAATAATTTGATCACATCGGGCGTTAAACTGTGTTCAAAGAGACCAGAAGTAAGCAACACTTTCACACAAAAATATTAGTGAAGAACTATATACACTGATACATAACTTCCAAGTTTTTTCAAACCACTCGGGTTGGAAGGGGCCTTAGGACATCTCTTGTCCAACCTCCTACTCGAGGTCGGATCAACACTGAATTCAGACCAAGTTACTCATGGCTTTGTTGCCCTTAGTTATCTTCACAGTGAAAAATGGCCTCCTCATCTCCAGGAGAGCATACTTCGATTTACACTTCTGATTGTCCTACCATGCTCTCAATAATGCTCACTCTTTTTTGTAAGCTCAACTTAGGTACCAGGGGCTGCCAGTAGGTCTCCCCTCACCCATCTCTTTTTCAGGCTGAAGCCTAGCTCCCTCAGTTTCTCCTCCATCCTTGTAGCTGGTCTCACACGGAGTCTTCAACATCTTTCTTGCACTGATGGACCACAAACCAGGCATAGTGCTCCAGATGCAGCTAAATGCCAAGTAGAGAGGAATAATGACTTCACTTGATCTACTGGTTATGCTCGTGTTGTTACAGCCTAGTATGCAGTTAGCTTTTATCACTACCAGGGCACGGGGCTGAGCTGAAACCCAAGCAAATTTTCCTATTGATTTCAGCAAGGCCTAAATACCAGACTGAACATCTAATAAAGGAGCCAACAGACAGGGAACAGTGGCAACAAAACAGCAAGCATAAGCTTACAACTACTGAAAGTATGTGTGTCAGAAAAGATGAGATCCAGATACACTCATCCTGATAAAATAGCTGCTTTTTACATGACCACCCTCAGTTTCCGAACCAGCCTTTACTTAGCTCCTTACAGGAGAGAGATGAGAAGTATTCTATTTTCTCATACTACAGCATATTCAGCCACAGCTTGCATAAAAACAGGAGGGCCATTTCTAAAAAAGATTAAAATATGTTATTTGAGATAAGCAGAGCCAGTGATACTGCTTCCTACTGCAGAAGAGCTAGGAACTACCCCCCTACTTAAGCATGGGACTTAGCTAACAGCATTGCAAAACTGAGCCCTGCTGTATTTGTTACTACTGCAATTTATTAAAAACACATTTCATTCTGGAGCATTACCAGTAACTGATGAAAATGTGAAAAGCTGTCAACTCTTCTGTTTTAAACACAAATAGTTAACATTCAGTTTAACAAACCAATTTCAAGGATTTAAACTCTTTTCTCCTGCACAAAAAAACCCCAAACAAAAGAAGATAATAAACAGAAGTGAACCTTCAGCACAAGCCGAAGGAGTTAAAGAATCTGACTTTTTGGTCTCTTACATCAGTTTGTTTTGAACACCAGGGCTAGCTAGAACATCAAAACATACATAGAGACACTGTTTATTCTAAGTGGTAGAGTTACAGCCCTGTTTTTAACCCATCAACAGCTTGCTATGTCTATCCATTCTGTTTGAATCACTTTCAAATTCAATCCCATCAACTCCAATGCTAGCTTCAATTACAAGTCACACTGCAAAAACGACAGATCTGTTAATTCGTACGCAAGCCAACCCACCAGAGCAAGATAAACAAGGTGAGTTAAACAAAGCACTTCGTTGTCATCGTGACAGAGATGTTACAGGATGCAGTTATTTGTATGCATGATAAAAAAGTGTGCGTTCATATTCCAGCTCTTCAAATCCTTAAATGCTGCAAAAATTTTCCCAAGAGATTTGACTTATGAATTAAATACAGGAAAAAAAACCAAGCAGCCCTCTGCTGTGACTGCTTTAAGACAACTGTTGTTTGTGAGGGAAAAAAAGTCTCAGAGTTAGCTTCCATTTACAGAGAGCAGAGTAATTCACAATTTGTGAACTTATTAATTACAGAGTCATCTGAATATGGGTCACAAAGCTTCTACAAACACCTTCTTGAACAAGCTCAGATGATATACAACTTTCCATCACACCTCCTCCTGCTCCCCTCCTCTCCAGCTGACCTGTGGCTCTCCTGGTGGCACGGCTATTTCTCCAGTAATACATCACACAGGACCTCATTTGATATTACATCGTCTTGTATCTCCTTAGCTTCTGCCTGAAACAAATGCGTATTTGGATACAAGTGTTATTTCCCTAGCCATCCCAGCATTACATGGAAAGAAACCACAAAACACAAAGCCACAAGATGAAGACTGAGGAATCCCCACAGCACTTTTAAAACTTGTAAGGCGTTTGAGAACCATAGTTTGAGAACAGTGTAAGTACATGTAATTATAGTTTATTTATTGAAGTACGTTATGGTTTGCATACTACTAGAAATCTTTTGGTGATTAATACAGAAGCATAACCTTAAAATGTTACATTTCACAGAAGAAACGGGTTAAAAAATCATAGGGAAAAACACAGTTTTTGAGCACAATCCACTAGTTTCACAGCTGAACACACACAACCTGTAAAGGTGGGAAGCTAACAGAAAGACTTCAGAAATATACAATTTAAGTTTCCTTTTTGTGACTTAGTAGCAAGAGCACAGTCCCCGACTGTCGAGTTTCTTTCTGGTAGGATACAAACTTCACACCAATTGTAATTTGGCAGTGATCTTTATTTACATCAGCTGATATTTTCTGCATGAACCTGCCCTATGTCCTACAGTATTAGGGAAGGCAACTATACTGAAGCTAATTTTCCTATATAACAGTAGCCTGGTGTTTCTAGGCTAAACTTTGATTTATTGATTTCGTTTTGAC
The DNA here is from genome assembly GCF_047370975.1 of Nipponia nippon. Taxonomy (NCBI): domain Eukaryota; kingdom Metazoa; phylum Chordata; class Aves; order Pelecaniformes; family Threskiornithidae; genus Nipponia; species Nipponia nippon. Next base: position 4,647,929 of record NW_028262358.1, on the reverse strand, counting down.
AGACTTTCTCTTTGGTGATTCTCTACCAGCGAGGAAGTGCCTGTTCAAGCAGGAAGCACATCGCATCATTGCTAAATATCTAGAATTATGTAAAACGTCCTCCTTTTTTGGACTGTGATCTCAAAAGCAGCCTCAGCTAAAGAAACACATGCACTGGGGAACAAATAACCTCCTGAGAAGGTATCATTCCTCAGTTCAGTTCTGAACTACTCCATACCCTTTGCAATGTCATAATTTCACATAGTATTGTGGAGCTAGTGGCTTAGCTCATTTAACATAATGGAGTAAGCTCCCAGCATGAATATATATAAACCTGTTGATGGACTCCTGGTTGAATGAGTTAGCTCCCACTTAAACCTACCAACACCTTGAACTCTTTTATAGAAGCCAACTGATTTTTAAAGAAGCACAAAGCTTTATTTAAAGGTAAGCTTTAAGATATTGCCAGCAAGTACTCAAAACATTATATACATAGCTATTACCTATAATGCAATGAGAACTACGTAAGTTGTAGAGAATAAGTTGTTCCAATAAGGTTACCAATGTTCTCTGATAAACCTCAACATTCATGTAGAAAAACTTGAGAAAAAGCTTTATTAAGCTGGTGCTATAATTATCCCTCAACTTAAGAAAACAAATACTGAAATGCTTTTGCCAACAAAAAAAAACCCTTTAAGATAATAAAAAAAGTCAAAAAAGAAAATAAGGAAGATTTAGGCAGCTTGAACAACTAATCATTCTAACGTTATTGAACCCTTTATGTTTGCATTCATAGCTTACAGCATGATCCCAAAGCCATTTTCCAGATTATTTTTTCCCCCTCCCAAATCGTGTCTCACTCTGTCCATTACCATCCCAAGCATGCTATGGCAAAGTATTTCTTTCTATACTCACTCCATCCAGTTCTGCTACAGATTTTTAGCAAAGCCATGGAGAACTTAGCCTCCAGACAAAAAATAAACAGTAATTGAGAGCCTTATATTTCATATGCCAAGAGCTCAGACAACTACCGGGGCAGACCACTTAATAATTGATAAAGAGATTACACATGTTGATATAGGAGCACAGATCTTACTATGTCTCTCCATTTTCCAATTCATTTTTATAACTTCTATTTTAAATAACTCAGCAGTCAGGAATCAAAGGGCTTGTTTTTGTTAAGCTAGTCTATTAGCTTCTGTGAGCGCCATTTCATTTTACAGGTTGCTGTCGTTTAGAGTGTAAGAAAGTAGTTTGGCGAACAATACTGCTATCAAAAATTAACCTCTATATATTGCACTGAATACTCCAGAGTAGTCTGCGGGACTGCTAAGGACAATTTAAACCTTTCCAAAAGACCAGTACTAGTACTCCCAGGTCTTTGCTGTTCTTCCATTTTGAAAACAAACAAACAAAAACCCAAAATAACAAACAAAAAAACCCCACACCCTGTAAAACCCTGCAAAAGCAAACATTTTGCTCAGTTTCTCAAAGACAACTCCAGGCTTAGCTTTTTAGTTCAGGAAAGAAGTTAGGACAATGTAAAAAGACTCTAGTTTTGTGAGCAAAAGTCTGCATTTCTGAAAGGATAAACTTCTTTATGAAGTCTCAAGATAAACACATACAAGAAACCACTATTTTTTTTTTCTTTTAAAGTGTGCAAGAGTTTAAGCATAAGCTTCCCTCCCATACATCTGGCCATAGCACAGGTGAACACCACCTCACAGTGCTACAGAGCAAGTTTCCTTTGGATACCACCAAGAGAACATGGCATTCTACAAATCAAAAGTATAACTTCTGTAACAAGTTTCACTGACAGTGTATTGCTGTCCCAAAATCATAATCAAAGGGAGAGTTTTGCTTCATACTAGGTGATGAAAGCTGCAGAGCTTGTTCCTAGAAGGACATTTAAATACTTCACTATATTATCCTCCTCATAGAAATTAATTATTTTTATAAGTTTTCTACAGCTATTATTTTTTCAAATAGGGAAATAAGGTTTTGAAATGCATACACAGGTATTGAGTACCTTCACTGGACACTGTGGTACAGCATATTTATATAGACTACATAACTCATAAGAGTTTTTCCATATGAAAGTCAGTAAGCACATTCTTCCACTCCTTCAGGTAGCAATGAGACAGGCACCCATAGCCTGCTGAGTTTGCACCACCCCTGACAAGGCAGCCTCTGCCCTGAGATCACCCCTCGTCACATCTGGTAGACAAGCATTCCTCACACAGTTCAACATTTCTCTGATCTGCAGGCAAACCAACCTTGCATGAACTGCACCTTGGAAGGGAGCTGCAAGAGACAGAGGAACACAGCTGCTGCAGCAAGCTGGATACCCCAGGAGTACAGGCACCCTAGAGGGGGGACACACCACCTTTCCAACCTGCACAGGCCTTGGTGGAGGGAACAGGACTGCCTGAGTAAGGGATAAGCCAACATCTCCCCCTTAGTGCTGCCCCTCCCACCCGCTCTCTACAGCTGAGCATTTAACCACCTCGGGACACCAAAGCAGCGCCCCACCCGTAGGCTACACCATCCACCTCACTGACCACTCCCGTCCCAGAGGAAACCTGTGAGGTAAAGCCCGCCATCGCCACACAGCCCCACGCCGCCCCCTCAAACAGGGCCCCACCCGCCAGGCGACTACCCCCATCTTATCGCTGCACCCCCACAGAAATAGCACCTCAGCGGTAACGGGACGCCGCCCGAAGGGCACCTCAGCCCACCCGAAGGGGACGAAAGCCCCTTCTCCCCCCGGACGAGCCCTCCTGCCCCGTTCCCCCCTCGGGCACCAGCCCGCGGCTTCCAACGGCCGCCGCCCGCCCTCCCCTCAGCAGCCCCAGAGGCCGCGCGCAAGCACGCGCGCCACGCCGAACCGCCGACCAACCAGAGCGCGGCAGCACCTGCGCCCGCGGTTTGCGAACTAAAGGCGGGTCCGGCTTTGAGTGACAGCTCAGCTCGGCCTATCAGCCGGCAGCGGCCCGCCCCCCGCCCCCCCCCCCGCGCAAAAGGCTGCTGGAGAGGGGGCGGATCCCCTCTATCTTATCCCCCCCCCGCGGCCGCTCCCTCCCTCCGCCCCTCCGAGGCGCGCAGCGGATGGACAGGCCCCCCGCCCAATAAGCGCGGAGGCCGCTTGCGCGGCGGCATGGCTCGGGACCAATAGGAGCGGCGGCTGGGCGGAGGCCCGAGGTTTCCAAACGCTCCGCGGCGCCATGGGCTGAAAACTAAACCGAGATGGAATCTCCCAGTCTGAACCGGTTTGAGCCGGTTCCGAGTCTGTGGCATTAGGAGGGGGAGACGCGCCGCGCTCAGTCCCCGCCGCCACCGCTGTCTCCGCCGCCGTGCGTCTGACCCGCTCCGAGGGGAGCCTGCAGGGGGAACCGCCGGCCCGCCTGAGGGGGGCAAAGTTTAGTGCGAGCCCGGGGGGGGGTGGGAATGGGGGAGAACTGAGCGCCGGCCAGGCCTCGGGGAGGGCGGCAGCAACCGGGGTAGCGAGAGACCCAACGGCGCGGGCCCGGGCCTGGGCAGCCAGCGACGCGGGAGAGAGAGCGCCAGGGCCCCGCCGAGCCGCGGCCAGGAGGAAGGTAGAAGTTTCGCCCCCGCTACCCGGGGCCTTGGGAGGCCGGAGCCCCGCGCCGACCCCCTTTCCCCCGCTTGAGCGAGCGGAGGGAAGCGCGCCCCGTCTCCTCCGCGCCCGGCGGTGGCGGGCGGCCTTGCTGCTGGGCTGAGGGGAAGGCGCGGAGCTGAGGGGAGCGCCCGCCCGGGGGCCGCAGGCTTCTGCTGGGCGCCCGGTGCAGTCAGGCCAGGGCAGGGGGCGGCGTGGGGAGGAGAGGAGCGGCGCTCATCGTACGCACCCGGCGGGGAGGGGGTGCGCTCGTCTTCGCCCCCCTTCGCTTTTTTTTTTCCCCCCTTTTTTTTTGGGGGGGGGGTGTGTATTTTTGGTGGCGTTTATTTTCGTTTATTTTTTGGCGTGTGGTTAGAAACTTGGCTCACCCACCCCTACTTTTTGAAGGAAGAGGCTGTGAGAAACACCTAGGTAAGTCCGTGCTGAGGGGTGGCGGCGGGGGGGTGTCGCGATGAGTAACGGGGCGGGGGGCAAGGGGGGAAGGTGCTGAGTGGGAGGGGTACGGCCGTGCCCGTGCAAAGTCTCGGCCGTGGAAGGAGAGGCGTTACGGGCTCCTGAGGAGCCCTGAGGGGCGGGGGGGGCGTGCTTAAAATCGGGTTTGGGGTGCGAGCATCCTAGGCCCGGCCGAGCGGCTGAAGGGAGCCCGGAGCCTGCGGGGGGGGGGGGGGGGGGGGGCGGGCGGGAGCCGCTGGTGGGCCGCCTGACCCTCGTTACGAGGGGGCCGAGCGGGCTGGGGGGGGGTGGGATCGGGTCCGGGTAAAAGTAGAGACATAATCTGTAAATTATTAGGAGTGGAAGTTTCCAGAAATATTTTTGTGTGTGTGTGCAGCAGTATTGAAACGTCCGCCTGGATCACGTGGGGGCCCTGTATAGAGCGCAGGGCTGGAGCCGAGGGAGGGAGCCGAGGGAGGGAGGGGCTGCGCCGCCGCGGGCCCGCCGCTCCGCAGGGCCCCGGCCCGCCCGCCCCACCGCCCGGCCCGCCGCCGCCGCCGCTCCTTCCCCCGCCACAAAGCGGTTCTCGCCCCCCTCTCCATGAGGCGGGGCGCTGCCCGGTGGGGGAGCAGCGCGGCCGCGGCTTTGCGGCGGGAGCAGGGGAAGGCCTCCGCGCTGGGTGGGTGTGAGTGAGTTATTTCGGGGGAGCTCCGTGGCGGGCGCGGCCGGGCCGAAAATGAAGGCTGCGAGGTGTGGGGTGGATGTCGGCGAAGCGGTGCGGTTTGGTCTCCGGGGCGGGCACACGTGTGTAAAGCGGCGAGGGAAGGAATCGTTTCATTGCCGTGGCTGGCGTGTTAAGCGTAATGCGAAAGCGTTTGTGATGGGCTCCGCGTCGCGTCGTGCAGCTGGAGGAATTCACAAGTGATGCAACTAATTCGTTGGAAGAGGGTAGCGGGGCGGGAATTCGCTTGCGTTCAGTAGCGGAATTGCATGCTGAGGAACGGGGCAGAGTGACTCTCCGCGGGTTTTTTCTTTAATCGCTGCCCCCAGTGAGCTGGGTTGAAGGTGCTCTAGGGTTCACGGTGAATACTCAACACTTCTTACTATCAAAATGTATGCTTTTATTCCTGTGGACTCCATACTTAAAGGAATCAGGTATATCATAGTAAGCTAACTGTTCTGTTAAACTGAAAGGTCCAGGGTCATCGAGAGTTGGGATAACTATGTAAACAGTGCTGTAAATGCAGTTCTTTTGACCTTCGGTAGATGTCAGATTCTAGCTATGTTGTAGTTCAGACTTTTTTTTTTTTTTTTTTACTTTTTCTCTCCTTTTGTTTCTATTTCCCTCTTTATTGGCAGTGTTGAAGAACTGATTAGTGGAGGTTCTTAGAGCTGAGGTTTAAACCTGTTCAGGGGTTCAGGCATGACGGGGAAAAGAGTGTAGGAGCATAGCAAATGCAAGATCCTAAGCTTCATGTGGGTTCGTTGTTAGGAGTAGGAAATGGAGTTGATTGCAGTTGGTATTGACCACAAAGCCGCCATTTCTGTATTTCAGTTTGTGAGTAGGTAGGTCATTTTGAAGATAATGCTGGGAGTGGCGAAGGGCCCCTATTCAGAACGTTTCCTTTCCGCTTCCATGTGGTTAATAACTTCTCTTGGTCACGTGGCTCCTCGTTTGTGCTCTGAAAACCAGCGAAAGAGGCTTAAATCTGAAATGAATGACCCTACCTGCGGAACGACGTGATTTACGACGTTTATTGTAGTTTGAAAACAGCTTTCCCAGCTCGGGGTTCAGCCATGGAGGCCAGATGTGAACAAAAAGGGGCGTGCCTGAAGGCACGCGTGTCTGGTGGGGGCATAACCGCGCTACGCCAAGGAGCGTATTAAATGGTGCAAGTTCCTTCTGGTAGCGCTGCTTGCTGCCCCTCTGCGAGGTGAAATTTTCAAGTGCCCTTCTGCGTTAGAAGAACGAAATCAGCCTTCCCTGCTGTTTTGTTTCTTGCTTCCATAATTAACGTTGCAGTTTTGAAAACTTTAGGAGTTGGGAGGGGAACAGGACAGATGCAGAATGTTAGTGTTAATTTATTTCGGTTTCTACTTGATGTTTATTTCCTTCTGTTTTTCCAGGTAGATGTTGTAAAAAGGCTGACTGGATGTTGAGATGGAGCCCTGAAAATGATTATGTTAGCGTAGTAATACTGATGAAATGAGTTTTTTTTACTTCAAAATACAATTAAAATGTTTGTTTTTAAAGCTCATATCTTTATAGAAGTAAACGAAACTGCTTGACACTACTTGCAAATACGCATTTCTAAACAAAAGATTTTCCTTGTCTGTATGCTACTGTAGGACTTTCACTTAATTAATAATTACTTGGGTTGAGGCACAGGTTTGTCTTGCTCTTTACTTTTGAGCATGACTTAAATATGTAAGGCATAAAGTGAATTCATACTTACGCATGAAGTTACTTAGGGCAGATCTGACTTCTAGCTTACTCTAAAGGTTGGCCAGGCGTATTGGGGGTGTTTCAGATTGTATCTTTCCGAGTATGCAGATAGCTCTAGTGTAACTTTTTCAGTGACCTTGCAGTTGTCCAGACTTCTGGCTATTTCTCAAGTGAGCAGTTTTATATGAAATATGTAGCTTTACAGCCGATACTGAAAAGGAGGGTGAATGGCAGAAGAGCTGCTGGTAGTGGAGAGGGAAGGAGTATGTGTTACAGTTGCCAGTGATGGTGAGAAGAGGGCAGTAAACTTGATCAGGTGCTTCCAATGTGGGGGATGGTGTGAAAAGGTTAGAGTATAATTTAACTCTCCACAATTCTGTGGTTCCTGGCTTATTTTCTTGCTTTTTGCAATTGCCTTTATCTTGTACCAGTCTCTGGCTGGTAAGCATCTTACACGCACGCTCACAATCACAAACACCCCACCTGACTTCCTTTGCATAATATCGAGGCTGCTATATCTAGGACAAAGAGTTAATGCATGTGTCGCTGGTTTTATGGGACCTGAAACCGCTGGTAGAATTCCATTTCAGTTTGAAGTGGTACACGGAGTTACCCGCTGACTTAACAGTCTCTTCTCAAAGTGCCTTCAAACAGGCAACTTTCTTAGTTTCAATGGTAATTTTTTACTTGTATGTAGTTAACTTGTAAGTTTGGTTCCCCCCCCCGGGTATTTGGAAAATGCCCTCTGGCTAATTTCTTACTGTGTACGTAGCTCACGTTTCACTTCCATAACCGATTGTTTGAAAGCTTTGAGAACAGATATTCTAAATGCACGCATTGGCCTGGGAAACTCAAAATTTGACTGAGATTGCTAGTATGGGTTTTGGTTGTAGTGATGCTAGGTATTTCTGCCAGCAAACTTGCTGTTTTACACATATTTAGGGACTGGTAGGGGTTGATACCTGCTTTGAAATAAGTTTTAGCTTGCTGATAATACATGGCCCACTGACTAGTCAGATTGTTACTATGTGTTAGACCTGTTGAAGACCTTGAGAATTTAGTTGGGGTAGTGATGTGTGAATTTTTCAGAAAGAGTTTGTCCTGCTACTTGCTCAACAATTGAAGGGGTGTTGTGTTCAGTGCCATCTACTACTGCTAACAAAGCTCATCTCATTCAAATGAGATGCTTAAGTTGAAGCACTTGCTTTACAATTACTAATAATAATTTCTTATTAATTAATCCTTTTTTTTAATTTCTCTTGCAGTAATCTATGCCAGCAATTATGACAATGTTAGCAGACCATGCAGCTCGTCAGCTGCTGGATTTTAACCAGAAACTGGATATCAATCTCTTGGACAATGTGGTGAACTGCTTGTACCATGGAGAAGGCGCACAGGTAATGTGGACTTAGAACCTATGTTTATTGACCATGTTTAACCTTATAAAAAAAAAATCAGTTGAGCCAAATTAATTCACTTCAATAAAAATCAGTGATATTAGTGAATTTACCAGTGACTGGAATATCACTGGTAATTCACGTGCCCTGCTTTAAAGGCAGGCCTCATGAATGTTGAAATGACAGAAAAATGTCCGTTTAGTGTGTGTTCATTTCTAGTGTGCCTTCTGCTGTTGAAAGGTATGAGCAAGTACAATTTGGTGAAGGCATTCCTGCTTGCAGCTTGCCTTCTCTGACATAGTTCTTCAGGAAGGTATGAGTTGCCTGTTATTTATTACCATGGACAGGATTGTGAAGCCATAAATTTAATGTTAGCTTCACTGAAGGATTGTATTTAAAAGAAAAACTTTAATTATGTGATTACTGTGTTTGTACTTAAGCGTGTCACACATTTAAGAGAAGAGTTTCTCCTTTCTCTGTCTATTTTTTTTTCCCCATTACTGTTTGTCTGCACAGGTTCTTCTTGCACTCTTTTCTTTGGACTTAGTGCTGATTGTGAAGTCTTAAGTTTAAATTGGGGAAATGTGTGCATTTGTGTGTTTGCATATATTGTCTTGAAAGCGAATTTTGTATTGCTTTTATCCATTTCTTGAACTACTTTGGAAATAAGACTTAAATGTTGAAAGCAAGTATTGCTACAAGGGTGTTGGCATAGTTCCTCTTCTGGCAAGTTTTAATTGTTCATGCTTAACAAATTGGGAGTTTCGGTGTCGGGCATCTCTTGCTAAGATATTCTTGCACAACGATAAGTGAATTAAAATGAGACAAACTAGCTGATGCTTTTCTGTTCCTTACAGCTATTAGAATAAACAGTAATATACTTGCTTATACTTGTGTATCTCTTTAGTAAGCCTTACAAAAGCTTTTTTTAATGTGAATTCCTACAGGTTCTGAAATACCTTGCTGTGTTTTGAAATATTTGCATTTTGAGTTTCCTAAATTCAAGTAGTTACTAGCTGTGGTCTTTTAAATGATCATATGACAGAAAACTGCTTGTAGTTTTTGCCTTGAAAGTATAGAGTTCTGAGTGCTTGTTTTGCAAGTGATATGTTTGTTTACTGTACTGCCTTACAAAATAGGTGGTGCTTATAGTATTGCTTGGTTTGAATGGAGTTTAAAAAGTTGGGAAGGTTTATAAGGAGATTAGAGGATTAACACTAAATACAATGATCAAATTGCCATTGTTCTGGTATTGTGAGAAGCTGCTTCACTTAAAACTGCATTCATTTTCTAAATACCAGAGACTATACTTAGCTGTAAGAAGCAAAAATTAGAGATGTGGCGCTTAACTGGCAAAAGTGAATTATGACATAAACCTATGTTAAATACATGTACTAATATGTATCACTAATGAAAATCTGGTTTGCTATTTTTAGTACCTGTCCAAAGGTGGAGACATATTTCTGTGAGCTCTTACCTCTTCCAAGGAGTTCAAAAGTTCCTGCAGGAAAAAATGTTTCTCTGTGGAGCCTGGCAGCTCAAATCATGACTTAAACGGTGACAGGAATAATAGAAGTTGAGGAAACTAACTATTAAAATTGGGAGATTAACAGTGGTTTGCCTGGAATAGGTTAGGGCAATGGTAAAAAGGTAAAAAAGGTTTAGAATGCAGCCCAGATGGCCCATGCTGAACTTGCTTTCAGATTCACCTGTCTTCTCCTTCTGCTTAGTTCTTAATCTCTGCTTGCAAAACTCTTACCTGTTGATCTCTATTAGGCAAGAAAGCAGCTCTTTTCTGTCCTAGACTTCTACGGTTTTTTTTCTGTTCTTAGCTTTTTATGGTATACTTCTCTGAAAAGAGAGAATGTCCCCAACCCCACCCCAGTGCAACACATGACTAAGGAGACTTCAGACAACTCATAGATGTTTACCTGGACTCATCCCAGACTCTTAATTCCATTGGTCTGTTAGACCTTCGCATGTCCAGAAGGATAATTTGCTAACTGATTTTTGTTTTGGTAGGAACAAAACAGTGAGGCTTCGGTCTTGGTTAAGCATTACTGTTAAATTTATACAGGGTTTATGAAACTACAGGAACTGTTATCCAGAAAAGGGGTTAGTGGGTACGAGAGCAAACTTTTCAGTGCTTGGGAGAAGGATATTGAGCATCTGTATTTTCTTGGTGTTGAAATTTGATCCTGTGATACATCACCAGTATTAGAAGCACTAAGGAGGCCAGTATAAAAACACACCCAGGTTGAACCTGGAAGTAAACCAGCTATTCCTTCCCTTCTACACTAAACTGCATCAAAGTGCTGATTTTTTTTTTTTAAGCTCTGATGTCATGCTGTGAGAATATGGTTGTACTGCTGTTGGACTTAAAAGGAATATTTGTGTGGTGGTACTTCATATCAAATCTACAGGGACTTTGCTAGTCAAAGTCAGTATCAGACTGGGAATTGGTCCACTGTGCTCAATGATATTAAGTAGAGATGCCAGCATTGGACAGATATTTTAGACATCCCTGCTCTTTGCTGTTGTAGCTTTCGATTTTAATTTGGTAAATCCTGTACCCAATTTATCTGCTTCTTTCATTGTATGTATATAGATTTTGGGTCTTGATGGGGTTTCTGTCTTACTGAAAATACATGTTTTCTTACACCGGTTGGTGATTAGCTTAAGTATGTTCTTGTAGCAGACTAGAAATCTGCATAGTCGTAGTAAGTTCTAACTGTTGAAGTTAATCCTAAAGTAAAGCTTTAACTGGTTTGTAATTCCATTGAATTGGCTCCACAGTGCAGTGAAAGAATGAACCAAGTTCTGTTAATTGTGATGTAAAATGTTCGTCTTGTTGGTAAGACAGTGTCTGATGCTTGGAGGTGATGTAAGTTGCAGGAAGATTTGTCAGTACACTGCATTTTTGGAAATAGCTAACATCATTTGGTTCCCTAAAAAATGCTTGTGGACATGCAGGCTTTTGAAAAGGATAGCTAAAATTAATTCAGCTATTTCGGTGTGTAATTGCTTCAGATGAGGTTTTGCAAGTTACTGAAACCATAGTATCTAGTTCAATAATTGGTAATGTCAGTCCGAAGAAAGAACAAACCATTAGCATGACCAACTCCCTTCCTCCCCCCCAATCAGTTTTTATTATTTTGTAAGCTGTTGAATACATCAAGGGATTCCTCAGAAGTAGGAATTGGAGACCTCTAATGCTCTGCTCTGTGGTTCTTCAAAATCAAATCAACAGTTCCTACCTCAACAACGTTGCAGCATGATACAGTACTCCTTAAAGCTGGCATTTTATATGAATGCTTTCAGTAGAACTAGAAAGTTTGGGTGCCCTTGAATAAAATTTTATCTAGATGACTTCCTTGAATGGGGGAAAACTTCATTCCCTAATATGTTTTGCCTGTAACGTGTGCCGTTCTCACACGTTCGCTGCTGGTCTAGATAAATCATTCAGTGTGGAAGAGTGGAAGTAAACGACTGTTTTGCATCAAGGTGTTTTTGGAGTTGGGTTGTTAATGAACTGTCACACAGAGGGAGTCTTAAGGGACTTGTTGCTCCTAATTGAGTTCTGCCTAACTCTTGGATAAGCAGTTTAAAGATGTGTCATATGTTAATGTCTTTACTGACAGTATATAATTTCTTAAATAATCCAATACTAATACTTTTTTTTAATCAAACTTGCTTTTAGCAAAGAATGGCACAGGAGGTCTTGACTCACTTAAAAGAACATCCTGATGCGTGGACAAGAGTTGATACTATTTTGGAGTTCTCTCAGAACATGAATACCAAAGTAAGCAAATTAACTTTTATTTATTTGGTTTTCCTCTTTCTTCCATTCATAAACTTTGAGGAAGGTATCTCATTTTTAGCCACAGACTTTCTTGATTCAAACCACATTTTTTTATTGTCTTGTTCCCAAAGTTGGCTTTAGACAAGAACTGTAACCGGACAAAATATTTAAACCTCCTTTTAAATTGACACGAGTTTTTCTCCTTTTTTTTAATAAAAAAAAAAAAAGGAAGAGCTAAATTGGAAATACAGGTGGTTTTTTTTTTTTTAAGGCACACACAAGCATAATGCCAATTCCAAAGATTGGTGTGTGTCTCTATACATCTGAGTAATGAAAAGTCTCCTAGAGCCACATTTTGTCCTTGGGTAAGTGCTTGGCTGTTTTTGATCATAATGAGAGCCATGTGCATGTAACTGAGGAGAGAATTTGTCCCTAAGTGTATTAAAGACAAAATAGAAACCTTATTAGGCCAAGATTTTGAGCAATGGGCGAAAGTACACACCCCAAACTCTTTGTAGTATGAGATTAGTCTTTACTAACGTGTGGAACACATTTGCTTTGTACTGCTGTTTTAAATCCATCCATCATGGTAGAGACTAAAAGGGGCAGCATTCAGTTTTTTCCTACAATTTTAAATGCTTTACCTAAGACTTCTGAAGTTTGAACCGAAAAGTTGATCGAAATGTGTTTTCACTGTCTTAAGTTGATGATTATTATCTCAAATAACTGACATGCATGTTTTTCTGCTTGATACACGCTGTGTTCGAACAGAAAATGATTGTGTTTGGATGGTTTCTGAAATCAGGCGGTATTCATGGAACAGTTCCATTTTTTTCATTGCTCTCTGAAGTTTAGGGGAAAACAGTATAAAGAACTTCCTCAAAGTGCTAACCTTTAAGTAACAGTGTTTGCCTGTTTGCTTGCCTGGTAAACTTTGCTTTTTATACTGACAGACATTACTAATGTTTAAGTTGATTTATCAACAGTATTTTTAAAAACTCAAATTTGTCTTGTGAAAAATGAGATGATTAGAGGAACAGAAAGAAAGCAACAGGTAAAGAATTCTTCAATTTACATAAATTGCAAATGATTTGGTGCTAAATTTATGCACTATGACATTTGGCTTTTATGCAATCATATTTTTTCTTTAATTAAAGCTGTTAACACTACCTGATATTAATCATAATGTTCCATTATGTTGATTGCTTGTAATAGGAAGAAAAGGGGTGTCTTCCTGTGCAACTGACACAGCTAGGCTTTGACGGCAGGCCTCCACAAGGTCTACCCTTTTGATTCCCTTTAACTGAATTCTGTTCATCAATTGTTTTTGTTTCTTGGGAGGTGGGAGGGAAAGGGATTCGGTGCATAGAATAAGTAATAAGGGTACCATAGAAATTTCTGCCATAGGGATCATGTCATACTTTTTTTCAGTCTTTGCTGTTGCCTCATCTTCATAACTGAGCAGTGAATTGCTATTAGACAATTAGAAATAAGCAAACCAAGAGCAAATGAATTTTGAAAGACTTCTATTTTATGCGCAGTTTAAATGTGTTTGCATGCACTGTTGCAATAGTTGATTAAAAAGTACGCTCCTGAAAGTTGAGGTGGCAGAACTTGTGATTGGTGTCAGTGACTTTTTATTGGGCTTGGTGTATCTCACTATCAGGGAAATAACCAAAAATTAGAACCATCAAATCAAATGAAACTTAAAAACAAAATAAAAAAAACCAGAAAGCCCCTGGTACAGTGTTCAGGCAGGCTGATGAAGCCTTCAAACATGGTATGGCAGGAAAGATGTGTAGGTGAAGACTGTATACAGCGATTTTATTACTGCTGCCATTTCATTTCATGTGTGAGTGTTAGGAAAAATGAGTGTTACTAGTATTGAGGAAGAGATGAACAAGACGCTAGGAGAGGGCAGAATTGAAGTCACGTGTGCAAAAGAATGAGTAGAAACCTAGACAGCATGAACCTCTTCATGGTTTAAGGTACATGAATCTGAATTAGATATTTGAGCAGATAATGAGGGAGAGGTAAATTGCTAGAGGTGTCTGTCCTTTTCTTTGACTCAGGGGAAATACTAAGTGGGGAAACAAAAAGACTAAAGATGAGGTCTGCCCTTAGTTTACGTCAGGATTTTCATTTAAGTTTTGTTTGGTCATCTAGTGCTTTTGTAAAATGAAACTAGACTTGTCATTCTGATCTTAAAAGCCAAATAAGTTGGCTTCTGGAAAAAAGTATGGAAGCAAGACTAACATTTTTGGTTAGCTGTTATCTGAAAGGGCTATTAATACATGTGCCTGTAGAATCTAGAAATTTAACGAGGGTTTAGATTGATTGCTTCGGGAAAGTTAGCGCTGTCTGATACCAATGTTCATACTTTCAACATGGTTAGAAGCTTTTGTAAGCACGTTCTGTATTGTGGGCCTGGATCGGGTGCAGATGGTGTTTATAAATCTATAGCAGTGGCTGAAACCACTTCCTGTGAAGTGAAGCATTTTACTTAAGAACGTTTTCATACTTTTTCCTGTATGAACATTCCCTTGATTTCATTTAGCTTTTATGTTGAGTAACGAAGTATATTTACAGATTAAAATCTAGTTGATAAACTTTGGCTGCTGACTGTGAAGAAAAAAAATGCCTTGCCAACTTTCTGTTAATGCATAATTTTTCTTGGTATCCAAGATTTTGGAAGGTGACAGAATATTTTGCAAATGCAGGATGTACACGTGATGCTCGTGGGAGCTTGGGTCAGATAGAGAAGCAAAGGGATGCAGGTTATGCTAAGATGAGAACAGCAAAAATGGTATTTTAATACAATGTAGTTTGGGACAGTCTACATTGTGTTTTTTAATTAAATTGAAGTTTATATGATCCCTTTGGTTGAAATACTAATGATCCTACTTTGTATAACAACTAACCATTTTAAAGAGGAACTCTTATTCTCAGCCAAACTTTGACCTGTGAAAACTTGAGTTTACCTTTCAGGCATTGATGTGATATTTTTTTCTTCCTAATCCACTGCAGATAAAGTAAACACAAAACTCCCCGTCCCCTTTTCTCTCCTGTCTATTCATGCTAATGGGGTTTTACATACTTGACTTCTTCGATCATATCATCACAAACTTCTTTCCCTGTTACTGTGAGTTGGCAGTAGGGACAAATGGGTGGAGGGACTGGCCTTGCCAATTACTTTGCAAACGTAACAGTTTGGGGTAAGAACATAGGAATGAATTCCTGAAAGGTAAAAGGATTTTCAAGAGCTTATTCACATTTATATTATTCTTTGACTGAGCACAAAAGTTCATCTTTAAATAGTAGAAATAGCTGCCATATTGGGGTGGGCATTGAAATTAAATAAACCTGTGGGTTGTCTTGCTGTTCCTAAAGTAACACACCAGTGAAGTTTGGGAAATACTTTCTTTAGAAAGTGCCAGTGTCAGGACGTGTGATGCTAAGACAAATTTTTTTTTTTTCCAGCTCTTAGAGGAACGATAGGAAGCTTGAGACCATCCAAGCTGCTAAATATTTTAGGAGCCTGGTTGTGTTAATACTTGAACATATGAGCAGTCATTTATGATGCAAATTCATATCTGGCTGCTACTTTCTCTTCTCCAGATAGCCAAAATTGTCTGCCAGAGGGCTTTTCCTTATTTTTTTTTTTCCCCCCCTCCTGGTGTGAGCATGATCAAACAGCAGGACTTAGTATAGTGAAGAATAAAACAAGAAAAAAAAAATGCATGAAACCTCAGTAAATGGGTGAATAGACATATATTTTTAATAAAATTGTTAGTTTAATAATCTTGAAGTCTTAGATGTTAAGTGTGAATGTCTGATTGAATGAGAGTCCTGAAAGTTAATTAGTCCTACAGTAACGTACTCACATTTTGTTCTTCTCCAATTTCAGTATTATGGACTGCAAATCTTGGAAAATGTGATAAAAACAAGATGGAAGATTCTTCCAAGGAACCAGTGTGAAGGTAGGGGGGGATTTTTATCTTTTCCTCTTAACTTTGTGTATTAACTGAGATTTAGACTGCCAGTCCCCATGTAAGTAATTTTCAGCTTCAAATACAATTAGGCTAGTAACTTTTTGTCATGTAATAAGACCATCCGTGCTTTTCCGGATGATGAAAACGTGTCTTTCCCTCTTGTGATAATGGTCTCAGTGGGATGGTGAGCACCTGAAATTCTGCAAATGTCATGGGAAGGTAAAAGGTGTGACTGATGGTTTTGAAACATCATCACTTAGGTGTTGTGCTAACTTACAGGCTAAGCTTATCTGAAGAGGTGTAACTCTAGGCGGATTCTGAAGTTAGGCTTTGAGGTAGAGGTTTCGATTCTCTCTGCTTGGCACGGGAGGCTCAGCTTGTCTGGGCTGCGTATGCAGCCCCACCAGTATGCTGCCATTTTTCTGGTAGACTTTGCGGTCCATCTGGTAGCACGTGTAGATTTATGTGACTCTCTTGAAATTGTAAGCAGTCATAATTATTTAAAAATAGAAACACTAAGTAAATGCAGTCTTACCTATTAATGGTCATTTGTTCTTTCAGGCAGTGAGATACTATAAAGTCTGCTTTTAATTCATGTAAGTGTATACGAAGCTAGATTGCTGTAACTGGAAGCTCAGTGTAGGGCAAACCCCAGTCTTTCGTCACTGCAAGGAATCTGGAAGTCTTAAAATAAATGCTGTGTTATGTTTCTGTTTTTTTTCCCTCCCTCCCTTACAGCTTGCAATGTGTGTTGAATTTCAGACACTAGCTATAGAAAATGGAGGTACCTCTGTGGTGTGGGATTAGTGCTTGTTCACGTAGCTTTCTGTCAAGTTATGATAACTTTGACTTCAAAACATTAAGTACAGCTGCTTTAAATTCTTGACATTGAATCTTGCCACCGTTCTATACTTGGCTTTTTACTAAAAGCTGGGTTTGGAACTCATTAAAGTTATTCCAAATTTCTGTGTTCTGCTGTGAGCTTCTATTAACAATGCTAAGATGTGCTTTAAATTTTAACTGCCAATGCTTAGGTTCTGAAACTGTTAACTAAAATGTAATTGTAAATGTTGATGAAAGCAGATGTTTAGAGGGAGACTTCCACATTTTTGTGATTATTCTTTTCACCTTTCTCCTCACTCCTTCCAACTATAGGTTAACAGATAAAGTGTAGCTCTTCTTGGAAGTGGAAGTAAGTTTTCACATTGATTGTGCTGTTGGAAACAGACTTGCAGGCTTCTAGGGAACAGCTTCAACTAAGGCTCAAACACAGCTATGTCCTTTGGAGAAACTAAGGGAGCACGCTGAAGTTAAGTCTTCTGTGTGCTTTTAATAATTAGAGTATCTCAACTTACTCATATTGTGTTACATTCCTGACTATGAGCACTTAGTTTCAGCATTTGGAAGTTGTTCTCCTGAAGTTTTTGGCTGTGGGAGCAGAGCAGGAAGAAAGGAAGGAGTGAGTAGTTTGAAGCAGTTGCTCAGCTTACTACTGCCCGCTGGTGAAGTGAGGTGTAGTAAAATAGGAGGTGTCACAGAGGTAGACTTACTTGATAGTTTAGAACTGAACAAGTGCCAAATATAGAATATAATTCAGTAATTGCAAGCCTTAAAAAGACATGCTCTTAATGCGTAGAATAGATGAGAAATAGCAGTGGTAGGATGAGGATGCTGGCTGTGCTTTGGGTAACGTTATCTCATCAGTTCTTGAGATGCCAAGATAATAGTGGATGCAGGGCTTAAACGAATTGTGGAACTGCTATATTTGAGTTAGTATTTGAGATTTTTGTTACTTCACTGTTTGCAGGCATGGTAGTACTGTTTGACTGGTTCCTGTCACCTGAGAAGATGGAGTAACTTTAGCTTGATGCAAATGCATAATAGTTACTGTCTGTAGTTGTGCAATCAACTTTAAGTATTCTATTCTTATTTTTCCTGACTTTTGTACTTCTGAAGACTCCAGAGGAAAAATCCTTCATCCTAACAAATGTGTGTCTTTTGGCTTTTAAAATACTTGCCCTTTTGCAGAGCCAAACTAAAATTGTGAAAGTGACTTTTATCCTCATATTTTAGGGGAATTGAGTTAGCTGGCTTTTACTTGTCTGGTTTCTACATCAATAGAAGAGGAACCAAATATATTTAGTGTACTGTGGCATTTGATCCATCTTGGCCTCAGTGGTGTAGAAGGGAGAATCGATGTTTCATCTCTAATCCAGTTTCATCTGGTCTG
This sequence comes from Nipponia nippon, assembly GCF_047370975.1. NCBI lineage: Eukaryota > Metazoa > Chordata > Aves > Pelecaniformes > Threskiornithidae > Nipponia > Nipponia nippon. The sequence continues at coordinate 4,630,014 of NW_028262358.1, read as the reverse complement.
TGGTAGTGGTGGTGGTTTTCTTAATTTTTTGGCTGACGATACTGGCTGGTACCAAAGAACTGCCCCAGAGGCATTCAGATGGTTTGGACACCTGGGAGGTAAGAAGACTGGTTAAATTGAAGTTACCTTGATTGTGACTCCACTCATTCCTTTAGTTGACAGGATTTTCCTGTTCGAAGTGTAACTAGTAAAATACGGGTGCAGGAAACTGAAACTCAATATAACAAAGTAACGCTTAGTAACAAAGCAACTCATGCATGTTATAAATCAGTCAATTGTACCTTGGATCTTACTTTATAAAACTTAACATGTCTAATTTGATTTGTGTAGTAAATACAGCTTACAAATCTTACTTTTGGTTAAGATGAAACTGAATCCATTTGTGAGAGAATACTGTTGTAGCAATAGCAGTGCTCAAGAGTTGAAGTTAAGAGCAGACCTGAATTGAGCTGTCACTGAATGAAAAAGTTTTTGAAACAACCTGCTGAAAATTCTTGGAGAAATAAAGCGATGCCATTAATTACAGAGCCTGAACTGTAACCTTTTTTTGAGATTTCTCCAACCCCGCCCCTGCGCTACCTCAAGTTGTGCATTGAATGACTTGTTGGGCCTTGAGGTTAGCCAGGGTTTTGTTATCGCTTCTGTCTGAATGCTGGGAGGTTTTAGCTTCCAGCCTGGAATTCCAAATGCAAGTGGGAAAATGTGTTTTCTTCAGGTGTGTTCTTTGGACTTGAAGCTCCATTCTTAAGTTTGCTTTTATTTTAAAGTAGCTTTTAGTCTTGAGCTCTTCTGGCCCTGGTACCTTGTAAAAAGTTCTTGTGTTCCTCAGGTGTCATTGATTTTGAAGGCTGAGGATTGTAAGCACTTCTGGAATGCTCATCTGTATCTTCCCATAATTCTAAAACAGGAATTGGGAGAAACAATTTACATTTCTAAAATACTTATGTGATTACTCTGCTTTTTCTTGTTCTTGAATTTTTGTTTGCTTGTGGAGTTAGCAGTTTGAACCAATTGCTGACCTGGTTATCTAGACAAAAGTGGAATTTATGGAACGCGGCACTGGTAAAATTCAGTTAAATGAGATGCCTGGCCTGCATGTTCAACCTTCAGACACATTTAGCAGTAGACCATAGTAATGGGTTAGACTTGCTCTTTATAATGTATTTAGTCTTTAAGAGAATGCTTTGGATTGCTCTTGCACGTATACAAATGATGTAATGTGGTTTTCATTCAGACCTTACTGGGGCTGCTTCAGTGAAAGGCAGGCGGCATATTCCAGAACATCCCATACAGTGGTGAACTTGGCTTAGTTCCAGAGTATTGTACTATCATTCTCAAGTAAAAATTCTCAGTTTATTGAGGTGATACTGAATTGCTTTAAAGTCTGATACTCTACAGAGTTGATTGTTTAATAATGCTTATAAAGGATGTCATTTGATTAAAGTGCTTTGGTCTCAATAGGATTTTCTCTTACAGTGTGAAAACCTGCCTAGAAATAAAGGCTTCTTGGTCTTCCGATTCAGTGATACATTTCATTAATCCTGTCATGTGAAATGAAATTATGTTCCCATGAACAGAATGAGCTTGTCTGGAGTGTTTTGAGTTGGAATGGCTAAGCACTTCTTCATTATGAAACCTGAATTGCTTGTACGACTTTTCTCATTTTGAAGGGGGGGGGGAAGTGTTCAGAGAGAGAAGCAGTTTAGTGGCTCACAGGAAGGTCCTAGAGTGAAGTATAAAGCTTCTGATGTAGTGGAAGCTGCTGTAGAAGAGATCTTTTTTTTTTTTTTTTTTTTTCTGTGGAGTGATTACATATTTTAATGGAAATTTCTGGCCTGCTTCACAAAGATGTGTTTTGATTCTCTATGTAATGAGGGGGAATGAGACACACACACAGACACGGGACGCTATGGGAAAGCATTGTTTAAGAGTAAAAATAAGGTGGTATTTTGACCACATTTTGGGACTACTTCAACAGTTTAGTATAAGTGTGTATGCATGCAAACATCCTTGGAGGGGACAACTCAGCTTTAGAATTTGAAATTCTGATTTTGTTTGCAAAATAATGTTCCTTTGAGTTACATTGTCCACCTGCTTCACTTATGCCTCTTATTCTTCAATATAAGCGGAGAATTTGTTAATTTTAGTAAACTAGCGTAAACTTGCATCTGCAGTAGCAGTTATGAGAATTTTCAGTGCTTGTTAAATGTTTGTGCTGTGTAACTGCATGAAAGGATGTGCTTGTATGTTTTAAGTACCAGAAGCGGTTTTGTCTACAGGTGTGTACTCGCTGGCTGTGTGCATTCATGGTAATGTGCTGTATTCGACCGCGATAGAAACTCCTCTGAGCTCAGGTTACACAGCCTAAATGAGGTGTAATTGCTTCTAAAAGCACACCCAAAGATGAAACTGTAGGATATTTCACACTTTTCAAGTTTAGACTGTGGAATTTACTGATGTTGGATAATGTGGTGTTCCTCACTGGCCCAGTCCAGCTTTAACCATTGCATAGCTTGGGTCACCTGTGAAAATACTTGCCCTTCAGAAAGTATTTCAATTTACTGTATGTTTGCCTCTCTGTAGAGGAGCAACTTTCACATAAGAACTACAATACCTGATGTTCATCCAGAAACTTTCTAAAAGGCCTTGAATTAATGTCCTTGCTCTATCCTCCCCCCCCCCCTTTTTTTTGTACTTTGAACAAAAGTACTTTTCGTACTTTGTTTACCAGAAAACGCTAACAGTGGCGGTAGTCCAGGCCTTCTGACAGTGATGATGTCTGGCCTTTCTGATAATGAGAACATAGTTTGAGGTTGGAGCTAGGTTGCTCTACTGCTTAACTGCTGTGGATAAAGCTGCTCGTCACCTGTGTGCTTTTTGATGTCTTCGAGCCAGTACTGGTGCTGCCCTTCAGTGAACTGGTTCAGGGAGCTAAGCTGACAGAAGATAGTTTCAAAACAGTTTTTTAGAACTATTGAACTTTTTTGGTAACTCTTTTTCTACTAGTTCAGCCTCTGAACAAGTTCTTGAGCAGGTGCTAGGACTGCCAATGCTGTGTCAATGAAAGCTTTGGAATGGAAAGCAGAATCTGCTCCCTTTGGTTGCAGGTTGTCGTGGTCCTTGAAGAATGTTACCTGTGTCCTGAGTATTGTGGTGTTTTGGTTTTTTCCCCTTCTGCTTTATCGGAAGGTCTGTTTTCCAGGAATGTCTTGTCTCTTCCCGTTCGGCTCAATGAAGGGTCTGAACTTGGCAGTTGTGTTCTTGCCATCTTCAAGACTCGTTCAGCTGCTCCTGTGATTGAAGCAGACCTTCTAGGCACTGGTTGTGTGGCTTGTGCATGTCCCATGTCTGCCTCTTTAAACTAACACTTCCTTTTAAGTTCTCAAAACACATCAATTTTAGCAAATCCAGTGGACTGCTACCCTTGAACAGTTTCTTGGACATGTTCTGCTGAAAAGTGGTAACTAGCCTATGTGTTGATTTTTGTCAGAGTATAAAGTTGAAATATCTTTGTTCTACTCAGAATTATCTTTCCTGTAGAATGCTAGCATTGGGTAGCTGGTGCTTTTAAGGGATTTAGAGTATGACTTTGTTCACTGGATGGAAGACCTTAGAAGCCTGCAGCATGACCAGTGGAAACTAGCAAACTTTTTAGGTTGTCTTTTGACCTGTGGTCACCTTTTTTTTTTTCTTTTTTTTTTTTTTTTTTTCTTCAATGGAGAAGCTTTGGACCTGACCAACTGTTTTCATCTGCTGATCTCAAGGCCAGATCGATGGCGGCGTAGCGGTCAAGTTGTAACTAAACAGTATAATACTATTGGTGCAGCAAGATGGGAAATGTGCAGCTTTGGAGTGGGAAGTCTAAGAGCAACACTCACTTTCTAATTCCTTTTTGAAATGCAACGAGTTGCAACAGTAGGCTTCCCTTAGTGGTTTGGCAGACAGTTACAATAGTTTAGTTTCTGGCACTGCAAACCTATTTCCATACTATTTGGGGGGCTTTAATATCTCATTTGTGAATTACTGTAACACTTCAGCAAAGTGTGTGTTTTTTTTAGCTTTAAAATACTAGGACGTGCCCATGATGTCAAACTAATGCTAGGGCTTGGTAATAACTCCTACCCAGTGACAGACAGTGATATTTATTTTGTTAATGACCATTCTTCTGGAGTAGTGTGGATTGATCCCAGTTGATAGCGATGAATAGTTTCATTTGTAATTGGAACTACCTGTAGAACAGCTCCTGTCTAGTATGTATCTAATGGCTCCAAGTCTAGACCTAGTTTTTCCAGATTTCATGAGAACGCAATTACCAAACTGTTTCTTTTAATCCTGTTGCTCACGCCTGAAATGCAAAAAAAAAAAATAAATGGCTAATTCTGGTGAAGTCTTAGAAATGTTTTTAAAATTTAGAATAATGGCTGGGGGAAAACAAAATGCCTTCAACATAAGGCATTCTTCTTGGTAGTGACAACTTTTTCTGAAATCTTCAATGTGTGCATTTTGTCTGTGTGAGTCAGTTGACTGTTCTGTTGAAGAAATGATTGAAACTAGATTTGGGGTTCATGAACTTCAAGAGCAAAACATACTAGTTCTAAGTTCTAAAACTTCACTATGACAAGAAAACGCTTGCCCGGTTTGAAAGTCTTCAATCCCTGATGCGCTCAGATGGATCACTCTGTCAAAGCTGCGTTGAAGTAGAACTATTAGTAGTGTTCATCTAGTTTACGACTCCAGATCCTCTGTGCATGCCTTTTCTTGAGTCAGATGTTTTTGTACAGAGTGGTTTTAGGCAAGTGTATTGTGATGAAAAGCTAGTTGGAAAGTCATTGTTTCTGTGTCTTCAGTAATTGATTCGTTAATAGTGAGGAGGGGGCTGAGGATTAGGTGGCAAAATGAAACTTTAGGCAGTATAGCTTGCTACAGTGGCGTGGTTTTTGTTGTTGTGGTGGTGGAGCTGAAAACTCTAAAGTCATTTAAGAACACTTGTAGAAGAAACACGACGAAACAAGTGATTTAAATATAGTCTGTGCCCTCAGTTGACAAATCGTTAATTTAAGCAAAAGCAATAAACCAGAATTTATTAAAGAGTTTTGTAATCCATAGCATCCATGTGTGCCATAAGAGCACAGTAGTCCAAATCCAAGTGCATCGTACTATATTGGTGAATAAAGTTTTAAGTTTTGCTCTTGTAAGATTGTGCGGGGAAAACTTTGCTAAGTTCTGGCACGGTGTTTCACTTTTAAATGCTGTGCATAGGAATTCCTGTGTTGAAAATGGATCACCTAAGTAAACTGGAGCATCTCTGAACTTCTACATACAGTGAAGGTTATGTATCAAAGCTTTCCATGCAATTCTGGGTAACTTGGCATTAAAACTGGAGTCATGCTTAGAAAGCTCTCTTTATTTTTGGTGTTCACTTCTTTGACTAATGCTTAATTAGTAAAAAGATGGAGGGAGGATTCTCTTGTTTATGTTTTATCTTGCTATTGTAAACATTTGGCTGAGGCAGTAAGAATGTATCTGCCAGCTTTGGAGTTGTTGGGTATGATCTGACAGTGCATAATGGGTACAAATGCATTTCACTGAGGGAGGTCTACAGCAGCGTTTTTAAGTACCTATCACAATAGATGTCAGGGTCTGGACAGTGCTGGATGCCATGTTTCCATCTTCAGCCTAATACAGCGTTGTGCAGTGCTACCAGTGCAGGGTTTCTCACAATCGCTTGTAGCCTTTAGGAAGCTGATTGATTGATTGATCTGGTGCAAATTACTACAAGTACACTCTAATCTTTAGACTGTTTTTCTTTTGCTTTATTGAAATAGCTTAAGTGTAAAGCTATTTTGTACATCTGAAATATCCTCTTGCAGAGTTGATACAAAGGTGGATTTTTTTCCCATATAGCACACAAGATGGATGCTCACTGACACATGCATATATGTCCTTTAGATGTGTTTCTTTTTACAAACATGTAAAGAACCTGAATTCAAAGATATTTATTACTACATTTGTGATATATGGCATAGTTGAAAATAAATTCCTAACTCTTCTGCAGGTATTAAAAAATATGTTGTCGGCCTAATTATCAAGACCTCATCTGATCCAACGTGTGTAGAAGTAAGTGAATTCTTTTCAGGGGAGGAAGAGGGAAGGGGAATATTATGCATAACTTCACTCTTCCTTTCTTTTCTCTAGAAAGAGAAAGTGTATATTGGGAAACTGAACATGATTCTTGTTCAGGTAAGTTAGAGTTCATAAAGTTTTAAATCTTGTTGTAAAGTCTCTGGCTTTGCATATCTATCTAACATATGGATGCTTCACTTTTCAGATACTGAAACAGGAATGGCCAAAGCACTGGCCAACTTTTATAAGCGATATTGTGGGAGCAAGCAGGACTAGTGAAAGCCTTTGTCAGAATAATATGGTGATCCTTAAACTACTGAGTGAAGAAGTGTTTGATTTTTCCAGTGGCCAGATTACTCAAGTAAAAGCTAAGCATTTGAAAGACAGGCAAGTATATATATTTAAATCTTAATAAATAGGGCAGACTTTGTGCTTGCTGCTAAATTGTTGCTCTCACTTTGAGCTTTTGAGTGAACACCTACAGCTTGTCTAATTTGATTTCTGAGACTCAGTGGGTTACCGATTTTTCTTTAAAACAGTACTGTTAAGTGATACCAAACTTATTTGTACACACAGGTATTTCTACCTTTTTGCAAGTAGCATCTGTTGACTGATGGTTCCTACCCTTTTAACAGAGCATTCAGCACTTCTTGTGTTTGCAAGCCAGAATTTGCAGGCACAGACTTCAAGCTACTTCAAAATACGTGTTATTGCCATGAAAATTGGTAAAAGCCAGGTGGCTTGTGAATGCCTCCATGGACATAGGTCTTCAGGACCTGTTCTGTGAGCGTAGACATTTTGATTAAAGTAGATAGGATTGTTTATGGAATGTGGAAATGCCTAATTTTGAATTTTTTTTTTTTTTTACAGCATGTGCAATGAATTCTCTCAGATATTTCAACTGTGTCAGTTTGTGATGGTAAGTCTTATTTCTTTAATGATATTTTTAAGAATTCCCCCGTCATGCCTAACTGTCATAAACACTAATGGTCGTTTACAGGAAAACTCCCAAAATGCTCCCTTAGTTCATGCAACTTTGGAAACTTTGCTACGATTTCTGAACTGGATTCCTCTGGGATATATATTTGAGACCAAGTTAATCAGCACACTAATATACAAGGTACTCATGCAAAAATTGACGACTCTTAAATTTAAAGAAAAGTTGTAAAAAAGCTTCGCGTGCAACACTCTTGTAATACTCTTTTTTTTTTTTTTTTCTTCTCTCAATAGTTCTTAAATGTTCCCATGTTTCGAAATGTCTCTTTGAAGTGCCTCACAGAGATTGCAGGTGTCAGTGTAAGCCAGTACGAAGAGCAGTTTGTAACACTTTTTACATTGACCATGATGCAGTTAAAACAGGTAATGTTTTTAAGAAATCTGTCTCTTGACTGTTTAATTTCAGAGAATCAATTTCTGTAGAACCTAGTTCAGTTTACAAATTTATATTCATTATAGAGCTCTTGATAAGACAAATATTACTCTTCAGTGGTATTTATGACTTGATCAGAAGATGCTAAGTGTTTTTTCTGACTCTAGATCACAGCTGTATTTCTGCTGCATTGATTTGTTATGATTAATTTAAGAGGCTTTTTGAGCACTTGGGCTGTCTGATGGGGAAAGTGGAGAGATGCACAAAAACATGTACTGTGTGACTCGTAAGACCTAAGCTGACCTAACTTCTGCAAGTTGCTATGTAATTTATGAAACTGATAGAAATGTTTGTCATAGAAAGCCATGCTTTAAAGTTATATAACTTGATGATTCCCCTCTGAGCAGGTCAGGTTCAGGTACGTGAGCTTTCCTTGCTGTATTTGCATCTTAAGTGTTGCAAGGTTTTTTTGACAATTTTTTCCTGTGTTTGCAATGTTGGTCCATCTTAGATGTTCTTTAGAACAGGCATGCTTCTTTTAATACCCCTGTTCACCCCAGCTTCAAGTGGAGCTATGGGATTTTTATTCAGTTATAGTTAAGTTTAAAGGCAGGTTTTTACACACACCAGAGTTATTTTGTGTGTTAGGCAGCTGAACATTGCTTCCTAAGTGTTTACAGATGATGCTCTTGATTCTAAATGCCAGTATATCTGGCCTAAGTTTTTCCTCAAAACAGCAGTTGAATGCCAAGTTGGGTATTTGGCATGTTTTGCAACCTGCGGGTTTTTAGCATGACTGTTGCATATGAATTTGATGCGAACTGTTGCATTCATTGCGAATACTTGACTTGCTCTTAACTTTGTAAAATGAAGTTGGAGAACAATCAAAACCATACAAAAACTAGCAGCAGTGAAACTTTGTTCTCTCTGTTCTGTAGCTTAATAGTGTTGATTTTAAAAAACGTAGTTCGATACTTGATGACAATGTTGAAAATGTTTTAGTTGTATAGTGGTAGAATTTAAAATCCAACACGTATCTTAAGAGGTGCCAGAGATCTCTACAAGATTACTAAAAAACATGTTCCAGTATTCTTCAGCGTCTTCCTTGCTAATTTCTAAATATGATGGAGGAGGTCATTCATGTTGTTCTAACATTGTGATGATGTAATGTTTTGCAACTTAAAGTTATTAGAGACAGGTAGCAGACTCATTTTTGGAACATCTTGGCCCAAAGCCAATTGGAAATGTCTGTGATAGAGTAGATACTTTCCTTGTTTACAGCTGCTGTTACAAGGGATGGAAAAAGGTTTAGTTCATCAGAACTTTTGTATCAGTTTGCATTTTCGCCTTACTGTCCATCTTGGGATCAAGCATGAAATGAAGCTAAGACTGTTTTGTAAGAAAGCTCTGTAAAGAGGGGATGCCATTGAAAGCAGAGGGCTTTTTTCCCAGAAGAGCAAAATATTTGTTAATATACAGTAGTTCTACTTCTGTATAACATGAGAAATTCTTGATTATGTCTGTATTCTTTTCATTAGATGCTTCCTTTAAATACCAATATCCGACTTGCATACTCAAATGGAAAAGATGATGAACAGAATTTCATTCAGAATCTCAGTTTGTTTCTCTGCACGTTCCTCAAGGAACATGGTCAACTTATAGAAAAAAGATTAAATCTGAGGGAAACATTAATGGAGGTAAGTTGCTCAGTTTATTTGGTTTCAAAATGTAGCAAGTGTGTTCCCACACTCAAAGGATGTGATAGTAAAACAATTTCTAGATCATTGTACTTGTAGTGGGTAAGAGGAAAAAAAAAATCCTTTTTCTTTCACATAATTAGTAAATCACATGAATAATGCAAAAAAACCTTGGAAATTTTTTGTTCCCTAGTATGCTTTAGTGGCGCTCTATTTTCAGGACTCCGATACTAATGCAGTGTCTGAAGACCACAGGTCTTGGTCTCTCCCTCTTCTTACTTGTTCCTTCTTGGAAGTGTTTAATACTGCTTTAAAATAAATTCATGTATTCTTTTTCCATGGGTCTTTACATACCTTATTTTGTGTTTAACTCTTGCATAGAGAAGGAGTTGCTATGACTTTCATCGGTCTGCATGAAGCAGCTCAGTTGTGTTTTTATTCAGCATCCAGGACTGGTTTCTAGGGTACAGTGCATGCTGTAGTTCAGTGCTTCCATCCCGGTGTAGCTTCTTGCCTAATTTGCTATTTCCCAAAGTTTAACTGAAAGGCTTTAAATATAATTCTCAAGGATGATACTCTGTTTCTATGTAATAATGACTGTGTGTGCCAGTAACACTTACTGGCAGGGCTCTGCCAAATGACTATGCATGCTTTATTGTAGTATTACTAGTCTTGGAGGAGGGCCTACGGGCCTCGGTTATCAGCTATCTTACAGCAGTTGCTGAGAATAAGACTTACAGTTGTCCTTCCTGTCTGCGTGTTCCCTTCTTTTCTTGGAGACTGCTGCATTCTTTTCAATTTTGACACTAAAGTGCAAATTCATGGTCAAAACCACTGGGATCTGTGGAAATTATTGGAAATTCAGCTAAGAATTGAAGGGCTGGAAAGGCTAGGTGACTACTAAACACTCAAGGTGCTACCTCATACTGCAGTGGGGCTAGATCCCAAAATCAGAGTTTTTCAGTTGTGCTTTTTTTAATCGTGACTAAAAATTTTGCTGAGGGTGAGCTGTTCTGTGGTGACTTTTTTGCTAGCTTCCTCCCACTGCTGAGCTCCAAGGGGATGAAACTGGCTCCATAGCCCCTTGAAGCACCACTTCCCCTGCCCCGAATCAAGCTCTGTGCAGATATGGAGGCCGTAGGGTGAGGAGCTGCCCTGAGACAGAGGTAGAAAAACAATACTGCAGTTTAAACCTGGAGACCAGGTTCCATTGGGAGGGAGAAGTACATCTTGCAGGTGGATTAGCTGTAATCTAACATGTCCATCTGAATTCTAGTCTGTTTTCCAGCTAGTATTCTCAGTACATTTCTTCTGGAGGTAGCCCTCTACAAAAAATGTATATTAATAAGTTGGTTTCAAATATCAAATTGTAGCTCATTTAGAAGGTGGACTAAGAGGAGTATAACTTTTTTTTATTTTAAAAACCTATCAACAGTTTCCAAATAATTCCTGAACTTGAAAGTAGTAAGCTTTCAAAATAACTGCGAATCAGGGGGGGGGGCAGGCACAGCTCAAGTTTCTACCTATGGTGAGGCTTTGTTAGGAAGACCTGTGTAACCGGCTGAAGCTGTTGCATGCCCTGTGCAATTGTGTGTAAGCTGGAGTGCAGTTTTTAGGTAGTGGCCTCCTCTCTTGTCTGCAAAACTATGTTCTTCTTTAAAACAGACATTTACAAAAGTCGATTCTGAACGACTTTCAGTCTTGTATAGGGTGATGAAATGTTTAACAAAGTTCTTAGGCTGGCCTAAAATGGTTGCAAATCTCGCTTCTGTAAGTTCTAGTGCAATAGAACCTAGTTACGCAGCTACTTTAAGAAGCTCTGTGTCATTCTAACCTGTTTATTCCTGCACTTTGGATGTAGCAGATTTTCTGAACTTGTTCCACGGATCCGTTGGAGCTGTGTAGGCTAGTGAAGGAAGCTACAGAAGTTATTGCAAGTGAAATTACCACGAAAAATTGATGTGTATAAAACCAATGTATGGTTGTCTTGAATCCCTCTTTTGATGTTGTAGATACAGATGCCAAATCAGGTCTTTACTGTCTGAAATGCTCCGAGTTGCTGTAGTATCTAAGCTATGAAAATGTCTTCAGATTTCATTGTTTCATTCTGTTTGTTCACTTTTGGCTTTGGTATCTTTCACCAGGGGACTGAAAAACAAGCTAGGCAAAAAATGTTTGGTTGTGCAGTTCTAATTTCTGTGGTTGGTATCTCAGTCTGTCAGAGTTGCATCAGTGGCCTTCCCTTCTCGGTCTGCTGGGGCTGTTCTGTCAGGAAAGACATGGAGAATGTTCTGGTAAAGGGCTTCTGTGGAAAGCAAGCGAGCAGTATGGCTTTGATGGTTGCCTTCAGGTCTTCAGGCTATAAGGATCCAGAACAAAGTAGCAGTAATAGTCTTGAGATTAGCAGTCGTTGAAACTAGCTGTTGAGGGTTTTTGGAGGCTCTAAAACAAAATGCCTTGCAGAAGCTCCAGAGGCTATGAGTTTAATAATTTACAAACAGGCTTATTTGGCTATGGCATTTTTTTAAGATATCTTTAGGCTACTTTAGATTTAAAAATTGATACACACTTTGAAAATAACAGTAACTGACAGGGTGCTTTGTTTTTGAGTTGCTCCACCAGTCAGAAGTCTGACTTGTAATGTTATTGCAATCTTAATGCCCGTTGTTCCTACCTTTTATGTTAATTTGGCATTTTGTCAGTATTTGGATAACCGAACTTGAAGCAATATCACTTTATCTGCAGAAATAATTAGTAATCAGATGTTTAAACCACACTTTTCCAGGCTCTTCATTATATGCTATTGGTATCAGAAGTTGAAGAAACTGAAATTTTCAAGATTTGCCTTGAATATTGGAATCATTTAGCTGCTGAGCTCTACAGGGAAAGTCCATTTTCAACGTCTGCTTCTCCATTGCTTTCGGGAAGTCAACACTTCGATGTTCCTCCAAGGAGACAGCTGTATTTGCCTGTATTGTCTAAGGTAATCCATGCCTAAGTAAAGGTACTATAAAGGTTTAGATACTGTTCCTGAATTTAGAGATTTTGCTTCATGTGAGGGTCGACATAAGAAAGCCTTTCTTGCTTTGAGTAGTTGGTATTTGATTCAACGCTAGTTATTTAATGTGCTGCAATTGCAAAAATACTTTCAGATGACACTAGTAGATGACAGGAGTATTTATATGATATTTCAGATTTTTTAAGATACTTATTATGAATGTAAGACTAACTTTAAAAAAAGTAAATTAAACCATTTCTTTAAATGGATAAAGGCTGGAGTGTTACAGTTGGAGGAAAAAAAAGTGTGTGTATGGAAAAAGTGGTCTTTAAAAAACCCCTAATATTACATACGCATTTTGAAGCTCTAGAAAGTATACTTTATAGGTTGGTTGTTTTCTTTAACTACGTAGCTTGTTCATGAAGAGAGAGAAATTAACAGACTCTATTCTTCATGGCTTTTTAGTTAACATGTCTCTGTAGAATCTTAATGTGAGCTAATCTCCTGAAGTGCTGGGCATATCCTTTATGTGGGTCAGACTGCCTGACCAGAGCGCTCCAGAAACACCTGTGGAGCTATGGGTGTATTTTCATGTTACAGTTTGATTAAATTTTTAACATTCCTTTGCAACGTACAGGTTCGATTGCTAATGGTTAGCCGTATGGCTAAACCTGAAGAAGTCCTAGTTGTGGAAAATGATCAAGGGGAAGTAGTACGAGAGTTCATGAAGGATACAGATTCCATAAACTTGTATAAAAATATGAGAGAAACATTGGGTAAGTGTAGTAGCCAATATTTTTGTGCTGTGGGTTTGTGCAGCTGCAGCAGCAGCATGTATGTTACGGAATGTTAGCTTATGATCTGAACTATGCGTGGGTAAAATGATTATCCGTGAGGAGTAGTACACAGACTTGAAAGGGAGGAGGCAGTGTTGTTCTGAAGTTTTCTAAGCATGTAGCATTGTGTAACTTGGTTAAGTAGTAATACGCTACTTAATTTTTGTCTCTTGCCTTTTCCCATTGAACACCACCTTTTGATATTCCTTTACCAAAATGTTTCAGATCCAATGAAACCATAGTTCTGTCAGAAAGCTGTTAAATTGTAAGGATTTTTCTGAAGTGGAATTAATCATTATTACTTCACTTGACTTGTAGTTCTACTCTTGTGTAGACCAAGCACTCCTCAGCAAAAATGATTTCTTTCTTCAGTAGGTCTTCTGAATACTTGAAAATTCTTTAAAGTATTCTTAAACAGAACATACAATTCCAGCCTGAACTTAAGCTTCAAAAATCTTTTCCAGAGTTAGTGCTGAGGTCTTATAATGACCTTGCTTGATAGTACAAAAGCTGCCATTAATTACATATCATGTAGAAAAAAAAAAAAGTAAGTTGTGAGCGACCTGAAGAACACCAGAATCGGTGTTTCTACAGCATTTAATGTAGCAAGTATGTTTTATTTCAGTGTGTGTATACTAGTATACTGTTGTCTTTAGAAGTCGCACGTTCAACTGTGACCATTTTCTCAGTGAATTGATAGTCCCTGTGTATTGTAGTGATAACTTAAGTTTTTTTGAGGTGAGAAAAAAAAAATTCAGAGCCCTAACTGCAACTTGAGGGGGCGGGGAGGATTGGAATTGTCACATATTTAGGGCATCAAACCTTCAATACTACATATTTTTCTATCAAATGCAAATAATTTAAGGGAGCACTGGGAGTTTAATAACAGGTTTATGAACTAGGAGGGAGGGGAAAAAAGCTGTGTGATTGTGGGGGGTTTTTTTAATTCTCACCTTTGTACTTGTGATGTAGGTGCAGCCAGCATTAGAATAAGCGTTCTAGTATCTTTTAATATGGAACATGAAAAAAATTTGATGTGTTAAGTGTTTAATTTATTGTATTAAAATTATTACTGTATGTCCTGACCCTTAGTCATATTTCCAGATATAGGATTATTTATACGGAAATGCAGATTCAGTTAGTGTTTGATTTCTGGTGTTAACTCTTGCTTATAATGTATTGTCTTTAAGATTCACTTTGGCGGGGGGGAAAAAGTGAGAATGTGGTGGAAGCTGTATTCTGTGGCACAGTAAAAAACTGTTTCTGAATCTGGCCTTAAATTGCCTTTGACTTGCTGGGATTTAGAATTTTATGTTGGAGACACTAACCCTGTTACGGGCTGATGCAAGTGTCTGAGTCGTGACACTTGAATCTTCCCACCTAGACTTGTTGAGGAGTACCATCTCCGCTCTAATGGTGGGTTATTGCAGCCAGCAGACTTAATGACACTGAAGTAAAGAGCAGCAGAAAATTGACTTCTTACACACTGTATAATGTCCCCATAGGTAGCCAATCCCATATTCCCTATAGACCATCAGTATGCATGCCTGTTGTTAATAATTTAACTTTGCAACTTCACTGATTTGACTAGTACGTGAGGCACTTACTGATTCAGACTTTTCACATTGCATGTGGTGTTTTGCTGAGATCCCTTGGAACAATGCCACGGATGAGTGGTTAGGTCGCTTAAAGAATTAACCATCAAAGATAATTGCAAAAAGTGATTTTAATAGAAATTTGTAAAAGTGTGATTTAGCAAAGTTCAATGGCAAGGTTCACTCTACGAATTATTTAATGAGTGGAAAATATATATAAAGGAAAGAAAAAAGTTGAGGTAGAAGTGAATTAGAATGACTTTTACAGAGACTGACAATGTAAGGGGGTAACGGAGGCCCTCCCGTTGAGTCACGAGGTTCAGAATGGACCCCCTTGCTTTCTAAACTCCTTCTCAGAGAGGAGTCTAGGTGCGGCTGGATCCAATCCTACTCATCCTACTCCCAGACTTGGTCAGTGGCTTATGTCTAAGGATTATATATGTCTAGCAGCAGTTTAAGGTTTATTCACAGTTAAAGAGAGAATCACAGGAATTTAGCTGCAATTAATCACTGATTAATTTGGCATTTCCAAAGTAATAGGATTTATTACAATATTTGAATTGATTCACACACACAATATGTGTATAAAGCTACCTGTTAAAAATTCCTCGTGAGCTAAGTGAAATACTCACTTCAGATGATTGTCTCAACGGGTGAAGGTCGAGCCTCGAGGAGTGAGGGCGGCCCCCGGAGTTCAGCCCAGGTCCTGTCGCCAGGCCTCTGAACTTTGCAAACTGAAGAGTTCGCAACTCTGAGAAGCGTCCCACTCGGAGGGAGATACTGGGCGCAGTCTGCTGCGGTCCAGGAGAGCTCAAAGGGTCTCACTTGGTACTGCTGTTTATAGGGCTGTGAGATGGTTGACTTTAGGCATCAGGAAATTTCCATCCTGGCCACAATCCGGGTCGGTAATTGCTGGAGTTCTCAAATGCCAGCCATGCTGGTACGATCCCGTACCAATCTACCCGAGTTACGACCCACAATGATATATTCCAAGGCTGTCAGGGGATGACTGATTATTCCTGCTCTCGTTCCCCCCCTTGGCCTTGCAAGAGCTCCTGGTACGGTCAAGGGACACTGAACCACCAAACTCATTGCACAAAGGCCAGGTCTTGATGAGAATTCCTGAGATGGTAAAGCGGTCCAGGGGAAGGGGAGGGGGGAAGTGCACCACCACAAACAAACAAACATAGATTCTCAATAAAATTTGTTGTCCATCTTTAAAACATGCTTTTAACAAATCCGTGTTTAAATTTTTAGCTCATTCTGCTGTGAGTTCAGGAAAGAAGCATTGCGCCTACCTAACAATTCGGTTGTCTTTTTCTTAGAACAGAAGATTTTAACTTTGCCTATAGAGTTGTGATCCAGGTTGTTGCTTTAAAATGTGATTGTTCAATGTTGATGTCTTTCAGTTTACCTTACGCATCTGGATTATGCAGACACAGAACGAATTATGACTGAAAAACTTCACAATCAAGTGAATGGAACAGAATGGTCATGGAAAAATTTGAATACCCTGTGTTGGGCTATAGGCTCAATCAGTGGAGCAATGCATGAAGAAGATGAAAAAAGATTCCTTGTTACAGTAATTAAGGTATCATGGTGCAAAACCAATAGCTTTGTCACACTGCATAGTTTATGCTCGAGAAACTAAGTTCACAAAAATACTGCTGTATGTTCTTAGTAAGCTACCTTGTATGGCAAGCAAGTTGATAAGAATAAATCAATGGGAAATCTTATATCCTGAATTTAAGGGTGATGAATTTGTTAGCCCTGAACAACGCATTAACCCAAATAGTCTTTTCATGGTGAAAATTTCAGGGATAAAACGTAGCTTATGACGAAGTGTCTTTCTTTGGGGATGCAGAAGAGATGGAAAGGGTTTGCTAATGAAATGAAGGAGAGTGGCAAAATAACCTACATTTTTAACTAGCTAGCACCCTGCTATTTTTCTGTTTTCCATATATTCATTGATCAAACCAAATTTTTGGTAAATGTGTGCATGGAAAGAGTGCAGGAACAAAGCATTTTTACAAGAGTAGTGGACCTTACTTTAACAACTCATACAAACTCGTACAGAAGTTTTAGTTTAATTTCTTCTATTTGATGTGGAGTCCATGTTTTTATCGGCATCAACTGCTTCGTCAATATTCAATACTGTGAGACTTGTTGCAGCCCCCCCCTGCAGAAATCTTTAGTTATATTTAAAATGGAGATTCCAGAGTTGAAAACATGGTGTTCCTGGTTCGGCTGGAACTTAAATTATTGCATCCCCCCAGTCTTAAGCCACTTGGATTTGTTTGTTTTTATACGGACTTTGAACTTGATCGTGGCAACCACTTTATCTTCAATGTAGCTCCTTGTGGGATTTTATATTTGTAGTGCTTTTAATTGAACCGGACAAACTTGGAGAGGAAACTAAAAAATATGTTATGTTGCAGGATCTCCTGGGACTCTGTGAACAAAAGCGAGGAAAAGACAATAAAGCCATTATTGCATCAAACATAATGTATATAGTAGGTCAATACCCACGGTTTTTGAGAGCTCACTGGAAATTTTTGAAGACGGTAGTCAACAAGCTGTTTGAATTTATGCATGGTAATTATCTGTTCTTCACTTGTTTTAATTATTAAAAAAAATAAAATGTTGCCCATACAGGGACATGTATGGGGGGAAAAGTACAAAGCACTAACTGCCTTGATTTAATTCAGAAACCCATGATGGCGTCCAGGATATGGCTTGTGATACCTTCATAAAAATAGCACAAAAATGCCGCCGACATTTTGTTCAGGTTCAAGTAGGAGAGGTCATGCCATTTATTGATGAAATCTTGAACAATATTAATACAATCATCTGTGACCTTCAGCCACAACAGGTATGTTTAATTTAGCTTTGTGGGTAATTCCTAAAGACTAATCAAAAGTTACTTCATATTGAAATGTAGTAGTGGTTTTCAAGGCTTGAATTATATTCTGTAGTTTTTTGTTAGCATGATCAGGTTGCCTTACTGGGATCTCAACTAGAATGCTTGGAAGGAGAGTTAAAGTGCATTTAGTTGGAATTTTGATTTCTAGACTGTTTTAATAAGTAAATAAGATACTGAATCTAATTTTGTGGTTCTGCGTTGGGAAAGAGTAATATTCTACTACAATAGTATACTTGTAGCTCTTGTATTTGTGAAGCGGGGGGCAGGGAACAATCCAAAAGCGCCTACGTCTAGGAAGGGCGCTTCTCATGAAGCGAGAGAGTAGTGTGCACGTGCGACGTACGCTGAGATGTTGCAATAATGTACTGAAAGTTTGGGCAGAATGGATCTGGCATCTGGAAAAAGGTACTTAAAGGAGGGGTGTAATCCAGTCCACAGTTTAAACATGTCGGGTAATATTTAGTTAAGAGTTAAATAGCGTATGTCGGAGCTTCCTCACTTCAGGATATGATGGCAAAGGGAAGAAAGACTCTGGGATGTGTATAGTGGCGTTTGTAAGGGAAGGGGATGGAGGTTTGTTTTATACGTGATGAAAGTAAGGAAAGAACAGAGGAGGGTCTTGTAAAGTCCAGTGGGGGGGAAAGGTGTTCAGACAGCGAAACCCATTTTCAGCCTTCACTATATGTTAGTTCAGAACAGTGTAAAATTTTCCTTACTCCTTTTTAACCTTCCTGTTTGACTACTTCTTGTTCCAATCAGGTGCATACATTTTATGAAGCAGTAGGATACATGATTGGGGCACAGACAGACCAGACTGTGCAGGAGCATCTGATAGAAAAATACATGTTGCTCCCTAACCAAGTATGGGACAGCATAATTCAACAGGCAACAAAAGTAAGCTCACAAATTTTAAGTGTATTCTGTGTTCAGGTAAAGAGAAGCTGCTAAATGTTTCTCTTACCCTGGGTTTATTTCTCACGTGGCGTGATGTTAAGTGTACATAGCTGTGGCGGACTTTATTAAATGATAGCTAAAGCAGTGATTGACATGACAGTAGAAGTGTTGTTTTGAGAGAGGAGACTTAAATGACAAAACAAATACTGGTTTTAATATGATTTAAGGGACAATTTTCTGTTATTTTACAGAATATATATGTTTCAACAGTTTTTTCCAAGGCTCCCTTTCACCTGGCTTAGATTTTCTTTCTGAATAACAGAAAAGTTAAAATGTTAGAAATACTGTTTGCTCTTCCCCCTTTCTCTTCCATCATTCTCTTAAAGTACATCTTTTTCTTACTTTTCTCTTCCATTTCTTTCAGTCTTTTCAAAATACTTTTATCTCCACACATTAAAGATCAACAGTCTTGCACTGCACAAGAGAGCAATCCATTTTGAGTTAATCTAATCAAGATCCTGAAAGTTAAGCAAGCTTGAGTTACTTTTCTCACTCTGACTTCCCTCTTAAAACAAGAGCAGACTGCCTTTCCTTTGGACCGCTTCTGTCTGTTTTCACCTTCTTAATGCCTCCTCCTTAGGTTTTTTTTTTTTTTTTTTTCTTCAACTAGAGTAATGCCTGTACCACTGTAGCAAAAATACTTCTGCAGAAGAGCAGAATTAAATCAATTGAAGTTTTACCCTGGCTTTCAGTTTGAGGGAGGGGCAAGTGCCATGAAGTAAACAGCAGTATATAAGTCTGTGTGTGTGTATGTGTGTATATATATATATATAAAAGTCTGTAAATTTCAGTGATGTGTTCTTTAATGCTGTGTAAGATAAATTATTTAAAGTTAGACTTATTTATTGAAAGCTAAAAGGCAGTTTGATTCAGTAAAGAAAATGGACTTTTTTTTTTTTTTTAACAGAATGTTGATATTCTAAAGGATCCTGAAACAGTTAAGCAGCTTGGTAGCATTCTGAAAACCAACGTAAGAGCGTGTAAAGCAGTTGGCCACCCCTTTGTGATTCAGCTTGGAAGAATTTATTTAGATATGCTGAATGTGTACAAGTGCCTAAGTGAAAATATTTCTGCAGCTATTCAGGCTAATGGTAAGAAATTCCATGTTCTTCCTGAAAATGGGGGTTAGCGCAGGGTATGTTATCAGGTTTCAAAGTACATTCCAAGTAGGCTCATTTTACTGTGTTCGTTTTACTGTTTGGGAAAGTGGAGGATGACTGAAAGTGCTTGCTTAGATTTTTTTTTTTGTTAACCAGATGTTTTATTCAAATAAAGAACTCCTGATTTTAGAGGGAGGAAAAAACACCTATAAACGAGAAAGTTGAGGAAAGATGGAAAACATTGTAGATGCTTACTTAGAATTGATAGGCATCTTGCTGAGACAAAGTCATAGCATGTGTTCTTTTAGCTTACTCTAATTTTGAATATTAAAAGACTATCTTACAATAGAATCTCATTTATTGTTTCCAAGAGACGTTGGCAGGGTTTTGGTATGACACTGCGCTACTAAACGCTTTATTACAGACAAGTAGCTGTAGTGAAGATGCCTGGAAGTCATGATAAACCAGGCTTGCAATCATTGAGAAGGAATTATCAATTACCTAACCTGTTTTTACGAGATAAATTAGGGCCTATGGTACCTCAGTAGAACGTGCTTCTGTAGTAGTGCATTACAAGATTAAATGAGTCACTTGCTGGATTCTGCGTTACGACCAGTTTTCTTGCCAGTGCAGATGATGATATTTGGAAATGTGAATGTTAACTAAAACTTTGTAACTGAGCGGCTGGTTGACCTTGCAGTAGCTTCTCAGAATTCAGAATAAAACTGGCTGAGAATTCAATACCTTTTGATTTTGCAGCTCTAATGGCCAGAATTTGTCCTTGTCAGAAACAGTGAAGTGTAGAAGTAGTTGCTAGGACTGTAGTCCTGATGTGCTACTTGATCAGCAACTACTGTGATTGCAGCTGCCTCAGAGAATATTTTCACAACTGGCTCTGTCTTGCCAGCGATGGCTCTGATGCCAGCATGAGCGATCCTACTTCTCTTTTGCTGGCTGCGCCCTTCAGGTTTCCCCGTGTACGTACTGTAATGGTTGTATGGCTGTGCAGTTAATTAGATCAGGTTTCGCTGATGAGACTACAACGATCTGGGGGTAAGAAACTGAACTAAGGCTTCTTAAGGATAAGCGTGGACATTACACACAGACAAGTGGAAGGATTATTGCTCTTAGATGCAGTTAGGAACTTTCTTGTTCTCTCCCCATCACTTAATGAGAACCAGATGTAAGCTCAGTCCAAGTAGTTAAGTGAATATGCATGATTTCCCTTACTTGAAAAGTAAGTTGCAGCTTTGTTTCTGAACTCTGTAAGTGGGGTGCTGGCAGTAGTAGTTTCGTAATGCTAAATGGCAACTTGGACCTATGCAGCTAGAACGGGGAGGTAGGGTATTTTATTTGCACAATATGCAGAAGTCTTTAATAGTCGTGGTAGTTTGGATATAAAAATCAAGCGTGCTCTGTTTTGTAATATCAATTTCAGTTAATCTTTGTGTTACACCTTACCCGATTAACTGAAGATTTAAAACTTTTCAGGTGAAATGGTAACAAAGCAGCCCTTGATTAGAAGTATGAGGACTGTAAAAAGGGAAACTTTAAAACTCATTTCTGGCTGGGTGAGCAGGTCCAATGATCCTCAGATGGTAAGTAGATTTATTTCATACAAATAACTTGTAAGACAGAATTAGGAAGAACTCTGGGTTGTTTTTGTTCTGCTGTTGACTGAATCAGTTGGTCAGAGGAACTTGCTTCAGGAGGTCTGTAAAATACAAAGGAGAAAGTATGATCATACAGAGGTAAGCCTCAGCTAAATTTGAGATACCTCAGTTAATTTTAGCTGAGAGTAATCTTAAAGGGAATCAAGGAGGTTTACGAGAACCCTGTCGGAAGCCCTGCTGGACGGATACGGAGGGTCGGGAGTTTGTGGAAGGGTAACATATTTCAACTTCCTTAGGAATAAGTATCGCCTGTAACTAAACAACGAACTTGGCTCTAAACTGTATGCTAGAGACTTTGTTCGGTAACTGCATTGTTAAAACTCTGGCTTACTCTTTCAATTAGGTAGCTGAAAACTTCGTTCCTCCCTTGTTGGATGCAGTTCTCATTGACTACCAGAGAAACGTTCCAGCCGCTAGAGAACCTGAAGTACTTAGTACAATGGCTATCATTGTCAACAAGCTGGGCGGACACATTACTGCTGAAATACCTCAGATATTCGATGCTGTTTTTGAGTGCACGTTAAATATGATCAACAAGGTATTTATATTAACTTTGGATAAGGCATTTCCCTAGTGACTGAAGGAAAAAAAAAATGGGGTTTTATAAGAGTACTAGTCTTGGCTGTTGGTACATCTCTAAGTGAAAGATAACCTTTTCTTGCAATGAAGGGAGGCGGTACGTAGCGACCATAGAGGTACTACACAGCTCTCGTCTTACGGACATTTAAGCGGGAGTTCATGCCTTCTTTCTGGGAGTATCATTTCCATGTGTGGTGTCTTGTGGATCATCTCCCTGGTTTTTTGCAGTCACAAAGTGCATTTGTGGCACTTGAAGGAATTTCTGCTCAGACAGACATACTTGTTTTGAAGTCTGGCTGGCTGGTTGGATGTCTTAATCTCACTGCCTTAAAAATGTCTCTGTTTAGCTCTCGATTTAAGTCATGAGTCATTTTTTTGTTCTAGGGACTCGGAATGTCATGCTTCTGGAAGCAGAAGTGTACTTCAGTCAAATCTCAGTGTAGGACTAACTGCTAAAATTCATAAAGAAAATTTATGAATATAAGTACCGATCAGTCATTTTGAGTATTTCCTCACTAATGCAGTTCTTACGCTATAGTGCGCAATATGTATTTGCATAGTACTTGAGCACTACCAGCTAAATTAGTGCAATAGGGTGTAACCAGAAATTGTACCCCTGTAGCAACACGGGTGCTTAGCCGGTGTTGAGACCGTCTGTCTGTTTATCCGTGGACTGAGGAGAGATTAAGGTTGTGTACTGACAAAACGTGGCTCAGCCTGTCAGTGTTGTGTAACTACAAGATGGTCTTACCGAGCTTTGGTGGGGAAAAAAGTGCACTGAGAAATGTTACTTTTGCTTTGCATTTCAGGTTATTTTAAACCTGGGATCTAACTGCTGTTCTGTGTCAGCTATTGACTCGCTCTACTTAACAGAAGATCTTACAATGGATCTTTAGGAAACTTGACCTTTTTTTTTTTTTCCTTCCCCTCACCTTCTAGGACTTTGAGGAATATCCTGAACATAGAACAAACTTCTTCTTGCTGCTCCAGGCTGTAAATTCTCATTGCTTCCCAGCATTCCTGGCCATTCCACCTGCACAGTTCAAACTTGTTCTGGATTCTATTATTTGGGCTTTCAAACATACAATGAGAAATGTCGCAGATACAGGTAAATGGAGGCGTTTAATATGCAGACTTAGTTTGCGGTATCAGATACTTTCTGGTAGAATGCTGTTTTCTTACATCTTTTTCTTTAGTCAAACTTAGCATTCCAGTTGCATGATTCTGTACTGCATTTGCACAAGAATAACATCCTTCTGTTCAGCTTCAAGTTGTCAGCCAGGTATACATTAACGGGCTGAAATACTTGGATGCTCCTTCACTCCCGTAGCTGTAAGAGAGCACTGTTACGGTTTCTGCTTGCCTCTTTCCCCGTGTGAGGGTTGGCACTTTTCTGAAATGGCTGAACTGATGCAACCGCTCACCGCTGCTAGAACTGGTGTTACAGCTCCACTTTTGTAGTGCTGCCTGCGGTGTTTGACTTCATACCTCAGTAAGGCAGTTGCTCAGTAACTACTGGAAAGCCCAGCAGAAAAGTGAATGATTGGGGTGGGGGCTGAACTCGGGGTCTGGGACCGAGCCCACGGCATAAGGAAAAGGAAGCGCCCTAGATTGTGAGGAAGGTGGATTATCCTTCCTTCAGACAACAGCAAGCCTTACAAACTTAGGCTGGAGTTTCATAGAGCAGCTGAGTGTATCACTTCATTCAACAGACTTGAGTAATTAAAAAGCCCTCCAGAATGACAGTTAGCAAGGGAGACTCGGAGAGCCTGTTTAAAAGTCTTAAATTCTAAAACCATTATTTTTTAAGATCTTGGGCTTAGTGCACTGTCTCCAATACTGGATAAAAAAATTGTTGTGAAGCCATTTAGTTTTTAGTCAATGGTCTTGTATCAGTGTTTGGAAGGGATGGGGGTAAAAGATACCTTTCCGTTGCACTTCACCTAGTAAAGTAATTTAAGCTTTCATCTAATTCTAAAAATGAAAACATTTTTCCCTTCTTAAATTAGCAAACGCTTCTTTTGGTAGAGGGTTTCTCTCACCTTCATTAGTACCAATGAAGTGCTGTGATTGGTTCTTTGTTTCTGTCACCTAATAATGCAAATAAAATCGGCATGCCATGTAAATGTGGCTGTAGCCCTCTAGTGGCTACTTGAGGAAATGCCTGAGAAAATAATTACACATGTACTACTTGTCTTTTCGGTGCCTGTCAGAATTTCTGGGCATATCTGTATTGCTTTGGAACAGGCAAAAATAGGCACAGAGGTTTTAAGTGTTCTGTTGGTCAACTTAGGTTTTTAATGCGTATTTTCCAGGACTTCAGATACTTTATACTCTACTACAGAATGTTGCACAAGAAGAGACTGCTGCCCAGAGTTTTTATCAGACGTATTTCTGTGATATCCTTCAGCACATTTTCTCAGTTGTAACAGACACCTCGCACACTGCTGGTAAGAATGCGTATGCACGAGCCGGCTGATGAAAACAATCCTTTCGAACCTCAAAATAACGTTACACATCCTGTTCTGAATAATAACTGCATATGTATCTTTGATCTGTTCAGGTTTGACAATGCATGCATCAATCCTTGCATACATGTTCAACTTAGTAGAAGAGGGAAAAATAAGTACTCCATTAAACCCTGGAAATCCAGTGAACAACCAAATGTTTATTCAGGAGTATGTTGCTAATCTTCTCAAATCTGCGTTTCCTCACCTGCAAGAGTAAGTGTGCTGTGATTCTGGAATACTTTCAAGTGGGTTCTTACGTCTTGAAATACTAATCGATGTGTTTACTGTTAGTGCCCAGGTTAAGCTGTTTGTAACGGGACTCTTCAGTTTAAACCAGGATATTCCTGCCTTCAAGGAACACCTAAGGGATTTCCTGGTCCAAATCAAGGTACGTTTGGCGTGCGTTCATCAAGAAATGAGAAACGATTATTCAGCAGGATGATATTGTTGGAAGGTACTTGGACAGTGTTCGTTCGGTCTTCGTTTAGGAGATACAAGTTATTTTGTAGCTGTTTAAAATGTAGCGAGAATTCTGTCAAATGGCTTGCATGACTCTGGTGTATCGTATAATCTATTTCAGTGTGATTTAATTTTATACATTGGGCTTAAATGTCACCGCTTGTGCTTTACGCTGTGCATACAATTTGTATGTCTTAAGATGGCTGCAAAGCTTACTCTAATGGAAATACAGCAAGTTGATTTTTAACCAGGTTTTGTTTCGATTCTGCTTGGGATTGGGACACGTTTTGAAACTTGCTAGAACAACGCTATGCTTTTGTTCTTCGAAAGATGCTAGAATTCAGGAAGACTGTAGGAGAGAGTTTGTTCATTAGTGTTGAGACTGCAATCGTCAGGTGTTCCAAAACGGTAAAGATACTGCTTTAATGGTGATGCGCTCCAGACGGTGGGTTACTATAGCATCCGGTTCTGTAACGCATAGTGAAAATCTTAAAATATTTTGCATTCCTTTCTATCAATTCTGACCTTAGGAACAGAAAGCAAAGCAAGCGAATAGTCTGGCAGGGAATGCGAAGGGAAGGTGTTTTCCATATCATTCTGGATTTTGGAAGCTTATTACTCTGCCTAAAGCATTTGACAATAAACTAATGGTTTTATGTGAATTACACAGGAATTTGCAGGTGAAGACACATCAGACTTATTCTTGGAGGAGAGAGAAACAGCCCTTCGGCAGGCTCAAGAGGAGAAGCATAAACTTCAGATGTCTGTACCTGGCATCCTTAATCCACATGAAATTCCCGAGGAGATGTGCGATTAAAAAAAAAAAAAATAAAACAAGTTTTGCAGTTTTCTTTCTGTACAGCTACTTTGTTGTGATAGAAGAAAACAGCACTTGGATATTTGTTGACCAAAATGATGCCAATTTGTAAATTAAAATGTCACCTAGTGGCCCTTTTTCTTATGTGTTTTTTGTATAAGAAATTTTCTGTGAAATATCCTTCCATTGTTTAAGCTTTTGTTTGGTCATCTTTATTTAGATTTGCATGAAGTTGAAAATTAAGGCATTTTCAAAGTAATTACTTCATGCCCATTTTGTGGCTAAGGGGAAAATAGGCAAAACATAACTTGTAAAAGACTATATTGCAAAATAATACAATTTCCTGTAAGAGTATCGATTTTTAATTCGGGATCATTTTCTTTCTAGTCTGTCCTGCAGTCTAGGAGAAAAGGTAATGAGTAAAACAGATTGAATTAATTGTTAAGCAGAGGATTATAGTGCTGCATTTGTTTTGATCAGTTAGCAGCTTTTTGGACTGAGTGGTAAGGCTAGGCTACATGTATTTGCAAGTTGTATGGCAAGTTTGCAGCAAGATCATGTGCATATCATCCCATTGTAAAGCAACTTCTAAAGAGTATGGGAACACAGTACAGTTAGTTATTTTTACACAGTTCTTTTGTTTTTGTGTGTGTGCTGTCGCTTTGTCGACAACAGCTTTTTGTTTTCCTCAATGAGGAGTGTTGCTCATTTGTGAGCCTTCATTAACTCGAAGTGAAATGGTTAAAATATTTATCCTGTTAGAATAGGCTGCATCTTTTTAACAACTCATAAAATAAAAAAAAAAAAACTCTGGCTTTTGAGATGACTTATACTAATTTACATTGTTTACCATGCTGTAGTGCTTAAAGAACACTACTTAAAAGCAAAATAAACTTGGTTTACATTTATTTTTCTTTCTTCGGCTTATTCTTTTATTGGATGAAAATGCTGTGATCATATTTAAGATTTGTACCCTGAAGGCGTAGGAAGAGTTCCTTGAGGTCTAGATAACTGTTGCTTCTGGCTTGCCTCATCTCAAGGACTTTGGCTGTGCTTGAAGTTAACGTGAACTAAGTTGGGTTCCATTCGGAAGTACAGTAGCTGTCCTGACTTACCTTCGTGAATAAATATGCCATACTACGTTACAGGAGTAAGGTACCCTTGCTCTCTCTCTGTATGGACTCTTTGCAATTTATTTCAAAGAGCTATTGCACTGTATCTTGACTAAACAATTGATGCTAGTACATGTTAATAACACGTGTAGACAAGATCTACAGTTATTTTTCTACCTAAAGTTTTGTAGTTAAATGATTTTCACAGATTTATGAAGTACAGATACGAAAAGCAGTATGAACACTAAGATTGTGTACAGTCTTGGCTTCCCCATTTTTGTAACGTCTTGTCTCTGTTTTCTAACAGTTGATGTTAAGCTCTCCCAAACTTTTTTCCATTTATTTGGTCTCTAATCTTAAGATTGTTACTCTGATGCAAAGTATAGCCGTTCATGCAGAGCTGTAAAACAAGGTTAGACAGTTGTGGAGGTGTTTTACGTAAGTTTGGATACTGTAGTTAACTGTGTGCTGTATATTCCTTTTGAAGTAGAAGTGCATGAGTTAGCAGTGTTCATGTAGAATTTAGCTGTGACCAGAATGTTTCCAGTCTTAAGTATTGGCCCCTTTCTGTTTGTGAACATCTCTCAGTTTGTTTTACTTAGCTGGCCCTAAAAAAGCATAGCTGCTTCTGTCCGAAGGTCATTTGGCAATAGAAATGTTGTGAGCTGGCAGTTGCTGATCTTTGGAGAGAAGGTTCCTCAAACCCTTTATGGCTAGGACTTAGAATACAGCCTACCAAAATTGTTAATTATTTTGATAGTTACAAAACTCATTTTGTTCTCTCCTTGAAGCTCATGATATAAGCTTTTTCATGTCTTCCTGTCCTGTTGATGTATAGCTTTCTGTTCTGCTCTGTGAAGGCGGTACCATCTTTAGTAGGCAGTTTAAAGTAAAATATTTGAAGTACTGTTGAAGGACGCATCCGGAATGGACATTAAATGGCTTGTGACCAGGCTGAGTCGCAGCGTTATAGAGCTACGGATTATCAAAAGCTGTGCAGAGAAGTAAGAACATCTTATTAAAATGGAAATAAATACCACCGATAGCGTGACGTCAGAATGATCGTATCCCAGGAGTCGCAGAACTAAATACTGAATTGGTTCTGATGCGCAGTGGCATTAACAGTGCATTGAAAATAGTTTTGAACAAAAAATGCACGTGTGCTTTTTTAGGCATGTTACTTCTTTCCGTATTTAAGATTCAAGTTAAGTTAGTCTGAGGCTTGTGGTCTGGTTGTTTATTGAAGAATTAAATCTGACCTAAACTCTCAAACAACAAATCTGAAATGTATTTTTAAAGTTGATTCAGAGAAGAGTTGTTTCGTTACTTCGATACCTTTTGGATTATTTAGTAACAAAATTTTAATCTTAGTTTTTGCTTCCCTTTTAGATCTGAAAACTTAACTGTGGTCTTGTTATCGTAAGAATCGGTGCCTTTCACTGATCTCTGCAGATGCTATAAAAACGCAGCTTATGCAGAGTTCTGCATACCGTTAAAGATTTGATTGGTGTGTGTGCATATTTCCAGTGCAGTTATCCTGAATGTGGAAAAAATAATTGCAATGTACATCTAAGAAAGCTCTAGTTCTAATGCACACTCTGTAAATTAAAATATCTGGATAAAAAGCATGAACCATCATAGAAACATCTACGTAACTTGTAATTACATGTAAACCAATGTTTTGTGCATATTTCTATACAGATTTAAAAAAAAAAAAACACCACATTTCTGTGTCCTCCAGGTACATTGATAAATACAAATATTACAGGGTGTTTTCTGTGTTTACATGAATTTGATTGCCTGTTAGCTGATGAAGACACCCCCGAGTACTTGTTTCAGGCTACCATGATGTGTTTGCTACTGTAACTGAAGCAGATTATTTTCCAAAGCATTTTAGGTTAGTTTGTTTTGTTTTTTTAACTAGAATAATTTGGTGTGTGTTAATCTGACTGGTTAAGTGAACTATTTTCCAATAAAGCTAATATTTATGCAAAAAAGCTTTAGAAATGCTCATCTCTCAAGGAAGCTTTAAGAGTTACTTCTACTAGTTTTTAGCACTGGAAAGGCAATAAGACTTCAGCTGTGGGTTTCCTAATAGAAAGAAAGATTAGGAAAAGATGCTGAAAATCATGCATTACAACGCAGAGAGGCTGACTGAAGTGAGGAACTTGCATTAGCGCTGTGTGGTGACTCGGGGCCGGTCCATCCCCTAGTCCATTTATCATTGGATAAATGATTGTTACTGACCCACGAGTTCTGGGGTCCTGTTTGTATTTGCTGGAAGATAGACCTAGACTTTCACCCTTTCTCCCCACTTAATAGGTTTGTCTCCACATGACACGGAGCAAAATTGAAATGTTGGCGATGAGCTTTTTAAAAGCCATTTTGGTGCCAAAAATGAGTGAAGACATACCTCTCCCCTCATCCGCCCTTCATGAATGCACCTCTGCACTTGATTGTTGAGACTGAATTTATTTTTAGACTTTCAGATTTAGGAGATCCTTGCTTCGTTGTTGGAGGCTGATTATGGCCAGGAGTGTTCCCTTGGGAAAAGGCTTAGGCATTCCAGTTGAGGGACTCGTTTTTCAGGTAAGATTTCACATACGATGCACCTTAACTACCCTAAAGCACGTGAAATGACCGATTTCATACATACATAGCTGCCCTCTGTGCTGCTATTGTACGTGTGCTTCTCGCTACCTGTGAGTGTGTGTTTGTGCTGTGAGCGGGTACAAGAAAACAGCGCTAAGGAAAGCTGGGCTTGAGGAGGAGGAATGTTTGGGGAGTTAAGAGTATGGATGAGAACGACAGAAGTCAAAGATGAAAACAAGACACGTTTTCACTTTTATTTACCCCTTGTAAGTTAAAAGTTACACAGCGTTTTTTCTTAGGCAATACATTGGGGAGTCTCTTCCAAGTCTTCCATCAAAATACGTCAAGGGGCTTGGTTTTTTTTATTGTGAACACCTTTTAAATCTTAACTCTTTTTAAATACTGGCTCAGTTTTTTCTGAGCCTTGAGAAGTCTGTAGTCTCTCATGGATCCTGTAATTTCAGCAAAGACTATAGGGAAGAATTGGCCAATTTAGGTTGGAGGATGGGGGGAGGAGTTAAAATTGTTTTCTCTGATGTGACTACATAGCAAAATTCAGCGTATGTGTGCTGCAAAGAGCTGACTGCAGCCCACTGCTGGTTATTTTAACGTGTGTATTGATAACCAGGCAGTAACGACCAGTTTTCTCTTGTGGCATCTCTTTAATATTAGATCTAGCTTGAGCACTTTTGCATCAGCCTTCGTAACTGGTTTTATGAACTTCTCAAACCTCTCTGCAATTAGCTGGCGAGCTCTCTCCCCAGAGCTTTACCTCTGAGCATTTTGCTTTCAGGGTTAACTTGAAACTTGCAACTCTGCAATCAGAAAAGCAAAGTTCTCCAAAGGAACGCTGTACACATGTGCTTTACCAGTAAACAGTCCAAAAAAAGCTGTCTGCACTCTCTCTTTCTGATGACCAGTAAGATGGTTCAGTTGCTGATGGCAGTGTCGCTCATGGTCAGAAAAGTAGCTCTTGTCTTGCTTTCAAATCAAAGGGATGAGATGACCTGTCATCTGACAACTACTTTATAGACGGAAATAATGAAAATGAAGATTGAAACACACTGTGAGGGATATTTATCCCAGAGTGAGGCTGAGAACGTGGGTATAACCCTCAGACTGTCTCATCTGGAAAAAGCAGTGGTAGAGCAGTAGCACTGAATCTCAAGCTAGTACAGTCAAATCTCCACCAGACCTTTACGGGTACAAAAGTACTCAAACAAAATAACTTCAACTGAGTTACTAACCGAGATTACAACTTAAGAAACGGGCCTTCAGATGCAGTCTGAAACCACTCTGAAGTTGGAGCTTGCCCTGTTTACCTGGCTGTACAGTGTGATTCTTACCACACCCAGTAGCTGGTGATAACATTGATGAGAACGCAGACCATTTTCCTACTAAAATGCTGAGCAGCCAGTTAGCTGATTTTGGAGCAAACTGTTTAACGTAGCTCGGTGGTGTAGCGAGCACTATCTATGCTTACATGACGTGTTTTTGGCCTAATAGGGCTATGAATTATTTTGAGTGTATTCTCTAATAGGTGGGGTAAGTCAAACTAATTGACTTTGTCTTCACAGGGTGCTATGATATGAAAGTCTCGTTAGACATGAACCTTGTTAAAAAGCTTGAAATGCTAAAAGAGCAATGAAAGTCAGGTGCTGAAACTGAAGTGTGTAAATTTAAACTGCCTCTCTTGCACTTCAGCCAAGTTTTATTGGTAACTTTACATTATGCAGGCAGAGACTTCCTTCCTTTAGTGAAATGAAGGATTTTCTAGGCGATGGATTCCAACTGTTTCCAGCATCCTTCCAGACTAGCGGTCACAGATACAACTGGACGGGCTGGAATTCACCTTTCTGACACTATCCTCTCTTGAGCAGAAATTGCTTGCTTGCTGTCACAGCTCCCATCTCCTCTTCGCATCTGTTGAAGTACTGGTAGTTTGCCTTTCGTTGTAAATCGTGGCAGCGGAGGAGTAAACATGCAGCCTATTTGGCTGTCGCTGCTACAGGACCGGGAACCTACAGCAGAGCAACAGAAAGTTGAAACAGAAGGTAGTTCAGTCATCCCGCATCGGGCAAAGCTCTGGCTAAAGTAGTTGACGTGACTAATGTAAGAAAAAAAAAGTTTCAGGTAAGTCGTTTGCATTCCACAATTGCTATTCCGAGGTCAAATGACCAACTATATATGCTCATATAGACAATGAAGGCTTAAAAATACAAAGTATGAGGCAGGCGAGGAGAGGCTGAAGTGTCCCAAAGAAGGAACAGGGGCAGTGACCAGTCTTAACTACGTCAACCCCTAATCAACCTCAGGGTGGTGGGTTTTGATTTTTGTCTTTTTTTTTTTTTTTTTTCTTTTGGTGAATGCTTCACTCCATCTTTACCTTTAAAGAAAAACAGGACTACAGTGTTGGGACACAGTGGGACATGAATTCTGGAAAATATACCTGTTCTCAAACTCTTAATCCAATCCTAAGTTTGGATTTAGAATTTTAGTTTTGCTCAGGTCTTGCATTTCTCTAAGTTACTCCTTCAGAAGAACTGTGCTGGCAGTTTACCAGAGCAAATATTTCCAGATGAGGAGCATTGCAGTCAAGGGAAGGAAAGTGGGGCCTCCTGGGGATCAAACAACCTTGCGAGGGTGGCACATGAGGACAGAATAAAGGTCAAGAGAAAAAAAGCAACGCATAGAAGAGCTGGAGGCAGCTGATGACTGTGACCAGCCCAGGTACAGCTTCTGTTGTCTTCTGCTTGGAAGGTAACATTTAATTTAAAAAATACGATTTCATCTCTATTTAAAAAAAAAATAAAAAAATTCTTAGGTGCAGCAAAAAGGATTTGGCTGGCAATATTCCAGTCTGCACAAAAGTAGGAGTGACTCAAGGTCACCCATACTCTTCTGTTGTATTCATTGAACTTGGCATGTGATACCACGCTTCAAAAGGCCCCTTCCTTGTGCTGACTCTGGTGTTTATGTGGCGCTGCAATCAGATCAAAGAGCTGATTTGTCAGAAAAACAATCTTTTAAGATGTTTTGGCAGTGAATTTTGGTTCTGTTATAAAAGTTAGTGTAAGGTCCGTATAAGGAAGGAAGAAGGGGAAGAAAAGTGCAAATTTAAACCAGATTAGACAGATCGTGGAACTACGCTTTCTATCAAAAAATGTGGTCCTTTTCCAGACGCAGACAACTCACTCGTATCATATAGCCGCTGATTCATTCCCTGCTAGCGGGAATACCTGTGCAATATGATGTTAAAGGCTAAGGAAGCGAATAAGCATGACTTCTGGGAGATACAGGCTTTATATTATTGTGCTGTGACAAAGTTTGGCTGCTTTCTAAGCTTGTCTTTGTACAGCACTGGCTTCCAACTTCAGTAAGTTCAGTTTTGGTAATGGTAAGAAGTAAAGGGTATTCCAGCAAATGAAGACGGATACGATTCAGAAAACAGCATGTGGCATGTTGCAAAGACAACTCATGAAAGCTGTGGGGGAAAAAATGACCTATAAAAGAAAGATAATCGAAATGATCTCAGACACATAGAAGGTAAGATAGCACATGAAGTGAAAAATGACATTATGTACATACACAACGTAAAAGGCTCTGATCCGCCTTTGATGGATCTCGAGCTTTGAAAGCAGTGCTGCAGAAAAGAAAGGTGGCCGGTACCTTAATTCAGGCATGAGCAGAATGTGATAATTGCAATATTCTGGACTGCTCTTTTGTTCTTCCATTATACAAGTTTTCAGGCTATCTGGAAGAGATCACACAGCCAAAAAAGGCTTTGGAGGATCCAGTACATCTGTGCCATTTTAATAACTAAACCACCCCACCAGTGGTGGTGGTGGTTATGAAACTACTTAGTTTAATATTAATTAATTTAATTAATTACTTAATATTAATTAAACTACTTAGCAGTGGTTAGACTTCTGTCTATCAATAGAAAATATATTGTGTAGAAAAGACTGTGACTCAGGAATTTAAACATCTTTAAGTTACATATAAGAAGAAAGAGCGGTAAAAAGTTTCAGGGAAGTTTTTAGTTTATTGGAGTCCTCCTGCTGCCTCTGGTATCCTTTGCTAGTCTCAGAAATCCTGTTGGAAAGATACTTGCATTAACATATGTGAACTAAAGTGACAGACACCAAGGAATCTGTCTCTCATGTAGACTCTCAAAGAAGTTAATTTTCTGTATTAGTTTAATTTATAAATGGAAATTTCAGCAGGGAATATTTTAAGAATAGCTGTTATTGTTGATAACCCTAACTTGGAAAGTGTTTCAAAAACAAGTGGTGACAAGAAGTCCTGGGTGAAAGATCATTCTAGTGTATTCCTGACTTCCACAGTAGCTGTTGTAGCTGAGGCTAGGTCTATTGATTACAATAACTTGTCTCTATTCCTTTCAAACAGCGATGTTCTTTGTCTTAGTTTAACAAACTGATGCCTTGAGGATTGTTAGGAGGAGAGGGTTCTGTGCACGTGAGTGGGAGGTTATGTATACAACCACCAGCAGTGTTATCAGCCTGGGTAAATACGCTTAGGGAAGTAAAACAAAAGACACAACTGCATTTCCACGATGACATCAGACTTATATTTTATATTTCTTCCATTTAAGTCAGTCACTGAGGAACTCAAAACAGCTCTCCGTTTTTTTTTTTTCCCTAATTTGGCAATTTGGGTTTATTCTATGTTCTACTAAACTACATTGCATCTGCATTGCGGCTATTAATAGATTTGTTTCCTTAACCCTGATGTACAGAAGTGTTCACAATAATACACCAGCTCACCACTGGGTGGTACTACAGAAGTAAAAACCACCCCACGATAGTAGAAAAGTGCCTGCTTTGGGAGGGAAGGCAGCCGGGATCTGCCCTGTGGATAGATGGATTGCAAGGACCTGGCAGAGGCGGCGTGTGAGTGTGCGAGATTAATAGATGGCAAAAAAAAAAAGGGGGTTTCTTCTATGGAAAACTGCTGTTTGCCTGAAAAGTTGTCTTCCAGGGGTCTGAAATCTTGTTCAAAAGGTGCCCAGGACAGAGTTAACTGAAGTGGTAGTTTTAATCAGCATAAATTATGGAATTTCACTTAAAGTTTTTTTAATTTATTTTTTAAGACATCTTCATTATTTCAAGAGATAGCTTTCTCTTTTCATGAAAATGCACTTTTTTATTTCCAACTATTCACAGATGCTGTACTTGCCATTAGACATTAGATCAGTGTCCAAGGGGGGAAAAAAAGCAGGGTCGAGAACTCAGCCATGTATGAGGTAAAAATAATTTAATTTCTTGCATACAACGCTACCATAGTACTTCAAACGTTTATTTCCGGGAGACCGGGTAAAAATGATTTAATTTTTTTGCATACAACGCTACCGTTGTACTTTAAAGGCTTATTTTCGGGAGGCCGGGATAGGAAGCGCCCACGTGTGCCTTGTCCCTTCAGCTCTCCTCAGCCGGGGCTGGGCGAGGAGGAGACGGCCGATGGCCGACGACTCTTCCGTCCCGCGCCCCACCGGCGGAAAACGCCAATACCTACCAAAAAGACGAAAGACCTGAAAACCCGCCTAGAACGAGGAAGCTTCCTGCCTACGCAGCGTGCCCGTAAGGCGCCCGCCAGAGCTCGGCCCCGTGCGCTAAGCGCTCCCTTCAGGCCGGAGGTCCCACAGGCCCTCAGCGGCAGCCCGCCGCCGCCCGCCCTGCTCCAGGACGCCTCCAGCTGAGCCAACGTACATAGTCATCGTGAGGAGGGAGTAACCCCGACGCGGCAGACGTCCCTCCGGCAACTCGGGAAGAGGCGAGCGCGGCGGGGAAGCGGGGCACCCGAGGGGGGCTGGCGGGCAGGGGGAGTCCTCCGGCGGCGGCCGCTCGCTTTAAGCAGGAGGGGCCGCTCCTCCGTCCCTGTCACGGCGGCGTGTGCGCGTTATTGGAGGAGGTTCCCCCCCCCGCGGGAGGCGGGAAGAGGGCAGGGAAACGCGCTTCCCGCCCTACCCCGGGCGCGCGCCCAGCCGCAACCGCCGCCGCCGCCATTTTACCCTCCCGGCCCCGGCTGCCGGCCCGCCCCCTTCCTCCTCCTCCTCCTCCTCGCTCGCCAGCCCGCCGCTCGGCCCGGGGTGTGGGAAGGCGGGGCGAAAGGAAAGGGAGGAGGGACTCGGCCACCTTCGCCTCCTGCCTGGTCGGAAACTGCCGAGCTGAGCCCGAGCGCCCTGTCCCCCCTCGCTCCCGTCCCCTCCTCCTCCTTCCCCCTCAGCAAAATGGCGGCGCGTGGAGTCACTGGGAGCCAGTGAGTGACTCGGCTTCTCCTCCCCGCCGCCGCCGCTACCGCCGCCGCCACAGGCTCATTTGCATTGATCAGCCGCCCCATCCCCCCCCTCCCCCGGATCCCAGACCGGCCCCTGCCTCTTCCCCCCCCCCTTCTCTTCCTATTCCTTCCCGCCCCCTCCTTCCCCTCCCCCGACTGACCCCCGCCCCGGCCCCCATCAATCATCAATCAGCAGCACCGAGTGGATCAATCAATGGTCGGGAGGAGGCGGCGGCGGCGGCTGCTGCTGTTAATGAACAATGTGTGAGAGCTGCGCCGAGCTGCTGGAGGTGTTAAATGAGAGTAAGTGCGGCCGCCCTCCCCCGCTACCCTCCCCCCAACACTCCTCGCCCCGGGCCGGGACCCCACGTACCCTCCTCTACACGGGCTGGGTTATAACCCCGCTCCATCTCCTTCCTCGCCCCCCCCCCCCCCCCCCGCCTTTCCCCGCTCGCCGCCTGGCTCGGGCCTCCTGGGCGCGGGGTTACCTCTCTCTCTCTGCGGGGTGGCCATAGAGGGAAGAGCCTGCCCTGCTCTGCGGCTTCTTTCCCCCCTTCCCTCCTCTCCGTACCGCGGCCGGGCGACTTGCGGCCTGGGGAGGGTGCGCCGAGGGGCTGTCCCCGCCGGGCCTTCCGCAGAGGCCCCCCTTCCCTTCCCCCTTTCCCGCCTGCCCCCCGGGTGTCTGCGTGTGGGGCCGGGCGGGGACGTGACCCTGCCGTTGGCGTGAGGAGCCCGCTCTTCGCCCTGCATCCGCGGGAAAGCCGCAGCGGGGCCTAGCTGGCTCCCGGCTCGGCTGAGGAGGTGCCTGGGCGCTGCTCCGGTGGCTGCTGAGCAGCTGGAGGCCGGGCCTGGGCTGGGTCCCTTTTAAGCAGCAGACAAGGCGGCTCTGAGTGATCCGGCCTCCCCCCTCCCCCTCGCCCGTCCGCGGTGTGCCGTGGCGGTGGGGGAGAAGGGACGCGGCGGAGGTGCTTTTCGGGTACCTATTTTTCCGAAGCGGCTGCTTGGCTGTGAGGGAACCGGTGCCTAAAGGCGCCTGGCTCGGCTTTGCGAGGGCCGGGCTGGCGGGGGGGGGGGGGGGGGGGGAAGGGGCTCCCGGGGGTTTGGCTTCGGGGGTGGTCTCTTGCTTCCTTCCGAAGTTTTCTCCTTACAGGTGTTACCTAAACAGCCGGGAGGGTCGGAGGGTTAATACAGCAGGTATTCCTCCCGGCACCGCTGAGATCTGATTGCATTTTGGGCACGAAATCCCCTTTACCCTTATGCAGCAGGCCTCGTGTATCCCTTGGAACCTGCTCTCGTTCTCCGTGGCAGGCAAGGTACCTTCCCAGCGTCCAGAGGGTCGTCTCTGTGCGCTGCTTCACGAACAACGACTAAAAAACATGATTTGTAGAGATGCTGAGGAATTTAACGAACTTATCAGTTGAAGTTTGTGAATAGCGGAAAGTTTAGCTATCTCAAATCTTAAAACGTTTTTCCTGGTTGCACACTGCGGTCTGCTTAGAGGCGAATCGTGTTCCAATAAAGTGAAGCACAGAATGCTTCCTAGAACAGGATTTGGATAGAGTTTTCTTTTTCTTAACTCTTTTGAGGCCCAGTTGCGTATGGTGTTCGTTCTTTCTTAAGATACGTGAGTGGATGCTATGGTAGTTGAATGTTGGCCTCTTTCTTACTGCGGAAATATGATTTTCAGTGATGGCCAGCATTTTATTTAAAAAGTAAAAATGTATGTGTAAAATTGATGTTCAGGAGAGCCCAGAGGCTGGAATAAATCAGATTAAAAGGTTAGCATCAGAGAACTGTTGGGTTTTTAAAATTGTTTGCCAAGTTTGGCTAAGCTTGTAATTCCAGTATCTTGTTTTGAACAATCGGTGTGATATTTACTTAATTTAGCATGCACGTTTTATCTTTCTCAACTGAAGAGATGGGGAATATGTTGGTATTATAGACTGAATGCTTATTTAAACTGTAGGTTCAAAATAAGACTAGACTAGCAATGGTATGCTGATGACAACTGTTTGTTGCAAGAGACAACTTCGCTTGGTTTTGACGGATTGATAAATAATCATTGTTTAAACTTGATCAAGATTGGTATGATCAAATAGAAAAAAGTTGTAATGTTAAATCTGATATTCCAAGAAATCTCTGAAATTCCAGTATGAATTTATTTTTAGAACCATTTTAAGGTAATTGGGATTTAGGCAGCTAGATATTCCCTTACAGATAAAGCAATATCTTAAATCACTTTAACTTTTTTTTTCTTTAATATATGACTAGGGTATGGATAATTTTGTGGTTCTCTATAATTTAAGATATAAACCTGCTATTTTTGAAAAGGAAATTTGGCTTTTTAAGTCAAATTTATTAGGGAAATTATGCACTGCTATTGCTGCATAGTTAACTTCCAAAAATGCTGGTCAGATAATATTAGGCTTGGCCTTCCATTCAGAGAAACAAGCATACTTTAAATAACCATAACTATTTTGTGTGTGTTTGGGTACGAAGGCATATATGATGGTGTGTGCCACCTACCTTCTCACTGTATGAGAATGAGTTGTAAGGGAAGTATACTTACTTTTATAACTCCAAGTTGTTCTTTGCATTTCTTAAGTAATAATTAAAGGTAACGTGCAAAAATAATGTCAAGCCTTGGATTTTAAAACACTGCAGCAAAAATGAAAAGTGGTAGTAAAGAATGAGGTCATGCCCAAAATGTGTGAGCCAGAGACTGCCAGCAGTTTCCTTTTCTGCCCGCTGAGCATTTGGGATCGCCTCTTCACTGAAACAGTGTTTTGAAAGAGGTCCAGGAAACATAATCTAGTTTGGTTTAGAAATTTCTTACTAAACTAAACATTTTTACGCGGAACACCTCCTGCCCTTTGTCTTCGTTTACTCTAATGTTTACAAAATAATTATTTGGTATTGATTGTATGACAGGTCACTTAGAAAGTGAATTGACTAACAACTCTTAATGTATTGTTTTGAAAAGAAGACGTGGGAAGCTCTGCTTTTCTTCAGAAGAAGTTACCAATTTATGGATGACAGAAGGATGGCATTTAACAACTCTGCAAACAGCCAGGCATATTTTTATTGTAAGCATATTAGTCCCACTGTAAACTGCTACGATATTAGTCCACACCCCGTAACAATGTGCAGAGCTGGAGCTTTTGTCTAGCAGTGACTTTTGTGTAGGCCCAGGGTTATGTCTTGCTAGAGGTCGTTACAAGACTCCGGGTCCTTAGGCCTGATTTTGTAACGGGTAGTCAATGGGCCTGCTTCTGTGGCACTCATAAGGGCCATCCGAGATCTTGTGGAACTGGACACTTGCAGTCCGAAAAACTTATTTTTGGCCAAAGGTCCACATGTATGCATATATATATTTAACACAAAGCTTCGTTGCTATGCTTAAGCATGAGAAGCAGGCGATGTTTTATGGACCGAAGCAGCAATGTTAGGGTTTTTTGTTTGTTCCCCCCCGCCCCCCGCCTCCTTGCAGCATCTTTATTTTCAGCATTTGATCTAAGTATGAAAGCCAGTAACTTCCCTGATCTTGAAGTTATTTCCTGAGAAGTAGTAGTAGTTTCAAGTTGGGTTTTGATCCAGGAACTCAATAAAACACAAATTCCTCTATGAAATGCCCAGGCTTCAAAGCAGCTTTTGCGTTGCAAGACAATCTGTTGTTCACTCAGAGTAAACAGTCTGATTTCTTGCTGAGTGCTCTAGGTACATTAACATCACTTACGTTTTCCCAGGCAGAGGTTTAATAGGAGTAAAGTCTATATAAAGTCTGGTTTGATTTCCGAAGTAATCTTCTACAACATAAACATTTTTAGTAGCCTTAAATAGAAAGGGGAAAAAAAAAAAAAAAGACACAGTTGTTTACTGTTTAAGATAAGAGCACTTATTTACAAAGGACTTTAGATTCTCATGGCATTAATTATAGGGGCTCATTTAAATGTACACACTTTCTACAGGAAAAATGCATGGAGGACATTGTATGCTTTTATGTTAATCTACAGCATTCTGTATCCCCAAATGAACCCCGATATCGACACACTGTACATTCCTTGGTTTCTTTGGATGCCAGTTCTTGTCAGTCTAGGATGGATTATATTGAGTTTCATTTGTTCTTTAGTAATATTTACATTACTGTGCTGTCCAGAAGCCCTCATCAGGATAGTTCTGTTTTGCTAGGCACTGTGCAGATAGCCAGATAATCTTAACTCTGAAGTAAGCCAGAAAATACAGAAATGTAACATGAAACACGGATTTTTCTGTCTCAGTTCTTTTACACCACGGTTTCGCAGGTCGCTGTGTCACACCTGAAGCCACGGTAATAGTTTCCAGCTACCTATGGAACCATGCTATCGCTGGACGCTTACACGGGCTTCGCTTGAAAGTATAGAGTACGTGATGCTCCATGCTAAGTGTTTGTTGAGTGTAAGATCATCATTGCGTGCCTGGGAATGCCTCTTCTTAGCTGAAAGTGGAAATCTGGTTCTCAGACTGTTCCTGCACCAGCTGTGCTTGTCGTCCTGGCTGTGGCACGTCCCAGAGAGCCTGACTGGGCTCGGTTGCCCTTTGGGACTGCGACTGGTGTTGGTGTATGTTGACTTAAAACTCCGTAGATGGTTTTGGTTTAGGTTTGTTTTGTTCTTTTGGTTTGGTTTGGTTTTTATAAAAAGTAAGAAAAAAAAATTACAACATGGAAAACCAGGTTTTATTATACGGCGGCAGTCGTGGTTTTAGGTAACTTTGGTAGGCCTAGATTATTCCCAGTTTTTGGTTTCTGGGAACTACGTTTGTTTTCCTCTCAGCATTCTGCTTCACTTTCTTCAATGATTGCCTCTTTAGTCTAATTTTTCTTTCCTAGCAGCTCTGAAACCTTGTAAAACCAGTTCACATTGATGAATAGAGCTTTCTAGGTATTATTATTCTACTATGCAAGCTTGTAGACCATTTTTTTTCCATTATGTTTTCTCTTAAACCTTTGGTAAAACATAAAAAAACCCCAACAAAACAAAAAACCCACACATAGTTTACTCAAGTACAAGAGATGGATGTAAACTAATATTGTAGTTTTCTGTCTGTTATCACTGTCAGCTGGCCTACAGAACTGCTCCCACGATGATCAGGTCCATAAACCACTTGAGATACTGGAGTGTTTTACTATTTCTGAATAGGATACCCCTGAATTTGGATGCTGAAGATGCTTGACTTGACTTCTTGCCACATAATTCTGGCATTTAGGAAGTACAAAGAGTAGCCTTAGAGGTTGAGTGAGGCTATGTTTACCTTGAGGTAGATAAGAAATCGAAGTATTCCAAAACATTGCAGCATTCAGTTTGCTCTTTGGGATCTGGAGGGGATGAATATTTTATGCTGTGAATATTCATGTATTATTTTAGATATTGAGAATACGTTACGATAAGGTTATTACAAATATTGCATATTAACATCACTTGGTCTGCAAGAGCTGCTGTCGCTTGTTCAGTGGTTGCCTGTAAGCTTCAGTATTGATTATTTGACCAGCCCTAGTGTTTTGTGCAGATCTAGTGTTTTCGTTTGACTGTTTGACTGTTCCTCATGTGCGAAACTGTAAAACAGTTGTCTCTGTTGCATGGCCTTTTGGGGGGGGTGGCGGCCTTTTTTTTAAAGATTCATGTTTTCTTTCCACTTTACATGGTATTTCCATGTTCAGAACCTCTGCAGAGACTCTATGGAGGAGTTATTGGGGTAACTGCCCAACTTTATTACGCTAAATCTTTACTGTTTGCTGTTGAGGAAGAGATACTCAATTGTTTATAAAATTTAAATTCAGTGATTGTTTCATGTTTACTTTCGTCTTTGACCTTCTTCAAGGGGATGAGCAGCCAGACTTAAAGGAAAGTGAAAATAACTTGTCCTTTATTGCCAAATTGCGGTTATCGTGGACTGTGGTGAAATGCTACTCCAAATGAATCAGAGTAACCAGAGAAAAAAAATGGGAGGAGGAACTTGTATCCTTTCTAATTGTGAACTTTCTAAAGCAAAAAGGAAGGTGACACTAAGATAAAGTAGTTTTAACTTGTTGTTTGTACCTGTAAAGCAGTTGAAGGAAAAACTCTGTGACTTAATAGCGAAAAGGCTTCTATTTTTAGAAAGGTATTTCAGCTTTCTTTCTGTACAATGATTTTGGGTTCATGTTATTTGATGTGATCAGAAATGATTTTGTCCTGAAACTTTTCCTGTTCAGGCTGCTGAAGACTGGTTCTTTCTCATTGCTCAAGCCGCTTGATCACTGATGCTGAAGATTAGTTACGTAAATCCCATTCTGCTGAGTTTTGTTGTGAGTTATGGACCATTGACATGTATTTACCGAGATCTTGATCTTTGTATATAGGGAAATCTTATGTTGGATAAGTCTGTGTTACAATATACTTAAAGCTTAAGAAAGCCATGGAAGCTAACATCCTTACATTAGTTACCACATGTAATATTAAGGAAATGCATTCCTTTGCTTATAGTAGAGATTCTTAAATTTTATGCTGCAGGTGCTCTCAGCCTTCCTAGTAAGGGGCCTGCACAGACTCTACAGTTATATTCCTGCTTAGTTATGTGAATAACTTCAAGAAAAATCAAGGAAGAAAGAAAAACATCCCTTGCTTTATTTTGATTTTTTTTTTTTTTTGAAGATATTTGACTAGTGTAGAACTTGAAGTCATCTCATCCTGTTAAATTTTTTTTCATACGTTTTGGTGCTGTATGCCTTTTCCTCCGTAAGGATAGTTTTGAAGTTATGGAAGTCCCAAGCAATTCCTGAGACATGTCCAAGATG
Source organism: Nipponia nippon (assembly GCF_047370975.1). Classification (NCBI taxonomy): domain Eukaryota; kingdom Metazoa; phylum Chordata; class Aves; order Pelecaniformes; family Threskiornithidae; genus Nipponia; species Nipponia nippon. The sequence goes on along the minus strand of NW_028262358.1, from coordinate 4,587,569 downwards.
ATGCGTTTTAGGCTATCCTGAATGTTGTCAGTGTCGGTTCTTGGGAGAGACTAGCCGTTCTAACTGTCCTTAGATGCTCAGGTGATGGGGAGCGTAACAGGGCGTTGTCGGTAAGAGGATGTTAGGGCCAGAAATTTCGAGCTGCGGTAGAAGGGGCAGTACCTTGGAGAGCAGACGCTGGCCCTAGTTTGCTCTGCCTGACTTGGAGGCGATGCCTTGGCTTTTGGAGGACCAACGGGTTTGTCTTGCATGGAAGGACTTGTATGGCTTCAGGGGATTATGAGACTCACCCTTTCTTTTAATTTTTTAGAACTCCATTTTGCTTGTTTTTCTTCTATGTTAAACAGTAAAATATATTTCTTAATTGTTAATACTGACTTTTCACTTTGTGGCTTTTAATTCCTTGCTACTTTGATTGCTCTGTGTCACTGCAGTTTGCTTCTGTCTTCCTGTGTTCAAGTAACATTGAGTCAGAAAAGCAGATCTTGCTTCTCGGAATCATGTTCCGTGGACAAGCGATGAGCAGTCTGCAATCTGGCGTTTTAGAGATTGGAAGGGGAAAGCAGTGTTTACTACTTGGTTCCTATTATTTCTTGTATTTTCTTCTTTAAGTATTTAGTTTCATCTAAATTCGTACTCTGTCCTGCACCTCATCTTTGTTGCAACTCTTCTGTTAGCTTTCAAAGTTGTTATTTTTCTGTGCTTGTGATTTTTTTCCATTTCTTAGTTTCTGTTCTGCTTACTTGTATGCTCTTTCTGCTCTTCCCTCTATCCTCCACCCTGCTTAATTCTTCAGTGTTGTCTTATGTATAGTTCTGTGTCTTCATATTACTGTTTCCTTTAACAGGCTTCCATAATAGATTCTTTTTTTTTTTCCTTTCTCGTATTCTCTTGATGACTGTTCAGGTCTGATTCAGGAAAGATGAGAAATATCAGTCAGAAGTTGCCTGTGGATGATGGCAATGCTACATTGGTGTCACGGTGCTTCCAACAAGTCCCGTTAAGGCTCCCACTGTACAGAAGAGAGTTTCTTAGTGAGGGAGAGACAAATTCTCTGTATAGAATGGTTTTTGTGATGTACTTACTTTTTTTAAATTTCTTTTTCTAATGTAGCTCACCTGTTAGTTTTACCAGCTCAGGTATCTAATAAGTATTTTTGCAGGCTAAGCTATGCATTTATAGTTGTCAGGATGCTGGGACAACCCGAAAAATAATCTTACCATCTTCAGGAGCATCTGGTTGTGATGACCACTGAATGCTGCTTATACTAATAGCATGCTGCAATTAAACATAGCTGTGGCCATTTAATTTCTGTTGTTTAAGCATATGTTGTGGTAATTTCTTTTTTTCAGTTTGTGTAGCAAATGGGCAGTTTCTAGAATCTAATCTGTGAAGAGGTGAGAAACTCTTCTTTTCACTTTCTTCCGTTCCTCGTATGGGAGTTGATTTGCAATCTGAATGCTAAACACGGACTTGCAACTGTGAGGATCTCTGTGGTTTTCTTAATACTTGGTTAAAATACCCAGCTTATGTGTCTGTCTTTTTACTTTTGGGATTTTCCAGATCTGGCTTGTATGATGAAAGGTGACCTTCTTGAGGAAATTTGGTGCAAATACATTTCAGCTATTTTCAGATAATATTAGAAGAGGAAATAATTGCCCTGTTTATCTATACGTACTTGTATGTGTATGTATAGAACTCCTCTGGGAGATTTAGTGCTGGAACAACTGGTTGAAGAAGTTGAAACTTGTCAGAAAAAGTCCTTGTGGAAAAAGCGTCATTGAGTGTTGACCTTTATTTAGCTAATGTGTAGAAGGTCTGTAAGTAAGACTTCAAAAACACGTGACAATTGAGGCATGATTTCTAGATCAGCATCCATGCAGATCATCGGTTCCTGTCTAGGAAGCGAGTGGCAAAGTGTTTTTTGCCTCTTCATAGTAGATTGAAGAAGCCTCCAATTCTTTGCAACGTTTTATTAATTGACTTCCACTTGAGCATTTTTAATCTATGTAATTGTATACGGAAACAGGGAAAAGTTTAGGATGAAAACTATAGTAAAGCAGGTCACTGTAGGCTTAAATATGTTAGCCAAAAGGCTCACTATATACACTGCTCTTAAGTACTGTATAGATTCCTTAATAGCTGAGAATGTGCTGCTTCATACCTGCTGTGCTAAGGAGCAGGCAAGGATGATATCTTGTTGGTTTTTTGCAAGTTCACGAAGAACAACTGAAGCACTGGAGCTTTCTGCAAACCTTGAAAAAGTTGGGTGGTTTGTTTTTTGTTTTTGTTTTTTCCTTCTTCCAGCTATAGAAGTGCATCACTTTTAATTTCTTATTTTGTGTAGAACTAGTGCCCTCAAAACGTGAAGCATTTCTCTACACTTACAAGAGTAGAAGTCCCGCTTTTTAAGCTGCAAGTGGATTTTTCTTGAGAAGGTAGCCTGTTAGCCTCTTCCATGTTCCTCTGTAAGAAATCATGGGTACAAGAACTGTACAAATTGCATGGTATTAGTGTGCGTGCTTTATGCTGTGTTGTGCAATGCTCATTGTCTTTATCTCCCTACTGTGCTCAACTCGTTTTGGGGGGATTTGATAATTTTTAATGAGAGCTTAATTTCATTTTCAGGAAGCGGTCAGTTGCCTGTTTATTAATCTGTGACACGTAACTGTTAAATTCTTCCTAATTTAAGTTACAATACAAACTCCTTTGTTTTCACCACTGGTGAAATTATTTTTTAAGTGTATAGAGGGGGTGTGAACTGAAAAATGAGCATTTTTCAGAGTCATCTTCTGGGAGTAGTCTCTGTATTGTGCAAGTCTAGGGATCAGTTTCATTCTGGGCATCAACAAAACTGACAGTGCTTTTTCTGTTTGTAGAAGCTATGAACAGTGCTGGAAATAGACAATGGCATGTTTGCGAGGGAGGACAACTCCAGAAAAGCTGTAGAAGGGCCAGAATATCAAAATCTACTAGGGAATTTGGGAAATGGTCTGTCTGTAAGCTTACGTAGGACAGTTTCTTGCCACCCTTTTCAGTCACCTGGTGTTTCGGACAGGAGGTGTGTGGTGGAATTATGTTCTAGGCTAGCGGTCATCAGTTGATACAAGAGTGTGAATAACTTTATTTTTCCTTCTTGGAACTAGTATAGGATAGCACTGGGGAGTGTGAGCTCAAAGCTCAATACAAGTAAGTTGTTTTGCTTGGTTTAGGGATGGCCAATGCAGTAAATTCTTTGCTGCATTGGCCAGTCTCTGATTTTTCACAGTTAAGAATACACTTATGGTTGAACTAAGTATTTTTTTTTTTCTCTGAGCTACTTTTTTTCTTAATCTTTGAAATTAAACTTTTACCACAAAGTATTTCAAGTCATAAGGCTCGATGCTTTATCTGCTGATGTAATATTTAAAGTAGATACAGTCTGATCAAGTTGATCAGATTTGAGATCAATTTTCATCACTATCTTGGAAACTCACTAAGTCTTAACAACAGTGCCGGTTTGAATCTTTCCAAAGTGAGTTGGCTTTGTACATGGTGTTTAGCCATAGTTACAGATACTGACCCGCGTGCACTTGCTGATACCCGACTTGCAAAATATTTGTTTATATCAAAATGACATCTGTAAATACGTTTTCTGATTGGGAGGGTTGCTTGTCATGAAACTTTACTGCAGTCTTGGAGATACTTGTATAAACCACAGACATTGCCTTCAGCCATCTCTTATTTCTTTCAGTCTACTAGTTTTCAGAAAAAGATTTATATAATTCTGCATTAGCCAATAAATGCCTGAATACAGCATGTGTTTCAGTGAATTATTAAATACAGATTATCTAGCAAAAGTGAGTGCAAAATTTGAGCATATGTTTGAAAGTTAAGAGAGAATGCAACGTTGCTGCTTGCCTATCCTTTCTCCATATTTTATTCTCCTTTTTGAATGAGGGTTGCTTGCGTCTGTGTTGATGACAACAAGTATTGCCTTGGAGTTCAAATGCTCAGCAAGCTCTTCTTGGGCTTTCAGCAAACTGCCTGAAGCTCCATTTGGTATAATGACCCATTGCCCATTTATCTGTCTGATCTCCTTTTTTAAGCAGGCTCAAATATACTTTGTAAGAAATAAATTAATCGTATTTCCCTCTTGCAGATTTTGTCCCTAAAACCTGGAGCACAGTCATTAGGTGCTTTTGTTATAAATCTGCTGGTAATCTGTTGCTTCTTACTGGCTGTGGTGGCTCAGTCCTGGGCCTGCGCTTTCTAGTTGTGGAGGAAAAGCTGCTGTTGTTTTCTGTAACTGATTCATAGTGTGTCAAGTAGTACAGCTGAACTAATTTGCAAGGTTCTATCTTGAAAATAGAATGCTTCCTGGAGTACATAATTTAATTTTTGCGTTCCTTGCTACTTTTAATTAAGACTAATAGAAAACCTCTTTAGCTTTTGGAACCTTGTTCATGCAATTAAATCTTTGTTCTACTTATAAAATAGTTTGGTAAACTTCGAGTTCTATGTTTTCATCTTGAATTAGTATTTTAAAAAAGTTCAGAGCTGGAGTATTTAAAGAAAAATCATTCAAAACCAGAGTCATTCAAGTAGTGATATATTATTTTCGAAGTTAATATGTTATTAAAAGGGAAGTATGCAAGTAAGTACTCTGTTTTAAACTGAGGGTAAGCAGTCCTTTATCAGAGCACTAGTTTTGGCATTGACAGTATCAGCTCTGGCTTTGAAATGTACCGTGGAGTAATTAGTGATGTGCTAAGAAATTCTGGTTTTATGCAGTGCTTGTCCAATCCTGAATTGATTCCTTAAGAAACTTGTAGTGGCCGTTGTCAAAATACTATGATGAGCAGCCTGACTCTTTGCATCTAGTATACCTTTTAGTGATTTCAGTCAGACTTGATTGTATGAAAATACTACTTAAATTGAGCTGGATTTTTTTTTATTAAAAAAGGAACTGTAACAGCTTTATATTAAAGATGAAGACGCAGTCTTCCCAGAATTGTAACGTCTTATCTTGGAGGCGAAGACAATTTACAATACTGAGTTAAAATAGGACTCTGAAATAAGGGTACTACTTTTTTTTTTTTTTTTTTAAACTCCAGCGAGTGGCACAAACGCTTTGAAATTGCTTTATATGTTTTTTTTCCTCAGTAATGTGTAACTTGCCTTTCCCTGGAGAGGGAGGGCTCCAATATCTTTGCTGCTGAAAATCCCAAGATAACAGAGGCATTAGGAGGTACAGTGCAAAGATACCATACATCTTTTCATAAACGCCTTCCATCTGACACGACTAACGTTGAACCAGAGCTGATAAACCCTGCTGGACCCAGGCTCACCCGTGCTGTACCGCCGGGCTGCTGCTCCCCTCACTCAGGCTTCCACAGAAATGCAACAGCCTGGACATCACACCGGTCGTGAGCAGACTTTGTGCGTTCCTGGTGTGCGGTGCTGGGGTCGGTGAGCCCTTTCAGAAGCTGGGGGGTTGAAAAGGACAATGCTGAGACTCGTGGTGGGTCGTCTTGGGCCAGCAAAGCCAGAGCAATGGGCAGTTGGCCCATTTTTGATTCCATTCACAGCCACATCACCCACAAGCTGATCTTAGATAATTTCGTACCAGTGTTTGATCAAAAAAGCCATACCTGCATTACGCAGTATTTAACTGATGCAAGCTCATTCTGCTCCTTAAACTTTTGATGGTAGTCTTATACTTTTCTGTATCCGTGCCGCTCCATGCTGGATGTGATACTGTTTTTTTCTCCCGCCATTGGCATAACCCAACCTGAATTGGGTGTTTCACACTCCCATCTAGTCCAGATTAAATTTCTACTGATAGATAGTACCGCATGGATGCAGTATGTGTGAGCTTTGAACTGTGGCGAACTCTGTGGGAACAGTGTGGGTTCACACAGCGCAATAATTTAGGCTTTGCTTTGTCTGAAAGTTGCAGTGCTGCTTCTGGACCTGAACTGGCTAATGAAGCACTACAGTTGTGTTTATTTAGATTATAATTCTTCTGGGTAGTTCTGGGTAAATGATCAGCTGATAATTGAGATTTGACCGCATTTAAAATAATTCCATGTGGAACTGTTCTCCGTGGAAGCAGTTGCTGTGGCATGTTCTCTTCGGGAAGGTGAAAATCCTAAGATGCTCTTAATAAGGGCGATCGTTGGCTTAGGGAGACATCTATGGCCATTCTAAAGGGGGCATTTTAACCCGAAGCAATCGTGACCTAGCATGCTGAAGACTTTAGGGTGGCATCCCTTTCAATAGATGGCAATTTTAAATTTCCTACAGATTTTCAGAGTCAGCTTCTGCTGTTTTGCTCCAGACTGCCTTAGCGTATTATAGTAAAAGGAAAATAGGTGTTTGCTGGAGAAGATGAGGGAGATAGGATGGAAAGGGAAATATATGTTAAGTGAAGAGAATGAGATTCAAAGACTGAGAACTTGGTGGTGTTTTCAGGGAAACAGGGAGATAATATAAAGACAGCAATTGCCTAGGATCAGCTGATTTGCCCTGTTCTGATGAAGTTATGCTTACAAGTGCTCTCTATCTGATGAACATACCAAGGCTTGAGCTACTCCAGCGTAACTGTGCTATGCATTGGAATACTGAATCACAGCTCTTCAGGCCTTTCTGATCTCGTGGTGGCTGTGAGGAATTACGCAGGTGCTGAATAACCAGCAGATGACTGATTTGGGGGACCAGTTACAAAACTGCTTTTTCCTTACTCATTTGAGTAGCATCTCTGTTTCCATTCATAAGAAGGCGGTATTGTTTAGACTTGCAAACCTTTGTCAGATTTGCTGAAATTGCTTTTATGTTCAAAACTTTAAGTGTCTGACAGAGGCCAGTAACTTGATCATCGTTTGTTTTTCTAAGGAAATGAGACTTTAAAAGGGTTACTAATTCCTGTCTTTAGGCTATTATGTTGTCTCTGTAATACTTGCTTTGTAATCTCTGTATACTTTGTAATCAAAAATTTGCAGGAAGGAAATAAATTTATGAAATTAGAGCATTTATAAATATAAGAAACTTAGAGTTCAGTTTAGACTTAAAATGAATTTAGGTGTGTTATGAGATGGAAGTGGGTATAGTTATCCGTAATGCTGTGCTGTAGTGGTGTGATGAGGGTGGGCATCGACAGCTCAGTATCATAGAGATATCATAAAGGCACTCAGAAGCATCTTAACCGTATGATTATAGAATTTTATTACTACAGTAATTTGGGTGACTGAGCTGGTTTTTTTTCCTATGTTAACCTGGCATTTGAACAATGTTTCTAATACTGAATAATTAACTTGCTTTTTTATTTGATAGTACATTCTACAAGTGTTTCAGCACTTGTTGGTTATGTGTATCTAGTCAGTATTCTGGCACACTTTTGTTTTATGGAGACTGAGGAGTGGAAAGGAGACTTTTTTTTCCTCACTGGAAAGTTGTAGAAAAGCTTGGACAGTTAAACTATCGCCATTGAACTTCAAGTTGACACTGTCCCTTTAGATACTTGTCAAAGATGGCTTTGTAAAGGTCTGGAAGAACTCTGCTGAATAAATCGAAGGCAACCGTGAATTCTTTATAATAAAAAAGGAGTAATTCTTACAGATGAAAGTCGAAAGGGAATAGGAGACGCTAAGCTCTGTGGCTATCATCTTATTTACTATTGATCATAAACAAAAAGAACCCCCCTACAAATAACAGAAAACATCTCAATGCATATATGTATAAAAAATTAATGTGCTGGTTCTCTGTGTGAACAGTGGTATTATACAGAAGATTATTTATATATTTCTTTCAAGATTAGTATTATTGTCCCTAATACTGTTTTGGTTAGCGTATGGCTCTTGTTTCCTCTATTTAGCCAGTATCAGGGAGCAATTTCTGTGAATAATGTCCATTTTGAATGTGATGCACTCTTTCCCATGAGAAGCTGATATCAGATGAAGCTTGGGGGAGGAGGGAGAGGGAGCAGAATCTGTGTGCAACTGTACCTCGTTACAGTTTTGAATATGTAGAAATTACAGTTGTATGTATTAAAGTTTTCTATTGTTTACTCTTTTACTATTTTATATTTCTGAAAGTAGAGGAAGTCTACTTTAAAAAAATTATTATTTTTACTTGCCATTTGATTTTGTACTTAGTGTGATAAGTGACCTTTGGATATAAGATATTCCTCGCAAGTCTAGCACGATAGTTGTCCTTGAGGTCTAATTACAGTCTGTTCCTCTAGCTCTGAAGTTCTTGCTAAAAATGCACTTATGATCTGAGCCTCGTTTGCTCACAGTTGAAATTATATTGCCCCCTTCTTTGCAGTTGATTTATATTTTTCTCATCTTCTGTCATTTGCTTGCTTTAGTATCTTTATTAATTAGTTTTTTTCTTAGCTTGGGAGATTGTGTTGTTTCTAGTACTATAATATACTTTTAGCAAATCACCTTTTTGTGGAAGATTTAAAGCTAGCCAAGTAAAATGGGAGACTGGGGAGACAGCAAGAAAATTTTCTTTTTTTTTTCTGGAATGTTTTAAATTTTTACTTTTACCATCGTGTGTTTTGGCTTCCTGTCAGCTACTTGAATCAACAATTACATTTTAAGTATGTCTGATTTTTTTTTTTTTTTAAAAGAACATCTGAAAACTTACACATTAGAAGACGGTAAAAAAATATAAAGCAATTAATGATTATTACTTTGGGTTAGTTAAGCAGCTCAGCTATTTCTTAGATTGTATTACTGTGACAAATAGATCTCTAAACCATCTTGTAAAGATTCAGTGAAGCGAGGCGTTGCAAGTATGCAGAAAGACCCCATTTCCTACATTATATTTGTGGAATATATTTAGCTGGAATTTACCTGCATACTAATTTTTCTTCTTCCTGCTGGCTCGTTCTGTCTTGGATGGATCTGTTTAAGGCCTTCACCATTGTGTTTTTTCCATATTGTAATAGTAACCGTATCTTCGGTTGCTTTGCCTATAGATGAGCAGTACGAGGGTGAAGTTACTCCAGATGGGGTGGGGCGATTTTGCCTTTGCAGTCACTACAGAGGTGTTTACTTCTCTCAGCCTCACACTCCTCAGGCTTTCCTTCCCAGCCCCCTGCTTACATAGCTGCCACCCTGCGTATTCCGTGGTTTACAAAGCCAACGAAGTAGTGGGTAATGTTTGGTTAGATTGGTACGTTGGATTTGCTCAGTTCCCGGTCTGGCTGTCTGGGTTCCTGCAGGATTGTGGGGAGTAGTTGAAATGTGTGGCTACGGATGCTGTTAGTAGTGTGGACTTGAACTGGGTTATGTTGATCTTGAAATTGGATCTAGTGCAGGGCAAAGGTGTTTGTGTGCATGGAAAGAGGGAAAAGGAAGGACAGGAGGGTGAGAAGATCTAAGAGGCTTTAACTGAGAAGAAAAATTTGCAAGAGCAAATTTAAGGAAGGAGAAGAAAGTTGAGCTCAGGAGTAAATTAGGGAAGGCACCTCTAACATTGCTAGCTTCTGAGTGCCTGGAGAAGGAAGCAGCCGCTGGAGACAGGGAGCGAAGCAGCTGAGCCTAGGATTGGAGTGCCACTGCTGAGAGAGATACTAATAGATCATGGAATGACTGGCTGTAAAGCTCTGTAGCACATATTATCAATTCTTATTGATGAAAGCACACAAGTTGCCACTTTGACGTGCTTCAGATGCTCTCAAAGCACTTAAGCATGCCTTAGCGCATCCTGAGGGAATCACTGCCTTAGGTATGAAGCTAGGGGAAAGTCTTATCCACCAAGTCAATTTGCAAGAAGGAGGCTTGTCACAGGAAAAGCTTTTGAAAAAGTTTGGCATGATTGTTACTGCTGGGTTTGAAACACTAGAAGTGTGGGAGACTGGGGAGACAGCAGATTAAGGAGGATCTAAGGCATGCAGGATGCTTGAATATGGGAGAGAATAAAAGGACATGCTTTATTTACAAGTGAATGAGTCTGTTTTAACTACTGGCCCATTCAAGGTAGAAGAAAACTAGTTTGAAAGGAGAGAGACAGACATCGGCAATTGGAAGTGAAATCATATGCAGCAAGGGAGTCCGTACAGAACTGACTAAAATCAACAAATGCGCAGGAATGATAACGAGCGTGGTTGTTCCTATTGCTTTTCTAGCTGTACGTTTTTCAATTCAAAAAATAGTAGAAAGGCTTCATAACCAATTCTTACTGTACTCCAAGCTGCATGTGTCCCTAAAGAGAGGTGCTGTAAATCGAGAGTATCTACAAAGTTGATACCAAGAATAAGCCAGGAACTCAAAAACCTAAGATTGAAATGTTGGTTGTGAGGACATAAATTAGCTGAGCTGAAAAACATCATTTCTGCTGGGGAGTAAAGAGAGCGCTTCAATTAAGGTCCAGCAGGAGAAGCCCTGCCAGATGTGCTGCTGCCCCTTTTGGTAGTGGCACAGACTTAGATCAACTCGGTGGAAAACTGCAGCTTCAGTGTGGTTGCTGCTGTTTTGAGCTTCCTGAGTATTTTCAGGAACAAACCCAATATTATTTCTAGGTACAGAAAACAAAAGGGAAATCGTGTATGTAGCCACTGTATTAATTAGCAATGATTAGTAAATAAGACCAGTTGAAGTTGGTCTACGTGTGAGATATAGAATGCATAAACAGGGAAATAACAGGTTCCTCCAACTAGTGCGTGTACCTCCCTATTTTTTGGACCTGGAGCGTAAGCTTCAGTATTTCCGTACCTTCTACGTTCTGCACACTTCACGTGGCAATGGTACCTTTTAAGGGACCAGTTTAGTTGACTTTCAGTTCTTCAGGTTTTTCTTAATCTCATAGAGGGAAATTTGAGAGCATTTCAAACTACTGCAGTGAGAAGGCTGCTCTGGAAGTTAGGAGTTACTGTCCTAGTTGTCAGAGTGTGTGTTTGTTAAGTAGGGTGATGTGGGGATGAGGGAAATTTTATAAATGTATATGATTGTACAAGTTAGAATTAGGTTCATTGCTACTGAATTATCATCAACTGTTTTTGTGTCAGGTTTGAAGGAATTCGTCATAATGAAACAATGCCCAGGAAGGTTTTATGAAACTTTTGTGCTGGGCGAGTCTCTTTTTAGATACTATCTCTAGTTAAGCATCTGTCTTTTGTGGTAAGCTTGACCTAAATTGTTTGACAGAGTTATTGGTTTCTTCAGCGCTGTGCTTTGGCCTTAAGAGAGTCGAGTGTCCTGGTAATTTGTGGTGTTTAAAATAAAAAGTAGCATCAAGTGATACCCATCTTTTAGTCTGCTTGTCAATTTTGTACTTTGTCCGGTGTTATGTAGGGACCTTTAAAGCCCTCTAGGAGTGAGACAGAAAAGTGATGTTTAAAGTTTAGTGGTATCCTGTTGAGAGACTGCTTTTTGTGTATTTTTATATTTGTGTGCATATAGGAAAATATGTGTGTATGTACATATGTAATGTCCTTATTTCAAAGAAGTCATAGGTATTTGCTTTGTGTGATTATTCTCTGAAGTGGTATTCTGCTGAACTCTACTCTCTGATCTGTGCCAGCAGACTTTCATTAATTAGCTGTAATGTTTGGAATCCTATATTGATAGATCACATAGGACCTCGCAAGGCTGAGGGTGGAAAGGAGGTTGAGGGAGGGGTTCTGAAGAGCTTGCTTCTGTTAGAGAACCTTTCCCACAAAGCTTGCTTGTGAAGTAGCTTTGTAAGCACCTAATACTTGACATTTCATGTGAAATGTGGAAATGAGTACTTATTTTTGTTATAAATTAAATGGTCAACTTAAAAGGAGCGCTGACATTCTCAATTTGTATAGCGAGTAGGTAATTGTAGAAGTGTATGGAAATTTAAGCCACGGGGGAAATGAGAATTGTGCTCTGATAGTTGGAGGAAGGTGTGTGACCAGTAGACAGAATCCGGTGCCCTGGTATATAATTGGTTGATGCATAGGTGGAGATGTGGACTACTACTGATGTTTGGTTTATTAGAGTGTATGAGCATTTTTTAGATGGAAGTGGAACATTTGATAATAAATTATTGAAATATTTGGGTTTTGAATTCAGTAAGTAACTGTTCTGGTTTCCAGCTGTAATAAATGAATGTTTATCGTTTTGCCAATTAGTGATTCGTTATGGTTAAATGTCAGTATAGACATGTCCATATTTGAAAGTAATAATCACTAACTTAGCTAGTCTGAAATAACTTTGTGCATACACTGCACGTTGTTCTTATCTTGATAGTTTTGCTGTTGTGGGGTTTTTGGTTGTTTCTTGGTTGTTCCTCCCCCGCCAATCTTTATCTGATCAGGAAAAGGAAGTTAATGTCTCATGGTCATCTTAAAATGTAGACTTTAAAATCTGGAAAAAAACCCCAACAACAACCAAACAAACAAAAAACCCAAACTGGTTAATAAGTAAAATTGTTGAAGAAGGTTCATATTTGAAAGCGCACATCAATCCGTAGTTCCCAGTGAAGCTTACGCAGAGTATTTCTGAAGAAGGGGCTGTTCTCAACCACTGATTTTCACAGCAGTATTTAAGAATACCATGCAGTTTCTGTTTTCAAGTTAGTTGCATCTAAACCTTTTCTCTGTTTACTGAAGCAAAAGATAATGTAGACTTGGTTGAGGGCTTCAATTTCCAATATGAAAAGATGATTTATTCGGATATTGCACATCTTCAGGCCGAAAAACCTTTCACATAAAGTTGCTGTAACTTTATTACTGGTGTTTATTTTTACAACATATATTTTTTTATTTTTCATGCTATCGAAGATAATTTCTAATAAAAATAGAGCAATTGCACTTTTTTTTTTTTTTTGCTACTAATATGTTTATGTTTTTGTTTTCTTTAGTATCAGACATTGAAGGTGCTGACGGGTTGCAGCTCAGAAAGGAACATGCCCTCAAGATATTTGCTTACATCAATTCCTGGACACAAAGGTAACTTTGGAATGAGTTTGAGTGTTGATGATCCTGGATCACAACAGTAGATTTCCCTTCTTAAAAAATACAGTAGATTGCATTAGAACGGGCAAGTTATTAACATGTAGCTAAGCGATACTTGTAGAGTAAAGGACATTTTACTACTTATTAAATAAAAATAAACAAGTTACCCAGTGCATTTTGGGCAAAGCATCTTTTGAATCTCGCATTCTGGATGCTGTAATAATTGTGGAGCAATAAGTAGCTATATTGCAATGACAAATCATGTGTGGTGCTGCTCTAACATGACATTTTCTGACCACCTTCTGTGGAAGCAGGGTAGGGTAAGAAGAATTTGAGAAAAGATCTCTCTGAACGGGACCATCATGTTAAACTTTTCTCAGTGTTCTAATACTGTAAGTCAAGATGATGAACAATTGCAGCCCATAGCTACTAAACTGATAAAGAAAATCCTTTGCACATGGTTGTCTAAAATCAACTAGATTATTCCTTTTAATCTATTATTTAAATTACTGTTGTTTTTTTAAAACTAGTTATATTAGGTATTCTGCTTACCTCACAGCTACTTCTTTTCTCCAGCACAAGGAATTATATGGATCTTAGTTTTCAGAAAGAATCTACAGTAAGGATGTTTGGAATTCAGTGCTCAGCAGTGGTCACAAGACCAAACTGAATCGTGAGAAATATTGGCCAAAGCATAGAGAATAAATTGGAAAACGTTATTCTGGTATTTAGAAGACTCCAAAAGAAAAAAAGGAATGTCACATTTTGGATACCTGTGAAAGCAGAATCCTCTTCTTCCTCATTCTGCCCAAAGACGACACTCAAAGCAAATGCCTTATCTTCTGCAATGTGCTATTAGACACAGAGAAGGAATTTTAAATCATAATAAACAGCAGCAACAGAAACCAGAGTCCTGTCATTTCTTGACAGGTCCTAGGTCCCAAGTTTGTCTGAGAACAATTGCAACCTAGTCGCTTTCCAGGTTATCAGCTGTTTAGAGTTTTCCTCAGTTCAACAGCTATGGCATGACAAATCCAACCTGAAGAAAAAATAAAGACTGGATAACACTTAACTCTTTATTTTCTTCTGGTTTCTTTTTACCTTCCATATGTTAAAAGAGTATGGAAAACAGTCCTTAACCTATTCAAATCAGAGTCTAGCGAAGAGGCCACAGGAAGGAGTTTTACCTTACATTTTAATTTCATGTCTGGTTTCTGCTCTGCCAAATGGGCTTTTGAGAGTTCTGCTTGTTGTTTTGTGCTTGAGGCCTTCCTTGAGAACTACTTCTTGTTTTGTTACCTGTAGTTTAAATCTCTGCTTTCCTTCAGAAGATCAGTTGGCAACTCAGCCTGAAGAATACCTTTTTCTTCCATCTGCATGTAGTGTTTCCACTTCAGTTTTCTTCTGGAAATTGTGTTCAAAGAAGCCATATTTGTAGCATACTCATTTCTTCATAGATCTTTAATTTTTGGTGGAGCTCTTCTTCCTGTGAACGCATTCAGATGCATGAAGACTTAGAGGTTTTGCCTATACCTCTGTCTTGAAAAATGTGCCTTTGCCCAGCAGAGAATTCTCCAATATCAGTTGACATTCAAATACAGATATGCGAGAAGTCTTCACCAGACTTTGTTTTTGTTATTATTGAGAATAATTTGTTACAGCCAAGTGGGGTAGTAATTTGTAGGCATAAGTGATGGACCTATTGCACGTAGTTTTCCCCAAGGATAAACGCTTGAGGATAAACTTGGTTTTGCCTGCAATTCGTTGTTGTAATTTGTTAATATGAAAATACATTTACAAGTAAATCACAAAATCTATTTTTTCAAATGGGTGCAGACACCCCACTTACACAATATTAAAAGGATTTTTCTTCCTGCATAGATGAAACAAAAGGGTTTAGATGCTTCCATCACTATATCTGTGCTGGAATTAGGGAATACTGAATGTTATCTTTATGCCTACCCACTGAAAAAAAAAAATAAATCTGTATTCAGAATGTATATGCTTTAAGAGCTGTAGCTCAAGGGCATGTTTGTATTCCCTCAAGAGAGGCAGCACCCTCTACCTGTCATAGTTCTGAGTTCTCTGTCTTTTTTTTTTTCTTACAAATTATAATTGAGTAAGCCCAGTTTCTAGATTAAATGCTATGCTTTGCAGAAGATTTTTTTTTAATCACTTCTTATTGATGACTTCTTGCCCTATCTTTTGCCTGCTAATTTCTTTCAGAAATGGTATGTGTAATTTTTGTATTATTTTAGTTTCTTAGAACCCTAGTCGTGGATTGGAGTCCGTTGTTCTCCATGTAACAGGAGAAGGGTCTCTACTGCAAGACAGCTACCAGTTCATATAGCAGTTACATTGTTCCATAGAGTTTGAGTGAGAAAGAGCTGAGTCCATCTCAAAGATTCTGTTACAAGCACGTAGCCTTTAATTTTAGTCTTCATCAAAGCACCCTTGCTTATTGCTTGCTTTCTTCTCTACGTTCTCCAGGATTTAGATCCTTTTAGGGGAATATGCTCCACCTTTTGTTCAGAATAAGGAGCTTGCTTGTTCATACAGAAGCAGCAAATGTTCTCAGACAATAAGTTCTAGGGTATCTATCTCGGGGGGTTTATGCACCCAGAATCTCTTTGACGTACATAGTTATCCTTGCCCACAACTAGAGCTCTATTAGAGTTTTCTAACTTGATGATTTGATTGGTTTTTCTCATTATATTGCTAAAGGGATGGCATATAGTTTTCCCCCTTGTTCTTTTGAGTTTACAGTGTATCAGTAGATATTCAGAGGAATAATCTCTGAGCCTGCATAGTGAAGAAAGTAGTGAAGATACTCGATACTGCTTTTTCCCATATGGGTAAAAGGTACCAACGTGCATGGTGTTTCTATCCAAATGCAGATGAAGGAAGTGAGCTTAAATACTCAATTAAAAATAAAGTTATTTTGCAGCCCTGTTGGTTTAAAAATAACAATAATTAGTTCTTACACAGCTGACAAGCACTTCAGGCGCTTTATTGCAAAAAATACCAGTGGAGAAAACCAGACGAGGAAACGGATTCAGGACCATACTGAGGAACACTGCTTCTTCAGTAGTACAGTGACCTTGCCCCTAAGATTTCTTTTGTATATTCTACTCACAGTGGCAGCTGCTAAACGATAACAGGGATTTCACAGTTTTGGTGAGCATTTGGAAATAATGGGATGTTCACAAGGTTTAAGGAAGGCTTTGTGACTCCCACTTGCTGCCGGGGAGAGTCTGTTTCATTTGGATTGCCTTACTTTTATGGGTGTGTCAAATATTTTGTTGCTTGAAATGTTTTAATGTGAAGAGTCCTTTTGGTCGGTTACCTGTTCTGATTTTAGCTACTTCAGGAATTTTTATTTTTATTTTTTTCTGTTTTCTTACAGACAATGTCTGTGCTGTTTCAAGGAGTATAAACATTTGGAGATCTTTAACCAAGTAGTATGTGCGCTTATTAACTTAGTGATTGCCCAAGTTCAAGCTCTGCGGGACCAGCTCTGTAAACATTGCACTATTAATATAGATTCAACATGGCAAGATCAGAGTAATCATGCTGATGAGCCCCTGAATGTAGAAAGACAGTCTCATGAAGAAGAAAATGGAGAACGGCAAAAATCTGTAGAGAAAAAATTAGATTCTACAAGAACTTGTATCCTGACAGAGGAGGAGTCTGCAAAAAACACTGATGCTTTTAGCTTATGGAGCACTGATGAGAAGGAAAAGTTGTTGCTGTGTGTGGCAAAAATCTTTCAGATTCAGTTTCCTCTGTACACTGCTTATAAGCATAATACTCATCCCACAATAGAGGTATATCTTATCTTTATGTGTATATTGAATTATTTTGTGAAAGGTTATTTGTTCTCATTAATGACTAGACTGTGTGTGTTTGGTGATAGTTGCTTTCACGCAGGATGGGCAAATTCAGCTCTCCTGTTGACTTCAGTAGAACTTTTCAGAGAAACTTTTTAAATGACACATACTCTTACACTTTCTTTAAAATATGCTTAATTGTTATAGGTAATATATTGATAAGTGTTGGATGGAACTGTACACTGAATTATTGTACTGTTTAAATAACAGGAAGGCAAAAAGGGGACTATAGCGAAGCCTTTCTTCCAGAAGGTAACCCATTAATAGTTTACTAATTTCTTTTCCTTACAATCTGTGGTTTTAGAAGCAAAGCTTCATAAACTAAACTTTGTGCAAGACCAAACTTATTTGTTAGAGCAGCTGTTTAATTGACTGGAATAACTGAGCTCTCCACAAGTAGCTTTGTTCTACGGTGCTGATTTTTCTCTGTGATATTTGTTATGGCTACCATTCACATTTTCCATATTTTCTTCTGAAAAAAACACCAAACAAAAGCTCTCAAAAATCCTGCAATGTTTAAAGCACAGTTTCTGAAATAAATATGATGTTGTTAGCATTTCCTAGTTGAAACAATAGAGTTCTTGGGAAGGTTGGGTTTTGATCCAACTTGTGGTAGTCTAATAACAAATAAACAGTTCTTTTACAATATTTGTATGAAAGAAGATGTATATTTAGCTATATGGAGAAAGCTTCTATCCAGCAAACTTTTGAGAAAGTCAAAGTGGAGACTTAAACTACAGTTAACCCAGTCTTTTTTTATTTTTTTTTGTCTAGAGGGTTTTGGGAGTTCTGTTGGAGCTCTGAGTGGTTAAGTCCAGTCCAAAATGAGAAGATACCAAGTCATATATAATTTTTGGTTATGTATGCTAGAGTGATCACAAGATATAATCAGTTCTTGTTGAATGAATCCTGCCATATCTGACAATAAATCCAGTTAAAACCCGCAACATAGCAGGTTTTTTGAGTGGGCTGGATTTTGGTTTCTTGTCTTATTTCAAAACATATGGTCATAAGTTAACAGAGGTTGTTTCATAAATATATGTGTATAGAAAAATGAGGCAAAGTTAGGATTTGTGGATTTCAGGTTTCCCATCATTCATTTTGGCCTGCCTTTTAAACTTTCACCATACATAAATAAATCTGTAGTTCAGCCTCTGCAAGTAGGAACTGTAGAGGGTTAGATCTATCTTGTCAGTTAAAAAAAAAAATCAATGACTACTTAAGTGATTTATCTTTTGTACTCCTCTGGGACGCCTACGGAAATGAGCTTCATAGGAATATGCAATGAACAATTCTGGAACAGCTTTTCTATGTACAAGCACGCTTGCTTCTTTTAAATGACAATTTCATGTATTTTTTTCTTCTCTTTCAATTTCACTTCCAAATGATAAAAAGAAAATCTCAAAGTGCCTGGTGGGATTTCTTTTTCACTTGATGTGCAGCCATAATGTGATTTGGACACAGATATGCTGTAGATTGCTGTACTGTGGCTGGCTATCACTCTAGACATACTTTTATGTATCGTATATATATCATACTAGTATATATCATTTGAATTATTAAATACATTCATCAGCTATCCCAAAAACAGCACTTAAAGGGAAGCCGAGAATGAAAAACACTTTCCTGAGGTACAGATGAGCGAGGGACAAGTTTTTTATTTCTCTGCTAGACTTTTTGTGTTTCCAGGTATGCATTATGGAGGTATGCTAGCCTGCCATATTTGTTGTGTACCTTTTTCCTTTTTTGGGGGAGTTTTTTTTGTTTGCATTTAAAAGGTCCCAGCATCAATCATTTTTCTCACAAACTGAGATTTCCTATATTTAGGAAGCAGTAGGGTTCTGTTATTCTAAAGTAGTAATGTTAGCTATTTTAGTGTCAAAACTTTCTGCTACCATGAGTAACTCATTTGCTGAGGTTTAGAAATTAATTTTGGATTTCAGTCTTGAGCACATCTTAGTTGAATCGAGACAAGTTATTAGTCCCAATAATGGGAGCACTTTTTGTTTTAGATCAGGCTTGGACTCAGCCCTCAAGGGATCATAAAACAAAAATCCCTGTTTTAAGTGTATTATCTATTCTCGTAAGCTAAACAGATTCCTGAACAGAGCAAATCTGCCAAGAATTTGTTGGGAGAAGCTTGTGTAGCTCTCCCTCTCTCTCTAAGCATTTCTCTTGCCCTAGAAAAAGGGAAATTTTCTGATGCAAAACAGACTCCCATCTCCACTCTCACTGGCTTCAGAAATTCCTTGTTCCAGATTGTCGAGGTGAATTTACAAAATTTCATTGAGTCATCACGTCCAGTAAGGTTTCACTTTGCCTAGAAATGACCAATTAGGCTGTCATTTAAAAATTTCCAGTGTAAGGCTTTCATTATTACCTTCTGGTAATGATTAGCAGTCAGTGTTACTCTTAGCTTTTGCTCTGCTTACACCTCCAAGATCTTTGTTCTTAATGCCAGCAGACAGAAGACAAGTCTCGACGTGTAATCCTCTTATCAGGTGCTTGCCAAAGCCATTTTACAGTTGACCATCTAGTCGAGAAGAAAATCATTCATATGAAAGTAGGAGGTTTTCCCTAATTTAGGAGTTTACAAAGTTGGATGAAAATGAATGACAAAGCAGGATAAAAGGATATCTGCCTGGTTTTGACTGTATAGACTTTGTCCTTAAATTATATGGGTTAGGAGTTATTTTTGTCCCTTACACATTTACAACATTTCTAAAGTGAGAGAGTGAAGACCATGGAAGCCCGATCTTGACAACAGTACCTGCCTTGAACAAGCGGCCTTGCAGAGGGCAGAAATATGCCGTATACGAGGACAGTGAAACTACATCATGTGGAAGTAAATCAAGCTCATTGACAAGTGTATAGTCTTGACCTGTGTAGAATGAATATGAATCTGTATAGACAGAATGTTTGTCTCAACTTTTCTTAAACTGATGAGAAGCCTAATGAAAAATGTCTTTCTACTAAGTTTGGATTTCTAAAATAGCACAATTAGTTGCAGTCAGTTAGAGGTCAACCAACTTCAGGACATAACTATTGAAAAAAATCTGTAAAGAGAACATCTGGAAATTTACCATTTGCTTCTGTTGAAATCTACCAATACCTTTGGTGCACAGAGAGAGAGGCCTTTGTGTCTATTTTTCATCCTAAACGAAATGGACTCAAAATATTTCTATAAGTATGGTTGGCTGGTTTTTTTGAGAGATGTTCATACTTTGGAATTAATTTCTTTCTTTTTTTTTTTTTTTCCTTCTTTTCATACTTACTCTGTGCAGCAAGTGTAATACCTAGAATGGACACTTCAGAGGGAAGAAAAAAAAAAAATGTAGAAAATTGAGGCTCTTAAAATCCTGTCGAGAAAGAAACAAGGATGTAAAGTGCACTCCTGAACTTTGCACTGTCTCAGAATGAACAATGGATCTGAAGGGAGTTACCCAACCATTTAGCAGTCCTTGACAGAAGATGAAATGAAAGAGGAAAAAAATCAGTTGTTTAGGTGCCTGTAGCTGTAGTTTCTGATTCTTTGGAATCTTGCTGTCTTTGCTTCTCCTTTTCGAGTAAATATTTTCTTGGAAGGTATCCCTAATTAAGTGCCCTCCACCAAGACTGTGTCCATGTCAGACCTCAGCTAGTACATTTTAGCTGAGGTGATGGTGTTTTTTAATGCCATTTTAGATTTCCATGAGGAATTCTCTTTATTTCCTTGTAAACTTGATCTTAAGGAGTTCTCGGTCTCTGTTCTGTTTCACATCTGCAAGAACAGAAGTCACATTTCCAGACTCAGTCTCTCAACTGCAACACTTTTAGTAAGCTTTGCGAGACTCGCGCAACAGACCTCCGTGAGTTTCTGATTTCTGTATGCTAAGAACTGTAGTTCACTTGACAACAAGTCTCTCTTTTATTCAAGAAAACTAATGAAATTTCTCACACTATTTCTGCAGTTTTCACGAGCAGAGTGCTGAACACCTTTTCTTGCTACTTGAAAACATACCACCTACTGGCTTCAAAGCTGTTTTAAAAATAACTGTTAGAGTATCACGAGTTCGGGCATGACTTAGAGTTCAGCAGAAGAAAAAAAGAAAATAAATGGTTAGATATAATACGAGCATATCAAATAATTCAAAATGTTTGTATCATACTTAATCCATCCAAAATTGCTTGCCTCTAGCATCCTCTGGTACAGTTTTAAGAAGCTTACTCCTACACAGCTATTTGAAATATATTCAGGGAACTTCATTTAGAAACTTAACTTTATGTTAAACTTAGATTTGATTTGTGAGTATGAGAACTGGGTGTTTGGCATGGAGGGATGGGAAGGAGAAGAATGTGTGCTGTAACTACCTGCAAGTATCCATGGCAATGTTGTGGTTTTACAGTCAGGTTTTATGATATCTTCAGTGCCCTTTTGCCCCCAGCCATATGCAAGATACACACAATATGTGTAACAACCCTAATAAAGAAAATTCCTGCTTTATACTGCCCAAGAAGCGGATGCTGTGAACACTAAAAAGAAAAGCTATTTTTCCAAACCCTTTTCAGTTTAGTACTCCTAGGAAATAGATTTCTTGTTGCAGCAAATAGCTAACAGATTGATGGGGTGATACAATTCCTTCCTCCTCTTTAGTTAGCTTAATACTGTAAAGAATATTAGACACTTATATGGTGTGTTTTGTTATATATGAAAGAATATAGTAGGTGAAGTTAAAGAATTCTAATATTCTGATGGGAGTGAATGATGTGACAGTTTAGCCCCTTAGGTCATTAAATGTAGGATTGTGGAACATCCTACATTTCATCTAAATTCAGATGTTTGGGTATATGTCTCATCTTTATGCAAAAAATTGCATTCAAAAGCACCTAGATTGGTTCTGTTCTGTAATTCTCAGGCTGATGTACAGCCAGTGTGCCAGACTATCCCCTTTGCAGTATTCCTGTTGAAAAAATTGGTGATCTGAAGGGGGGTGGGATTGAAGAATGATCTGTTAATCCAGCCATTGAGGGCCACCGCTGAGATGTTATCCTAAGCGTATATGTGTGTACTTACGAATACATCTTAACAAAGGTAACATGATGAACTGGAAAAATATGTTTTGCCATGTAGAAGCGGAGCAAAGCTTGAGCTTCTGTCTCCCTCTAAAGTAGGGTTCTAGTTTTTTCTGTTGGTTGACTATAATGTCTGTTAATGGTCAGTTGTTTTTTTGTTCCATAAATGTCTTTTTATTGCTTCACTTAGTTAATTTTATTTTTTTTCTTTTTAAACAGGATATTTCTGCTCAAGAAAGCAATATATTAGGGGCATTCTGTGATATGAATGTAAGTTGTCCATTTTTAAATAGGTGCATATTTGCTAGAAACTTAAAATACCCGTGTTCGCTCCTCTGTATAGATTTGTGTTATACTAATGTAGCTTTTGAATTTTCTGTATATCTGAACGGATCTCGTATTGATTGTTCAAATTCTTCTTCTTTTTTTTTTTTTTTTTTTTTATATTTCTAGGATGTAGAAGTACCATTGCACTTGCTTCGTTATGTTTGTCTGTTTTGTGGAAAAAATGGCCTTTCCCTCATGAAGGATTGTTTTGAATACGGAACCCCTGAGACACTGCCATTTCTTATAGCACATGCATTTATCACGGTGGTATCTAATGTAAGTATCGTCTTTAAATTGTTTAATGTTAAACACAAAAAGTAAAAGGACTGAAGTCTGGAAGAATGCTGTAGGACCAGGGAGGGAGAAAAGCACTCTAAGATTTTCCTTGTTAGGAATGTGAGGTGTGCTGGTCCAGTGAGCGTTTCACCGTCCAAACCCTATACATCTCCTGTAAGCACACAGGTAGTTTTGCGAGTTTGTACGTAGGTATGAAGATTGTAACACCCCCAGAAAATACTTATAAGAATGTTGTCGAGAGGTCATTTCTGTCCCTGAAACTGCATCATGGAAATGTTTCAAGCTTCTTCAAGCTATATAAGCTTTTTACCTATTTCCGGTGAGCCACAAAGGAAAAGCCTATGGATTTCTTTTCTTCTTAGTTTCCCGTGATTTTATATCATTGTACACGTTTGCAGCATAGAGGTAACTATCTTTTATTTTGACTTAGTTTTAGAATACACATCCTTCATCATTTCTCCATTTTGACATAATAGTGATTTTCGACTAGCAGAATTACAAATTGATTTGAGTGGAGATATGAAAGAGATTGATGATAGAAATAAAAAACAGTCTCCGAAGAGGGACATCTGAAGACTTAGCGCAATGTGAGAATGTGAAGTCGTGGTTTGTCTTGTGGATGTTACAGACAGACAAAAAGGAAAACAGCAGTTTGTTATGCCTTGTATGAAGTGAGTTTAACATAATTGTGACATTGATTGCAGTTTAAATACTTAAAATCAGATTCCTCCTTCCACACATCTTCCCTCCTTCCTTGTTGCCGTTACTGGCCATCCAGGATGATGTTCTAAATAAGTATTGAAATATGTTCGCATAGAGGGAACCAGTGACTGAAATAAAGCTGCTGGTGGTGATCTGTATCCCTCACTCGTAATCCTTTCAGTGCAATGGTTCTTAACTTGTAGATCAGAGAACAAACGAGTAAGGCCACGATATGCTCTGTTCTTGTAAGCTTGCACAGGAGGACTGCTGCAGGACCTCTGTGTGTTAAACTGTGGAGATATGTTCTCTTCTGGCCCTTTCTGTATGATATGATGAGCTTTCAGGTGATAACCTGGGGAGTTCTTCATCTCTAGCTGCTGTCCGTGCAGCTTGTAGTTTTCATCAAACCATCTGCTGCAAATGTATGGTCTTGTAGGTTATTCTGGTCTAGAAGTAAGTTTTGGTCATGGAACCAAACATTTGTGCGTGTCTGATTTTTGTTTTATTTTTTGTGAGAACGGGCAAAACCGTTCTGAACAATGAGTGGCAGTTCCCTATCACACCAGCGTTTTTTTCAACAAGCATTCTGACTGCAAATCCCATTTCCTAGGTATCCTATACCCGGGCATGTTCAGAAACTGCACCTGCCTTTCTTTGTCCTTTTTTGAAGTCTTTATTTTTCTCCACATAAATTGTTTATTTTCTTTATTCTGAGTGATGTGCCCTAACCCAAAATACTTCTCGGCGAAGTTTCTCCTTACAGATAATTACTTAGAAACTTTGCATTTATCTTTGGTTCTAGCAGGTAATACATTAAGCTGTCTCTTGCAGCGACTTGAGATGAATGCTATGGTTAAACCTGCCAGATAAAATGAAATTCAACCCAAACCATAACCAGTAGAAGTACTGTTTCTTCAACCTCTTCCAGCATTGTATCTTTTACTATTCAGCTAGAATCTTTCTTTTGAACTTTGTCTGGCTTTGCTGGCAAATTTGTGTGAGTTAGAGGAAAACGGTTTTAGAAGAATTTTTATCTTTAGAGTTTATCTGTCAGTTCACTACAGAAAGCATAAGAAAATGTTTTATGCGTCATGTGCTTTATTCATCCACTTTCCGCATTTTAGCGTCACTTAGTGTACTTGTCAGCAGTGCTTCTGACTTTCAAATGCAATATGTTTATTAGTTCCGAATGAGGCAGCTAATTTTTTTGACAAAATACATTTTACCTTGCTGATATTAAAAAAAAAATATTTTTTTTTCTCTACAATGGTGCATAAGCTTCTAATTTTGATGTAATGTTTCTCTTTCCCTGTTTCTTTTTATATCGTGTCACTGCTTAATTCATGTAACTTAGGTAAATATACATAATTTAATAAATGTTTCTGAGTGTCTGTGAAATGATATACCAAACTCCAATAAAACAAAAAGAAACATTCGCAAAACTGCATTTTTTTGTGAACAAAATATTGGTGATCTTGGTAAGAACTCTGCTAATTTGGCTTGGTTTTATCCCAATGCATTTCTGTTTGTGGCATTTATAGATAGTGTGAGATTTAGGAATGACCCTGTCGATAATAGCTCAGTGAACGGCTCTGCAGTGTCAACTGTTAACTGGTTAAGTAGCCATTATTGTAAAGACTCCTAGAAATACCCGTGCTGGAATTTATTTTAAAGTCTGTGAGATGAATGAGTTGTTTAGCTGCTACCTTCAGTGTTTCAAAAATATTTTCAGAAAGATTGTAGTGTGGATGAACCAATCAATTTCTCATTAAAAAGTTAGGCTTCGTAGTAAGGTCCAGGAAGCAGAATAGGTGAAGTTGGAACTAGTGAACTCAAGTCGAGAGAAATCATTTGCTAACAACCAGTAACTTTCAACTGTGAGTAGACAAGGCTGTATAGTGGTGTGGAAAGCATTTGCTCTGTTTCTTCCACAAAGGAAGGTGAATATCTCATTAAGTGCACTCTACAGGTGCATTTAAGAGACGACCATTACCACACATTAGTGAAGTCTGTGGGGAACTGAGCTACTTGTTTGTGATTACTGGTGTCTCCTTTATATAGAGGCATTGAAATAATTGAAAAGATGTTTCCTTGAATTTTTTTTATCCAGCAAATCTCGTTTGAGTACATGTCCTTATCAGACAAGCTTATGTTTGTAACAGTAAACCCAGCAAATGTAATATAATGCAATTTACTTCACACAGGGAGTTGGCTAGTTGGCACTCTTGTTTTTTCTCCAGCTCACAGCTCCGCAAGATGCTTTCTTAGCAACCTGTATTGTGGTAGGACTGACTGTTCCTTCTTAGGCTATTTCTTTGCTGCCTTTTTTAGTTAGATCCTTGGTTCCTCCTGTCTTCCCACATTTCATATTCTGTGGTATTTGCTCAGTTTAACTACCTGATGTTGTGTTGGTCTCCTTAAAAAACTAAGAGAGACAGAGAAATCCACGACCTACAGCTTGTTCTGTGGAGGGTTTAAATGTCACTGAAAAAGCCTGTCTTTACTACATTCTGTATCATTTCAGTTTTGTGGATGTTGTGGAGGAATAACTGCCCTCTCAGTGGACATGAATTAATTGAAATAATGCTGATCGTTTCCAAAACGTTGGTTTAATTTTGCTGTATAAAACTTCAAAACTTGTCAGAGGTAAAAACTGTTGAGAGACGCACTGCCTCTTAGAAATGAATTACCTTTGATAAAGAGCAAATAATAAAAAACCCCAAAAACCTCTGAAGCTTGAGAATAGAACAGATGCAGTAAATACTGCATTTGGAAGAAAAAAAAAAAAAGGATGAAAGTTGTGCATTTTTAATGTAATTTTATATGTTATTTTTATGTCATTTTATTTCAATAATTTAGTATGTTTATATTTGAGTTCATGATGAAAATTACGTTTTCATTTATAACATGTGAAGTTATCCATTAATTCAGTCCTGAAGGTTGTATATAATGCAAGTATACAGATGAATGAAATGGCTTTAGAAGTTTGAATTAATACAGAGTGAAAATTACTATGAACAATGAAAGCTATAAAAACAAAATTATAAAAACATTTCCTACTTTTATTTCACAAAGAAATACATTTGCTTTTGTGTTTGATACTTGCATATGAAAAAGAGCACATTGTTGTGTTAAAAATCAAGTTGTGTAAATACAATAGTATCTTTGTCACCCTTGCAGTTCCTTGTCAAAATGTCATTTAATTCCTGTTTCTAGAACAAGCATCTTCTAGTTACACTTTCTATCTTTGAGATGTTAGCATTTTTTTCTTCTTGAGACTGCCAGTAGGATCAGAAGCTTATTCCAAATGTGGTCTTTTTTGCAGTGTGAAGATGTGGCGGGTTTGTCTTGCAAAGTAGGTTAGCATTGTTACTGTGTAGTGCTAGTTGCATTGTAAAAAGTATGTCTGAAAATATTTTTTTCAGAAGTGACTCAAAAAGTTATTTGGCTGATTCCAGAAATGTTTAAAATAAATGCTGGTGATACGGTTTTACTATAGCCTAATATTTTTCTCTCCTGGCAAGAAGCAGAATTTAGTTTTTCTGCATACAGAAGTTTCCAAAATCCTGGTGAGAATTTAGTTCTTAGCTAGAATTTATTGCATCAGTTGCAAAGATTAAACATTCTCTTAAGAACAAACATGGAGAGGCAAGTTGACATGACAGCTTTGAGTGACTGACGGTGTTAGCTATTCACAAGATTTGTGTGCGCACATGTGAGTAGTAGTACCAGCTGCTGACGTTTCATCTCTGCGAGATCCCTTACCTGGCACGTAGTTGTCTTTCTGTAACAGGTTTAACAGGCTCAGCATTCCTTTTTGAAATGCAGATGGAACTTGTAACTTTGCCTGTGTAAGTAGTTTGGTTGGTCCTCTTTTCCTCACAGCGGTGTTAAATAGCTGTTTCAGGGTTTTTTTTCTCTGCATACATTTTCTTCCTGCGTAGTTTTGCAAAGGTGGTAAAGGCAGAATGGTAAATATGGGAATGCAAATATGGTAGTAAAAAAAAAAAAAATGTTCTTAATCACTGGTTATAAAACATATTTTATTTTATAGGATATATAAGCCCTAAGGAGCAAAACATCAATACGAGTCAAATACTTTTACTTGATTTAGGAGAGATTTGTAAGGAACAGAAAGAGTGGAATAATTTTCTTGTAGACTTTTAAAGAAAAAGGAAAAAGAAACTCCACAAGGCTGAGTAGCAGTTTTTCCTACTGAAGAAACTACAGAAAACTCAGAAATGAGACATCTGGGCAGTATGATAATATTTATATAAAGTTTATATTGTCCAACTGACTAGAAGAAAAGATGCAACTCCTGTTCATAAATCACAAAAACATTCCTCAGATAACAGCTTTGAAAATTAGAAAACTAAGAAGTTGAAAGAATGGAAGTTGAATGAAAAACAACAACAAAGCCTTTTTTAAAGTGGGGTTGCATGTGCAAATGTACCAGCAATATTTCATTTTTTACCATTCTCATTAAATGTCATTAATGAAATTTTTATCTATTTATGTTTTTGCATTATAGATCAGAATATGGCTACACATCCCTGCTGTCATGCAGCACATTATACCCTTTAGGACTTATGTTATCAGGTAAATTTTTAATTTAAGAATTTTTCTTGTCGGACTTTTTGACAGCACCTATTTATAATTTCAGCTGATACACTTTTAATTGTTCAAGTTGTTGCTCTGACTGTATCATTTCAACAAGGAGAGCGAAGGTAATGTTTAGAGTTAGTTTGGGCAGCTCCTTACATCTCTCTGATTTCAGTATCAATCAGATCAATCTTGTTAATAGTGTTTTTAGTGTGACATCCAGCCCCATTCTGACATGTCGTGTCAGGTTCAATTGTAATACAGTTTCACTTACTGCAATAGCTTCATAAAACTTTACATAAAACTTGCAACGAGACGATGTAAGTAGAAGAGCAATATGTAGTCATTGAGATTTCATATATGAGTTTCACAGAGTTTTAACACTGCTTCACATTTTGATGTTCTGTATTTCCAGCTGGCAGGAACTGAAGTGTGATCAAAAGTCTACTCGCACTTTTATGTATCTAAATATATCCAGTCCCAAAGATTTTCTTTATATCAAGCTGCCTATCGTGAAAAACACTTTAAAATTAAAGTACTTATAAAGATATTTAATTGTACAAACAATATATTTTGATTGGCTTTCTCAGGACAATAGAAGAAATCCAGTGAGCTGCTGATGAAGTTATTTTGTGTATGTGTGTCTGCCTGGAGGTGGAGGGGTGTGGTCACAGCTAATTCTCCTTCCAGTGGCCCAACATGAAACTTCTCAGGCGCAGCCAACCTAAAAGGCTTGCATGGGCCAACAGCTCCTCCAAGGCTCTGGATTTCCTATAACTGTAAAATTGGAAATGTGCTTCTACTGGTCATAGCTTACTTCCCCAATAGCAATAAATGTGCCTTTACAGAGTATATGGTCTTAACGATACCAGTATAAAATCACACTCTTAACAAAAATAATTACATTAGCAACAAAAAAGTGCACAGAACAGTGAGGCTCAGAACTGTGTTTCATATTTAAAAGTGCTCTGGTTTTAATGGTAAAAATTTTGACTGTAAAAATTTAAGCACTGGCTTGGCTATCGATCTATCTTGCTACAACATGGTCTCTACCAAAATATATATGAGCAGAGAGAAGAGTATTCTGATATTTTATTAAAACATATCACTCCTGAGTTACAGTCCAGCCGTGTACACTCCTTTAATGCTGATGTGTTATCTTTGAAATCTTACAAAGGTAATTATTAATCATGAAGCAGTCTAGGAAGGGCAGGCAGAGGATCTTCAAGTTCTTGTCTCTGTACATATTCCATTAATGGTTGTTCATGTAGCTGGGAATTTGGTTCGTGAGCCTTATCTATCTTATTGCAATGTGTGGAAATTAAAAAGAGCATTGGAGGATCAACAGTTAGAGATAGGCTGATAAGAAGGAACTTGAGTGAGACAGAATAACACAGCCTCCAGTCTTTGCTGTTAATCCTCACTTGCTTGTCATCCTATAATTCTTAAAACATTTTCTGTTTTATAACTGTAGCTGTAATTAGGGTCACTGGAACAAATAGAAGATTTTTTTTTTTCCTGTGTTCTCTTTATCTCTTCCTCTTTACTTTACCCATAGAGTATTTGCATCTGATTTAAAATGTGATTTGTCAGCAGCTTCTTGCCATAAATAATGCCCTTGATGTCTGTTCTTAGCATTACAATACGTTCATGTCAATCAGAACGGTAATACTGATACAGGAGACATCTATGGAAAACACTAGCAGTTTAGAGAGGGAAGAGGATGTTCTCCCAGTTTCCGTTTTTCACAGCTGAATCCTTATGGGAGATCTGGGATTTCTCAACACTATGAAATCCAAAGCTTGCTTTGTGAAGATGCACTTACGGAGTGGGACATGAAGCTTGGAGGCCATATAACACAAATAATCTCTAGTGCTATACCTTTATACGGGACAGAAGTTAACACAGATGCCTTTGGTAAAAGATGACTTTCTTGATGTATGCAGCTCACCCCGTGTGGTTGTCAAGCTTACAGATCTTGCCTTAGCAGCTTGGGTCTCTAGGTCTCCATCTGCTTTTTACTTTAGGAAAAAAAAAAAAAAAAAAAAAGGCAAACATAATCTTGGGCACAGCAGCACAGCACCTTTGAAACAAATCCTGCAATAGCTTCTGCCGCTGTGCGAAGTAAGAAAGAGGGCTTGGAGAGGGTTGTAGCGATGAGATCTTGGGGCTCTAATTGACTGTTAGTCCAAATTGCTGCTCATGTAGATTCCTTGCAAGATCTGCGTTTTGGAGTGCTGATCAGCATAAGCAGAAAGAGAGATCACCTGACTGGCATCCTAGCAGCATCTTTATCAGATGAGGTTAACGTGCATGTTCCTGTTCGGTGGTTATTTCTACTAGGAGTGGATGAAATGAATAGCAAGGTGTGCATTTGTGTAGAGGAGACCACTGCTGGAATTTGCAAAGATCATGGACACAATCCTGTCGTTATTGCTGCTACTAGAAAAAAAGACTAATAAATGTTATTTTCTGCCTGGGGAATGGAGCACTAGCATTCATATCTTGCCCATGAAGGACCTATATTTTTAAGCAGTTTAGGAAAGAAATAAAGGTCATGAATTAAAAGTTACACCTTTCAGTAAGGAAGCAAAGTGGTTTTAACCTCCTCAGAAGGAAACTTTTATTGATCCTAATACCTTAGAATTCTGCATTTCAAGTTGCAAAATTCTCGTGAAAAAAAGAGGAGACTTACTGACAAAATTACTCAAGAAATAAGTCATAGCTTATTGCAGTTATAAATGAGGGCAAGTTGTTGATGATGTCTCTTTATAAAAGACATGGGTTCCAGCTGACTTCTGCCTCAAGATCAGAGATGCTCTACAGGGTTCCAGATGTTGAGCGCCTCAAGAGAGCAGTAGCTATAAACAGCGGTGTTTTGAGGACAGTGTTTTTTCAGTGGCAAGATGGTTGATTGAAAGTGTCATGGATAGTTCTGTCCTTTGGAAAGCAAAGGACTACCAATGAAATTCAGTTTTATGAGAAGGAAGAGATAAAGTTGTATGTCTGATATTGTAAGTGCCTCTATAAACCATAAAAAAGCACTGGACAGTATGAAGGAAAAGACCCCTAAAATTCTTCTTTCTTTGATGTCACAGTTGGTATCACCTACTAGACATTCCTCTGGTAAAATCTGAGAGCTATGTGTAGCATTAGTGCTGACCGATATCATATTTAGTTCTAACCTTTTCTCCTCCCCTCCCTTTTTCCTCTCTCCCTCTTCAAGATGGATCTTGAGAGGTTTTTTACAAAGGCTTCATGTCTCTGCCCCAGTTAGGGAGAAACAGAACATGCTGTGCTCAAGCACATTGAGAGGAAATTGCAAGTGGCAGTTGCTCCTGTGTTAGCTGTGTAGACTCGGCACAGGGCACAAGCATAGCGCTGGTATATGCAGAGGAAGTAGAAGCTCTGAACAGAATTGTTGATCCACGGTGCTTCCTGTGGAATACAGCGAGAGAGATGCAGCTGAAAGAATTCAAATCACTCTTCTGCTTAAAAATATTTTTCTTAAGAATTTGGGTTTTATGGGAGTGCCCGAGACCACTCCTTGCTACTAAATGTCATGAAAACCTCTTATAATAAGCCTTGAAGTTTTCAATTGCAAAAAATATTTCACTCCTCCAAAAATCTGACAACTTATGCTGTAGGTACAAAGAATAAGCAAGTCAGGAGACAATAGCCAGGCACTTAAGTGAATTCTTCATATCACTGAGGGGCACTGACTCATTCTGCTTGATATCCCTTTTGCAGCTGTGGTCCAAAGGAGTCATATTAAGGGAAAAAAGATTATTTCACAGCTGAGTAGCCAAAGTCCTGAAGCATAAGATGTGATTTAAGTGTTACATTAACATGGAACTGCATGTTTTAAACTGAGCTCTCTCTGTCCCCAAATACAGCAAATTTAAGTAGTTTCAGTAGACTAAAACTGTTTGGATTTTTTTTTTTTTAATTCATATGTATATGTGTTGCTTAAATGTAGATAATATATATCTACTGATTATTTTAAGTATGCCAGACTGGCAGGACAGGTCCTATACAGATATAGACTATCCTTTATGTA
The DNA here is from genome assembly GCF_047370975.1 of Nipponia nippon. Classification (NCBI taxonomy): domain Eukaryota; kingdom Metazoa; phylum Chordata; class Aves; order Pelecaniformes; family Threskiornithidae; genus Nipponia; species Nipponia nippon. Next base: position 4,555,723 of record NW_028262358.1, on the reverse strand, counting down.
TATAAGGATATATATGTACGACTTGATGTGCATTATGAACATTGAAAAGCTTTGGGAACCAGGGCTGATTATAGTTTGCGTATAAAAACGGGGAGATAAAAACTGGCCTGAGGTTGCTGATAGTCATATTGAGGCTATTATGTTTTGTAACATGGACCAATGAATTTTTTCATCAGAGTGTAACTCCTGTCACCTGTCTGTAGGTGAAAGATAGGTCACTGGGTCTGGTTTGCTGCTGAATTTTTGCAGATGAGTGTTCCCTTCTCATGGCTACTTATCTTTTGTTTAGAAATCATAGCACAGAAGCATTTCTTTCTTGCCATGATCTGATTTCCAGTGCTCCCCATGAGAAGACAAATTTCACAATTAATAACAGTGAAGGATCTGGTTGCCTTGGCCCTGAATGGTCCTTCTTTTGTCCTACCGTTACTAATCTGTGGTTTCTATCATAGATCTACAATCTCTATGATTATTTGCACTGAAGTCTCTTTTCTATGTTTGACAATGTTAAGTATCATTTAAGTGTGTTTATTTTAAGGCCCCTACACAAAAGCTGTGAAAAAGGGCCCCAATCTAAATAAGAATCAGGGCCTGTATTTTTGCCTTTTTTTTTTTTTTTTTTTTTAATTTAGTGATGTTTATATGATATAAATGCAAAGCAATGATGCATAAATCTAGTTAAGTGTAGTTTAGTATCTCTTGTGTTTTTTAAAAGATTCATGCATCTATCTGGCCGGTCTCCAAGGATAGATCCAGGCTTAGGCTGTCAAAGAAATGGATTTTTAACGCATTTCTGTGTAGTTAAATCTAGTTTGGATGTAGTTGAAACTTCAAAATGCTGGAGTACAGCAGAAAAAATGAATTACGCTAACCTTGTATGTATCTACATTTCACTGTGCAATCTTTAGCTGCTTCAAAATAAGCTCAGGAAAGCTTGTTTCAACATTTTTCTCTTATGCATTCAGTTTAGAAGAAATTCCCAACTGTGTCAGTGTTTTATACGTGAACTTTACAGGCATTTCAGTATAGATTTTTGTGGTATATCTTGATCTTGTAGTTGCTTAGGTGAGACTAAGGTTGCGCTAGCTCCTGTAAGTTAGTTTTATAAATTATTATGTCTTCTGCCTCCCATTTGCAGAGGGTGTCTGTGTTGCGGCTCATCGTGCATGGTTCGATGACCCCTTATCTAAGGTGTCTGCAGTAGGAAGAACTTAGCTGTTAAAATTCTTCAGCGTTTTTGGTTTCTCTGTAAGATTCCTAGGATTCTTGGTGATGCTTCACATGTGCCCTTAATCCTTGATCGTAATTGCTGTCAACAGAAGAAACAACTTGGGCATGTGTTCCTGTGCTAACCTGTTGCGAAAGCAGTACCGTGGCACAGGGAGTCCTGATGTACAAGCACAGACGGCATATGGTTACGGCAGAAAAAATGGGCATGTGCCGCATTTACTCTAAGTGTATCAGAATGTGATTGCACAATTCTAATTTTTTCTGTTCTGTGACTGAGGCCACAAACGGGGATATATTCATCTTCAGAGGATTCTCACTGTCAGAGCATGCTGTTTGTAGTCCATCGACACTGTTTCCAGAAATTCAGTTTTAACGTATATGAATATGTTAAGCAGATTGTGACAGTTCAGTTTTAAATAAAGTAAATGGACATGGTGCACCTATCTGGAGGGGGCACTTTCCAATGCTTCCAACCTATATTTCTGAAGAATTCCGTGGGTTTCCTGTCATTTTGTGGTATGAAAGAAATCTGAAGAGGTTTAAAATAAGAAATTTATTTACTTTTTAAAATACTCTGCATAATTCTGTTTTTCCTCAGTGTTTTTTTTATCGTTGCCAACTTTTGATAGTAGCATTTTAAGGCTTAGTACTCTTAACAACTATTGGAAATATGTATTTGCTATAATCCAGGTGGTGTTCCAGGAATGTTCTAGTTTGAATCATACCCTTTTTTTTTTTCTTCCATTTGTAATTTATTCTAGGTATTTATGTAAACTGTCAGACCAAGAGTTGCGACAGAGTGCAGCCCGGAACATGGCAGATTTAATGTGGAGCACAGTTAAAGAACCATTGGATACAGCCTTGTGTTTTGATAAAGAAAGTCTTGATCTTGCATTTAAATACTTTATGTCTCCAACTCTAACAATGAGATTGGCGGGGCTGAGTCAAATAACAGTAAGAACTTTTTAAAAATATAAATAATATTTAGAATAAATGTTTCTTTTTGTGTTTTATGAGTTACGGACTTGTCTGGGGGGGCTTCTTCAGTCTTAGGAAATTATAGTCATGATTGTGAATATAGAGTTCGCTGAGAGCCAAGTCCAAGTGGTGGCTGTGTTCTGCAGCATATGGAACTGTAACACATTGCCTGAACAATTTACCATGCTGAACGAAACCGTCTTATAACCATGTTTTGTGACAGCTATGTTGCAAATTAAGTCCCTTGACATGGCTATAGTTGTTGTTTATAAAGGCTTTCAATCTGTGTTCATTTTTACCTTTACAATGTCTTGACTCTACTGTAATTAGCTTCCTCTTTGTATTGTACGTACCTCTTTTGCTTGTTTGTTTAGTATAGTCTGTTTCTCAAGAGAGAGCATTTCTGCATTAATTAGCAGAAGACTGAATTGAAGAGGTAAATATATATATGGCATCAAATAGAAACAGATTAAAACCAAAAAACCCCACCCTTCTCTTTCCCATGGAAATGCTCCACACTGCACCAGTCAGGATAAGTTGTGCATCTTCTGTCTGCCATTGCTTCCTACGTATGTATTATAGGCATAGCAAGACAGTTGTACAGAAGGTCAAAAGTGAACTTTTTTATTCATCTGAGCTTTTTCAGTTTTGTGTTTCTTCTGACACTCCTGTATTTAAGATTTATAGCCCATATTGTCATGTTTGCCTTCATGCACAAAGTGGTGAGCAGGAGCAAACTATACTAGAATGAATAAACATGTTCTCCTTAAGTTTTGTAGTATTTTCTGAACACATTCGGCCTTCTCTGTTCTAATGGATTACATAGTATCACTCAGTGACTCTCTTCATCACTGTCAGTAAATACAAGACAAGTTTACTTAAAGTTAATTTCGCTTCTCACTATATTTATATGTGGAAGTACTTAAAATTGTTTTAATAAATGGCAAGTTAAAGTAACTTGTAAGTATTTCCAGTCAGATTATTGGTGGTTTTTAACCAAAGTAAATATTTAATTTACCTAGATATGTGACCTACTAAGTTAAAAAAAAAAAAACCCAAAACCAACCCAACTCTGTCAGCTACATCCACTCACTATTAATCAAATGCTGTTCTAAGGGTAATTGCATTTTGTTGGACTTGAATGCATTGTCCATTCAGTTTTGCATTTGTATGAATGAAAACCTAATGCAGTTCATCCAGTGGAGGTGCTAAAGCAAGATACAGAGAAAGTTAACCTGGAAGAAATAGTGACAGCATGTACTCATTACTGTACATATAATTTATATATGTAAGTAATTTATGTGACTTTACATAAATGCTACATATAATACATGCAGTGCCTGAATTCTAATCTTCTGTCATAATTAATTAGCATAAAGTGAATGTTCGGGGTTCTTTTTGTGTAATAAGAAAAATTCAGAGAGTTGATAAAGTCTTAGGTGAAAATATAGCCTGTATTTTTGTTTTGATTTTTCATTGCCATGTGCTTTATTATTTATACAGTTACAGATCTCTCATAATATCTGGCAGATACATTTTAAAATATGGCCATTAACTGGGCATAAAAGTAATTTCCTTTTTTTATTTTTACTCTGCACAGTTTTGGAAAATGACGTTTTCAGTATCGTTTATTTTAAAGTAAATTTCCAATGTTTGCATAGTTCCAATTACATTAGATATTTATTCCTGTAAGTACTTCCCTTTGGTTTTGTACAGTTGTCCTTCTTCAACTACTAATGTATGTCTTATTGTGTATCTTTACCAAAAGAAAATAAGAATGCAGCAGTTTGTTTATTTTTCAGGCATGTAGTTCATTGAAGGGAGTGTGAAATTGCGTAATTTTAAGTAGTTATAACATGTTTTGACCTGTTACGATTGATAAGTGTGACTGTAAAAGTGAGATTTTTAATAACAGGCATGTATTTTTAGACTAAAAGAGGTTTTAGCTTGTAAAAAAAAAAAAAAGGAATATTGTTTGTTAATAAGTTAATTGAGTCTTTTTTAATATGAATAGTCTGTAAAACGGCTCTGGACCTCTGAGAATTCTTTCTTTCTTCTTTCTCATTGAAATCATAGGCAATTTTCTCTTTCATTCTCTTTTTAAAGATCTTATGAAGATATTTTTGGAAGAAGCACCTTTTTTGTTTGACTTTTGAGTTTGAGAAGCATTTTGGTTTATTTAGTTTTGTATGCCTTGCCTGGAACAGTTTTAATTGCCAGGTCTGTGGAACTTTGAGTGTGAAATCCGAACCAAAATGGACAGAAATTTTGACTGCCTCTTGACTGAAGTTTACCGTCCTCTTTGCAAACAAAGATGTGTTTACAAAGACGTAATGTAATTCGGCTTTGTTAGTTAGTATTTTCACACAACTTTCTCTATTACCGATGCACTTTCATGACTACTTTTTTGAAGTTTCTGTTTTCTATTCGTGTCTTTGATGGCTAGAATTTGTCAAAGTAGTTTCATTGAAATGTTCTTCTCAACCAACACAATTTCAGCTTCCTGTTTTGTATTCAAGACTTCAGAACTGGGATACCTGCAACTGCAAAATGTTTTCCTTTCCTGGACTTTCATTTGCCAAAAGTTGAGCATTTAGCCTTGAAGCAATTCTTCATTTCGTTTTGCAAATAGATGTGAAGATTCAAAGAAAACTTGTAGCAAAATCATGTGCAAAATATTTTAAAGTGTGAACTTTTCAATATATACTTTATTTCAAAGAAAAGTTTCTTCTGAAAATTCATATGGAAAGTTGACTCAGATGCAGATTGTAATTTCAACTCACAAGATCAAGACTAAAATAGATTCGGTCAAATAATTTCTATGACTTGCCTGGTTGTTCCTTCTGCAAGATAAATGTACTTTTGCTGTCATCGTGGAGACAGAAATCTTTGACCAAAAATATCAGTGAATCTAAACAGATGAATGTCTTCTAACACGGAGGTGTTGGTTTGTGTCTGCCAAGAGATTTTTTTTTTTTCCTGTCTGACAGCTAACATGACCAGACCTAAAATTAAACCTTTCAAGTTTCATGGAACCTCTTGAGACTCACAGAATACATGCTGTATGGCATACGGGGATTATATTTGCTTACCACCAAATATAGACTTGCCTCCCTTGAAGAGCAGCATATACATAATGTGTCATATCATCTGACTAAAGTTCTTATTTACAAAACAAGGCTGAAGACAGACACATGAAAGTTAATTTTAGCAAAGCAGAAGCTTGAGTGGTTGAATATGAAGTTGGAAATAGCTACAGAAAAGAACGGCAAAATATAAACCAAGATATACCTGAAGGTTTATTTTTGTTGTTATCTTGTTTCTCTTTGATTTCATCTCCCATTCATCTGTTGAGGTGCTTCAGCTCCAAAATACCCTCTTCTCTCTCTATTACTTTCTCACGAACAGGATTCTCTGTTTTCCTGTCCTTCCAGTTACGGATGGACTTAAGTATGTGAAAATGAATGCTCATAACTGATCTGGCTATCCTTCCTGTTTCATGTTTTCAACCCCTTTTTATTTGGTTCTCTGCATTAGTGAAAATGCAAATGCAACGTTGTTATTTTTTTCCTGAACAAATTGAGTGCAAAACTGGAGCGGTGCATATTTTTTAGTCTTGCATTGGTTTCCTGTGTAGAAAGTTTAGTTACCTTTGATGCCTGGGTCTTGCGACAAGACTAGCTAGGGAGATGCCTTTTTGTCCTCAGCTTTCTTTGCTGAAGACTTTACACCTCTGTTGTACGTCATAACTAATACATACATTTGTGTTACATTAATGGAGTGTCTGGGCACAGGCCTCTTCAGTTTCTTACAGTGGTTCATATATGGTAAAAAAAATTGTAGAAGTATTCTATTCCCTCTGGCATTTCATGGTAACGAAACATGAAGTGAAAAAAACGTTAGGAGGTGAGTGAGAATAAGGTGGTGCAACACTGTCCCGTGTGTACTTTGTATTGCGCTGTTGTGTCAGAATTCTAAGACTTTATTTGAAATTATTGGAATTTTCAAACAATTTTTACAGTACGAAAAAGAACACCTTTTGTCAGAATTCCTTTGGATAAGGATTTTGTATGGGAAATTCGGATCAGCATGTGACCATGAGTTTAAAATTAATAATAGTAACAGCTCAATACTCTTTCACTCATTCATCCCTTTCAAAACATTTTCAGTTGGGGGGTAAGTCTTCAGAAAAGCCAGTGAACTTTCACTTCTTTATTTGACCGAAATCTAATTGGTTATAACAATTTCTTCTTTAAACTCTGTTGACATGTTTTTCCACTCCTAAATATGTTTCATTTGAAAGTATCTATTAATAACTTATCTATTAATAATTGTGTAATCAAGCTCTCGTGTCTCACTAATTTTAATGCATATTTTCAATTTTGATTGTTTAAAAACATTTTTTCCCCATGAAAATTGTTGAGATTAGACACAAATAAATCTTTGTGTAAAGACTGTAGGAGATTGGCTGTCACCCGAGTTATAGAGTGCATATACCAGACTTGTTTCAAGAAAGAAAAGAGTAAATATTTTGATGAAGTTATGCAACAAGTTTAATTTGAGTGTCAAAAATTCACATGACTGTGTCTGTAATTTTTTTGAAAACAAGATGGCAAATAAGTTTTATTACATAATTTAAAATATTTTTTAAAATGTTATGTACATGTAAAGAATTGGATACAGAGCCATGTCTATCTGGAGAGTTGATGCTGAGGAAAAGGATGGAAGAGAGATGTAAACCTTTAACAGGCTTTTCTTTTCTCTGGGATGTCTTGGATTTATCTGTTCAGATACCTTTCAGAGCTTCATTTGATATAAAAATACTTAATTTTCACTCTCCAATTTTGTAGACTTTCAGCACTGATAATGTGACAAAAGAAACCTTTGCTGTTGTAGTAAGCATTACAATAATGGGGAAACTCATCCTAATACATCAGTTTCCAGAGTGTGTGTTTTATTTCTGGTGAAAACCTAGGTGTAAAGTGACTGCTACACACCTTGTTTTGAGTTCTGGAGTGGGTGGAGTTTTATAACATTATTTAATTGCTTTAGTGAAAGAAAGGTTGATTAAAAAAAAGAATTGATCCCTCTTGCCAACTGGAATGCCTGTTCATATTTTTGTCAAAGCGATTTATTTAAGAACATTGAAAGTACTAGAAAAATTGTTTACTGTCACTGATACTGTTTTTAAATATAAGAAAACTACCTCACAAAATATTTAGATAAAATTTTAATTTTTTTCTTCCTTTTTCTAACCATAGAACCAACTTCATACCTTCAATGATGTGTGTAATAATGAGTCATTAGTTTCAGACACAGAAACGTAAGTAGGAACATTATTATGAATACTTTAAGTCCGCTATATGAATGCAGTTCTTCTGTATTGTTGTTATGGATTAGAATACATACGTATTCTGTATACACAGTGGGGTGTAGTGATAATCCGAGGCGTTTATTAGAAGTATTCTAATAAGGGGTTTAATAAATGGTTTTAAATGGTAACTTTAAAAGTATTTCTAAATGTTTCTGGACTTGTTACTGTCTTAAAAGATAGAGTCAAGGTAACCTTTAGAAAAATGTAGATACTGAAATAATAAATACCTGTAACGGGCCATTATCTCCATTGTGATGTATAAATAAGAACCAGCTAATTCATATCCAAGTAGTATTTTGCCATCTTCTCATTTCTCCTGATTATTTAGTTAACTAAGGCTTGTCTTGCCGTCACTGGCTCCCGGCCTTGTTATTAGTTTTCCACTGAGTCTGTGAGGCTGTGCTTCTAGAACTATTTATTGTTTTTCTTCCAAGTCCTTATTTGTGTAATTCAGGTGTGTTTAACAATTCTAAAGGGGCCTCCCATAAATTTTCAAGAAGATTCACGTGTGGGATTGTATTCCAGTGAGGAAATGTAGTGATTTCTGTACTAGCTCTAAACTTAATGTTAGAACTGTCTAGAATTTAGACAGAAGTATGTCTTTGGGTAGTTGAAATAACTATTCTTTTGAAATGATAGGTAAAGTACGTAAAATCTAGGATTTTACTTGTGATATACTCTTTACGTTCATCTTGGGGGTTGTATCCATGTGCATATCTGTCTCATTACAGGCACTCTCCACTATCTTTTGCTCATTAATGAGAAGTCTCTTACAGCAGCAGTTGGCTTGCTTTTTTGTCCGGGTAATTTTATTATAGATGGTTTTATTTTAACACCTGCTTATTGAAATCTGGCAGCAGTCAAGACCACAATACTGTAGATTTCATGTAAATAACAGCTTGATTATTTGAAGTGAGATTTGTGCTAGTAGGTTGATATTTTAAAAAATAAAAAATCAGAATCTAGGCCAGTTTTGCTTCCATAAAGATGTGAAAATACCTGGAGAATACAAGACAAATAACCACTTGTGATTAACTTTTTCTTGTCCTTTGTCACTAAATCAATAGGTGAACATGAATCCATGCTATCCATTTATTGCAAAGTAAATTTTGATAGCTAGTGTCAGGAAGAAAATTAAAGAATTCTCGTCAAGTATGACACAAATATCTATGATCTGATGAAACCTGAATGTAATGTCATTAAGCTCATGTACATTTCAAAAAACTTGCGTTATTGTAGTAAGTGTAATCACACATTTAGTACTTTAATATAATATATACTCATGGATAATGATTACTTATATATTTTGTGCCCTGGGAGAGGTGTTTGTTTTTTTCCAAAGCCTGTAGTTCTGTAGCAGTAGAAGTAAGTAGTACAGGAGCAGAACGCGTTGAGTATGTGAGGTGGCTTGGTTGGCTGGGGTATTTTCAATATTGTGCTGCCAGTTTATGGTGTATGGTTACGCTGGGACTGCCAAACCTCAGTTTTATCTGTTTCTTCTCCTCCTTCCTTCATGTTGAAAATCTGCAACTGAGATGTTTGTTGGTTAGTTTATCTTCTGAAACACACTGTGAATGAAATAGTTTTTAAATAGGAGTAACTAATTAAGGAACATTAACAAGACGTTATTCTGGCTGTTAAACCTAATAAAAAGCTGTTTGATTTTCTGTGTCAAATGTAAAAAAGGAAAGCGATCGACAGGGGAAAAAGAGAAGGGTGCTTAAATTTCCCTGCAGAAGAGCAGATGTACTGTGCAAGAACATCAGAGTTATTTTAAAGCTGAAGGAAATTGTCAAATTCTCATTTGGGATATTACTTTCTTGGCAAGGGCATCTGTAAACAGCCTGTCATTTGAAAGGAATGCAGCAGGAACAGAAGACCGTCTTTTCCACTTTTGTAGTATGTGGGGTTTTTTTAGTCTGAATTCCACTCATTCTGGTGTTTTACCTGAAAGGTTGGGTACAAATCAGTATCAAGTATTGCTGCTCATCTTCAGATACCTTTTGAAATCACTGGTGTCTTCCGGCCAAATAATCACAAAAGGCTGGTGCAGAAGGATGGGGAAAATGTCTCACTTCTACAGTTTGTTCAGTACAAAGCTTCCCTCTCATTAGAGACTCTGTTCATGAGAAATTCTTGGATGAGAAGGCACTTATGGAGTTGGCAGTGATTGAATGAGCAGCAAAAGGAAAGCTTTTCATTCCTATTTTCTTTCCTTAGTGGAGAAAGGAAGTCTAAGATTTATTTTGTACCTTTGTAGCTTCTGCTGATTTATCAAAGGAAGATGTTTTGCATTATGTCTCGTCATCCCCATTATGTGTTTTGACTTTTCCAGACGCATTTGGAACTGTCAGCATTTGGGATTTCTCCTTCTGTATATTGATAAGGTGGGTTTGCGGGAGGTATCTTTTTTTTTAAAAGCAGAGCTATCAGTCCTAGCTCTTTCTTTCTGTTTGGAAGTATCATCAGGTTTTTTTACCAAATATTTTGCAACAGTAGCTTCCTACCTTTATCTGCATGGTTGCAAATTTTTCCATGGTAGGACAAGCTAAAGCATCTTCTGTTTAGGAAAACACTGGATTTCACAATTTGCACTTGAAAGCAGCAGAAAGCTGAGACAGAGAAATCTCTTTTCTAGTTGTAGGTATTTGTGTGTCTTTTTAGATTTAGTTTACTTGACTGTCTTTTCTAGGGTTGAGGGTTTGTGATGACTTGAGTATGCATATTGTCCAGATACGTGCAATGTCTCAGTGACTCAACTTCATAATATCCCTCAGAGATATACTTTTAATTTAGCTGTTCCTGGCTCTTAAGATGGAATCAAATTCTTTGCAATCTAAGGTACTGAAGAGTATGAAATCTATTGAAGCTAAAAATAACGAGACTGAGCAGAAGAGTCTTCAGGTCTTTGAATAGTGATTCCTAAAACTACTTTGCTGATGTCGTTTAGTGAAAAATGATCATGCCTTTCAGGGCGGGAAAGATTTTTTTGGTGCTATTTAGACCACAAGAGGAAGAAGAGGTGTTTTTTCCTTAACGAGGACACTGTCAGTTTGTGGAAATAACATGTGTGAAGAGAGATTTTGTTTTGCTCTTCCCTTGGCAGGCAGCCACGAATTTGAGTTTCAGGATTCAAGTTGATGCTGAGACAACCTCCCACCTCATTTAAAAATTAGATTACCCTCACTTAAAAAGCTTCCTACAGAGCAATTTCAGGTGTCCAAAACTCCTTTCACCTGTGAACAGAAAGATCTAGACTATTTCTTCTCCTTCCTTTTCCCTCTCTTTCCTTATTTATTGAGATGTTAAACTGCAAGCTTTGTATTGCTTTTTCCCTTCACCACTGTTCTCTTAGCTCATGTTAACTCTTGCTTTCTCAATTTTTGTCTAAGCTCACCAACTCAATTTATGGCAGCATCATTTAAATGCCTTTTCCCCCCTCTCTATTCCACATTGCAGGGATCTTTTCAGATTTTTCCCTGAAAAAAAGAGTAGTAAAGTTTTTTCACTCAGCTCGCTGATGTTTCTTTCTAGTGGCATACACCTTTCCAGTGGCATACACAGTAGTTTAATAATACTCGAGATTATGTCAGAGTAGTGGTTTTGGAGCATCAAATAAGAAAATGTGTGCTCAGAAACAAAAACGTGTGCTTGAATGTGTGTTGGGAAGGTGCCTGCTATATCCTCTTTGTATTTCTGATCCTAAATAGTTGAGACCCGTGTTTCCATCCGTTGTTACGTTATAGATGCTATTTCAGTGATTTTGTTAAGAAATGTTAGTCTTCGTCCTTTGCAAGCTGCTCGTTACATTTCTACATTTTTTCTTTTAAGGTTTTACATTATATTTTTTCAGTGATGTTGCTGACTCGCTGTTGTATTTCATCCAGTCCTGAGCTGGTGTGTTTTTGTAGCTGTGTGGTGAATTGTGTTGGGAATTGACTGGTTGGATAAATAAGATTTTCTTTGGGGTGGTTATTCTGCTGTGGGATTTGTTCCTGGATCTGGGTCATCATGTGGCTACCAAGTATTGCACCACAGCCTTAGATTAAAATGTTTCTAGGACTTTAACCCAGTCCTCTTATAGAGAGTCATTCTTTGACCTACCAGGAAAATGCGTAGACTGTAGTTTCCTTCCGGATAGTTTTATTTATAATAATGAACAAAATTCAAGCTCTACTACTCCTCTTTCATAAGTACAGTTCACAAACATCAGGTTACATCAGAAACTGCATAGCTTCTACTCTTCCCCGCAGTCTCATGGAATGCCTGGGGAAACTAATGTCAAAAGTGCTCGAATTTCATTTCTTGGAAGTAAAACAGTTATTTTTGACAGATACGAATTGTCAGTGAATTTAAATTAAAAGTCTAGGGAGAAATTGGTTAAGTCTAAAGATCACGTAGCCCAATATGTTGTGTAGATTTCCAGTGTGAGAAAGATTTAGAGACAGTGAAACTAGAGTAGCTGCTACCTTTACTTTTTCTTTCTCTTCTCCTCTTCCCTCACCCAGAATACACACTCAGAGAGAGTATCAAGTTCTTTAAAGGACTTTTTCTCTTGCTATCCCAATTGCTAAATCCATGAAAAACAGCTAATACGTGTTATTACCAAGGTGAATGTTCTTAATGCTAAGGTCTATATGACTTCGATATCTAATTTGTAAAACTGTTCTTTGTACGGCTACTTTCATGTTAGAGGGAAAAGCGTATCTGTACTTTGATCATAATGCATGTTTTTCACTCTCACTGTTTCCTTCAGTATGAAAGAGGAAAATTTTTCTATAACCTTTTGAAGAACTTCTTTTAAAAGAAAACTTGAGCATATTTTTACTGAAAATGGAGTTCTTGCTAACTCGCCTGAATTGTAGTGATATGGTATAGTAATAGTCATGTAATAATTTTCAGATTGCTCTATGAAAAAATACTTTTGACTTATGAAAAATACAGACTATATGAAAGAAATTTTAACATAGCTAGAAATCAAAATGAAACTGCATTGAAAAATATTGAAAATTACATTTTAAATCTTTTAATGAAAAGTTATTCTAGGTCGCCCTGCTTATTTGGGGCAACTCAGAACTTTGTGAATTTTTAGGAACTTGAGTGTATCTCAAATTTCTCAAGGCTATAGGGCTTTTGGTAATTATTAAAGTAAAAACGGGATAAGTGACAATATACAAACTTAAATTGTAGGTTAATTTATCCGTAGGCTGGCAGTTTATTTTTATTTATCTGAAGTTCTGGAATTGCTTGTGAGTTAAGATGCTTGCTCTGTTTGAAAGTGAGGGCACTTATCAAGGAGCTGGAAAACCACCAGACAAAAAAAGTCTTTCCTGAAATGGAAGCGTTCAGGAAATAAAGTCAGACATACTTCATTTACACTGAAATTAGCTTTCTTTGGGGAGTCCTTGAATCGGCTATCATAAATATATTTCTTAGTGTATCAGAGAACAAAATCCTTAGTGCTGCTAATAGCTTCGTCGTTTCAAAAGGCAGTATATTTAGTGATGGGTGTGCCCTCAGCAGAACTTTCTGGGAGGAACAACTCTGGGAAACACAGAGGCTGCATTCTGCCTTTCACAAGGATCCTCTTGTTTTTGGTCATCCTCAACAAATCCATATCAAATGAATGTTTACCTTCAGAAATCTGAGATGTCATTTTATCACAGTTGAGCTCACCAGTAGGATAAAGAGTTTTTTTACCGCTGAGAATACATCTATTAAAAAAAGGCATTCCTTCAAAAGAATAATCCATTATTTCTCGGAAGAAAAATGTTGCAGACTGGAGATAGAGAAATGCCATACTCATTTAATAAAACGCAAAGGAACTCACTCTGTAAGAGAGTTTTTGTTCTTTGGAGTAGCTAAAATGCAACATACGACTCTGGATACAATGTCTAATGGATATTGTGCCACTAGCAGAAGTATTCACTTTAAAGAGACACACGGAGCAGTATGTCCTTTCATATTAACATCGCCTGGTGAATCTAGCAGTGTTCATCTGGGATTCATTCTGAAAGCTACAGGTTTAAAAACTCAGATCCAAGAAGAAATTAAGTGGTCCTGGAACAAAATTACCTCCATTGACTTACGACTCGGGTGTTAAGGCTTTTGCCTCTTATGGAGGACCATATGCAATGATTTTTTTTCACATTTCATAACGAGAAGGGCATCCATTCAGGTCTCCTGCACCTAGTGGGTGTATATTCGCTCATGTGACTGATCTGTCTACCTTTTATACGTGCAAAATGCAAACTATGAGGCTTTCTGCTTATATTTTGTCATGTAGCCGGAGCACTTCTGCCCACAGCAAGGGGAAGCAATGTAAAGCCATAAGAAGGAGCTGGGGGTGAATAGGCCATAAGTTCCTGGAACTTTTTTGCAGGCTGCATTCAATTTTCAGAGTGTGGGTTGGGCATTTGTGATTTAAGATGAATCTGTAATATCAAGTCTACCAGCTGTCTGACAAAACGAAAAGTAACAGAGCTACAGTCTCTTGAGCTGTACAGGCAATGCCAGTGTGGTCACTTGTGGTTGTCAGCATGGAGGCAGATGGATAAGAGCATTTTTTTGAGCCATGTGTGTTGCTGAAGGAGAGTGGTAGCATATATTCAAATGTGTACTAAGTTCCTTTAGCTGTAAAATCTGCAAAATCACAGCTTGCATGTGAAAAGGTCTTACTTCAGGTTTTGTTAGACAGAAATTCAAGCCCTGAAGGAGTCTTTAATGTGCATGCTCCAAAGTTTGGTTTGGGGTTTTGGTTTTGTTTTGAAATGAGGCTGTAGGAAGTGAAGTAGATCTTGATGTCATGGAATCGATCTGGCTTATCTTTCTCATCCCTCTTTGAGCAGATACCTTGTCAAACTGACTTTGCAGTATGAGAACTAATTTATTAATAAGCCACAAATGATACCGTTGGTAAATTGTTGTACCTTGCAAGGCAGTTATTACTTAAATGTTAAGGGACATTATATTTTTTGAACAATATAAGAATATTTGATTCCCCATGACCTAAAATTAAAATAGAAGAGGACAGTACAGGAATGGTGTGTGTTGAGTAATAGGAACTATGCAGAGTTCATCCATAGGGATTAGGCAATTCAAAACAATTGAAGAACTGGCAACATGCCCCGGAAAAGTGATACCTGTTTGGAAAACCTACAAAGGAAATCTCTTTTTACCTAAAGAATCTTGTTTTCTTATTGCGGATGATAAGATTGGCAATTCTGGAATTTTAATAGTGACCGTAAATGCGACACAGATAGCAGTGGTAAAAATAATTCTTCCTGTAGTCGTCTAAGACACCCCCTCCCTCCCATCCTCTCCTCCTTGTGAAACAGAGCGCTTTTATTCCAGGGCCATTTAAACTACAGGCTGTGCTTTAAATACTGTGATATCCTCTAATTGCTTCTGGTGCCAAAATCTGGGTAAACAAACATGTGCTTGAAAGGAAGGAATAAACAGGAGCTTATGCACTAGTTTCCAGACAGGGCAGTCCTTTCTGGAAGTCCAACTTCTGTTTTGGAAAATCCAGTTTCCTTGTCCTGTTTTATTCGAATGGTTGCTTATGGACTGGCAGTAGGTAAAGTTCCCTA
This sequence comes from Nipponia nippon, assembly GCF_047370975.1. Classification (NCBI taxonomy): domain Eukaryota; kingdom Metazoa; phylum Chordata; class Aves; order Pelecaniformes; family Threskiornithidae; genus Nipponia; species Nipponia nippon. The sequence goes on along the minus strand of NW_028262358.1, from coordinate 4,540,549 downwards.
TTGTTATGGGTGAAACAAAATGAGAATTTTGAAGTATCTGTATGCTACATGTGTGTAAGTATGGCCGTGTAAAACATAGGTTTTTAGAGCTATACAAGTTGCTATTTATGCAAAAGAATCTAAAAATATTTAAGTGATTTTCTTAAAAATAAAAAAATGTCTATTACTCTCACCTTTAGCTACATTTGTGAACTCAATAGTTCTGGAATTTCATTATAAACTTGGGTTAAATAGCAGTGCTTACCAAAATCTTACCTGTGACGTCATTGAAAGTGGTCTGCCGGTGGTCTGTTGAGCTCTATTAACTACTAAAATTGTTGGAGTTGTTGGTTACATGTTTGCTAATGATCCCGAGGGGTGAGTGGGAAATGTTGATATTTGGCATTAGTCTTCCAGCTAAAGAGAAAAACAGGGAAATCATTTCCTTCCTACCTGAATGAATGAATGTTGAGTATACTTTGTGTTCAGAAAAGTTTTTGTGTGCTTACTACAATTACAGATATTAATTTGAAAGACATGCTGTGCTAGGGAAGAGCCCAGTGTATATATTATAGGCAGATAATTCTACATATGTTTCCACTCTTTTTTCATCTCTAGGTCAATTGCAAAAGAGCTTGCAGACTGGCTTATCAGCAACAATGTAGTTGAGCACATTTTTGGACCAAATTTACATATTGAGGTTTGTATAAAATTATTATTATTTTTAGTATAAACATGGCGGAGTAACTTCTTGTTCTAGTAAATCTTTCCTCAATATGTTCTCACTTTGCAGATCATCAAACAGTGCCAAGTGATTCTGAATTTTCTTGCAGCTGAAGGGAGACTTAGTACTCAGCATATAGACTGTATTTGGGCTGCAGCACAGGTATATATAAAATTTTTATAATTGCAGGAGTGATGAAAAAACAAAACAGAAAATGGCGAGTTGATTTTCGTTTATATTCATAAAGCTGAGTTTCTTACTTTTTCTTGTCTGTCTGTCTGCATGTTTTGCTGACCAAAATTTTAAGTTGGGTAACTGCCACAATTACTGTTCTTTCATTAGATGCAAGAATTCACCTAGGCTCTGCTTTTATACAAGAAAAGAATGAAGTTGTGTAGCAAAGACATAGTGTTTTCAGTAAGAATGGCGATGAGGTTTGTAGGGTAGACTTAATATTTTTTCTATTGTGCTCAACTGCCTTGCTCCTATGTATTGTAGCTTCCATTTCTGTTACTCCTGGTGGGAACAATCAGGTGGAAATTGTGGCAGTGAAGTTTACAGCTGTGCTGCAGTGCTGGTGTTAAAATCTATAGAAAGCACTGAGATGTTATTTTTTGCTTGGTAAACCTGGAAACTCTGATAGGCTTTTTTCCTTCAGAAAGATGTATTTGTTTGCTACTTTTCATGGATTGCTATACTTTTTATTTTAGGTGTGAAATTTTTTATTTAGGGGATTTGAATAGAGTAGACATTTTGATTTCCTGTTGTAGAAACTGTTTTTCCATGGCTTCATTTCTGCCTTTATTATTAAAAAAACAAAACAAAAACCAACCAACCAACAAACAGAAAAACCCCTTAAGGTTTCAGTGTCAATTTTTCTGAAAAATATACTCAGAATGAAGGTCAGAGAAATAAAGTTGATCTTTTGGAACAGGCATAGGGAACACACTTTTATACAAGTTAGAATTCGAAGGGGCTTTTTTTATGTGTTCGATATTTCTCTGTAATTTGTTTCAGTCAAACACTACTGTATACACATTCTGAAACCTCTGTAGTCCATTGCCATTATAGGCAGCTGGTATGTTAATAGATGCTCATTATAACAGCATTCACTCTAATAGGCTCCAGCAATTTTCTGTATCAGAGTAATTAATAATTACTTATTTCACTTACATTTTTAAAGTGATATTTTACCTTCCTTGATGTTTTCACACATGCAGTAATTCACACTAGTGTTAGACCTCTGGATTTTTTCTCTCTTTTGTACTGTTTTAAGAACTTAATATAATTGTCCAAATGTGAGAATTCTTTCATAGTTCACATGTTCATTTTGACATACTGATATTTTCAAAATACATATGTTTGATATCAGAATTAAGTATGTCCCGATTACTTCCTCTGAAAGGTTTAAACCTCTAAAGTTGTTTTAAAGGCTGACACCTTTAGACTAAAAGAAGTCCTTAAAGAATATATTTTCCACTTTCTAAACTAACTTTTTGACAAAAAGATAATATCTTTGAGTTGAAGCAGATATCTCAATATGTTTAAATGCATCCTTGTGTAGAACCCACATAATTTCATTCCGGTTTGAATCCTTTGAAAAATGGCCGGTACCCTGTAAACTGCTGGCATGGATATTTGATATGCCAGGAAGGCAAAATAAAATGAATAAAGAATGAAAAACCTCCTTTTGAGGTGCCTATGTGGTACCCAACATTAAGAATGTTTTTTCTAGAAGCTTCCTGTAACCATTATTTTATTTTTTGAATATCAGCATCCTTACAAACATAATGAAACCCTTTGACTATGAAAAGCAACATTTAACCTAAGAGGAAACACTTAGAAGCACTGTCACTTTAATGTATAAATAGGGTAGTTAGCTAAACACATTGTCACATTTTTTGACAGCCATTACTGGAAAGACAAAAGAATTATAAATAATCCTCACACAGTTTACACAGTCTGTTCTCTCAGTCTCATATTAGCCTGTAATGTTTTTATTCATATTTGCCCCTGCTAATAAGGTAATCATTGCAAATGTTATTTCCCTCAGGATTTAGTACATACACTAATATTTTAGAAGTTATATTTAAATTAAAATGCAAAATAAACTTCCAGTTCTTCTTTTCACCAAATCTCCTAGAACTAGAGCTAAGGAAGATATTGTTACCTTTGATTTCACTACACTTTACATGCTTTACAATATAAAGATTAAGTTTAGTCAAAATTGCAAGTCTGATGTAGTTTGGAATTATTGGACAAGTGCTTCCTGAGAATTTGTGCAGAGATGTTGTTTAATTGCTGCATTTTATCAATCTTTGAAATTGTTTTTGAAGTTTATTTTGCTGTTCCTGTTATCTTCTCTGTTTGTTTGTACTTTGCAGCTAAAGCATTGCAGTCGTTACATACACGATTTGTTTCCTTCTTTGATCAAAAACTTGGACCCTGTCCCACTTAGACATCTTCTTAACCTCGTCTCAACTCTTCATCCAAGTGCTCACACTGAACAGGTAAAGGCAAGGCGAACAAAATCAATGTAATGAGAAAAGAAATTATGTTGGTGTATTAACCAAGCATTACGGATTTGTCTTTGTCTTTTCAAAGGAATGCATGTAAAAGTAATATTAATGCATAAGCGAGGGAGCTATATGAGTAAAGTTGTCATGTTTCTTCATGTAGGCCTCTTCTGGCTTTTGAATTATAATCTTTTTCAGAGATTTTTGAAGACCGCATAACCACTGATAGAAGATTTTAACCTTCTGAAGTTAAAAAGTTTCACACACCATTATTTTGTGCATTCGTTTGTTTTGATGAGTTTGTTTTGGTGTACTGTAGTATTGGCATATAGAAAGATTAACAGTGGATCTTTGCTTACAAAACCTACTGCTTCTTAGTGGCGCTGTTGTCTGGTTTTGTTTATAGACCTTGTATTTGGCATCAATGCTTATAAAAGCACTGTGGAATAATGCACTAGCGGCTAAGGCTCAGCTGTCAAAACAAAGCTCTTTTGCATCTTTACTGAGTACCAATCTGCCCATGGGAAACAAAAAAGGTATGTGGTTTTCCAGTAGATCTGGTAGTTAAATTTTTAATTTTCATGGTCTCCTTGTTGACTTTGGACAAAAAAGATGGATAGAACTTTTTACTTGAAGTATTTTTAAAAAGTGTCATGCTGGCATATTTTTCAAGCAAAAGTTGAGGATATAGACGAAAGCATTAAAACTTTGTGAGCGCGTTGGGAAAGCTTTCTATTTCAGATCAATTCTGTTTGTATATCTAAAGTAGTATGCATTTTTCTTCCCCCCCCCCCCTTTTTTTTTTAAATTCAGACAATGGTCCATAACTCATCAGTTAACTCTTCTTGTTCTGCTGAACATCTGTAACTTACATAGCTACATAAAATCTTACAAAAGCTTATCTATTTTTTACCTAGTTTTTGATATTTCATGCTATTTCTGTTGGTTTTTTTTTTTTTTTTTTTAACTTGACTGTGTATTTCCGCACAGTCATTACTAAAGGTGCTGCCAAGCCATTTTACTGTAGTTTCCCTTTCTTTTCTTACTGCTGATTTTTATGAATCATGGACAACTATATGCTGACAAAAAGATTTTTAGTCACTTGTTTTTCCATCCTGCTTTTTTCCTTCAGAAGAAGAGGAGCTCAGAAGAGCAGCCCCTTCACCTTGTAAGTATAGTTTTAGAAGTACACCACAATCTGATACATTTGATGCTACAGTGCTATTGAAATTGAATAGAGGAAAAACTAGTAAAAGTTTGAAATTATGTTTTTATGAGAAGCCAAATGAAAATCATATTTCATGTAGGATCTAGGAAATTCATATAGCTATGCTATATACTGGCAAGAAGAGACATCAGAATACACATTTCATAGTAAAATGCTCAGTGTTCTCAAAAGAATTTTTAGCGTTGATTATGTCCCTTGTTCAACTGTTTGCAGGAAGAACGCTGTTGAGTTCAACATTTGAGGCAGTTTTATGTAATGCTGTTACATTCCAATTACTATATATCACAAAGTAACTGGGAAATGTGGTTTTGAACTAGGGTCACCAGCAGCAAGCCCTCAAAGCAGTGACAACAGTGACACCCATCAGAGCGGAGGCAGTGATATTGAAATGGAGGAACAGCTTATTAACAGAACCAAACATGTACAGCAGCGACTTTCAGATACAGAGGTAAGAGTGTAAATCTTAGTCTGTGAATTTTGTTCCTGAGTTGCCTATTATTAGCTATGGAAATAATTTTTTTTCTGTAATCGTTTCAAAACCTGAACGGGTACATAGCGTGTATGCTTACCTGCAGCAGGATAGTGGATAGCTAGAATCTTTACTTATATTCTGTGTAGTTTACATAGAATATATTGTACCTTGCCTATGAACAAGTGCACTACAAAAAAACACCTCCTTGCATTTAAATTGTATTTCAGTAAGATTAATCTCTTGGTAAGGGATTGTATGACATACTGTTTATGTGTCACACTGTCACTCTGTATAGCTGCAAAGCCTGCACATATACCCTGTTACGAATAAGGTAATGCAAAAATTAAATTATTAAATCTGAAACTTGCTCAGAGCGTTTTGTCATTGGCAACCAAATTGAGACAGAATGAATGAAATCTTACAGATTTGACACATTTCCTCATAAATGAAGAATGGTGCTTGAACGATGATGATGTTCACTATGTATTTTCAGTGGAGTTTTATTTTTCCACCAATCTTAAAAAAACCACAATAATTTCAGGAATCCATGCAAGGAAGCTCTGATGAGACAGCCAACAGTGGTGAGGATGGCAGTAGCGGTCCTGGTAGTAGCAGTGGCCACAGTGATGGATCCAGTAATGAGGCCAACTCCAGTCACGCAAGCCAGTCTGCTGGAAGCCCTGGCAGCGAGGTGCAGTCTGAAGACATTGCAGATATTGAAGCTCTCAAAGAGGAGGAGGATGAAGAAGAAGAAGATAGGAGTCATAATCCCCAGAAAAGCAGTAGGAGCACGGATCTACGAAGCAGGAAACTGGAATCACAAACAGGCATTTGTCTGGGAGATTCACAAGGGGCATCGGAAAGGAGTGGTGCAAATAATGGGGCAGGAAAGGACCATGTTTTTAACACTGACTCGGTGACACCGGTGGATAATCGAATTAGAATGCTAGATGCTTGTTCTCATGCTGAGGATGCAGAACATGATATGACAGGGGAAATGAGCACTGCTCACATTTCACAAGGGTCTCAAGATTCTTGTATAACTCACACAGGGGACTTCCTTGGGGAAACTATTGGAAATGAATTATTTAACTGTCGACAATTCATTGGGCCGCAGCATCACCACCACCACCACCACCACCATCACCACCATGACGGGTAGGTAGCTTGACATTTCTTCTGAGTCCTTCTATAACAGAAGTAAAAGTGGTGGTAGCAAAATACTCAATTTGGGCAGAAATTTATATGGACGTCTTGCTGTAGTTCAGGATAATTTTGTCTAACAGAGATGATACTTACCACAGATAGTTACGCAGTAATCTGTTTTGTTAACATCTGATTAAAGTTTTTTGTAAAGTTTTTGTATTGAATAAGTAAGACAACATTTAACACAATGTTAAAACTGTTTTGGAAAACGCTGTATTTAGTTAACATGAAAGAAGTCACCACAATCATCATGATAGCGAGACCTTCAATGTCTCTGTAATTGTTTTTCAAATTCATATGAAGGCCTGCTGTTCAGACAGCTGATTCATCCTGACTTTAGCTTTAGGGAGACGTCTTTCTCTTTGATATTGTCCCTTCTAATATTCTTCTTTTACAGGCATATGGTTGATGATATGCTAAGTGCAGATGATGTCAGTTGCAGTAGTTCCCAAGTCAGTGCAAAATCAGAGAAAAATATGGCTGATTTTGATGGGGAAGAGTCTGGCTGTGAAGAAGAGCTTGTACAGATTAATTCACACGCTGAGCTAACATCTCATCTTCAGCAGCACCTTCCTAACCTTGCCTCTATCTATCATGAACATCTTAGTCAAGGTAAGAGTGATGAAAAGAAAACAGGAAAACATTGTACTTCTCACTCGGTTTTATATCATTTGGAATTAGTCTCCAATACTTAAAATAATCAAATTATTTTAACCATACGTGTGTATTTGCCCAAAGAAACCATGGTGACTACTGAGATTTTACTCTTTCTCCAAGGGATTCATTTTCATGTCATATTAGACGTAGCTGTGTTTACCTCCTTTTTAAATTCCGCCCCACCCCCCCACCCCCATTTCTACTAGAGCTTTTAATGCAATTTAGAAAAAACAAAGGCAGTAAAGAGCCTAGCAAGTGTTTTTTCTAGTCAGTTATTGAAGTAAAAAGAAAGGTGGTACTGAAATGCGAGATTTTTATTTTTTTTTTTTCCTCTCTGAAACCTTATGCGATTTTTCTTCTGGTGGGTGGATCTTATTGTGATTCCGTACATTTGTCATCTTAAATGAATTAACCATAATGGGCTGTACAGAGGATAATTTTGGAAAAATGAGTTAAAATATAACTTGATATCTTAGGGAGTTTGCCTTAAAGGACATTTTATGCTATTTCATCTTACGCTGCTAAATCTTCTAGTTTACTTCAGGGTGCAATTTAAGATGCTACTAAAACACTTCTCAAGAATTATATCATCTTTCCATATGCTATTGTGGCAGCTTTATTTTCTGTTTTATCCTCTGTTTAAATATAATGGAGGGCATGGTTGGTGAAGGTTTGACATTTTTCTTCACTGATCTGGCAGAACCAAGTTTGCTATCTTCCAGTAGACAGTAAAACCAGTACTATTTATATCTTTTCCTGAAACACAGTTGAGTAAGAAGTCTCTCTTTTTGTGTTATGTGGAACTGAATTATAATTTCAGCCTGACATTGAAAATTTGGAAGGATTTTTTTCTACACTACAGAGTTAAATAAACCACTAAAACTTTGTAGTTAAAACATGCTGTAAATCAGCATATTTTTTCAATATTTTCCATAGCTATTACGCATCTTACTGAAGATTCAAATTATTGTTTGAGCGTGAGGCCTCCAGTGCAGATTATTTTTGACACCCCTAGTTTTGCACGTGCAAATAATTACAGTGTTCTGCACGCAATCTAAATTTTCTACTTGACTTTGCTGTTACATGAAAATAGTATCAAATAGTAGATAAATGAATGGTGCCAGCTGTGGCCACATAGAAGAAGGAAAATGTCTATCAGTGTTTATGAAAACATGATGAGTTTCTAAAATCGTGCACTTTGATACGCTGTCGTATATAAAGAATGGTGTTTGTTTTTCCTGTTTTTTAGTTAGATATAGGAGATCATGCAGTATGAGGGGAATTCATTGAAATGTGCTGCTTTCTTGCTTTCCAACCAGAATAGTTCTAAAGATACCTCCCTTCAGACCACAGCACTACAGACAGACTATTTTATTTACACTATGAATTAAATCTAGTTAAATTAAAAAGCAATTGCACCTGCATCTGCAGTTCTTAAGTACTGTTTTTATTGCACCTTGCCATTAGCCAAAAACAGTGTAAACATTGGCTTAAACTGTCCTGTTGACTTCTTGCACGGTCATAATATTTTGTCTTCTTTTAAGAACCCATATGTGGAAAAAGGCTGCAATTACAGTGTTGTTGCATGCACTTTAAAATAGCCAAGTTTACAGATAAAGCATGTTGTTGTTCATGCACTTGGGGAATGATGTTCGGATTAGATAGTTCCTTCTACTTATTCAATAACGGTCTTTATATTTTGTTCAGGACCAGCAGTTCACAAGCATCAATATAATAGCAATGCGGTGACGGACATTAATTTGGATAATGTTTGTAAGAAAGGAAATACCCTTTTGTGGGATCTGGTCCAGGATGAAGATGCAGTAAGTTGAATACCAGAAAAGAATATTGTTTAAAAGAAACTAAATATATACTATTCAGTGACCTTTCTTTCTACTTGCTGTAGATTCATCTCTCTGAAGGGTTAATAAACGAAGCAGAGAAGCTGCTCTGTTCTTTAGTGTGCTGGTTCACTGACAGACAGATTCGAATGAGATTTATTGAAGGCTGCTTAGAAAATTTAGCAAACAACAGGTAACTTAAATCATAAATTATCTGTTTTTACATGTATCTGTTTTTACAACATACAGGGAATCCAAGTTGACTATAACAGGTTTTTAACTTTACAGGAAGACAACTTAAACCAGACAAAACCAATAGTATAAAAATAGTTTTCAAGGTATTACGGATGTATCTGATGTTCCGTTTTTCTATTCTGTTGGTGTCCTGAATTTCTCATCTTGTTGCATTTGTCTGTTCTCCCTTCTGCCAGAGGTTACTGCCTTCCTACCAGTTGGTAAAATTGGGTCCACATCTTAGCCAGTTGAGTGCAAGGTCAAGTGCCTTAGCGTAAGCATTTTGAATTCAATATTTAGATTTTACATGCAAGCGGCTGAGGAACAGACAAGCTCTTTTCCAGCAGGTCTGTTGTGGAGTTTAATTTCTGTGAAGAAGCAGCTGGATGTAGAAGTAATACCTTGACCTCAGATAACTTGTTTTAAGACCAGCCAAAGCTGTGATATTGTACAATTTGAAGGCTAGCAAAAGTGGAATTTATTTTGTTGATACAACCAATCAATTGCTGGACATCACCTGCAGTGTGATGTTGTTACTTTTTTGCTAAGAACTGTATTTGTGAGATGAGTTACAAGCATACCGAGATACTGATTAATAAAAAAAATGTGAAGATACCGATCACTGATACAAAAGTTCCGTTACATGCAGTTTATGCACTTCTTGAGTTTTCCTAGATAGCTGTGTTATAATACACACCTACTTGTGTCTGTAATGGGTTTGATTTATTTCTGCTGTCATCTGTGTGTAGAAAAAGCATACTCATTTTGCGGAAATTTCAAAAGATAAGTATTATGAAACTCAAAAATAAGAATTTCTCTTTTTTGAAATTTAAATCATTTTAAAGAACAAAAATGTATACTGTTTTATTTTTATACTTGTTCAACAGCTGTGTGTCCAAGGTATTACACATAAAGAATTTGAAGTGTGTGTAGTTCAGATTCAGAAAACTAATTGGGTGACATGGTGGTAAACTTCACATGGATATTTCCAGTGCTTTCAGTTAGCCTGTTTGCTCACTGAACCTGAGCTGCTCAAAGTAATTTTAAAATGAACTATTTTAATTTTGTAGCAATCATATATTGTCGGCATTTCTCTCTTTCTCCTTTAGATCAGTAGTAGTTTCACTTCGTCTTCTTCCAAAGCTGTTTGGTACGTTTCAACAATTTGGGAGCAGTTATGATACACATTGGATAACGATGTAAGTAGACCCCGGTCCCCAAGAGAGTAAACCAACCGAAGTGATGACATTTAGGGGACTGCTGCAAGGCTTGCCTCTTTAACGTGGTCCAAATTATCAATGACCTAAGGTTATCATCTGTCCATTATCTGGCCTGGTTGTATGAGCTTGTCTCAGGCCTAGATTTCTTCATAATACACACTACTATTGTAACTGAGGTGAAGACTAATTTTTTTTTTTTTTTTAATCTCCACCCTTTAAATGCCAAAGGACTTGCAGACAGTACTAGACATGCAGCAATAGTGTGTTGTAAAAGGTAGTAATAACTTGATGTTACATCATTCTGTTCTGATTGTATATCAAATGCTTCTCAGTAATCAAAGATTTGGTTTATAAGAAAACCTTTAAAATGTGAAGATATATAGTATAGCATTTCTTACTAGAACAAACTATATAGCTAGCTGGTCTAACTATAGAGAACGGACTACTGGAACTTCTGGGAAAGATTACAGCAATTTTTCTTGTTCTTTTTTGACATGACATTTAAATATATGCCCAGTTCTGAGTTTTGGCTTAGACTGTTTCTGAATTAGGGCCTTTAGGAACAGTTTTCATGGTCTCAAAAGGGAGGGTTCTCTGCCAGTCCTATGCCTGAAAATAACGACGATGAAAAGGAAGAAGAGAGTACTGTACTGGAAAATACTCCTGAATTCATGGTAGATGGAAAATGGAATGTTTACTTTGGTTTTATGTGTATGCAATTTTCCTATAACAGCTTTCTAATTTCTGTAGCTTTTCTGATCTTTTTAAGCAAACCATAATACTTTCTGCCCTTTAAATTGACACAGGTGGGCAGAAAAGGAACTTAATATGATGAAACTTTTCTTTGATAATTTGGTACACTACATTCAGGCAGTCAGGGAAGGACGACATAAACATGCACTGTAAGTACACAACTGACTTCGAGTGTTTCATATTTTATGTTTTTAAACGTATCTTTTCTGCTTTTCTTCTGGTGCTTCTGATGTGTTCTTATAAGTGAATACTTTCTCTAGGAACATTACATGCTTAGGGAGACAAAGGTCTGTAAAAATAACAACATTTTAAATAGCTTCCTTTTCCTTAAAAAAACCACACAACAACTCTCATGTCATTTTTGTTAGACATTATGTTCAATATTTGTTTACAAATAAAGCACAAAGATTTTGTATATTCAAATCGATTTAAAGTGATTTCATATCATGAAACTATTCGAATGTTTCCGTTTTAAAATCTGTTATCATTAACCTTTGCAGTAGTTTTTTTCTCTTTAAGACATTCATCCGCACTTTCCAATCTGTATGATTAAAATTAGGTGTATATCCACAAGTGATACAATTGCTAGCTTCCCAATCCCGGAGAAATAGACTATTCGTGTTTTGACAGATGTCAAAGTCAGTATGTAAATCTGGGCATACACAATTGAAAAATATTGCTATTTATGGGTCAAATTTTTACTATTTTTACTTCAACGTACACCTTTATATTGGACATTGCTCTAGTGAGAATTTACTTCAAAAGCTGTTTGAAAGTGGGATGAATTGCTTTAAGTTCAGGCAAAATGATACATTGTTCTGCTCCTTTGACCATTAAGCTTCCACCTTAGAAATAAAGTTAATATTTTTATGTAAGTTATGAAAATATTTTTATGAAGAGTGTGTATCAGCTGGGATCAGAAATTGAGAGTAGAAATGTCAGCATTTTACAAGTTAAGGAAAAAATTAAGGTCAGATCATGCAAGGTGCTAATGACAAAATGATGCACTTGAATTGGACTGTATGCCAAAAAACTCTCGCTCCCACCCCCCAAAAAATCAACAGAAAAAGTACCTTGTCTAGTAATGACCACTGTATCTTTCCACTTACTTGGTGTGGTTCTAATGGGTACAACTGGAGTCTAGACTATATACTGAACTAGCAGATCAGAAAGAAATGTAGAAGAAAAAATAGTTTATGTTTTTAAGAGGCACGTGTATGAGTGGGAAAAAAGTGATGACAATAAACAATTAAATAAACTTCTGGTTTTATACAAATTTAAATTTTAGATACAGCCACAGTGCAGAAGTTCAAGTTCGTCTTCAATTCCTGACATGTGTGTTTTCAACTCTAGGATCACCAGATCATTTCAGTAAGTATTTGAGATTACCTTATCAGAGAAGCACCTCATAGCATGGCTCACATAGTTCTTATTAATCAATGTCAGCTTAAATAAATACAATATTTTAAACTGATACAATTTTAAGTAATCTCTGATACTGTTTCAAAAGAAGGCAGACTTTTGACGAAAGAATAGAACCAACATTGAAGTTTAGATTCTATTGCAGTTCTGTGAAAACGAATTTTTATGTCCTCTGTGCTTCAGTTTTTCTAAATATTAGGATTGTAGTAATTACTGAAATGAAGATAATGTATTCTCTATTTGTGGGTTTTGGTCATGTCGATAATGTTCCCAGAGATCTTTTACTGGAGTGAACTGTAAGTAAGTTGTGATACCAAAAAGGAATAGTTCTTTATATTTTAATACTGTCAGAAATTGCTTTACACTCCCTGTAGGGTCTTTTGTGAAAGTGGTATTCTGTATGATAGTTGATCTGTACAGATGCTGAAATCTTTTCACTCTAAAAGGTTAAAAATAGAAATCTTCTGATGTAGCTGATGAAATTTGAAGTTGAACATCATTTTCTGTGGTTTTAGTAACCCTTGGTGGCTTTCCCTTCCATAAATCGCTTTGGCCGCTCTCTTCTTAAGCCCCTGTAAACTAAGAGCCTTCAGTGTTGTCACGGCATCAGCTCTGTACGGACTTTCAGTTGATTGTATATTGAGGTCATTTATTAAAACGACTGAAGGGAGGAGTCATTTGGGTAGTCTCATTATAGGTAGTCAAAGCTGGCATACAGTGCATGGCTTGTCCCTCTGGTCATTAGAGTACAGCAAGGAATGAGAATATCTGTAGGCAAGAGAAAAAAAACCCTTGTAACACTGTATTTGCTATTGTTGATAGGATAGCCACAATTCTTTTTAAAGAAATCTGTTGGGATCACAACTAAGAAAATCACCGACGGTTTTCTTGAAAGGAAAAACAATGAAATAGTTACAGAGATACTATTTGCAGCCACAGGCTCAATACCCAGCTCAAAGCTGGACTTTAGGTTGTGCCCAATAATTATTTTTGAACTGAGAAACAACCTGCTCTTTGGTACGCGATCTCAGGTCAGCCCACGCTACTCATTGGTTTAGTAACACCTGACAGCACTAATGACCAAAAACTGTAGCTGATTGCCAGCTGTAAAAGGGGAAAAGTGTATGATTCCTAATTGGTAGGCGGTGCATTTTTCTTTTGTTCTTTCCAAAAACTTCTTGTCCTGACAAAAACTATTCTGATTTTTCCGTATGTATTCTTGGGCTTTGTAGAATATCACTATATGTTTGATGTTATAAAGGAGTAGCTAAAAATACTTCCCTAATTTTAGGATTGAGTTTAGAACAAGTCGACATACTGTGGCACTGCTTAGTAGAAGATTCTGAATGTTACGATGATGCACTACACTGGTTTTTAAATCAAGTACGAAGTAAAGATCAGCATGCTATGGGTATGGAGACTTACAAGCATCTTTTTTTGGAAAAGGTATGTAGAGAGTTAATTGCCACCTTATTCTAATAAAACTTTTTTTTTCCATATCAGCACTCTTTAACATACTTAAAATTGTTTCTATGAAAAATACGTCTGCAGTAGTCTGGGAGGGCCCCGCTTGTCATGCAATGATTTTTCTCTGCTTGGAGGGAAGAGGGGAATGGACTGGTGTGAGTTCTTTTCAAACTAGTATTTACTTGAGTGTTTCTTTGCAAATAGCCTGGGTGTTGTATCTGAAGCTATGTAGCACTTCATTTCAATTTGAAAAAAAAAAAAAAAGCCACCCAAACCTGTATTTTCCGTTATGATATATAGCTACCTGACTAAAAAAATATATCTTTTCTTCTTTTTGGGAGGAGCATATAAATCTCATCAGTACATCCACTGAAAATACAAACATGCAGCAGTAGAGCTTTTTGCAAGGGGTCTCATCCATTTTGACAGATGACATTACAAAATGGATAGATTGTGCAGTAATTAATGTAGTCTAGTTCTTTTTCAAGGTTACAGAGTTCTTGTCTAGTTTTGTAAGCGTATGGGTTTTTTGAACGGACGCATCATGTATGCTAACAAATTGTCCTGCTGTTGATACGTTAAGCAGCTAATGTTACAATAATAATTTTTGTTCCCTCTGCACTGTTACAGTCCAAATCAGCGGTAGAGAAAAGAGGTTTGTTTAAGCCAATTGTAGTTGATTTTTTTGTATTGTATATAAAATTCAGAGAGTGTGATCTTTTGCAAGAATAAATTTTAATTGAACTACTACATTCGAATATGATTGGTAGTAACAATGACATTTTTCTGTGCTAATGAAATAAGTACTCTGTAATTGCTATCCATTCCATTCCATCACTGAATTTTTTTCCATACTAAAATGCATTCATTTTATTTAGATGCCACAACTAAAACCTGAAACTATTAGTATGACTGGCCTAAACCTCTTCCAGCATTTGTGTAATTTGGCTCGGTTGGCTACTAGTGCATATGATGGTGGCTCAAACTCAGAGGTAAGCCTAGATTCTGTGCTCATGTTTTTCTTCTTTCTGAGGGAAGGGGAAAGGTAAATTACTTATCTGCAATGGTATCTCTCTTGAGAACTTGTTGGCTTGAACATGGTTTACTGGTTTGAGATAGTAATGTCACAGACTGTAGTGGGTGGGGTCTGTACAGATTTCTGCCTTGAGGAGAGCCCTGGAAGCTCAGGACTCAAAAGTTCCCAATGTGGGACAGTGAAATGGAAATAAAAGAGGCCAATGATCCTGACCTTCCCTCATGACTTTGAGCATGAGTGGCTTTTGTCTCTAGAGGCAGAGATAGGAAACCACAAAGAAAGTGATACCTGGTGCCTGCCTATCTTTGTGCAGTTTATCATATTCTTAGCATAACTGAACTGTATTCACTATTGTGTTTAAAGAATGGGTTTGTAACATTTACTTTTATAAAGAAGAAGATTCAGATGACATTCTATTAGGCATATTTAATTCTGACTAGAAATCTGTTGTAAAATGTGGCTCAGTTTACGTATGATGTGCTTTAGAAGTTTCTCCTCTGTAGTTTCTTTTATGCAGAGAAATTATCTTAGAAATAAAATTATATGTAGGGTATTTTTCTGTGAATTGGTTTGAGGCATTTTTTTATTAAAATTCCTATTCCTGCAATTAATACCAATAATAATTGTGGTTTTGAGGCTTCATTTAAAAGTATTCCTGTTTGTCAAAAATGAAAATTCACTCTTTTGAATTTCAACCAGTTCTCCTCGTGCTTCAGAGTATGAAAATATTTCTGTGAAAGTTAGAATTTTATAGTAATTGATGTGTGCAGTGATGAGAGCCCAAGCAGAGGAAAAATGGAGATATTTTTAGTAATTGCATCAAGAGGCAAATAAAATGTCTCGGGTCAGAAAAACATCACTCTCAGTAAAACAGTGAGGCAATGTTTTCTTTCTGTGTTTGTTTTCCTTTTGTCAAAACAGTTGTGTGGCATGGACCAGTTCTGGGGTATTGCTTTAAGAGCACAGTCTGGTGATGTCAGTCGAGCAGCTATCCAGTATATCAACTCTTACTATATCAATGGTATGAATCTTTATTTTTGTTTCCTGTTTAAAATGTTTTAAAGAATGTCTAGCATTATCCTCTTTTTATTCTTAGAATTAAAATGCATAGTCCTGAAGTTGTGCATATATAATTTACTTTAACTGATATTACAGGTAAAACTGGTCTGGAAAAAGAACAGGAGTTTATTAGCAAGTGTATGGAGAGTCTGATGATAGCTTCTAGTAACCTTGAGCAAGACTCTCATTCAAGTCTGACCATTATTGAAAGAGGACTCTTAATGCTGAAGACACACCTGGAGGCTTTTAGGAGAAGGTAAATAGCTCCACTGATATATTTGGATGCAGAATTTATTTGCATTCCTCTTATCATAATGATAAATGAGTTATGAGTTTTTATTAACTTAAGTATTAGTTTCTTTGTTTTTCTTTGTGTAAATTAAGGACAGTAGTGGATAATTTTGAAAGGTAATATATAAGGTTTAAACAGTTGCAAGAGCTGGCCCTTGTTCTTGTATAAAGACATAGGGATGTGGTTCATGTTTCTGTACCCCTCACCAAAGAAACTCTTTCAAAGTTATTTTAGTTTTATTTGAAAAATAGTGAGAATATCAATAACTTCCTCTTATTTTGAAAAAACAGTGAATAAAGGTGCAAGTTTTGTCTTTCCTCTCATTGTTTATCAAACGTTTGTGTTAAATAGGTTTTGACAAAAATACTTTTTCAATGTTTTTACCTGCTTCCTAAGGTTTGCGTATCATCTGAGACAGTGGCAGATTGAAGGCACTGGTATCAGCAGTCACTTGAAAGCCCTGAGTGACAAACAGTCACTACCACTAAGAATTGTATGTCAGCCAGCTGGACTTCCTGACAAGGTAGTTGAAAGCCCTTTTGCAAGTACATCCTACGTTCTTAAATGTCAGTAAGTCCACTGTGCACTTTGAAAAATAAAATACGTGTTTTATTTCAGATGACTATAGAAATGTATCCTAGTGATCAGGTGGCTGATCTACGGGCAGAAGTCACCCATTGGTACGAAAATTTGCAGAAGGAGCAGATAAATCAACAAGCACAGCTTCAGGAGTTTGGCCAAAGCAGCCGCAAAGGGGATTTCCCTGGTAAGCTGTAGTACTCAGACCTGTATTTTTTGCCTTTACAAGCGTTCATCCATTTACAGCTTAGAAGATCATGGTCTTTTCCTTCCCCAGATATCCTAAATAAGCAAGCATTATGACTTATTTTCTTCTAGCTGTAGTTATAGTTAGCATCACCCCCCCTTTTAATTAATAATGTTGTTTCTTAAGCGCTACCATTTATTTGAAATAGCAAAGGAAATGTAGATCTGCCAAGGGTCCTTAGATCTAGCCAAGCTCCAGGTCCCAGTAGACTTTTCTTCACATTATTTTTCTTCTCATTTTTGTTTTAATTCATTATCTTGTTTTCTGTAATTTGGAGACTCTGTTATATAGAACCTTATTCTATGTTTCGTGAAATTTATACATTTCTGGCTCTGCCATTGATTCAGAATTTGAAGTCGTAACTCAAATTCATAATTTACACCCTACATGTATGTATTCATCAGGTGTAAGATTTTCCTTATTCCTGCAACTGCTTTTTAATTTATGATCCTCCTGTAGCAAAAATGATCATTCATCTTCTTTTGATGCTCTTAATTTGGAATGTCACCTTACTCCTGAGACAGTCATTGCTTGCTTACAGTGTGATGAATATGCATCCTGTTGTTGTTCCCTTTCTTTATGTGTTTTTGAGTGAATGAAAATTTCTACTTCATTCTTTAGGAGGAGGACATTTTCTAAATCCTACTGATGCTATGTATTATAGCATTCTGATCAGTTATTGCTGTTCAAAATATTATTTTCTGAATTATCTTTTCATGTTTTCTTGTTTTCTGTCTTTCTCATTATGAGCAAGAGTTAGCATGTAATGCATATTATCTGAACAAATTCTGTCCATGAACATGTTTTTCCAACACCACTGACCATTAGTTTATGTGTAAACATGAATCTGACTTTCTTTTCATACAGTTCAACAACTTTTAAAAAAATTGTTTTAATGAGACACACTGTCAGTAAACCAGATTGAGTTAGACATCCTAATTACCTTCTTCGTGAAATCGTTTCCCAGCCACTCATCAGAAGCTGTTTTAGTGAAGAAACTACTTTGTTTTCCAGCAAGTATAGCCAGGTAGCAGAAATTTTTGTTTTAGCTGGGATGTTAGAAACACATGATACAGAAAATTCAGAATTGCAGTCCTACAGCAGCTGCAGTTCAGTCATGTCACACATGTACAATGTCTTTTTTATTGTAGAATGCCTGTGCTGATATCCATAATTTTGTACACTTTTGGGGGATGTTGTTTTATTTTTTCTGTGTTTATTACACTGCATACCATAACTATGGGAAACTGGAGAACCATAAAATTTGTATCTGTCGGTTCATAAACGCAGTGCCCTTTTGCTAGGTTTAAAACCTGCATTAATGCCTTGAAGTGCTTGTCTTGTAATTGGTATCTGCGTTGGCCGATAGATGCATAAAATCCTGGAAGAGGCTAAATCTCTTATTAACCAAACTCCTGAAGAAGTGTTTCTGCATTGTTCTGTGCATGCCACCCTGTGTTTGGAATAATCCAGTCACAGGATTTTTACTTTTCAACTGCTAATTTTGAGAAGATAGGACTGAAACTGAGACTTGTGGTTAAAAAGTGTAGTTTTACTCATCCGTACCCTATTTTGGGGACTGTTTTGTATAGATTTAAAAAAAGAAAGGACTTTCTAATAACACTTTGTTGGTCACAAAGATCTCTGTGAATTATGGTTCAGTGTATTGACTGTTTACACTTAAAAACTTGGGTCATTCTGCATCACAGGAGACGTGTATTGTAAGGTACCTAGTGCACGCTTCTGTCTCGGTGACCTTTTACTGCAGCCATTTCCCTATACCTGTATTAGTTAATCTAGAACAAAAACCAATTCCTGGTTGGGAACCCGAAATGGTGATTATTTCATCAGTTTACGTAGAAATCTGAGCAGAGTTTATCAAATTCCAGTAAAAATTAAAGGCTCATGATGTCAGAGTGCAAGTTTTTCTCTTGCCTTTTCCTTATAGAGCTAATCTCGTTGTCCTTAATTGGTTTTTAGTTGTTTTCTCAGGTGGGATTTCAATTTCATGTAACAGAATAGTTATATCAACTTTTGGCTCTTGGAATTCTAAATTTGCACCTTTTTTTGCTTCTTTTTATTTGTTTCATCTGTTGTTAACTGACTGGCACTTTCACGCTGTTGGCCTCCTTTAGCGCTCCTGTTAGCCCACCTTTTCACCTTTTCACCACTGTGTAGATGGCCGTTTCACTTCCAGCAGCTTTGCGCAGATTGTGACTTTCATTTTCCCGCTCTTGGGATGCATGACCAAATGGTATGCCTGAAGTGACACCAGTCACAGCTAACGCCTCTTGTCTTAAAAGGAAATTTAATTTGAGGAGACGAAGACACTGAAAATTAATGTTTACCAGATTGGTACAGAAGTGAGATAACTCCTAATGTGGAAAGTGAAGCTGCAGGTTCTGAGATGGGCTAAAAGAACCTTAAAGCATTTATTAGTTACAGGTACATTTCTGAAGTTTTTGCCATCGTGCTTCTGTCAAGGAAATATCCAGGAATGCCCACTAGCCAAAACTTTGGGAATGTATCTGTAAGTAGTAGACGCATTCACATTTATTAAATGTTCCTTTTAACTCTCTTTTACTACAATAAACCTAAGTGGTTTTTTTCCATTTACCAGACATTTACCACATAATTCTTTTGAGGTCCCGATAGCTATTTTAACATCTCTTGCTTATGTGAAATCTGCATTGCTCAGAGAAATGTGAGATTGTATCAGGTTGTTTGTTGTATTCTTCCTTCCGAAATCTGTTACCAGTTTGCTGAAGTGCAGAGAATGGTAGATGCCTGTATTATTTTTGTGGATGATGTGTTGGCCTGCCTTTATCTGTTTGAAATTATTTTGCCTGACTGCATTGATAATTTTCAGAGCAGCCAGCTGAGAAGGATGGGAACAGTGATAGATACGTGAGATTATTCCCAACTCCACATAAAACCTTCATGGTTTTATTGTTAGCTGACAGGTGTCTTTGGAGGGCTGCTGCCTATCCAGGTTTTCCCAAGAACATCCCAGAAATTTTGTTTGGGCAGGATTTGAGGATCATATATATTTACCTGATATCTCCATTTATCTGGCAGTCCCACCAAAGTTACTGTGTGTACATCTCACTGGATTGCTCTAGTTTGGAAATGTCAGCACTTGGGTGTGTATCTCGGCTGGTTTTGGGAAGCATCACCTGGGTTTATTGTGTGCGTACATCAGCAGAGACTGTGGCTGCAGACCGCAGGTGATGGGCTTTCAGTGACTACCAGAAGCAGCAGCCTGACTGCGCCTGCTCTACACCGTGCGTGTCTTTATGACAGCGAAAGAATGAAGTTGAGGTTCTCTGCATATACGTAGGCTTTTTTTGTTTTAACCCATGTCTTTGAATATTATCTTCCTATAGGCAAGTCATATACTGTTTTGAAGCATTTTCAGGTTACAGAACTCTGAGTACTTCCTAAGATTTCTGTAAGAAGTTAAAAAAAAAAAAAAAAATTGAAAAAGCCCCATTGAAATCCCAGTGTTCAAGTATAGTGGCACTGTAAGGCTGCTTTTCACTGGTGTGGAGGACCAGGGCCTAATGTTGGAAAAAGTGTACTTGTAAGAACAGTGGCTGAAAAGCATAGCAGATTTCAATCCGTGACAAATATCTTTGTGCACCAGCACTGGTGGTTAGCATTACACGAGTAGTCTCAGGTATAAATCTATTGTGCGTTGTGATTCTTGGTTACTGCTTGATTGTCTGCGCCAAATGAAATGAAATTCTTCATCTTTTAATTGTTCAGATTTCTTGTTCGATGTTGAGAATTCTTTGAAGGGTGTTCTCAGTTTTTCCTTTCTGATGTATATGACATCTTCAGTTCCAACTTACATTTAAGTCAGAGTAATCGTTGCTTCTTTGCCTTTGCTGACTTCATCACAGGTGTGTGATACGAAAGGATTTTGTTGATGATCACAATCATTTTCCATTATCCTTTTCTGGCATAGCATAATTTACTACAAAATACAGAAGGCATGTTTTAATCTGTGTTGTGAACACTTTTCACTACAAGATTGCATGAACTGTTACTGAAAAGGTTATTTCTGGATACATACAAGTAAATTTAGTTTAACGTAATAACCAGTTTTTGTAAGGAAATTGCATTAAGTTTTTGCCTCATTTTAGTTGCTACTGGAGGGTGTACTATTAAAAATAAGTCTTAGGACTTTCATTAGAAAATGAAGCTATTAGAAAATGAAACTGACCCTGGCTGGACACCCAGCAGCGCTGCTCTATCACTCCCCCTCCTCAGCTGGACAGGGGAGAGAAAATACAACGAAAGGCTTGTGGGTCCGGATAAGGGCAGGGAGAGATCGTTCACTAATTACTGTCACAGGCAAAACAGGCTCCTCTTGGGGAAATTAGTTTTACCGATCAAATCAGAGTAAGGTAATGAGAAAATAAAAACTAAATCTTAAAACACCTTCCCCCCACCCCTCCCTTCTTCCCGGGCTTAACTTCACTCCTGGTTCTCTACCTCCTCCCCGCAGCGGCGCAGGGGGACAGGGAACGGGGGTTGCAGTCAGTTCATCACACGTTGTCTCCACCGCTCCTTCCTCCTCAGCAGGAGGACTCCTCACACTCTTCCCCTGCTCCAGCCTGGGGTCCCTCCCACGGGAGACAGTCCTCCACCAACTTCTCCAACGTGGGTCCTTCCCACAGGCTGCAGTTCTTCACAAACTGCTCCAGCATGGGTCCCTTCCACGGGGTACAGTCCTTCAGGGACAGCCTGCTCCAGCGTGGGTCCCCCATGGGGTCACAAGTCCTGCCAGCAAACCTGCTCCGGCCTGAGCTCCTCTCTCCACAGGTCCACAGCTCCTGCCAGGAGCCTGCTCCAGCGTGGGCTTCCCATGGGGTCAGAGCCTCCTTCGGGCATCCCCCTGCTCCGGCGTGGGGTCCTCCACGGGCTGCAGGTGGATCTCTGCTCCACCGCTAACTTGCATGGGTTGCAGGGGCACAGCCTGCCTCACCATGGTCTTCCCCAGGGGCTGCAGGGGAATCTCCGCTCCAGCGCTTGGAGCACCTCCCCCCCCTCCTTCTGCACTAGGCCTTGGTGTCTGCAGGGCTGTTCCTCTCACATATTCTCACTCCTCTCTCTGGCTGCCATTGTCCAGGGTTTTTTTACCCCCTTCTTAAATACGTTATCCCAGAGGTGCTACCACCATCGCTGATGGGCTCAGCCTTGGCCAACGCCTGGTCCATTTTGGAGCCGGATAGCAGCTTCTCACAGAAGCCACCCGTGTAGCCCTCCACCACCAAAACCTTGCCCCGCAAACCCAATACACTATGATTCCAGAAATTTACTGAAATATGTTTTTATCCTAGGTGGCCTCATGGGACCTGTGAGAATGATTTCATCTGGGCATGAACTGACAACTGATTATGATGAAAAAACGCTTCATGAATTGGGTTTTAAGGATATGCAGGTATTAGCAGCATATGGACAGCAGTCACTGAAAAAGATTGGTTGATATGTTGCTTTTGTCTTGTGCAGCTGATATATGTAGTGGGGGTGGCAGGTATACTTTTCTTCGGGAGCCTCCTGCAGTTTTCTGAAACTACTTGTTTCGTGCTCTCCATTATGTGCCTCCTGTAACCTCAGACTAATGCTGTCAGTCCTTGCTGCTGTCAGTCTTTAAAAGAATTAATAATTTAAAAAACCTAATTCTAGTTATGTTAGCAGATGTGAAAACTCAATGACTAAAAGTAAAATTTCAGGTTTTTTCATTCATCGAGGAAAACAAGGAACCAATGAAAACAGAATCAAATATCCACATTTTGTCTGAATTGTTGAACACACACTAATTCCATAGTAGCGGTGGAATCTGAAACAGGTTAAATCTGAAGCATTTTTTAATGCCCATCTGTAATTTATCTCAATTCAGAGCTCCTGTTAGAGTGGTCTACTCATCAGTTCACTGAAGTCAACAGTATGGAAAAGCCTGATCTGATTTGTATACGTCTGAATGACATCATGACTTTTTAGGGAGGTGGGACTGTAACAAAACTTACCAGCAGATCATCAAATACGTTCTTTCTATCTAAAGGGAAACTAAACTCATATTGTACACCCTCAGGAGTCTGCTAACATCCTTTTAGAAAGATTGTTACTGGCTGATATGCTTACATGTGCCATTGCTGGCTGTTAGCAATTGTAGCAGTTAGCAATTGTCTTGACTCTCATGGTTCTAAATCGGATGATCTGTTGGACCACGTCTTCGATTGTTCATTAGGTTTTTTTGCTAAACGAATTGGCTTAATTCAAAAGCAAAACCAGTTTTTAAAATATTAACATAGATCATTTTACAGAATTGAACTATGGTGCCATCAGATGCATCTTTGTGTTTGCAGAACTTGGAGGAGCGGTGGCATTCAGTTTGAATGGCTGGGTGTGATCAATATATGGAGGTGGTAACTAGTCAGCAGGAACAGTTCATCTGAGAATGGCTTTCCACGACGTGGTTATGCCAGTATAACCAATGTCTGCTTTTCCAGCCACACTATTTGTGTTGCTGCGCCCTCGCTAGCATTCTTCTGGTCCTTTGAGCCAATTTATCTCATTTTTCCTCTGGATTAGTTTTTGTGCCATTTCATTAATGTGCTCAGAAGTCAGACTGGTACTAGAGTCTCCCCAGCCTGAATGGCAGAATAAGGGATGAGGGACAAGCAAACAGAACCATCTACTGTAACAACAGCAACTACGCCATGAATGCCTTAAGTGAAAGCAAAACCAAACTTTAATTATAGCACTTGCTCAAAATGCTGCTCAGTAAAGATTTGACAGCAAAGATGTTGATGTATCTTTAAGTTCTTAATTCTGATCCTGGTGAAAACATTCCATGGTTTTAGCATATGAATTTTTAAAACTGTCTCTCTCCTCCTTGTTTGTTCTCTCTGTTTCTAGATGGTGTTTGTATCCCTGGGCGCACCAAGGAGAGAACGTAAAGGTGAAGGTGTTCAGCTTCCGGCATCCTGCCTACCTCCTCCTCAGAAGGACAACATTCCAATGCTTTTACTCCTGCAAGAGCCTCATCTTACCACCCTTTTTGATTTGTTAGAGATGCTTGCCTCTTTTAAGCCTCCTTCTGGAGAAGTGGCTATGGAAGACAGTGAGGTAATTTAGAGTAATGTTATTAGAATAATTACATTTAAGTCTTATTTAACTGGATCTATTTTTCCTACCTAGCCTACTTCTTGAGTACTCTGTCCAGTTGCTAGATAGGTTTATTGTCTGTATATTCACATTTCACATATGGTATAATCATTATAATGATTTTTCTGATTTTCTTAACAACATTGTTCTGATACGTTTTAAATGTTCGAAATATTGT
Organism: Nipponia nippon; assembly: GCF_047370975.1. Lineage (NCBI taxonomy): Eukaryota > Metazoa > Chordata > Aves > Pelecaniformes > Threskiornithidae > Nipponia > Nipponia nippon. The sequence goes on along the minus strand of NW_028262358.1, from coordinate 4,516,263 downwards.
GGAAGCTATAAAAAAGTAATTCTTAAGAAAGAATATTGATAGATGTGAATAATAATAATGGGAATTGGCTTGAAGAAAGTTTTGTAAAGAATTTATTGCAAAAACTCAAGTATTATGTCTTATATGCCATCATTAGCTTGTGGGAAATTAAACAATCACTAGTATATTCAAACCAGTAGTTTATTTTTAAGTTTTATTTACACTCAAATATTTCAAAATATGTGATACACTGTAAAGATAGTGGAGCTTAGTTTCTTACCGGTTCAGCAAGACTTCAACTATCGTGTTCTATTTATGGATTTACATTAGATAGGAAACAGCTTCTTAATTAAGAATAAATACATTTTTTTTTACTTTGAAATCTTAGCAAAGTTATTGTCACAAAGAAGTTCACAATAAGAATGGTTGTTCTATGGTTTGTCAGAGTGCAAGATGTGAAGAACTCCATCTCCATGCAGAAAACTTATCCAGACGTGTCTGGGAACTGTTAATGCTTCTGCCAACGTGCCCAAATATGTTGCAGGCATTCCAGAATATTTCAGATGAGCAGGTAAACAAAGAACGCTTGTTTCACATGTTCCTCTTTATTGACATGGATGTTTTAGTGTCTAGTGTTTTAGTTCAATTTTCCACAAATAGGAATGTTAAGTAGTATGTATGTTAAGTATGCTGAGACATGAGTAAACCTAATAAACAAACCTAATAATTCTTATGAAATAAAACTAAACAACAGAGATGTCAGTTTAGTTCCCGAAGTTTGTTTTTATGATTTCTTTAAAAAAATTACTCAATAAGTGAAAAGAATAGTCAATACTAATTGTCACAATCTTTTGGGTTGAATTGAAACAGCCGTTTCCTCATCTGCAGCCTTGCTTTAACATTATGACGGTTGCGATAGTAATCCTTTTGGTACTCTCTTCTATAATTTCAAAACATGGTACTTACCTACTTGTTTTCTTGCCCTAGAGATGAAAATTTTGCCTCTTTTAAAGTTGTTGAAAGTACATATTAACAGTTTTGAGATACTATGGTTCTTTATGGACACATGGATCAAAATTTTGGTGGAAGTTATAATTTAGAGTATAACATTTGACTTCCTCTACTTTGAAATTGTGTGTACCTCAGCTTACAATAATGTTGGAGGTTTACTTAAATTTCACTGCTGAATTCACATTATTCAGATTGTTAATTTTGTATAGAAATATGCTTGAAATTGTCTAATTTCAAATAAAAGATGGAATTAACAACCAAATAATTTGCCCATGTCACTTTAAAAATCCTCTCCTTGCGTTTTTTAGATAGATCAGGATTACATATAGTTGTGTTAATTGTTATCCGTCTTTTTTCTCTTTTAAGGGTAATGATGGCTTTAGCTGGAAGGATCTTCTGCGAATAAAAAGTGCCCATAAACTTTTGTACGCCCTGGAAATAATTGAAGCTTTGGGAAAGCCCAACAGGAGAATAAGACGTGAATCTACGGTAATAGTTTCTTGCACAGAATATATGTTTTTGTCTTTGAACCAACGGATATATTGATGAGTTATTTTATAGTATTTTAATTCTTTAACTGTTTTTACAATGAATTGTTCTTGTTTATCTTTAGGGAAGTTATAGCGATCTGTACCCAGACTCAGATGATTCGAGTGAAGATCAAATAGAAAACAGCAAAAACACGTGGAGCTGCAAGGTTTGATTTTCCTACAGTATTCTGTGATACCTAATATAGTTTTACAAAAAAGCTATAAAATGAAAACCTATTTAAAACATTATCTATCTTAGGGTTTTTGATCTCAAATTTAGGTGTAACATTTTAAAGTTTTTCTGTGTTATCAGGCCTGTAAATTTGTCATAGTTGTGTACAGCTATTTCTTTGGTTTTTCATAAAATATCCAGCTGAATAGTTTATCAGATTTTGTTTATTTATTTATTTCTAAAACTTAGATTGGTATCTAACTGAACTTAGCGATATGTCTGTATTTGCTTCCTCTCACACTGGTTCCATAATATACTTACAGTTTGTTGCTGCTGGAGGGCTCCAACAGTTGCTAGAAATTTTCAATTCTGGAATCTTAGAGCCTAAAGAACAGGAATCATGGACTGTGGTAGGTGTTTATTCACCCTTTTTCTCCAGAGTAACATAGCTGTCATTTGTAAAGACTTCGTTACTTTCAGCCTTTGTTACTCTTCTGTAGGGAGTGAAATAAATGAATTCTATAATTGAAACCACCAGAGTCTATGCAATAGCATCTTTTTCTTGAATATTTTATATTCCTGGAAGAATTTATTTTCTTTAAAAAAAAAAAACCAAACTTCATACTTTTACTTTTTTATATTTTAAAGCCACCCTTTATATTTTTCTGTGTATTTTTGGTTTAATTTTTTGTCTAGTCTTAAAAAAATCCTGGTTTGTAGAATGCAAAATTGTAGATCATGGGAACATCTTAGAGAAAAAAAACAATCTGGGTTCCATCTTTAGGAATGATTGGAACTGCACTGATAATACTATTGTCTATCACACTTCTTTTGACAAAGTCACAATTTGCCAAACAAGACGTGGGTACTTTATTTTTGCCTTTTTTCTGCTTGTTTTAGGGAAAGTTGTTATTTGGAAGCTTTTATTATAGTCTGTTTTAAAAGCAGTAATCTGTTAATTATCTTCCCCTCTGAAGAGGCCAAGAAATATCATTTCCCCTTGTTGGCATTGAGACACAAGTGGTAGCATTGTGGCTATGGTGTTAATAAAGACATTTTTCAGTAACAAACATTATTATTAGTCGGTCTTATATAATGTCTTTTTTCATCATTACTCTATTAGTTTGAGCAAAATTCCCATCAGAATGAAAACTTTTTTTGTTAGAGTTAATTTTTCTCTTTCATTTTCAATCCTATGGCATTTGATTTAAAAAAAAAAATAAAAATTGAAGTATCCCAAGCTCTGAGTCATGTACGTAGAAAGAAGTCAATGAACAAGCATACACATGTATGCATAAAACTGATGACAGTTACTAAAATGTTAAAAAGAAGGCAGGTACACTTTTTATTAAAAGTTGATTGTTTTTTAACTGATTTTGATGTGTTTGTTCTAAAACTATTTCAATATTAGAAACAAGTTGTCCTTCTCTCTATTCAGTAGATAAACAAAAGTTTGTATGATGGCCTTTATTGGTCTGTCCAGAAAGCATGCACAGCACTGCGAAAATAGTAACAGATTCTGCAACTAAGTGCCTTAGTACAGAGTCCTGACTTACGCATGTATAGGTGCTAGACAGCTGACCTAATTCATGTGTGTTGCTGTGACATGGTGCTCCATTTTTGTTCATTTTACTCTCATAATGCACCTTCTGCTGGTGGAGCTGAGCAGGTGCTATGTTTGGCCGTAGCCACGCAGCTGAGAGCCCTGAAAATTGATCTCAAGAGTTACTAAATGGATCAGTGGTTTTTGTCTAACAAGAGATGTTACAATACAAAATGGTATTTTTAAACTCGTATGTATTGTCTCTGCATGGTTACATATATTCAACTTGAAAGCACTTCTGTATACCATGCTTTGTACTCTGTGCTATAGTTGAATACAACGCAGGAAGGGCTCTTAACTGTTGAGCTTAACTCCCATACTATTTCCTCTGTGCTATTTCATGCCCTGAATGATAGAATGTCCTGAATGCACCTGTCAATAGGACCAGATCATGAAAATATTTTCGTTTTAAGAAGTAACTTTTTTTAATACCCTTCCTCTTTAGTATCTGTTCTGGTGAGGTTTTGCCCGTTAGTTCTAGCTGTTTATCCTTACACCTTACTTAAGGTTTTCATTTCATATTCCGTAGTAGGCATAGAATTATTTGTAAAATACATCCCTTAAAAAGTAAAATTTCGTTTTCTTCTTATTCACAGTGGCAGCTAGACTGTCTTGCTTGCTTGCTGAAGCTGATATGCCAGTTTGCGGTTGATCCTTCAGATCTGGATTTAGCTTACCATGATGTCTTTGCCTGGTCTGGTGTAGCCGAGAGTCACAGAAAAAGAACGTGGCCAGGCAAATCAAGGAAGACCGCAAGTGACCATGCGAAGGGCCTTCATATACCTCGTTTAACGGAGGTAAGAGAGAAACAGTGTGTCCATTTTGTGAACTTTAGAACAATGACTCCTTTGTTGTGTGAAGCCTTTATTTTGGTACTAAAATAATGTAGTGGAAAAGTTACTAATGTTAATCTATATCCTACGTGTTATTCTCTTTTAAAAAGTATTTTAATTGCTTTAAACCTGGCAGTTTTAAAAGCTGGAACCAAAAGGTTTTTTGGTGATTGGCGAGCACATGAATTCAGAATTCCAGTGCTTTATCCCTATTTCTTAGATTTTGTTTTCCAAATGAATCACTCCTTTTTTTGTGGTAACCTGTTATACAAGCTGTCCGCATCCTCACTAAATCCCTTTTAGATTTCGTTAGTAAACACTGAAATAACTTACTCTACTAAGGATATTTGAGTGAGCGTACGGTAAACTTACCTAAACCCGTAAACCTTCCTACCAGATTCCTGCATGCTCATTTCGTAATGTAGACCAAGCAAATGTGGTATTTTTGCATCAGAGATACTGTAAATTGATTGCTCTTGGGCACAGGACCAGATGCAATTGCCAGAAAGTGCAGATCTGAACTGTGAGCTGGAGCCAAGCTTCCCATTTGTCATTGTTATACATGGAAAGACCTTAACTATTCTATAAGCATTAGGTATTTTTGACAAAAGAGATCCCTAAATTGCCAAAGCTGCTATGATACTGGGAAATTATCAAATGTAGTAAATTTTTCAACATCGGTTGTGTGTAAATGCTGCTACCAGTTTCTATAATTGGTTTTAAATTTTTAATTGTCATTGATGAATATTTTTATTGCAGTGGATTTGCTATCTAAATATTTTAAAAGACTTTCTTCAGACTTTGATTTGAAAATTCTGTGTAGCCTGTCAGAGGTTCTCTAAAGATGAACAACTTAAGTGAATGTATAGTCAAGAAAATGTGTTGATCGCAGAGATGAGCAAAATTTACATACCCAACCTCATCCTCAACCCTGTCTCCTCAAGCCTAAGATTTTTAAAAGGAAGTGTCTATGCTTTTAAAAAAATACTGTGTTTTTACTAAAGGATTGAGTAAATGGTTGATTTTTCTATTCAGTTAAATTGTCTGTCTTAGGGAAATAGAATGAAATTTTAGCATCTAGACTTACTCAGTGAAACACAGGACTTTAGATTTGCTTTATTAAAAACAATATAAGTTTTAACTATGGAGATGCTGTGATTTGTCTTTTGCTCTTCCTCCCTCTGCACAGGTGGGTTTGTTTTAGATTCACACAGTGTGTATAATTTAAAAAGAGATCAAAAAGCTTGTTGTTATATTAACTGTTTTTTTTTTTCTTTTGACTTCAATTTTTAAAGGTGTTTCTTGTACTTGTCCAGGGAACCAGTTTGATTCAGCGACTTATGTCAGTTGCTTATACATATGACAACTTGGCACCTAGGTACAATATCTTTTTATTTTTGTAATAAAGTTAATCAAGTGTGCACATTTTCATCGCTGCTTTAAATAAAATAAATAGCTCTTTCAGTTGTAGTCCCCCCATTAACACCCATATCAGAAATTTAAGTCTATAGGCATTAGACTTGCTTTTCTTAGTCACCTCTTCTGGTAGTTATCCTACCCTTATAGGAGGGCTGAGAGCGAGGAGAGTGACAAGAACTCTCAACGGTCAGGGTGTAAGACATGGAGCAACAAAATATATATGGTACGCTCTCATAAATTCTCATGCCAAAACTATCTCTTTGTTCTGTCTGTAGCAATTAGCAGTCTCAATTTCAAGGCAGTGTAAAGGAGAAATTAAAATAAATTCACTTTTAAGCTTCTTAGTCATCTGCCGGTTTTGACTTATTTTTCCCATCCTAATAACATTAGCTTATTTCTGCTGAAATTACCCTTACTGATTTAGTGCGTGTGCGTGTACTGAAGGCAAAATTTTACCTTCAGAAACAGGCTATTAGAGATTTTTGTCCTTTTTGCCTTTTGTCCTGAGAAAAGCAATTCTGTGTAAGACTGCGTCGTGACAGAGTCGGACTGATGGTGGGGAGGTCAGGTTTTTTGCTAGGTTTGGTGGTGTCGAATTACTTGATTCCAAGTAATGGATAATGTGTTTTACCATATTTTTAAAAGATTGTTAAGGACATTCAGAGCATTTCCAGTCAAGTCTGCGAGCATCCCTAACTTTAACTTCTAGCTGAGTTGCAGGAATAATTTTAAATATATACAGTATGGTTTTGGTTTCATAACCTTTTATTGCAATCTATAAAAATGTAAGTAAATAAACACAAACATTTAAAATTTATCTACAGTTTGCAATTGTTTATTCAAAGTGCGGTTCTCTATGAAGAATACTAGCTTTCTTCTATATGGGTCAGTTCTTAGTTCCATTTTGCATCATCTCATTTTTGGATAAAATAAAGGGGTTGTGGGTATTTTTTCTTGACTTTTTATCTTGCAGTCAGTAAAACTTTAAGGGGGTGACTCGAAGATTTTCATAGTTTTATTATTGTTGCTAATTTTGAATACTGCAAGAAATGAATCCTTTTAAGATTAAAATTTTAGTTTTCTTAGTGGGTGCTTAAGAGTAACTGTGTTGTTACTTGTGTGTACTTGTATTTCTAAGTGATTATCTGTTAAGTTCTGTGCTGCAGTTCAAATAGCTTTATCTTCTTCCTGTTCAGGGTGTTGAAAGCTCAGTCTGATCACAGATCAAGACATGAAGGTTAGTGCTGCAAAATAGCTGTATGTTATGAACTAATAGTAATGAAAACGTATTGAAGTTAACAAATTATGTGTTTGTTTTATTCCACCATTAGAATGCTATAAAATTATGTTCCCTGGTAGCGTTAGGGCTGTTATAATCTAGGTGGAAACACAGAGAGGCTTTCCTTCTCTGGAAATTGTTTTCTATGAATTGAAATTTTGTACTGTATCTGTGCCTTCATCTCCAGAAGAGCTGGTTTTGGCAGGAAAACCAGCTGTATCCTTGTCTTCCAAAGAGCAGCATATATGACACCATAATAGAGTCACCAATAGTCACCTTTATTCTGGTTTACAGAATTCCTTGGAGCTCCCCCATCTATCCCTCTTGTGGAGGTTTCTTGCAAACGGTCTAAATGACCAGTGTCAGATTAAGTCTGTATCAAAGTAACTGTCAAAAGTACAGCACAGCCATGCATAAATATAGGTATGTCCTCCTAGGCTTATACGTTGCCTTCAGTTTTTCCACATTGTTCTCCCCTGCGGATGTTAATGTGTGTGAACTCGAATTCTCAGTAAGTGCTATGTATCGCCACTAAAGTCTTACTTTCAGCTGTTAAGAAGTACGAAACAGATATACTAGTTAGTTCAGGGAAACATTCATGTTAAGACATGATGCAACCCATTAGCAAAGTACCAGCTCACTGCTCAGGGAGTAGAGATGCAGGAAAGGATTGTGCCCCTGATTGGTAATACTTAGAGTAATCTAATTGAATTGCCGTCGGTACTACAATGGTCAGTATTCAGTAGGCATATTGGTAAAATTCTGAAGTTAGGTAGCATCTTATGTGCCAGTAAGGATTGAGTCTTGTACATTAGTATGACTGGAATAAATGTCTCATGTGCTAGCACTGTGGAAGTCTTCAACCTAAAAAGCCTCTTCTGTTAGTTACAGCGTGATTTACTCTTACCTTATTTCCTTCCAGTCACTCATTATTCAATGTGGCTCCTGGTGAGCTGGGCTCACTGCTGTTCCTTGGTGAAATCCAGTCTGGCGGACAGTGATCATTTGCAAGACTGGCTAAAGAAACTTACCCTTCTTATTCCAGAGGTATGTTAAAGGAGAAGTTAGCGCATTACTAATTATTGCATAATATGGAACAAGAGTAACTTTGGTTTCAAGCTTCCATTAAATTCAAAACATGTTGTTTCCTGCTAAAAGTAGGCAGGGTCTGACTCAGTTACTTGCAATGCCGTTTAAGAAATAATCATTTGTAGTTAAAATACTGTGTAAGATGGCACATTTGTGGTTGATCGCAAACCAGTTTATAAACTCTTGTCTTTGTTCTGGGCTTCTGTTTGGAGGTAATTTTTTCATTGTAATCTGTTGAAATTTCTCTGTGATGCCCTCTAATGTGGATTAAATATACTTCCCCCATTACATTATTTTTTCAGCTATGCTTTTTGTCACAAAATGAGATGACTGAGAGTTGATATCAAAATGTTTGTCATACCGAATCTTTGCTTAGCTTTAAGTAATTTTTTCTGATGTAAGAAAAACTTGAAAATTGCATAAAGATATGCACAGCAGAAAGTTTTTGTATTTAGTAGTGATTGCTTAAAGGTGCAATATGGACATGATGTGATAGTTATTATCTGTTGCTTTATTACTCAACCACAGAAGCAGCTTACATGTGGACCTCATTTAAAAACCCTGAGAAATAAAGAGTGCAAACTTCCAGAGCCGCATTAGGGATAGTCTGTGGATATTTTTCTTAAGAAAAGAATAAAAGAAAGAAGAAAATAAGTCTTCTAGTGAAATTAAACAAATTAACCATATAGTTAGGAATGAGTAAGTGTAGGTTCCAGCATCACGTAGATTTCCCTAATTTGCCCAGATGTGATGTTTTCTATTTTAGTAACTGGCTGGGGTGTAATCTTTACTGTAGAAAATACGTAACTCAAGAGACAAGGGCCGCAGACAGATCGGCTTTTTTGTTAGAACAGTATCTTTTGCATTTTTCTGTAAGTAATTTAAATGTACCTTATTTCTAATACGTGTTTTTAGAAAGACATATTCTACCTTGATAACCTGATAGGTATTATGATAGGAACTTAATAATGTATATATGAAATAAAAGTCAATAAAAGAAAAAAAAATCTACTAAATAATGTATGCAATCATTTAATTCTTTTATTTTTCATAAAGACTGCTGTTCGCCATGAGTCTTGCAATGGTTTATACAAGTTATCTCTCTCTGGTCTGGATGGGGGAGACTCAATTAATCGATCCTTTCTGCTTCTGGCTGCATCGACGTTATTAAAATTTCTCCCTGATGCTCAAGCTCTGAAACCGATCCGGGTAAGAATTTAAGAAATTACAAGACTTTATCAAAGATCTATTTAAACTTACTTTTGTTAATATAAAAAGAAAAAGTGATAGCACATGTTATCATTATGTCTGACATAGTGTTTCTGATACACTGACATATTAAGACTTTTGGTTTAGATGCTTCCAGAAACTTCACAGAAGTAGTTAAAGCTGTGACATTACAGCAATTTAGAGCTTGCCTGTGCTTGGGGAAATGCAGAACAGCATTTAGGAAGGGCTCTTGTTCTGGAATTTTAGTGTCCCCATAACACACTGTTGGGGAATGACAGTTGTGTTTTCAATACACGGCTCGATTTCCCTTTTAAATGTAGGTAAGTCGATAAATAAATCAGTACGTTGTTTTACGTGTACATAGGTACCCTCTGTTGTTGTGGCTGACTGTTATTCCCAGTCAATTGCTGCTGTTTTTCTGTTGGGATTATTTCTGTCCTCACAGCTCTACTAAATAGAAGAGATTCTGTGGATGCTGTCAAAGCTACTTCAGGAGTTCCCACTGTTAATGTATGCAGGTTAATAGAGACGGTTTGCACTAACCTGGATGATTTTGCCTGAAGTCAGTTAGGGATCGTAGACCTAGCAGTGCGCACCAGGGGAGGCTGTGCTGACTGCAGCTGGTGTAGCTAGATCTGAAGGAGAGCACTTGTATGGACTTGGATGGCAGCGAAGTGTGAACCTGGATTTTGGGTCTGTCAGGCCCAAATGTCACTCTTGTGACATTGTGACTCTGTCAGGTCACTCTGGTGACCCTCTGGGGCATTTGGTTTCAGGTGAGAGTGGTTCATTCAGTTTGAGTCTGCTTTCATTTTAAATTCTGTTGCTATTAAAAAACAACAAAAAAAAAGTTAAAACAATCTACAGAAGATTTTGCATTGTTTGACTCATTTTCAGGAGAGTTTAAAATTAGAGTTGTACTAACTACTGTTGAATTCAGCCAAAGTTTCTCGTGTTTTGTCTAGTCTAATACTGAACATTTTTGCGATTTGCAGTGGCTAGGATGGAGTCAATACTATTCTAAATTTTTTTCAAACGGTCTGGCAGATCATCCTGACAATCTTTCAAGAAAACTAATAAATACTGCAGAAGAAAAATAGAACATGCGCTGTTACCATTGTAAAGTACATTGTTCTGGTACTTGGCTTATTTTAAATAGGGGCTTGAAGAAAGTAATAATCTTAAAACAGTTAGTGGGTTTACTACGTTTTTTTGATACACGGTTATTATGTCTGATGTGCTTCAGAACAAAAGCAATTTCTTTTCACAGATAGAGGATTATGAAGAAGAAACAGTGCTGCGACCAGGTTGTAAGGAGTATTTTTGGCTGCTGTGCAAACTGATTGATAACATACATGTCAAAGATGCAAGTCAGGTAGGTTTTGCTTTGCATTCATATGAATGTTTGCTGTTTTAAATTTGGATATTACGACCACTTTTACTTCATTATGAGACATTTTTACTTAAGAGACGGTGAACTGCTGTGAACAGCTCTTGGATCTTTCTCATCTCCGAGCTCTTCTTGCTCTCTGATCTGTATTTAGCAGCTCTTGGCCAAAGGAAGCTTCAAATACTGAACCTGTAGAGTCAAGGAGGGAGAATGGGTATAATACACAAAAAGGGTGAACTTAGGTGAAGGTACCAGACATTGGGAATACTGTAATCACCTATGAGATTCACTGTTGATGATTTCAATGTGGTCTAAGGAGGATGTAATCAAGTATTTGACTAAAGCTGAAAGAGGAAAAAAAGAATCAGTTAACAGCTGCTTAGCACAGGTTAGAAAACGTATTCACAGCTTTTGAAACACCTCTAAAGGGTTAAAGTTACCTTTTGGGCAAACTCTGCAACTCCTTGTGCTGGCTGGTGGCCCTACATAAATCTCTCTAGTTCATTCTCAGTGTTGTGGCAGGAGTGTGGGAAGGGAAAGAAGATAAAGCCTTAACCCTAGTTTCTCCAGAACGGAAAAGTCTTGTCCTCTCCTGACTCCGGGATGTTCCCAGTAGAGGCAAAAATTTTGCTCCCCCCCCCGCCTCCTCTGTACGGTTTCCTTCTATTTCTGTTTTATTAATTGAATCTCTTAGCTAGGTTCTGCCTACTTCTTCTGTATGTTGCTCAAGCAAGAAATGCTAGTGGGACTTTTCAACCTTCTGATAACAAACTGTATGTTCTTGTGAGAAATAACAATTAAACACTTCTCTTTAAAATAGTACTATTCAATTTTTTTTGGTGTGCTAGAGATAGTATATTTATTTGTGGGACCTGGAATCAAAAGAATAAACGTTACTTCATTTCAGCTGTACAGCATTGATTTTAAAAAACAGTTTCATCACATTTATAAAAATTATTAAAATATTTTTGCAGGCATGTTTGAAAGATGAGTTTTAATTGTCCCTGGTTTTCTGTGTGCAATAACAAAACTTCATCCAAAAGCATAACCGTAGTTTCAGACTAGGCTTATAAGTTGTAGTTCATGAAGTACGTAATTATTTTCCATTTATATTCCATTTTCTTTATTTTTAATCAGACAACACTGCTTGATTTAGATGCACTAGCAAGACATCTTGCTGACTGCATTCGGAGGTAAGGTTTGCTAACAGCGATTTCACTTGTTAGTTGCATGATATTTATTGTTACTGGGACAGAGTGTTAACATTTCTTTTGAATATATGTGTATATATATAGCAGAGAAATCCTTGACCATCAGGATGGTAATATAGAAGATGATGGACTTACAGGACTACTTCGTCTCGCAACAAGTGTTATTAAGCACAAACCACCCTTTAAATTTTCTCGTGAAGGCCAGGTAAGAAAGGGACACTGAAAGACCGTAAAGAGATCAAAATAGCGTTATCTCTTCTTACTATACTTTCTTCATTTCACCTTTTTTCCACTGTGTTGATTGCAGGGCTCGATACATGAGAGTATAGCGTATTTCTAGCCTTAGGACGATGGATAAAAACACACATATCATTCCTTTATTAAAAAGTAGCACATACAGTCCCTTCCCTTTCTAACTGTATTTAATTTCAGGATAGAGTTCTTACATCCTAGGAATTTTATTAATTTTCATTTCTTATTTTTAAATGTTTTTAGTATTGATAAGCATTAACTGGTTTAAGTCTTTAACAACAGCTGTTTTTTGACCATATTCTGGGACAGTTATGATCTAAAAGTAGCTTTTAAGCTCTACATTTACAGTGGCAGACAGTTGTTACAAGAATGTTACATTCCACCTGTGCTTGTAAGATGGGAGAGTGGCTAGGCAGGGGGAGTTGTTCTAAAATTTCTACTTTGTGTTTCGGGGCCACATTGTCTGGAAAAAAAAAATAAAAATTGTGGTGTAAAAGCTGACTTAAACTGATTTTTTTAACCTGGTGTAAATGCTGATTTAAACTGATGTTTTTTTCTATAGACTGCACTGAGCTTATGATTGGACCTTTAGTGAGGTTTCACCAGGAAAATAGTCCCCTGTATTCAGTTATGTTGTCTATGTCCTGCCTGTTTACTCTGTTATCATAAAATGGCCCTGAAGGTAATTTTACTGTCCAGAAGTTTTAATAGTGTCCACATTGTGCCCTACCTAACATAAAGTTACATTGCTGACAGCATTTTGAAAGACTGCTACTATGTAATTCTGTGCTATTTAAAAGACTGCTACTATGTAATAAGTGTATTTTAAGTATGGAGAGCTTCCAGATTAAATTAGAGCAAGAATTCGATTCACAGAGCGCAGTGTGGAGGATGATGTAGAAATTTAAATAGACGAGGTAAGTAAAGATCAGATTTATGTAGCTTGGATATATGAAAAGTATAAGAAGAAAACAAAAGGGAAGCTTAAGTAGAGAAGAGTGATACTATACAGAATCCTCAAGTACGTTGCTTGTATGTAGTATATCACAGGGAGGCCAGAAATCTGATTTGAAAAATGGATGAATGTGAACAGAGCAGTATCCACAGCAAACTTCTCAAAAAGAATTTGGCTTTGCTGAGAGACAGGGACTTAGTACATTTTCTGAGACTAAATCATGATTTAGTATTCATTTTTTAAATTCTCTGTACAGTAAAGAACACTTATTAACTGCACATTATGAAGTGCATCAGTGAAGAATTTTGTACTGTGCTCAGCGTAATAGAACGGGATTGTGAAACCACATGCTTCTCTCTGGTGCCGGTGAAAAAATATCCGGGAAAATACACTGGCAAATACTGAAGATAGTTTAGACTTGCCCAGAGGATTCCGATGCTCTGCTGTGCCTTTTCTTCCCTACAGATTTCTTCTCTTACTAAGTAAACAAAACTATTGTTCAGCAAATGTTGTCAAACTTTAAAGGTCACATTTTGTGACAGCAATGGATACTCGAACTACCTTCTTTGATGTCATTTAGATTACCTTATTCTACACTAAGTGGACAAAAATACATTTTTAACATAGAGTGGCTAGCACATCTTCACTAGAAAGGTATATCTTAAGGCCACTTTGACGGTAAAGAGATACATTTTTAGCAAGATTGGGGTTTTGCATTTAGCCTCTGAGCAAAACCGTCTTTAGCATTCTTCGTCTTCCCTGCTTCGACATGTCAGAATTCAGTCAGCACAAATACAAGATTGAGAATGTTAATCAGAAAAAGATAGATCCAGATCTCTGAAGTTATTGCTTTTTTAGTCTGGGACCCCTTAAGGTGGCTGGTGCGTTAAAACACCTGTTTGAAAAAGGCTGCAGCACAGCACTAGGCTCCAGCTGAAAGCACAGTCTAAAACTCCACTTAGATTCAGCTGGTCTGCTGCTGGGCTGTAGTATCTACACCTGGCACGTATGCTTAGGAATGAAAAGGAATCGGACTGCTGCCCCACAAGCACTCCTGGTACAGACTGCCTACCAAGAAACCAGGTATCTATTTATTTTTAATTTTACGCATTTTCTTTCTCCAAAGTGTGGAGAAATCTGGAAGAACTTTGTTTAACTATATTGGCCAGGAGAAGACCTCTCCATATTATTCGGCTATAAACATAAGACCCTGGTTATAAGATTTTATATTAAGACTATAGGAATTGCCCTGCACACTAGAACAAGGCTTTTTATGGTGATTTTGCTGTGTACTCTGCAGAAGGCCATTTTTTGAACTATTTAGAGTTTAGTTAGATTTTACAGCAGAGCCTGAAAGGCTTCTTAACTGAATATACCTGAATGGGGAAATTCAGGAAGAACATTTTTTTAATTACAGTGTAGAATGAAGTATAATACAGTGTAGAATGAAGTATAATAGCTGGATTGGTAGCCTGTGCTCTACAAATGGGGGAAGAATCCTGGCCCTAAAAAAAATTCAAGAAGATATCTTTGGGGAAAAAAGCAATCAAAATTCTGCAGTGGTAGAGGATTTGTTGTCTGATACACTACTAATATGCTTTAATGATTAAATACAATTTGTTAAGATTACAGACATTTTATAGAAGCAGCGAAGTACAGGCTATGGATCATGTCCTCAACCCCAGACATAAAAGTATGCACATGAATTGCTGGTTGTTTAAAGAAATTTGTTGAAACACTGCTTTATAAATTCTGCTCAATTTCTTCTTTCATAGTCTCTTGTTATACCACTTAAATGACTAATTAGTAATGTTCACTTCATAGGTGAAAGGTGGAGGAAAGCCTTTCACCATTCTGCACTTCTTTGAAGGTGATGTAGTTGTGGAAGAGTATGACCACCTGTTCTTACAGACCTATACAGATCATCTTTTTTTTTTTGTTATCCTTTTAATATTTTACTTTTGGTTTAATTTGATTGAATTAAATCAGCTACATAGAAGAAAGGTACTGAAGTTTAGGCAGATCCATCTCATTTTTTACGGTATTATTCTGGGACAGTAAAGATAAATAACAGTGTGTAATACCTATTTATCATCCAAAGGCAGCCTGACTCGGTACGGCGATGCTTTGTGCCTTTTATAGTTCAGTTACTAGTCCAAACATGAAACAACACAAAAATACACTTACAGTACACACGGTACATAATTTAATGTTTTAAGATTAATTAGTGATTCATAAAACTCAAATGAGTAGAGCGATTAAGGTTATGTGCTGTCTTTCAGTAGGAGAAACTAGTCTTAAAGTTACTAAAAATAAATGTGTGTCGTTTGTCAAATTAAATTATCAATCATCGGTCAAGCATAATTTGTCATTCTTTTTCAGTGGACATGTTTCTCTTTAGGCTATAATACGATAACAGTGCATTTCATGTAGTATAAAGTAAGTTGTTGAAATTTGTAATTCAGAACTTGTATACAAGTCAGAAAGTTCTGCAAATGATAGAGGTCTAGAAAGTCTATAAAGTTTCTAGAAGATGGTTAATACACGACTGTTGTCTTTTAAGAATGTGTTCAAACTGCTAAGTGTGCTGATTGAACTGTTTTGCAGGAGTTTCTGAGAGACATCTTCAATCTTCTGTTCTTGCTGCCAAGTTTGAAAGATAGACAACAGCCCAAATGCAAGTCACATTCTTCAAGGGCTGCTGCTTATGACTTGTTGGTAGAAATGGTAAAGGGGTCCGTGGAAAACTACAGGCTGCTCCACAACTGGGTTATGGCACAACATATGCAGTGTAAGAACCTTCATTCACATATAGCTTTTGAGTATTTTGTGGAAAACGAGTCCATTTGCATTTTCTGTTCGGTTTGGTTTTGTTTAGAATTTTCGGATTTATAAAGTTCCATAAAGAAAATAGGAGCGTACTTGTAGTATGGACTCCCATTCTGACGACTGCGTGTTTGTGATGGGGATGGCTAGCCACCATTGTGAACACTACTGCAATCATGGAGTTTCCATTTCCTCCTGAAATACATCAGAAATGTCTGCATTTAATGACTTTCTAAAAATAACGATCTGTCAAGAATGCATAGGTAGAAACAGGGACACGCAAAGGTGACGCAGAATGTTTTTAGACTTAAACTGAATAGTCCTACTTTCCAAAAGTAGTAATGAAGTAAGACATGGTTGTCACTAACACTGCTCTTAAAATTCCGCTTTGTAGCTCTACTACTTATACACCATCGCTTACCTACATCTGCTCTGTGATACTACTGTATCTTTTGCTCACCTAGCAAATGTGTGGATTTAATCCCATGTATAATTTTTCAGGTCATCTGTTCTTAAATATGGGTTATTTAAAGCATGGGGTCCTGTTAAATAACACCAACACATAGATCATAGAATCATAGAATCGTCAAGGTTGGAAAAGACCCTTAAGATCATCGAGTCCAACCATTAACCTATCACTGCCAAGTCCATCTATACCATGTCCTCGAGCACCACATCTATCCTTTCTTTAAATACCTCCAGGGATGGAGAGTCAACCACTTCCCTGGGCAGCCTGTTCCAATGCTTGACCACCCTTTCGGTGAAGAAGTTTTTCCTAGTATCTAACCTAAACCTGCTCTGGTGCAGCTTGAGGCCGTTTCCTCTCGTCCTATCACTCGTTACTAGGGAGAAGAGACCGATCCCCACCTCGCTACAGCCTCCTTTCAGGCAGTTGTAGAGAGCAATAAGGTCTCCCCTCAGCCTCCTCTTCTCCAGGCTAAACAACCCCAGCTCCCTCAGCCGCTCCTCATAAGCCTTGTGCTCCAGACCCTTCACCACCTTCTTTGCCCTTCTCTGGACACGCTCCAGCACCTCGATGTCCTTCTTGTAGCAAGGGGCCCAAAACTGAACACAGTACTCGAGGTGCGGCCTCACCAATGCCGAGATAACATTGTTAGAGTGGATTTCACATGTTTCATTGGCTTGTGCTGGATTCTGTTTTCGATTTTCCCTTTCTAACATGAAGAAACATGATATGCTTATACATAAACCAAAATATATAGATCCCACTGAGGTACTGCAGATGTATTGGCTATTAACAGCACTGTCATGTTTTCAGAGTCTCTAGGATCTTTGTAGTTGACTTCAGTCTGTACCCAGATGTCTGCATACAGTGCTAATACAATTTTGTTATGCCTCTTGGCTTTCATGCTTCCTGTGTTTTGGAAACTCAATTCCTCTGTATAATATGTAAATTGCCAACATTTGAAGTTAGTTAATATTTTATCTTTGATTTGCAAATTCTCATTATGCATTTTTAGCTTGATAGATTTCCTTTCACATGCCCAGTTTTAATTCCTGTAACCTGAGGATCTGTAATTTATTATAATCTATGGAATTGATTTAGTGCCCTACAATTCAGGAAGTGAAAGAGAAATCTGATCGTAATAATGTTTTGTGTTCTGTACTCATATGCCCGGGGCCTCCTAAAAAGCCACCAAAGTCTCTTGTGTTCAGGGAGAATATTATGAAGAATATGTTTTATGAAAATATCAGATATTTCTGTTTGCTGTGAGTACATCTGCTGCCGCTGAGGCTGTCTGTATCTTTCCAGGTGCAATCATTCATTTTTTACAGTTAGTGTTTTTCTCACTCCAAATCCAGTAATTCCTAGGTGCTGAAGTTTTCTGTGACGCTTACCACACTTGTTACTTTCTTCCAAATGCTCTTCTCTAGGTTGGTTGGTCCTTCCTGATTTCACCAGAGCCGTTTGGCCTGTGCTCCTCTCCGTCTTCAGTGTATCTCAGTTTCCTGAATGTTAATTTTATTACAGCTGACAGAGTGCCATTGTCTCCTTCTGATGTGCAGCTGACACAGGACTTCTGATACCTCCTTTGTTTAAAGCCTTGTCATTCCATTGATGTGATCCAAAGATTCTTAAAACTGGATTTTTCCACTTTGCTTACTTCTGTAATCTTACTACTCTTTAACAATCTTGTCCTTAGGCCTGTCTCTCCGTTCTTCTTAGCAGAAACATTAAGGAGAATATTACAAATTTCCATCCTGTCTTTGGTTTCAACGTTTTAGTTTTGTGGTTCATTGGAGAAATTTTCAATCCTGCTGCTTGTATGTTTGTTGTCCTACAGTCTCGCCAATTGCTCTCTCTGCTATTCTACCGTTTTTTCTCACACTCCTAACTGATTGTGGCCGGGATGCTCTTAAGAGATGACTTTAATTTAATGCAGCAAAATAAAGTAAAATTTTCAAAAAGAAAACATCTTATTAAAGGATATCTAGTATATTTTCCTTGAGACAAAAAAAAAAAAAAAAGTAGGGTTCTAATTAAAAATGATGTTACTAAGAGTCTATTCTGGCAGTCATATTAAAATGTACAACCGTATACTGTTCTTCTGACTCCTGCTAGTATGAATAATGTAATTTAAAGTTTCCACTAATGTAGCTCCCTTCCTTGATGGATGGAAGACGAGAATGACTCGCGTGCTTTTTTCTGCTTCACGGGTACAGTGGTTTTAACTGAAGCCGTAGGGATGCCTTCATGCATTTTCAGCAAGTGATACCATAGGAAATGGACTGCTAAGTAGCTGATGTCAGCTGACTTTCCTCCTCGCCTTTCTCAACAGGGAGGGCTAACAATTAATGCAGACTCTGATCTTACTGAAGAGGGGATTTAGATACCCTCTGTTGTTCACAAAATTTCTTGCAGTGTTTTGGAGTTTTGCTTTAAAGACCAAGGCTAATAAAAACGTTCAGTTCAAAGGAGGGAAACAAGACCAGCTGCTTTGCTTTCCGGGAAGTTTAAGACAGTGTCTGATGTTATCTTTGGAGCAGAAGCGTGATCAGAAGGTGGAATGTGGAGAAATGCACGGTCATTTGAAGAGGAAGAAATTCAGTTTTATTTTGCTTAAAATAGAATGTGAATATTGCAGGTTTTGGTTACAAGTTTCCCTATCTCTTCCTGAGAAAAGGCTGATTTCTGTAGTGACAGTGAGGAATAAAGAAGATAGACATAAACGAGACTCAAATTTACCTTTCTAGTTAAGATCCATATGGAAGAAGGAAAGCTTTTATTAGGAAAATGAAGACAGTCGCTTCTCCAGGGTGGAGAAAACAGGATCTTCCCGAGAAATTCCTTGTCAAATTTCTGAAAGCCCTTTGTCAGATTGAAGTGGGAGGAAGGTAATCAAACTGGTCTCATGAAGTATAAAGAAGTAATCTGATTTCTTTGTAATTACAACTTGATGAGGTATAAGCAGAGTGATGGATGCTGAGTCCTTACATCAGAAAGGGTGAATTAAGATGTTGCAACTTAAGGATTTCAGTTAAGGGAGGGAATTTTGTGTTCTTCTGCCATGCTAATTACTTTATTTAGGAGGTTCAGCGTGGAGGAGAGCTTTGTTTCAACTGGCCGATCAGCCCAGCGTAACCAGGTAACATGAGGTCACACGACTGAGATTTGTTGAAACAGGAGAATGAAAACTCTTTCCTTCCCTACTTGAAGCTGCAGGGCTAATAGCTGTTTTGATGCCAATGCCAAAATGAAGATTACAACAATTATTTGTTGTGCAACAGAACATCTCGTGGGTCTGGTCTCTGAAGATGTGAGGATGGATGCCAAACAGTTTCCTGAATTTATAGCTGGTAGTACGAATTGAGAAGAATCCTTGTGAGCCTTTAACCTTTGACAAAATAATTAAAGATTTAAAATTTAAATCTTGAACCCATGTAGCTTTTCTGGATTGTAAAATAAATCCAGACTACCTTCTTGCTTTTTTTCTATATATCTGAACATGTATTTCAATAGAGGTGCTGAATTCTTTGTAGGACAGTCTGCCTTTTTGGAGGATGATACCCTTGGGGATGAATAGCAAAGCTAGATGCATTGCGAGTTTTTGTGCCAAACTTCTTGCATACCGAGGAAGATAGGCTGCAGTGAATGTCTTTGGACGCTGGATTAGTTCCTCTGTAATTTAGTGCTTGTGTCATCTCGTTGCCTCTGCAGCTCAAATGATTAATTCCCCATTCCATTCTCCTGCGTGGGATGCTAGGAAGAGAAGCCTGTCGGTGTCCAGAAGCAGTACTAATCGCTTACAAATGGTTTGTCTAGTCTGGTTACCATCTTCTTGACTGGCAGATGAGGAGAACTTTCCCATTCTTCCGATTTCTTGGCAGCCGTATCAGAACAAGGCTTATTAAGAAGAGTCTGACAGACTTGCCTAGCTTGTCTGGTGCCATGCTGTGTAGGAAATAGATTGCTACATCTGGTATGAAATATAGTGGAATAGAAAACTTGCAGGAAAAGAAAATGTCTTTTCAATCTGATTCTCTAGGCAATTCACTTCTTGCTTACCCCTATTTTTCTTGTAGATTGCAGATTCCTTTGGTATATATAGCTTTGAAGTGCAATAAAACCCATTCTCTTCCTATAAAAACCGTTCCCAAGCTTATTCAAGCTTGTGTATAGCCAAGCGCTTTATTTCACTGCACTTTTTGTGTCTTATCTCTGATAAGCATCTATCCATCTTTTGTACTGGTCAAAAAGATCTTTTGCTAGCCTGGCCTCCATTATAGTAGATGTCATTCTGAATCCAGCCTCTCTTCTGAAAAGAAAGGTCTTGCTTCACGTGGGGTTCTCTCTGATACCAAATCTGTGTTTGTTTTGTGAAGGGAAGGCTCCCTAACTTGAGTCTCAGTGCAGAGACTGCGTTGCTTTCTTTCGGTGTGACATAGGGGTGCATGGGAAGGGGTAGTAGAAATTATAAGTAATTTTTGGGCTGGGGGAATGACTAGCGTACGTTTGGGAGCTTGTAAGTGTTGTATGTTATCAGTCATAATGTTATCAGTACGTTCTCAGTGGTTTAGGCAGTGCAAGTGTTGTGAGAGAGCTGTGGTTGGCTTGTATTATAAAAAAAACCTTTCTTATGTATAAAAAAATGCGTAGCAGCCGATGTTTAGAATTTATGGATGTTCTTGATGATGAAAACATTATGTGGTTTTGCCAAACTTTAGATTAAATGTAGAGGCTGGAAGACCCTTACTACGTGCAATACTACCACTAGAGCAAGTGTAAGAGATGATGCTTGCCATGAACAATGCTTTGGAGAGCACAGCAAATTACTTGCAGCCCAAAGCAGCACGGCATCTAGAAAGGCTCACTGCTGTGTCAAGTGCTTTTCTCGATGTATCTATAGTACATTTTCTTAAAAATCAGGTACAGTCTGTCTCACGTCTGTAAATGCAGAATGCGTAAACAGGATGCGTTTTATTACTGTAAGCATAAAGCTTTTAATTGTATTTATGACTTATTAAATTGTACTTTGAATTGATTTTTTCTGTATGTGTGATTCATATTTTTTCCAGCTTCCCATGCACCTTACAAGTGGGATTATTGGCCACATGATGATGTTCGCGCTGAATGTAGATTTGTGGGTCTAACTAATCTTGGAGCAACATGTTACTTGGCATCCACTATTCAGCAACTGTACATGATACCAGAGGCCAGACAAGCAATCTTTACTGCAAAGGTATGCTTTGGGGTCTTACGTTCCCTGTGCAGATTTTCGTAGAAGTTTCAACTTAGAGTCAGTGCAAATGCTGATAAAGTATAGACTTACTTTTAAGACTTATTTCTTGATAAAGAATATTTCTTAAGGACTTTAGTTTGCTTTTTGTCCAGTTGGATTCTTTTGCTGATGTCTAAATGAAGAGAGTTTTTTTAAATGTATTTTTAATGTAGTAGGGTCTTAGGGTTGCATTGTAATAAAACATGTTCTGAAACTCATATTTCTGTTGCTATCAACTAGAATTATTCAAGTTTGGTTTTATGTGAATTGTCTGTTGTTTCTTAATTCCTAATGTGTCATTTTGTTAGAATAAATGTCATTCTTCTTGAATGTTTATAAGGTCTCAGAGCATGTATCTTACGCTACCAGAAGTACAGCAAGTCCTGTAAATTATTATACATTGGTTAACTTCCAGAAATATAATATTATTACTTCTAGCTATTTATTGTAAAAGAGAAAGCTTTGTTTTGGTCCCTGACATCAACAGGGCATATATAATGTGTGAAACACCCCGATTGGCAGTGACCTCATCATTTTTTGTTATCATTAAGTTATTGGTAGTTGTCACTTAACTTCACCTAGAATTAGCCATTTATAAATAAACACAAAAAATAACATAAAAGAGGAAAACTGCTGCTCTGCTTGTGAAATACATTATATAGAGGGTTGATCAGAACTCCCACACCACCTATGAATTGAAAAAAATTATTCCAAAATTACTACAGCCTTTTGTAATACCTTCCCAAAAGCTCCTAGCTGCAGTAAATTTTTAGCAAATAGAATTATTTTTTGACTTAGGTTTAATGTTGACATGCCAAAAAATGAGTAGGTAGTGTTTTATATATAAGTGTAAAATAGTGTACTGTGTGTTCTTGTACACAATCATTTTTCTTAATTTTCCATGATAAAGTGGTTATTTTTTTATTTAAAAAGATGACTGTTTCATCTTTTTAAGGACTGTTTTTGGAAAGTTATAAGCAAAAAGATAAAGTCGTCTTTTATGAATTTCTTTTAGTATTCAGAAGACATGAAACACAAGACCACTCTACTAGAACTCCAGAAAATGTTTACATACTTAATGGTAGGTGCGAAAGAGGATATTTTATAAAGTATCCTATTGTCCTAAAAAAAAGAATAAAGCAAGAAAAATGTAGTTACCATTCTATATGTAAATTCTTGGCAGCTTAAATCCTTTGTGCCTAAGTTTTGTAAATGAGTGTCTTAACTGAAATCATTTTTACCCACTTTAAAGCTGTTATTCAGCGAATCAGTTAAGCAAACATTGGCATAATAGTTTTCGTGAAGAGGCAGTGTAAATCCTAATCTAAGATAGGATTTAATATTGGGCACCAACTATAATGAGCAAGCACCAGCTCTCAAACGTTAGCGATTGTCTGCTGTGTTCTTAAAAAATGTTTGTGAAGTGAATAGATGGGAACGTCGGGCTCAGGTGCCACAGTCTGAGAGTCCTTCATTTATTTAAACGGTTAACCCCCAGCACATTAATGCTCAGATGAACACAGGATGTTTATGATAGCTATGGGACTTAAGTTATGAGTGAGTTACAAGTATGAAAATCAAGTCTGCTTTTTAGGTACAGTCATGATGTAGCTGGGTATCGGGGCTGTGTATGGACACCCTGTGCGCTTACGTTGCTAAATCTCCGAGGGGTCCGGGAGCTCCCTGGCCAGGCATCACCTTGGATGCGATAATGCAGTGGCTTGAGACAATGGGCTAATTTGAAACTGGGTAATTGACTGTACCATCCCAGTGAAGTATTTAACTGATTGTAACAGGAGCCCTCCAGGCAGGAATTTGGGACAGTTCTGCTATTGCCTCTGCTGTGGCTAGTCCAATTTCCAGATTGACTTTCGTAAATGGTCGATAGAAACTGTTCCTGCAGAAATGACTGCACAGGGCAGTCTTTTGTATGGATTTAAGATACTTAAGAGATACTTTGTATGTAGGTGAATCAATAGTAATGAATTACACAGATGCTGGGGAGGTCACACAGGACTGTTACCAGCTGGATTATAAGAATTTAGCGAAACGGTGATTTGAGGAGTCTGTCCAGGTCTAACTGAAGATACCACTGCAAGGACCCTAGGCACAGACTTCCATCACCACCAAACCCTGACTGGCTGTCCCATTAGGATGGTTTGATTCCATATGTGAGCACCATGCTAAGATCCCAATAATGTATTTTTTCTTTTTAACAAACACTCTGCCATGAGTGTCTGTCCAACACCATTGTCATTCCTCTTGTTTCACATGGAACTTGATGTAAAGGGTTCTGAGCTTGATTCTTCGTTTAATCGTGAAAGAATTTGTTTGCCCCAGTTTCCCTGGTGGTAAAATAAAATATATTCTTTTTGTTCATTGCATTTTCCTTGCTCCAATATTTTAAAGGTTAAGCTGTTGAAATAAAGCATTAAAAAGCAACTAAAAATTTTGAAATTTCAGAACCAAACAATTGAGGCAGTTCACAGGTGTTCACTGTTGTTAAAATAGTGAAACATTTCTGAAATAATGAAAAAAGAAAACTGAGGAGAGCTGGGTGGTTTTGTTCTTGGCACTGGCTTTTGTGAAAGAAATTCATAACCACTTTGAATACAAATAGAGGAAAGGAATTTAGGCATATAGTGCCTGCCATAAATCATAGAAAAAAATACAACTAGGTATTTACATAAGCATAAAATAATATAAAGTCATATGAAGATTTACCATTATTAAAATCTTGAAGAAAGACTTTATTCCAAAACAGGTAATATTTACAGGAAGCACTGTCTTGCCACACGTCCTTAAAAGCAAACAGTATGTATATCGTTATTTACAAGAACAAAGTTCCTTCTGCTGTATACGAGTTCTGCATTCCCAGCGTGCAAGGCAATGGACTGGGGGATGTAGTCTGAAGAATTGCTTTATACTGCAGATTCTTGTCTCTGACTGAACACATGCAGTGGAGAACCAGATGATATAGTTTTATACCATAGAGAAGTCTGAATGAGAACTAAGTACTTCACAAGATTTAAGTCAGTAATGTCCAGAAATACATACGTACAGGCTGATGTTCTTCATGTTTTATTTTGTATCTGAACAGATATGCAGAAACTGGATGTGTCACATCTTCAGCCAAGTTCTTTTCTTTTAATGATTCATTTTATTATTTATTAGATATCACTTAATAATACTTTACAAATGATTTTTTAATAATGAATATCATAATAATGATAATCAGTTAATTAAAAACTGCTTTACGTTTCATCAGAAGCATTTAAGCACTTATACAACTTTATTGCCTAATAGGCGTGTGGAAATATGGTATGTAAGAGTATGTCCTTTGTTAATCAGACATACGTATATGTATGTTCAGTATATCTGTGTAACTTAAAAATATAAGAATTTGTGCTGATTTGTTTTGCTTGACTTTTTTACCTGAAGGAAAGTGAATGTAAGGCGTACAATCCAAGGCCTTTCTGTAAAACCTATACCATGGATAAGCAGCCACTGAACACTGGAGAGCAGAAAGATATGACCGAATTCTTCACTGACCTAATAACAAAAATAGAAGAAATGTCTCCAGAACTGGTGAGTGATTAAGAGGGAGCAAAAGGGCGTTGGAAAACTTACGGATTTGCTCAAATTTCCTTGACAGAATTTATTAATTCATTCACAGAAAAATACAGTGAAAAGTTTGTTTGGAGGTGTTATCACAAACAATGTTGTTTCTTTGGTAAGTATTCTTTCCCTGTGCTTACCTTGTCAAGATTTTTTTAACTTCTCAAAACTGTTACTTCATTGCTCTTCTCTTTCATTGCTGTGATTTAGGACTGCGAGCATGTAAGTCAGACTGCTGAAGAGTTCTATACAGTAAGATGCCAGGTGGCAGATATGAAGAATATTTATGTAAGTAATGCCAGGCTGAGATGTGTACCGTAGATCACAGTTATAAATGGGTGCAGTCAAGTTTAAGAGACTGCCATACGCTATTGAAGTTGTTGATGCTTTCTGTATCTGTACTCTAGTTTTGGTGTATTTCTAGGTTGATATTACTGGGTAATTTGGTGGAATTGTTTCATCTTTCCAATGCAACGTGCTATCACCTGGTGCCGTTTGGAATTTACTAAAGACTGTTACAGTCAGTAATCACTTACTCCCTTGTGTGTTTTAAAAATGCTTCGGCAATGTTTTATATGAGAGAATTGTAAATGCCAAAAGATTTTATATATATGCATGTACTATTGCTTATTAAGATCATTTAAAACTTACACCAAAATAATTTTAGGTGTTCGAGTTTTTATAAACAACTATTAATCCCCACACTTGGAATTTGAATTTAAGGCACGTGAATTCTTTGGGACAGCTTGGAATATTGAGTGCCATTTTGTCTGAAACGGTTCCTTAATTTTGTGATTGGGTTAGGAACTGGTTTTCTGGTGAAACTCTTCTCTTTGATCAGGTGGATGCTCTTTTTGCAAACATTTTGGTGCCCTTGACCACCTTGACTTTCGTAACTTAGGGAAATGTTAATTAAACTTACTGTAAGATTGAAAGAGAGGAGTTTGTAAAGCGGGCCATGCAAGCACGAGATATAAATATCTAAGACAAACATAAGCTCCTCCTTTTTTTTTGTTTTGTTTATTGTATGTAGGAATCTCTTGATGAAGTAACTATTAAAGATACCTTGGAAGGTGACAACATGTATACATGTTCTCATTGTGGGAAGAAAGTGCGGGCTGAAAAAAGGTATGATTAAGAAGAAGTAAACATTCCTGATGTTTCTTTTTAGTAAATTGCTGAAATTACTATTGGAATAAGACTAATCCTTTAGATGAAACAGGACTGGTTTCATTCGGTTTGCTACTGTGTGGGCCTATGAGGATGTGGTCCCTGTGCAAATGAGCACATAACTAAGAAATCAAATTTCCAAAACAAAGAATATAAGGTATCTTAGCAAAAGATCATCTAGGCAGTAAAATGTTCGTGACCTTTTTTTAATGTAAAGAAAAAGACATTTGTAGAAATTAGTACCTTTTGAAATCTGTTACTTCTCCTGTTTTTAAAAGATCCAATTCTTTCAGAGGAATACTTGTGTTATTCATTATGCAGGGTAATTGCTTAGGTTTCATACATAACCCCAGATTTCTGAATTAGAATTGGTAGTTTTAAAAATGTTTCCATATTTTAAAAAGTCTGCTAAGAAAGAGAAAGCTAAGTAAAAATTTTATATTGGCTTTATATTGCAACTAACAAATTTCTTTTTTAGAGATGAAAAACCTCATGGTTGTTTTTGTAGCTGTTAAAATGACACGGGTGTAAAAGCACCCTACTTTAAAGTCATTATTATGAAGTTTATGAGATGTACTACAAGTTACGTTCTGCATTAAAACTTGTCGGTTACAAGATAGTAACTCCGTCTAATGAGGGGATTTGCATTGTTAAATTAATTCATGACTCGTTTTACGATATCAGAAAACTGTCATTCATGCCGTATGAGTAAATTTGATGTTTCTTCCAAGGCATGACGATAGGCTAAATAGAATTGTTCAGTAGGCTAAATGTGACCTTTCTGCTGCCAGTTAGACTGCCCTGCTCTAGGGCATTACGATAGCTGAATTTTATATTTATGTGACTTAGCAACAGATTTCCATTTTATGTTTGAAATAAATGTGTTGAAAATCCTTGCGAAAATACAGTTCGACGCGCTAAGCTTTCGTAAATCATGATTATTTTTAATCCTTCAGGGCATGTTTTAAGAAACTACCTCGTATCTTAAGCTTCAACACAATGAGATATACCTTTAATATGGTAACCATGATGAAGGAGAAAGTCAATACGCATTTTTCATTCCCTTTACGTTTGGATATGACACCTTACACTGAAGACTTCCTCATGGGAAAAAATGACAGAAAAGAAGGTATGCCTCACAAAATGAATTCAACAGGCTTTGTCTCTTTCATCTGTATACATAACATATGCAAACAATTAGTGTTTTTCTTTTTAAGAAAATAAAATCAAACACAGGTTTTAATCGACCTATAATCCCAAAGTCACGTATTTTATTTAATGAGAAAACCAGCCAATTATTTTTCTTTTCATATACTGTTCAATTTGAATTATTCTTAAATTTGTTTTTAAAGTATGAGAGAAATTATGAATAGTTAGATACAGTTTGTCACTGGCCTGTTTTGAACTTCAGCAAGTGGCTGACTGACTGCCATCATAAGAAAGCTGTGCTACCTCGGAATAACTTAGTCATTAGTCTTGATCTCTTCAGTAGGGATGCTTTGCAACAAAAGATAAAACTCTTTCACAAGAGTTGGGATCAGTGCTGCTTGTTCTGGGTATGGAGTTTCTGGCTGTCATCATCGTGGAGTGCTGAAAAGAAAAAAAATGAAGTGCAACTACAGGAAATGTGTAATATTGAAGTTCAGGTGTTTAGGAAATAACCGATTAAATATTGTATTAAATTATTTCAGGTTTTAAGGAAGATGGTGAATACTTGAAAGAAACTGAAAGTTATGAATATGATCTGATAGGCGTAACAGTTCATACAGGAACAGCAGATGGTGGACATTACTACAGTTTTATCAGAGATATAGTCAATCCCCATGCTTACAAAAACAACAAATGGTGAGTTAAGCAAAACAAAATTTTATAATTCCTTATGTTTAAATAACTAAAACTTGTTGACTTTGTCAGATGCAGTTGTATAGGAGATAGGTGCTGTAGGTTCCCCTCAAAAGCACAAGATGTTGGATAGGTGTAAGTATATTAATTTATTGGCATACAAGTTTGTTGCAGCTGTAATAGTTGCGGAGTGCCTTGGACACAGGGCAGCAGGAGAACGCCGTGCTAGCCTCACATTACAGCCAATGCTTGTTTCTGGGCATGAATATCAATGACACTATTTTATCTGTACAAAGGAATAGTAAGATTTAATAGATTGTCCGTCATAAAATCTGGTTGTTACCTTTGACTGAGCATACAGCTACATTTGTGATTGTGGAATTTGGTCCTTTTCGTTTTGTCCATTTTCAATGAAACAACAATTTGAATTTTTATTTGCTTTAAACTCATTTTATCCTGCGTGGCAGAAATGGTGTTACAATACCTAGGTTATCTAAATCTGTTCTTACTGCGCTTTTTATATGTGGAATTGGTTTCATATTTCATTTTTTAGTTTATCTAGCTGGTGATCTATCTTCTCCTGTTGGCCAGCTCCTCCTCGATGCAATTTACAGTGACATACTGGAATATTTGATAGCGTTTATTTTTCTGTCCCTTCTTTTCAAAGATTATAAAAAGAAACAGGATCTTCTTAGACATAAGTGATAGAAAGATTAATAAATGCAATGTAGTATTTTCTTTTTAAAATAAGAATGATTTTTTTATCTATGACATCCCACTTCTAATTTGGAAACTTCTGCATACATTGGCCATATTGTGCTTGTGAAGGAGGAGAAGTTTGGGGAGGTAGCCTGGGAAGGGGGTGAGACATGGGCATGGAAATAAGGGAGGGTCTTGCTAGGTGACGTAAGAAAGCAGGGAACTCTCCCAGTCATTTCTGGATGTCATATCTCAGATTCTCGGCTGAGGCTATGGAACAGGAGACAAGATTTCCTCTATTCCTGTTCTCTAGAATAGCTAGCTGGAG
This sequence comes from Nipponia nippon, assembly GCF_047370975.1. Lineage (NCBI taxonomy): Eukaryota > Metazoa > Chordata > Aves > Pelecaniformes > Threskiornithidae > Nipponia > Nipponia nippon. The sequence goes on along the minus strand of NW_028262358.1, from coordinate 4,487,086 downwards.
CATTTTTGAAATGGTTCCAACCAGTGGCCCAATCCCTGCTCCAAAGGGAATCCATAACAGTGTACCACTTTCCTCTGTCCCCTTCCAGTTTGAGTTCTACTATTATATGGACTGGTTCTCCTTTTTTAAATTGTCGTTTCCATTTCACTCAAATTGAAAAGGCAAAGGCAAATCTTCTTGGCTGCATTAAAACCCTATGTGTCCCAGAGTGAGGCTGGAAAAATGGGGAAAGTAATATGTCTCTTGATTAAAAGAAAAACCAAGGAGTGTTGAAATGCTGACTTCCTGATCTTATTGAAAGGAAGTCACTTTTGGGATCAGTTTTGAGTTTGCTGTGATTCAAACAAGATATTAGAAATTAATAGGAACACTTAAATCTGAGGAATCATTTTGAGTGCTTGTTGTGCTTTATTTGCCCTTAGGGACAAACAGCAGTTGTTTCAAAAGCTTACTGTTTTACAGGTATCTCTTCAATGATGCTGAAGTAAAACCGTTTGATTCTGCCCAGCTTGCTTCAGAATGTTTTGGTGGAGAAATGACTGTAAGTTATGACTTTTATTTTTGTCATGTTTCAACCATTACCCTATCTGTTCTGAAGACTTTCACGAAGCATTCCATAGTGTTCACCTTTGGTCGGCCATCTGTTGTGAATGTATATGATACAGTTAGAAGTGTTAGCTGGGTTTTATCAAACTTTTGACATCTTTGTTCTGCAGGTGATACTTTATCTTACGTTCATGTAGATAGCTGTTCCACCATTGATCTCTTCAAAGGGTCTCCCCCTCCTTTGGGGGATGAAAGACGTAGCAGCGTGAATGCTTCCAAGCTGGTGATGCAAGCTCTCTAGTTTTTCTACACCTTCTGTAGAAGTTAAGCCGATAAAGCAGAAAGGTCTTAATTTCTCCTGTACCAACTATCATATTATTTGATTTGTGAATATGAATCCAGATATTTTTATGCATTTTTAAGAGACAGATGTCAGAAGTATAGGGTAGGTATTACTAATGACTCAAAATGAATTAGGATCATAGAATCGTAGAATCGTCAAGGTTGGAAAAGACCCTTAAGATCATCGAGTCCAACCGTTAACCTAACACTGCCAAGTCCATCTATACCATGTCCTCGAGCACCACATCTGTCCGTTCTTTAAATACCTCCAGGGATGGAGAGTCAACCACTTCCCTGGGCAGCCTGTTCCAATGCTTGACCACCCTTTCGGTGAAGAAGTTTCTCCTAATGTCTAACCTAAACCTAAATTAGTAAAGTCTCTCTCCAAAGAAGAGGTATTTCTTCACTTTATCTGCTTTTTATCATCGTTATTTATTTACTTACAAAAAAGCGAGTATGCAACTAATTTAGGAATCCTTCGCTTGGATGGCTTTGTTGCTCAGACTGTTGACTGAAGGAATAATTACGTCAAGCTTATGCCTCTTCTGGAAAAACAGGGCTTTTTGATCTTTGTCTATGCCTTGTGTCAGTAATTTCCAGATTCTGGTCTGTGAACCTCTTACGGTCAGATCCTTTGGTGACAGAACTGAACTAGAAACTTGTCAGATCTGTGTACAGCTATGCTGCTGTTCAGCAGGAGAGTTTGAGCTCTGATGTTAGCCAAGTGATTTTCAGGCTAATGGATCTACAGGCTTAAATAGTTTTGCTTGTTCCTTTTATTGTAAGAAGATAAAATTTCTTTAGTTGATGTTTGTTTGCTTTCAGTAGTGCAAGGTTTTTAGTACAGTATCAGCTTGGTCTTTTGGGTCAGCCCGCTGCCCTTTGACATCAGTCTGAATATTTTTACACAGTAGTAATACAAATAACTGTTGAACAACACTCAAACGTTCTCAGGTTATGCTTGAATTGATCTTTTTTTTATAATTATATATCATTATATAAAACACTTTCTTAATAATGCAGTATCTTACTTAAACCAGTCCTGTGAATAAGAAAAATCCTGTTGTCTGATAAAGAGAATATGCAGAAATAAAATAAAAAAATATTTTGTTTGGCAAATGGATAAGATAACTTTAGGTGCCTAAAAAGAAGAGGTGTCAATGAGATGGATGAGACAGGAAATTGCATGAGATGTAGGTCACAATATTGCATAGCAACTTTGAAAAATCAGAATAGGCCACTGTAGAAGAAAAAAAGAAAGAAGACTACTTCGAGCAAGAAATAAATTGTCAGCAGCCTCTCTGCAAATGTCATGAAATAGTTTGCTTGCACATTTATCTCAAACTGTCAATAACCAGGCCATTAAAAAAGCTTCTAATTAATGGTTTTACTTTCTTCTTGACAGACAAAAACTTATGATTCTGTTACTGATAAATTTATGGACTTCTCCTTTGAAAAGGTATTTCTCTTCCAAACACTTGTTATATGATTATATTTCTACTTTCATGATTTATCTCTCAAAGCAAAAATTATACAGATGTTTTTTTCTTAAAGACGCACAGTGCTTACATGCTGTTTTATAAACGGATGGAACCAGAGGAGGAAAATGGCAAAGACTACAAATTTGATGTTTCATCAGAATTGCTGGAGGTACAAGTTGATTTGTTTTAACACCAATTTTAAAATACTATAGGAAATCCTAAACAAATCAGGACTCAGAATAAACACAGGAAAGCAAATAAAATTTAAATCAACAAGATGACAATCCTTTCATTTAGCTGTCTTCCTTAGAAGAATGTTGTTTGATAGGAAGTAAATCAAGATTTCCACTGTATGTAAACTTCAGACGTTTTCTCATTCTGCCCTGTATTTTTTAATTCAGATATATGAATCATTCTGCTTCATATTTGTAAAAAAAAATAGTAGAGCACTGTTTGTTTGGGTTTTGTGAGTGCTTATCAACATTATCTGAACCGTTACAATATTACAGGAAGTATTCTCATTAAGCACCATTTTTTTCATCCTTCAGTTCCTCAGCAGCTTACTGCTTTGAGGGGGGACAGAGCAAAAGAATAGTTCCAGCTGTTTGTTTGCACTTTTACTGGTGGGTTGTGAAATTCTAAGTGAAAGCAATGTAAGAGCGTGACTATTTGTGCTTACGATGGGGAGCATCAGTCAGAAACAGATCCCTTCCTCCCCATAGTCATAGAGTAGCCCAGGTGTTAGTAAAAGGGGTAGGGGAAGCAAAAACCAGTGACAGCTCCATCTCCCTGTTCTCCTCAGTGATGAGGGCTGCTCTTAGGATACCCGGCTCTTTGGATAAAGATACTATTTAAGCCATGTATGGTCTGAGGAGCTGGAAAAGGCACCGCACAGGAGCGGAGTATTTCACTAGGGATCTCACTGTGCTAGATGTATCCCCAGGATAGGATTTGTAAGACATTCTTCTCCCTTTCTGTCACCTGAAAAGCCAGTTTCCCTGCTCCCTCTGGTCAGAAGTACTGCTTTATCATCTGTCACATGTTAAGTTCTTAACTTAAAGAGACTCTACATCCCTAGCCAGCAAATCAGATCGTGCTTTTTATCCTTCTCAGTCTTAATAATAGTTTTTATCAGAGTTAAACTTTTAAACTATTTTTGTGAAAAATGCTACAAACAGATTTGGTCAAAAACATCATTTTGGAGAGAGGAAAAGGGGGGACCTGGCGTGAAATCCTTTCTGGTTAATGATGGAGAGTCAAATCTTACTCGTGAAGAATTTATCAAAAGTTCACAGGCTTTGGGTCAGAACTTCAACCTTTAGACCTGCCTAGCTAGGCTGCTGGGAAGTCTGTCTCAGTTAGTGAAACTATGTGTTTAGAGAGGTGTTTGTTTGGTTTTTTTAAGTTATTACACTATCACAGACATCAAAATATGATCTTAAACTGTGGGTTTTAACTTGTTGGACCAGTTCTCAAAATTTCAGCCTAAAAATTTGAGTAATTAAATTGTAAAAATGAGATCACAGAAAGAGGAGAAGGTTTTGAGCTCTGTTCTGCAGTCATATCGCAGGCAAAACTAATATTTGCTATAGTATGAATAAAGCAACTTTGAGCCAATCCTTTAAAATAAAGAAAAAGTTTCCAGAAATGACTTTTCATAAGAAAAAAATTTGTTTTCTTAGCCATGGCAAGCGTTTAAATATTCTTAAAATCATGCTTATGTAGTGAAATAAACTGCTTTCTTGTATCTGATGTTAGCATTTTTTCTTCAGTGGATATGGCATGATAACATGCAGTTTCTTCAAGACAAGAACATTTTTGAACATACATATTTTGGGTAAGTTTTTCTTAAAAAATGTAATATTAATGCTTCTTTTCTTCTTGCAGATTTTCATTATTTATTTTAATTAACAAATAAAATTACTGACTCTAGGTTTATGTGGCAGTTGTGTAGTAGCATCCCAAGCACACTACCAGATCCAAAAGCGGTCTCCCTGATGACAGCAAAGGTAAGTCCTTCAAAAGCATATCATGCTTATTTTAAATTTTACCTTGTTTACATTTTAATTCAGGCATTCTATAATTAATGGTGCAATATTTTTTTTTTCAGTTAAGCACTTCTTTTGTACTAGAGACATTTATTCATTCAAAGGAAAAGGTATTCTATTTACTTGTAAATTCTCGTTAAGTAGCTGCATGAATGTAGTGAAAAGTATGTCTGTACTTTTTAAAAGTGTGATTTTGAGATACAATAAGTACGATTGATGATCCAAAGTTAATGTTTAAAGAGACTCATTTAACACGTTTATAGTAAACACTGCACAATGGAAGAAATGTGGCTTCTGGTTTTAGCTTACTTTGCCTTAGCAAAGCATCAGGAGCAACAGATCTTCTGTTCTTTTCACTTGAAAATTCCTGGATGAGTCGGATCTTAACAAGCACTTGTTAGAGTCTGATTTAGAGGGGATTGTTTACCATTGAGCAACAGTTGTGCTCATGAATTTTTAAGTTGTAAATACTAGCATGAACAACAAGAAAGTTCTGTTCTGTCTGAAACATCTTTATTCTCAGTCAAATTTGGCTTCTTTCTCATCTGTAGTGGCATAATGCTACTAATTCTAGATTGTCTGGGATTGGTAAGAATACGTAATAATGTGTAGTTGGACAGTCCAAATATGTAGGTACTACTTGCATTAGTTTCAACATATGTACTGTTATTTTTGTGTAGGTGCAACATATTGCTAGTTTATAAAGCATTCAGTGTTCTAACCATTTAGAAATGTTTGAAGATTAAGTTGCCATTTATTATTTTAAGTTATAGTTTTTTCTGTATTTCTTTTTACAGCCTACAATGCTTCAGTGGATTGAACTGTTAACAAAACAGTTTAATAACAGTCAGGCAGCTTGTGAAGTAAGTGACTTAGGAACTCAGCAAAGTACAAACCAACTTTCTATATATTGTTTAACTTTCCTGGAGGTTCGTATCCCTGGAATATTTTGGACTATGAACTACTGTATTTGGCATATTTGTGCACTATGAGATGAAATTCATCCGCTCTGAATACTGCAGATTCTGGGGAATGACGTGACTTTTATTTTCAGAAGCCTATGGTGAGACCACAGGCCAAAATCATTTAGTCACTAGAATAGAAGACAGACAGTGTTGCAGCCTCTTTATTTGATTATTACATACGGATTTGTGTAATTAAGAGGTGTTTAAATGAAATCACACAAGAGAAATGGAAAGCCAGACTAATGTTCAAGGACTAGAATAGCAGGGACTGGAGTTGAATCCAAGGGAAGAGGGCGGTGAGATAAAAGGCGGCCGTGCAATGAAGACACTTAGAAAGGGAAAAAGAACAGCTAATGTCAGACTTGGCTGAAAACAAATTCATGTAGTGTCTTGCTCGTGAAGCTGAGGATCTTGAACCCAATGTGTAGAAAGACTGAAAACTCCTAGAAAGAGGAGGAAAAAAATGGAGGAATGTTTTTTATAGAAAATTTCTCAGGATGCTGCCTGCAGTGTGCCTGGGACAAAGGGGAGAGAGGGACTGAGAAACCATAGGCAAAGAATTCACTGTCGGTGAAAACAATTGTGAGATACTGAAGGAAAGTTTGCGATAGACTTTTGTGATAGTTTGAATGTACAAGGACCCCAATACATACTGTATCCTGCATTAGACCTTATTCCGTACAAACGAATTAAATTCATTGTTCTTTTATAAATTGATTCGAGGTTGTTAAATTGTTACGTAACGTTCAGTATTTGGGTGGTACAGTTTCATTAGTATGGTGTAGTCCTAAGATGCTTAAAATGAGTGAAGACATTTAATACAGTAAAAAAAATACTCAGGTACAATTAAAATAAAAGGAGCAACAACTTGGATTCTTCAATTTAAAACTGCCTTTCCTTGTGAGTAAAACAAAATTCACGGAGTGAGAATACTCAGCTGTATTACTTGCTGAGTCTAACTTTGAATGAATCATTCTCTTGTTGCTTTTATACATTTTCTGCCTCTGGAGGTAGAAAGGCTTTTCCACATGTTAGAATGCAAAAGGGATCTAATTCAGGAACTACATTCTTGTTTAAGCCTATCCCTGTTCTACAAGATTATTCAGCTTATGCTTCGTTGTAAGCATCGTTTTTTTACTCTGTTGACATCACTTTTCAGGATCACCGTGTCCTTCCAGATAATTGAATAATGGCATGCAGAACACAGGGATAAGAAGATACTGGATATAAATTTATATTGATGTTTACTGCTGTTGATCTTTATTCCTTTCTTCTCATGCACAGAAGACATTTACATTTCCCCTGGATTAATACTTGCTTATTCCTTAATGATAGTAACGTCAGTTTCTCTTCAGACTTTAATATCATGCAAAAAGAAGATTGGACTAGAACAAGTTTGGAACAAAACTAACAAAGTATGTATCTTCTGCAGTGGTTTTTGGATCGTATGGCTGATGATGATTGGTGGCCAATGCAGATTCTAATAAAGTGTCCCAATCAGATTGTGAGACAGGTAAGAAAAAATGTTCCTTTTTAAGTCAGGCGACTACTTGACCCATGAATAGAAATGGACAATTACTATGACACATACAATGATTCTGAAAGTTTCTATTAATACCTGTAATTATCTTATTCTTTTCCATTCTTGCGTATGATTTAGAGAAAATATTTGGCCATGGGACCGTTATTGTTGTTTGAAACAAAATCAATATTACTATAGTGCCATGGTTGTACAGTTAGGATCACAAAATGTCCCAACAGATACAAATTAAGGTTTCTACAACTCCCACATGATCTCTGTAAATTTGAACACTTAACATTAAAAATGTTTTTCTTCTGAATTGGTTCAACAATAATGCGTCTAGACACACATTCAGAAAATAAAAAATAATAAATTGGGTACGTTCAGTACTCCTAACAGAAAGCTTCACTTCTAAACTAATGCCTTTGGGTTTTGTAGATAGATTTAATTTTATAACATTATGCCACAAAGTTTTGTTAATACCCTTTTCTGGAAATGTTTAAGATTGAAAAAACCCTACATTAGTAGCATTTGGATATTCACAGATACAAATACTATTAACAATTTCACTTATAAGTATACTTTCTTTGCAAGTCATTTAGGTAAAAACTTTAGGAATTACTTTATCTCACCTGCACCCTTCTTTAAAGGTTTAACTTTTCTGATTATTAAAGTAACATTTCCATATAGAACCATACATAATTTCTGTATGCAACCCATTGTTACAGGAATATATTTCATAGGAGAACTCTGCGGAGGATCTTGGGCAAAGCTCTAATCCTTGTTGAATGTTTAATAAACTTAAAATTACTGGAAGGAATTTCCTTAAAATTTTCACATAAATTCTTAAAGCCAGAGGCAAAATAAAAAAAAAAAAAATCTTGCCAAAAATATCTAAACATTTCAGAACATAGAGATAGAAGAAAAAAATAATATTTATGAGCAGCAGTCTTTGGTCATGTATCAGTAGTGTACAGTGCACACCAATATTAAAAACTGGTTTTAGGGTTTCTCCATCAGATCTTTTTATGAAAACCAGGTTTGACTATTCTGTTAAAATACGATCTGTCAGTAAGCTAATAAACAGAGTGTGGGCGTCTCAATCTCAGCTTTAACTTTGAATCACATAGAGCTGGAAGTGGTACTTGCAGACAGAATATCCTTTGCTTAGAAAATATGTATTGACATACATGTAAAAGAATGAACATGTGGAGTTCATTTACTTATGCATTTGCAGATGTTCCAGCGTTTGTGTATTCATGTGATACAGAGGCTGAGGCCAGTGCATGCACATCTTTATCTCCAGCCAGGAATGGAAGACTGGTAAAATAATAACACCTGAAAACTTCTATTTATTACATGCGTTACAGCAACCGCTTTTGTTTAATGAATTATTCAAAATGGTCTTGTAAACCTCAAATAGTACTGGTTTAGTTGTTCTTTTATTATTCTACCCAAAATGCTCTGATTTATTTAAAAGTATTATTGCGGTTGGAAAAGCCAGTGTCTGAAGATACATTGTTTGAAACATTTGTTCCCTTAGACTAGGTTTTCAGTATGGTCTTTCTTTTCACTGCCAGTAATATGCTACAAGTGTAAATCTCACTACTTACACATGAGAATCTGATTGTAAATTGGATCCGGAGGCATACAGGTGCAATTTTAATTTGTACATCCAGTAAAAGAGGTTGGAGATGAGGATCTAGTCCTGTGTCATATAGCTAAATCACAGTTTTTGTCAAAACGGAGGAAAAAACCTATTGGATTCTATTTTGTTCTGCTAATTATCAAGAAAACTGTGACTTTGTCTCCAATTATGAAATATTTGTTCTTTTTGATACATAATGAGAAGAAGAAAGTGGGATTTTTTTCATCCCTTGGGTTAAGCTTGTGATCCTGATAATAACTTCTTTCCAGAGCAGAAGTGGCAGAGTTTGTAATAACTATACTGCCATAACAAAATTCAGGACACGAAGATACAGTTTTCATGGCAAAAAATAGAATTTAATTTTTACAGTAAGGCTTCCAGAGAAAGACTCTGTTGCTTGTTTTGTTCAGGGATAAGATCCAACTTTCAGTAGATGAATAAGGCTGAAAGTGCATGTTTTCTGCCTTGTCAGGATCCTGTAGATGTGTTTAGGAGACTGCCTTTCCTTAGTTCCACAGTATAATTAGCTATAACAGCATTCTTTCCTGAAACTCGGGAAATTTGACATGCAAATCAAGAAGATGATTTGAAGTAGGAGATCCCCTAATACCGTTTTTCTAAGAATTCTTTTCCTGACTAGAATCTTGATTCAGAATACTGATTTTATTAACCTTCCAACATTTTGAGTGACGGATGCTACCTTACTTTAAGCCACGTTGTAATCTGGGCTATCCTTGGCATAAGACAAAGTGTTAGAGGTGTGGGTATGATAGTAGGACAGAGTAGAAAACTGAGTTCTTCTCAACTTTTTTTTTTTTTTGAATGGTTCAGGATGATTTTATGCTCCACGTATGGTGTGAAATACCTAAATTGGATTTTGTTTTCAGTTCGGATGACATGGATGGTCCTGTAGAAGACATTGGCAGTCGCTCTTGTGTAACACGCTTTGTGAAGACGCTCTTGTCGATTATGGAGCATGGTGTTAAGCCTCACAGTAAACATCTCACGGAATACTTTGCCTTTCTATACGAATTTGCCAAAATGGGAGAAGAGGAAGTAAGTATAGCCGTGTAGTTTTGGGAATTAGGTATGTACGTGCATGTATGTATTTTCAAGTAATTCAATACCTACATATTTCAGAGCCAGTTCTTGCTTTCACTGCAAGCCATATCTACAATGGTGCATTTCTACATGGGAACTAAAGGACCTGAAAATGTAAGTTTGATATCTTGTATAAAGAGAACTAGTCTTTCATGTTTTACATATGGGATCATTAGTGTTGTGTCTCTTGAACCATCTTTCAGCTGTTAAATTAAGATTGCTTCATTCATACAATTTTTTTCAACGTTTAAGTGAATATAATATTTAAAAAATATGCTGAATTGGCTATGCTATAAACCAGAGCTTTCTGTTTAGTATAGAAATAGATACTAAGCAGAAGCAATTAAAGTTACCTTGATTAATGGTAACAATTGATTGCTTACTCCTATTGTACAACTTACGCTTTTAAATGTACTTGCTTTTTTTGTTAAATAGACCACCATATCAGGCTATGTAGTGACTTCAACCAACCTAGCTTTTGCATTTGTAAATACAATTTAGCTTATGCAAAATGAATGCTTCAACATGAAAAGCAGGTGATTAAATAGTTACCTGGTTTGATTCATGCAAGTTTATTAAGTTGTTTTGAATAAAAGACAGGACAGAATATATGCAAAACCATGTACAGGCTCTTCAAAATGTTCACATTGAAGTTATATTTTTTTTCCTTCAGCCGCAGGTTGAAGTACTTTCTGAGGAAGAAGGGGAGGAAGAGGAGGAAGAGGAAGATATACTTTCCTTAGCAGAAGAAAAATACAGGCCTGCTGCACTTGAAAAGATGATTGCCCTGATTGCTCTTCTAGTTGAACAGTCTCGCTCAGAAAGGCAAGAGCTTCTGAAAAACCAAAGTAAATTCTAATCTAAGCTAGTTCAGAAAAGAATTAGAGATTTTACGGGTTTGGGGGGTTTTTTGGTGGGCTTTTTTAACAGCATAAAGGAGCTTGTATATGGGCCCATTATATTTTTAACCATTTAAAAGACAGATGTTTTGCCATTGTTGACCAAATAAAAGACTCAAGCTAAATCCTTGAACGCATTCAGTTGCCCGCATTTGGATTTCTTTTTTTTATTTGGTCTAAGTACAAAATATTTATTATTTTTGTTCAGTTTTATGTCAGTACCTTTATGTTTCTCTTGTACATTGTGATACTGAAGAATATAAACGAACACTCAGTCCTGTATTTCTCCTTAACCTTACTTAATAATCTCTGAAGTAAAACGATAACATTTTTTTGTATTTTAGGCATTTGACTTTGTCACAGAACGACATGGCAGCATTAACAGGAGGAAAGGTGATTCATTTAAATATGCCTGTATAAGCCCCCCCCCCAAATGCACGTATGTATGTGTACATATGGAATTGTAGACAGTGTACTAATATCTTATTCTTTGTTGCAGGGTTTTCCTTTTTTGTTTCAACATATCCGTGATGGTATCAACATCAGGCAAACTTGCAATCTCATTTTCAGTTTGTGTCGGTACAATAATCGACTCGCAGAACATGTAAGTATCAGGAACTATAGCTGTTTGTTGAAAATCTTATCTAATAAGTGTAATGGGGTGATTTTTATTATTTTAACTGAATAAGCACAAGTCTAAGTGAGTTTTGTTTGTTTTGTTTTTAAGATTGTGTCCATGCTTTTCACATCTATAGCAAAGTTGACTCCTGAGGTATGTAAACGTACTACCTGTATGTTAAATAATTTGTATTAATATTTTTCTGTTTTTAAATTACTTAAATAATCCTTTGCTAATCAAAAATCTTGCATGGAAGATGATCCGTGGAAGTTTTTGTGAAATTAAATGAAGTCTAACTGCACTGTATATTAAGTTTTCGAAAGCAGAAATCTGGTATGCAGTTTAAGATGGAAGTTTTATTCAAAGCCAAATAACATATTTCTAGATTCTCCACCTATATGAATTAAAAAAAAAATAAATTGGTAACAATAAAACGTGTATGCTAGAATGAGTGGAGATATGTAATTATCGTCTGGTTATTCAAGTTTTGGGGCACTATTTTGCAGTTCCGTGCATGCAAACACATTTCTCGGTCAGAATAAATTCCTGCCCTGGTAATAACAAAAATACTGAGAGTTCCAAATGGATTCCACATGAAAAATATATACAGAGTGGAGAAGTGTATGCTCACACAAGGACGTTCTTGTACGCTGCTGTCAGAAAAGAAAAAATAATCAGGAAAAATTGAGGGCATGTCTAGCAGAGGAGGCACGATCATGGTTGGAAAAGAAGCACATACTAAATCATTCTCATGGCAGCTTTGCTTTGTGTGATAGAATGGGCACTATCAGATGACAGTCTACTTCCCTCCTATCATGCTAACATTTGCTCCATTTTTATGCTTTTTTTGCTTTGCACATATACACGTGCACCAGAGAGATTTTTGGTGAGGTGCAAAATATATAATAATAGTAGTAAGCACTTTATTGAAGCATTGGTAAAAGCTGGGTGAGTCTTAGCAAACTTTAAAAAAAAAATAAAAATTCCTATTAGATCCAACATGTTAGAGTAGAAATGGTGGTGGTTTCAGAGGGAAACAGTATGCCAATAATAATGATGAGTGTAAACCCTCAAAATGTGATGCTTTTGGATAAACTTTCAGGAGCCATGTTACAAGTTATGCAAATACATAAAAATAATAGCTTCTCTGAGACAGTGAAATCTTCTATGTACGTGACGCAGGATAAATTGCTGAATTCTTCAAGGCTGCACAGCTCGATTCCCCCGCTGCCCCTTTGTTCAGAAGAATGTCTGACTGTGTCAGACAATGTGTACTGTTCTTTCCTTGTAACTGTATACTTCTACTAGACTGATACTATCTAGTATGATCATGTTGCCTTGCGCTGGCTAAAAAAGTGCCTTAATTCTGCTGTATCCATATGTGGATACAGTAAAATTAAGGGGTGTGTATATATATATGTGGATTATTTACAGATTAAATAATAAGGGATTAAAAGTCATATAAATGTTCATGTCAGAAGTTCATAGAAATAGGGTTTTATGCAAATGTTTGGGGTTTTTTTTAAAGTCTCTGAAAAAAATTAGTTGATGAAATGAAATAGATCAAAATGGATATTTTTATTTTTATGCATTACAGGCAGCCAATCCTTTTTTCAAATTGCTGACCATGCTAATGGAATTTGCTGGTGGACCTCCAGGAATGCCACCCTTTGCTTCTTACATTCTGCAGAGGATATGGGAGGTACAACATGTAAAAGAATACAGAAGCTAAATTGTCTTTCTCTTGTCCATTCTTTTATGTCTATGAATGGGTTTTACATTTAATTGTCATCCTTGCTGCGTCAATTCATGATTTTTTTTTAATGACCATTTGTCTTCCAAATAAACAGCAACAGCTAATAGACATTTAAAAGTTCTGCTCTAACTTCTAACGTTATTTTAACAGCATTCTGGTCAACGGGTATTTCAGTTAAACTTTACATTTTAGTTTAATGAGAAGTTAATTGATTCATAATAAGGGCCTAGAATGCTGCTTCTAGGCAAATGGCACTTATTTTTCTCAGTTATCCTTTTGCAAGGACTGTAAAACGTTTCAAGGCCCATCATTTGTTAGGGGCTTTTTGTCCATTATGTATTGGTTTTTGAATATTCGTTTGACATTTTTTTGTTCTCTGTAAAATACTCATCGACATTTTTAACCCATAAAATAGTGCTAAATTGAATCTAGCGGATAATTGCTGTGGTGCAGGACCATTCTTGCTTGCATTTCTAAAGCAAGAAAGAGACTTTTTAACCAAGTTGGCACAGGGATCAATTCCTTGATCTGAGCAATAGAATAGGAATTAAAGCTTTCACTTCAGCTAACTGCTCCTTGAGTTCTCAGTGCAATTTACTGTCTTTATGACTAAGAACAGCGTGTCCAGCCTGAAGACTGCTGAGGACAAGCTGTTGAACATTCATTCCCTTTAATACTTTTTAAAAAGTGGGGCTGGGGATTGTGAAAGATGATTACTGTGCAGAATTGAGACCTCTGCTGAAACACAAACCTGTCTTACCCACTGAAGCGCTGTGGGATAGCATGTGGATTGCTCTTCACAAGTATTTTACTCCTGGTTAGGAGCAGTTATAGGATAAGAACCACTAGGTTATCTGGGAAAGCGTATACCAAGTGTTTGTTAGGTGTCTGATCTGAATATGAATTAGCTGTAACTGCTGCACCTCAGGTAAAGAGGGTTCAAACAGCGGATCTGAAGGTGAAGAATTACACCTAGCTGCTTTCTGTATGCGGGGAAGCGGTAGGTTATGGATTTCTCTCAGCAATAAGGAAACCTTTCCAAGAGAGTTTTTGATAACACACAAGTTGTGGCCTGAAGTACGTGGGCTTTATGCTTCAGTCAGTAGCCACAGAGTTTATGTATGTAGGTTGTTAAGCAATCCTCTTTTTTATTTCCCTCCTCATTCTCAGTACACAGACCGAACATACAGAGGAAGCAAGTCGATGACGGGTTTCTGTCAGAAGGCCAAGGTTTTGGCAGCAGATGTCATCAGTTGAAGTCTCTGGTGTTGCCAGCATTATTATTCTTACCTTGTTGACACAGGTCTAGAGGTAGAAATTGTGTCGGCAGGGATGAGAGGCCCAGTGGTTAATACACAGACAGACAGTTTTAGGGTGTAGAACCTACTTTTGTCAGCCACTCCCGTTTCTGAAAGTCGTTAAAAAGTGATTGAGCGATGAAGACAGTGAACAATGATAGTCTCTTTCTCGGAGATACCCTCCAGCTCTTACGAAGGAAACTTGACGGATCGATTTGTCATTTCTGAAAAAGGGAGGAGATTGTTCTTAATGTGTTTCTCTTTAAATAGAGATTAAAATTTTAGAAGCAGAGTTTTGGTCATGTCAGCTGCTCATATTCTTCAGGTGGATTAGAGTAGTTGGGAACAGCTTCAGCAATTCAGTTACTGCCTGTGGTTCCTCAGACAGAGTTGCTTTTTCCTTGTCTGGGCACCTGGACCTCAAAGTAGAAAAAAACCAGTTTTTAAAAACTAGCAAATTGAGCAAACTACATTTATTGGCCTAATAATATGTCAACGAATTTTTAACTACACAGCACCGGCAAGGCACAGGAAGCTACGTTTTCTTCTTGTTACCTGTAAGGCTTTGATAACTGTACAACAGCACTCCACAGGCTTTTCATTCCTTTTGAAAAGCACTAGATGAATTTATTGCTTGAAATTACATATTCATAAAAAACATAATAGCTACCCTCAGCATGAAGCTATATGAACATATTTGCATACCATTTATGTTCTTTTGATATAACTTGTATAAAAATACTGATTCAGTGTTAAGGTTTTGTGTTAGCTATTTAAAAAAAAAAAGATTTATTTGTTTATAAAGACAAGGTTGTTCCATTTTCTAGGTCCTTAACATTTAAACTCTTAAGTATCTCAGAATACGCAGAAAGGATACGTAGAGTAGCTTCCTGGACTTAGACTGAACTTTCAAAAGCTCTGAACAAGATTCAGAAGCACAAACCAGTGACATTTTAATAAGGGTTTTTGTTGTCTGCCAGAGCACCTCAGTCTTGTAGGTGCTTTGATAGCCCTATGTGATTTTGAAAAAATATTTTGACAGTCTTAATTGTTATTTTTAGGGTTTTTTTTAATACAATCGGTACATAGTATCAAGGTTAAGGTATTCTTTTTGATTTTTCCACTCTTCTTTCAGGTCATTGAATACAACCCATCTCAGTGCCTGGATTGGCTGGCTGTGCAAACACCTCGAAACAAACTAGCTCACAGCTGGGTGCTGCAAAATATGGAAAACTGGGTTGAACGTTTCCTTCTGGCACACAACTACCCTAGAGTGAGAACTTGTAAGTTAATTTAAATTGAAGAAAATCATTCTTCTGTTGTAGCAAGTTACTCTGTGTGCGGTGTTCCTGTCACAAATGAAATAACATGCTTTTGTACTTGTCTTTTCTTCCTTTTCCAATTGTTTTAGGATTGCTGTATTTTAAAATATTACTATGACTCTGGTGCCTCATCAAGACATGCTACCTGGTTTTGATGAAAACCATGCTTTGATTTTGTAGCTTGAATGATACATTAGTAGGTTCTTTATCCTATGTGGTTAATCTACAAGATCCAGGAAAACCCAAAGAAAAGAAAAAAATAATCCAAAAGGTTCGCAATAGTTTCCATCACATAGTTGTACTGTAGGTGGGAGCAGTACATGTTCTTCTTTCACCCATCACAGAGTAATCTTTAGTTGAGTCCTTTGAACTTGTGGATCAAGGAGAAGCAGCCTGTGCTTCTCCCCAGCTCCAGGGTGTCTTGGCTCTGTAGTTTGTTCTGCTAGGAATCACACTACCAGGCCCTTGCCAAGATCACGCTTTCAGCCTTTCCTGTGTCTAAATTTCCATATGAAGGAGATCCCACAGTAGCAGGCCACACTGAACTTTAATACATTTTCTGTGGTTGAGGGAGATGTGGAAACTGGAGGTACAGCTTTGCAACAGACTCCGGTTGTAAACGTCTCTAAAGAGGTAATGACGTCTTGATCAAGCAGTATGCAATTTAGTCATAGAAAACATCTGGTTTTGTATTTCCGACATGGAGATGCATTGCGTTACAATAGTTAGAACCAAGCAGCAGACGGGAATACAGGGTGAAGAGGCCCGAGAGCAAATCTCAACACCACTTATAACACGCTAGTCTTAGCCGCTCTGATTTTTTTTTAATCTCTAGTGTGAATACAGCAATACCAGATTCTGTAAAATGCTTTGAAAGCTGTAAATGGACCACACAATGCAATTTACCTTCTGATTAAATGACTGTTAAGTGTGCGTGTCATTTTTCAAAGGTGTAACAGATTTGTTTTTATTTGAAGCCGCAGCCTATCTCTTGGTGTCGCTTATTCCAAGCAATTCCTTCCGTCAGATGTTCCGATCAACTCGCTCTTTGCACATCCCTACGCGTGATCTGCCTCTCAGTCCGGATACTACAGTAGTTCTTCATCAAGTCTACAATGTGCTTCTTGGCCTTCTTTCAAGAGCTAAGCTGTATGTCGATGCTGCTGTTCATGGCACTACAAAACTTGTGCCCTACTTCAGTTTCATGACATACTGTTTGATCTCAAAAACTGAGAAACTCATGTTTTCTACTTACTTCATGGACTTATGGAACCTTTTCCAGCCTAAACTTTCTGAGCCGGCTATAGCCACCAACCACAACAAACAGGCTTTGCTGTCTTTTTGGTATAACGTGTGTGTCGACTGTCCAGAGAACGTACGCCTTATTGTACAGAATCCCGTGGTGACGAAGAACATTGCCTTCAATTACATCCTCGCAGACCATGACGATCAGGATGTGGTGCTCTTTAACCGCGGGATGCTGCCTGCCTACTATGGCATCCTGCGCCTCTGCTGTGAGCAGTCCCCTGCGTTCACCAGGCAGTTGGCTTCTCACCAGAATATCCAGTGGGCCTTCAAGAATCTCACGCCACATGCCAGTCAGTACCCAGGAGTAAGTAGACTGATAGCAAAAAACACCATTTCCTTGTTAGTATTTCCTCTTACTGAACGTCTCTTTTAATGAAAGAGATGGAAAGACTTACTTAATGTATCCAGTGGTGAAAGTATTATATTTTTATTTCCTGGTATAAGTAATTAATAATCTGTTTAGATCCGATTACTGTACTTTGGGGCGGGATTGTTTTGGCGTTTTGGATTTTCTTCCTTGCTGTGTAGCAGTTGAAGAGCAGATGTTTTTTTCTGGAAGCAGACACTGGTGTTCGCACTGGTGTTCAACATTCTGCATGCCAGCCCAGTCGTTAACAAACAGGGAATAGCCTTTAATGGTGGTCTCAAGCAAGCGTGTTGCATTCTCACACACCAAATCGGAGGAATTCCCAGCGAGTTTCTTCTTTGCTTTCAGTTTCTGGAATAGGGCCAAGATTTAGCCTATTGCATTCAAACAGAGGATGGCCTGGCGTTCACCTTGGGAACACTTGTGCACCTTCTGCAGAGCATTGGTACGCTGGGAGGTTGCGCTGTCTCTGCAACATGATGACACTTGCAGTAAAGAGTAGATACTAGTTAAAATAGTCCATGTGTAATGGTGAAAAACAGGCTTACACAGTTTTTTAAGAGGCAAAACATGCATTTTTGTATGATTATTCAGTGACTGTTGCTTTGGGGGTCTTTTATAGGTGTACGAGGACAGAAAGAATACCAAGATTTTCTTCGCTATGTAGAGGAGGAGGATGCATGGAATCTTCTATGTTGAACTTCTGTCTAGTTTCTAGTTCAGCTCATAGAGTAACTTTATCCTCTGACCCTCCCGGGAGTAGTCCTGCTGCTTTCATTGTTTGCATCTCCCCTCCGAAGTCTCAGTTTGTCTTGCTAGGGACTTCAGTCGCTCCGCTGTCTTCAGTGTTTGCCATGCATATGGGACTTGGGCGAATTTCAGCACAAGCAGCTTTCTGAATTCTGTTACTTAGAATATAAATATTATCATCAGAGAATGCGCATGCCCACGCTGCAGAAGGTGACCCTACATTCCTCAAGGAAAGCCAGGAAGTTTGGTCACATGGATCAGGATTTCCAGAGTCTTCTCTCTCTCTTTCTGTAGCAATGATCTGTGCTGTTAGGAGACATCAAAACATCTATTTAAGGTTCATAAGGGTTATCTCAAATATCTGGGTCCCAACCCACGCAGTAAATAGTAAAGGCCAAAAGCAGACTGCATCGAAAATACATAAGAAATAGCCACAACCTCTATGTCAAAATTCTACTTCTTAAGAACCGCTTAGTTTTAGTTATTTAAGGTTAAAATGTTGTCCGCTGATTTTTATAACTTTGTTATAATGCCTAAAGCTGTATTCCCATCTAAATCTGCTTACACATACTTGTTCTGCATATTACTTAGTAGCAGTAATACGGTATAAGTAGTATCAATAAGAAGATATAAATTATAACATACTAAGAGAGATTAACCTAATATTTTTGTGTGTTTTAGGCAGTAGAAGAGCTGTTTAACCTCATGCAACTGTTTGTAGCTCAGAGACCAGACATGAGAGAGGAAGAGATAGAAGATATAAAGCAATTTAAGAAAACAACCATCAGCTGTTACCTGCGCTGCCTGGACGGACGGTCTTGTTGGACTACTTTAATAAGGTACGTTAGTCGTGACGTTGCAGTGTAATAATCTAATCCTGTCTGAATAAGAACTCTATTTTACCAAATGTGAAGTACAATAAGAATTAGTGTTGTTATTTTGATATTCTTTTTGAAAAAGTTTTGTGGATACTTTTATTCAGAAGTAAACAAACAGAAAGTTACAATTACCACTTTTTTTTTCCAAAATCCATTTTTAGTGAATGTAATTTATTTTAGAATGTTTCCTCATCTAAAAATTCAGAAACTAAGCAAATATTTTACGATAAACAGGTGTAAACCAAGATGCATATCGTCAGGGTTCAAAAAGAAACACGACAAAACTGAATTAGTAGAGCCCTTGAAAAAAACCTAAAAGCAAATCAATCAATGTTCTAATTCAGCATTTAAGCTGAAATTCCATTCGCAGCCTACCATGGTTAGTCTGGATTGGCAAAGCAGTAATTTCAGCTGCTGTTGCTAACATTTGTTATTCTTGGGCAGAAATGGTTTTTTAGAAATATTGCCTGTGGGACAGCGTTTTATTGTATCGTATCTTCAAATAGTTTTTCATTTCTAGTCTGTCGTAGTACTGCAACTGAAAGTGTTGCTTGGGTATTTTCAGTGTAACTGCAAAAGGCCTGTGTATGGAGGTCAGGTATGGGGGCTTTAAATGCCAACGGTGGGGCACTGAAACCCCCTTGTGAAAGGGGAAGGCGGCCTGTGTCACCTGGAGGGATTACGTACGGTCATCTGTCACAGAGCGCAGCCAGGCTTTCCCAAACGCTCTGGAAGAATTGTTATGTTGAGAGGAACCATTCGTTAGCATAATCCTTTCTTTTCTGTTCCGCTGTAAGCATAAAATATTCTGATAGAAATGTTTTTATACACTTAAAAGTCCAAACGTATGCTTAACTGAACCTATTTAAATGTATCATTTGACAAGCATAAACTTCTGTCTTTTGAAGTACGTTATTTCCCTCAGTTTTTAGCATTTTTGCAGGCATTATTTGGGAAATATTTCTGTGAAGGTTGTGTATAAATTACTTTTGATACCATAAAGTTGACATAAAGGAAGTTGGCATCAGAGGCATTTTTAAACGACAAAGTAGGGAAAAATGAAGAGAATAATTATGTTCTCTGAGGGTTTCTTTGTTCTTCTGTAATTATTTTCCAAAATACAGCACAAGCATAACAATTTTAAGCATTTGTATGAATTATGAAAAGGTGATATGTATTTTTCAGTGTTTTCAATGTTTGGATTTTTTTCCTAGTGCCTTCAGAATATTATTAGAATCTGATGAAGACAGACTTCTTGTTGTGTTTAATAGAGGATTGATTCTGATGACTGAGGTAAATGCTTTGTTATTTAATTATAATAAACTCCTCGCTTTCTTATCAAGTCATCGCTTCCTTCCTTTACAATGTGTTTGCTTTAAGTTGTTTTAATATGGTATCATTTAAAATAAAGATAAGAAATACGTTGATTGAATACGGGCATACATGTAAAACCTTAAAATCTGAAGGATCGTAGGAAAGACAAAAAAAGATTGACCAGACCTTTTGCCTGTCGAAACGCTAATGTAGGAGGTTAAGTGAGTAAATTGGAGGCAATAAAAATCTTAATACAGGATAAAGGTAACAGGTTAGTTGATAACAGTGATTTGGTAGGATAGCTATAAAAGGATGTAGCTTAAATAGGAAAGATGATCAAGAAATAAAAGGGTGACGTGTCATCTCGTATATCAAGGATAGATACGCTTGCTCCGAGGTTGATAATGGAGAGTAAATTAGGTCTGCTGAAAAAGTTGCAACTAGCAAGACACGACATGAGTAGCAAGAAGTCAGTCTTGGCTTTCTTCACATAGATACTTCCCCTGTCGTCTGTAATAAGATTTCTTTAGTAGTAAAAAGATCAGGCAAATGTCTGCCTGGTTCTTAGACAGAGAGTAAGCCACCAGCAGGTTATGTTGAGAGGAGCGAGTTTATGCTTCTTGGGGGTCATTCTCTTTATTACAGATCAGCTGTGAGTAAATGGCTGAGCACAGTCACACAACTTTTACTAGTTAAGAAGTGTGAAGGCAGCAGGTTAAAATACAGAAATAAAGGCTGCTCAGATGCAGTCGTGATTAATATTTCTGAACACTTCTTGAGGCACTTCCGAGGCAATGCTCCCTGTCTTTCTTACCTATTGTGCTTTTGTTACCACGGAGTCGTCTAGGAGCACATAAACTGGATTTCTTTCCGATGAAACTAAACCTAAAGATGCGTTTTGGAGCACATATAGTGTATTCCAGTTGTAAATGGATATTCGGTCCATGAGACCAGACCAGAGTTAGCTCAAAATAGAGAGAAAAAAAAGAATAAACGACGCAGCCCTGAAATGGGTGCGGTTTGGATGTCAGGCCCTGCCCACCAACAGTTTCACTCTACAGATCCTCTCGTACTGTCCTGCAGTAATGTGGGAAAAGCCATTGCTGAAAAAGCTCTGCGCTGTTAGTGGCTACTTTTGAAGATGAGTGAGGTACCAGAAGACTGAAAAAAAGGGCACATACAGTGTCTATCTTTTTTTTTATTTTTTTTCTTTTGTTCTTCTTAAGGTTGGTATAAGATCTTGGATTCTATTCAGCACTTCCATTCTTGAGCTGATGGCCGAGAATGTGTTTATTAAATATACTGGCAACGCAAAATGGGGAAGGACACTAGATCCTTTTGAGAACCAGAATAAACATCAAGATTGTCTAGATGTGTTGGAGAAAGTGTAAAAACAAGATGCAGTTCATTCTCGGCATATGGTGTATTCAGGGAGGGAAAATAAACTGGTAAAAAAACATGGTGCAAGACAAGTGGATGGGAGGTCGCTGTAGCTGGACGGTAAATGGGATACTGGAACAGAGCGCTTCAGAAGGTGTCAGCCAGCACAACTGGAGGTCGTCAGGAGGACTTTGAGCAAACATCTGTCAAGGATAGAAAGATATTTAGTCTGCCTTAAGGCACGGGGATGGATTGGATGATGCTTCGAGGTTGATTCCAACCCCATTTTTATATGGTTTATAGAAAAAATTCTCTTTTTAAAATGTCATTAGTTTGTATCTTCTGGGACAAAGTGGGATAGAAAAAGCTGAAATTACAAAATCGGTTAGAAAAATAAAAATTAAGATCCTGCAGTACTGTCTGAAAATTGAGTTTTCATCAGCTTGTTATAGATGTAAGCCTTTTGATTAACTGTAGTTAGTTAGCTAGCTTCCATTCAGTAAACTTGGGCTAAAAAGTTAGGAACTGAGCTATAGCTTTATTCCTACATGAAACTCGTAAGTAGGCTTAAGATACATACGTACATATGTATAAAAAGAACTTGTTTAACAGCTTTAGTTCACCCTGACCCATACTAACAATGGATAATTAAGTTTATAAAGAATGTGTAATACAAGACGCAACTTATCCTATGTAAAACGTTGCTAGAAATTAGATAAAATTAATGTTCAGCTTTTAACTGAGTTGCTTTACAGCTTGAAATCACCAGGCCTTGCATTTTCACTCGTTCACTGGAAGTGTTTTGCCTGGTGAAAAATACTGCATCAAGGAGTTGTCACATCCAGAAAAGTTTTCCACTTAGCAGGGTTGGCCATGTATCTTTTGTCTTCACTAGAACAGAAAAATGGCATAGCGAGATTTTGCATTGTAGGGAAGGAGATTACTGGTTCTCTATCTTCCAAATATCCCAGCAGATTAAATATCTTTTCTTACATCTTGTGCTAGAATTTTTGCAGTTCAGAAATGGGTTGCTTTTCCTTCCCAGTATTCCTATAAATCACAAATGCCTAGAAGGTATTTTAGTTATAAAAGGAGAAGTAATTCATCTGCTGTACAATCATATAGCATATGTCCTTAAGCAGCATTTTGAAAAATGGCTAGTATCCATATTAATCTTATGGGTTTTCCCCAAATTCACATACCCGTGTCTGTCTTTATGCATCTCTAATAGCACTTTGTATGTTGGCACAGAAAGACTGGGATTACAGATATATAAAAATACTGTGTCTCAAATTATGCTTTGCTTACTGGGGTTTCGATAAATGTTATGTGTGAAAACTTTGTAAGTATATTGAGCCGCTAATAGAAAGCTTTTACCTCGAGAGCAAATGAAGGCTGTTTTTAAATGTCTCTCTCTATACGCTGTATTGGATGTGCTCACAAAAATGCTCATTTCTGAGCTGAGGTGGGTGGTAGCTACTGAGAGAGGGGTTATTGTTATAACAAATTTTACAAATGCGGTTTCCCTCTGGCATGCACATGAGAAGAGCTGAATATGACTTTAGTTGTTGGGTTAGCGGAGAAGAACAAAAATCAGCCTTTTGGCCAAAGGCAAGTTGCAGTGTAACCCCCCCTACAAGACCACCTGTCGTTCACCGGTACCAGAACTAGCTGTCCAGGTCAACAGTTGCAGTTGGTTGTTACAGAAGATACCTCATTGTTCACTTGTTCGCTCTCTTTCCTTCTCTCTTTGTGTCCCTTTCCCCTGCCCCCCTCTTTTTTTTGTTTTTTTTTTTTTTTTTTAAACTTTTAGTAAATATACCGGTTTTGTATACAGTTTCATTCTCTTTTAAAATGTTGTTGTCTTGGGGGAGTTTTGTGATGGCCTCTAGCACAGTATATTTTGATACATCTTGCCTGAGCATAACATTACACGTAAAAAGTGGTATCTGTAGGGTAGAAATAGAAATGATAACAAGTGTGTTCATTGGGCAACATAAAGTTTTGGCCTTTTTTCTTTCCAGTCCTTTAACACGTTGCACATGATGTACCACGAGGCCACAGCTTGCCACGTGACTGGAGACCTGGTAGAACTTCTGTCTATTTTCCTTTCGGTTCTTAAGTCAACGCGTCCGTATCTGCAAAGAAAAGGTTTGATTATAACTCTTCAAAGGATTCTGCCCGTTGTCTGTTAATTAATTTTCATGACCCAAAACCTAGCGTTTTATCATGCTTATTATCCGTGTTTAAAAGATACGATTATTAACAGTTATTAAATTGTTACTTATTAAATCATTTATTGCCATGAACCTAGATGAAGTAAATTCAATAGCGGTAGGCCAGAGAGATTTAACAGATTTCTAGATTGATGGAAATCGTGCTAGAGGAAAAAAGAGATTCTCCAGCAGTAGAATTCTGTGCTTTATTTAATGAGCTTTTGAGAGGTTAACTAAAGAGATTTCTGTGGGTTTTGCATTTGCAGATGTGAAGCAAGCTCTCATCCAGTGGCAGGAGCGAATTGAATTTGCCCATAAGCTCTTAACTCTGCTAAATTCCTACAGTCCTCCAGAACTCAGAAACGCTTGTATCGGTAAGTCGTCGTAACGGTGTAACGGCAGGCAGGAGGGACCTGTTCTGCGCAGCTACCTGCTTCGCAATTTAAATTCCCTTTTTGCAAATGCTTACCAGATACGCCGTAGGTTGGGATTGTTTATATTACTGTTGTCAATACATCAGTATTGCATCAGTATAATCAGTACATCAGTTCCTATTCCAAATAATTATGTTTTCGTCAGGTTAAAATCAATATTCCTACTTCCCGAGGCATGCAGACTCTGCGCACAAAAAGTCGGCCTTCGTTTTGAGAGACCAATTTGCTACTTGATAAGGGGCGTGATTAAGGAATAACTCCTGAATTCAGGTGTCAGCGAGTTTAGAATCAAATCCCAAATCTTACATGAAAATTCAAATGTTAACTAACGCTCCACTCGGAAGGATGCAAGGTGACCACGTTAGTCCGAATAACAGCTTTTAGTGTTTGTTTTTATGATCTGTTCCTGGAAGGCAGAATACTAAATGTAAAGCTTAAATAGCCTGCAGAATTGGATGGATTTGCTTTTCAAAAGCATAGGCGTAGCCATTAGAGATAAGTGTCTCTCTTGCATTAGAAGACCTATTTCGAAAATTTTTTCTAGTTTACTTTTTTTTCATATTACTTAATGGGTATAATCTGCATTTTTACGCATGCTGAAGAAGGCCTAAAACTGTGTCCAGCTTACCTTTTTTTGTGTGATCTGTATGCGTTTTCCCCTTATTTTGAGTGCCGTTCTCATTGTCCTCCTGACTGCTGCTGGTTGACATTTTCCAGGCGTCAAACCTGCTATGTTTAAGAAGGCGGCAAGAGGGTAATTTTATTGAGCTTCTACTTTCTACGAGCTGGCCCCCCTCTCACTGGTGGTTGATCTACCACCGAGCAGGTTTCCTCCCAGGGGCAGAGGTGAAGGGAATCTTGACTGACGCAGGGGTGTTCCCGTTACGTGCTATTCACAGTAGAGCCTACCCCACGGTGCGCGCTAAGCGTGGCAAAAGCGGTATGAAAGAGAGGATGAAAATGCATGAGCCTGAAGTGAAACTGTTTGCTGTTGAGAAATAACAATGTGTAATAGCAAAACCAACTTTCTGTTTGTAGATGTCCTCAAGGAGCTTGTACTTTTAAGTCCTCATGATTTCCTACATACTCTGGTTCCATTTCTACAGCACAATCATTGTACATACCACCACAGTAATATCCCAAGTAGGTATTTCAGTGATTTTATTTTGAAGTTCTCTTACACTGTTATTACTCTGTCGTGTTCCTTGCTGATGTCAAATATTGACCTTTTTAATATATCCCTATTTTATCCTAACTTATACTACAGTGTCTCTTGGACCTTATTTTCCATGTCGTGAAAATTTGAAATTAATAGGGGGGAAAAGCAATATTCGTCCTCCGCGTCCTGAACTTAACATGTGCCTCTTGCCTACAATGGTGGAAGCCAGCAAGGTATGTAAATGCCTGGTCTTATCAAAAGCTATTTCTCCGTTGATTTCCCTTTGCATAAAAGTATTACAAGAATCCGGTAGCATAATGCATCTACGTTTTCTTCGTAAACAAAGCATAATTCTTCTTCAAGATGTGTTGTCCTCATATACTCCATTCTAGATGTGCACTCCAGAAGCACCATTTCCCTGCCCTTGGTGGTACACAGCTTCATATGCCAGGCATGATAAGAGTTTGAACCTTGTGTTCGGAAAAAAACCCAAACCATAGCGCACATTTTGATAATCTTCCAATCGGTTTGCGGCATTTATAAAGAAAATTCAGGAACCGCCCAGGGACCGTCCAGATGGGTCTCCAAGTATGTTAAGATTTATTACCAGACAGCTAAGTAGATCCTGCAGGTTTCGTGAGAGTCCGTTCCACCGGGACTGAGGCACAATCTCCTCTTTGTTTGGGTAAAATACCAGTACCTGAAGTATCACACAGGGCTTTAAGTCTTTTCCTTTCCATTTTCCCTTCTGTGGGCTTCCTGCTGGGATGCCGACTTCGGTGGGGCTACTTCGTAGTCACTTGCCACGTCCCGTTATTGCAGTTGCAGCAACGGTGGGATTCAGCTCACATAACTTTGCCTATCTAAAAGGTCAGCGTCCGGCTCTCTCTATGGCTAATGGCGATAACTCGTTACCCTCGGAAGGAGAGAAGTTGCCCTCCTTCCTGTCCTAGACACCTGAGTGCGGGCGAGGTGGCTCTTCCTCCGGAGGAGCCTGTCTCGCTCTCCGTTGGCTGCAGGGACTACCGAAATGACTACATTTTAGATAGCTAAAGTCAGGTAAGGTGAATCCCACCCCAAAAGGAATATGTATGGACAATCATTTGAAGAAGGAAAACTGGTTACTTGCTGTCCAGTAACTGTGGTTCTTCAAGATGCTTTGTCCACACAGATTCTGTGGTGGTCCTCCCGGGCTAACTCCGAGCCCTGTCGTAGGGGATTCTTATCGGTGAAGGAATTGAGTGGTGGTTGAAGCCGCCATACCCCTTATGCCCTCAGGTACAGTGGTCGCAAGGACACACTGGGTGCAGGCACAGCCCCAGTGGACACTGCTATTCAGAAAGAATCCAATCTCCTGCACATGGGGCCTATGTGCACGTAGATGGGAATCTGTGTGGGCAACACATTTCGAAGAAGCACGGTTACTGTAGGGTAAGTAACCCCTCTTTTTTAAAGCTTTCAGAATGATGCTTTGTATATTTGTGCACCAGCAAATTTACTGTATAACCAAAAGTTATTAAAAAAATGTTTAGAGCCAGAAATTACCCGTAGTGGTTTTTTCCATCATGTATCCAGAGGTAATGGATGTGACACTAAATAATGTAAATATTGGAACTTAAAAAGCCATCACATTATATGACACGGTATTTTACACTTTATAATGAATTCGTATACATTAGGAGCCGGGAGATATTTTTAAGCCTCTAAAACCACATCCACAATTACGTTCCCCTGTGGTTTTGCACGCTTATTTTTCATTCGTTTGTTTTGTCTAAGACTGCATTTGTTTGCTTGAAGTTTTTGAGATTTCCTTTTGGCTATCTGGCCTACAGAAGCTGATGCCATTTTAAGCATATACATCCAAAAGATATTAAAATATTGGCACACAGAACCCTTGGTGTGTATTTATCATTTGGTTTGAGACAGTCCTGAAAATACTGCTTTGAAAGCTTGCGAAGCTCAGTCTTGAAAAAAAGTCTGACTTCTGCAGACAGGAACGGACAAATTCCGATTTAAAAAGCGGTAGTGTATGTGTTATATTCAGGTTTCTGTATAGGATTTAAAATTCCTGCGTTCTTTTCTTGTCATCTTCAAGATGTGGTATTCGCACAGCTTTGCATCTTCTCAGTCTGTGGATTCAGAATCCTACAAGAACAGTTTGTACTGCCGGGGGAATGGCGGTTGCCATCCATCCCTCCTCACCCCTGCGCTTGCCAAGGGCTCGGTGAGGAGACGCAGCTGGCCTGGGTTAGACCTGGAAATTCCCAGCGTGTTTTCCTGTCGTATTTGATGAAACACTTCAGGGCAAGGAGTGCAGTACCGTTAAGCTAGGTGCTTAGGAAATCTGGTTGCTGTCCAGTTGCTTATGTAGTTTAAATGAAGCTCTCTTAAATCTTCAGGGCAAAGATGATGTTTACGATCGTATGCTGCTAGACTACTTCTTTTCTTATCATCAGTTCATCCATCTACTATGTCGAGTTGCAATCAACTGTGAAAAGTTTACTGAAACTTTAGTTAAAATGAGTAAGTATGAAGGTTAAACAGCCTAAGGATTTTTTTTTTTTTTCCTGTGATAACTCTGAGTGCTTCTCCACTAAGTTTTATATTCAAAATTTTTAAGAAAAAGCAGAGCTTGTGAAACTTGCTGCATTAATCACTCTGGACATTATTTTTATCCACAAAACTGTATGATGTGTGTAACGTAGTTCAGTCCTACCTACGTGACTGTCACGCTTCGGGCCTGTCCAGAAAGGAGCTGAGGCAGCTGGTGAGAACTCGGTCTCCTTGCACATTTAGAGTGTCCTACAGGACTCACTGGAGCTTTTTTTTTGTTTGGTGTGGCAGTTTAAATGGTTTTGGATCAGACCCTGAACCCTCAGCATCCCTGCCAACGGCCTGAACCGGCAATCGGCCCAGGAGCATGGTTCTGTTGTTGCCGACCCGGGTTTATTTTACGCCATAGCTTTGGGAACCATCACAACATTTCACGAAGTTTATAACCATTCAGTCGCGTAGTTTGTACCCGATACTTGTTTCAGCTCTGCCAGTAGGTACCACCCAGGATTTGGGTTTCTTCCTCTCACAGTGCGAATCTATTTTTTTGGTGTGTGAACAAGGCGCTCGTGGCTTTATCTGTCTGACTGCTCCGGCCGTTCAGCTGGCTCTCTGCAGGAGAGCGTCCCGCCTTGAATTGCCCCATGAAGTCCACGTGCTGCTCCAAAGGCACATCGTGGTTTGGTTTATTTTTAATAAAATAAAAATAAAAATACCAGTGCGGTAGGTTGCAGATGCACAAACCCCAGTGTCGCACAGATTGTTACTATGTGGACACACAGACGGGGAGCCGTCGCGCTTCGTTTGTCTGAAAATGAGACGTCCAGCCAGATTTTCCTCTGTAGTCAGTGGAGAGACGTAGATTCCTTCAGGAGAAATTTATCTTCTGATTCTTAAATCTCTTAAGCAGAATGAGCCACCTTCTGAAAATACCCGCTTGTTCTCTCTGCCTGTGGAAGCTGGCTAGCGAGCTCCGATTAAATCCCACTTCTAGAGAAATAAAACTATACAAAATTAACCTCGCCCAAAGAGCGATGATAGCAGAATGTTCTTTTGATCCCCGCAGTCACCCATTTGCTCGTTGTTTGCCGCGCTCTTCTGATTGCAACTCTGGCATTGTTAGCATTTACTGCGGGTTGTGTTAGTTAAAGTGCGCCGGGAACGTGTATCGTCTGCGATTGTTCAGCGCCTCCCTTAACTCTTCCGTGGTCTGGGCAACAATGGTGCTAGGGTTAATAATGAAGATTGCCCTTTCCAAATTCTATCCAGTTTTTAAAAAAAGAGAGTTGAACCCTCGAAGTGCTGTAGCTGACCAGTTGAAAATGTAAGACCGTAATAAAATAACCTGATTACAAGCCCAGAACTAAAGCCAGCTCTTTAGTTGGTTTTTGGTTTTTTTTTACATTTCACAGAAATACCGAAGGGATACGTGTATTTACTGAATGTACTGTACAAACTTGGCAGACGATAGGTCTTTCTGATTATAAAAAACGCTTAGAATGTGGTCTTATAAAATGGTACGGCGCCTTGGTACTACTTTTATCAGGAAGTGAGTATCTCCAGCAAAATTCCCACACAATAACTTATGTTCTCATGAAATTCCAGGTGTCCTAGTTGCATATGAAGGTTTGCCGCTTCATCTTGCGCTATTCCCCAAACTTTGGACTGAGCTTTGTCAGACTCAGGTAAGAGCCAGCGAGTTGGAGAACAAACGGAATGGAAATAGAGGCAAAACACGACGAATGTGAAACGGAGGTTAACCCGTAAATTGTAACTAGTGGGTATTGTTTAATCATTCAAAACGCTAGTATTTTGAATAGGAAATACCTCTGCTTATGTTGCCCGTCGTCTGATAGAACCTGATAAATCCAGTGTAAAAATCTGGCAAATTGTATTTGCTCCCAGTACGCCCTAGGTCCTGCAAAAACGTAGGCCGCAGCTTCGCGCAGCGCATAGCGTTGGCAGGATGGCCGTCCGTGCGGTGTACAAAAACCGCTTCATCCTGCCGCTCTGAATTTCCAGCTTTTTGTGTAGCGTAAATGCTGGTGTGACGAAATGAAAGCTGGGAGATCCCTAAGTCGGGGTATCGTCGTGCGCCCGCTGCAGGGAGGGGCCGTTGCACCTCTGCAGGGGGACGCTGTAGTCGGCTCACGGGTTAGGAGACACCAGCCCTTCGGATACCTACTGATCGCGATAAACTGGCGTTCCTGCGGAATAAACTTCATAAAAGGAGAATGTGAAATAATTGACAATAATTCATTTGTACAATTGACTGGTACCCGGTAGACCTGAAATATTTTTATCCGTAAGAACGCTCCAGTATGACTTGGGAACGTCAGTGGGCCTGGCTGGATGCCCCCAGCTGCGACAAGCGTGGGCAAGAGCGCGACGGCAGCGCCGTACTTCCAGCGCTGACTTTGCGGTGTTCTCTCTCTCTTCACCAGTCTGCGATGTCGAAGAACTGCGTAAAGCTCCTCTGTGAAGATCCAGTTTTTGCAGAATATATTAAGTGTATTCTGATGGATGAAAGGACCTTTCTCAACAACAACATCGTCTACACCTTTCTGACCCATTTCCTTCTAAAGGTACGTGGTCCTTCAGTGATAATTTCTGTTTTGAGAAATGCAGTCATATATGCTGTTTCAGTTTGGGATACTGTTTTCCCAATTCCATTTTTCTGTGGTTTTAAAAAAAAAAAAAAAATGTTCTTTTCACAGGTCCAAGGGCAGGTGTTTTCTGAAGCAAACTGTGCCAACTTAATCAATACTCTAATTACAAATCTAATAAATCAATATCAAAGCCTAGAATCTGACTTCAGCAACCAGAGAGTTGAAATTTCCAAAGCGAGCTCTACGTTAAATGGGGTGAGTCTTTTCTAAGCCGTTCAAATATCGGCATCGTTTAGGAGGCAGCTTATTTTCCATGGAAACTCTTCCGCGCCACGTGCCGGGTTCTGATCAAAGAGGCGGGCGTGGTTAGCGCTGCTTTGTGCGTAAGCTGGGCTCTCGGCGAGAGCTACCTTCGCTGGCTGGCTGGAGATGTAACCCCTGCCAACAGGACAGTCGTAAATTTAGGGAGCGGCACTCTGAGCTGTCCGGAATTCTCCGTTCCATCTCAAAGATTCCGTCTTGCAGTGAGCAGCACGGTACTCTCGTCCGCTTAGGACAGACCTGCGTTAAGGTCAGCGTGTTAGTAGCGAGTGGGAAATTTCAGTGGTGTAAGTATATTTAGGATTTGCTCTTTCGGATGTTCAGAAAGCGTTGAAGCCTCTGCTTCCTGCGCGGATCCGCCTGTAGGGTTGGTTATTCAGAGAAGAGCGTGAAACGAGGCTAGTTAAGTTTGCTTACTTCTGTTTTTGTAGGACCTCCGAGCGCTTGCCTTGCTGCTTTCGGTGCACACTCCCAAACAGCTCAATTCAGCCCTGATTCCAACTTTACAAGAGCTTTTAAACAAATGTAGAGCTTGTCAACAACAGAGGAACTCGCTACAAGAGCAAGAAGCCAAAGAAAGAAAAACTAAAGGTTTGCCTTCTCTAAGAGTTGTCACTCTAACAGTTCTACGGTTTTACAAACTTAATGCGTTTTCTTACCGCTGAAGGTGGGCCATTTCTTGGCTCCGATCCCCAACGCTACACCAGAAATAATATTGGATTAGGGAGCTAAAATTCTAGGCAATTACGTGAA
The DNA here is from genome assembly GCF_047370975.1 of Nipponia nippon. NCBI lineage: Eukaryota > Metazoa > Chordata > Aves > Pelecaniformes > Threskiornithidae > Nipponia > Nipponia nippon. The sequence continues at coordinate 4,455,497 of NW_028262358.1, read as the reverse complement.
TTTTCTGGAAGGAAATAAGTATTTATTGAAGTTCCGTGTTTAATACGGGAAAGGATAGACATGTGAAAGGAAAGGGCGATTACTTGGACGTGTGGCGCGAAAACAGCGCGTTTTCCCTGAGCGGGTTTTCCTCTTTCTTGCAGACGATGAAGGAGCTACTCCTGTGAAGAGAAGACGGGTCAGCAGCGATGAGGAGCACACTGTAGATAGCTGTATCAGTGATACAAAAACTGAACCCCGGGAGGCGTTGACCCCAACAAGCACTTCAGATAACGAGACGCGGGACTCTTCCATCATTGATCCGGGCACTGAGCAAGATCCTCCTTCCCCCGAGAACAGTTCTGTCAAAGAGTACAGAATGGAAGTTCCATCTTCATTTTCAGAAGACATAATGTTAGCCACGCGGTCACAGCACACGGAGGAGCAGTCAGGGAATGGTAAATTCGAAGAGTGCAAAGAATTTAAAGACCTGCAGACTTCCAAGGATTCCATCGGAGCCGAGGAGGACTCGGAGTTTCCTTCCACGTCGATTTCGGCAGTTTTATCCGACCTCGCGGATTTGAGGAGCTGCGACGGTCAAGCCTTACCATCCCAGGACCCTGAAACTAGTTTATCCATCGGTTGTGGCCATTCCAGAGGACTTTTCAGTCATATGCCGCAGCATGACATTTTAGACATCCTGTGTAGGACCATTGAGTCTACCATTCACGTGGTCACAAGGATATCTGGAAAAGGAAGCCAAGCTGCTTCTTGACATTAGATGGAGCATGTCTGCTTTTAAGTCGTCTTTTTTTTTTTTTTTTTTCCCCCCTCTTCCCCCCACAAACGCTGTTTGTATAAGTTTTGCTTATTTCTGTTTTGTGCTTCAGTTTGTCCAGTGCTCTCTGCTTGAATGGCAAGATAGATTTATATGCTTAATTCTTGGTCAGGCAGAACTCCAGATTTTTTTCTTTTTTTTTTTTTTTTTCCTCTTTTTTTTCTTTTCTTTTTTTTTTTTTTTGCCTCTACCGTACACTTTCTTAAAGGGCAATCAGATAATGGGTATGTTTTATGTAATTAAGAGTTCACTGTAGTGGCTTTCATTTAATATGGCTGTCTGGGAGAACAGGGCCCCCTTGCCCTGTACGATGTAATTTAAACTTATGGCATTTTTACTGTGTATAATATGGTGTCCTCTGTGCCAGTTTTGTACCTTATAATAGAGGCAGATTGCCTCAGATCGCTGTGGTTCTTATTATCAAAATTAAGTTTACTTGTATACTAAACAACCACAAGAAATTTGATTCTGTAAAGAATCCTCTTTAGCTGTGGCCTGGCAGTATATATATGGTGCTTTATTTAACAGAATACCTGTGGAGGAAATAAAGCACACTTGATGTAAAATTAATTGTTTTATTTTTATTGACATGATCAATTGCTATTCTGTGCACTTCATTAAAACTGATTGTGATGACTTTTCATTTGTTTATAATACGTTGCTTCAGTCTTTGGATTTCTCGTCAAAGACCGCTTCAGAAACGGGACGGCTGCAGAGAGGAACGATGAGCAGATGTACAGAACTGATGTCAACGCCGCTCCTGTGCCCGGTTCCTTTGCATCGACGTTCAGTCGCGAGGGACTGGTGGTTGTGTACCCCCCCCCGCCACGTTAGAGCGTGAAGCGGTGTCAGAAGCCAGTGGAACTTTTCATTTCCCTGATTTTAACCTGTATTCCTCCTGCACCGTTTGCAGACTGCCTGCCCTGACAACTCCTCCGCCCCCCGAAATGCTGGAATGACGTTATCGCCTTTCCCTCTCACGCCTCCTCCTGTTAGTTCCGAGCAATATCCGTTTCCTATGTGACCTTTTGGACTGTCAGCGATACTGGTTTTAATATCCGATTAAACTCCATTTTCAGCTTCATGTTCCAGTTGCTTAGCTCATTTGTTTTTCTGTTCTCTTCATAACGCATCTACCTTGGTCTGTTTTCTTCCAACTCCTTCCTTCATTCTGTCTACCATGTAACGTAGTTTAGCATCATTTGCTTCTCCACGATTCTATTACGTGATGCTTTTTGCCTCCTCTTACTCTTTGAATCTGCTCTCATTTTTTTTTAACCTCCTGTAATTAATCATTTCTGTCTTTAAAGTTTGGGCTTTCCGTTCCCCTGTGTTAGCACTGGTATTCCTGCGTTTACAGACACTGTATTCATGCTGGTGAGTGCTTAAGTTGCTCTCCTCATTATTCAGACATGAAGTAATTATGTTTTCACTCTCTTTAGGAATAATTTTATTGCCCTTTCTGACCAACTTCTCCACAGATTGTAACTTCAGAGAACTTACCAACAGCTTCTACTCAAAACTTCAACGTAACGAGTATCAGAATTCCTCCATCAAGTCTTCTACCAGGCCTGCTCATGGTTGGCGAGTATCTTCCTAACCGAGCCAAGAGGTGAAGCAGCCCCGAGAACCCTTTGGTGAGTAGTGTGTTCATTAATTACTCTTATTAAAAATGCGTGTCTGATTTTTGGCGTGTTGCCTGACCGCCCCTTTCAGCTATTGCGCTTTGTGGGCTTTAGCTTCTCGCACGGGATGAGATCACGCCGTCGTTCTGGTACTAAAGAGTGGGATTCTGTCTTCCATGATCAGTTTTTCTCATTATTTCACCCCCCCCCCCTTTTGGAGTGTGTACCAAGTACGAACAGTATGTAACGACAGTCACCTAAGTGAGACACAAGGAACGTCCTCTTCTGTCTTCCCGGAGGAACACTGGCCCTTCCGTGGTCAGCTGGTCACGGACCATGTCCCCAGAGTTACTTTTAGGATGTTTTTCCCTATGGGATCTGCAAACACTATTAGCGGTCGTGTTGTATTTTATTGCCACGTATTTTCTCACAAGTGTCTCGCTGGCCATTCAGAATCCCGCCAGAAAAGCCCACTGTTTGATAACCGTTTTCCATGAACAAAGGAGTTACAATTGTGTGTTACACCTTGGTGCTGCAGCCTGTTGGGTTCTGGTGGCTCTCGAAGCAAAGTACCCCTACGCAGCAAGACGCGCATCATACAGCTGTAAGCTGTGTCAGGCCAGCGGTTCCCTCTGCCACCGCCCCGAAAAGCCAGCTCAACTGGGACCAGAGATTAAAAAAACCCCGTTGATTAGCTTGAACTGATGATCCTGTAGCTCTAAACGGGCGGAACGTAATACTAGCTTTGCTAGTCTTTTGCTCAAAAGCCGTGTCAAGATTCCCAGGCGCGTCATTATTCTTACGGCCCTTTCCTTACCTGCCCGTTTCCCCCTTAAGCTGAGTATTCCTGTGATTTTTACTGGGAATTTTTGCCCAGTATTCAGTTTTTTAAACAAAAGTAAGCGGTACCTGCACAAATGTGTCTCCTCTCTCCTTGTTTGCACCTCTTTCTTTTATCTTCCGCCACGTGCCCCTCATTTTAGGTGTTCTGTAAGTCATGATTTCCTCCACAGTATCCCCCTTCTTTTACTCTGAATCCATTTTCTAGTTTGTATTTCTCTCCTTTTGAGAATGCTTTTTCATCCCTGTCTTTCAAAACCCCATCTTTACCTGCCTTCCTCAGTCTCTTAAAGCTTTTAGTCTCTTCCCTGGCTCATCCCACCTCTCATTTAATTGTTACCCGTTTCCTCCTGGAAGCGCCACCTCCCCTTCAACCCCTTCAAAATTAAACTTGTAAAATACTTTCTCCTTCCGCTGTGCGCAGTCGCTACCATGGTCCCCCAGCAGCCGGGCTCACGCTGTTAAGGCCACCCCCCTCTGTACTGAGCTTTGGCTGCAGTCTTGCAAATCTTGTCTTGCGCGGTTAATTCTTTTTCCTTTCGGCTAGCTCAGACACCAGGTCCTTGTACGGCGCTATGAAAGCGCTCCAGCACGAGCAGAACCATCTTGTCCTCTTTCTGCTTTGTCTCTTCTTTCATGCTGCCTGCTCTCCCTGGAATGTCTCCCTACAGCACAGGAATTCCAATACATGTCAGCCTATTTCCCACAAGCTCTCTACGTGTGGCTCCCCTCTTTTGTTCTATTGGGAAAATCTTAGGATAGGGAACTCTTGACAGAGACCGACTTAGAAAACAAACTACATTGATGATACTGTCATTTCATTATGTACGCCACTGTATGATACGGTTCTACATCGTTATCGTCATACTGTTATTCAGTGATACGTAGTCCTAACTCTGCTCCATCCAGCTCAGGGGCCGAGGAGAACAAGGCGTTTAACGTTCTTGGGTTTTATTAAACTCTTGGAGAGTCTGTGAGGAATACGAGAAGTTTTAGCAGTCACGACTAAATTGTTTAGCCTCTCCGAGATGATGCTTGCCCCCTTTACGCTACGGCTGGCTGACAGTGCTAGGAATTCTCCGGAAGGCTACCTGCTACAGGTAAAACAAACTTCTCTTTGGTTTTTCTCAATTGCAAAATAGTAACTGTGTGCAGAAACTGAACTTTAGGTCGGCCCTACAGTACTACTGTCAGCCAAGTGCCAGCACCTACAGTGAAGATGGGAAGAGGGCAGGAGTGCTGGTGAGGAAAAGGAAAAAAAGTCCGGTTTTTGACGGTCAGGGCAGTCAGCCGGGGCTGTTTGCGGGTGTGAAAGCTGACTGCCCCTTTCTTACGCTGGGCTGGAAAGGTAGGTGCTTCACGTTGTAACGTAGGAAAGCTCGTACGTATTACCGAAGGTGGAGCTGTGCAGGCACGAGGGAGCACGAAGCACGCTGAAGACAAGCTGTCAGCTGCGGTTCGCTGCCCTGCCCTTACAGAAAGCCGCCTGGGGCGGTTCCTCCTCGCAGCCCGGGAGCGAGTGGCGCACACTGGAAACACAAGTAAGTCGCTTCCTTTCCTAACGCCGAGGATTGGCCACTGGTCCCGTTGCTTACTCCTGCTAGTGGAAGGAGACACGGAAACGCAGACTAGCAGAGCAGAGTAGTAGTGGGCACTTGCGACGCCAAGGTGGAAGGGGCGTTTTGGTCCGGAGGGAAAACCGGTGAGGCACGCTTTTCGGAGAAGTACTAGGGCTGCAGGGTACGCTGCTGAACAGCCTGCTCTCGGATACTAAATGTCACAGAGTCTCTTGGGTCACCTACGCACAAAACTGTTCAGCCTGATCTCAGTTGTAAACCTAGATTCTCTCTTTTTATTTAAAGGTTACCCCTGGGTCAACCACTACACCAAACCCTTTTTGTATTCAAAATGTTCGGCTCTTTGTCCTTGAATGTTTGTCACAAGAGGTAACTAAATTTTCAGCATTCAGAAAAAGAAAGATGCTAACCCGTGCCCCTTCTCAAGGGGCTGTTCCCCACCCTCTCTCCGGACGCCCAAACCTCCGTCCTGGCGCGGCGAGTCGTTTGTTCTTGTTACTACAACAAACCTCACCCAAGTTCAAAGGGGATAACTGACGGCAAACTTGTCAGGGCAAACCTCCCCTGTAGAAAAGAGCAGCACATCTTTAGCTTCTGCATGATGTACGTTTACGCGTGGTAAGGTTGCCACGTGTTGGTGTCCTGTAAAAATAAAATATATAGGACTTGACTTCTACACAAATGCATTTAGTTTGGCAGTATTAGTTAATGGAGAAAATAAACTGCGTGTAAAATCACATATTTTATTGAGCCAACCATGTTTTCCAACGGCAGCTTGCCCTTTTTTGGTCAATTTGTTTCAAATTGCATACATAATACACTTTTTATAAAGCATTTGAGAATTAAGTTAAGCCTTGCTAACCTCAGTGTGGCTTAATTAAGAGTAACAGGTCTTTACTTTCAATATCCCAGCTGCTCTCCTGTCACATTTCTCTGACAAGCAGTTGCTCGCTTTAATTTGAGCTACAGGACTGCAGAGGGCCATCGGTGATTTAAGTGGAAGGCTGCAGAACTGCAGAAGGAAAGCGTTATTACCGTTCGGTTCTTCCAAAATAAATTTCCCACTGAGGTCAAGTAAGGGAGTCCAGTGCACGCAGACTTGCCAGCGGTAACCGCCACACCCGCCCCAATTACGCGACATGGTTAATTGCCTTTCCCTAATGCGGAGTCAGAAACAAATTCACTCCGCAGCTGAAGCAATCTTAAGAAGTATTTAAGGAGGCTGTAACTGTATCCCCCCCATTTCTTGAAAGATCTAATCTATCACCAGTTTTACAATCCCTTCCCGTGCCCCTCTGACGAGCACCCCACCTCCCGAGGGACCCGATTTTGCCACTCGAGACATCGAATATGGAAGAACTGCAAATGCCTCCCACTGACCGATGCAGCTTACCTGCCTACGACGGCAGTACGTTGCCGCAGCTGAATCATAAGTACTCTCAAGTCACGGGCAAGCAGAACAGGGATCGGTTTCCCCAGTAAAGCTGTTTATATACAGAATCTGACTTACCACCTCCGTCACTGAACATCCATAAATAAGACTTAAGTTATATACAGTATCGTAGAAGTGGGTCTTTATTCTTCCCACAAATAAATTACTTTTTTTTTTAAAAAAAACCAAACGTTAACTGAGTATAAAAAGTAATGCCCTAACAAAACTACAGCGCTGTCGTCATTCCATGTTGTCTTGGGACTGCTGCAGTAAAATACGTATTTCTTCAAAATACTGCTGCTTCCAACATCGTCTGGTGCTGTCTTCGTTGGAGACAGGCACTCCTTTGCACTCGAACTGCAGTTCCGTTTGAGCAGCCATATCCTTGAAATTCAAGGCCACCGTTGCGTAATGTTCTGAAGGAAGAAAAGACGACATTTCAATAAAGTGTTTGTTAAGGGAGTACGTTTGCTGTTGCTAATTTCCCGCCTGCTTTTGCCCCTGTCTGAGCGAAGCCTATTTTCACAGCTGGCAACTGCTCTGGACACCAGGCCGTTCTCCAAAGAATGCAGACGTAAGCGAGCTTCCAGGCAGGAAGGCTGTGGCGTGTCCTGCCTGTTCCTTCTCCCTGCACAGCGCGGCCTCAGCTGGAGGGCCTGAAAAAGACTCACCGTCAGGCCAGTTTCTACACCTCCACTTCAGGACGATTCTTTGGCTTGGGACCTGTCAGAAGAGAAGGAGGTTCTCCCCGTTAGCGTTTGAGATTAATTCACGTTATGACCACCCATTGCTAATTCTCCCCTGAAAAATAAGGAGAGGAGCGTTATCTTATGTAATAGTAGACACACGCATGTAAACAATACAAAGACTGGGGTTTGTTGGGTTATTTTTTTAAATAAACTGTTTTCATCGCACTCTCTGCTTGCTCTACGTTCCTCTGTTTTGTTTTCTCTACAGAAAAAGGTCAGGCTGATTCCTTACTAAGCACGAAACATTGGTTTTCTTGCAGACCTTGAAATGGGCACAAGCAAGCGTCATGTTTTCACCTCTGCAGTTTCTAAGCATGAGAGGGAGCACGCCCGTGACGTTCCGTTAAGCCATCCCACCTGCTGCCCTGTGCAAGCTGGGCAGTACTGCAGAAACACCATTTACAGCGGGCCACCAGCTCCTGCGAGGAGGGGAGGCGCTGCTTCAGCATCCGCCCTCAGCTGGCGCCAAGTCAGGCCTGCTGCTCTCCCTGAGCCGTGACGTTTGTGTGCTGCCTGTTTCACCTCAGTAGATGGGCATCCAACTGCACTGGCTCCCCTCAGCTCCCGTAAGGGGATGTTGCCGCTGGGGCCAGTGTAACGGTCCTGCAGCGAACAAACATTTCGTTAGCTTGAGCTGAAAATCCCATTTTCCAAGGCTTTGCTTTTTAAAAGCTGCCCAGTAGTCCGTGATGCTTACTGCCCGTCGTCTGGGTGGACATTGATACCAAGCCTAAGCTTGGCAACTGTGAAAATGATTTGAAAATGATTTTCCAGAGGTTTCAAAACTGGAGCTGAGCTCTAGTTACCGATTTTTCCCCTTCTATTTGCAAAGCATTCAGGTGGGGGGAGTGTCACATTTGCCAGTGGCTAGAAGAGAGATCACTTCTCCAGCTCCAAGAAGAAGTGATAAGGATTTGGGAGATAAACCTTAAACCCGCTTCCTCGCTCCTCCTAGTAAGAAAGGATGGCGCTGAGCACTTTCTCCCCCAGTGCAGGCCATTGGGTGCGGCCAGCACCTGCGCTTTCGATGGGGAAGAGCAATCACGAAACGTAATTGCAATTTTTTGGCTTTGCAGTAGAGGACCTGGCTGCGCACTAGAGAAGCTGAACTGTCAGGCACCTGTGCTACTTTTGAGCTCAGGGAAGCCCGACCACCCCCCATTTTTAAAGTGCAAAGTAGGAGCTTTTTACCAATTCTGCGTATTCACCGCTGACGCAGCCATCAAACATCTGGAGTTTGCCTCCTTTCTCGGCTTCAATCACAGCAGGACATTTAGAGAACTTCTGTACCAACTAGAAAAGAAGGAATACAGCACAAGTCAGTCAACTGCAGAGCCATGCTGATACATAATGCGCCGTATCAGGAGACAAGGGAGGTTTGCTGAAGAAGTACGATGGAAGACGGTAACTAAGCTGTAACGTACGTAAGAGTCTTTAAGCACTTTCACTTACTGCGGCGCTCCTCTGAGATCCATGGTGCTAGCAGGCGACAGAACGAGGCTGTAACTGCTGAGAAGCCTGTGGTGGTGAGCGCAAAGACCAGTAGACTGGCCACGCGCACAGGGCGTGGACAAAGGACACGCACACACACGAACGATTTGGAAATGAGGGAGACAGAGCAGCAGCTCAAGGAAGAACTGCTGAGAGCCATTACTGCTTCCCAGGGGGAGTGCTGGGATTCTAATTTAAAAGTTCTCCGATACCAGCCCAGGCTCTTCTGACAAACACAAGCCCAAGAGCATCAGTGTTGTATTCCACACCCTGTAAGCAACGGTATCAGCGCACCCAACAGTTCGTCTCTTAACCTGTAAGCTCGGGTAACAACAGCGCCGTCGCTGAGCACTTTCAGATAAAAAAGCTCGGCTTTTTCTGACTAGCAAAGGAGAACGCGATTGAGCTGCAGACGAACTGTGTAAAGATGCAACTTCGCTTTGTTTAGGTGGCTTTTCTTCCTCTTAAGGTAACAACTGGCAAAAAAAAAGGTCTAAGCCACCCGAATAAGCTCTCATTGAAAAGGTAAAAGTGGAATGAGCCTCCTGCCACCTTCTAGTGCCCTCCGATTGCCGTCGCAAGGACTCCTGCCAGCTTGTCCAGGAGGTCAGCTCCCCAGCCTTCGTCCCCTGGGAGGAGACCAAACCCACACACCGCCTCAGCAACTGTCAGCTCCTTCTGCATTTTCACCGCTGAAATACCTCAGCGGCTTAAAAGGTGAAGCTGTTTGCCAAAACTTGAAGAGCAAAGGACCATCAGCATTACAAATACTTGGTTACGAGAGAAGGGTAGCTCACAAAGCCTTCCGTTTCTGGACGATCGCATCACTCCACTTAACGTACGTAAGGAGTATTATCTGTACTTGACGCTGTGATGTGATGCGTTCGTTACCACACAACTGTTCAGACGTAACAACAAACATCTGCATTCAGTTACATCGCCTACTGAAATTATCACTTACTTCCTTAGTTGTGAAGATGCTATAAAGTTCGTCTGCTGGAGAGTTGAATATTTCTCTCATCAGTATCTTCACTGTTGGAATTTTCACCCCAACTATCTCCAAAGACTGCGGTGAAACAGAATCCTGTAAAGCAAACAGTAGTTAGGTGAATGACTGCAAGATCGAACACTTACTTACTTACAAGTTCTGGAAAGGCAGGATTGGTGTTACCTGCGCATTCGTAAACATACCGCGTTGCGAATATACCCTAATTACACAATCTACTTCCCCCTTTATGTCACAGTATTATTAATCAGTATTCACTAAATAAGTGACAAAATTACGAGCGCGTGCTTTGCTCCAAAGACGCCTGGAGCTACCTGTAGGCTGGGGGAAGGGATGCGTGCAGGTGAATTCCAGCTTCACCTCGCGGAAGCAACAGCCACTACGGAGCAAAGCATTCACGAGCACATACACGCCGCTGTCCTCTTCCCGCCCGGCAGAGCCGTGCCCAGGATCTGTGACGGGTCATTTCCCTGTTACAGGCCCTGACCACAGCAGTGAGGCGGCAGTTCCACCTCAAAGGCTTTCACTTTTGCGGGTAATCCCAGGAATACGCAATTGTTAAAGAAAAAAAAAAAAATCTATAGGGACTACATTTACAGTAATATTAAATTCATACAACACTTAAAGCCAACATACTTGCACGGTGTTCCCACTTAGTTTTCGCTCAGCGGCCAGCTCCTGACCAACGGCAGCTTTTGTTGGCAGAATCATTCCCAAGGTAAACTCTGCAATAAAGAAAGGCGCTCTTCAGTATGAATCTGAGCTGTACAACCCCCCCTGCCATTACACGTGTAACGAAGATCGCTGGCCAAAACTCTGGAGAAGGGGTAAAACGGTGTAGAACGGGAGCACAGGACGGGACACACAACTCCAACCCAGAGGTTCCCGCCTTACCCCTATGTTTTTATTAGCAGCACAGCCTAACAGCCATTTCCCTTAAAAACACAGGCTTTTCAAAGTTACCCGACCCAAAATTAATAACGTCTGCCCATTAAGGAACGCGCCCCCTCCCGAGAACTTCCGAACAGTACAGCAGAGCGACGACAAGCTGAGGGCAGGGCCTCGCTTTGCCAGCCTGCAGGCCTGGCGGTGATCGCCCGTGGTCAGTAGGTGTAACACAGAACAGCTGGGGTCGCTACAGAAACTTCTGGATGCTGCCATGTTTGAGAGCAACGAAGACTTTGACTGGCAGGACCACCTTATTTCATCTCAGCTGGTGGCAATTAAAAATAAAATAAATACAAACCCGAGGACTTGTCAATATATTACCAATCTGTTCAAGCCGGACAGCTGCGTAAGAACGTAGCTAACATAACTGGTTTAACTCACCTGTTTTAAGTGCTTTCAGGTAGTCTCTCAGGGCCTCTCTGACTTTTGTGGTCCCTTCAGTTCTCATGAGGTCCTTCAGAACATCGCCTTCCCCTTTCTTTTTGCTAACGTTTATCTAGAAACAGAAAAATGACGAGATCTGAGAGGCATCTAAACGTGAGCCTTTTGGGCTCTGGCAACAACGTACTCTGGCTTTGCTTACTATATTCAGAGGACAACAGCAATTTCAAGTTCATTATCTTCTCAGTTTATCCTACCTTTGCTAAAAATAAACCCTCTTGGGTTTTGACTTAAATAAAGGCAGTATCTCATCTCCACAGCAGCTCAGTCAGGTTCATCAAGTACAAACAGAGTTGCCTACTACACAGCAGAGGCTGAGGAGTCTGTGGAAGCCACAGTAACGACTGCAATACAACCAACAGGGAGATTCCTGAAGTTCTTAGCTTCTGGGGCAGGGGGGGTGCTTGGGTTTTTTTAAGACTACAACAAGCAGAGTACTTCTCAATTTTGTAGTTAGTATATCGTCACAAACAATACTTAGCAAAGAAAACCGTGCACATTCCTAGTAGGTAAGTTTGAGAACAGAGAGAAGTCATTATTCCAAGTATAAAAAATTGAAAACATGAAATAAACTATCCAAGTGTAATTATCCCACTTAATCACAGGATAAATCAAAATGTGGTGCCTATATGTTGATTAATACTTTACTTAAGAATTCTGAACCTATATAGCCATATCAGTATTTCACACCTACCTCTGTATCATCTACCTCATTTTCTTCTGAGAGGTTAGGAATTTCAACAGATCCCTTATGTTTCTCACCAGACTCTTTCACTGTACCTGTATTAACATAACGAATTCTTAAATGCATTATTAAAAACTATTTCCCCCATAGCAAGAGTTTTATCTTGGAAATCAGTCGTACAAAAGCGTTACTTGAAGCAAGTTGCCTAGGATCTCATTTAAAGGAACTAAACAGCAACAAAAAGTCTCAAAGGTGCCACAGTACTTTCATAGTAAACTATTCTCGGAACTGCATTTTCCTGTACAGATGCGTTAAGGTACGTACGTGCACAGAGGGCCGTCTCACTAACACAGTCGGCACGACCGCTCTGCCACTGCTCTCACCTCCAATTGTCAGCTCTCCTCATGCTCTCCGCTTACAACTTGGGTCTGCCAACAGGGAATGGGAGTCTAAAGGGGGCAGGGGAAGAATAACCTCCTCTTCCCCTAAATTTGCCTGCCCTTTACTTAGAAGCTCCACAGAACCCTAGCTATTCCTTCCCGAATAGCTGAAAAGCTCCCAGCGTACAGGCGTGTCACCATAAAACGTACATATGTATAACGGACAGGTGTACAACTGAGATTTTTTAAAAATATGAAACTTCACTTGCAAATTTTTCAGAACAATTGTTCCTACTCTTATTAGCTTTACCATGAACTGCCAGTGATCACTGTACAGGTCAAAAGGACTTTGCAAGAACAGAAATTACGCTCCCTTTCTGCATCTCTCTGGGCAAGGGCCCGTCATCACCTACCTACGCAGGTGTTCTGGGATATGAGCCCTGTGCTCTACTTCCTTACCTCAGACCTTACTGTAAGAAGATTGAACTTAAGGTCTGACACCTTTTTTTCTTTCCACTGAAGACTTTTCCCCTTTACCTTGCAAAAGCATTGTTATTTAAATTTATTCACTACGCAGATTAGCGAGCAACAGCGGAAATGTGCAGTTCTGCCCCAAACCCAGTTATCTTCATACTGTTACATCAGCTTAGTTGTCAAAACATACGCAACACAACAACGGGCTTTATCAGTCTATCAGCAATACTCTAAAACACAAACCCAGTGCTACGCATGACTGCGGAAGGGGAATTATCACGAAGGCAGACGTAATATTCCTTTGATTCTCTCACCTTCAAAGGAGCTAGCTAGAGCCAGCTACTACTTAACATCACTCTCCTTCCATTATTTTTAATTACTACCCTGAAATGACCGCTACGCTACAGGGGGGCACTGTGCACAGGTACAACCTAATGTGCTACCGGTCGAGATCACAGTAAAGGACACAAACAAACGCTCTGACATTTCTTAGCAAGAAAGAGAGCAAGTAACGGTTAGTAACACCAACTGGAGCACGGTGCAAAGATCCCTTCCTAGTCAGGAGCCGTACGCAAAGCCTGTGAGTCCAGAAGCGGACAACAACATCCACACAGCGAAAGGCTAAACCAGAAGACCTCTCTTGGGCTTCTCAAAGCCTCCCAGGACAACCTGTTCGCTCAAGTACAAAGCCATGTGAACTACTAGTCAATTATACCACCAAAACACTTCTGGGCCCAACACAGATCACATGCAGCTGTCCCAGTTTTCTCCTTACTGCTTTCTTCCAGCTCCACGCTTAGTACAGGCAAAACCACGCAACGTTATCTTTGCAGATAGTAATGCAAATCTTATTGTCAGCTACTCTCCCCAAAAAGGAAGTGCAAGCGTGCAGGAAGAAGCTTTTAGGAGCAAAGCACAAACCTGACTTCTATCCATTCAGTTAATTTATTTTAGGAGTTGTGAAAACTGTTAATAAACGATTCTCAAATAACACAGGCTGGAATGACAAATTTAAATTCGTAAAAACAGTAAATAGGCATTTTTCACCCTTCAAAAAAATCGCTTGTCCAAGGGATTAATGCAGATGGCATCTGTGCTAGACAGCAAGTCCAGTCAGTTAACAAACAGCTGGTTGTTCAACATTACACAGGCAGAACGTTGGTACAACTCTGCATTTTTAGTATCACTGTAATATAAACAAAATTATTACCTTTTTATCAATCAATCAAATTATTTGTTTGAATCCCAGGGGACTCCAGTAACAGACCTCAGAATAAAACCTTTGTTTTTCCCGTGCCAATCCGCTATTTTAGATAATTAATAGCGAAAGCACATCTCAGACAGGCCTACGTATAAAACCACTGTTGAAATACCTAAGTTGTAAAAGGAGATACATGTTTTCATAAAGCTTCCATCACCAGGCAGAATAATCCATTGAAATCTTCATTACATCTTCAAACAAATGAAAGGGAGAACAGCCGTTTTACTCAATTTCAGTGCCATTAAGTACCCTTAGTTCCTCACTTCCTTGATGCTCCATAATTTAAATCGCTAAGGGCAATGTTTTTCCAACACTGGACTTTCCAAACCGGCTGCAAATTTCAGGATTTTATCATCTTGTCCTTGTGTACCGACGTTTTAATCCTAGCTTGAACTCTTAGTTATCCTAGACTTGTAGAAGGAACTAATTTCAGCAATTAGTGTTTTTAGCAGTTCAGTCTGAACTCTGATTTCTAAGTCAGAGCTCTCGGAAAACACACAACTAGCAAATGAAGAAAAAAACCATCAGCCCCTTCTCTTTTAGAATTTCACTGTGTAGTAGCAAACCCCTTTAAAACTAAGCTCTCAAAGACTTTATCCACTCAGCGCAACACTAAACCGAGCAAAGTACCTAATGCAAATTACAGTTGTCTATAGTTAAACACTGAAAAGCATAAAGACCTAGCAGAGGAAAAAGAATTTAGAAAGAATCTGTATAGAAATATAAACAAAATACTGTGTCTGCCCACTTCTAAACTTTACACACTGAAATAAAACAAACAAAAAACCCAACAAAACCAAACTAACCAGTGTTTAAAACTTAGATGATTTTAGCTTATCCAAAAAAAGACTCAAAGTATCAAAAAGCTGATTACAATTATTTAAACTGTACTGATATAAACTGCACGACAGAGCATGTTGTTTGCCTTCCTCTCTGTTAACGTTTAGATCACAATTATAAGCACGTTCTTAGTTTGCAACACACTTGTAACATTTAAAACATAGTTAACTATCAATGCAAACAAAAATAAATAAATAACAGCACCTCCTTAAGTCCCCTATTCCTGTGGGAGCAGACCTCCACTCCAAATCTGTTCAAATACAAGCACTGGTCTCAGCATCGAAGTAAACGTTAAAGCCCCGGTCAGGCCAACCAGGGAGAACACAGCCCTGCAGAACTGCGTTGGAAAGGGCACCACCAAAAGGAGAAGGGCAGAAGGCAGGCAGCCCGCTGGAGGGGCCAACTGCATTACCTGGAGCACTGATCCAGGGACTACAGCCCTGTTCTGGGGCGCAGGAATTAAGAGGGGAAAATCAAGTATGGCCCTCGGTATTCCCACCTCCCGTAGCGACAACTGAGGCCTGAGAAATAAGTACAGTATTTGGGGGAGGCACAACCTGTCATTTGGCATTACAATATCCACGTACAACTGCCCACGCAGGTGCTTTTTATCAGCCCTTCCTGCTTCTTACTGCAACGCAAGAGATGGTCCGCAATTTGCCATCAAGTTTTAGGCATCCAAGAAATGGAAAGAATTCCCTGATGTTACCAAAAGATACCGCTATCAAGTCAGTCAGCAAATAAAGAGCTGCCATGGGACGAGCGCAGCGGAGGATGAACCTCCAGGAGTTGGGGCTGCGAGCGGATGCAGCACAGCAAAAACGCATGGACACAGCCCGTTATCCCAAATAATCCAGAATTATTCCTTTATTCCCACTGAACAGTTTTTTCATTCATTATCCTCAACGCAAACTACATTAAATTTTTTGAAACATCTGCCGTTTTACGCATCCCTTGGTTTACGCTTTTTTTTTTTACACTTCTGTTTTACGCTTTTTACTCTTTTTTACGCTGTCTCCTGTTCCCTGCTATCAACACGCGTTAAGCACACGCTAGGAAACTAAAGCAATTCAAGCACACTGTTGCAAACAACGCATATGTCACCAGAATAGAAGTATGTACTTCTTGCAAAGCAAAATGAGTAGTACCGTGCTGATATGCTGTTAAAACAACGTTAAGAAACGTGCGTGGTACAAAAAAACTGGGTGAAGGGGGGGAAAAAAGACAAGCTAGGGTTTCAAGATTATTTAAAAATAAGCATTTATTACGCTTCAGGCCCACATGTCTCCTGCAACCTCCCTACAATTTCGACTCACTGTAGTTCACGAAGAAATTCCTGTTTTCCCAACCCAAACGAGAGTTTACTTTACAAAGTGACAGCTCCTGACCCCACAGAGCAAATGAGGAGCGGCTGCTTTGCGAAGAGCAGGATAAACTCGAAGGCAACCCCTACCAGGGCACATCTCCCCAGGAAAGCCGGGGGCAACGGGTGGAAACGTGCTGGGCCCGCAACCCCCGCGCTGCTTTCACCCAGGAAAGGCTCGGCAAGCCGGGAGGGAGCCTCCCCCGCCGCAGGCGGGCTGGTTCCTCACGGCCAGCGGTGGCCCGAGCCGGAGGAAGCCCCGCCGGCCCCGGACAGACGCCTCTGAGGAGCACAGACATCACCGCCTCCCCCGCCCCGTACCTTTCCAGCCGAGGCGCAGGTTCCACTCGTAGAAAAAGATGAGTTTCCCTTTGCGGCTGTTGCAGGACGCTTCGCCTTCCACGTGTTTCAGGTCGCTGATCTCGCAGCGCCCGGCCTCGCCCTCCACCACCAGCCCCACCAGCACCTCCTTCAGCTTGCTCTTCGACCAGCTGGTCGCGTCCCGCTCCGTCCTGGGCCGGGAAACGGGGCCGTTAAGCGCCGGCGGCCGCCCGCTCCCCCCGCCGCGGCAGCCCCGTCCCCTCCGGCCGCCTCAGGGGGCCCGCGCTAACGGCCGCGCCGCGCGCCGCCCCTCACCAGTGCCAGTTGTTGACGTTGGTGGCGTCCGCGCGCTCCTCCACGATCCAGCGCGGGTCCCCCTGCCCCCACTTGGCCATGGCGCTGCCCCCCGGCCCCGGCCCCGCCGCCACCCCGGGCCGCCGCCGCCGCAGCGCCCGCCCCCGCCGCCGGCCCAACCGCTTCCGCCCGCCGGCGACCCAGCCAGAAGGTGCCAGAAACTTCCCCTCCCCCGGTCCTCGCTCCCCCGCCGGAGGAGGAGGAAGGCGAGGCCGCGCCGCCCTTCCTCCACTCCCCCCCCCCCCCCCTCACCTCACACCCGCCGCGGGGCGGGAAGGAGGCTCCTGAGGCGGCGGCCCCGCCACCGGGACCCCCGCCGACTCGTTGCGGGCCCTGGGGCAGCTCCTCCGCGTCGACACCGCCGCCTGGAGGGGGTTGGTGCAGGGCCCGGGGCCCGACCCTCTGCTCCGCTGCGTCCTGCGGGGAGGAAAGGCACCGTGTAACTGGAAAAATAATAGCCGCTCCTTTTCAAAAACTGACCGCGACGGTGGGGCGTGTGCAAAAGAACAGAAGATTGGTGTCCGAGACATACTTCATGTAAAATAACGACAAGGCAGCACCTAGAGAATCGGTTTTATTGGCTTACCATTTTACACGTGCCATAAGAGATTAAATACACCGTAAGATAGCACTGCATCTAGGAAAGTAACCTTGCATTACAACCATTCCGCAGCCCTTCTAGCCTATTACTTTTTTTTTTTTCTTGTCCATCTCTTAGAGCACAAACAACAGGAGTAGCGGGAATTAAGATCTGGACAGCATCCCCATATTCTTATTGCTCATTTAATTCCAGAGTGTTCCAATGAGTATCATTGTGGTTTTCCTAAAAGTTTTCTTCATCGAGCATTCTTATTGATGAAAAAATACATCACTATTGTCAGGTTCATCGTCGTCAGGCTCATCATCGTCAGGCTCCACGTCCAAAATAATTGCCACTTCTGAAAATTTTACTCCTTTCAGTCCTTTTTCAGGGGCAGGCGTTGTGGGATCAGGTGCTAAGGAAAGAGCTGACTCTTTATTTGTGTCTGTCAGAAAGCAATCCTGCAAGAAAACATAACGCAGATAAGGCAGAAAGCTACAAATGGTAGCGTGGGGACAAGTTCTAAAGAGTAGAAGTCATAGAACTTGTCTATATATCTTCTGTCTCTGAAGCTTGCAAAGAAAGCATTGTTTTTAAGGCTGCAAGTTTTAGGAGCAGCCCATGAGAACCTTTTACTGTACCCATTCTGTAAAAGATGGAAGAGAGTCATCATTTCTGGATCACAAAGTCCTTCTCCTCCTTCTAAGCAGGGACAAACAGCCCCTCCTCAAAGATTTTTTGTTACTTCACATAAGATTTTTTTTTTTTTTTTTTAGTTCAATCACCAGTTTACTTTTGATAATTCTTTCAGTTATTGGATGAATAATGATAAAATACCTTTCGCTCCATTTTTGCAGTTGAAAAGCTGATTACCTGTTTTGGTGTGAATTCTGCAGTGGGCTGGGCATCTCCATTTCGAGGTTCAATGGCTTTTTCAGAGGCTACCTTTTCGTCGTGTTCACTGTTGCAATCTAACAGCAGTGTCTCAAGGTATCTGCATGCTTCATGGTCCTGAGTTACGTCTTTGTCAGCATCACCTCCTTTGGTGTCTTCCATGTTGCTAAAGGCTATTGTTTCTGTTTTCCTGAAAGAGCGTTAAGAGAATTTGTAACACCTTGAGCTTGCAAATAGTTCAGCGACAAAAATCTTAGCCTCTGTCAAACCGAGAGCAGCACGTACACTGATCTCAAAATTCCTGGGATTTTTCCCAGGGAAATGTTCAGTAGCTTCTTGTATCCTGAAGGGGTTTTTGTGCATAAGGCCTAGCAATTTGCTAAAGAGTAAGTAGGAATTTGCCTTTGTAATTTTTGATACAAGATTAAAAGGTATTAGCTTCCTTCAAGCGTAGAGTTTTTAACTTAAAATTGTAAGGGTTCTTAAAAACCGACCTATCCACTAGTGAAAGATACAAAGAAAACCTCTGTTACCACAGTAAACTAGAACCACATCTTTTGACGTGCTATTTTTTATAAATTCGTGATCTCAGCGTTCTACTTACACATTATTCGTGTGCTCTAGTTTCTGTAGGCTTTTCAGACTTCCACTTCCGTCAATTGCACGTGGATTATCAATACCCTCTATAATTTCAGCTTGCTTCTTAACCAAATACTGTTGCGTATACTTTCTGAAAATAATACATACGTTAAAATAAAATCGTTAATTCTTTTTGAAGACTGGCTTTACAGTTGTTTTAAAAACAGAACATGAAGTATTTGTGTCATAAGTTTAATACACAACATTTATTTTCAGTGTTATTCTGGGGATTATTTTGAAGTATTTCCTATTTTTCTGCACAATTGTTAGACTACATATTTAATGGTAACGGGGTAAATACCCACTCCCACTGTCCTCCTGCAAATTCATTCCTTTTCCTCAGCTATATGGTCCTGCTGCCACTGAAGTTAGCAGCAAAACGTCCCTCGATTTCAGCATTCGTGGGGTTAGAGGAGACTTCTGTGGGTATATTACAGCTTCTTGTGCCCCCCCGTCACAGTTAACGTTTCTGCTGCCCCCATGTCTCTGTTTTGAAAAGTGTTTGTTCCTGCTGTTGCTGTGTGACAAACACAAGAAGAAACCAACTGTCAGTTACGTGCACTGTGTCTAATAACTACAGTACAAGGCCAGGCATTTTGATTTATAGCAAATCTTAGGCAACACTCCATGCAAATATCGGTAATTTATCAGATAAGTATTTTTCAAGTTGACGTTTAAAGTAAACTTATTAGTTGTAAATCTAAATTACATTGTTAAAGTAAAACGATTTGTACCTTTTCCTTTTTATAGTAAAAAGTACATATACCAGGAAGGCTACGAGGGTGCAGGCTAGCAGAACACTGAGCACGATCGTTGCAATGAGTTCAGGAGTTGCCGAGTCTGCAGGAGCCTCTTCTATGGCAACAGTAACAGCCGCTGAAAATATTTTCTCCAGTTCTGCCTCAATGCTACTCCCCTGCTCCCTAAGTTTTCTGAAGATAGAAAAGTAAAATGCCGATGATTTATCAGACCTTCATTTTGGCTTGAAGAGCAGTGAAGAAAACAACAGAATATCACTCCCCGGTTCACCAAGACCTTTTCTGAAGATTCAGGCTCGTCATGCCTTTCATTTGGGAAAAACTCCGTTTTCTAGCAACCAGCCCTGGTGCTTATGAACTAAAATGCTGCAAAGTTCAGAAAATGGACCTTGAGAGGTCAGTATCCTCTGAATCCACATCAAGGCAGCTGCATATTGTCTTACAGAGACCAAGAGCGCTTTCCTCAGAGAAAAAGGTTCATCCATGGAGACTGCTTTCCTAGGACCACAGGCTCCGTTAGTAACATCAGCCACAAACAATTACTGGTTTAGAGAGAGGTGTCGGGTCTAGAAATCGCGTGCTTAAATAGCAGCTGCCCTTCACAGAATGTAAATGTACATTTTGCAAATGTAAAATCCACCTAAAATGTACGATTTTAACCAACATTTTGCCGTTCTGAAGCGGTCGATATCTATTTTAACGATATTCTTTCTGCTTCAGCTGTCTTTAAAACTGACTTTTAAATATATTTTGCACAATTAAACAGCCTTATTCATGTTTTTGACAAACTCTGAAAATTACCTTTCAGTAAATAATGAAAGCTTTCTGAATTCTAAAAATTCCATGTAAGCCTCGAGATGAGTCTCAGATAAACTGTTACTTGATCTAAACCCTGTCCAGTCCAAGACATTAATAATTTGAAGAGAAACAAAACCTAGCTGCATAGCCCTGACACCCAGAAGACAGACTGTGCCGTACGGACCTTTTTACGTCTTCTGCAGATACTTCCTGGTTTGCCTTATCAAAAGCAGTAATTTTTACGCAGGTTACATCCGTGCTGCTTCTTGCTTTTCTTTCAGACTCATTGGAATAAACATCAATGATGTATACGTTCCATGCAAGTTTATCTTCCAGGACCCTGCCATCAGATTAAGAAAGCGTTTTAAATTAACTGGGCAATAACAAATTCTTTTACTCTGGAAATTAAATGATAGAAAAGTAGTATTTAATACAACACTTTGCAGATATTTAGTATTTTAATCTAAGCGTGTAAAAACGCAGGATTATCATCAGCAAAGGAATTAAGCAAATTTGCCCGATATCGCTGAGTGATTGAGTAGCAGAGGAAAAAAAAAAAAACCACCCAGTCCTTGTCTCTGACTGGTAAGCAAAGATACTTTTCGTTAGTAGATGCTATACAACTTTTGTCATAGCCTGAAAATTCTTAGATAGGTGCCATTAGCATAACTGAACAATTCATTTGAGAAAGGAAAGGTTAGCAAACCCTTAATACCTAGATTTCATAACCAGTACTGCATAGTACATCATCTATTTAGTCATGTTTTTCAAAGCGACATATGGCTCATTTCATGCTTGGCATTATTTTTTATAAATACAGGCAGTGATACCTATAGAGTATTATAAACAGTAAAGGCGGGGAGGAGGGAAATTCAGTCTCATAATCCTCATCGTTTTCTCCTCCTTTTCCACCGAGGGATTTTCAGGCTGGATCAGACCACTGGCCCAGTTCATCCATCAGCGTGACAGCAGTCAGTACCAGCTGCTTCAAAGAAAGCGGCAGAGCAGCTCCAGGGTTCCCATTCCGTTTTTACCAACAAGAAACTGGTGCCATGATAGCGTCAACATCACAAACTCATTTTTCCATCCTTCAAAGTGATTTCCCCTCAAAAGCACAGGACTCGATATTTCCAATGTAAATATATGGTTATGTATAATCAAACAAAAGATCTTGTGTCTTCATTAATGTGCCAAAAAGGCCAAAATATGATTTCAATTGTAGCGTGGCCATCCCCACGTCACCAGCTAATCCCCTAGCACCGTAGGGCTGAGACCTCCTCGAGAAGCTCTGCTGCCGTGCTACAAGGGGGGTTTTTCATTTGCCGCAAAG
Organism: Nipponia nippon; assembly: GCF_047370975.1. Lineage (NCBI taxonomy): Eukaryota > Metazoa > Chordata > Aves > Pelecaniformes > Threskiornithidae > Nipponia > Nipponia nippon. The sequence goes on along the minus strand of NW_028262358.1, from coordinate 4,433,894 downwards.
GTGGGTTTGGTTCATAGCTTCTATCCTGCCTGTCTCCACATTTATATCTTGAGCCTACGACCCATGAAAAACTTTATCCTAGGCTGTTAAAAATCACGGAAACATCGAGGTGGGGAGAGACCTCTCGAAATCGTCTCGTCCAATGACCTCTTTGACATTTGTCAGCTCAGGCCAAAGCCTGACCAGATAAAAAGTGGTGGATCCCTGTGAATTCCCTCAAATTATTCTGAACTACGTCAAGTTGAAGGCCTAGCTTTTCATGGGCACTGGCTGTATCATCTCCCCTGTAGGCTGTCACACCCCTATCTCAAAGGCACTCTAAATTTGTCATTAGATATTATATCAGAATAAGCTTCACGGTTTCAAAAATACCTTTTTACTCCAGGAATGTTTCTGTCAACTACGTTGATCTTCTGATTAAGTCCCACCACCACAATGTTGTTACTGGAACTGGAATCAACGGTTACCTAATAAAAAATAAATCACATGTAAGGTTTTCGAAAGCATTTGTACCTCTCGTAGATTGACTTTCAAAAAAAAAAAAACCAAACCAAAACACCTCTGATACAAAACAATTGTCCTCTAAAAGTCAGTCTTCATGCCAACGTATTTTTGTATGCCCATGAAAGTGGCAGCCTCTTAATTCTGCCCTGAAAGTACGTAGTAAATCCTGGCGTATCTGACAGTCTCACTGTATGGTGTTAAGTAATTGTTTTGTCGTTACCAAACCCAGCCCTTCTTGTACACAGAGTTTTGACACGGAAGCAAATCAGGACTATAAATAGCAATCTTCCTTACGTTGACTGTTGTCCGGGCCGTGAGTCTTCTTGTGCCTTGGTCTGCAGCTTGGACTTCCAGTAAAAATGTTCCAGTCTTTTCTGCTACAGCAACTGTAAAAATCTGCCCTGTGTTTTCATCGATGTCAAATTCGTTCATTTGATTATTCGCTAAGCTGTACAGCAAAAGTCCGTTGTCTCCTGAATCTGGATCTGTGGCCTGGGTTTAAAAAAAGGTGATTTGTGAAACTCAGCTCGTAGCTTTTGGGCTGCACGCTGCTCTTCTATCATAAAACTCTGCAGTTTCTGTTTGTAAGACTGGAGTATTCTAGGATAGCGCTGTCATATTTTCCTCTTTGCCCTAAACAAAGCGGCGCACAAACTATCAGAATCGGACCGAGGGTATAAAGGGGGAAACAGGTTTACCGCGAAGTCTGGAGGGTTCTACAGCTGTAAGCATAAAAGGAGCAGGCTAGGACTGAGGGATAAGGCCAGGCTTCGAAAAAGATGAGAACCGCTCCATTTTGCAATTCATTTCCCATTTGGGTCCGATAGGTAGCAAAGCGGTTACCGGTGCCAAAGAGAGAACGGTAGTCTGTGCAGTATGGAATCCATAACAGCAGCATGAGTCAGAACAGACTGTATAGCTCTTCTGACAGACCCACTGGTAGGCCAGGTATGGACCAGTTCCCTGAACACCCCGTCCTCCAGCAGCGTTACGTTAAACCTGGATGGTGGGCAGAATCTGCCTCAAGCTCTCAAGAGCAGATTTAACAGCTCCTTTAACCCAGTTTAACGGTGGAAGAAATCCAAATCTTTCAAAAGATTTCCGTCCTCATGACGAGCACAGGAAGATACTCTACCTGAACTGTAATTACCGGGTACTTGTACAGCACGGAGTTTGGTATCCGAGCAGAGTAGGCATCACTCAAAAATGCTGGCTCTTCATTTACATCCTGCACCGAGATTGTCAGCATCGCCACGTTCTGAGCAAACAGACCTATTAAACAAACACAAGTTAACTGCAACAACGAACACCAGCAAAGCGCAGCTTCCAAAGGCCGGGTCAGGCTGTGGCTTTGCAGCAGGAGCTCTGCTGCAGGCGAGGAAGAGGGAGAAGAAAGGGAAGGCAGCAGCGATGTGCCCAGAAGAGCTCTGCCTCACTTAGAGCTGTCAAAGAGAATCGTGATTCCTATATTGGGTTGCAAATACAGAAGATGGGTTCATTGCCCCCAATGTAAGTTGGAACGTCCTTCAAATCAAAAAGTTACCTGAACGCTGGACTTTGGCAGCAGATGAGAGATTTTCCTTTGCTTCAATTAAAATCACATACTGAGAAGCTTCCTCATAGTTCAAATTAATTGCTGTTCTCAGCTGACCACTTTTTGGATCCAATCTAAAGTGACCTGAAAGGAAAAACATGCACCTTCATTGTTATAGCTACCATTTCACTTGTGTCCCTCCTACCTCTTGTGCCTTTGTTGCTCTTCGGATGTTTCCATGGGCCCTCTGCTCTTAAGAATGTGAAATGCAACACTTCCACTGGCCAAGCAGCAAAGGCATCACGGCTGGGGTCCTGTCCCAGACCAAACAGGCCTTAAACATGTAAAGGAGCAACAGACTTGGAAAACAGAATTGCAGCCTCTTGTTGCACAACTCCTTTTTCACCGATTTCTAAGTTTTCTATCGGTTCCTAATTATTTCCTTTTTTTGTATGCAAATGGAGTCGCATCACGGCTGCAAAAGCTGAAGGAGGCTAGATGCCCCAACATAGGTGCAAGTGCAAGGAAATGATAGACTAAAAGGGATTGGCAGGCAGGAAGCTGCTTGCTAACAACTTCTATTTTGGCTCCCTCAGCCTGCAAATTATCCTAACTTAAGACTATAGGAACCCATTTTCTGGCAAGTTACCACCACCTCCTTAGCCAAAGAAGATTAACAAAGTCCACGCTGAAGAGCTCTGAAAGAAATTCTTTGTGTACTTTCGTTTTTAAAAAAAAATGACACGAGTTTTAATCCTTGCTCTCCATCTCCTCGTTTACATACAGCAACATCTGCCACACAAAAGACAGGTTATTCTGTTATCTCAGCTATTTTAACTCATAAGGGAAATACTACTCACCTTTTTCATTGCCAGATACAACCGTATAATCAATCGATTTTCCTGAAGTTTCAACCACAGTAAAAGCGTAAATGAAATAATCCACTCCTGTGTTTTCCAAAACGGAAATGCTAATATAGAAAATAAATGATAAATCATAACGTTACATTTGCCAGCAGTTGTTGCACTGGCAGGCTTTGAAATTTAACCCTTTAAGAGCGAGTTCTCTGTGGAAAACCTTGCCCCCTCCCCTCTAGTTGTTTGCTAGAGCTCCCTGACAACCAGAGTGCAGCGCAAGCCCTACTTTTCTAGCCAGACATTTGTTTATCCTTGAGTAAGAGCTAAGGAAGAATGTTTTACTAGCATGCAAGAGGAAAGGGACAAAGAGTCTGGCGTATACAAGCTGCACGATAAAGAAATAAAAGGCGATGCCTCGCGTCACGTTCACAGAACCACCGACATAGCAGAATTTCCTGGACATTTTGTGTAAAAAAACCTGATGTCCTTGCTTCAGCAGGGAAGAATACGAAAACTAGCTTCAACCTTCAACTTCACTATGTTTTCCGCTACCTGGAGAATATGTACCAGTTATAGAACTTGATATGAAAGCCTCACCTGATTTCGCTCTCGTTAAACCGAGGGACAAACGGACGGTTGTCAAACACATTAAGAGTTATCACAGCAGTGTTATTTAAAGATGGAGAGCCTTTGTCCTTAGCCATCACTGTTAAATGGATCTCTCCAGATCGAGACAGGTTTCCAGTTGTAATTATTTTCCCCTCGCTGGTATCTTCTATCAGGAAGAACGGGCTGGAGTCTGGGTCAGGGAGGATGTAGTACTCAATAAGGCCGTTTTGCCCCTGCCGTGAAAGGAGCACAACTTCACGTAACTATTGCTTGCAGGACCGCCTTATTTCAGTGCCCCAGGTCCCACGGGACAGACTCACTGGAATCTCAGTATTGCCACGCTTAAATGGACAGAATGCCGGAGGCATTTTAAATAACTGGAGAGAACCAGGCTCAGAGCTACTTTGGGCTTAAGCTGTAACACAAGAGCAGCAGCAGGGGAAAGGGCCAATGGGCAGAGCCTCCCACCCCCCCAGATGCATTTTGATGTTCCAGGATCCCAAAAAATTCCCATAGCAATACTGAAGAAAACTACATGCACTGGGAGTACGTCTTGAAGGGTAGGATAAACACTGAAACAAGAGATGTGACAATGTCTAAATGTCTCTGGTGAACTTATTTAGAGAATGAAAACTTGGGATTAGCTATGGTAGGATGGGTGCCAATAAAAACACGAAGTGGAAGAAAATTCACAAGCGGTTGGCCAGTTCCATAGCAAAAATGTGAAAAGGGGTCTCTAAAGAAAATAAGTTGAAGGCAGATGTAGAGGGGGACAGTCGGAGTAGTGAGAGAGAGTCACGTAAAGGTGTGATGTCAAGGAGAATAAGCCAAAGTCCCTTGGATCCTTTTCACATTGTGAGGAGCAGCACAGCCTCCCCACTGCTACGAGGGTAAGCCCTGTCCCTGCCTGCCCCAGGAGAGCTGGACACGTTTTACTCTACGCACATCACTTCACTTTCCTGAGACAAGCCATTTTGACAAACCCTTCGGGTTTGCTCTATTGCGTTTCGCACTGTATTTCTGAAAAGCATTGTATTCTGTTCTTCCATGGCTCGGCAGCAGCAGGACCAAACCCTGCCCTGAACATCTGTTGTCACTAAGTAATCTGTGGATTCATAATTATTTCAGGAACAGGGAGGAATAGAGACAAAGTCTAATAATTTCAGTGCTGGGCTCTGCCCCAGAATCCTGAAAGGGTGGCACAGGGGGGATGAGTGCCACTCTGCGTGGCAGAGGACCAGACATTATCTGAAGGATGAGTTTCATTAGGGTCTCAATGCGGATCTCTCAGGCTCCAGCAACTTCCATACGCAATTTCACTTTTTATATAAAAACCTTGCGAAGGATGATAAAAAAGGGGCCATTAGATTATTTACAGCAATATACCACAGCTGCAGCTATTTTAACCAAAATTATGCGTGAAGAAATAGGAAGGCACCTGCTACACCTATTTTGTTGTCACTTCTAGATGTTTCAGCTTTTAAATGGTATAATTAGTGGTGATGTTGTCATGGTGATCTGGTTGACTACTGGGTATCTCTGCCAGTGCCTGGATACCACTTGATGGGTGCAATACAGATATATCAAACAAAATTACTTTAAAAAATAGGGACAGAGAGAATTAGCTGGGGTACCACACTTCAGAGGCGCTGGGTAAGCAGACATTTCCATGTTCAAGCCAGCTATACGATGTTTAGCTTTTACAGATTCTTCTACTTCAGAAGTTCAAATAACTTCACAGACACTAAATTGCTTCAGTCCTTGTATACTTCACCGGTACAACTCCGTATAATAAGGGGAAAAATTAAGGCAAATATAGCTGAAGAAACATGCCCAAAGACAGGGAGTACATCACTGTCAAGGCAGAACCATCAAAAGTCCTAATTTCCAATTCCCAGTGCTGTTAGGCAATCAGAATTCACTTTCTGCTACGTTTGGTATTTCATGCCTAGAGAACAGAGGAAAATATATTCGGGCCGCAGCTTAAAGCAGTGTCAAAATCAAACAGGAGTCGTTACCTGATCTTTGTCGGTAGCGCTCACAGTTATGACATGAGCACCTACAGGATTAATCATGTTTATAGAAGCTGAATAGGAATTCTGAGCAAATACCGGAGCATTATCATTCACATCAATCACTAGAACAGTGACATGAGTAGTTGCCTAGAAAACAAAATGGTTTCGTGCGTTTTAGAATATTCAGAATGTCTTATTTAGCGATATTTTTTTGTTATTTGCATATGCAATAAAAAGTATAAATTAGACTTTGAAAAGGCTGTAGTAAAGTATTGCGTTTGGTTTAATTTTGTGAACTCGACATCAAAGATCACTACAGGATTTTTACACGAGAGAGGCAGGAATTCAATGTTGCAGTAGGATTCAACTTCTTGAAAGGCATCTGAATGAGTAAGAACGGGATGTGTTTAGGAGGCCAACATGTCCTGCTGCTGCCGCTAGATGCGGTTAAGGGAACCACACATGTTCTGGTTCTGTTAAATAAGCGTGTAATATCTTTTCAAATAAAAGAAATACTGTGGAACTAGAACAATTTGCTGAAAATTACTTTTTCTCCCATGAAAAATTATCACGGCACTTACAGTACTAACAGCAGCAGCCAAGAATTCCAGTTCCCCAGCGCAGGTTAGCCTGCAAACAGTTCAGGGTCAAATTCTACCATGCACGATTATGAAGTATTTCAACTAATTATGGAGTATTAATACTACTCAGCATGGACAAAGGTCGCAAAAGTCTGACCCTAAACATGATTAGGTGACTAATTTATTCTGTGCAACAAATGTCTTTGCTAGCTCTCCCTCCCACTAGTTCAAAATCCACCCTGAATAGAAGAGTCACTGCTCATTACAATAATGGTCCGTTACCTGATGGAAAGGGGCAGATTTATTGTTGACCGCGTTCACTGTAAGGCTGTATTTATTCGTGGTTTCGTAGTCTGGAGAGTTCTTTATCTTAATGTTGCCATGTATTTCATCTATTTCAAATATATTTCCTCCACCACCTGAGATACATTTAAAGAAGCATTATCAATGAATACACCACATAATTAACTACACTCTTAAATTGTATGTTTACTTGTGTCTTGAGCTCATTAAAACAATTTTTTTAAATATCATGTAGATAACGTAGAAGAAAAACAGAAAATATTTTGAGTGGATGAGTGTTTGAAGTGTGAGCCAAGAGAACGGGTTAACAAGTTTTGCAGATACATCTGTCACAGTCAAAAAGCGATAGTGCTTGAGGCACGCAAATGATGATGGACAGCACATTGGAATTCTGGGGTGAATCTCTGGAAGCAAGTTCCTCCAAGCCCGTGCAACTCTTAGAGGAGATCAGAGGTGTTCCCAGGCACTTTTACAGTCCTCTGACCTTCTGTATGTTGGGTCTCATGTTTGCTGGTTGCAACAGTCATGAAGCACTGTAACAAGACAGTGCTCCTGCCAAGATCTTTAAGAGATGTCACTGAATTTGTTCTGTCTCTAATGAAAGTGGACTGAGCGGCACACACATCTAAAGAGAAAGGCCTTTGACTGCCAAAAGACCTGGCAGTGACTTTTACTGGTTTTGGCCACCCTTGTCCAAAGCCACCTCAAAGTCTGTACGCATATTGGAAAGAAAAGACTCTAAAAACATATAAACCGTATATACATCGCTCTTGATGGTCCATACAACAAAAACAACTATTTCAACTCCTGCAGGCTTTGGTCCAGAGGGTTCTAAATCTCCATCTCTGTCAGTGGCAGTGGCAAAAGGGGCGCTTTTCCCAACTGTAATGCCATCAGCTACCCCAGTTAAATGTGACAGGGAGCACGAATCAGAGCTCTCAGTCACTGCAGTTCACAAGCTGGCACATTAATGTAAAATGAAATTGAAGGCACTTTATATTAATAGCCTGGGCAGAGATCTGAGGTAGCAGAGTAAGTGACCTATTGTCTGTTGTGGCACTTCTGCTGCAGAGGTAAAGGTGTCCAGAACAAGGGTAAAGACGACAGCCCTCCAACAGCCCTTGATAGTCAGTCAGGTCCCTGACATGCTGGTGATACCATTTACACCTGCTTCTAGTAGCTGTGAAATGCTGGCAGTCCACAGGCTGAGAAGAGGCTTAATTTAGCAGCGTTTAATACCTGGTGCAGGCACAATGGGTTCTACAAGGCAGGGACGAATCAGGCCCTAGAGCCTTATTCCTCATTCAAGAAAGCTATGGGCATTTTTTTCATCAAAATTACTCCTGCTGATTGCAGCTACAGCAGTCGAGTAGCTAAAGATTTCTTTAAAAGTCAATTTTTAACAGAATTAAGAGTATGATTAAAATCATAACAATTTGTAGTTTCGGCAAAAGAAGTTCCTACTCAATCAGTCTGAAAGCTGTATGAGCATAAATTAGTAAAATACCAAACCAGGTGAAAGCGAACCTTCTTGGCTCGTGCGGAAAGGGGTTAGGAGATAACACACGTAATGCTATTTATGCTCGCAACAGTACAGATGACAAAGTGACAGTTGTTCCAGTGCGGTGAGAGAATTCCGTGTTACCTGTAAGGCTATAGAGAACAAAGGCGTTGTCTCCTGTGTCTCTGTCTGTTGCTGTGATTTTTCCGACTATTAATCCCACAGGCGCATTTTCATTTACACTGAATTCAGTCACTGGATCAAAGACAGGTGGCCAGTCATTAACATCAACGATCTTTATGACAACTGTGCAGTACCCTCTTTTCTTCTCAGGGATTCCGTCATCTTCAGCATATATCACAACCTGTAAGTTGCACAATTATTGGTAACGAGAAATCATATAAATAGGTACTTGCGTAAGGAATAAAAAAACTGGGTGAATTTTAAACTTTGGAGTATTCTTAGAAATGTAAGCTCAAATTCTGAGTCCACCTCAAAATGATTATTGAAACTTAAGGACTATTTGGTCAATAAAAAAGTCTTTCTATAAAGAACCAACAAATTCACCAATATTTTTGCTTGAAGCAAAATAAGGTCATAAAAATACCCAGCAGTGGCAGCCACAATAAAGAAGATTAACTGAGAATCGTATCTGCAAGATCTCAGTCTGGTACAGATTCAAGCAAACAGACAACACTGAATGCATGAGCTGTCATCTTGCAGTTAGTTATGCATGCACTGATGTGTTTGAGCGTTTGTAGGACAGGTGAACAATGAGCCTGGCTTGAATTTCATTATACTCCAAAGGCAGTGTCTTGCTTTAAGAATGCATCACATCTTGAGATGCTCATATTCTAAACAACACATAAAATGTTCAAGCAATATCAAGCTAAACAAAACCAAAAGCGTCACCTGTTTTCCGAGAGGAAGATAAAGAGTTCCGAATAATGAAAAGACTTAAGAAATCTGAAGCAAACCTGATACTCTGTAGGTTCCTCTTCATAATCAAAGGAGGCATTGGAATAAAGAATTCCAGTCGCTGCATCTATCCTGAATTTTAGTCCGCCTCCACTGAGAATGCCGTATGTTAGGAAACCATTTCTACCTGTATCACTGTCCTGAGCTTTCAGCTGGACGATCTGAGTAGCGGGTAAATTCTGCGGATGAAGAACAGATTGAGGCTGTCAGAGACTTCAGTTAGCTGCTATTTCTTTATGTGAAAGGGGGAAAGTAACAGATACCACACGCATTTACAATAGTATAGACATCTTAAAAATCACAATTATACAACTCGTCCAGCACAGTAAGAGAATCTCTTGTTTTCTCTAATTTACAGAAAAGAACTATTTCCCCCCATGTCTCTACCTACAGCAGCAATCTTCAGGAAGAAAAATCACCATGGTTTCAAACAGGCCGAATGTTAACCTCAAGCATCTGACTTGCTGTTGAGGAATTAATTATTCATGTTTAATAGCCTCTACTCCTATGAAACTCAATGGATGTTCTCAACTTCAAAATCATGTTTCTTTCTGAACACTATTTGGCTAAGAATTACTCTTTTCAAAAGAAATAATCTGTTTCTTCCTCTTAAAAATGTTATTTGCATTAAGATTGACAGTAAATATCAGTGTTTCACTTGCACAGCCATTTGAGACCTGATCTAAAGTTATTTGATCCAACAGGGCATCCAGCAATCCCTCCTGTTTAAATATTTCACTTGGAAATCAATTTTTAAAGGTTGGGAAATGTGATTCTAACTCTTCTCCGTTAAACTAACTGGAAACATTAAAAATAGGTATGATAATTAAACCTACATTTAGCTCAATGATAGAAATGGACTAGATGTGAAATCAGCTGTGGCTGTTAAAGAGAACGTGTATGAATCAGCTGGTAATCTCAAAGGCAAGGTACATGCTATATAAAATAGAAACACTATCAGTGCGCTGCTTTTTAAAAACACAGCTAGCAGATTAAAGCGTGAAAAGTGTCGTTTGAGAATCGAAGAGTGAAACGTTGAGCTAGATGCTTTTGCATAATTAAATGCTGTAGCTTCCTTTGCAGGCTATCATAACATAACAGCCACAGACTGAAATTTGGCTTGTTAGTGTCAGGAAGAATCACAACAGATCGTACATGTACAAGAGGAGAAACGTTGCTAAATTAGAGACTTTTGCCTGCTACTTCTCTGTACGAAGTTCCATTACAAAAGGCTGAGAGAGTCTATAAGGTGCCCAGCACATCCACTAGATTGTGAATGCACATGAATATTCTCTGTGCATAAATACGCAAGATGGAGTGGCTGTTTTTCCTTTGTGGAGCCCCTTATTAGTAAACAATTCACTTTTCCTTCAATATGTCACACTTCTAGGCCATTCTCTGTATGTATGGGAATTTTCAGCTTCAGATAAACCTTAAAACATCATGTGGCAAAACAGAATGGTAAGCCTGTCCAGTTCCAGGATGTTTACTTGTATACTCACCAAAAGATTTTTTTATTATTATTTTGAGCGTTTATTTTTTGTGATTCAGTTTGGATGACATTTTCTTACCTCTTCCAATGTTGCTTCTAGCAGAGGAGATGGGAAAACTGGAGGGAAATCATTTTCGTCAATAACTTCCACATTCACAGAAGCTTCATTAAATATGCTAGGATTAGATGAATCTGTGGCACGCACGTTGAAAATGACTGGAAAATCCTCCAGTTTCAAATTCTTTCTTGTTCTTACAATACCAGTGGATGAATCAATAACGAAATACCCTGTTAAAAAAAGCAGAAGTTATTCTGTTTATTATTTTATTGGTTAAAACTGAAGACATGAGCCCTTCAATGCAAATTACACATTGTATATATCGTATGTTACAGTATTCTTCGAAGAACAAAATAAAATTCAACATGGATTCACGAGAATGTCAGATGCATCCAGGGCTGTAATTAACAAAAATAATTCAGAAGGTCAGATGGGAACCAAAGGGGAGAAGTTCACCCCACCACTCTCCAGTCAGAAGGCCTTCACCTTCCTCCGAAACAGTCAGAGATTATTTGTCCCTGTTTCAGTTAGAAATCATTTTATTTCCTATGAAGTCCTATTCTTACTGCAGATGAGGAATTCTGCAAATAACTTCAAGGAGACCACAACTTCATACAAAACATTTTACAAAAAAAGAAATATAAAGTGGCTATGTTCAATGATACAATAAAATCAGCTCTATGTTTAGTGAAAAAAGACACGTGAAAAAGCACTGATCCAGTTGATCCCATGTAAACTTACTCCACGCGTGTGTTAAGAAAGCGTTGCTGAGTTAGTTTTTCTACCAGCAGTCTTTATGCTGAATTAGGTATTTTTTCCCCAGTCACTGTAACTTTATGCCTGATCAGGTACCACCTGATCTTCCTGTAGCAGACATAAAAAGAGCACACAGCTTGTGCAGTCAGCTCTGTATCACGTGGCTCTAGCTAATCTGACAGAAATTCAATCATCTGCCCACACCTGATCCGCGTTACATTTGTACATGTGGTTGATACACATCCAGTATTAATGGCTGTAGAACTCAGATAAAAGCAAAAGGAGAGGGAGAAGAAACAATCCAAAAGTTAAGTGCTCTGCAGCGCTAGTTGTTTCACACGCCCTCTTCCTTGTTATTTCACATAAAGAGCTTACCCTTCTCATCTCCGAGTACAATAGTGTATATCACAGGGACCTTATACAACACACTGATCTGTACAACAAACGTATCAGGCAGCGTCTTCTCACTCAGAGGGGCAGGCTGATAGACTGCTTCAGAGAACACCGGGAATGAAATGTTGATGGGAGCTATCGTTATTGACACCTGCACAGAAAGGGAGATGAGTACAGGGGTTATGTTTTCAGGTTTAGCAGACTTTTCTATTCACGCATGCAACAGCAGAAGTCCAGAACTTTGTCGGTAAGAAAAAGCCTATGATGGCTGCATGCTGAGTTTGACACATTAGCGCCTTGAAGGCAGCGAAGGTTAGTGAAAAATGCCAGCAACCTCATCAATTTAGGTTCACCTGTATGCTTTCCTAAATATAGAGAGGGATTCCAGTTCATCGCGTACAGCACATTTCAAATGACTTGTCTAGCTAAACAGCTCTCAGAGAGAGGTACTGATCTGTATTTGCAACACATTCTTCCACTGAAGAATGTGTGACCAGAGCAGGAGCTTGTAGAGTACAGTATTTTAAAATTATTATAACTCACTTTATACGTGAAAAATGGTGGCAGGCGGTAAATAAATAATGCCTACTGCTTCACAAAAATAAAGATAATTTATTTCTAAACGATGCCAGACAGCTGCCGTCCAACGCTCTGAAGAATGATAGCTCATAAGTCTACATTTTAAGGTTCTGTTGAATATAATTTTCTACATGTCTTTATCCATATACATTTCTAGTCCTTTTTTGAATTCTGCTAAGCTGTGATATTTAGTGGCAAAAGATCACCAGCCAGCTATAAGCACTGTGAAAAAAAAATACTTCTTTTATCATAGTTAAATGTTTCGCTCTTCAATTTAGAATTTATTTTTTCTTGCGTTATAGGAAAATAAACACCTTATTCGCTGTCTCCTGTTTATTCTATCACATACTTCCATTACATCCCCTCTGACTCTCCCACTCTTTGACCTTGCACAGAATTCTCCTCTAATCTTCCCCCCCCTCACAGTTTAGAGCTTCCGTCTTTCTTTTCTGAAATGGAATGATCAAAACAATGACGGGTGGTGTGCCAGCAATTGCTATAGCAGCATAACTTTCTAACTGTTGTCATCTTGTATCCTGTTCCTGAAACAGAAGTGGGACTCTGACATTCTGATTCCTGATTTGCATACCTTTGCTTCACTAATACCCATTTCCTGGTGTAGTTACACTCAGTTTAGAATAAAACAATCTGGGGAATAAACTGCGCAAGTAGACGCTAAAGTAAAAATTTTAGTACCTTTACAGAACTTGAAAGAGGCGGCAGACCTGAATCCGTAGCAGTGACCATCAAGGAGTAATAGAGGGGAACAGCCTGTTTGGATAAGTCTCTTGTTAACCTGAGTTCTCCTGTGGTACTGGAAAGACTAAAGAGGCCTTCTGAGTTTCCACCTGAAGAGACAAAAACAAGTGTTGGAGATGTTCAACGGAGCCGGCAGAGACAAGCAACTAAATTATATGCCCAGGATTTAAGAGACATGGGTTGAAGTCCTAATATGTCTATGTGGTTTGGAGCAAGACACCTGGCCTCTCTTGAGTCTGCATCTGCATCACAGAATCATTTGGGCTGGAAGGGCCCTTGTGAGGCCGCCAGTCCAACCTCTTGGCTCAAAGCAGGGTCATGAATGAATTCAAAGCAGGTTGCTCAGGGATTTGATCTGTCAGGTGCTGAAACTCTCCAAGGACAGCCTCTCTGGGCAACCTGTTCCAGTAATTAGTTCTCCTCACAGAGGACTTTTTTCCCCCCTTACAGCCAAGTCAGAACCTGCCATTTCAATTTATGACCATTATCTCTTATTCTCCTCTCATGCAGCTTAGTTTAGCAGTACGCAAGTACCCCAGTAATAAACGCCCCTAAGATTTCTTTCTAACATACCTGAAATATTGTAGAAAATGCCTTCATCATAACCCTTGCTTTCATCTCTTGCATTGATATCTACCACCGGTGTGCCAGCTGTAGAATTGTCTAGAAGGATGTGGTAATATGAGGGCTTGTCGAATATGGGTCCTTCTTCATTAACATCTTCCACGGTAACTAAGAAAAGAAGGCCCACGTCCGAGCGTAAACATGAGTTTCACCTAAATGGTTACAGGCTATTTCTTCAGTAATATAAACCAGCACAGCTCCTCTGAACTGAGTTGGAGCTCTTTCAATTTAAACCAGATGGCAACCTTGTTTTCTGTACTTCAAAATGCTTGCCTTTGTGGATTAAATTATTTACTGCTCAAGCAATAGCTTCCCACAACGGCTGCACTTCTGGCTAGCATGCTGTCACTATGATCTGTCATGAATCATATCATCCTATTGCTTCCTTGGGCTCCCTTCTGCGTCCATCTTCATCTGGTATCTCTAGTCTTTGGCTTAGGTTGCAAGCGTTGTGAGGCAGGATTGCTTAGTTTTATATTTGTACGTGACCTGGCACAATAGGGTCATGGTCCGCAATTGGTGAAGCTGGCAATACAGTAACATCAATAACACAGAACAAGAAGTAATAAATAAACCAATGCTTCCAGTCATATTGATCGAAAGTAGGACCAGCCAAAAACTAGGATACCAACTTCACAGATATCTTCTATGTTGTGTTGGGAAAAAAGATAGAATTTTTTTTTTCTTAAGGAAAAAAAAACAACAGCAATCAAGTACTGTTATCTTAACAACACTAAAAATCATCGTCAACATTTTTTTACCACCCTAGAAGCAAGCTTTCTGTAAACAAGCAGGAAAAGAACTGAATTATGTTTTTGGAATCCTTTTCAATCAAAATGCCAATAGGTACTCAAAAAACGCCATAGAAGAATTTGTGAATACATTGAAGTAAATAACGTCAGTTTGCGTGAAAAATCTTCATTTTTGGCAAGCCAAACATTTTTTAAGAAAAATTTCATCTGGCTATAGTGAAAAGGTCACATCATCATTTCTGATAATTTAATTTAGCAGCCTGTATTACTATTGAAGGCTATCTTTCTGCCTCATAATTACACATGCTGAAATATTCCTTAAGGGAAGTGAAGGTAAATTTTCTGTGGTAAACCAGAGCTACCTGTAATGTTTGCTGTGTCCTGGAGATTTGGCTCGCCAGGATTGAAAGCTTGCAGAATAAATGTATACTGGGAACGACTTTCATAGTCCAGAGGTTGAAGAGTTGCAATATTTCCAGAAAGTTCTCCAACATGAAATGAAGAAGTCTCTCCAATTATGGTGTAATGAATAATGGCATTGTACCCTGTATCTTCATCTGCGGCTGCTGCACTCAAAATCTAAATAAGGAGGGGGAAAAAAGAACCAAAACAAAAAACCAAACCAAACCAAAACAAACAAACAAAAAACCAAACCACCAGGTTTAATGCAGAACAAAGAGAGTGGCAAAACATAAACACAAGACTGGTATTTAACTATATAGCGTTTAATGACTGAATTACTCATATGGCTATTAATTGCATTGCTGGAATATTGCCACGGCATATAGCAGGGCTGGTAAGAGATGTGGTAGATTCTTCGGTGGTACCTCTTCCCTTGATTCCTGTAAACCATTAGTTTACATCTGCAAGGCAGATATGGAGCCAGAAATGGATACACGGGAAGAAGACAGAAAACCTTAAGAACAGGGGGATGCTGGATATATGCACACCACCTACAGCCTCTTTAAAACACGCTGCCCGTAGGACCTGCGAAAACTAGATCCATGCAGTGTGGCATCACTGCTAGGGACAGGAGGGAAAGGAAGAGCGGCACAAAGAGAGCTTCAGGAATAGAGTCAGCGGGATAGGCACTCCAGCATCTTAGAAAATGAAAACGCTGTGCGATTTTACAGACTCCGCAAAGTAAAAAAAGTACGTTCACCAATGCACAGTCGTCATAGATGACTACCCCTTCCAAGTTCAAACAAAGAAAACAACTGCAGAACAGCCTACTTATTCTTAATGCCACATACCACATGCGGAGGCTCATTCTCTTTTACAGTCACGGAGTATGATTTCTGTGGGAACACTGGGGGGTTGTCATTCACATCTTCTACAGTGATGCTTAGAAATAAGCTTGCAGATAGCACCGGTGTGCCAGAATCAGTGGCCTGTGAAAAAACAACTTGTCGTTAAATGCAGCACTACATTGACACAAACTTACTTTACCAGTTCAATTTTGTTCCAAAAATGGTGAAACTTCGTCTCCAAAGACTTTCTGCTGGACCAGTTATCACCCAATGACATTGCTGTAGCCCTGTGCTTGATTAGGTGTTGCATGTCTTCCTGCAGCTGGTATCCCCACCATATCACATGCTCTGCCTCGTGCCATGAACAATTAATCAAATGCTCAAGCCTGGATCCAGATCAAATGTGTCACGTGATCAGATGTAGCGGTAATCAACATAAAGCCATGGTATACAGATGCATATCTGGGATGTGGCATTTAAAAGAATAAGGAAATCCCTTGCATTTTGAGGGTTTGAAGTGTCTGCAAAGCAAGCTGTGAAGAGTAGCTAGCACGTGGCAAATTCACAGTCAGTTGTACCTTGCACAAATATCTGCCATAGAGAAGTTCTAATCTATAGGCACATATACACAATTTTCAATTAGTCTTCAAAAATGCCCTCTTTTATTAATTCTAAAATTTTCTGAAGACACCGTTCAGTTTTTAGTATGCTTCCTCACCATCCTGAATACGTTCCACAAGTTTCTTGACCTGTTAAATTATTTGTTAGCAGTAAAGATCTCCTTAAAATGCATTTGTACGTGATGGCCAGTGCTGGAACACTTCTTTGTAGGCACAATAATGTAGCTGATTAATAACAGTAAAAAAATCAATGAAATCAGCTAGAATAAATAGATACCCACGTGAATGTTGGATGAAACTTTATGCTTTCACTTTTTTTTTTTTTTTAACTTGGAAATATCCATTTCAGGTATTTTAAAAAGGTCTAAGTACATATATTTTGAAAAATGAAAAAAATAAGGGTAAGGGACAAACAATATGGATTGGCAAAGCAGTAGAAGCAATACAGCAGTATGGCAGCTGCATGGTCTAAAATGGACTCGGGAATGCCTTCCAGATTTCACAGTAAACTATCATGTGACTATGACCTTTAAGATCTGATGTTCATGAGTCATTTATTCACTAATACCAATTTACACAGCAGAAAACAAAGCCCTGGGTGCAAAACATAACAAACAGTCGAAATTCATTAATGAATTCTAATGGAATTCGCTAAGATTAAGTGTTTTTCTTGTGATGATTCAGTATTTTCTCTTTTTTATGTTGAGAATTTTGTGAACTTGCATCAAATTTATCAACTTACTATTATTTTCAATTCATAACTGTCCATCGTCTCTCTGTCTAAGGATTTTTTGGTCATCAGCTTGCCAGTAGAACTGTTAATATGGAACATTCCAGCAAAATCATCTTGCAGAGAGTAGCTTATAAATGCGTTAACTCCTATATCCAGATCAGTAGCAGAAAATACGCCCAAGTCTAGACTAGCTGCGTTCTCAGGAGCTGATAGTTTAGTTTGAATCAATGTTGAGAAAACTGGAGGATTGTCATTGATGTCATTTACTCTCACAGTTACCTGTATTTAAAAAAAAAAAAAAAAAAAAAAAGAAAGAAAGAAAAAACAAGGGGGTGGGGGGCGGGGGGAAAGAGAGTCATATTTGAGCTGTAGAAACAGTATCCAAAGGAGAATTTTGATTCATCTTAGTCTATGGAAGCCTATAGGGAAAAAAAACCAAAAAAACAACCAAACAACAAGAACAACTAAAAACCCAACACAAAAACCAAAGGGATACATAACAATTTCAGCATTTTTTCAGCATTTGAGCATTTTCACAACTTCTGCATCTCAGCATTTTTTTTTTATTCTCAACTGTTACAAGTGAGATAACACAATACTCTAACAGGAAGAGATGAGCAAGATTAATAATCTGAGGCTTTTTGGCTCATCTACTTCATGCATTTGACAGAACTATGCACAGAATCAGTTTCAGTGTTAATCAGTTTCTCCGGTTATGGGTTGTTCACAGAGGAGCTCTCAGGAAGTGATGCAATTTGTGAAGCTGACAATATTTCAAGATGATAATATGTCCTCGGAAAAAAAAGGGACATTAAATAAAAGGCTCTCAAAATCCTCATGCTTGCATAACAGATGACACTTATCTGGATATTGCTTGACTTTTTAATATATTTTAAAAAATATTTTATATTCCTTTCTAAAAAAATATTTAAAAATGCAGTATACTGTACCAAAGCAACAGCTGTATTGGGTGGCACCACAGAATCAACAGCTTCTACAATGATGCTGTATAGGTCATCTTCTTCACGATCTAGCCTGGCAAGAGCCACAATCTCTCCTTGGTCGCTAACGGAGAACTTGTCGTTATGAGATTTCAGAGAGTACGCTACTTGTACGGCTATGCTTCCAGTCAGAGCCTTCACAGAGCCAACAGCAGTCCCAGCTGGTTCATCTTCTTGAATGCTGAACTCATAGCTGGAGCTATCGAAGGTCAGTCCGAAGCTAGTGTCGTTTACCAGCAAGTAGAGAGTAACAGAGGCTAATGAGAGAACACAAATTAAAACAGTGAGGTTGCTGCTAAAATAATCACCACCTCTGCTCTATTTCCCTGAATTTTGAGGAACTAATAGAAAATGATAGAAACCGGTATGTAGGAAAGAGGAATGAGAAGGAAAAGAATAAAATCAATAGTAATAATGATTAATGTGTAACACATTAATGTAAGACATGATGCCTTTTATGCCTAACTAATGTTCCAGAATAACCCCACTTCCCTGATGACAGCAGCGTCGCCTCAGTATGATAGGAGAGCAAGGATCACCAATTTGAAGTTAATGGGATATGCAGGTGTTTTCCACTAAAAATCTTAGGCCAAATTGCTTTGTACCAAAAGAGAAGGGATATACATAAAACCATCTGAGTGCAAATTCTGTCATGGCCACTCATCCTATTTTAAGAAAATCAGTTGTTTCTCCTGTTCATGGTAAATCAAAGCTAACCCCTAAAAATACATGAAAAAGTTACAGAAAATACCATGTGAATGACTGAATATTTTCTGAAAGAGCAGAAACTTGTTTGAGGGTTATTTGCCAGTTTCTGATTTGTTTAAACGTTTCTAATTCTAAGTAAAGAAAAACTGAAAGAGAATCACGTATTATCAATATTATTTTAATACAGCTTTTTAGAGTGGCTACTGCTATGAAGTCCTGGTTTTTGTACCATAAGCACCACTGCAAGAACTACAAAATTGTATTTCTAACCAGAATAATCAAACCAAGCTTTCTGTTAATGTGATCAGCTGGGAGGAAATCAGAGGGTAAAAAGCAAATATTCATCTTTGCTGAAATGTAACATGGATTCTAGCCCGAATTCATTTTGACTTGACAGCGATGGGATTAATTTCGTATTTCAGTGTTTGCAAAGGTTACATTTGGGGGTGGGGAAGGTGAAAAGACATCATTTACCATTTGATGTAAGCTGAGGAGCTCCATGATCAGCAGCAGTAACTATCAGTGTAAGAACTGTGTCAGCTGTGATATGGTCCAAGTTACTGCTGAGGGTGATTTCTCCAGTGTGGTTATTTATACGGAAATCATCAGAATGGCTCATGAGGCTGTATTAAAAAGAAATCAGTATAACATTCATATTAATGACATTGGAAGTACCATCTACTTACTGTTACTTCCGTAACAAGCACTCAACGGACAGTATTTGCCCGTTTACAAAGAATGGCTAAACAACAGGTTTTAGTTGCTGTATCATTAGCCTAAATATATATCGGCCTTTTTATTTCCAAGTATGTCTTCCATCATGAAAAGAGACAGCATTCATGCCTTCAGTTCCCATTATATCCCAAGCCTTTGATCTTCCCACGGATAGAAGGCAGATCCTGCACACTCAGCTGCATATTCAGCAATATAAGAAATTCAAGTGACGTTTGTCTGAAGACTGCAGACCTGCTAATTCCTAGTGTTCTGCAAACTCTCACAGGTAACTGGATTGCTCACAAGAACAATTAATGTGTTTAAAGTAGAATGCCATCTCATAGTTAAAAATATTCTCTTTCAAGACACTAGCTGTAAACACCCACAGTTTACCAACTCATTCACCTATCCTTCTCAATCTATACTTTTCACGTCAAGGTATCCTGGTATTTTCCATGATATAGGGCTCATCCAAAAATCTTTCGTGATTAATTTATTTATGCATAGTGCATTAGGAAAGTTAGTATTTCTTGATCTCCTCCTCCCAGCAAACAGAAGGTGTGTGAAAAGACAGTCATTCTTGGAGATTCGTTTAATTCCTCCTCAGAAACTCCAACACATTACATAAAATTTCAGAAATTCAAACAAATCTTGGCTTTCGGTTCTTGTTGCTAAGTTTATCATTTGATTGCACTCTCTTTCTTATGGTGTAATCACGATTTGATAAGCTCTAAAACACAGAGTAATGACTGTCTTTTTTCCTAAGTTTAAAAATCATTACTGATGATTGCACGTGTAAAATATCTATGAACAGGTCTTACCTTCCTACGACCAATAAAAATACTTTGTGAGAAATAAAAATACCCTTCTGCTTCTTTAACAAAAGATACTTATTAAGCTCACAGAAATTTACCTGTATGAAATGACAGAATTGTTGCCAAGGTCAGCGTCAGTAGCAGACACAGATAGTACAGACACTCCTTCTTTTGCTGTTGCTACACGTACACTGGCCGAGTATTGCGCTTTCGTAAACCGAGGGGGGTTATCATTCACATCTAATACTTGAATGCTGACATAGGTGAAATTCTGGCACGCGGCAGAAGAAAACCATGATTCAGAAAATGCACAGACACTTAAATTTATGAATAAAAGGAAGCTGCAAATAAAGAATAATGTGTTCCTCTCTATTACCTGCCTTTGAGGTACTCCGTTATCAGACGCCACCAACAGCAGCTCATACTTCTCTTTCGTTTCTCGGTCTACGTGGCCATTAACCAAAATGGTGCCATCCTAGAGAAGATAATACAGTTCACACACGGATCACTTTGATAACTCTTGTACACTGAATTCTCAAAAGAGATGAGGGATTGAAATCCTCTGTTCTCCTTTGGACAAATATAGTTCAGATTCCAAGCAACGCCTGACCAGTTTTCAGACATTGACGTATATTTCCAAACTGCAGAGCACGTGCTGGTTTTGGTTTCATGTGTACTAGAACGGTCACCGCCTACTCTTTTTACGTGATGGATCTTACTATGTCAAGTAACTTCATGAAAAGCAGTATCTAAATATCGTTTTTAGCAAATCCAAACCCTTACCTGTTGGATGCTATATGGATTATCCCCGTCCTCGGCTGATAAGTAGTAAGTAATTCGTGCATTCTCTCCCTCATCCAAATCAGTAGCAGTCACATGTCCAACTCTAGGAGGAGCACCCAATGTGTAATCTGCTTCCAGAATCGTAAAACTGTATGGCTGCATCCAAAACTCAGGGTTATGATCATTGACATCCAAAACAGTAATGTGAAACAAGGCACTTGAACTAAGCCCATTGGTTTCAGCATCAACTGCCCATACCTGCCAAAGTAAGAAACAAAAAAGGAATTTTAGTTGACTGTTCTGCCATTTTAACCATCTGATGAAGATACAAAAAAGGGTTCAAGGGAATGAAGTAGAAATGAGTCAAAGCTGCAGAGTGTGTCCCCAAATTTACTTGTAAAGTGTATCCAGATGTAGTCTCCCTGTCCAGTTCTCTGTCATTCCTTAATGAAAGTATTCCAGGGATATCCACAGTAAACAAAGTACTGTTATGAATAAAGTGTCCCTGAGAAAAGCCAGCCTAAAAAGAAAACAGTTCATTTAAGATTAAAATGATGAATATTCAAGTTAAAAAAAAAAAAATCTTATTACTATTAATACCTAGCATTTCTGTAGGACTTCTCGTTACAGAATTACAAGTGCTCTGCAAGGTTTAACAACCTTCTCTGATATAGCCAGTAAACTATTTTGTACAAGGTCTTAACTTGGTTAAGGAAGTTTTATTGCTGGCAAGATGAAGTTTGTGTGACCCAAAAGGTACTTATTGCCAACCATTTCAGAAATCTCCTTTTGCCCATCTACTGCTATGCTTTTTTGCAAATTAACAGAGAAAACTGTGCCATTTGGATTTATCAGGATGAGATTAATTTGGTACCTACCTCATCCTTGTCAGTAACACTGAAGGTGGAGACAGGACTACCCTTTTGCAGGTTTTCAAACACAAATATATTATAAACTGTCTGATTAAATTCTGGTGGGTTATCGTTGACATCTAGTACACGCACAACAACAAGTGTTGTAGCACTGAGACTTGGCTGCCCTCCATCTGATGCCTCCACTTCTACTTCAAATTGCTTTATGGTTTCATAATCCAGCTGCTGGCTCAGGCTGAGCTGGCCTGTGGTCAAATTGACAAGAAACGCTGGCAGGGAGGTTGGAGGTCGCTGGCTAACAATTCTGTACTTCACAAGAGCATTGGCCCCGGCATCCAAATCAGTAGCAGATA
Source organism: Nipponia nippon (assembly GCF_047370975.1). Lineage (NCBI taxonomy): Eukaryota > Metazoa > Chordata > Aves > Pelecaniformes > Threskiornithidae > Nipponia > Nipponia nippon. The sequence continues at coordinate 4,411,750 of NW_028262358.1, read as the reverse complement.
CCGCCAGCAGTGCCCTTCCAAGCACTTCGTCTTCAGGGACGCTCACTTCGTATCTACTTGATGAGAAGACTGGAGGGTTGTCATTCACGTCGTCAATAATGACTGTCAAATTGAGAGCTGTAGACAGCACGGGTTGGCCTTGGTCACTGGCAATCACTGTTAAGTTATAGAGGCTTTGTGTTTCTCTGTCCAATTTCTTTTCCAGCAAAATTAATCCCGAGGTGTCAATATCCATTTTTCCTTCTCCACCTTTCAGAGTATAAACCACTAATCCATTAAAGCCCTGATCCACATCTGTAGCTGACACACTGGCAATACTAGTTCCAGCTTGCATGTTCTCCAGAATGGTAATGGTAGTGCTGGTTATACCAAACACAGGACTGTTATCATTGACATCTGTAACTTTGATAAACACTACAGCATAATCAGTAGCATTTCCATCTGACAAGGAAATATTTAGTATGTAATTATTCTGGGATTCATAGTCCAGTTTGGTTTTTGTCCAGATGATTCCGTTGACGTCGATGTCAAATGTAGCAGATTCCGTCAGTACTTGAAACATAACCGGTATATGGGGATTTAAAGACTCATACTCTACCTGTGGAAGATAGAGCATATTATCCATAAGTGAATTCAAACCAATAAACCACTGTCTGAAAAAGAATAATGGTTTTAACTATGTCTGAACCTATTTTACTAATTTTATTCATTAAAAGACATAAGAACCAAGCCACAATATATATAAAAATACAGCTGGAGAGGACTGCCTTTTATTGGAACATCACTAATACAGAAATGTGAATACGTATAATACATAATAAAATAGACTGCACTTTAACCTTTGGTTCTGCCTTTCTTTGTACGAAAAAAAGTAAAAAATTACTTGACTCAGGAAGTCAATAAATCAAAACACTAAAACACATTATCTTCTCACTGATTTGCTATCAGACCTCCCATCTGTCTTCAGAACTGCATCTAAGGAGCTACCACGGTGCATTCTGGTGGCCGTGCATTGTTTGTCAGTGCATTTTTCGATCAAAATGAGGAGCAAGTTCTAGAGCTGCCTTTGAAAATGCCTTTATGACAGTTCTCTGATGGGAAGTCTCCATTTCCCAGCTGTATCATGTCACAGGGTTTTAGATTTATCACCAACAGATGAGTGAACACTGCCTATCCTAGCCTTTGGGCCACTATAGACTTTGGAGAATGTCCAAAGTCAACAAAGGGCTAAGCATGAAAGTTTACTTTTGCAAGCAGCTCAGTTTATTTTGAGGGTTTTTTTGTTTGTTTGGGGTTTTTGTTGTTGTTGTTGGGTTTGGGCCTTTTTTAGTTTTTGTTTGGCTGTTTTTTTAATGTTAAATGGTAGCAGATGCCATTTAAAGATTTGCAATGGAAGAAACAGACTTAATGGGTCATAGGCTTCATCTGAGTCATGTGATCAGTATGTACTGCACGTGAAGCTTGATATGCAGAAAAGAAAACACAACATCTAGTTATCCCTAGCTCAGGGGGTTATAAACATTTAGAGCACATCTATTACAGGATTTTCTTACAGCTGTCATGTCCTATACAAGCGATAGAATAAAGTTGTTCTTACTCTTGCTACTTCAACAGGACTGACTAGCTCCTCTTCCACAGAAACATTATAGGTTTTCCGAATAAACTGTGGTCTGGAATCTCCAACTGCAGAGATTTGTACTGGCACTGATGAACTCCTTGGAATTGTCCCACCTGCAAGCAAAAGAAAACAACATCCCAGCAGATGCACGAAATACCTTCTGCTTAAACAAAAAATATACTTTTTCACTGGTACTGATTTTCTCTCTCTCTTTTTTTTTTTTTTTTTTTTTAAATCCTCACTGCTACTATTATGGCATTGCTGAGAGGTCCTAACCAAGACCAGAGTTTTGTGTATTGGGTGTTACACTTACAATATATGACCCTAATTACGACAACATTAGCACAGACAGACAAAGGATAGACTGATGAATCTCTTTTGTAACCGTATTCCCCCCAGTACCCGTTTTATCCACGAGGCCATAAATTTGAATACACAGAGCTCATATTGACCAAGTCAGTCGAAAATCAGGAGGCTGAAAAACACTGTATGCTCATGCTACCAGGAGCGGGATATCATTCCTACGTTACGTTTATCTCTGTCCTTATTCAGATCGTGAATGTTCACCGAGTTCGCTGTTATTCTTTTAAAACAAAGAAACCCTCAATAAATATGGCTAAGGAAATGACGTTTGTGCTGGTCATCCTAAAAATAGCTTTGGCATCTACATTTTAGTTTTTTCGATACCCACATGGGTGTGCAAACAAAGATGAAGTTACTCATCACATTTTACTTCCTGTTGACTGATGACTGAATTATAAATTCCTAGCTTGTACCTTAATCTCTGTATTCTATGCCGTGCAACACCAGTCAATAATTAAGTTAAAGGAAGGTGCGAGATGTATGTTATTTCGCACATTGTTCCCATAACCATAAAGAAAACTTAGATTTGATATAACAGCATCAGCAGAGATGCAGCAGTGACTTTGGATGAAAATGACAGCTTTCTCATCATCTTCAACAAACAAGAGCAGATAAAAATATATGGCATTTTTTAAATAAAGCCTGGGAACCTAATTTGACAGCATTTCTGCAAGTGAAAAACAAAACCAAAACTCATCACCAGGAATAGCTGTGTTGACCTGTAGTAAAATCTTGTCTTACCATCAACAGCTGTTATCCACAAGACAAAGTTCTTAAGCTGGTTGACTCCTAATGGGATTACTGTCTTTAAACTGATTTGTCCTGTGGATGTATCCAATTCAAAGTATCCATCTTCATTGCCACCAGCTAAGATAAAGCTTATCTCTCCATTTATACCGTCATCCGGATCATCAGCAGCAACCTGGAGAAAAAAAAAAGAAATATTACTCTAGTTTCTTGTGCTGTTTTTAAGTAACACAGAATTGCTTATTCTTGTGCAGTGTGCAGAGAAAATCATTGAGGTAGCAGATAATTAGGAATTAGTTGTGGGTTCCCCTCCCCCCCCCCCCCATTTACAGCAAATAATAGGTCTGGATAATTTTATATATATAAAAATCCACTAAATATAGCCACAGTAAAATTTGGTTATACCTTTGACTGACTGACTGTCTACTTCCTATACGATTCCTGGGTTAAGCCTCAGGAAGAATGTTTGCTCTTCGATGCACACACAATATCATTCCAGCAGCAAGACTGAAATCCTGCCCCTGTGGAGCTCACGTAAACGACACCAAGTTTGTATCTCAGAGAGCTTGTTTCATAGTGATTCCAAAGTCACTGGAGGTAGATTGTTCAAGAGATTACATCAGGAGCCATTAAATCAGTACACCTGGCTATGAGTTTTGATAGTGACTCTCTATATATCTCAGCTCCTGAAGCGATTTTTATCTTGGTTGCCTGTTTTATTTGGTTAACTGGTTTACTGTCTTACAAAAAGTATACCGTATCTGAAAATTACCAACAATGCTTCAGCATTCAGCAGCCTTTCAAAAATTTTTATGATTATTTAGATTTCTGGACTCTAACAACATTCAGTTTTCATTAAACACCTTACAACAACTAAATCCAAGAATCTTATTTTCTGTCTTATGTTTGTGGAATTCAGGATGGTGGCACAGCATCTAGGATCAAGAATAAAAATCCTTTATCATTTGTTCCCTGACCTGGGATACGATTAGAGCATCCAGGGCGCTGTGATTATGGAATATCAACAGGTGTAAGCTTTTAAATGAAAGGTAGATTGTTTCAAAACTCAGAGGAGTTCAAAGAAGATCCCCTATTCAATGGGATCACTACACAAGTTCAATACATTCAAGTCATTGAAATGTCATTTTTACTTAGTACTTCTAGTACCTGAAGAATGGGCATTCCTGCAGTCATGTTGATGAAAACATCTTGTTTATATGGCGTGCCTCTAAAGGTTGGGCTGTTGTCATTTTCATCTAGCAACAATATGTTGATTGTAGAGTTTACCTCATCGTAACGTGGCAAATGATCTTTAGCAGTGACCTTTAAAAATGACGCAGTAAAATGATTGCTTTGTTCAAATGCATACTCTATAAGTAGCAAGACGAATGAATGACAATTACAAGCTGAGTAAACTGCATCACTAGCGATATTTCCCTCCAGACAGTCTGGATTTGATTCTTCAGATAAGCTGCTGATCCATGTCAGAGAGTCAGCTTCTTGCCAGGGCAGATCAGATATCAACCTGTTTGCCTCAGGTTGCTTTGGAAAGGAGTAGGCTTATTTTTATTACCTGTAGGTGAATAGATGGTATTCTCTCCCTATCCAACAGCGTGGAGTTCCTCACAGTTAGGATCCCAGTTTGACTTAGCTGGAAGGGACTGTCAGCTGGAGTGAGAATGAATGTTCCCTGGAAGCCTCCCTGCAGACAGTAATGATATTTGTTATTAAATAGGACAATCACTGAGCCAGTCCCTTAGGATATTTTCTTCTTATTTTCCAGGTGAAGAGCATTTAATTTTCTGGTTTAATTGAGGTTACAGTTCCAAAAAAAAAAAAAAAAAAAAAAAGGGAGAGGAGCAAACAACATGGAAGAAATATATCATGCCGGCTGAGAGCGACTTGCAGCTTTGTGAGCTTTGTGTCCATTTTGCACTTCTGCACTTTCATATTTGGGACCTTAACAAACCAGAGGAGTTTCAGAGACAGACAAAATTTATTCTTTGGCTGCAGTACTCTACCCCTTAAAGAAGTGAAATTAAGTTTGTTTTGCTTAAGCATATTTAGCTAGTGAGGAAAAAAAAAAAAAAATCTATAGCACTATTCACTATACCCATATAGCACAAATGCATTTGATACTATATTTCAGAAGTGCAGTATTTGTAGCAACCATAACAACATTGTCATTTTACCTCATCTTTGTCAATAGCTGTTACTTGAAGAACTTCCATTCCATTTGGGACATTTTCTAGAATTGAGACATTGTAACTTGATTGTGACAACACTGGAGGATTGTCATTCACATCTTCAACGGTAACCAGCACTGTTGCATCAGCTGTTTTGAAAATATTGTCTTGCTGACTTGCCTAGAAAAAGAGTTTGTAGCTGTAAATTCCATACCCTGATAACAGTGAGCCGTTCCAGCTTAACACAAGGACATGACATGACTGCATATATTCAGTGAACGAAGTTTTCCTTTATTTTGCATTTTAAATGGCAGGATGAGGCCTTGATACCGACCGCCCTTTAACACTACTATGAGAAATACCATTAACAGCAACATGGCTTCACATATTATTTTATGAAATTAAGACACGGTGTTAACCAACTGAACTCTCAAACAATCACTACCTGGATGCCCACAACAAGATACGGACATTCTTCTCTGTCAATTGCAGTCTTTACTTCCAACTCTCCAGTGTCTGCATTGATTGAAAAGGTGTTGCTATAGGCCGGGGGGTTCACTGAAAAGCAACAAATTGCAACGGGTTAATGAGAATGAACCAGAACAGTAAGTCCGATCTGTCCCCTTTTTATGACTTTTCTTCTCAGCCATAGCAAAAATGAACAGACATTCCCGATAAAAGGCTTTTTTTCGTACACTCTGTCCTCAAAACAATTCTTAGGAAATTTGCTCACACTTCAAGGGCCTCAAATTAAGCATTTCATGAGCTTTTAGCAATTCTGTCAGGAGGAGGAAAAGCTCCTGATGGAACTGATCTCTCTAGATGGTCCTGAAGGGAAATCCTTTGATCAAATGGAAGCCTTTAAGCTGACTTACACTTTGCATCAGGAATTGTTTGTTGGAGGGAGGTTAAGAACATCTAAACATTTTTAAAACAGTTGGACCCTGCTATAATGACTGAAATTAAGCCAATTTAGCTCACAGAACAGCACTGTAGTGAAGAGGTATGCAGTTAAGATATCTGACTGTACACTGCGCTTCCTTATCATTCTCTTCAGTAATACAGACGTCATAAATTACTGTGTGAATGTCTAGCAGAAGGTAAAGGCTCTTACCTAGTTTGATGCTGTAAACTACTTTTTCGTTTATACCTGTGTCTCCATCTTTAGCCAATATCTTCTCTGGGAGAATAGCCAGAGGACCCAACTAGAAAACATATATTAACTTGATTAACTTGAAAAAAATACACATAAACTTACAATTGTTCATTAAGTCAGTCACAGTTTTGATTAAAGAAACAAGAAACATGTATTTAATCGCTGGGGTCCAGAAAAAAATTCTCTCTCTGCCATATATGCTTTACAGAGGAAAACGATGACCAAAATACTTGATGGATACACTGTGTTTGAGAAACAGCAGACTATGAAGCACTAGTCACTGATGGAATGAATGTTAAGAACATTGAATATTTCAGTTCCATTCCTCTCCTGGAAAACAATATGCAAGTCTATGCTGCAGCCCTAATAAAAACAGTAATTTTTTAAAAGATAAAAACATTTTAGAAGGTCTAAAATTATTCCTTTCAGACACTTAAAGATGAACTTCTAACAAAAGGGACACTAAAAGTATAACACCAAAAGCATATGTGGTTTAAAATACACTAACTTGAAGATAATGATAAAGAAATAGGAATAATAAAGAAGATCATTAACTCTTTTCATTTGAGTCGATTACTCTGGTAATACTATACTGTGATTTTTTGGGTTTTTTGGTCAATACATAGAGAAGCCCGAGTTAAACAAATACATTCCACCCAGAAATTTCCACCCTATATAGAAAAAAAATACTACAATGTAATATAAACCACAGTTTACCATTCAGATTCTTATTTTGTTTACCTGATTGTAGTGAAGTATGAAGGAATTGCACTATTTAAAACTGAAACCAGGCAGCTAACTCCAGGACAGATAGGCAGTCAACTGCCCTTCCAAGTTTACAGTAAAAGCCCTGTTACAACACCGGTTTAGTTCTTTTTTTTCTTTTCTTTTCTTCCTCCAAACACAACAGAATCTGTTTCTGTAGCAGAAAGTTTTATGCTTCATATAATACGTGGCCTGTTTACCTGGTACTTGGAAGTCCACAGTTGATAACCTTACAATTCACCAGTTAGCACAAAACAAAGCAGCCCTCCATCTTAAGCTGCTCAGTGATGAAGAACCCTTGAAAGAAAAGCACTGTGGACAGGAATAACCTATTTATATTTGCAGCAGTCAGTTGAAAAGCTTTTACCTGGTTTTCACTGATTTTTCCATTGTATACTGATTGACTGAAATAGGGGTTCAATGTATCATAATCTTCTACATTAATTAGTAACGATGCAGTATCACTGTTGTTTCCAAATTTCTCCTGCATCCCAAGAGAAGGAAGAAAATAAGAAACATTGTCATGAAAGAGCCATTTCTCAGTGGAAAATACAGCAGAATATTATTATGTGTGCTTTGTAGCATCTAAGCATTTTTAACTGGAGAACTCTCACCCTGTCAGATTTTTCGATTTCTAGAAATCCAGTTCTAGGAATAATACTATCAAAAGGGAATTGTTCTTAGTTATTTATTTTATATCAGGCAGGTGTTACACAGTAGAACGTAGAATGTAGCAACAGTACATTTGCTGCACCTGTACTATTTGCTAGATACCACAATAAGCGTGGCAAAATTACTTCTTTTTAGTTCTAAACGGAATTGAAGGCAAGTATATATTCAAATCTCAATAAAGACACACAAAAAGACTGCAGGTGGTACGATGCAGCAAAAATAGGATAGAGATCCACCAGAATGAATAGGTGAATATATGCTAGAATAGTGGAGAATAAATATGTACAATATACATACTTAAAGAAATACACACAGAGAGAAACTTGGGCTGGTATTTGAGGGGACACTTAAACAACGGCTCAAATACTAAGACTGCACTACTTTGTCTGCGGCATAAGCCAAGATGCAGACACAAGTTTTGGCTTGGGTACTCCCTAAGCTGTAAATTCATAGAAACTGGGATGTCATAACAAAGGAAGTATCGTTGTAGAACTATCGTGGCTTTCATCCTTCTTTTCATGTATATCATACCTTTGCTTGGACTGTTAAGTTGAAAAGTTTGACCTTGTTGTAATCAAATGTTTTGTTCACCATGATGTTTCCATCTCCTTCCCTTATATAAAAGTAATCGGAGTTTGGACCCTATTAAATGAATAAATCACATATTTTACATGATTAACAATGAAATACATTTTCTTTTCTCTTACTACCTCTATTATGGGACTATTCTTCATAAAGGACCAGGAATCTCTCAAACACCATCACTGGAAAGGAAAACGCTGATCCTCTCCCACGCATTCTATTGCCTTTCCCACCAGTGCCATCAGACTTTCTATCGGATTTATCTCAGCCTATGGTGAATAACTAAAGCAGATCAGATGAATGGCATCAGCTTCCCTTCGCCAGCTATAAAAGCAGCAGAGACAGCAAGCTCAGACGTGAAGATCGCCACGGCAGATATCTATAGTTGAAATAATCTTACTTCAGGTGGCTTAGATGTACACCTCAGCAGAACTGGAAATCAACAGCAAATCAAATATGAACTTTAAGAAGAGGGGAAACTGTTTCACTCCTGCTGCTAAAAAGGACCACTGAGTTCCTTAGCTGTAGCTGAAGAGTGCCACAAAACACTTCATAAACATTAAGAAACAAGATTCAGGGCTCACCGCATGCTAGGCTGATCCTGTGGTGTAAGTTCTAATTTTAAATGTTTTTTCTGATGCTAGCATTTTGCAGATTTATAATGATAACCGCACAGTGCAAGATAGCATACTCGAATCAGGTCCCAGGCTGTATTTCATGTGAAATGTAGACTGGTGTTCACAGTCTCTGACAAAGGGCACTCACCCAAAGTCTGTAAGTAATGACGCTGAAGAAAGGTGAAAAATCTTTATCCAGAGCTTCCACTTTTATAACCGTGGCATTTATTGGAGACACCTGAAGGAAATAAAGATCATCAAATGCTCAGTCACAAGCCCCTTTTGGTATCCCTCCTAACTTCTGGCAGGAAAGCTGTGCCACCTCCTTAGTATATGCAAATTACTTCCAATTTCCATTTTAGGTCGGAGAGCCGAATGTTTCTTCTTCGTCCCATGCCTCCAGCTGTACATGCAGCCCAGACATTTCCACACCCACGCGAAGGTGTAGAAAAGTCCCATAAGAGTGCGTATACTGATCTAATATGAGTGTGGTCACATTAGAACCTCATATGTTTCGGCCCCAGAAAGTAAGTTAAAAATATCACAAGAAAAAACATTAACATTTGCCATAACCTACCTCTGATACTGAAGTGCTATAGTGAGCTTGTAGAAATTGTGGAGAATGGTCATTTACATCGTCCAAGACTAAGTCCCGTGCGTTCTCTATCGCGTTAGTCTTCATAAGGGAAGCAAAAAACATGTTAGAGATGACAGCAGTGAGGTAGCAGCATACTGCTAACATTTAATTTCATCATATAAAATGAGATCTTCAGAGAGGCACCTCTTCAGTTCTAAAAACTGTAACTGGAGAGTTAAACTACCATTTCTAATAATAGAGTAGAAAGTTTGTGAAGATATTTTAAAATTAACTTTTAAAAATTTACCTTAGGTTTTCTGTGAACAAAAACACTCGTTCCAATTGGCACATTCAAACAAATATATCTTTTACAAGGTACTCTTAACCCCCTGCATCGTATCTTTAAATGAAATAGTATTTCAGAAAATAATAATAATTTGCATTAAACTTAGACAAAAAAAATACGGTTCATAAAACATGTCTTTTACTTACAGTTCCAATCCTTTGGCAAACAACAGCATAAAAGAGATGGTTATTCTAAAAATTAACAAACAAGCAAATAAATAATATTATCTACAAACTCCTAATATGATTGTCAAAGAATGATTATGTCAAAATTATACAAAACAACTTCTGATACTTGAATCCTCAGGTGTGCCATGCTGAGTTGACAGTGAATTGTTCACCTGATTCAGTTACAGGAGCATACTTCAGCTATTTTTGCCATGTCAATGTGTTGTACCAAAACACACTGCTTAGAAGACATAGCAAAGTCATTACAGATTATTAATTGTAAACTTTATTTGGCTGCCATTCATCTACTGCTGGTATCTACCCACCCAGATCCCACCATCTGTGTACCCGACTGTTCTCCCCGATAAAAAATTAACAGAGAATGGGAGAATATGCGTAAGCAGCATAAAAAGTGTTTTAAGCCGTTTAGTAAATATCCAAATGAGAAATGTGAATGTAAAAAATTGTAAATACATTTTCTTCTATTAGAAGTCTTGATTGTAACAGTGTTTTTTAAAATATGTACAGTTCAATTCAGTCAAGTACACTGCTACTCTGAAATAGTACTTGTATAAAAAAAAAAAAATCACCTCCACTTACTCTGTAGAGCTACACCAATTTCATATTCAGAGGCAACTGCAGCCAGGAAAAACATTAATATTGCTTTATGGATTCCTGGCAGTCCTACAGAGCAAGAATGGCCTAGGAAGAAGGACCTATCCTTTTGTGCATCAACCTACAGCAGCCAGTGGATCTATTTGTGGGTGAAGTTAAGCACTTGTATAAATATTCATATGATTAAGGATTGCCTTCTACCAAACTATATCTGATCAATCTCACTTTGAGGAAATAATTCATGTTACCGAGAGATAAGTTTTAGGAAAAGTGACACCTATCATAGCTGCGTATTTACAGCTTTCATTACAAGTGACAATACGTGATTAGAGAAGAACCTGTCTGACTGTCAGATCCCAGATAAGTTTACAGTTACAGAAAACTGAAGACATCTAACAGATATTACTGAGTAGTAGATACTGAAGTCTATGCTGCTCTTTCTGATGAGTCACTTTTTTGGAATACCAACCTGTATCATGAGGGAATGAACAATTAAGATTTTCATCTGTCAATAAACCCTTTATATCTAGGTTTTACAGGCAGTGAAAAGAATACCTCAATAGAATCGACATCCAGTGGCTTATGAGTCCGCACTGTTGCATTATTAGATCCAGAAATATATACTAGCTCCACATACGGTACGTGTTCAGGGAACAGATATTCTTTTAATTGCAAATTCACATTGGGTGGGATATTTGTAATCCATTCTATATCGCCTGTAAGAGAGAGCATAATAAATTAGATTGCCTTATGGAAAAGAAATCCATAGGTTCATTTCACATGTATTGACAACTAGATTACTGGTTACCTTTTGGATAACTTTTATATTATTTTGGCATTTTGAGCTAAACAATGAGATCTGTTAAAGTCCCCTTAAGTGCTGTGCGCAAGTGTATCGATAGGTTTTTAAAACCACATAAACTCACTTTTTCCAATATATTCACACTCTGTAACAATACGTCCAGAATTACAAAGCTTGGCATAATTTAGACCTAAATTACCACCATTTTCTGGAAACAGCTTTATGCTGCAAAACTTTTTTCACATTTAGTGTGAAAATGTAATCAAAGTGTAATCAAACTCAGGGAATGTAATCAAAATCAGCAAGAGGCTGATTTTGGGCTGCATGGGAGGAGATTCAGTATTTTCCAAACACAAGGGCATTTCCTATCTCTTGGTTGAATCTATCAAGCAGGTAGAATCCAATTGAATCTAGATTCAGGCTTGTGGTTGTTTAAATTTTGATTTTGGCCCAGAATGGTAAGCGTATGGCCCCTCCTTTAACCTGTTGCTATATGTACAGAATACTGAAACACAAAACAATGCAACCTTTGAATTTGAACGTGATTTTCTACAACCGTGCATTTAGGAGCCATTGTCTTGAAAATATTAAAACTTGTTATTTGTAATTATCGTGATTCATATTAGACTCATTATCATTTCAGTAATAAGTTTAGTACTTGCTTGGTTAAACACCAAATCTGTGTTTGAAAGGTATCCTTTTAAACCACCCAGTGCAGTGCTATCGGCAGTTTTATTAAATAGCTTAAAGTTACCTTACTCACATTATCAAGATATTTGTGTTTATGAAATAATACTTGTCTTCTCATGGAATACATTATCTGGATTGCAAACCCATAATCCCCTCTCCCCTCCAAAGCCTTTCCTGAACATCCCAAATATTTTCCATGATCTTGCTAGCTGTGTTTCTTTCTTACTCCATTATTTTTGTACTCCATCATGACTAATTTAGGCTAGTAAACCCTTTCTGTGACAGCCCCATCTCTAATCCCCACATGCAGACTCTTGGTCTTGGTCTCCAACGGCCTAAAGGAAAGGAACCTTGTTTTCTTCCAACAGCAGGGAGTGTCTGGAATGCTGACAGCTACCAGCCCAAAGATACTATAATTGCGTGTAAGGAGAAAGTCCAAACAGATGGCAGCAAGCACAGAACAACTGGGCTGTGTCCCAGGGGCACAGCGTTGTGTGACACCACGCTGTTTAGTGTGCAGCGTTGAAACTGTTGGAAGAAAGCGTTCTAGGAAAACAAAATCTATCTTTGCCTGCTGATATACCGTCTCCATCCAGAGTTGGATATATTCAGACAAGAAATATCAAGCAGCTGCCTAGGAAATAGTATTCTGTCCAGCAGAGCCTGAGAAAAAGGAAGCGCTTGGAAAAATTGAAGCTGGTTGTCCCTCTTGCTTAGTCATTACGGATATGTCAGCAGGTACACTCATACATATGACGCAAAGGGCCAGACTTCATGCTAGTCGCTTAAAAGTTAAATGAAGAGGAATCAGGGTGAAAGGCGATTCTTTTCCTTTCTATCTCCATGCAAGAGTCCGACACAGCAGCTTTGAAAGAAATGTTTCAACAGTGGCTGGGAAAAACCACTGCTCTGTATTGTACCTGTTTTCTGTATCTTGCTGAAAGCCAGAAGCAATGAACGTTGCCTGTGGACAGTCAGCATGGGCCTGGTGCACGCTTCCGTGAGATCCTAAGGGTTATGACATACCCTGAAGGGAATGTTTTGGCCATAACCTAATGCTTTGCCTTGTGAGATCGCTGTATATCCGTTAGGCAAGTCAGATCCCGACTGAGGGGCTGCCTCTAACAGACAGCGTAGTCACAGACAACAGCCCTACCCTTTAGCTAACAACAGTAACCTCTCTGGTTAGCAGTATGAGGAAAGGAGGATGGAGCTATCCTCTGTACTGCATTTGCAATGTAAATGCAAAAAAAACAAACAAAAAAAGTACTGTCTACTCTTCTGCACTGTGCTCTCTTGCAGTCACTGTACTTCCCTCAGTGTGGGGTTTTGTCTCCAAGGCACAGTCACGCTTTGCCAGCTAAGCTAAGGAAGCATAGAAAATGTGCGGACAAATTAACGTTAACCCTGTCAGGTTGCACAAATTAAATAATCATCAGAATAATACAGAGTGTGCTACACTAACAAAGAAAACTAGAATAGAAAATGCAAATACACCCAGTGGCCAGCATTGATCCTGTAATTCCCTGTACTGCAAGTCTGCTTGCTCCTCCGCACCCCATCTGCTCTCCCTACTGCCCCAACAAAACCAGAAATTGGCTTTCCGAGAGGCTCCAGTCTGAAGCAGAGCAGGGCTGTGGTGGCAGCGGTTCCTTCTGATGTAGGAGGAAAGGAAGAGAGCAGCTCTTGTGGGCTGACTGGACAAGGTGAGCTGCAAACATCAGTTTTTCCCTACTTGTTTCCTTTCCCTTTGCCTGCTCTGTCGATTCAGACAGTGAGATCCTTGGATCATGGAACTCTGGTTTTTATATTTATTTATTCTACTAAGCAGTATGGCATGTAGGCAGCTGCTGCATCCAGCCATGAAGACTACCGTAAATCAATCAATAATACAGATTCGTTATAAAATATGTCAACTATGTGAAACATTGAAGTACTATGCACATTAGGGACCAAATCGGACAATTCCAGGATAAAATCATGATTTTACCTGTGTATTCATCCAAAAAGCCTGACAGCATGAGTGGGTTGGGTGTTGTGTCACAATTTATAGTTGTGGTTCCTAAAAAGAAAAGGAAAAGTCATGTACAAATGACACAGAGGGACTATTTCCAGAAATAGTACATGGTAAAAAAAGCTTATGCTATATAAAACCAGATCCACACACTAGTTCAAATTAAGCTGAAAGACATTGGTCATGGTGGCACCTTGACATAAGTTTCAGGGTTTAAAACAATACAACATTACACAGAGTAGGTAAACAGCGGTGTCTTGCCCCAAAAAATTCTACAATGAAGAACTTCACAACTTAAAAAGCATCTGTCAAAAAAGGATAAGAAAATGTCTAGCTACAGAATTGTCCTTCCTTTGTACCCTGACCGGACTGAAACTTGGGCTTTATTGCCCGACAACAACGAATCACTCTTATTTAATTTCCGGCTGAACTCGTGGAAATCATAACCGAAACTGCTTTTGTACCCTGGCCTTGCAAATGCTTTCTACTCCCAAGAAAACTATAAACACAAAGCAATTCACCATTTAAACGTTAGCAAGAATCCAAGCGCTGAGGGTAAAGGCACATTGACAGATTTATCTGAAATTTATTCTCCTTAAACTTTTCTAGAAGTTGGCACTTTTGAAGTACAGGTTTTTTCCTGAGAAGTGGCTTTCTTAAGTGGTTTATTGTACCTCAGTGACCTCTCTCTACATTTTCTCTGTATGATAAAAAGGGACAGACTTTTTTTTTCTAGATCTGCAAACTATACACACAGAAATCCAGAAGTCTACCAGATTTTTTTCCTCCTTCCCTGACCAGAATTACTCAGCAAAGCTGCCATACTGCAATCTACACTTTTACGGATACCTGTACAAGTTTTGTGGTCTTATATGGGTTTGCACCCATGGTAAGAGTGTCCCCACTCTCCTCCTTGCCACCCTGACTGTATATTCAAAGCGTTATTTGGTAAAAGAAGTAGTGGGCTGGTTTTGCCTGGCTAGGCAGATGCTTCATATTTGCACCACTCCATAGGATCTCATTTAAAAGCGAGCAGCGGGCAGACTTCTACGCAGGTAACTGAACAGAACCCTAGAGTACTTCTACAGTCAGCAGCTGGGTCTAATTCGCTGCCTCCATCTCTGGGTATTCAAAAGCCTACTTTAGAAAGCAGGGCTCTAGACTGCCGAAAAAGATCAAAAACCTGGAAGCTTGGAAGTGGTTGGAACGTTACATTGCAGTTACACAACATAAATTTAATAATTAAATAAAAACTCTTGTTGCTTTTTTCCCCCAAACAAAAAGTTTCCCTCAGCCATTCCTGGAGATCCTCTGGAGCTATCAGAAACAAAGGAAGGACACTTGAGCATTTTCACTGTCGTGAAGGTTTCTCTAGGAAGACTGAAGGACCCAAATTATATTAAGACCTCAAGTTTAGGTACACAGACACTCTTTCTACTCCCAGCGCCAGCTAATGGATGGCACAGTTTTCGATTTCTGGAAGCCCTCTCCTCAATACACCGAAGAGAACTTTTAATGGAGTCCTTACCACTACGACAACTACCAGATGTAAAAAGGGTAACTGCTCCAATCTAATTTAGCAGAATAACAGCAGCAAGGTATTCAACTGATCCCAACTTCAAAACTATACATCCTCAGACTCAGCTTCAGCCTAGGTATTTTATTTAATGTCCACTGCAGATATAAAATAACCAAACCTCAAAAAGTTCACAGAGGACTTCTAAAAACCCACTGTACGTACAAGAGCGGTGGTTTTCAACTTGTGATCACTGAGCCCCTGAAAGTCCACAGACCACTTCCACGCGCACCAAGAAGATTGCTTGCTTGCATGTTTTTATTTTATCAAACAGATCAGTGTAATTTAAGCTTCTGGGATTGCAATTTATATGAATTTAATAAATTTAATTTTTCTCAATTTCAATAAGAGCAGGAACAGACTCACAAGCGTTTATAAAAATAACACTACTTACTTTGTGCATCAAGACAGATGAACGTGACCCAACCAATCACAGCTAAAACCAGAGATCTAGAAAGCGCCATGAGCACTGCAGAAAAAATATCCTACTGAAGGCAAACACAGATGGTCGTTTCTCATATGCAATATTTGTAAAGAATCATTTCATTTGCCATATCGTAAGTTAGTTGCTATCTTGACAAATGCTTCAGTGAGAACAAGGCAAAAGGCTGGAATAAGCCTTTAAGAGCAATCCACAAACTATATAACATGCTATCATTTTCAGCTTGTGAGATCAAAGTCCCTTTTGGGCAATAAAAATAAATCAACAAGGAAACGTCACTTTTTGTGTTACAGCACTAACAACAAAGTCTATTTTTATTTTAATATTCAACACAGAGATAAGTAAATCAGCAAGATGTCCTGACCAACATGAGACACACCTACATATTCCCTGGGAAAGAAAACTAAAGGGGGTGTCAAAAGGCAAAGGGACCAGCATCGCCCCTTTCGAGCTCAAAACGATGACAGAGTATCTTCTCATAACTCTGTTCCACAAGGAGTAAGTACAGAATTCCTGTTGCGAAAACAGTAGTTACTGTTTGATGTGATGAAAGCAGACACCTCTGAAGCGTGCCTAGTATTTTACAGAGAGTATACATTGAAAATAGGTGTAGCAGGCAAATGTTTTAAAACACCTTACTTCAATGAAGTTTCCTGCAAAAAGAAAAAAAAAAAAGGAAAGAAAGACACTAAAAGCTCGCAGAGAACTTTCAAAGACAACAAATGATACAGCTAATCATGCAGTTTGTTTCAATCATTTGGAGGTAAATACACCTTTAATTCAAAGAAGCAACTGATTACACAGTAAGGAAACTGCTGCCAGACCAAGGTCTTTTCATATTTGTGCTAGCATGTTTTGTCACCATGGATACAAAAGCAATTACTATAGTTTGAATGAAAATACAAAACACAATGAAATTGCATATAATAACTAAAAATAAAATTATCATTGTGCTTTCCTAGCCTTAAATAATTGAAATGAAAGTGTGGGAGCAATTCAAGCAGAAGCAATTTAAAAAATATTAAAAGAAGTTCAGTCATGGGCACCATCTCTTTTGAACAAAGGCCACATCCAGCCATGATCATGCATTCAGTGGTGTTCTTACTAGAGCCAATCTCCAGCAGTTATCTTTCCTCCCCTGCCTGATTGTTCTCTGTGTCCATGATGGCCAGGCCTTAGCAAGGTTATGTGGCAAAATACAGAAGACAGATCTGTGCACAAAATACCTCCTGGGAAGAAAAAGGAAAAGAAGTTTCCTCATCTTGTTCACTGAACAGCATCACACAATCTTTGTGCTATGATAGCCAGGCCAGAGGCTACATAAGCTGGTATTTGTACCAAAAAGTTCTTCTAGCAACCAATCCTCTTGACCACTGGAAATATTTACGTGCTAGAATCTTAATCCACTAAGGAATATCTACTTTTGGATATTCCAAATCACACTGAAGGCAAAGCAGCTTCGATGTTTTCTGGGACCTTTGTTAGCAAGAGGCATCCCAGAGAGCTGGGAGCTGAGTGACGAGAAGTGGCATGAGACCTTAGAGGATAAAACTCCAGAAAGATCTCCCTCGTTATCTCTGGGGAGGCAGCCTAGAAGCTGAAGGAGGTAAACCACTAGCGTACATATTTGGTTTTGCACTGGGTGTGTAAGTTAAAGGTCACCTACAGGCAGGCACAGAACGAAAACTGCTGCTCTGATGCAGTGCAACACTGTTATCCGCTCTTCATAAGCTGCAACAGCTGCTTAGCTGGGAGGGTCCTGGTCCAAGGCTGCCCGCAGGACTCTGCCTTCCTGCTCGGTTGTGGTTCTCAGGGATCAGCACTCCAAGCCCAGACAAAAAGAAGCATCATGACAGTCTCAGCCATTGCCACCTATGTCCCATAATGGAATTAGGCCCAGAACAGAGTTCAGATGACACTCATTCATTTTCTACACTTAGCACACAGGGAAAGAGGGAGACGTGCATTTAAGGTGACGTGATTTATAACGCCAAACACGCTATAGAACAGGCAGGCATACAACCCAGCAAGGGTGGGGTGGTGGAAACAGTAATTTTTTTCAACTGACATTGAACACCATTAACCAGAATATATCAGCCCAGCATCCAGCTGTGTCGGCGAGGACAGCGCTGCTTGCTGAGCACGCAGGGCACAACGGAAAACAGCAGGACGCACGCTTCTCCCACGCCAGCCTGACAAGCGACAGGCATCTACTAAGGGCCGCGTGAGAGCGCACAGTCCTCCCTAAACTGAGAATGCTGGCCACTTTCAACAGCAGCAGCACCTATCAAATTAGCATCCAAAGCCCTTGTGATTCCCAAAATAGAGGAGCTCACGCAGTCCTGTGCAACCTTGCATCAGCTGCTGTAGCCTTCAGACTGGCTGATGGTTCCATCAACCTCCACCACCATGATGCTCAAAGACAGGACGAGACGGTAACCTCAGGGACGCAGCCGTTCTGTGCTGTCACTTGGCTCAAGCCTGGAAAAGCCTTTGGCTGGTTTTATTTATAGATAGAGCCAAGAGGGGATTCAACAGTAAATCTATTCCTGCAGTAAGACAAAGTTAACTTGAGCGCAGTCGTCTTTATTTCCTAATTATTAGGAAATAGAGAAGAAACTCAGAACACAGTGGTACAGTTCAGACAGATCAGATTTCACCAAGAACAGCTGCAGGAGGAATGTCTTCACTATTTCTCTATGTATGCTGCTCTCTTGGACATCAATAACAACTTAAGGTTTTACATTTGCCTGGAGTGGAGAAGGAGGTGCCTGAACAGAAGCAGGGACCTTCACGTAATGGCTGAAGCAAGCAGTACAGTGTGTCCATACCCTCAACAAGAACAGGAAACTATTTTTAAACAAATCAATTCCCTTCTGGCAAAGAGAAACGTCCCCTCAGTCACATCAAATATGCCCATGCTATTCATAGTTCTGCGTTTACAGACTGGGGCAACCATATGTCCACGTTTCTCCTAACACGTCGTCTTTTTCTCTGGGAGCCACTACTGTGGCTGAATTTAAAGCTCTGGCCCTTTCTCCAAGATTTCTGGACATCAAGCAAACAGGCACAGCTCCACAGTGCAGCAAGTTAGTTTAAACACACATGTGACAGTAGGATGTAGGCTGTACTCTTCCCAGTATACCAACTGCACATATACAGGACATCCATATAGCAATTTCTAGAAACAGAATCATGGAAACTAATCCTATTCATAGATTTAACAGACTGTTTAAATGCTATGATCAGCACTGTGGCAGCGGAAGGCAAAGTGAAACATGTTTTTAACACAGTTTAGTTCAATATTTTGCATACTTGGGTCATTTGTAGGGCAGCTCACTCATGAACTTTTAATCCAGCTTCAAAACTCAACGCAGATAAAAATTCTTCTAAGTTCTCGTAGCTTTGGAGTAGCTCTGTATTCAACCACATCCTGCTCCTGACAGATAAAAAGCCTGTACCATGACGCTGCAATTTAATCACAAGTACACATGCATGATTGAGACCATCAAACAACATTTATGCACTTACTTAGTATCTATAAAACACTCACACACTTCTTAAATCAATAACATTTATTTCCATTAAACCAAGACAAATTTTCAAAATTAATACAAGATAAAAATTCAAGGTGGTTGGCAAGGGGAAAAAAGACAGACTGCATATCATGTATGTTATTTTTATATGCTCAAAAATATTTTTGAATAAAACAATACTGGCACGTAGAACTGGCACTTTCCCACAGAACAAAACCAGCAGAATTTTCCTTTCCCTTCTAGTCAGTAGTTCTATGAAAACTAAACACGCATACATGCAGCCTGCAACTTTCATAGCAAAGTTTACCGTGGGAATTTGGAACAATCCTCTATTGGAAGTCACAAAATTGTAGCAGAACACTTATTCTACCACATTTTCGTACCTAGTGGATTTTATACTACTTCCTCTTTCAACAAACAACCACCAGTCTTCCAATGTTTACTCTAAGTGCTTAGAACTGCATTACTACTTGCAAACAGGCCTGAGGCGTTAATAAAGCCTTGTTTATTTGATACAGATTAAAGCATTCCTGCAAAGTTACCACTCCTGCCCAAAATCAAAGCCACCGAAATCCACGGTTTTGCCTGTTGGTTTCATTGGGCTCTGAATTTGCTATAGCATTGGACAAAACGCACAATAAACGACATTCATTTTTAATTGTTTCAGTAAAAATCTTCCACCTTGAAAGCAGTATTTTCAAGTATTGCTATCCTAGTCTTCTAATGCCTATTGAAAATCCTCAAGAAACAAGACAAACAAAAAAGGCCTGAATGGAGAGAAGAGTGCATTTAAACAACGATCTCCCTCTCCTTACCCCACCCCACCCTCCCACCCAGGATCTTGCTGACTTAATTCCAAACTCACAATTTATTGTACAGCCATGGCCTGGAATAAGCTTTCCCTGAGCGCTCTTTCCACCTGTTTCAAAAAGTCAGAGTATGTTTACTTGAATTCAGCCATTATTATTGCCATTATTGCCATTTTCTTTACTAATATGCAACACATTTTCTAGGCAAGTTATTTCATTTTGGTAGCCCTGGATTTTACATGTAGACAAACTTGTATTCTATTGCTCCAAATACAGAACTTGAAAGTGCATCTGACTTCTAAACAGTATTATTCAGGCAGGTTTCAGAAAGTAACTAGACCCAAAAGATCTACCTGCACAAATCTTGGTAATGATTCATCTCTATTGAAAGATGCAGAATTAATAGCATATCTGCTCAGAAATCCAGTGGCGTAGCATCATTAAGAGATAGAACTGCTTTGCGTCCTACAGTCTGGATATTGGAAGGGAAGAAAACACTGTATTGTGCAACAGGAGTCAGATATGGAATGGGAATGAGTATTAATTTCACATACAAGTAAAGCAAGCGTTTCACGTGCAAGATGCAATACTGCATCATCATGGCATCTATATAATCTTTGGAGGTCTAGTCTCTACCTGCTACCCACCTTCACACGAATGGGAGTTATGTGATATACAGAAGGAAGCCTCAGAACTGCATTAAAACTTTGCTTAAACTAGTCTAAGTCACAGGTATTGTCACAGACTTCAAATGCAAATCCCCAGAGGACTGACCTAAAATGTACCATCAAATACTACACAATATAAATACTCTAGGCGAGTTGTGTTAATGCTGCTGCCTGTACTCAGAATTCAGTAGTCTTGCTTCTTCCTTTTCAGTATTTCTAGCATACTAAAAGGCATATTTATGTCTTCCCCATAAATAAAGTTAGTCTAATAATTTAACTTTGTAGATTTATAAAATATTTTCTATGCAACTTAACACAATAGCCTAAAAAAGCAAATAAATTTAAGAAATTTATTTACAATTAAAATAAGTACAGACCTTATTGGA
Source organism: Nipponia nippon (assembly GCF_047370975.1). Lineage (NCBI taxonomy): Eukaryota > Metazoa > Chordata > Aves > Pelecaniformes > Threskiornithidae > Nipponia > Nipponia nippon. The sequence goes on along the minus strand of NW_028262358.1, from coordinate 4,390,416 downwards.
TTTGCATTCATTTATCGCACAAAATAATTTACAAGGCTTAAGTAATAAATAAGTCACTGGAAAGCTTTCAGAGGTGTGCATTCTCCGTACGTCAGAGCGCAGTACAGTTTCAGGAAGCAGTAACGTATTCTGGCTAAAGTTTTTTCAGGAGTCCTTATGTTGGACGGCCTTGACCAAAACGGGATTTTGACCTGGATTAAAGAACACATAAGAAGCATATACACATTATTACTGCTAGAATTATTGTCCAGTCAGCTCTTAGAGTATTTGTTTGAAATTAAAGTGTCTCCTGAGAGAAGAGGAGAAAAAAAAAAAAAAAAAATCTCTCTGTCAAGATTCATTATTGACAAAATTGTGTTTCTGCCAGGATACCTGTACCCACAAACTACATGTTCATACAAAGGTACAGAGCTGAAAGAACTGTGATGTCAAATACCTTCCTTTGAAATCACTAATTCTACAGAGAGTAAGTCACATGCGTTTTTTTTGACAGAAATAAGACCCGTGAGAAACTCGTCTGACAACATATTTGAAGCTTCCAGCCCATCCCTTAGAAGTTTATCAGCATCTCCACTACAAGCTTCAGCTCAAGACGCTCACCTGCTGGCCAGATTATGACCAGTGCTAGGCTCTGCAACTGCACACAGTGTGCCAGCTTCTCAGTTCATTTTTGTTTCATCCATTTAAGGCGTAGCAGATCAATAGGCAGTAACGTAGGTTTTTAGTGTGGGGCGTTTTTTGGTTTTGTTTTTGGAAGGAAGCCAAAGAATAGGCTAAAGAATCCTGGCTAACACTTTTCCAGTTATCCATAATTTCTCAAACAATTATACTGGAGCAGCAGTTAACCTTCCAACATAGAAACTATAAAACAGTTCTTCCAGCATGGGTACAAGAGTTTCATTCTCTTAGCTCTAGTTTAATTTGACAAAGGATGCTTTCACACCATATATGGTTAACCTGCTGGAAGGAATGCTGATTCAAAAGAAGCGTATGAAACAAGGCACGTGTGTCTTTACACACCCCCCACCTGAAATCCATGTTCTGCTTTTTCCTTTCAGTTTAAAATCTTACCTGGCATTCTTCTCAGCATTGTTTTGTCGTGCACTGACCTGCGCTGAGGCCTTTATCTGAGCTTCAAGTCTAGAATAAATGCCTCCTGCGTACTAGAATCCAGAAAAGAAAGAAAAAAAAAAAAATAATCACGTTTTGACATTATTCCAATTTAAATCAGTGACTTTTCATAAAAATCACTAATATTCTGCAGAACCTATGGCACACTTTGTTTCATTATCACAACCCAATACTGAAGCCTTTTAAACCCATTCTGTTTTCCATGCCCAGTTTTTAAAGGCAGTGAACTTTAAATATTATTTTAAACTATTTTCCCCAAAAAATCATGCTTGGAACAAAATGAAGATTGATAAAATCCAGTTCTTTAGCTTAAGTATTGACTAGACGGTATTTTCATTTGTGTTACACATTTTTGTTACCAAGGCTCACTTCAATTCTGTAAAGACTACATTGAGGCAGGACAAGTCTTACTTCTTTGCTGTCTTTTGACTTGACTCGATCAAGGTCTCCCAGTCTCATTTTTATCAAGTGTCCCGTAATCTCAGACATTCTCCTCTGATCTGTCAGAAATAAGAAAAAATATTTAGAACAAGAGGTTTTTCTTGCTACTGAAAACAAAGAGAGAATAATTAGATGCACACTTAAGTGATATTCTATTTGTAAAATTAGCTTTCTTTTCAGCTCATATAAAAATCTTGAACAATCAAGATCCTAGATCCTGATGCATACTGTAGCTTCAGCAGTGTTCTTGGCAGATATCAGAATCAGCCTGAGGCATTACACTGACATCAAAATCTATGGGGACCGTTTTGAGGCAGAGCTTTTCAAAACAGCAAAAACGCACAAGAATCTCAGGAGAGGACAAAAGGTGGAACAACCCAATACAATTCTGAATATTTTTAGTCAGAAAGACTGGGAAAGAGAAGTGAATGTTTATCTCTGTTTATCTGCACGGGCAACAAATGGCACAGGGATACGGGAAAATTTATTCGCATACTTATACAGTCATCAGATGACACAACTAGAATCTCTGTAGGCTATGTGCTGACATTCCAAATAAAGAACACAAACCACGCTAACATACACTTATAATGCATTTTTTCTTTTTCTCCTGCAAACTTTGAACTCCTTTCCAATATTTTCCAAGACAGTAGGCCCAACGCTGCCTATTTACTTTTCATCTGCGTGCAAGACTACAACATATAGTTTTATATGGTGGATTTTATTTCCATTTTCCTACCACAAAGATTTTTTCTCCTGTAGAATAGATAAGATTGCTAATAAATGCCAATCAAATCCTAAAGTAACAGCTAGGATCTCCTGCTGAAAATGTATGAGTATTTTTGTACAGTTTGGAAGAGTCTGAGATTGCTGTGTGGTTTGGATACAGCTGATTACTATCAATTAGCCTAGCTGAAATCTGTTCTCTTCCAAATGAGGAACAACTGTAATAAAAAACAAAAACAAAACCAAAAAACAACAACACAAAAAGCCCATTGATATATCCGAGTTTAAATTCAATCTAAAGGTTTCTAAATAGCTATATTTTAGGAAATGAGCCATTTCTTGTATTAAAGAATAATTTTCTTTGCATAATGTTAACTTTATGAAAGCTAAACTCATGCAAGAACGGACCATCTTCTCTTTGAGCATCTTGGTTGAATCTTAGTGACCTGGAGGCATCCCATTTGTTCTGCTGCATACTCACACTGGTTAGAAAAGAAAGATGCACACAATGTTACCAGTAACAGTTTACAAAAAGGGACATACTACAGTATGTTCTCAAAGACTTTGAAAATCACTTACATGAATGGAGATGCATCTCGGGAACTTGACTATCAAAGAAAGAAGACCACGTTAAGTACGTTTTAAGATCAAGTCCAAAACTTAAGAGAATTCCACATCATTCAACCCAACCAGAGAGGCTGGCTTCACAGCTCTGCTTTTACCTTGTCAGATGGCTTCTCCTTTTTCTGAACACTAGGTGAAGAAACCACTTTCTTTGGGTGCTTGTAGGATTTCTTTAATTTCTCTTTTCTCCCTGCTAATTGAAGAAATATCTACTAACACCATCACAGACATTTGGAATTTCTGCACAGCTAGAATTTTTTCCCTTTACTCCTTTACAAAGAGACTAAATGAACAGGCTATTTTCCCTTTGTTAGTGTTGAAGGCATGCTAATACACACAGATTACTCAAACGCTTTTCTATTACACACATACAGGAACTCAAATACATATTTAAAACACAGAGCAGTTACACGTAACTGCACAAGTTTTCTGTTGTAGAATTAAAAGCAAGTGCACATACAAGCTACATCTTTGACCATATTAATTCAATCAACAAGCTCTGAGTGATATCAGATCAAACAAGTTTAAAGTCAAACTACAAAAATTTTCATTCAAAAATTTTTTTTTAAAGGTACTGGTGAACTCCAATCCCTTTGAGTCAAGACAAAAAGAACAAAGAACTGCCTCTGCTCAAATAGCTCGTTACTACCGTGAAAAGGAGAAGCTGCTTTTTGGCTTTCCATGTTCCTAAACCCCTTATCTTATTAAACAAAAACAACAACAACAAAAAACCAACAAAACAAAACCTAACCTTTTTAGACCATATAGAGCTTATCTTCTATGCAGACACAATTCTAGCCACGCTCACTAGTCATTTCACTATATAATCAGAAAAATACTCGGGGGGGGGGGGGGGGGGGAAAGCATGCAAAAATATAGTCATGCCTTTTCTTCCAACACTTATCTACAAGAAACTTCATTAAAGTAATTTGATAGTCTTTCCTGCAAAATACGCCCTTGATCAACTTTGAGGACATCTCAGACATCAATAGTTGCAGCTTTCCTCCTTTGCCAGTGATTTTTTCATGGCACTGAGCAGTGGGGTAGTTTGTATCTAAACACAGAAAAACTAGAAATAAAATTCAAGTAACGTTGTTTTTTATTTGCTTACAGAAGAATTCTGCTGCCTTGAATCCCTATCTCTAAATTCCAGGGAGGATGACTGTAGAGACTTGTACCTGGTTTCCTGCAGACTTCTTCTTCATCGCCCACTTCATCCTCAGTGACCTCTGAGCCAGTGGTATACTCCTCTTCTTCCGATAACAATGACTGCTGTTTCTAATCAAGAGGAGGAGAGTGCCACAGATTGTAAGTGAGGCTTAATTCTTATTAAATGATACATAAAATCTGTCCTGAAGGAGTTGTCTTCAAATCTAGCTCTCTTAGTGATGTAACTGTGTGCACAGGTAGGGCTGAGAACACAATTCTGAAATGTTGAGAAAGTAATTTCAACTCTTTGCTTAGGATGTTTTGATAAATATTTTGATTTATGTCTCTTCCAAGTGGTCAAACGTTATAAGAGGTTGCCCAGAGAGGCCATAGAATCTCGATCTTCAGATATTTGACTGCCTATGACCCTGAGCAAAGTGATATAGCTTTGAAGTTGAATCTAACTTAGAAGTTGGCCCTGCTTTGAGAGTGGGAGGAAACATATAAGATGACCACCAGAGATGCCTTCCAGCATATATCCTTGTATGATTTAGCGTTCTGTATCCAATGTATTGCTGGCTATATTATTTTTCTAATTAATAAGAAAATTCACGTTATGGTAGCAACGTGAGCTAGCCACATAACGATAGAATACAGGAATCTACAAGTTTACTTACGGTTCTATTGAAGCTTGCTGCATCTTGCAAACTGCCTGAAATTGCCGAGATACTCACTAATTAAATACCACAGCATGCATATTGCAGTGCACTACAAATACACATAGATTCGGTACACTGGGGCTAAGTGCATTAATAATTTATTGCAAGTTGGTCTGGAATACCTGGTTGGCTTTTTTTTGTGAATTCACCTTAATACCTAAATTTTTTTCCCCTTCTATCTCTTGTACATCATAAACCACTGGCTCCAATGTTGCAATAGGTGGGGTCACAGTGAATAGTTCCTAACTGATCAGCACAGGATAACGAAAATATTAAGGAACGTGATGTTTATATTGTTTGAATATACACATATATCTTTTGAAGTAAGGGATAATGAGCGCCTAGTAATCCATGAGAAATGACAAAGCCCAAAATGGACTGCAAGTTCAAAAAGTTTGCAACAGGAACAGTCTTACTACAGGACGCTAGGAACATCAGACTCCACCACAAACCGTCAAGAGTGACAGCAGTAAACTGCTGCTCTCTAGCATTTACATTAAAAAAAAAAAACAAAACAAAAACCAACTGTAAATCATGTGACATCCTATGCTGCTGGAAGAACAACTCCCCATCCTCTGCGTTTGACTAGGTCCTCAACGCTGATAAAAGCTTTTTGCAATGAAGCAGCAGCATAAAGAAGACATGAAGCATCTCAGACAAGCCATCAAAGAGACGGACACTCAAAAACTCCGATTTTGATCATTTCTGTCAGCCTAATGAACTATTAAGAACTGATGCATGCATTGCTGGTCATTGTTGTCATTTATAAAAACACTTAAAAGGAATTTTTAACGTTTATTCAAGCCAAAGTAGTACTTCACACATACTTCATACTTTCTTGTAAAAATTGTTGCTATACTGTAACCTCCAAATTAAAGCAAGAGTAAGAAAAAACCATTTTCTTCCAAATTAGTTAGAAAATAAGACAAAAATCAAAGCTTGATATGTCAGTGCAGTAGAGCAAATATTTAAAATCATGAACAAAATATTTTACTAACCAGCTGTAAAGTCCAGTTCTTCAGAGAAAGAAACTGTGATCACAAAAAGAGAAAGGCATATAAGTTAAAGACCTAATAATAATGAGAAGAAAAAAAAAAGTGAGTGTAATTCTAAAAAATAGAGTGGCATGTTATAGTACAGCAATCTACACTGGTAACGCCTAGAAGGCTTACTCTCATCTTGAACTAGAAACGTTGATGGAATGACTAAGCGTGCAAACAGGCTGTGAACTACTAATCAATTAAATGCAGTGAATTCATAATCGTGTTTTAATTTGACTAACCTTAGCACTACAAATATTTACAGCTGATTTTAATCAAAAAAAGCAGTCCAGGACAGGGGGGCAGTTATGTACCAGATTGTTATGGAGTTTGAATTTAATAGCTTCCCGCATTGGTTGTGAGAGAGCTAGCTTCTGACAGCCTGTGTGAAATTCTCATGGAATCAGCAGCATCACGCTACCATCAGGATCGTTGAGTTACCAGAAGTTCTACAATGGGTGCAGAACTTCAAAAATGTATCTTTGCATGAAAGCTCTCTTTAAACCAGAGGTAGTATGATAAACAGTCCTCTTAAACTTGGCTTAGAAAGTATCTCTGTTGACCTGACATACACATAGTAACATACACGCATCATAGTTCGGGAAAGTAAAATCTTCCACATCTTTGGCGGGGGGGTGGGGGGTAACAAACAAAAAAATAGCCCAAAACCAGAAACCAACAAAAAAAAAAAAACCAAAATGCCACAATCCAAGTTACTGTTCTTCATTTATGGGCTTGCAAAAGTCACGTGGACATACCCAGATACATCAGCAGACAAAATGAAGGCAGCAATTATATTTGCCACATGATGTATTTTAAACTATGACTGGATCCTTAAATATCATCAGTTTAAGAATGGGAATATTTCCAGCAGACACAGTAAAACTTTTGCCTTTTCACCAACCAGATATTTTGTACCTATGCTAGCCTATGCGATCCTGCCATGCTCAGCAGTGCACTTCTTCATCCAACAGCATAGGGTTTTTGTCTTTATTAAAAGTTGCGTAATGAATTCTTCAAAGTACCCTTGTAAGAATCTTCATTATCAGAAAGAATGGGGGGGAAAATATTAGCAGTTACTCACAGCATTGATTTCTCCAGTTTTGGGACCCCACGGCGTATTTGGTTCTACAAGCACATCACATTCAATGCCTTTTTCATCACAGAGCCCAATACCAGAATCACTTAAAGAGAAAGATGTGAAATGAAAATGAATTTTTCTATTTCATGACTTTAGAATCAGTCTCTCTTTACTCATCACGTACCAAGAGAAGACAGACCTCCAAGCCAGCCACAGAATATTTTGATAACAATCCATTAAATATTAAGACAGGAGTGAACGCTTATGGGGGTTGAATGACTAAACGTCTGCTTGAAATATAAAAGGAAAAAGTACTTGTTCTTCTCTTCCCAATTTCCAACTAAACAATAAAAAATAAGTTATCTTTCAAAAGGCCTATGTCACACATTTTAAAATAGGAGAGAAATCAAACATAACGTGCACATACGTTAAGTGTTGAAGGCTAAGTTATTTCAGTAACACAATACAATGTTCTTACCTATTCTCATCCTTAGCAAAAGGAACAACAATAACATCCCTATGATGGAGCAGATCATTCAATATTTTAGTAGTCTGAGATGCCAAAGCATCGCCATCTTCATTTCCTGAAGGTAAATCAACCATGTGATCCCTCACCTTGCAGCCCTGCGATACATATACGCGCAAGATCAAATACTTAAGTTAATGGCAAGAACTGATTTCAGTAAGTACAATAACAAAAGTTCAACTTTTAAACTTTTCTGTCCCAAGGTCCCAGCCTGCCTTGGGACACTGCAACAATTTACAATCCTTATTTTGGAAAAGATCTATTTTCATAACACACTGTCACCCCCCGCCGCCCCCACCATGCGCTATGCTCTTTTAAAAGTGAGCTAGTATCGAAGTACCTTTGGGAGGGTTGTAGGATCAAATCGAAGTACTTTTTGGTTACAACAGGGATATACTCCTGTCCCAGTCGAGCCCAGAGCACTTGCTACACCTGGATAGAGAACGGGCTGCGAATGGTACTGGCAATGGGAGAATTCAGTACACAGGAAAGACTACATTAGAGTAAAGAGAGAGATAATGAGAGATGAGATTACCTATGGACGTCAAAATTTTGCACTATAAAAAACATATACCAAGCTTTATTGCCACGTATTTTCCAAACTGCTTTAATCCTTGCCTCACCCCCCAAAAAGTCACCCACAACAAGCCATCGACAGACAAACAAGTGAAAGTGAAAATACTAACGTGGTTACATCTCGAGCAGGTCAACCAATTGACAGTCCCCCAAAGACGCCAGTAAACATCCCGCCAAGATTTCAGTTCCTCATGAAGGCCAATTAAGTACTCGTGGACTTCCCAGGTTTTGTCTCTGAAAAAGCCAAAGGTCAGGTTGCATAAAGAGTCATAACTCTGTTTTGATCCAGCCACCAGAAAGGTGAGGTGCAGCAGGAGCAGAACAACACATGTTCCACTGGTGAAAAGCCTACAGCCCAGTTTAGAACAGGAAGGATACAACGTGGGACAATGATTATTAAATTCAGACCATGACAGAAGAGCCTATATTCTTTCACAACATCCTAAACTTACCAAAGAATTACAGCCTGATTCATCTTGAGTTCCATCTACTGCAAATTTATAAGCTATGATAAATATCAAGGCTTTTGGAAATCAGGAGAACCGTAAAACGGAGGAAAACCCAATACACAGACTACAAGAAATCAAAATATGCACATGCAAACAAGCTCAGTCATACTGCAGTTTTCTGTCTTTTAAGCAGTATGTTGTGCAACAGAAGCGAAGTACTGCCATTCCATTTCATTTCTTTTAAAAGCCAACGTAAGATGTTTCTATGTATCTGCAATGCAACAGCAATTACTCAGTTAAGAATTCAAGTTTGAAAATATAAAACCATGTCTTTTTGATGAATCTGAGACTTCTGGCCTTAAAAATACAGCCTTTGCTCCCTCCTAGTGACAAAATGACACGCACATTCAAAAGAGAATACACAACCTGCACTGGTGCACATTATCTTCAGAAAGAGCAGATATTGTTTTCTCACAATTTTAAGCCCTGGCCTGAAAAAAAGAATTTTTTATTCTGTAGACGTCTAAGCTAGACTAAGCGAGCAGTACTTCCATCAGGAAGTTAGGTCTAGACACCACTAGAGGACCAATAACTATAAACCTATTTTTACGTCATTAAAGATAGGCTTGTATTAGCTCATAAGCCTGAACTCATTAGTGGCCACAGCATCACTTTGCCTAAGGAACGGTAAATGGATTCTGTTTAGAAAAACAGCCACAAGTACCACAAGGCAAATAATTAGAACCTAAATAATCCTCTGGGTAACTTTAAAACACTGCACATTTATATGCTAGGAATTGCATAGCAGCTACATACAGTCAGCTTAAGTGAAGTTATACAATTAATGAATTTTACGTGGCTAATCACCAATGATCCTAATAGGTCAGGACAGGGTCGCAATATTCGGTTCCATTTAGACCGTGAGGCAGAACTTAATCCACACCTTGGAATTATTGGTGGGAGATAACAACACGTGTTGCCTTGGGAGCTGACATTGAACTGTGTTTTGGTTGTTCTGAACGAAATACATCTGATGAGAAAGGTCTCCTGTTATTAGTTTCCCACCATCTTCCTTAAAGGGGGCATGTGGGGAGGGAGGGAACTGCAGCTGATCACGCTCTGATCTTCATTAAGAAGAGAATCCAGCTGTTCATAAACATGGATCAGACAGAATTGAATTACACATTTGTGCCAAATGAATAAGGCATACACACAGAATAGGTCCTCGAAGCTCCTCTGACAAATACTTTAGAACGGAAAAACAACTGGCAAAGTTTCTTCATTGTAGCCTTTAAGCAGGCTGAGTATTTGATTTGACAGTATAAAGTCAGTCTAGAAAATACTCCTCAGCATTTCTTTGCTGGCAGAGGCGGATCTACCATTCAATAACAAATCCTGTAGAAATGCAGCCTTTAATTTAATTTGTCATCAACTACACGTTTATCCTAAAACCCTTTGATGAAAGAATTAGCTGAGTATTTTCTGTTTAAGGCAGTACAACCCAAAATAGCCCTCCCAGTAATTGTGGCTGTAGTTCTTCCGTTTCCATTCAGCAGCAGCACTGCTGAATGAATTTCAGAAGTACATCATGATAATCACCCCTTTTTTTTTTTTTTTCCTTTTGGCTAGGTATAAGAAGTTAAGATGTTTCAAACTGCTGTTCACATATCTATGACTTCATTTTGCAATGTGAGTATCTGATAACTGCTAAGCATGTGGTATTTTTTTTAAATCACCCACAATCATATAGTTGAAGAAATATTTTTAATATATATATATTCACTACCTTATATGAACATAGACAATATTCCCATGTTGATCAATGTTGATTTTTCCTGGGACACAAGGAATTCTTCTTTCAGTTTCTTTAGTTAGCATCTTTTTGCATAAACAACACCTAGATTTAAAGAAAGAAAAAAAAAAAGTACTGGATTAAAGAGCAGGACTTCAAAACACAGGGACTTGTCCCTGTAACTGTAGTAATAAAAAAAAGACCATACCTGTATAATGTTGCTGCATTTCCTCGGGAATCTGGATTTAGGTACTCTGGATCAAACAGTCTCTCAATCTTCTTGCAGAAAAGTTTACTATTAATGACAGCAACACAGCTTATCCATTAGAAAAAACTGAAATTTTTTTTACGTATAGTAAGACTAACAATAATATTCTGATGATATGCAAAGTCGCCACATTTCTTTCAGAATCTAGCTTTTAATGGGATTTTCCTTTAAACTATTCTGTTTGGTTAACTGGTTCCTGACCTGGTCACCTCTTATTTTTACACAGATGTGAGGAAAGAAATCCCTTGATTTTTTTCCTCTATTACTTTCTTTGTTTGCCAATGTAAACTGCCAGCTTCTACACTGACAAAAAGACCTTTTATTAATGAATACTTCTGTGAAACTACACTTAACTTTTAGAGTTAAAGTGAAAATGTCTTCATCTCTACTGATTAAGATCCTTTCTTACTTTCACCTTGCTTGTCTGTCAGTCTGCTCTCCAATAATTGGCCTTTATCTTGATACTGACAAAGCTGGAGTCCTTATGTATGAAATAGTATTCCTTCACAACTATTCAGCCTTCCAGTCATCCTAAATTCTATGTCCGAACATCAGCGTTCACAGGATGGTGAAGCCAAACCATTCTCTACGAATTAGGAGCATGTCATTGCATAAAAAAGTTCCTTACTCTAATCCTGGCTCCCACATGAGAACTCATGAATAACTTGTCCACGTCACATCCCTAGCGTGGCCTTTCCTTTTGCTCATTTCCTATAAAAAGCTCTTTCCTTTTGCTCACAATTTTAATATAAAATTCTGAAGTCACTTCACGATATTCTGTTAAAGATACATGATATGAGAATATAAATTGTACATACATCACTTCAAACCTCCCAGTGTCTTAGCTGTTCTGAAAAACGATCCAAAAGCCCGACAGCACTTCAGTAGTGTATTACAGGGCAAAAAGTTACCTCTTAAATTTGTCCCTTTTGTCTTTCAACTCTTCCATTTCATTGTGCGTGAAGAGATCAGCAATGTGCGTGACAAGATTAGCATTGATACAATTCATGTTACATGGCGTGGCTACAATAGCATTCATATTTTTGTGACAATAATGAATGCATTTTTCTACCTAGGAAAAACAGAAACATTAAAAATAACGTTAAGGAATTCTAGACAAAGCTATCTCAAAAGATGTACTAATTGCTTCAAGATTTTTATTTTTAAAAGTGTGGTGGTTTGGAAAACTGTTTCAGTTCAACTTAAAAAAGTCTCAGATTTATCTATAGGAGACTCTGAATTAACGTGACTCTTGAGTTAGTTTGTGTTCTCCTCCAAAAGGTTTCTACAGACCAGAAAACAACTCCACAAATGTTTCGTCTTCAACAAGTGGTACCTTCCAACTGCTTGTAAAAAGAGAACCACAGTACAGGTTATACATAGCATTGCCTGGATCTCCAATTAAACAGCTATGTTTACTGTGTAGTTAGTTGTGGGTCACTCCAACAACAGAACTTTTGACAAACATTTTAACCAACAAGTCAGTAGACATTACTTATACAGAGCTGGAGAACCAGATCCTAAACTGCAGAAGTGTCGTTCGTGTAAAAAGGATATAAACCAAAGGTATTCATTGATTTAATAATCTTTTTTAAAAGTCAGATACTGATGTTACTCTAGATCAGTCATCAGAATCCAAGATCCCACTATCACATTTAGAAATAACTTGGTAAGTTTTCTTGCACTGAGATTCTGCAAATAGTAGAATACTGCATTGAATAAGAAAGGTGGTAAAAATCTCAAAATGTTCTCATTGCATCATCTGTTTATGTAACAGCCAAAGCATTACAAACGAGCTGTTAGACACCTGGTAATTAACTGTGCCCTTATGGCAGAGAATCTTTCTTTCTTAATACTTACTAATGAATCCATCTTCAAAAACTCAGAAGAAATAAGAATTGATATGACATTTGATGGTTCTAAAAGGCAACAAAAAAAAAAATAGGTTTGTTTTTTTTTTTTTTTTACACTAATTCCTTCCATAATTTCACATCACAGCCCTCCCTCTGCATATTTAGTATCTGTTTTAAGTATTATTTTACCAATCAACCTGTCATTCCAACTTCCAATATGTAGAGCATTTTCCATTTTAAGAAACAAAGTTTCGGTTTATCATTTAGGTGGTCAGAGTACAACTCTAACAAAGTGGCATTTATAAAAACTGGAAAAGGTGGCTTCATAGGGATACAATGACTAAACAATTACACAAGAGTAACTGCCATCTGTAGCCATCACACCCAGCTGAGATTTTGCTTCACATAACCTTTGCATTGCAAGTTATAACTCTATTATCTTCGTTTGTTTATATTTTTAAAAAACGGTAGTGACAGCTCATAAAAAATTAGTAACTTGCCTCAAATTCATAAAGGCAAAAGTTATTCTACCATTGTATCAGATTGCATTGAAATTTTAGAAAATATTGCAACTATACTGATGGGGAGCAAAGGGGAAACAAAACAAAACCCAACAATCACCGGTATTTTAAAACTACTGCTGTGTTCTTGTTCAGAAGAGGTCTGAAGAATCTTAATTAAAAACACCAGATCCCAAAATATATTAGACCTTTTCCACTGCTTCAGCTATCAGGATGTTTCCTCAGAACTGTTGGTGTTGACAAGTCAGAGACATCCGTTACAACGAGCAGAGGATCCCTGTCGTAACCATTTTCTAATAAATGACAAGCTTCAATGCAACAGTCAGAAACAAAGACACTGGGGCTGAACTGTAGCAAAACCAATCATCTTCCATTAGTACAGAATATAATGAACCTACAACAAATGATCCAGACACTTCCTTTTACCTAAAGTGGGCATTTCATTAGCTTCAGAATCTTTAGTGTTCCTTTTAACATATCTTATCAACCAGTCAAAGATGTGAACGTCACAGTGCACTGAAATGTCCACCTCTTCCCAGCGCTGGGCATCCACTGACAGATATTCAGCAAAGTACTTCATTTCCGAAATCAAAAGGTCTCGAGGACAAACAAAATCTTCTTTGAGGTTTTTAGCTTCATCGCACACGTGGATCACCATATTTGGCCTCAAAAAGAAAACAAGCCACAAACCAAATTAGGACCATAAGCCAATTAGAACACCAAACCCAATCAACAAGATCTCATCTCCAAATCTGGATCACATACTGCAACACTGATGTCACTAACAGGTTTTTATTAACTGCAGGAAAACAACAGTTTGCCTTTATAGTTATTAACTGCAATTTAATAGACACTATTGTCAGATAGTATTGTCAAGTGAAGAACACAAATGCATATCCTCCGACACGTAATCAGCAAGATTTAATGGTTAAGGGACTGAAAAAAGAAAACTTCTAGCTCCAGTCCCCAATCTTGTCTCCAGTTTGTTATGGGATCCTACCTGAATTACATAAAGAACTTACTCGTTCTCCCTTTTTTATTTTCTCGAAAAAATAGGCAGATATGTATGCCTAACTTACCGAGGCACCAAGGATAATAACAGCGTACAATAGCTATATCCGTCTGTGGAAATTAGAACTGTCTCTTGTATATTAAAATGACTATTTCTTAAGAAAACGACAAAGCTAGAATCAGTAAAGGCCATCTCCACAGAAAGATGGTTACACTTAGGCTGCAAAAAACCCACGTTATTCTGTGTGCACTTGTATAGCATGGAAAACAGTGATGTGCATGGCTATTTAAATTCGTAGTAAAATTTTTTCATTTGCACTTTCCATTTATGGCTTTCTTTTACACAGGACAAATCTATGTTCACAGAATGTATTTTTTTTTAAATGTTATTGAGCATCAATCTTGTTTCATTCCTTTTTAAAATCAGGTTACGTTTCCCATTCTCCCCACGGCAGCGATCAATCACTCAGAGAAACGCTATGGACAGATTCATAAATAAGCTATTCCTATTGCACATAAGAAATTCTCAAACCAACTCCTAGTATTTCTGTAGCAATCTAAGGTTTGCAAAATCTCTTACAGCATTTATTAGGACGTTCCCAGCTGTTTTCTTTGCAATAGTAGAAAAGTACGGACAATTTAGACATCTTTCTGTCAGTTCTGTAATCCCCTAGATAACAAACATACAAAGATCTTCTTACCCCTGGCTTTCGTCAGTGCTTTCTCCACCTTTATGCACAGGACCTTTCTCAGATTCTGAAGAACAATTCCTTGTGGCGGTTGTGCTGGGCCTTCCTTAAATGTAAGGAAAAAAGGCTGCATTAGAAAAAAAAATGCCTGACCTTTTGCTCTTTAGCATCTTGGAAACACAACTGAAGTACAGCTGTCAGAGTGAAGCAACGTTACACAACTAGCAATAACTCTGTGCTACCATGAGGGCTACTAGATAATCCAAATTCCAGCTCTGAATGCCATGCACTGGAAACTCAGATCGGCACCGTTGCTGGGTTGCCCAGAGACTTGGCTGCAAACCCAGATTGGTCCTGTCTCAATACAGAGCACTAAGATTCATGCAGAGTCTTCAGCATTTCCTTCCAGGAATGCAATCCACTCCTTTAGCTTTCCTTGTCTGCTTTGTGGGATGCAGGTCCTAAGATTCTGTCACACCAAAACTTCTGTTTTCAGGAAGCTTTGCTGCCAGGATATAACAACTTGAGACTAACTCCGCTCCTTATTCATAATTTGTTAGCTCTGGAAATAAGTTGCTTCCAAACAGAAGCACAGAAGTTCTTATAAATGTGCGTTTGCTAACTTTCTCAAACACATGGCTTAAAGCAGCAGATTGTATAAAACAGTGCTCAAAGAGAGCAGGCCATCAAATTCACCCAGTCCTAGAACTACATCATGTAGTTTATTCCAGGAATAAAGGACAGCTGCGCTCTAGTCCAAATAGGTTACCTTCACAAATGCACCACAAGCAGTGGAACCTGGACACAAAACCTAGTGAAGTCCAGGAGGTCTGCTCACCAAATCCAGCCCGTTCTGGGTCAAGGGTTAAGACAACCCCAGCATTCGGACATCAAATAACATTTCTGACTGTGATGAATGGATTGCTGCAATCCGAAACTTCAATAATCTTGCTTATAAGTCAGAAAGATCATTATCTTTTTTTAAATAATGGAAGGGCACATATCTGTCTTCCACTGGTGAAAACCCATAAGGTCATGGTTTTCCATGATTACTCCCTGCTCTCAGATTTCTAGGAAAAAGAGTTCCAGAAGCATCTGCTCCCTCTTGTGTAATGTAAGAGGCTGTACTCGTCTGAAGAAGACTAAGATAGCCCTCTTCATCTTATGGCTATATCACTATAGCAGACTGACACCAAAAACGATCTGGAAGCTCTATGCAGTTCAGAACACAGCAGTTATGGCCTCCAGGAAAGCAAGTTATCACACCAGAGGCAGAAGAAACAAAACTTTCTCCAAAGATACAGCCTAAGGCCTTGCACAGTTCAGCCTCAGGAAGGCCATATAGAGGAAACACAGTTAATAAAAGGGTAAGATTTGCTAGACAGACCCTAGTAAAACCCTGGAAGGGGCTGGGGTCAGCCACAGCCTTCAGGGCAGCCATTCCACTGCAGGCAGATGACCCGTGTTAGCATTAAAACAGCCAAGGTGGGAGTCCTAGATTTCAAATGCAAGGTAAGGTATTTTAAAGAAAGGGCCTGTGGAAAAAAAATGGAAGAGTTCTGTCTGCAAATATTAAGAAGTTTGTTTTGAACACAGTGAAGCTATTTATTAAAGAAAAGGAAATAATGCTGACAAGAATATGCATCACAGCCAAATTAACAGGGATGGCTGAACTTCACCATACATTCCTTCCTACCGTTTTTTTTCCCCTTCCCCCCAAAGCTTATAGAATGTTTGACTTCTGAAAGTTAGTAATAAATACTTTGGGTAAAAGGCTATCCTATATGCTTGTTTACTGCCATAATAGGCATTGGGAGGGACTTAACAGCAGTTTGCCTTATAATTAGCAAGTAATAAATGAGCTTTTATAACTCAGCCAAAACCAGAAAGCAGCTCAAAATGAATTTGGTCTGATTGCTTTTTCTTGCTGTTACTCATGTCTACAAACAAATCCAAACAGGCCTAAAATTCTTGATCCTAACAATAAGCAGATGTGAATAAATCCACTAGGAAATAATTAATTGAACAAAAACCATGTACAAATAGGCTTTTCTCAAATCCCCAATTCTGAAATATACAAGTACCTCAACAAATATTAACACAGCAAGTTCACTACAAGCCTGTGAGAAAAAGATTAATTATCCTAATTTCACATCAACAAATTACATCTAAACAGGGAAAATGATTTATCCAAAGTCACATAGAAAACAGAAAAATCTCAGGCTAGGATCTTGTAGTAGGAAACATCAGGGCACTTAACTGCACTAACACTTATTACATGTATTACACTGTTAAAAAGAAAACATGCACTAATTGTCTAAAGAGTTCTATAAGCAGAGTTAGCTTGTTAACTGCCTACTGGGAAGCTACTAATCTTATAAGTAGCTGCAAGAAGCATTTATTCCACATCATGCATGTAACAAGTACATAACTGAGAGCTGACTGGAAGCATTTTGAGTCTAGAGACTCCATATACAGTTTTAAAATATCATCTCTTGATTAGAGTCATTAAAAACATTTTACTTGTTCTCCAGCAAAGGTCAAACAGCTGTTTTTCTTCTGCAAAGAGTACGGTGGCCAGAAAGCTGAAGCACAGTGAAGGACATCATAACAGAAAACATTTTGTTTAAACACTTCACCATCTTCTTAATTTTTAACACAGAAATTGTTTACTCACTACAGAAGCAAATTTGTCATGCAACACATTTACCAAGTCCTACAAGGCGCTGAAAACATCTCAGTCTACAATGAAAACCAGAGAGTAACTATCGCATAGTTAATTACAACTTCTTACAGGAGAAGTACTTAAGGAGATTTTAACAATATTTAATTGTGCTGTGATTGAAATGCAACTGCTAGGACCTGTCCTCTTCTGCCAAATCATTACTGGGACACATAATTGACTAAGATACGTCATTGCAAGACTGTCCTGCAATAAAAAGTAGCTAGCCTACTCTCCAACTCCTATGCAGCCACCTTGCCACCGAGCAGCACGGCAAACACAGGGCTTTTTGCTGGGAGAGAAGGGTCTGACCTCAAGGGATCACCCTCTCAGCTTTCTGCAGCTTTTCTACACTAAACTTTCTAGTTATTTTAATAGCATAGCTTAATGTGATTGCAAACGGCTGTAGGTTTAACAGTACAACACTGGGGATACAAAACAGGAGTGCAATTCCTCTCCCCACCAAAAACCCTAAACAGAGGATTAAGCGTAAAGATTTATGCCTTTTGGAAGGACAAGCTACCAAAAATACCCAAACAAACATCGATTCTTAATCTAAACTAACTGAATGTGACTTCATGTATGCATTATATTTATACTTAACTTTCTTTTTCAAAGATGAACAAGTACTGTTCCTGGGTGGACTTACCACTCAGGAGAGAAAAGCATGCACATACTGATGATAATCAAAGCCAATATATTTCAGAATGACTAAAAACATACCAGTTATAGTAATGGAATCCTGCCCAATAGCAGGCTCCTGAAACTCTGTCTGTGTATCGAGCAAGGAGGATTTGATGTACGTAGCTAAAGTTTCCACAGGACTCCCACCAGCGGCCATCAGGGGATTATACTGGTTGTCAACAGGTGAACTTCCACTGCTTTTTAGTTCATCAAACCTTTTTGCACACTGTCACAAGATTAAATGATAGGACAATGAAGCAGTAGCTTTCAGTACATTTTTAATAACTATAATTTGAGACTGATATTGTATTTCATGATATCTTTTGCATGTGAACAGTTACTGTTATTAAACTTATAATGCTTCCTATTTAGTTAGTGGTATCAGGAAAGTACACAAATATACAGTAAAATAAGTAAGATTTACCATAATTAAACACTCTAACAGAAAGAGAAAAAAAATAAGATGGAACCTGTTTCGACCTTTATTTCCTTAAACCCTGTGATTTTAAGCCTGATCTTCAAAAGGGAAAGTTATGGGGAGAGTTTAAATTCTCTTTTGGGGACTAGTCCTTTTACCATAAACATTGTCAAATATTACTAAAAGCAGCTATCGTAATTGGTTCATCATTATTATTCTTTTACGTTATGACTTCCGTTCCGATTTGGACAAAAGGGACTGGCGATTTCCACTGCAGTCCTATTAACTTTCCATTCCGTGTTCTGAGGAACTACAAAGTCTTTCCATTTCACAAATTTGTACTGATACAATGACAATCACAGGTTTGGTTCAGCAGAATCCTACACACAGCTCATTTACACATACAAGTAAATCTACTTAATTCTACAGGTGATCCTCCTGCAACACAGCTGGTCAGGCTCCATTCCAGCAGCTGGTTTTATTTATTTGTTTTGGATTGAGCTAACTGACACTGATGCACACCACCTGCCCCTTTGGGAGAGGTGCACACAGTGACATCCTTCCGATATTAGTGTAGTGTCTCAAATTCATAAGGATGCCAGTCTACAACAGATACATAAAAGCACAGGTATACTTAGTTGCCTTAAACAGGGACTCCACGTATTTGAGACACTTTGTTCTTTTAAAACAGAGTAACCAGACATGTACTAACCAATCATATTATCTTAATTAATATGAGGAGAGAGCTCACCAATACTTCTATAATTATTTTATTTGCTTAATGTCCACAGTACTGTCTGCAAATTGAAAGTTAGAGAGCAGAGACCTCCCCACCAAGCACATGAAAGGCAGTAACATTCCGCAGAAGCTTCTACTCCCTATCATTCACTTTCATGTTTTAATGCAAGGTTACAGTGATGCCCAAATAGCAATGCTATAAATGTGAGCTGACACATTTGATTAAGTTTGCAAGAAAATAAAGACAGTTGGCTTGTGTTTTTTTCAGCTTTGCTGAATCACAAGGGCAAAAGACATCTTCCTCTTTTAGCTTACTTCCCCTCAGAACTGAAAAATTCAAAATCATTATTTAAAAAAAAAGTAAGCACTTCACCAGGAAATTCAGCAATCCAGAAAGATTAAGTATTCGGAGGTACTAGGTTCTTCCAACTCTATTCCAACCAAAGAAAGAAAAATCCACACCTTGTAGGACCCAAGCCAGAGGCAACCGCACTCTTT
The DNA here is from genome assembly GCF_047370975.1 of Nipponia nippon. Lineage (NCBI taxonomy): Eukaryota > Metazoa > Chordata > Aves > Pelecaniformes > Threskiornithidae > Nipponia > Nipponia nippon. The sequence continues at coordinate 4,370,760 of NW_028262358.1, read as the reverse complement.
TAACTACCTAATGGAGATCTGCAACTCATGCTTCCTTAGAATCGTAAAGACAAGCATAAGAAGTTACCAGGTTTGCTACTAAGTATACTACAATCTACATGCGGTTAGTAGGTACTGCCATCCTTTCCATGAAAATCTTAGCTTTGTAATTTAGCTATGTAATACGTTAGCACAACTACTTTTTTTTATTCCACTTTTTAATTTTTACTTTCCAGTATTTTTTGTTCTTATTCTCTATTGGTTCTAATGAAATAAGACGCAGAATGTATTTCTTAATTTCAGTGTTCAGGTTCTGTAGAAACAAAATATTTTTTTTCAATCTACTGCTCATTTAACATTTTTTATTCTTTCGGTATAAATTACTTCAGGGGAAAAAAAAAAAATAAAAATCCCTCAACTTCCATTTCCCTCCCTCCTCCAAAGATGTTTTCTTCTTCATAAAGTACTGCTTAAAGTATACAAATTCTTTTATGAGTAAATTCACCTCTTTGGATGTATATCCTGGAACTAGCCTTGCCACGCTGTCCCAGTTGATAGGCTGAGGAACACCAATTAGGGAGCACAGGATCATATCCAAAACCATTTGATTGTTATCATACGGAAAGTTATTGTTTTCTGAAAATCCACGACTCATTTTTGGCTTCTTAAGCCTAGAAGAGAAAATGTTATTAGCAAGCCTCACTGCATGGTTTGCTAAAGCTTGATCTACGTTAACTGCAGCACTCCATAAGTTACTATGGGAAATGTTTACCATGGCATTACAGTCAAGTATTAATGCTTTATTTGACAAAATTTACGTATGCCTGTCCGCATCCTCAAAACCCTGGGGGGAGAAGCAGAGGTGCAAACCACACCAAAACCAACTCAACAGCAGCAGGCACTACCTACCACTCCTTTGAGTTGTCGTTCCAGGAGGGATTCACACTGCCGATCCCTCCAATGCAAAAAAAGGCCCCCACCATCTCAGCATAAACAGCCTAAGCAACAGAGGGACATTTTAATTTACATTTACTTACACTCAAATACACTTGTCTGCTCCCCCAAACTTTCTGCTGCTCAGCTTCACTCTCCTGTTGCTCTGCCTAGTTGTTTTGCACACCTGACTTCCATTATATAGGAGCCAACCCAGCTAAGGGCCATCAATACTACTTTGGAGCCAGAAAATAGGACACCTGGATGTCTTTCAGCCCTCATCCTGAAAACCTGACTTTTGAGTCATCCTAAGGCACTCATAACTCCTGATTAGCTGGGATTATCAGGGCCAAAAACACCTTGTTTCTTCAGCTTCAAGTTGAACACCAGAGCAAAGCATACAAGGACAGCAGTGAACACTTAAAAAAAAAAAAAAAAAAGGCATTTCCTCTAATTGAAAAAAGTGTTACATTTAGTGCGTTTTTTTTTTTTCTTTTTCCAAATGCATTTTATGTATAACACCAGGGAACACAGTAAAAGTTCAAAGTACTGTTTTAGTATATGCTAGGAGAAAACTGCAGGCATTAATCAAGACTTTCATATTCAAGTAACGCACAGCCAAAGAGCTTAGTAAGGACTCATATTTGGAAAGCACTTTGGACCTTTTCCAAAGTACCTTAAATAGATCACAAAAATAACAGAACTTAAAAGTCACATAGATAATTTTGACTCATAAAGCAAGGATTATAGAGAATTTCAGAGACAATTCATTTAGATGGTAGCAGATCTAACTGATCACTTGTTACTAAAAGTATACTATACATAGATGTTTCTTTTGCATCACCCCCTTTCTAAAAGAAAAGATGCTTAAAATATACAAAATAGCACTGATTTTGTTTCTGACTTTAGAAGCTATTCCAGTACTTCTTTTGTTTGTCTTGTTGATAGAAACAGACATCACAATAGCAGGTAACCGTAAGCTTTCATCCTCTCAAAAGAGCAGCTGGATGAAGCCATCAGAAAGAAAAAACCCAGAACTCGACAAGATAATTCTTTGGTTTTATATATTAATGAGAGTTAAAAAAAAAAAAAAAAAAGCCACGAACAAAACACAGAAGACAAGTCCAAAAGAAAAGAGTCATGCCATTTTAGCAATTCTGTCTAAACGACATCCACTGTAAAGCATGCCAAATAGCCAGTTTTAAAAGACAAAGGTCCTTCACAGACTATACCAGCCCAAATTTCCCAGCTAAGATAGATGCCACTATGAGGTAAAGGTAGATCAGTCCCTGCAGTCACTAAGTCTTTAGCCCTCGTCCTGATAGTACATCAAGTGGTGTCACTGTGGTAATTCTATGGTGGAGACTTCTCGCTGTCAGTGCACAGGCAGATGTCAGTATCAATTATATTTAAGCCACTGAGCGTCTACCATATCTGCTGTTATGAAAAGAAACAACCGGGCCAGAACAGGTCAGCACCAGTGGCAAACCTAAGCGGTTCTCACATACGAAGCTGACTTGTTGTACTACCTTGTACACGTGTAGCAGCTTGTTTAAAAACATGTTTGAATGAGATAAGTAAACGATGGAGTATTAGAATCCTCTGGTCTTGAGCCATAAAATACGCTTAATAAAAGCAAAATTACTAGCAATGTGAATATTGCTTAAATCACCATTTTAAGGACTAGTTCTATGATATCATCATACTGGGTAATCAAAGAAAGAAAAGCAGTTATTTTGCAATAGTTAGAGTCTATAATTTAAAGGAAAAAAGGTTGAGTACTTTGCTGGTAACAAGTTTACATACACATCAGCACTGTGGACCATGAAGCAACCCGACCATGAAGGGACGACAGGTACTCGAAATCGTAATGACGCGCTCAGAGAGGATGAAGCCTTTGTCTCTCAAATATTTTTTTATTTGCTTATTCTGTATATTAAAACACAGTTTTATACACGCTTATTTCTGCAAAGATAAATGAAGGCGCATACTTCATTACAAGCATACAGAAGTTAAGTCTTTTTATTGCTATTCTGGAAAGAGCACAGGGCTCCTCTTTGTGGCTTTATACACGATATTTAACATTTGCCTTTTCGTCCTTTAGGAAATCCTGTCAGAAGCATAAAGACACACGCAAGATTCTGTCTCATGCGAGAATGGTGCACTCCATGAGAAGAGCAACATAAACCCTGTAATAAATCATATTGTTAAGAGAGAGAAAACAACTCCTACAGATTCTCTCCAGTTTGTTACTCCAAGTAAAGCGCAAGTTAACCCATTCCTCAACTATGGAAACTAGAAAAAAAAAGTTTCCGAATTGTTTAATTCTGACCAACTCGTTTCACATGCACAATATAGAAAGATACATGACAATAGGATTTTTTTATTAATGTTTAGAATTCTAAATTAAGTGGTGCAAAAGATTCCCAACACTTTAACATTTCATAAAACTGATACGATTTAAATAAAGAGTTAATTCATTTTGCAGGAAGTTGGTTTACATTTCAGAAATGCACCGCCTCATTTAAAACTGATTTTTTTTTTTATTTAAAGCAAAGAATCAGTCTAAAAATGAAGAATTACTATCCCCTTGCACGTGCATAACCTGCAGGAAGGTAAAGATGGTGGGACGGGCATGAGGTTTCATGCAGAACACTTAAATGCAACAAAGTGATGGTGCAGAATGGGGGGGGAGGAGAAATAACAGCAACTTTGACTGTATTTTGCCCACGTACTAGTCAAAATAAACATTAAAAGAAGGTATTTCAATAAAAAAATAAAAAACTGATCCCAGTTTTAGGAGCAAGAGCCTGCAAGTGCAACCAGCTACCTCAGGCAACACCGCCCTGGTGGGACCCGCCCTCAGCAGCGGGAACCTCGGCCACCACCTCAGTCCCCTCCGACGGAGGAGCCCGCGCAGCTGCCAGGGCCCCCTCCCCGGTCAGAGGCGCGGAGGGGCCGGGGAGCGAAGGCAAACCCGGCGGTGCCGGGAGGGCAGGGGTTACCTGGCGGGGTCCCAGGCGAGGGATCGGCGGACGCGGGGCAAAGCGGCGCGGCGGGACGGGGCAACGGCTTCTCCTGGAGGCGCAACGGCCGCCGGGGCAGGCAGCGGGACGGCGGCGCCGCTCCCTGAGGAGACGAGCGCCGCGCCGGGCGCCTGAAGGAGCGGAGCCGGCGGCGCGGATCCCGTGCGCTGCCCGACACGGCCACTCCCGCTGAGGACCTCGGCGGAGCCACCCCGGGGCTCCTCGGCGCGGCGGGACCCGCGGGCCGCCCCCGTCCCCACCCGCCGTGCCCCAAGCGCGGGAGACGGGCGCCCTCACACGCCGGCGCCGCCCGGCCCCACCCTCCCGGGGCGGGGGAGCGCACGGGCGGGGAGCGCCGCGAGGGGGGCGGCAGCCGCCAATCGGCGCCGGGCGGGTGGTGAGACCCCGCCCCCTCCCACCGGGGACAGCCAATAGGATGGGCCGGGGAGGGAGGGGGAGAGAGAACGCGGCCGCGCGGGCGGTGCGGAACCCCGGCGCGCGCCGTGTTGCGGCGGCGGCCCCGCCTTGTCGCAGTGCAGCGGCGGCGGCGGCGGCAGCGCCCCCTCCCGCCTCGCGCCCGGCGTCCGGTAGCCTGGCAACGCACCGCCCCGGGCGGGGCGAGGGGTGGGGGGAACACACGACCGGCTCTCCCCGCCTCCGCGTGACGTCGCCGTGACGCCAGACTGCGCCTCCGCGTCGTCACGATCCAGGGACGCAGCCCGGCCTCCGCCCGCGCTTCAGTCCCGACTGATGGGGTCGGGGGGGAACTCTTACGTCACGCCTCGCGCTCTCAAGACCACAAATGGTGTCATGCCGACCTCTCCCTAGCTCAGCGCGACGTCACACCGACCCTCTGCTGCCTGCACCCGCGTCCACCCCAGCGCTCCCCAGGGATAACTCTGAGGCCATTTTTTTCACTAAAAATCCACGATTGCGTTCCCAGGCGCAAAAACGGTGACGCGAAGGAAGAAGCGGGGCAGTCCCCAGCACGTAACGGTCTTGTCACCTGTCAAACTAACGCGTCAGATGCGAGCGTTCGTCTCGCGCCATAAGCACAGCAAATTAATTCAGCAAGAATTTGCGTTAAAACGCTCTAGTAAAGACTGCGTTGTGCCCGGAAGAAGATGCTGACCCAAGACACGGAGCCTTAATTTAAGCTTCTCCCAGGTTTCCAGCTGATGCAAACACTTGATGCACTCCTAAGTGTAAAAGCAGTAACGGAACACCTAACTCTGAGCTAACGACACGGAACAGCCCAGCCACCCTTGAAGGAGCCGCTGAAGGCGCCTCTCAAACCAGACCAAGTTCTTCTGCCAACAGTCGGACGGTCCCAATCCTCCTATTTCGTCCAGCGCCGGTTTGTTTCCTACCGCACGGCTGCTACTGCATCACATCTTCCCAAAAGTTTTCTAATTATTTCCTTTGGGAAGCCATCCGTGCCTGCTAAGGATCAGCCCAGATCCCCTTTTCCTATGTGCGTTCTTCTTTCGGCCTCTGGCAAAATCCCCTTGTACCACGCTACGCAACTTCTGTTCCTCCTTGGTATTTTGGCAGGAATCACCGCGATAATCACGGCCACACGGATATTAACCATTTCCTTCCAAAAAAAACCCACCTCTAAACCCTGGAGTAATACAATGAGGACACAGAATGCAAAAAAAAAAAGCACAGAAAAGTTCAGAAAAAGGATTGCACCAATCTAGAAGAGTGTATGAAATGCAAAAAACAGTATGAAAACTTCCTTTGGGTTTCAGTTGAAGTAGAAACCACTCCTGCTGTCATACCGCCCCGCAGCAATCCACAGAACAAGCTAATGCTGCAAGATTGCTGTATTATGACATGAAGTTATTACAGTATGAATGCAAGCTTGATGGCATGCATGTCAGAGCACTGGCAACACCGTTTTTGAATTAACCCGTGCTGTTCAGCAGTTCTGTCCCTCTCTTCTTCTCTTTTTCAATAAGAAAAAGATGCCTATTTGAGAAAAAGATCAGTATCTCAAATTTTACTCTATGCTTGTTTAGCTACCCGTAATCCAAAGGTAGTGGAACTAGTGTTTTGCATTTAAAGCATTTTCACTTCTAAAACCAAAAACCTGTAAAGATACCCTTTGACAGCATAAATAACCCGTGCCCTTTGCTCATCTTATAGCTTTGTGACTATTGTGAAATTTAGGAAACTTCAGTATCTCAAAGTAGCATTAAAAACTGTAAATAAGAAAGATCCAGGGGTGCCTGGCGTTGACATCGTGCCTATGTTACTAGCTAAACCGGTTATACGAGTACATTTGTTTCAAGGAGAGATTATCCAGCTGCTTCAAGGCTGCGTTCGGTATGCCCACAGAATTCTGGAGAGATTTATGATCCCAAATCTGCTTCAAATCAGTCTGCAGAAGAACCGGTCCCAGGACGCAAGGGTGGGGGGGAAAAAAAAAAAGTGTATTACTACCTGTGGACACACGCAATTACTACCTGTCGTTACAGACAAAAAACATTGGCCAATCCTAACACATGGCCACACCTGCATAGATGAAAAACTGGAAGAAGCTACTTAAAAACATCTCTTTTTCATGTTATCTATGTTTCGTAAAATAAGTGCAGTTCTACTACTGCTGCGGACATTGTTTCTACAATGGCTATGGTGCATCAAGAAAATCACTCTGTTGGTTTCCGAGTTTCTACCTCTTCTGGAAAATTTTCACGGCAAACAGATCAGATTTATAAGAAACTGTATTTTCTTTCTATTTACCTCCCTAGCAAATTTCACCAAGATCGCCAACTAAGTCAAAACAATCTTACTAGCTCAGATGCAGTCTAGTTCCACAGAAGGAAGAGGTTTTGAACCTGTGCAAAAGAAGCAGACAGTTTTATTAAGTTCTACTAGACAAAGAGAAAATTTTAAATTTATTATTATTCAGAAACCTGAACAAAGCTTTGAATGCGTGCGTGTTCGCGTACCGCTAGCACCCAGAGAACCAGTCAAAACTGGCATCTGTCATTAGTTCAGATAGTATTCAAGCAAAAAATGGCTGGTATACTAAACAGTAGCAATAAGATTAAAGTAAGATTAAACTAAAGCCTTATATAAACAAACGTCATAGGTCTGGTACAGACTTCTAGGTCTGCTACAGGTATATGAGGAGTTCCAAAGAACAACATAAGGGTAACGTAGCATGTACAGATCTTAAAATAAGAGTCAATTGCCTAATGCGTAAGGTTAGCAATAATCTCTTTTCTGATCTCCTCTTCTACATACTGCTGTTGCAGCCACACCTGCTCCTTTTAGGCTTCTCACCTTTCTAAAGTTGTGCAAGTCTTGAGCAGCCTGTCACCCAGCCTCCCTTTTTCAATCAGCATTCACTTAGAGGTTTTTTCTGTGGCCTGACATATGGGCAGAAACACAGACAATGAAACTGTAGGAGTCACATTTTTTTCCTGATGGTAGTTCATTCATTTAAAAAAAAAAAAAAAAAAAAAAAATCAAAATCTTAAAGCACGGTATATATTTTACTTCAATGAGTTTTAATACCCCTTCTGCAATCCATACAATTCATTGTGAGTTAAATAACTTACTTCATTTCCTCAGAGCCTTCTTTTTCCACTAAAGTAATCACAAGATTGAAAGGATCAAAATTCTTGTCAAGATTTAACAGATACAGTTATGACAGCAATTGGTAGACTAAGTCAAACTACTATAAAGACAAGTCAGTTATTAATAACCTATCTTCCTACTAAAATAATTGTTTTCAAAATAGTATGACCTGAAAGTGAAATCAATCTTTCTAAAAATCAGTAAGATTTAAAGATTCCAACAAACATCATGGTACTGCCTTCCCAACTTGTTCTGAGCAGGAAAACAGAAGTCTGGATACTCTACAAAGTTTGGGGTTTATTTATTCATTTATTTAAGAGACTCTTCCTCTGATTGAAGTCTTTCACTGACACAAGAGAGGCTGACAGTCCGTTAATGAAATCTCACAACAGTAAATTAATTCCCTCCTACACACTGTAAGCAGAAGTGTACACTTGATACCCCCCTCTTTTCTCCTCTATATATGTCGTATTTCAGGATTGTTTGCTATTTTTATTTCAATGACAGATGTCATTTCCAAATACAGATTATTTTTTTCAATGCCCTGGTACACAGGGAAATGTCTCAGGAATGTGTTCTGTTTTAAACCTAGTGAACCTCATTTCAAGTTTCTCATTTGCCCTTTAACTACTCTTTCCTTTTCCTCTGCATTTGAAGATCTAACAATCTAGTAAAAATGATTCTTCGCACCATCTCCTGATACCTGAGCACAACCACTTAAATTCTTGCTCTAATTATCAACAACGGGCATTCAGAGATTACTTTAAAATCCAAGGTTCCAGCATAATACCCGTCTTTTCAGCCACTCTACCTCAATAAAACTGTGCTCACTTCAATTTTTCTTGTCAGAGTTTTGTTGTGGTGAACAGAATTCTAAGAACTTAAGGCCAGCAAACGCAATTAAAGTATAAATACTGAAAGCTTTGCAAACACAGAATGAGTGTTGAAGATCTCTGTAGAAACAGTCAAACTGAAACTACTGGATCAATTAAGCAAAGGCACGTGCCCTGCTTTCACTAATACTTTTGAGTACCTTCAAAATAAAAAAGAAAAGCTATTTTAATGATTAAGACAAGCTTTAGTTATTTTATCCATTGCTCTAACCTTCAGAAGCTCAACATGTTATACACATATACTACAAAGAAAAAAGTTTTAATTATCTTTGCTTCATTAAAAAACCCCAAAGCAGTATTTCAATAGAGAATCCTCAAACACCAATATGAAGAAAATACTAAATACTTTGAACAGTCTTAATGTTTTTATGGCTTTTGATAAACCAAAGCCCTCAAATTTTACGGGCAGATGCAAAATTTACCACCTGAAAGGCAGCAGAAAGAGCTAACTCCAAGACCTTACCTAACCGAGACAATTAAGCAACAAACTTTACTTTTTCTTTGCCACTCGAATTACGTTAAACTTCCCCCAACCCAATGCTTTCCTACTGCACTAAAAGGCAGGATAGATATTTTGACGTTCCTATAAAAACAATAAAGAACACAAACAAATTGAGATGGAGATGGTAGTTGATAGACTATTGATAGGCAGTTAACAGGCTACAACACAAAATGGCTAGGAGTGATGCAAAGTTCGTTTTTGCCACAGAAGGGCAGAACAGTAAGTTCGCTGGAAAGTGCCTGACTGCAGGATACCCTTTATCCTAACGTTCTCTTCATAAACAAGAGAACGGGTTACAACTCCTGCTGAAGCCTCACTGCTCTTCCTTTTTAAGTGTTATTTCTCTCCCCTTTCTCACAAGTCCCTTTTTTATAAGAGCTACGGTCTTTACGACAGAAGCCCTACTTCTTAGGAAAAGCAAGCAACTTAGAAGTTCTAACAATTTGACTGTGTCGCCTAAACCTCTTGCAATTCTCCCTCCTTTCAAGGTGAAACAATGCACTATTACTCTTTTAGGGTCCTCACCGTCCAGTTTTGGAGGACATCTTACAGAAATCTATCTTCCCTTTGCACATCTATTGAAGAGGCCTCTTGTCAAGCCGACATTCCAATGAAGACTGGATGTTAACCTCCAGATTTCACCAATAGTTTGTCTTCTTAGCAAGAATAGGCTGGCAGTCCCTGGTTTGTTTTTTGTTTGCTTTGTTATAAATGCCTCAATTCTCCTCGTCTCAAGATCTTAGAGTTGCTGCCAGGTGGTTGGGTAGAATCACTAATGTACAGCCTTAGGTGAGTCAAAAATAAATACTACAAATTTGAGCAATCATTTCTCCATCCCTTGACCAGTCAGTAGCAGCAATAACTGGTACAGACCCATCAGTGTTCCACTACAACACAGATTTTCAACAAACCCTAAGTTTTATCAATAAAGCACAGTTCGGTTGCTTTGTTGATGAAAGTGCATTAGAGTTCCTGTTTCTCTCCACTAACCACAGTGGAGTCAGATGCAACAGGAACTTTATTACTTCCAGCAAAAACAGAATTAAAAGCAGCTTCCTGCTCCTCTAAAGTCACAGCAGCAGTGGATCCTCTAACAGATGTGCTGGTAAAGGCTGGCCGTGACTCTGTCATCTTTTCCAGGTCCACTGTTTTCCTACCTCTTCTTTTGCCCAGGATTTTGATGTAATTAGCTGGCACAAGTCCTGTTGTTTGGCCATCATAACTAGCCAAAAGCCAACCACGGATCTTGGGTTGTTGCTCTGTAGAAGAAAACGCAAATGCATTAAGTTACAAAAAATAATTCAAAATATATTGCAGTTGAGGCACAAATACACCAGAAGGTAGATGACACAATGGCTCATCACGCAGAGGAAATAACTCTGTGATAAAAGGCGAATACAAATTGCTTCACAAGAGAAATGACTAGGATCTGTGCTGGTGAGGAGAGCTGAAAAGTTCTGTGAAGTGCAAGTCGTTTTGAAATCGATGACACCACCATACCAGGGATCTTCACAATGTCAGGAAAAGGTAACCACAAGGGTAACCACAAAGCACGCCCTGAGTAAGTTTAGGCTGTGTCATATCTTAGGGAAATTGAACAAAACTACTCACTAAGTTTTATTACAATGCAAATAACAACTTACGGAAAAAAAAAAATCAGCGTGGATGAGGAGTTTGGTCGAATAAGGTGGGTGTTTGGTTTGGTTTTTTTTTCATTTTCAAACTCTAACAATATAACTTACTTTGCACGTAATTAGAAAATAAATACAAAATTAAAAGCTTACCTTTGGGTGCTAATTTTAGCATGTCACCAGCACGGAAAGAAATTTCTTCTTCCGAGAGAGCGTTGAAATCATATTCTGCTCTTCCAACTACATGATCATCTTCTCCACTCGCCCAGTTACTAGATACTGTTTCCAAAAAGAAATTAAAAGTTTATCTGCTTTGAATTATAAAGTTTGGTGGGTTTTTTAATGGAAAAATGAAGAAAACGCTTTAACTTCCTTGCTAAAACTTTTCCAATAGAGAACCGACAGGAGTAACAAACAGCATGATTTGTTGAGTCAATCCAACCAGTGTTTTTCCCCCCACCCCAACTGCCACATCTAACAGAAAGGAAACCGAAATAGAAAGGAACCATGAGTTTGGAATCACACAAAGCTTACCACGAAACTGCATCCTAACTCAACAACACGCTACTCAAACGGGCTGTTACTTGTATTACATGCCTAAAATTCAGTCTTGTACCCCAGTATCTATTAACTTCTATTACCGTAGTATAAGATTAATTGCTATACACGTGATAGCAAAAGCAACAATATATGCTGCACTTCTCTCGTGCTGCAGATCATCTTTACCTGTTTCTTCGTCACTGTATGTAGAAAGCAGTTTCCAGATCAGATAGGGACCTCCCATTATAACAGCAAAGAACAAGAAAATGGGCCAGGATTTTGCAGAGTTAGCTGCCTTGTCTTCAAGACCAACGCGAGCTACTGTCCCCTCACTTTCAGCCCACAAATCCTCATTCTCAGAGCTCTTCCGCAGCCCTAGTAATCGTTGTAGACGTTGGTAGAGATATCTTATAGTTCTCACTAAAGCAAAAGCCGAAAACACCTTTGTGAAGTGGACTTTCAGGCGGGAGAAGTGATTGGCTACATCCAACACGGCTCTGAAACTGTTGTACACAGCTGAAAAGGTAGCATCCATCATCATGCTGACTGAGGCAAACGCATGCACGATACTTTCAATGGACTGAAATGCACCTCTGCTGCTCTCTTCAGCCTGCTGAACAAACCTGCTGGGAGGAATATCATCTGTACGAAAGCGGTTATAACCCAAACCACCATATCCGTAACTGTAAGGACTATAGCTTCCATAAAAAGAGGTTCCATGTGAACCATAGCCTGGAGAAAAAGAACTACTGTATGCTGGCCTGAAAGCGCTCAGACTGCTGCTTCCCGTTTGCTGTGATGGTCTTGGCAAAATAGGTGGAGGTATTCGTAAAACTCCAGGTTGTCCAGGCCTGGTCAGCAGGTTGTCACCCAAGTCAGGAGACCTAAACAAATTCAGACAAGCAAGATCAATACTCAAAATAAGTTTATATTTTCATTTCCCCAGAGTTCTTGGTTAACTGTATAAATACAACAGTGCGTTTCAGTAGTGCTAGGATAGGGAGCCTGGCAGACAAACACACGCTACATTGCACAACATTTGTAGGAGGTAAAAATTCTAGTCAGGAAATACAGGTCTTTTGTGGGAAAGAAAACATAATGCAATATTCAGCGTAAACGTGGAACCGCAGCATACCTAAAACGTACACATGGAAAAACTTTCAGTCTACTTATTATATTGACTAAGAAAGCATGAAACGCTACCTCAAGATCCATCAAATCTGATGCTATAACACCTAGGTCATTTTTCTGCACACAATAGCCTCTCACATGCACTACCAAGAATACTTATGAACTTTGCAATCTGAAAGCTCTATTTCCAATAGTTGCCCTTAGTTCTTCTATGCAATGAGCCAAGGATAGAGCAGGAACAAAGTTTGAGAGCTCCTTTGAATCCACCCTTAGAGAAAAGGGTGGTGTGACCTAATTGAGAATCCAAGTGATTATACAACAACATACGCAAGGGCTTTGGGTCCCCCAATTTCCCCCTCTACCCAAACTACCTAATTACCTTTATGTAGCATGTCAAGGGATTGAATCTATCACTGTTAACTGTTGGCAGAAAGAGGTATTATGAGTCAACTATTTGATTTTACTTTAGTAAACTTTTATTCCTTTGTATGCCCGTAAGTTTAAGTCATTTTATCTATGCCCTTCACAGTAAGACTCTGCAAGTCTTAGACTGGTATTTGAATTCTGTCAAGCAGCTGTCCAACTTTTGCTGTTTCATTAAAAAGTTAATCACACATTATCATGTTAAAAGTCAAACATTTTGGTCATTTCCTATGTTTACTGCCTCACCTCATGACTTCCCACTTCCGTAGTCCATTAAATTCACAGAAAAAAAGTAGAAGAAGAACAGTCAAGTTTGAATTGCTCCAGAGCTGCTTCTTTCTGCACTGCTTTCAATCTGAAGCATGCATGCTACACTATTTCCATATCAGGTAGGGAACAACTACCTCTCAGCAAAACTTACAGGTTGCCACAGCAAAGAATAATATTTGTATCTTTACACTGTTTGTTTTTTCCATCATAGACTTTAACTCTCTTAGCAGTTAAAAACAGAAGCAAAAATAAGTTATTATCACAGAAAACAGAGGTACTGTAACTTATTAAGTCACACTACGCCCCCCTCTCCCCAATAGTCACCTTAAGACACCTCACTTTAAAGCTGCTTGAAGCAATTTACACTGATCTTGGTAACCCTGTTAAGAAAAACCAACATCCAATTTCTTGCTCAGCAAGCTTCAGCTTGCAGCGAACGCAGAGAGTTTTGTTGAATGTTCAGTCCTGAGCTAACCTTTTGCCCAGTTTCAGCTCCCTCTAACTGCAGTCGCTAGCACCAAATGAAAAACAAGACTGATCTCCAACTGCCAAGCTTTCCTTCATTTCTGATAAAAAGGAAGGAGTTTACAAACACTTGCTGTACAACACCCTTCTCCGTGAGCAGGCTGGATTTTCTGGAAAAAGTCAGATTCCCAGGCGAACACACCAGCGACGGACACAGACGTGCATCTTTCCCAGTCCCTGGGGACACCACCACACCGCCTCTCCACTCCCACAGAGGCACCCACGTTTACGCAGCTATATAATCCCCAGGAACGGGCTTTGTCCACTCGTGGCAACACGTACAGCCTTACCTTCGCCACATTAAACACGCAGTTTTCTACAGACACGAGTAGGGGTTGAGACCAGTCCCTTCAGGAGCCCCTCGCTCCCTGTCCTCACAGAGAAGGGGAACCCACCAGAGAGACAGACAGAGACACAGACAGACACACAGAGACACAGACAGACACACACCCCACCCCCGCGCCCGGCACACAACCCCTCAAAGCAGGGCGAACCACCCCAAACCACCCCAGCCGGTAACCCACCCCCCTGGGCCACCCAAACCGACAAACCCCCTCAAGCTCTGCTCAGCCTCTAGCTCGCCGAGGCGCTGCCCGGCTGGGCCCGACCTTTGAGCTCGCCTCAGGGGAGAAGGCCAAGGCGGGAGGCCCTGAGGGGACGAACGCCCAACCCCGCCACAGGCACGGGAGACCCGGGGGCCGGCGCAAGCACTCACTGGAAGGCCGGCGCCACCGTGCCCGCCAGCCGCCGGTTCTCCCAGGGTTTGGGAGGCGGCGGCTGCGACGCCATCTCCGCCTCGCTGCGGGCCCCGCTCTGCCCCCGGCCCGGCCCGGCCCGGCCCCGGCCCGGCCCGCCGCGCTCCTCCGCCCTCCCGCCCACCGGCAGACACGACGCGGGAGCGCCGAGCTATTCACCAGCCGGCGTTCGGGCAGAGCTTACTCTCCTCGCCGACCCATCGATGCGCTCTGCCTTGCCGCTGCTCAAGCCTGTGTCGGCTCCGCTGCCCGCCCGGGACGAGGGGCGAGGCCCCGCATGGAGCGAGCGGCGCCGGGAGGTGATCGCTTCTCCCGGGGGAGCGGGGCGGAGTGGGCGGGGGACAGTGGCAGCCCGGAGCCCATCCGCGGCGCCTCCGGCCTCCTGGGGGGCGAGCGGCCCTGTGCCGAGCGGTCCCCGTTCCCCCTGAGGGGGGAACGCCTCGCCTCAGCGTGGGGGGCTGTAACGGTTCTAACGGCCGGGGGCGCGCGCTCGTGTACGTTGGGGGTGGGTTATGGGGCTTCCTCCCCTCCCCTGAGGTGTCGGGCCGGGAGCGGGGGGTGCTGGGCCGGTCAGAGCTGACCTCGTCGCGATCGATCGCGATCGCGACCCGCCGGTTGTCGCGGGGGCGGGCGGTGTGGCTTCTGCCTCGCCGTTCAGCCGTCGTGGGGAAGGCGTTACCTCCTTAACATTAATAACGCTTTGATGTTTATTAATTTTAATGAACAACATTAACTTATTCATTTTAATTAATAACCTTTCCCGCGCTGTGAAGGTTTCCCATGGCTGAGGTAGTTCCGTGCAAGGCACTCCTGAGTAGGACGGGACATGAGAGGTCTCAGACTGCGGCTGGCCTGGAGAACGCCAGCGTGTCCTGCCTCTGCACCGTCTCTTGCAGTACAAAAACTAGGGGGATATCAAATGTTGCTTACAGGAGCTAAGCCCAAAACAAAATCAGGTGGCTCATCTGTCAGTAGGTACGGTGGAATTCCTTGCCTGAGGATGTAGAGGCAAAGTTATTTCAAAGAGACACTGGAGAAGGACTGGAGGAAAGATCTGTTAAGGCTTACCGACAGGCAAACCACACTAGGTCAAAGGAATCCCCCAAACCAGAAATCACTGGAGGCAGAGAGCCCTTCGCAGAGGTGTATGTCCTGCACACACGTATTTTCCTGGGGCATCTGTTTATCCCTGCGTTGGGTGACAGTAGACTAATTGAACCTTTGGTTTGAACAACTGTGGTTATTCTTATGTGCCTCCTAAACTTTCCTAGATATCCAGTAAGGGTGAGCACCTCACGGGGAATCTATCTTTTTTCTGTATTTTTCTAAAAATGCAGGAACTTAAGTTTGCTGAGAGTTCTGTCCCATTATTAAATTTCAGCCAAAGAAATTAGTATGCTCTAAAGTTCTGGGCAGAGAGAGCAACAGGAAACCAAATTAGCCATAATCGTGTAGGAAAAAAAGCGTTATGAGATCTCTCACAAAACCGGTAGTCCTATATTTGAGATAGGAAATCTCAAAAAATTGAAGGGGCTAATGGATAGAAAAGACTTCTTTTGCCTTCAGGGCTTTGTGTGACATCTGGTTGCATGGCATCTGGGTTTTGGTTGGTTGGTTGGGTTTTTTTTCTGTGATTTTATCAGAATGATTCTTTAGTTGCTACAATTTTAGAAGGAATTTTCATTTTACGTTTCACTTAATATGTCTTAGCTCTGCCCGCCTTCTCCATTCAGTAAAGAATAACATGTCACGTAATGGACTTTATCAAAGATAAAACTCTGGGCAAAAGCTCAACATACCTTTGTCAGAACTCGGCTTCAGATTTTTCTAGGAAGTACAGAAGCTTTTCTCCAAGTCAGTGGTCTTTTTGGGTTGGCCTTCCAATTCTGTTGGGCCTTTGATTTAAGACAAAGATGTATCCTAAACTTTCTCTAGAGGACAAAAAAAAAAATCCGGTGATTCTAAATATGGCGCAGTTACGTGAGTCCTTTTATTGTTGAATTGCTGAATTGTGTTTATTCTAAGCTTTTTTTCTTTTCTTTTTTTAATTTTAGAATTATCCAAGATGCCTTCACTAACAGAAAAGGACAGACCAATTGTTCAGCTGTTACTGAACACTGGCACTTGCCCACGATGTATTTTGAGATTCTGCTGCGTGGGATCACAGACGCTTTATAGACGTCCACACAAGGTTTGTTCTCCATATTTCTCATTAGAATCTGTGAACATATGAATGCAGTGTCCTTTGCACTACCTTGGAGGAGAAGGTTGTTGTATTCTTGGGCTCTTTGCCCAAGAAGAATGCTTTGCAAAATGAGTTATGAAAAATGACTGCTGCTACACTGTGCAATTTTGAGAAATTACAAGAATCATGGAATATAAGAATTGTTGTGGGTTAAGTGTTAATTTGGACTGTGAAAGTTGCTATGTATGTATTCCCTGAAAACACCAGAAAACAGGGCATGTTAGCTTCTGCACAGCATGGCTCTATCACTTTTGAAGCAGAGCAGCTATGACTGTT
This sequence comes from Nipponia nippon, assembly GCF_047370975.1. Taxonomy (NCBI): domain Eukaryota; kingdom Metazoa; phylum Chordata; class Aves; order Pelecaniformes; family Threskiornithidae; genus Nipponia; species Nipponia nippon. Next base: position 4,354,040 of record NW_028262358.1, on the reverse strand, counting down.
CCCTCTGTTCTTTTCCCTTAAAGTAGTAAGTAGTAAAGGGGCTGTGGGCAGTGCAGCTGATGCAGAGGAGGAACCATCTATGCTCCAAACTTTTTTGCCTCATACTTCCTTCTTCTTACAGTAGAATTCGTAGGGGGATGTAACTGAAGAATTGCAGAGCACAGGCTAAGGATAAATCTTCCTTTTTCAATCAGTCAAACACAGTGTTATTAGGCATCCTTGTTAGCTGACCTTAGTGCTGAAATTGAGTGTTCTCCATATTTTTCCTGGCTGTGCACAATCAGTCTTGCCTTTGTTGTATTTGATACTCCTTAACTTGGTTGTGGCTATTTGCTCCTCCTCGGTATTGGTTCTCTGAGACCTCTCTCATTGTGTAGGCCAGATAAACATCTCCATTTACCTGGTCTAATCCCTTGTCTTTATGCTTTCATCTTCTGGTGTCTGTCTTGATTGTTTCACCTTTGTTCAAGTTTAGGCTCCCCAGAATTCATTTTTAACATCTTCCTTCCTTATCCTTTTCCATCTTCTATCAATCATTTGCGAAGTGTTCATTCCGTCTGCCATTTTTTGTTCTTTTGCATCTCAGCCTAATTTTCCTCTGAGTTGCAACAACACAGTAACTGCTGTCTTTGTTACTGAAGACCTTGTAATAAATCTTTCTTTCTGAACTATGTCTTGCCTCTGTCTCTCATCCTTCCTAAAATTCAGAGACATGCAGGTAATTCTCTCTCCTCACCAGCACATCCTTTAATTTTTGTAGGCTTCTCTCTTTATATGAAGTTTTTCCTCTATGTAGTTAATTTCACCCTCACCTGTATTTGCTCTCATTTTCTTCTCATACTGTACTAGCCAACTCTCTTCCTAGTCATCTGGGCTAATGGAGTTGGAGGAATTAAATTCTAACATAATCTAAATGACAAAAAGGCAATTAACATCTATTTGCCTTGAATAGCGATGGGGCCAAAGATAAATGCATTTCTGCAAGTCAGGTCTGTAAAATGTTTTCCGTCTTCTTGGACGATAAAGAAGTCTGTTCAGCAAAATTCAATTTCCCTGGATAACATTTTGAGAGAAATACAGCGTGGAGGTTTTTAATTGTGTAGATGTCTTGGTATAAATTCCAAGTTATTAATTACATACACTAAGGCAAACTGGAATGGTTAGTGCTACCTTTTAGAATTGTGTTTGTAAGTGCTTGTTACAGCATTGGAGAAAAGAGATAAAAACAACAGCAGTATGATTCCTCTGTTTGTGTTAGGATTTGATGAAGGATTTAAAAGAATTTCTCAAAAATAATAAAGAAAAAGAAGATACAGTTTGTTTGGAGGTAGTTGATCCACCTTGTAAGAGAATCAGACTTGAACATGCAGAAGAGGAGCCTGATGACCTGAACCACAATGGAGCGCTCCAGCAGATTCCTTCGGTTAATGATGAAAATACTGCAATGGAGACCTCAGCTGTGAAGGTTTGCAACGTGTGTTTGGGAATTCTTCAGGAGTTCTGCAAGGCTGACTTTGTTAAAAAGGTAAACAACCGGTTCTTAATCTTTATGTCTACTTTTATTGGAGCTTGTGTATGTTGGGGCCTACAGTATAGAGCTGGTGATTAAAAACACCATGCAGTTAAACAACTGAGAGAAAGATAGCGGAAAACAAACCGAAACCTTTACCTATTTTGAATATTTGGAATGTAGATGGCGCCATTCAACTACATACTGCTCATTGACAGTGTTTGCATACCTCTTGTGCAGCTGGGAAATAAAACTTGTCAGTGTGACCATATTTTACCCAGGCCTTGTCGTAATGTAACTTTAAAAAAAAATAGCAGTGCAGGTGCAACGGAATGACTGCTAGGAGCACATTTTCCTAAGAAAAGGACTAACAGATACATGGTTACATGAATTTAGGAGATAACCTGAGGTTCAACTGCTTAGATTACAAGGAAAACCTTACTGTAAATGGTGACCTCTCTTCACTTTTCTTACGTGAAGGGAAAATGAGGAGACATCAACTGCTGTGCTCTTCAGCTTAACTACGTGTTCCTAATATAGCATGAGTCTGTCTTTACAATGTACTACTATTTAGAAAGCCACAGAGGAAGAAAATGTTTTGGTGATACAACAGATTGTAGCTAATGGAGAAAATACGAATTAGAAGAGAATATGGGCATACTGAGTGTTGCAAACATCATCCCTGAGCAATAAAATTGCTTATGTGACAAACTGAAATATCAGTGAGAAAAATCACACTTGCGTTTGAGGTGTTTAACAGAGTTTTAATAGAAAAGAATTTGGTTTAATAGCATGAATATACCAAAAAATGAGACTAAACAGAAAGCATAGTATATAGTTTCTGTTGTTGCAGTGCACGATGTTTCTTTTTTGTTTCCATTGGCAGAGTATAGTTTTACAGAGTCCACTTCTAAGGCTTGTTTCAGAGTTACTGTCTTGAGTAGCAATGGGAAATCTGACAGCATTTATTAAGGCATCGCAAAACTTGATTATTTTATAAGGAAATTTCCTTATCCGAGGTGTTGATTTCACCTTGAAAGCTCAGAATTCGTCTTTAACATTCACTAAAATCACTGACATTTTGGATGACTTCTCCATGTGTGTTTAAGCTTACTTCCACTAGGGACATCTAGCCATCAGCTCTTGCTAGCCTACTGTAAAATGTTTGATGTGTGTTTGGGTTCTTACTTTATTTCCAGTGACAAACATGATTTTCTACAATGAAGAGTGATTATGAATTAATACCGTGGATACCTGTTTGTTCCTGTCTTATCCCAGGAGCGTAAACATTTTTAATGTCATAGAATTGTATCACTGCTGTGAAGACAGACATTCTGAGTCAGCTGTTCTAGCCTTTGGTCACTGAGGTGTAATTTGTTACGCTAAGATTTCGATATACAATTGGTCTTAGCCTTAAAATATCGAGTTGGGTTGTTTCATAGCAGTAAGGATACAGTTTATTAGTAACTTTTTTTTTAACAGAACAAAAAAGCTTATGTTTCAATAAGTTGTTAGGGATTACTCTGGTTTGTATGTTTGGCATCTATCTGAATGTGTATTAACATGGATTTACAGTGATTACACTAGAATAAACACTATCCTAAAAGATTATCAACTCAGTTCCATTGCTGTGGTTTAATATTACAATCCTTCTCTCACAGGTGTGCCAAAAGATTAATTCTGCTAACTACCAGTTCACTAGTTTTGTATTTTCTGTGTCGCTACCCCCACAGCTGTCTGTTAGGGAGGTAAGTGTTTACAGATATTTCTTCATAACTTAAATGCATATTAAAGAAAGGAACTGTGGAATGTACAAGCTGGAGGTGGTTTGATTTTTAATTGCTATTGTTTAAAAAAACCAAAAACACATGCTAGAAGTGAAGTCTGCTCTCCCCTTCCTTGTTGGTGAGTATTATTTTAATTAATAAAGTGTCTGAGTCACTTCAGTTTTCAGTTAGCCCAGGAGTTACTTTACATCTGAAAATCTAAAAGGAGTTTCTTTAAACCCTCGGTGTATTGTTCCCTTTGGTACAGACGCCAGCTCTGCTTTGTGGATCTTCTCAGAGAAGGAACTGCACAGCTGGTGCCTTTCCTGAAATAAATGATAATTGGTAGTGCGGAATACAAATCAAGGAATTTGAAGATGAACTCTTTAACTGTTCAGCATTTTAAATGGCGTGAAAATACACATTTTAATAGTCACCTGTCTTGGGCATTGTTGAAAGTCTAGATTTGTAAAACTACAGTTTATAGCAGTTGTAGAACTGCTGATTTTCATGGCAATTTTAATCGAACTTAAATTATTTACATTTCAGTCATTTGGTTACAGAAGATAATGATGACATGGAGGGGTGTATAACCCTGCTATTTTTTTTTTTTTAAATTGAGGGAGAATGCTAAGCACAGTATAGATTGATCAATAAAATGCCAATTTTTGCTTAGCTGTGAGATGTTTTACAATGTTCCCCTGCTTTCTGTTAAAAAATGATGCAAAAATACTATTCTAAAGGGCAACATGTAAATCTTTATGATAGATGCCTGCTGTGGTAAGATGTAGTAGAAGCTCCAGTGAACATGGCAGAAAGAAGTGTAGGTCTTGTTGCATTTATACATAAACCTGTCGTGAGGTCTGTTCTCATCCCACGTGGTTTGATTGTTAAATAATCTGCCACACTTTTAGTGTTGATTTGTACCGTTAGTTCTGGCATCTCAGGCCAATGCCAGTGTAACAGCTGCGTTGTGCTAACATACATTCTACTTCTAAGTCTTCCTGAATGTAAGATTCTCTGCTTCCCATCTGAAATTAAGCATAGTTGGTGTGTTTGCTTCGGCTGCCACTGTGTCTGGTAAAATAATCCCAGAACAAATCGCTTTGTGCTTTCTGAATGGATGAACTCTCCTTACTCCCATTTGATTTTATGGTCATCCAAAAAATGAGATATGTTAAAAAAAAAACACTTTCAGGCTAGGTGAGTATATGGGTGCATGCGTGTGTGCCCATGATGCTCTGTAAAAGTCCAAATGTAGGTCAGACTTACTCCAGCCGTATGCCCGGTATAAACTTAGGTATTTAAAAAAAAGAGCCTTATTATTTTTAGGGTACTATTGATCAGGGCTTTTCCGTTTCCAGTCTACCTTTGCTAGTCATTACCGAGACCTCCCTTACTCTATTCACCATGGCCTCAATGAGCAAAACCAAAGTGACGCACAGAATCTTTTGGCTAGAATCCCAACTGCAATTCCCACGTTACCGAGTTCTTAATACATTTCCATTATGCATCTTTAGCTTGACAGCTATAGTTTATCTAGCTTGAAAACAACTTCTTTTTTTTTCCATAACATAGCTATATAACGATGGAGGCGAGGAAAGAAAAATTTGATGCTGCTGTGTCACCCTCCTTGTGGGTCTTTGCCAGAATGCCTCGGTAGAGGGTGTTATTGCATTGCAGTTCTAGCTCAGTGATGTTCTCGCTCTAATCTGAGCAAGCAGCGCAAGTGTTTCTGTCTGCTTTTGAGGCAGCCTTGGCTGTAAATGGAAGCAAAAAATGATAGTTTGCTTGAGAGAGTTCCTGTTGCTGATTGAAACTGATGATACACTGAGACTGTGTGGACTGGGAAAACTGACTTGGCAAATGCAGTTGGTGGAAACCCAGATTTATTACTTTATAGTGACTTCGTCTTCTAAGCGCAATAAATTATTAGTTTGATAAAAGGGATGAGATGCAATTTTTAATCTGTCCATCTGCTTCATTGAAATATCTTGTCCTTATGTTCACGCAAACCAACAATACTACAGCGCTTGGTACAACCAAGGGAATAAAAGTTGTTGTGTGGGTCCAGAAATGAATAGGTGGAGTGAGATGAGTGAGCAGGAAGCTCCAACACCAGATCTCTTCTCTTTGGAAACAGTTTTGGTTCGTCTGGGAGCAGGTCTGCATTAGGAAGTTCCTGCTGTCCCTTCTATTCCATCCCTTCAGTCTTGCCAAATGCTAAACCAGCTGTTTGTGTAGCTGTGCTCTGATGGAAGGGGTGAAAATGGGCGATGCCGGAGAACGCTCTTTAAAACCATGGGGGTTTATTTACCACCTATCCGTTTATCACTTCAAAAAATAATTGGTAAAAACAGTGCCTGTTTTACAGTTACAGAAAAGCAGCAAGTAATATCATATGTCAAAATATCTCAAATATCTCAAAATGCTTTGTGTTGAAAAGAGGTCTCTTGTTAAATTCCGCTTTTAATTCCTTGAACTGCGCTCCACAAGAACACATGTAATTTTATCATAAAAGGACACCCTAAAGGCAGCCTCCCTCCCATCGACCTTTTGTATGACACACAGATTTTCTCTGACTTCTTTAACAAAAAATCAGAAACTGCCTTTTAATATTACCTTCAGCTAATTTAATTATGACAGTTGTCATCCTGCCAAGTCTAAAATGTACGACAGGAGCCAAAGAAGAGCGGGACATAAAATTTACATTTGCATAGTATTTGTATCTGTAATGCAAAGAAGCTATCACCTCTTTCCACAAGTAGGATATTTGATTAAAATAAATCATAAATACAGGAGTCCCAAGTTTATGTCAGACAACTATATTAGAATATGAAGTGAGTCATGCCCTTCAAAAGGGTGACTGTTAGCTACGTCTGTAGTCTCAGTTGTGATCCATCATCCTGGCACTGGCTACAAGGACGTTGAGGCAAATAGCGTCTGTAGTCATGACTCCCTGTAGGACTGTGTATACCTCACCGTGGAATTCCCCATCTCGAAGCTCTTTTCCCATACAGTGAAAAAATGCTGTGGCTGGGATTGCACATGGTATTTCAGCTGTTGCCACTGTGATCCCTCAGATAGCATTAGAATAATATCCTGCAGCTTGTAATCAATATAGTGCCTGAGCTAGTGTGTTTCAGAAATATATTTGCTGTTAAGCATTGCCCTGCAGGCTTGAGCTCTGTAATGAGCATTTTTCATTTTCAAACCACTTCACAAACATAAAGTAATTATGAAGTAGAGGGATCTGATCCCCTGCTTCACACACAGCTGGGAGAGAGTAGAGCAGGGGAACGAAGGCATAGGAGCAGAGGGGTTTGGCTGGCTTGGTGGTTGAATGCGTTTTGGAATTTGGGATCTTTTGGCTTCTGTGCTCACAGTACCCCAATCTATTGTTTCCTCTTAATTGAAGAGGAAAAGTAATTTCTTTAATTCTCTTTCAATTTTGAAGTCAAGAGAGAGGAGATGAAATTTGACCTGTGGTCTCATTTTAGCGTAGCTACTTATATGCAGAAGTTTTCTCTATTTTGTAATTGTACCCCCGTAAAACAGGGGCAAGGAGTGAGGTTAACCACCCGACTGAGTGCCAAACCTACATGTGCTTTAAATCAAGGCATATGAGAGTTTTTAAATTGGCATTTGTCAAACGCAGATTTCTAGACCTGATTCTATGGTTGTCATATTCTCTAGTTCAGAATTATGTTCAAGTAATTTAAATTGGAAACTATTTTTATTTATGATTTTATCTGGGTTATTATGCAAACAGGATTACAATATACTTCATGGTATTTTGTGAAGCAGTCTTACTTATACTGTCTACATATGCAGGATAATGAATCACAGTGAATTTGAGTAAACAGTATTCAATCAATACAACTATATTTATTTTGTTCAGTAGCGTGCTGTTTTGTGTATCATGTATCTAACAAAGTTTGTGTTCTCTCCCTGCCATCCCTCTTTCCCCTTAATATTTCTAGCACATTTTTAGGATTCCATCATTCTTTTAGATGTACCAAAGGAAGGATAATAGACATTTTTTTTTGATTGAGTTCCTCTATCAGCATGTAAAAGAGATCTATGATGCGGTTACTTCTGATATCAGTGAAGAGATGATGTGATCCTGGCTCTGCTCCTTGAAGTTTGATACATGTTTTCAAACCTCATCATTAGAATGATTTCCTTGACAATAGACAATAATTCTTTCGACAGGGTTTGGGGGGAGGTTATTCTCAAAGTACCATATAAGAAGAATGAAAGACAGGGAAGGGATTTAAAATCCTGAAGAATTTAAATCAGTGATGTTCACTGCTTTTGAGATACCAGCTCTTTTGGACATTGTGTATGTATATATGGTTGTATGACAAGCGTATGGAGTCACCTCTCTCTGACACTTTACTAGTCGTCTGCAGTCCACAGATTGCAAACTACTAAGTTTGATTTTTTTTTTTTCTGTAGTTGTTTCAAGCCAAACAACTTGGTTTTTGGAATTCATCTTCAGTGAGGATGGTGAGACTAGGTGTCCAGACTGTGTATTGACAGTATGGGTTCTATTAGTTCAGTGGCATCCTGCCAGTCTTAATGTGTTTTCTTGTTGTTGTTGTTGTTAGTAGAGGAAGAACTGAGAATGTTATTGTTGTTGCTTCGCTGTAGGAAGTTTTGAGGAGAGTTTTTCTCTTCTTATTAATTGCTTTTGCACTGATAGGCGTTCTGTTGAAATGGAAGCATTGTCCGGGTCTTTGGAATACCTATGTCCAACATCACTTTTTTTTCCACTTAATGAAAGACCTAGTAGAAAGGCCATTTGAGGTCAAAGTTAGACTTCTGGTTAACTGTAATGCTGTTCAGTTTAGTAAGGTATGTTTCATTGTGGCGCAGAGAATGGCAGTCACTCTTGGCCCACTTAGAGGCAAAGTTGAAAGCCTAAAATGCTGAACTCCTACGCTGAAGTAATAGATCATTTTGTAGGATCAGTATGTCAGTACAAAGAGAAGAGAGTGAGACTGCAAAGAGATGCACCTCTAAAATGTTTGGCCCCCCCAGAGCAGAGTTTGGGAAAGAGATGCTTTTGGAAGCTTTTGGCATAAGCAGCGTTGTTTGGAAGTCTTCAGTTCCTTGATCGTTTTAAGTTTTGTTCAAGTCTGTTGGTGTTGCACTGATTTGATGGCTGTTGCTCCTTTGTGCTTACTTTTGTATTTTTCTGTTGTCCTTTCATACCACTGGTAATTTTAATTCTGGTTTTGACCTTTGTTATAACCATTGTTCATTCTTAACTGCTGAGTTCCATTTGTTGGCTGGGACTCCTAAGTGGTGGTTCATGGTCTTCTTTCCTCGGCAGTGTTGCACCTGAGGGGCCTGCTACATGATGTTTCTTTACATATATAAGGCTGCTAGAGGAGAGGAGTAGAGTTTGAGGAAGTATTTACAATGCACGGATTGAGGACAATCACGCATTAGAGCAAGTTGTCCCAGAGAGGTCGTGCAGTCTCCATTACTGGATGTTTTCAAGAAGTCATTGGATAGAGCCCTGAGCAACCTTGTCTGATTTCACAGCCGATCCTGCTGTAAGCACAAGGTTGGAGAGAGAGCTCCTGAGGTCCCTGAATTATCCTATGGTCACATATGTAAAGCACGTATTACTTCTTGGAACCTCCGCTCAAAGAAGTGTATCAGGAGCTGCAGAAGGTGGTATTCACAGAGAATCTGGATAAAGCAACAGAGGGGCAACTGGGAAATGAAAAAAGAAAATTCAAGGTTGAATCTGCCCGTGATTCTCAGATCACATCTTCCAGTCATTCCTATGTATGCTGTGCGATAAATAATTGTTAGTGAACTCGAGCGTTTGTTCTAAAAGGTCCCTCTGATTTCTAGAATTATTCCTTCTGTTCCTCAGCCTTCTCATATTCAGCCTATGTCTCCTAAACTAAGTGGTGTGCTTTAAATGGGGCAATTCTCAGGGAAAGGGTTCGTGATTACCATAAGACCAAGTATGCCTTTTATTTCACGTTTTCTATAATGGTGAAAACTGAATGTGATTTTTTTTTAATTTATGTGTCAAATCAGTTTTTATATACCATCCATTTAGACACTTTTCTTTTTTTTCCATTTCTTTGTATGGTAGACAACTGCTAGTTGCACTTGACTTAGGCTGTCAGAGTCTTTTTCTAGTTACAGTGTTAATAGCAAGTTTCAAAGCATGTTTAATGCAGCCTGATCTTTTTTTTAAAGCCAGATAGGATTTGAGGTGAATTGCAAAGCGATGTCTTACAAAGAAAAACAAACACCAGTTCTATCTTGCCGCTTCTAAAGCAAAACCTAAATTAAAATGCTAGTACTTCCTTTTTGCCCTGAGTTTTTAAAACATTTTTCCTTCTGCTAACAGTCTCTCAAATTGTTGGGAGTTTTGAGCCTTGATTTCACTTGCATTTTTTTTTCTGTCTTTTTCCTGGGCATGGCTGGTGACCTATAGCATGCTGCTTGGCTGCTGGTAAAACAGGAAATGGGGTGAGTAATTTCCTTTGGCAACCCTCATACCACTATTAGAGAGTTCTCCAGATTTAGAGAAAGGAGAGATACTCTTACTATAACTTTTTTCCAGCATAGTAGAAATGAGAAACCACTTAATGCAATGGACCTGCTAAGACATGTATGTTAAGAGAAAATTTTAACCAAGCAATTAATGCTATGTTTTCAAGGTCAAGACAGTTGCTTTCATATAAAGGTACTTCAGCTAACAGTTGTGGAATACGTAGACTCACTTCCTATGTCCTTGGCCAAGATTTTAACTTACTTTGTACCTTCAAAACTAATCATAAGGAAATTCATACTTGGGATGTGCTGTCATTTTATTTGTTGGTTTTTTTAATTTTTTATTGTCCATAGCTTTTGCTGTACGTCTGACAAGAACTCTTTTATATGGACACCATTTGTCTATATAAATGTTGAGCAGGCAAGAAGTTGATTTTATAGTCTTGTTATGATACTATTGTCCACTTGACCTGACGCTTACAAAGGATAAGATGGCAGCTGGTTTGCTTTTTTGTTTGTTTGGGTTTTTTACCTGGTTTGACCTTAATTGGTGTTTCTTATCTCTTTTGCCTCATAGTGTGATTATAGCTAGGACATGGCGCTTCAGCTTGGAGGGCAGGCTGTCTGTCCAGCTGTACAGCTTTGAGTTAGCTTAATGGTCCTGAGAGGTGCCGTGATGCCACCCGTGAGCCAGAATCTTCCAGTATAGGGAAGACATAATGAAATACAGACCTCTTCAGGTTTAGCTTACATTAATAGTGACTGAAAATCATTAGTCAGATAATGGTGAAAAGTCAGTAGCGTAGCAAGAAAGATATTAGTGCAATGGGTGCAAGTTAGTTTTTGACTTTGTATACCTCAGTGTTTTGAAATCAATTTAAGTGCTTGATTCTTTGTCCACTCCAGGACACTCCCATTCCCGGCCAAATGAGAACATATTAGAGCCGTTTAGATAACAGATAAATTGTGGGAAAGAAATCCACTTGTCTCAAAGATACTTGTTACTTTGAGACTAATTTAAAAGCTATTTTTCATTAAATTGCTTGAGAGAGGATGAGACCCTGTAGGGCAAGTATTGGCCACATAGCCTACCATTGGTGCCATTTGTATAGGAGGACATGCGCTTTGCTCTGTAAGTTGCCAAACAAGTGGTTTGAAATCCTATGCTGGTATCCTTACAGGCGTCTGCTCCTTTTAATTTCTCTCTCCATAGGCAAAGACACAGGAGTCGAGGCCCGGTCTTGTACCTAACAGAGGTAGTTGAGCCTGTCCCAGCAAGGTCAACTGAGGCTGTCGTCTGGGCTCTTCCTTTTGGGAATTTGTGCCCACTGGAGTTTGTGCCCTCCTTTAATGAAGGACTAGATCACCCTTTTAACAATAAGTCTAAGAATTTATTTTTTTTTTTTTTAAACAGAGGATTTTTGTGCCTATCTCTTTCTCAGCCCTTCTCCAGGTAGACTCTGGAAAGACTTTTGCAATTTCTGATCTACCATGAAGCTATGGCATGAGTTTCCTCGCTGCACATTCTTTTACACGAAAAAAAAAAAATCTATTTTTAAATGTTAGTGAAAAAAACACTGGCAAATATAAACAGTGCAAAACAAGATATTATTTAGGCTGGAAGCTGGACAGGAGGCACACAGGTGCTGCCCCACAGGATCCAGATACTCAGTTTACTTAAGCTGAACTAGATGTTGATTTTCGATCAGAAGGATCTTGCCTCCGTCTGCAGGTACCTTCTGTCTTTCTTGTGTTAACGTAAGTGCTTATGTGACCACCCAGAGAGCTGATCATCTCACTGATCAGGCTGAAAAACAAAACTTTTTGGGGTGGATTAGGGTTTGCTTTAAATGGGATCAATGGACTGGTATTGCTTCCCATGCTGTGTAGTGTCAGCAGGCAAGTGCTGGCAGGAATGCATGGCCAGAGGCAGGGAGGAGGCAACGGAGTCCTAAATTGGCTTGAGCTGACTGTAGCTCGAGTAGCGACACCAAACTCTTATGTGTTTGTTGGGAAGCATCTTACCTGGAGTCCTGGTCTGGCCTTAATGTTTCCTCAACACTTTGTTAATTCAATACAAAGATTCAGCGCCAGTATAGGAGGTCTTGGAACAGCCTTTAATTCTTCCATGCCGTGGTCTGTATGCTCAGTACTTTTGTCCTTTTTCATTTGTGCATCGCTTGTTTACCTGGGACTAGTGACTTAAGTTTGTCTTGAAATACTATATGTCATGTATCTATCTTTGACAGACTCCTGTGTAAGTTATTATTTCTTTGTGTATGTGATTCAGAAAACTGGGCCTTTCCTTGGCAAAGGATGACATTGTGCAGCTGAAAGAAGCTTATAAGTGGATTATTCATCCCCAGTTGTCAGAAGAGCTGGGTGTTCCTGCTGATGGAAAGGTGTCGTATAAGAACACTTTTTTTCTCTCTGTTTTCTTTTTTTTCATATGTGTGTGTATATATATATTTATACACTTATATGTAAGGGGGAAAAAAAAAATGTACTTTTTTTCCTTCATTAACAGAAAAATAAGTTGCACTCTTCTTCTGTTCACTGTAGGGGGAAGCAGGGGTGAAGTTCTTTTAACCAGGGATCTCCAAGTCTCAATACCAAGGGGTCCGATCTTCATTTTTGTACACATAGATCATTGCATCTTCTGAAACCATCATACTCTTTTGCTAAATCTCTTACTCTTAGGCTGCCATCCTCCTTTTATCAATGAGACTTTTCCAGTTTTCTCGTTTTCCAGGATCTCTGTTTTCCAGGGGCTAAGGAATGCTCACACATTCCTTCTCTGCTCTCCTGTTGCTGCCAACACTGTTACTGCTCTGTGAGAGAAATTGTTCAGGTTGTTAGCATGTTAAATTCTACGGATAAAATATATTTCTGAAACATACTAAAGGCGGAAAGACTGGTCCTTGTTCACTGTAACGAATGCTAGACATAGGCCTGTTGGAACCTGCAATACCTGTAAGTAAGCAAAAGAAATGCTTTTTCAAACCCTGGTTTCAACTTTCAGATTCTGACTAACATTCTTAAAGTGTTTCTGAAATGCATTGACTGAACGTGACATTCAGATGTTGCCAGACAAATTCAGAAACACCGTCATCTTGAATGTAAAATTTCTGCAAACAGGGCTAAAATTCCTGCTGAGGACAAGGCAGTCTGCAGTTTTCACTTGTCCTCAGCCATAGGACTGACCCCAGGACTAGAGTCACTTACTCCCTACCTTGGTTTGTCAGCTTCCATAATAATTACAGATTGTCTTTTCCCAGGAGTGCTAATTGAAAACATCCCTTTTATCTTAATGAAGAAAGAAATGCTTAGGTACCCTGAAGATGATCCAAGAAGAAACAAACTTACATACCAAGTTAGCAAAAGCTCTACGACACTTAGGCACCGAGCAGCTCCAGACATCCTTGTACCATAAAAGTTACTTGTCTAGTGCTCTTTATCTACAAGGCACTTGAATATTAGCCAATCTTTTCAATAGCCCTCTTGAGGTATTCTGGTATCTGAATAACAGAAGTAATGAGTGTTGTTTGCCCAAGGCCAAAGAGGGAATTGGGGGTAGAATTGAGATTACACTAGAGTTCCTGGTCTAGCTGTCAATCCACTAGGACATGTTGCCTTTCTTTGCCCCAAGGCCATCCAGTCATTGCAAACGAAGCCCCTGACAAAATTTTACAGTGGTGGCTACTGCAGGGTTTTTATCTTTATTCCACGCTATGCGCCGCTCTCCCAGAAGGTTTGTGGAGTTTAGTGACCGTAATAGGCTTTGGGCATACACTGTCTGACTCAGTTCCCCCAGTGCAAAATGGGGCCGGTATCTCTGATGCCTAGGTCACTCTTGTTTTTGAAGTGCTCTCGGATCATCTTTGGTTACTTCAGAAATGCAAATGCTATTATGGCACACATTTTAATGTCTTTAGATGATTTGTAGAATAAATGGGTTACTTTCTCTTTTGTCTACCTCTTTACTGTTTTCCTAATATTACGATATAAGGATGCTTGAGAATATCCTCCCTGTTTGTTTAACAAAGTATTACCTTCCTTTTTTCTTTTTTTCTTTTTTTTTTTTAATTTAGAGTTTGTTTGAAGTTAGCGTGGTCTTTGCTCACCCAGAAACAGAGGAGGAGTGCCATTTCCTGTAAGTTTTTATATAAATAACAAAAGATCTTTATCTAAATATTGTGCAACACTGTTGGTTTGGATTTGCTACAGATGCGAATATGCAGTGTTTATAAACTAGAATGGGGCCTGCATCTAAACTTCCTTATATTCAGATAGAGTTGCAGAGCTTGAAGTTACGCCCTCTCTGTCTGGTTAATTCTGTGCTTTAAAGCCAGTAAACAAAATCATCCAGAATTTTGATTTGAACTGGAAGGAGAACATTCATGTAAGTGGTTCAATTTCAGTCCTTTTCAAAGTCATTACCCTCTTCAATACAGCTGTATCATTTAAAAAAAATAAATTCAAACCACGTAGTTGCAGGTGGGGGAATCTTTTGAGGTCATGCCTAGGTTTTCCTGCTCTTACAGGAGACATGGATGGGAGGGAAGGCTTTGAAGTGAGCTAATCCAACTTAGCTGGTTCATTAAAACAAACAGAAGTTCCCTGGCCCCTAAACATAGTTTTTGGCTTGGTCCAGCAGAGCATCTGCTATACACAAAGAAGCAAAATATTTCTGTGAATCTAGCTACCATTTAATCTGATTTCTCAAAATCTAGCACTAGTATATTCTGGATAATTAGGTTCACTCTTCCTGTTTGCTGATGCTTCCTGGAAAACTTAAGTTTCACTCAGTTTCATCACTTGCACTCCTACTGCAAGTTAAATCTTAGCATAGAAAGAGGCTCGGCGTACAATTTCTGACTTCCCTGTTGCATAGTGACTTCATCTCTCGAGACCGGAGATTTCCTTTGCAGCCTTTATATATAATTTCCCTGATTTTACCCCTTCTGGCAATTTGCGATCTTTGTTGGAATGCCCAATCTGCCACCTTCTTGGTTTTCAACAACTGCATCTTTCGTTTGTCTTGGGGTGGGGGGTGAGGGAATGCATGCTCGATGACAGACCAGGTATTAGGAGGAAGTGATTACCAGTATTTGCTGAACATCTTTCCTTTCCAGCTTCTTCAAGACTGGGCAAAAGGGGGAGAAAGTCGTCGGGCCAAACTACAATTCTAAATAATGTTACCTGCAATCCTGTAAAAACTCAAAAGTTTCTGGATGCTGCACCCTTTTGTTCCTATTTATTTCATTTTACTTGATCAGTTCTTGTTTTCTGTAGTGCTCTTCTTTCCTCTGAAACCCCTCAGCTCTTATTTTCAGCTCATCCTTCCATCCTTTTTGTGACGTTTCAAAAATATTGATGTCGAGCATGTTTTAGTGCCAATGTCAGCGCTCCAAGCAGAATAGTTCTAGAGGTGAAAGCTGTAAAGAAGTTCCATTCCACATTCCAACTACTCAGGTTTATTCCATGTGACCTGACAATATCCCTTTATTTGCCTTCTCTTTGTAGCATACTTAAACAGCAATTAAGGTTTTAGACATTTTTCTGAAGTAACAGCATATTACCTAATTTAATTACATAGTAGTTTCTCAGGCGTCAAGGCATTCTGCGTATGTGAATGGATGGCTCTGGGCATATTCTGAGGCAATGGTTTGGTTTCGATGTAAATATGGTAAATTTGGCAATTGTCACAGCTTTAATAATGACAGTCATGCTTTTTGTGGAAGCAAAGTAGGACGTTGTCTCAACCTGGAGAAGTCCTCCAGGTATGCTTTTGGGTGGGATTTCCAAGTATGGCACCTGCAATTTCTCATCTCTCAAGCTGTTCTTACACAATTACGTGTAGGTGGGTGTGCTAAAATGACCCTTGGTTTGACACGGAAGATTGAATTGGCTCTTGTTACTCTATATTTGGAGATTTCTGTTTAAACATAGGGTGATATTTAAATTCTGGAAGAGGGAATTTGCGATGCTTTGTGTCACAAACTGGCCAGGCAAGTCGCTGGTATAGAAACAGCAGGAGGTCAGACCTGCTTCCTTGTAGTCTAAAGTAGTTATAGAGGCGTTGAAAAGCAAGAAATGATAAATTGTGTTGTAGGCTAAAAATCATCTCTAACTGCATACATAGAAATCCACTAATAGGAACAGCAACTTCCTCTACAGTACTCAGAAAAAGTGTTTCACTGCCTTGGCTTTCACTTTCGTGAAACAACCAATAGTTTCCTTTTGAAGAGGCAAAGCACAAATGGTATCGGACACCTGGGGTTACTTTTTCTGTAATAAATTAAATTTTCCTATCCAGAAGCAGCAATTTGAATCTCTAGTTTGCAGTGTGCATTGTCTAAGAACAGCAAGTATAGATTTCAAGATGTCAGCAAACCTTGCACGGAACTTAAACATTAACCATTACCTTTATTAAGAAGGATTGGAAAGAACTGAAAGCTAAACTTCTTGTGGTTTTTTTTTCCATCCCATCTCAAAGCTGAGACACGTTTGTGTTGGTCAAAGCAAAAGAGGCTTACGCAGCTTTGTCCATGATTTCTCTCTAGATCAAGCAACGCACACCTTCCGCCATTTGTGCTTTAGGATAAAGTTAATTTTAAAATCTCTGTGCTAAGCTGTGGAAGTGAGATACCAGACATATTGATACAAAGACAATGTACATGCTATGCTTCTAAGTCTGTCTGTCTGTTTATTTCTTTTTCTGTAAGACTAGCAGCTAATTTTCATTTCTCTATTTAGAGCCACAGCCTGTCCCGACTGTTTCAAACCAGCGAAGAACAAACAGGTAGGATCTCATCATTGTTGTATTTCTTGTCCGACATTCAGAATTTCACAGCAGTAGCTACAACGAAGAATTTCTCTGGGTATTCAGTCAGTGTTTAATGTCTGGTTTTCCTTCGTCAAAAATCTCTCCAGTTTGCAGTTGTCTGAAAATAAAGTTGTCTCCTTTATTCGGTTAGCGTTTCTCTGCTTAGGAAAACTAAGCGCTTGGTGCTTTTCTTTAGGTTGTTCATTTTCCATGCTGTCTAAAGACCATGATTTTAGGAATGTTCTCCGTGAATACCTCCCTTGAGATCTAGGAGTTTGATTGTCATGCATTAAAAGTAGCATAAAAGATGATCCTCAAGCTCTCTGTGGGTGAAACAGTTCAGATAAGTCACATTGTGAAGATGAGGCTCCGCAGCCGAAAGAGAACGATCACACGGCAGTTTTCAAGTCCTCTGATCTGAATGAAAGGCACAACGCATGCAGGATGGTTTTATCCTGTCTGCCTCTGGAGAGGGGCAAGGAAAGAAAAGGGACCTTGCCACTTGTTGCAGGCCCTGAGCACACACCCGATCATGGACAGAAAAGAGGACATGTAAGAATAAAAAAACAGTTGGAGAGAAACTGATATAAGTAGGACAGTGGGTACGATCAGAAGGCGAATAAGTGACTTCTATCAGAAGGCTATGCAAGGCCTTTTATGCTTTCTGGTGAAGAGTCTACCGACATTTGGCTGAGGCAGTCTGACCCAGGAATTCTGCCTACTCTACTCCACCTGACCAATAAATGCAAGTCTCTTTTTTTTAGAAGGATTGTATTGTTATAACTCACTGCTTGCTGCATTGCTTTCCTTTAAAAGGGGGGAAATCCCCCATAAGGAGTTAAACCAGCAGGGCCCGGCTGTTAAAACCACACAGGCAACAAGATGTAGGGGAATCTAAAGGAAAAAATACCGACTCTGAAGAGCTGTCAGAGGTTTATCCTTACAAAGAAGCTGTGCTTGAAGCTAGCTTCAAGGGCTGTGTCAATCAGAGAAGTGGTATAAAAACTGGGTTCTGAGTGAAAATTTCTCTGTTTTCTGCAGTATATACTTATTTAAACCTGCTGCTAGTTTAAGGGTTTTCCAGCTCATCTGTTCTGTGAGCTATTACCTCTAGTAAGGTAATAGCTAGCTTACCTCTTGTAAGGGAAATGCTATTACCTCTAGTTTATGCTTAGAAAGAGAAAGAGCAGCTTCCCTGAAGGCGTCCAGGAACTCTGTGTTAGAGCAAATCGTCCCAAACAGTGACCCAGTATTTTTCAGTTTTTTCCAAGCTAGGGTGTTCGTCACAGTGCATGGTGGAAGGGTGACAGACAGTGGACGTAAGTTGAAATGAGAGATATAAGAAAAAACTTTTTACTATGAGGACAGTTGGACAGTGGAGCAGGCTATGCAGAGAGGGTGTGCAGGCTCCATCCTTGGAGGATTTCAAGACCTGACTGGATAAAACCCTGAGCAATACGGTTTGATCGCATAGCTGACCATGCTTTGGTTAGGAGGTTGATTTAGAGACCGTCTGCTGTCCTTGAGCCTTCCTGAAGTAGGATTCCACCTCACCTGTTACAACGCTTGTTTCTCCTGTTCTAGGACCCTAAATTCTGTGTTTTCTGCTTTAGCTTCACTTGAATTATCAACAGCAGCACCTGGCTATGCATAGAGGATGGTAGTCGTGGCTCCTGCCGCTATTGTACTATTATTACTACTTTTACTATCAGTTCACCCTTGTGAGTTGATGCAGCTCAGGAGACTGAAGTCTTCCACAGTTCGGGAACTGCCAAGCCCTACCATTCAGAGCCTTTACTTCTGAGTATGAACGACCTTTCGAACTTTGTAGACAGATATTTACTCAACAGTATTATTTTCAGAAGAACTAGCTGCCTACCGTCACTGAGATAAAAGCTGGGGCTTAGGAATACTTAACTCTTGAAAATGGGGAAGCTGCTTTAGGTTTCTGTTCATGGATTTAGGATTCTGGTTTTAATCTATTTTGCAAATTTGGACCTGAGCTCCCAAGCACTACTTTTTTTGTTCCTGCTTTTGCACACTTTTGTATATCATCTAAAGTAAGATTGTTTCCAAAGATATGCTTAGCATTTCTTTCAGCTAACCAAAGGGCAGACTTAGCAATTGAATACTCCAAGGAGCTGGAGTAGGTTTATTTGGAAGCGTGACAGTAACTTTAGACCTGCTGAAAGTTAGTGGCACTTGTTATTTTTTCCTGCATAAAAACAGAGTGAGGAAACATATACTACTGTTTGTACGTGTCTTCTAGAAAGGGGCAAATCTTAGTTCTACAACTGAATAACTGTTACGTTCCAACCCGTCAGCTGTATTAGTTGCACTGCTTTCACGTTGTGAGTAAAGTTACTTGAATAGATTTTGGCAAAACTGCCTGTTGCTCTTTGTTCCCCTGTTAGAGTTAGGGTTAAGATCACAGTGAGTTCTTGCTGATACAGAGTTGCTTTTAGGTATAAGTAAACCCAAAACACACGTGAAAAAACTGTATTGTGAGAAGTGTATGGTGTGTATATTTCAGGGTTTTTTTCTTCCTTAGGCATATCCTTTCTTAGCTTCTCCTAATTCTTGACTCATTTTTTAATTTCACTTTGCAGTCTGTTTTCACTAGAATGGCAGTTATAAAAGCTCTAGAGAAGATAAAAGAAGAGGATTTTCTCAAGTAAGTATATACTGAAACTAGTTCTTAGTATTGTGCTTTTGTATAGAATTAGGATGGAGAGGAAAATATTAGGTGGGTAAGTAGTGGTGGTTTCAATTCTGCTAGTTTACTGGTTAAAATGTGTTGCATTTTCTATTCTTCTGGTAGTAAAATGTCATTCCAGATCTTTTATTTAAGGACTAATCTTAAAATGCTTGAATTAAGCCACAGAGGATGGAAAACTGGGCATGACACAAATGATGGTCTTTTTCCCATTAGTAAAAGCGCTTCATGGGTTGATTATTTCAGGAACTGCACAGAGGAGAAATTGTGGGTCAGAGAGCCTCAGCTGTGCGCTGTGCTTTCAGCAGTACGTCACTGGAGGTCTCTGGGCTGACGTGGGATTTAGAACGGTTAGAAGTGCAAACATTTTGTTGTAGTATTGCCAACGATTTACATTCAAAAATCTTTACGTACATCCCCAAAACCAGAGAAGAGATTTAGAAATCATGGAACTTCCTTCTGTACTTTGAACCTTAGAGTTTGTAAGGCAAACTTCTCTTTACAAGAAAGATTTTTTTCCCATATTTCCAAAATGTTAGAAGTTGAGTTTAAAAAAACACCAAGTGCTGTAATATGGTAAAAATCACAAGCAGTGGGAAGACACCAATAGACGCTTTCTCTGTAGTTCACTGTGCTTAATTGCACTAAGTCTTCGCAGCTCTTTTCTTTTATTCCCAGCAAAGATTTAGCAATAGATCCTGAAGATGGTTTTCATGCAGCATTTAGTTTCATTATTGCTATAGCTGTAGTATGGTACATCTTATTAGCACGCTTCGGAGTGTTATACTTCAGTAATGTTCGATGGCAGATTGACAAAGTATTTGCAATGCGGTGTTGTTGATTTGCTTAATGTTCATCCATTTCTTGGTGTTCCAGCTTTTGATGTGAATACTGAGTTCATGCTGTAGCTGTGTTTTGTGTAACCGAAGCCATCATCTTTCATGCCATTAGTGCTATGGTGATGCTCCGTCATGTTCTGGTACTACTAGTCTTTTTTAATCTTTTTTTATACAGGCATTTTCCATGTCCCCCAAGTTCACCAAAGAACCTCTGTGTTGCTCTGGAAATTCAGTGCAATAATGGTGCAGTTTTTGTGGCTGGTAAAGTGATCTATTTATTTGCTGCTGTCTTGTCTTACAACTTTATAACATAAAGTAACATAACTTTATAATACTAGCATGAGACCCAGAAGATGCTTGCTATTTGTTGATTCCTGTAATTAAGTATAAGGAGCAAAGAAACAAATTAGCTCTATCCAAGAGTGGACTTTGTTTGAAAGGGGAAGAAACTATACTTTGCTGAAGACATGATTTTGTCAAAAGTTACAGATTACAGATCAACACGCTAAAATCAAAACTATTTGCCTGCTCTTACGCTGTGAATTTAAACTGGGGACTGCATGGTGGAATACGGTTGAAGAGGAGTGGGAGCTGCGGACAGCTGTCTCCGGGCCAAGGTCGGGTTCCCATGTTCAGAGCTGCAGGAGGGGAGCACGTCACTTCTGCTGCTCCCGGTGTGCACACACCTCCCTTTTGGATATTTGGGAAGATCCTGCTTTTCCTTGCCTTTGTTTTTCTTTTGCTTTGAGAGATGGCAAAGTTCTCTCTTCTAGAGACAGCACAGGATGATGTAAAGATTTAAAACAACTTTCTCTGTGCCCCTGCTGATTACAGGGGCTTATCCAGAAGCAGTTTATGAAACGAAGAATTTTTCCCTGTTGTCAAAACTTGCTCTCTCCTTTGGAAAACCTTTATCCCTGCAAATCCTGCAGTTGTAATATGTCGCCTCATAATAAGCACGTGGTTTGGGAAAGGCACTTCTGCACTAAATAAGCCCCCAGCAGTGTTGTTCACTTGCTTGGATTTTGATTTGGATTCAGAGGTTTTCACCATCTGGATTTAGCTGCGTATTATTCCAGCCAAAACTGCCAGTCTTAATGGGATTAATAAAGGGTAAATTTTAGAAAGCTTAGCTCTTTCTAGTTCCCGCTTCCAAACGAAGAGATAGCATCTGAAAAATTTGGGTGAGACAGGTAATGCAACAACACTTGGTGTCCCTGAGTTGGGATGATTCAACTTTTCTGTCACCTCCCTGCAAGAGCATCTGCCCTTCCCCTAGTCCTGTGTATAAACCACTTATTTAAAGATATGCAAACAGATTATTTTTAAAAACCCTACAATTTTTATCCAACATAGTGTGTTTAAAAGGATGGTACAAATCCTGACTAAAGGAAAACGTAAAATGAAAAGAAAAAATGCAAAAGTGAATGTTCTCATGGCAAGCTAGTTGGTGTTCTCTACATACCTGTTTCTTATTTTTGATTACTGATTAGACAATTAGATGTACCTTTTCATGAATCCAAGAGATCCAGTGTCTTTTAGCCTTTTTCAAACACACTGTTTATTTTAGGTCGCTTTGTTGGATGGTTTTACCAGAATTCATCTGTATGGAGAAAGACAGAGGGGGTTAGCTTTTTCTGCATGTGATTTAATACCGGTTTTGCAATCTACAGTTTATAGCTTGTTCCAGACAAAACCAAAAAAACCCGGGCAGGATGTTGTCTTTAATTTTTGAATAATGAAATCCAGAATAGAAGAATTTACTGAGTACAGTGCAGTTATTTTGTTATTACAGCCGTTTAAATGAGACAGGATCTTAATTTGTAAGCACAGTTTCAGAGTTGGTATTGCCCTCTTGGCCTTATCTTTGGTGTTCACTGAACGCTTCTCCCACCAGTTTTTTTTAAAGGTTCAAGAGAAGCTGTCAAACCGAGAAGCACCTTCTGTTTTTTTCTAACCCGCTCTTGTTCAGATCACAAGCTAAAATTATTAGAACGGGGAGTTGAGAGAGAGAGAAAAAAAATCATTTTCCTTTCTCCGTTTTATGGAAAGAGAATTTAGCGGGGTGAAGCGGGCTTCTGAATGATTAGTCATATTACTTTCATTATTTGCCCCAGCGAAACAGTATTACTCAGTTTCCCCATTTGTTTGTGTGGGTTTTTCTGCAGATCAAAATGCAAGAAGGAAACATTGTTAGAAATAGGAAAATATGATACTGAAAGCCAAAAAAATTGAGGTGACAGAGGCACAGTATAATACGCAGAGCTACTTTGAACTCCTTTTTTATTTTCTATATGCAAGGTTTCAGATTGAAACTTGTTTGTGCAAGGGGGTGACTCGTTGTTCTTTATGAATGAGTTCCTTGTTTTCTGCATATTTTCACTTCTTATAAAACCTGTCAATAAGAAAGCTCATCTTGGTCATCCGTGTCAGACTGGTTCTTTGTTTATAGCAGTCGTGTCACGGGAGACGGCATGCTAGCGTGACATAACACGAGACTGTGACTGGAATCAGTCAGAGGATGGCAGCCTCTTTACATGGCAACTTTTCAAGGCTCTTGAAATTGAGCCAAAGCATTTTCGTTTGGATTTCTTCTGTTCAACGTTCAGACAATGGCAGAACCTGGATTGAAACCTGAACTACTTGATCCAGGGGGGTGCGGGAACTTCTTCACTTGGGATGTGTATACATTGGTGGGCGGGCATCTGTATAGCACTAGGTTGGTGTATGGGAGGCTGGTTAGAGACCACGGTCTGATTCAAAAAACCATTTTTTTCATTTGGAATCAAGCTGACTCAGACCAGGCACTTGAACCTCTGGGTTTTCATTCCCAGTTGTGTCAGGCTTTGTGTTTTGTTTCTATGGCTATACCCGAAGGTATGACTGCGGCAACTGGCTCTCCAAGCCTACCTTTAAGCTGGCCATCTCGGATACTGAAACTCTCCTAGGTGCAGCAGCATGCATTTCATACTGTTGCTGTAATGCTCTTGCCATAAAACAAGTTTAAGCCTGTAAATTTATTTTCACAAGGCTCCGATGAAAGTTAAATGTGTTGTGCTGTGCAGTACTGGAGCTTTTGTCCGTCGCTTTAGGATGATTACAGGTAACAGTTGTTTTTTTACAGGAAGATACAACAAATATTCAAGGAATTTACCTCAGACTCCCTGGATTATTGATGGGGAGCGGAAGCTGGAATCTTCAGTGGAAGAACTGATTTCAGAGCATCTCATGGCAGAATTCAAAGCAGATAGTAAGTATCCAGGAGATCTTTTACCAGATATATTTTTCATCATTACCAGAATATTTTTTCTACTAACGTAATACAAGAGTGTAATGAAGAAAACTGCGTTCCTTTATCCCTCTCTTATCCTTCCAAGTCCAAGCTTGTAAACTGATTTTTAGCTGTGATCTGTGAGTAATTAGATGACTGCTTCGTTTTATGCAGTGTCTTTTGTCCTTCTAAAATAGCTCCTCAGTTGATCTGATGATGCAAATATTATGGTTTTATGGGGTAGTATTTTTGCCTAGCCGTACTTCTTAACGGTTGGTAGTTCATAAAATGACTTATAACAAGAAGGTTTTTGCCATCAGGGTTCCGTAATATCTGCCTAGCCTTCGACCCCTTCATGTTTCTTACCTTGATTAATTTAATTGCTTCAATGCATAGAGTTCCACAAGCTAAATGCTTCTCTGGGGATTATCCAGATGAAATAATCCCTGCCCATCATTTGTCATCTACTAGACGTGGGATTAGAGACATAGAAGGCCCAAGGAAAAACCACATTAAATATTAGTTTGGAAAAAACAGCTACTTTCCCCTCCTCACCTCTCTCCTCCCAGCCGATGTGTTAGTCTGAACACTAGGAAAATCCTCAAACCATGTCTTTAGGCCAGGTACTGTGTAACACCTGATTTCAGCTTGCCGAATTACCACAAGTGACTACCAGAAGTGCATGTGCAGTAATGCTGAGAAGAGAGATAAACACATAGAAAGACCATTGCCAGTAGGTCAAGGGAGGTGATCCTTCCCCTTTACTCAGCACTGCGGAGACACATCTGGAGTACTGGGTCCAGTTCTGGGCTCCCCAGTACAAGAAAGACGTGGACATACCCAGACGAGTCCAGCAAAGGGCTGTGAAGACGATTAAGGGTCTGGAGCATTCCCAACTAAGAAAATTCTGTTAGTATGACCAAAATACACCTTCGTCACCACGGAAAATGGTTATGTAGTTGCCGTAATATGACCGAAGAAATGGGAGATAATAAAAACAGAGGAAATCTTTGTGCACTCTGTATGTTTTGCATAAATTTTAGGAAAAAAAATTGAAATAATCAGTTTTTCAGAGATGCTTTGGAATAGAGCTGCAAAATTACCTCTAGTGCAGGATTTGGTCCCCCGTTCGTCCTTCGGGCAAAGGTGGAAGGGGTATGATGAAGGAAACTGAAATTGTTGGAAACCATTGGGTGTATTTAGGCTAAAAAGATGTGTTTTGGAGGAAGACAGCTCAGTTTGATTTTATTTGTAGACTTGAATTAGCTGGGTAAGAAATGAACAAAATTAATTAGGAAGTGGAGTTTCTTTAGGACGGTGCTGCTTTTTTTTCGGGCATTTTCGGGGTTGTCGCAGTCACGTTCAGGCCAAGGACCCAGGAGTGCTCTTCAAGAAACTTGTGAACCCCATGCAATAAACAAGAACTATCCCAGATTTTTTCAAATAGAGTGCAGGCTTCATTTTATAAAGATAGCTCTTCAAAGGATATTTGCAAACAAGTTTAGAAAGAAAATATTTCACTTTTTAAAAGCTGTAGAGGGTATTAAAAATGTAAAAGAAAATCTTACCTCCCTTGTTCAAATCTGTTACAGGCTTTAATTTTTCTTCCTCTGGAAGAGAAGATGTGGATGTAAGAACACTAGGCAACGGTAAGGCTTGGAACGTCCCTTGTGAAACACAGAAACAAACAAAATGGTTAACCAAAGGCTACCCTACCCGATCTTGCTGAATGCAAAGTGTGTGATTAGGCATGCTTTGAAATTTTCTCTCGGAAACATTTTAGTGATATTTATGTATTTATGCCCAAAGACCGAACAGTTTCCTAAAAGCAACTGAAGGAGGAGCCCTTTTTCGGTGTCCCTGGCTGCACGGATGCATGGAAATGCATAGCTTTTATTTTATTCACCTCCTCTTTTTAAGCCATTTATGCCAGACTGATTCCTATCTTATTTTCTGTTGGGTCCTTCTACTTTGCCTCGCTGTCACTGCGGAGTGGGGAAGCCTTATTTTCTTTCTGAACTTGGGTCCTTTATAAAGGTCAGCTGCTTTTCAATGTGCTGAAGCTCCTATAGCCAAAGGAGGAGGGGAAAGAAAAAGTAAAAATTAATAACGACGTGTTCCAGTTGCTGTCTGATTTGTAGCGTAGTTCTTGGCATTGCTTATACTGGGGATCATCCCTGGCCCTGAGCACAGAAAGTGCAGCTATTGCAACAGATGTTTAGCTGAGGGAGCGGGATTTAACATCATCTTGCACCTGGGCATTGCTGTAGGTGACAGAAAATAAGCTAATTAACTTTTTTTCTTATTTTATTTTTTAATTAGCACAGACTTGTACAAGATGTCTTCTGGGAAGTCATAATTTGCACTTATTGCTGATACTGGGGTTTAGTAGCCAAAAAGAGTCCCTTGTTTCTTTCCTTCCATCTGATGCTACCTCCCTAAACCCGCAAGTCCTATCCCTGTTTGCATAACAGCAGACAATCTTCACACCTTCCAACCTTACTGCATAAATTCAAACGTTAATTTGGAACAACATGTTTTTATGTTTTATGACTGTGCACGTTGCCAGGAAGGCCCTTTGCAATTGAGCTTGTGAATCCTCGTAGAATACATTTTACTGCTGAGGAAATGAAGGGACTTCAGCAGGTAAATCATTTGCACCTCATGGAACTCATAAAGCATGTGTTTCTTCTCTAACTGAGCAGTTTTGCTAACTGATTCTTTTTTAAATATCACAGACAATTAATAACTCTTCAGACAAAATACAGGTTCGAGATTTACAGCTTGTCACCAGGTCAGTATTTATCATCACCGGCAAGGGATTTCGGAGTGATGCTTGGGGAGTTTTGCAAGCGTTCTTGCTCACAGCGTTGTATAATTATGCTTATGTTATGTGAGTAATTAATTTCTTTTGTTTAGAGAGGCAATTGGTCGTATGAAGGAAGGTGAAGAGGAAAAGACGAAGACCTATAGTGCCTTAATATGGACAGACAAAGCAATACAGAAAGAAGATATTGCATTTCTAGACGACATCAAGGTATCTGTAGCTCTTTTTGCTAATTTATATAGTACCTGTCCTGGTGTCTTAGGGGAGAGTTTAAATACATGTACCCACGGACATAGCTCTTGCTCTGTGTTCGGTGGGTTTTTCCATCAGGGTTTCTCTTGCTATAGGGACTTCCATACCTCCCGTCCCCCTTCTCATCCTTCCTTGCTTCGCCGTTGTCGTGCTAGCAATATAGCTGGCTGCCTGTCAGCCAAGACAAACAAATTATTGTATAATGTCGACCTTCCAGTAGACCAAATAATAAAAAGTAGTGAATGGGAGAGGAGGGAATCTGGCACCTGCACGCCTTTCTTTACCTTAGAAAGTGTTTTGCGGAAGTGAAAGGAGCGGAGAAGGTCTTGTGTTTTGCAAGCTCTAAAGCCATTCTTCCACAGCTGCAGCAATTAGGAGTTTGAAATGTCTGTGGAAAGTAATGCAAAGATGGCTTACAAAGCGCTGGATGTAACAAGCACGCTGTGCTGACGAGAACTTTCTCCAAATGTTGGTCAGAGAGATGCCGCTGATGGAGAAGCCTGTTTGGTTTTTTGTTGTGTTGCACCATTTCCTATGGCCATGAAGTCGTTCTCAAAGCCAGGGCTTGAGCCATTACCGTTCGGGGAGACAACGGCCGTGAAGCTTTTTTTTAGCATGCCCACTCACTTCCTGAGAAGTTGCCTTTCAAACTGCTGCATCTCATTGGGGAAAGGGGGTGGGGAATGAACTTTTAAAAAGACTGTTACGAGATCTAATCTCATTTCGGGGTTTTTTTTTCCTCACTTTTATTTCTAAGGGGTTGGCTGTAGTTTAGACAAGCCATTTTGTGGGTGGGATTCTTTTTTTTTTTTTTTTGATTGCCCTGAGGCTCTCAGTGAGCTTCTAAATCCTGGAGTCATTCCAGCAAAGGACTATGGAGATTTCAAGGTTATTCCTCTGTATTTGTGATTGCATTAGTCTGTGTTCATATGAGGCCTTCTCATTTAGCCTTTGAGAGGGCTGTCCTTTTCTCCTTTGATAAACATGGAAAAAATTGGTCTTGCCTCAAGAAGATTACCCAGCTACCATAATACGCTGCAAAAAGGACGTGATTGGTTAACAATACACATGACTCTTACAATCTGTGCAGTATGTTGCAGATTTCCTTCCTCATTTATTGTGTGGCCTCTTGTAACAGGAATTAAAACTGGACCAGAAGACACCTCTCCGGGTTCTTCACAGAAGGCCGCTAGCTGTAAGATGTCGGATCATTCACACCATGAAATCGGAGTACATAGACGAGCATCATTTTCGCCTGCATCTGAAGACTCAAGCAGGAACGTATCCTTAGATGCCGTTACACAACGCATTTACGAAACAGCTTGCTGATTAGAGTGCTTCGGGTAATGGGAAGTTTCCTGCTTTTCTCACTGCAATGTTTCTAAATCCCTGCTCTTCAGCAGTCATATGTTGCTGCATAATGTTTGCTTTTATGTCAGAATTTCACATTCAGGCTTTCAGTCAAAAATGCTACCCATGTGCGTGTATTTTTGTGATGACCACTCTGATAGTTTTAAAGTATGCGGTAGCTATAAAAATGTACTGGCTAAAGATATACTTAGGCTTTTTCTAATTTAACTGAAAACTTTTCACCTTAGAAAATAAGCTTTTCCGCAATATTTAACGCACTGCAAGACATACCGTAGATTGCTGCGACTTACAAGTTAACAATCTTGTCGTAAAGTCACTGCTCACTTTGGAATAAAACAGAAAATACAGGTCGATAGTGCAGTTTTTGGCATTAGAGTCAGAAGCCAAGAATTAGGATATCTTTTAAAGACGCGTATGGGCTTCACATGACGTTCACTGCAAATTGGCTTAGGAGTAGAAAAAGACACTTTTTGCTTTGAGTGCTTTTCACCATACTCTTTTTTTTTTCTTTTGATTTCTTTGCGGTAAAATACACCTTTCCTTAGCCAGTATTTGTAGCTACATTAAAGAATTTGTGCATGGAGACTTTGGAAGAACAAAGCCCAACATCGGCTCCCTGCTGAACAGAACCGCCGACATTCTGGAGTTGGATGTAGAAGTAAGTTGTTTGCTATTTATCTTTCCTGGAAATTAGTAACGTAATTGCATTTGCGAGATGGTTTCAGTGGAATTGCTCTAACCGAATCAACATTCCTTACCACAGTTAATAGAAAAATGGGTGTTAACGCAAAGAGAGTGGTTTGTACCACGCTGCTACGTGTGACAGGCTTCCTCTGCTGGATTCATGTCAGGGAGGGATGGGAGGACATGCCACGAGTCGGTGACGCTTACTATTAGCACCCACTGGAACAGCGCTTAGCATCGTTACCTGTACCCCATCATTTCTTTTCAAAACGGGGCCAGATGAAAAAGAGGCGAGATTTGACTTCCAGTGCTGGTTCAAACACAGCAAGAAATTACATCTGCTCACTTGCTGGAGTCAGATGAAAAACCACCACTTGTTTTGGTTAAAAGAATGTATGTAGAGATAGGGATTTAATATTGAGCTCAGTGGTTTGGCAAGGTTTATTTACAATGGGTTTTCATTTCGAGTAGCCAGTGATCAGCACGCTTGTTCTCCTGTATTTCTGGAAAGCGTTACATTTTGCAGAACGGACTTGCAGGTTTTTGCGTATCTGTTGGAGGGTAACACAGGAGGAGAGCTTGCAAAGGGCACATCAGTTACCTCTGCAAACAGGAACGCCCGACTTGGGACTCAGGCTGATAAGCAGCGCTGTCAGATGGAGAGGTGTCACTACAGTTATTGGACATAACTGTGAAAGATGTCTAGGGACTTGAAAATAATTAGTCATCTTGCTAATAATGCATTTTAGCTCAGCCTAAGGGCCTGATCCTTTGATGAAGTTGTAGATTAGGCAAGGAGTAGGTATGATTAATGTAGGCAGCCTTGAAGCCAAGGCGTTCGGCGTGCTGTGTGGCCATCCCTGTGGTGCGGTTGCAAATGGTGATACTATGGTAATGCAGGGTGTTCTGCTTTTGGAAGAGGGTGAGCAACAAGTTTATGCCCAGAGGGAACTGGAGATGCGGCCTCAGGGAGGCCAGGGAAGACAGATGTAATCCAAGTTGTAGTAATTACGGCCTTTGCTTCTAATAAAGCGTCAGGCACGTTTTGTCCCCTTTGACTAAGTCAGGATGACTGTTAACGACGTTGCCTAGGTAATTCTTGCACATAAAGCTCGACAGCTTATTCTTTTAGTCTAGTTTTTCTTGCTCAGGAGGCAGATTTGGGGACAGGTGATGGTTTTCTACTCAAGCCTTACCTGCGCCGCCCAATACCGGAATATTTCTGTGGCATCGATCAAGAGGTTGGTTGTTTTCACATCATAACGGCCCAGCTGCAGGATGGGTAGAAGACGGAGATGGTTCATGTTTTTGATTAAGAGTTCTGGACACTCTGTAAACGCAGCCCGACATCAAATGATGCTGGGAAGTAGCAGCACGAGGAGTTGCGATTCTGCTGCGTGAAGAAAGCCCGGCTCCCAGAGAGCTCTCGCCAGACGCACGCGGAGCCGCTAGAACGAGGTGGCTGTTTCACACCACTGGCTCCTGCTTGTCTCGTCCCACGTCTCTCACTTTAGCGTCCTTTATTTACTCTTTCTTTCCACTCTTAGTCTGTGGCTGACAAGCACGGAGTTCTGATAGCAAGTCTCTCTCTTTACATACGGACAATATCAAGTCTGCTGATTTTGCCTTTTTTTTTTGTTTTTCTCCTCCCTGCTCTTCTAGTCTGTTGACGTTGACTGGCCTCCAGCCCTGGATAATTAACTGTTCAAGCGGGGACGAGGAAGGAGCCGCGACTCTTGTCAGCAGCTGGTTACTGCACGCTGCGCAGCGTTACAGCTTGGGTGCAAAGTATTTCTGTTGGTTTGGATCATATTGATCTGCCAAAGGATACTGTTACTTTGAATCAACTTAAACACTCTGGAACAGGTAGTGTTCATTCAAGCTCTAGCCTTATTTGAATTTCTTCTGTGCATAAAAAGATTTTGGTAAGCTAGTGCATTGATAACAAGTCTTTTTAAAAAAAAAACAATTAAGAGAAATGGTGTAACATGTGCAAATGGTGTACTCAGCAAGTACATCAAATATGCTTCCTGCCGTAGTTTAAAGTGTTTTAATTAAAAATAACCCTCCCTCAAGCCAGATTTTTTAGAACTCTTCTTATATGGGATGCTGCAGCTTCCCTTGTCTGGATGCAGGTAGCACTGGATTACCTGAAACCCAGCCCTAACTTTTTCTGAGCACTCTTCGTGCAGGAGCATTTCCCTGTGTTCCCAGGATAGGGCCTGCAACGGGCAGCACTCTGCTCCCTGCTTTTTGGCCAGCATCAGTTTTGGAGACAGTCAAATGTGTCTCCCAGACAAAGTACTTTTCAAAGGGAAAAACAGTTTTCAGAGGAAACCTTTGCACTGAAACACAAGTTTTTCTCATTTAAAAACATCAGCGATGCTTCCTAAGAAACAACAGTTGAGGTACGCGAGGCCTCGGCAGCTCTCCGGCCTGGTTACGGTCCTCCTCAGGCAGAGGGTTTCCCCAGCTGAGTCACCGCACATAAAAAGACTGGGAACTCCGGGCAGTGCTGCAGAATGGAAATCGAAAGAAAAATAGGAATACCGAGAACCCCGGAGTACAGGCAAATATAAGAGGTAGTGAAGGTGTTGGTATTGAGAGAACAAGTCAGAGAGAAAAAGCTTTGGTTTGTAGCAGAGTACATTTTTTTCTAGTATCCAACCTTGGACGGATGCCTGGAAGGGCTGAACGTTGCCTAGGAACCTACATCTTTAGGAAAAGCCACTTGTATGCCTGTATCACGTTAATCCATTAGGAAGATGCTTCTGCTTACCTGAAGTACAAAAGAAAGTTAAGTTATCGACAAGAAATGAAGGTTTGGAATTGAAGGGCTCTTTATTAATAAACATTTCAGAAAGAGAGAGGGTGATATTTGCCAAGACAAACCGCTCTTTGGGGACGGGAAGGGGTACCGCGATGTCTCCCCTTCCCTTCAGCGGGGCCAGGACCTTGTAATAGAACAGCTGCACGATAACTGCAGCTGAAGGCTCAAAAAGGAATTAATGAACGCGTTTTTAAGGAGATCCTTGAAAAATTAATCTAAATATTATACACTCTGTTTGTGATGGGCTGGCAAAAGTTGTCTCTCGTCATTTGTTTTCCTACTCCACTGTCACGTAAGTATGGCAGTAGTTCAGCAGCTCCTCTTTTTCTAACAGAAAAATAATAGGAACATGATTCAGACGGCAGTATTTTTTTGTTTTTAATCTTAAAGCTGTTATGAGCAACGGATTCCAGGAGTAGTCGTCTCAGATAATAATCTGTACCCAGGAAGGAAGTGTCGTGAATGATGGAAAACTTAAGAAACTGAATTCAGAAAACAAACAAAAGAGAATTTCAGTCTCATATCGATGCGATTTCTTGAAACTCAAAGCGAGCTAAAATATGATTTATAAATTCCATAAACCACAGGGGAAAAAAAAAAAATAAACAAGACCGCACTATGGACAGGGCAGCCGCGAGAAGAGCTCTTCCAAGGGGGGAACAGAGCTAACGAGGCAGCAGCAGAAAGGGCTCCTGCCCCGCCGCAGTGCGAGGCCACCCGAGGCGCTCCCCGCCGCAGCTCCGTCTGCCATATGCTGCACGTTATCGTGGCGACGGCGGAGACCACGGCAAGAACCCCCGTGCAGATAAACAAGGCTGTAAAGATGACGCTACATCCCATACAAAGTAGAGAGGCCCACCAAAAATTCCCAAATTGCTTATTTTTATGATAAATGTGAAGTATCCAAATGAGGGGAGGGGAAAAAAAAGCTGATGATGCAAATCTCTCTACAGCTCTTTAGGTCGTTACTGTTCAGTGATCATGTGAAAATATGAAAATGAGAGATGTAATCTGGTTTTCTGAACTTTGTTTCAAGTCTGCAGTTTCTCCTACAAGGCACAAACACTTTGAACTATCATCATCTGTAACGAGTATTGCAGCAGTAATATTAGTGTTGTACTTCGGCCTTCACCTTAGTTTTAAAAGTAAAATACCTACTTGTGAGTGCTCAAATAGGATGTTTTGTGAAAATGAGATTTAATCTTGTTCATGAGGCATGTGTGAAAGAGGGAGGTATTTTCTAGCACGTTATGTGGAAAATACTAAAAAAAGAGGTCCGGTGTTCCTCAGCACCATCCTCCTCTGCACTGGAAGGACTCAAAATAAAGCCCTTGTACTTCTCCCAACAATCGGTCCCTATAATGCCTCCCCCCCTCCCAGGTTTTTTTTTTTGCATCAGCTTAGCTGAACCTGGAGAAGGCTGTACCAGTAGCACAGCTCCAGCTGAGGATGAAAGCGTCTCTCCTCTCCGCCCTTCCGACTAAAAAGCCAAGTGCTCCGCCACAAAAGATGGTGGAGTGCAGAGGAACCCTGCCTGCACCCATTGCTTCAGGTTTCGGAGTGGCCAACAGTAATTGCGAACAGAAAATGCTCTAAAAAGCCCCAGGCCAAGCAACCCATAACCTACCTTCTCCCGATTTCTCTGCCTCTCCTGCGGTGAGGGATGTCATGAATCTGAGAAGGTTGCAGAAGCTGAGTACTGAGTATAACCAGTTTTTTAATTACCAAACCGACTCATTTACAAAGTAAAACAGAACTTTGAAAACATTTAATTATACAGTAAAAACAAATGTACTATGAAGAGCTTTCTATGAAGTGAGTAAAATGTTTACATTTAATATACTTAAAATTGAGAACTTCAAAAAAAAACTGAATAAACAATACATTTCATGCTTTCTTTGTATTTCTTTGGTCTTTCTATTACTTAAGACTGTAGACAAGCTATGCAAAAGTGAGGAAAAACTGCTTTAAAACGCGGGGAGTCAATCCGTCACATCGCGCACCTCGAGTCAGGGGAAGCAGTTTTCCAAACTTTGAATATCCTACACATTGGCTAAGGAGCGTCATCGGTGCAACGCATTACGGCGGCAGCAGCGCCGTATTGCTTCCGACGCAATGCATTACTGCTGTTACGGAGTCATTGCTTTCCTGTAAACCACGGAGGGGTTTTGGGAGTTCCTTGTGTACAGCTATACGTCTCAAGTGGCTTCTTTGATTTGGGGCCGTGTTTGGGGTTTTTTTTATATATCAGAGCGTGCTTTTTTTATTGTGTCTTTCCACGGTGCAGTTTTATGTTGCCAGACAGAAACAATTCGATTCTTAAGCCCCATCTGCCGTACAAAACATCTGTATAACTTAAGAAATACTCATATCTTTCTTGCTGTGTTGCTTCTTAAAAAATAATAATAATAAAATAGCAAAGCCCTATAACGCAGAGCCGAGTGTCTGACCTAGCCACAGTTACCCCCACGCGAGCTGTCACCGAACACCTCGCGGCTCAGGCTAAGGAGGAAGACGCGGAGGGAAGCGGAAGGGAGGAAGCTCTGGTTCCTGATCGAGGGTAGAGAAGAGTGTTTTGAATTAGTACGGGCTGAAGCGGCCTGAAGTTGTTAAGAGAGTGTATCTAGGTGAGGCCGCGGTAAGCCTGCCTCCGGGTTTGCCCCAGAGCTTTCTGGGGAGGATCTGAGCCGCCTTTTAAGCAGTCACTTGCATAGCAGGAAACTGCCGGGATACCTGAGGAAAGAACAGGGAGATGCTTCGGCTCAACATATTTCTGCAGGTCAAAACAACATACACATCACGCGCACACACACACACAAAAATTCCAGGGCAATAACAGCGTGCTCCGTTCCTAAAGCAACAGGGCTTTGTCATTTAAAATAGCGCACTTTGGATGAAGTGCAGAGAAGTCCTTACTTTCTGTTCGCTCTTTTGTGCAGTGATTCATTTACAACAGCGCTGGACTACCTAAAAACTCAAACCTTCCGGTCTTTTAAAATATATCTAACAATGACATAGTCATTAAAAAAAATTTAAGAGTAAATTTGCTTTCAAAGCAAATGGAGTGCGTCAAAAACGTGAAAAATCAATGCGTGGTCTCGTTTTAGGAAAAGAGTATTTTATAGGGAAGAGGGTAAGAAACCTAAACCTTTCGAGTTAAGTAGAACTTTAACATTGTTAGGCGAGTCTCAACTAGAGTGCCCACGTGCAGGTTTTGGGTTTTTTTAATCTCATTTCGGTCCTATCAAAATTTAAATTGCATTTCCATAGCAAAAACGGTTATTTTTCCTACAATTTTAACCCTGTGAAGCATGTGAAATTTTAACCCTTCTGAAGATGCCAGCTCTTACAGTCCCCAAAGGTAAGGAAGATTTAAGTGTTAACAGTTCCCTTTTCCAACAGCGTAAAAATATGCATACCAGGTACTTTTAAGGTACAGAACCCCAAACCCTACTCCCACCTCTCTGTTTTACGGGCACCAGTCTTTGGGCTGTAATATAGAACCTGAAGTTACATCCTGAAACTTGGATAGTAGCATTCTGCAAGAGAAAGCCGGGACTCCAGAAGGGCAAGTTCCTCCTCTTCACACAGCTAGCTACCTGAAAAGCTCTACGTACCCGCTTCCAGCCCGACACGGCCGGCTCAGTGGTTATAGCTTTGTAATAGGTTATCGAGTTGGAAAGACTGATAGAGCTCTTCGCTGTGGACACCGTCGGTGTCATAGTACTGGTCATCTGCAACGCTATTCTGATGGTTTGGGATGGGGTTGGTGGATAGTCTCGATTGGCTTACGACTTCTTGGCCTATAAAACCGTACATTGCTGGATCGGCAAAGTTAGACTGCGAATTAAAAGGCGTGCTGCCCGGGGCTGCTACGGACGGGCAAGCCGGAGGCACCTGGTGGAGCTGCTGCCTGTGATTGCTGGCATTTAACACTGGGTTATACTTTTTGAAGTTTATACTCGTGCAGTTCATGTCGTCGGTCTCCATGTTGACGATGCTGGCTGCGGAGATGCCGGCGGGATGAGCCTGGTGCACGATGCTGTTACTCGAAACGCTCTGCACGTCTGCAGTTGACGCCACCGCTGCTCCCATCCCGTTCGTGCTGCCAAAATTCCGGTAGAAGCCCGAATCCTTCTCATCGGGCCAGTTCAGCGAGTTGTCGTGGAAAGCTGGGAGAGAGCTGCCGACCTGAGCGGCAGGCTGCGGCACATCTGCTGTAAAGCTGTTCTGCGGGTGGGCGTTGAGCAGGCTGCCGGCTGGCGAAGGGGTGCTGTACAGCTGCTGCCAGCACGAGGGGAGCGCGTCTTGCTTCCCCGGCCCCACCTGCGCGGGCTGATGGGGAATCTGGTTGTAGACAGAGCGCATCTGACTGGTGTCGGCCAGGGTCCCTAGCCCCGGCATCATCAGCGCCGGTGGCAACACGTTTGGTTCTATCAAAAGGAAAGACGTGACTGCGTTTTAATGCCTTTTTTTCTGTTTTTTAAAATCACGAACGGTAAAAAGCAAAGCAAAACCACTGCTAGCTTAGTAAGATCATACGCGCGTTTGCACTTGTGTACTTGCTTAACCGCTCTCCAGGGCGGACCCTAGATTTCTGGCCAGCAGCAAGACAGCTACCCACCTCCCCCCTCCACGGCGAACGCTGAAGGAGGCAGCGACGCTGAAGTAAAGAACGGATGGTTTTCGTTTGCACAGTCCAAAGTACCAGTATCAGACAGGAAGAAACCCTCAAGAGAATATCAGAGTTTCAAGCAAAGAGGAGGGAAGGCCAGGAACTGAGTGTACGTTCGAAGGGCTGAGTATCTGAACCCAGAGAAAAGCAGTAGTTAGCTAAACGACGGCTGAGAGCCAGCGATGCTTCAAGACGAAGAAGGTGTAGCCCTCTCCTGTGCAAAAGGGAAGCTGCAGCACGGCTGAGGCTTTGAGAAGAATCTGAAGGAGGAAGAGGAGGGGGGAAAGTAAGAGACGGGTACTACTGCTGCCTTGGGAACCTCGGTGCCCCCCTGAAAAATGCCCTTCCCCACAGCAATCGGGCACTATTTGTTCGAAACCGCTGTCGGATTGGGACGCGCGTGCAAAAACCTACCTTTCTTGATCAGCTTCCCTTCAGGAGTGACAGCAGGGAATGGAGCTACTTTGGGCCTCTCTGCCGCATTTGATCCTGCAAGGGAAGAAAGCCTGAGTCTACACCGAACGTTCGCTTTTATAGACAATAACTCCATCTAAATGTAAGTTCACTCAAACAAGGCAAATATCTTTTTCCTTACCACAGTCCTGTATGAGCTTCTGCCAAGCCAACGTCGATCTTTGCCTTTTTGCTTTGTTGCCATACGGATCTACAGGGAAAGGAGTAGAAGGAAAAAGGGTTAAGTTTCTCTTTGATCTCATTAGTAAAGGAGCTTTCTCAAACTTACACGAGCGGCCCCTAAGCGTAGTAAAATATATTTAAAGAAAAATATTTCAGACGTGACAGCACTAACCAAGACAATGTTATTAACAGCGATTCTTGGTATTTTCATTGAAAGAGGGAGCAAGCTGACTGTTGTTACTTTTAGAAACCAAAAATCTACTTTGCAGAAGGAGTGCTGGAGAATTTTTACTAATTCAGCTACTGTTTGTTACCAACACGAGTTCTGCACCGATAATGGCTTTTCAGAAACTCAGCTAATTGGAAGCTTACCTTTTTCATCCGGTAGGTATCTGAAATCCATAGGTTCACTGACTTCCTGGTCCGAAGGTCTTCGCAGCTGCATCTTCACCGTGACGGGCTCGGTGATGTCCTTGAGAAACGGCGGCGTTCTGAACACAATTGCAACTTGACGGTGAACGTCAGCTTGGGAGAAGGAACCTTTGGCCTCCCAGTTGTCCAAGACAAATCTGACTTCTATGTCATCTGGTCCATTAGAAACAGAAAACGCTTGTTAGGCTGAAAACTGAAAACTTGCAGCAGGAAGAAAAGGGGAAGGGGAACAAAGAAAGGAGTCCGACTTGGAATTCAGATGCAAAGTAAATGGCTCGACTTTAAAGGCACTGAGTATCTTCCAGAGGCGCTGAGAGCCCTTGAACCTGAAAGCTGTTCTGCCCAGCTATAAAACCAGACCACTCAGACGGGAGTGCGGTGAAGGGCTTAAGTTCCCCAGCTAGAAAGCGTCAGCGCTTTGGAACAAAGAGGGGGAAGCAAAACCTGGTCAAGGTTACCTTTTTGAACTTTGTCACACAGTAGAAATATTTCGTCGCCTCCTTTTACACTTCCACAGTTCTTGTTCACACGACAAATTCTTAATTCTGCTGTGTTGGGAGCTCCTGGAAACAAACAGGCAAATTTGATGGTACAGAATTACTTTGTGGCTATTGAAGATGAGGTGCTGGGAGTTAAGGCATGGGAAGGGAAGGCAACGGCTGGAGGAGCACGGCACACCCCGAAATCCACACTGAACAAGTCGCTCCATCCAGGGAATTCAGAAGCAGGGCCTGATGTTCCGCGATCCTACGGCTCTCGGCCACTCACTTCCAAACACCAGATACCAGTGCAGCTGTGCCACTTGCTCCCTAACTATTCTAGAGTAGTCTCAAAATACTTCCCCGAATGACGTTATTGTGCTCAGCGCTGCTCCCCTTCGAGCTGTAGGATTCAAAGCCGTTCTTTGAGGGAGTGATTACCTGCTACAGTCATGCTTCTCTGGAAAAAGCTGGGCTAGCAACTCAAGAAAATTCCCCTCTCCGAGTATCAGACACGGTTGGCCATCAAACCTCTCCTCTGTTACCCTCTCTAGGTGTTTGAGAACAGATCTAGGAGTCCAACTTTCATGCCTTTACTCAGGGTAGCAGATTTCACCCAAAACGGCTCAAAATTCAACTCCAAGCTGTGGCCGTATGCGGACATCGCTCATGACAGTTGTGGACGGAGAGCTGCCCCGTGCACAATCGCTGGTAGCACTCTATGTCACAAGACATTAACCACCGCCCAAG
The DNA here is from genome assembly GCF_047370975.1 of Nipponia nippon. Taxonomy (NCBI): domain Eukaryota; kingdom Metazoa; phylum Chordata; class Aves; order Pelecaniformes; family Threskiornithidae; genus Nipponia; species Nipponia nippon. The sequence goes on along the minus strand of NW_028262358.1, from coordinate 4,315,642 downwards.
TTCGCAGCCTGCATCCAAACAACCCGACGGCTACGGGGGACTCGTGCGGGACGGAGACGAGCGCTGCCTGACGGCATCTGGCCCCGTTCAGTCGCGGGAGCTTTCCTGCAGGGTAAATAGGGACAGGCAAGTACTGCAAGGAAGAACAGCCCCCCTGGAGCTTCGTGGGCTATGTTACAATTTATTTAAAAGGGCACTGATGTCACAAGATAGTGATTCAGAAGTGACAAAGAACAAAAAAAAGCCAGAATGGAAGAACCCTCTAGAATTTCGAATTCACTCCCTGCGCCTATACGCCGTGCTGATACTTTTAAGGACGTGAGCACATGCCAATTTTACGACTCCATCTTCATTTAACATACCAAGTAACCGATGCTCATTTTTCTGCTACTGTCTGTGACCATATTCATAGTTTACTACACCCTCTTCCACCTCTCCAATCCCAACAGAACGAAACCACACCGTGCCATGACGTTCTCTCATCTTACGTCAAGACATCAACTCCAAACGTATTTAAAACGCCTGGGAGGTGCCGCTTTGCGACCCAGGAACCAAACCTCCTTCCGCCACAGCAACGTGAGGCTCTGCCACCACGGGCTCCCTGTTCCAGGCACAGAGATGAAATACAAAACCAAAGCTCATGGTGTAACCCTCAAAAAAAAAGGGGAAAAAAAAAAATCTACTTTAGAGTCTCAGTTTGAGTCAATTTGTGCCCAGTCTTTCATGGTACTGTGCAGGTACGCTGCAGCACAAGGCAGACTATGCTTAAAGCAGAGCTCCTGGTAACCTCGGGCCAGACCCCAATTACGTAGTTACTATCTGCAGCTATTACTATCATTAGGAGAAGCGGGTGCTACAGCCTCATTTACTACATGACACATGCTGCTTCATTTGCTGAATGAATCAGAAACTCTGAAGGGAGGGGAAACAAAACAAACCCAGAAACAGCACAGGATCATATGATTGACAGCGTCATTGCGCGTTTTTCACAGGAAGGGTAAATTAAGAATCGCAAGGAGAAGCCTAATTTTACCTTTGTTTCGCTTCTGTATGCTTGAACGGCACTCGGCATCCTTTTAACAGGTTTTTAGGAAGGTCCCGTAGGCTGCAGTTTGCTGGTTTGTCTTTTATTTTAAGGGGAGTTTAGAAGGGAGGATAAAAGAAAGAAACACAAACGCCAGCAGAGGTGGATGCATGGCGGTCTGCTGCCAGCCCCGGCGCCGGGCAGGGACACTGAATTTGGCAGCAGCCGCGGAGGGAGACGTTCTCCGTGGCCTCCGTCGCGCCGTGCTGCTTCCCATCTCTCTTCCCTCCCCGTCACCTCGACTCCTGCCCAATTCCCGTCCCTCGTTCCCCCAAAGCACGTCCCTGGTAACAAATACCTAGAAAAACCGAGCTTCTCCCCAAAAAATCACATCGCTTTCAACAGGGGCAGAACAACATGTTCTCCCGAACCTCGCTTCTCAGAAACAGTAAGCTGCTTTATCTGACTCTTCCCAAGAGTTTTCAGCGCGGTAAGATACGCAACTTGGGGAAATTTCTGTTCAAAACCAGTTAACTTTATAAGCAGCCGAAAACAGAAGCTGCCTGTAATACTGAATTTGATACGCTGGCAGTCTCTGCTAACGCGACTGCCTCTGTATTACGTTCATATTATTCTTCTGTATCTCTACTACCCAAAGCAGGTGGAGACTACGAAGTATGAGCGAGTGAAGAAAATACTTGATTTAAAATGCGCAAGCTGATTTTCAGAAAAGCTCTGAATGCTTTTTTGCTCCTGATCTGGACAGACCTGCGAAAGCCTGAAATCTAACAACCTAGGATTTCCAAGCCCATTGTCCCACAGAATCTTAGCTTTTATCTGAAGTTATAACCTGACCTTACCCAGTTCTGTATGATAGAGCAGGTTAAAAAAGGCTAACGTTTTAAAAAAGAAATTCAGATCCGAAACTGCTGCTCCAGACAAGAGCAGCGTAATTTTTACGATTTGTGGTTGCACTGTTTTATTTACACCGCTGCTACGTTACATGGAGGATTTTAGATACCTATAGTGTATCAGAAGCTGCCCACGTACACCCACACTAAAAAAAACCAAGCTTCCCCCACCACCACACAGCTATCTGTCATTTCACAAGCTTAGCAAAGACTGACGTCAATCAACGCAGACGAGTAATCATGATTTGGCACATTTCTAAATGGCATCTGAGACATAGCTGCAAATCTTCTACATCAATTTTATCTCAACCCTAATTACTTTAGTACTACAAGGGTTTTCAATAACACAATGCACACAGTTCCAACTTCCAGCTAATTCTAGAAGAGACTCTCAAATACCAAAAGCACCTGAGTTTATATTCAACATTTTCATAGTGGTTATGCCCACATCAACACAATTCGAACATCAACGTTATAAAACGCAGACCTCATTTTATTCAGTAGTTTCTGCTAAAGTGATGACCTTAAATATTTAGCATGGAAATACTTCCACTGCAGAAATAAAAGCCACTGCCAAAAAGTTTCCAATTATTAAAAGCTCTTCTGCTGTCCTTCTCCAGAAGAGAAGTCCAGCAGACGCCGAGGGCTAAAATCCTCAGCTGCAGCAACCTGCCAAAGCCATACGGACGCCCAGCTTTGTGGAATGTGTAAAACGGTGCCAAGAAGGGGTGTTTCACGTACTTCTGCACCCTCCCAGAGCACGATCAAACATTCCCCCGTTATCTACCGATACAATGAAAATAGCAACTGCCCAGGATACAAAAGGGATGTATCAAAGCGTTAAGACAGCTTCCCACTGGGATACATCTCTCTCTTGAGTCCTGTTCCAGAGCCCTCACAAGGCAAGACTCCTCACGGGTACAAAGAGGCTTTAGAGGACATCCTTGGAAACCAGATCAGTCTTACGGCAGCCATCCACCTGGCTACTATTGATTTTAATCGCTCGGCACGTCAGGAGCAGGCCTCTCCTCGCAGTCATTGCTGCGATAACGTGAACGAGGGCTGAAAAAGCACCCATGCGCGAGTCAGTGGATGCGACGGACAATTCTTACTCTGGTCGGCCAACACTTCGCCCTGGGATCATCCTTTGAGTATATGCTCACTGACTTGCCGCCTGTCAAGACATGCGGCTAGCAGTCCCAAGCCACAGAGGTGACCCAGAAGACTGGCACAGACCCCAGAAACTGGCCTGGCATTTTTCATCCCAAGCAAAAGAGAAAAACAAAAGGGGAAAAAAAATACACAATTGGACTGAGTGGGTACTTACTGTTGTCATAGATGGGGTTGGAAATCAAAGGAGGGAGAGCTAACGTGTAGTTGCCGTGTTCGTCGGGGAGGAAAGCTTGGAAGCAGAGGCGGACGACATTGAGATCATACTCATCGATGTTGTGCAGCTGTTCTTCAGGCACTGAACAGCAGGAGGAAAGACAAGACTGAGGATTAGTCATCAAAACCAGCAGTAATTCTTTAACAAACTGGGGATGAATCTCCACCAGTAAAAGAGATGGTGTTGCCAAGGCAGACGAACTGTGCCCATAGTCCCTGCCAGCTTTACAGGGACTGCACGAGTAAATTCCTCGTACACAATAAATGATACAAAAGCCTTTAACGCCTTCCCTTCATCCAACAAGGCTAAACTGTCCTAGTTCTCCAGCTGCTTCTTGCATCTGGTTTCCTCACCTTGCCTTCCAGACCAGTTTCGTGTATCTATAGTTTAAAAGTCATCCCCTGGACATGTTTCTCTCTCGTTTGTGCATGGTAAAATTTACGAAATGAATGCCGCTGCTGAAGAGAAATCTTTTAATACAAGTCAGTCCTAGGACGTAGCTGAAGATTTTCAGCAACACTGAGAGGCTACTGCTACGCGACATCATTATTTTCCTCTAGAAACTGAGACAGAAAAATAATGGGAAGGCAGTGCTTGGGGCAAGAATGAAGCCAAAACACCACAAACCATCTCCCCCTCCCATCCACATCTGTGCCACTTCCGTACCTTTGAGAACAGCCATTAGTGGTGTCATCACGGCAGAATTTCGTAATACAACAAGCAAACCCTGGCTGGAAAGGATCTGTTCCCTTACATATTCCTCCCAGTGTAAAAGACAGCAATGCATAACCCAAGCTCAGCACTTCAGTTTTGCTCACTCTTTTACTTATTTTAATTTCAAGACATAGGACCTGGGATATCGTTACTGAACATTTCATGTACTCCTAGCTTAACGGGCGACTCTGGGAAAAACAGCCCTCTCCGAATTCGATGCTTTCCTTTAAGGTCTGACATTAACTATTACGTTGACATACAGCGTTGGCAAAATGAGATACTGATTTAATTTCATTTAAGTAGAAGTACTGATAATTAAAATCATTTAAAGCGGCTCTCTTTTCCAAAATCGTTCAAAGCAGCAGTTCAGCATAGTCAGAGACTCCTCGCAATTACCTAAGGCGAACATGTGCCAAGTCAACAGATCACAGCCTCTTAAGTTCACTCCTTCCCCTGCCCTTTCAAAGGCCTCTTGGCAAGAATAAAAGATTAAACGTGCCTGCGATAAGAAGCCTGGGGATCACACTGTACTGATTAGATTGCAATGCTCTGACCTTTAACATTCATCACTGGGTTGGTCTCCACCCTGCCGTGAGTGGGATTCCACAATGCCCACTTGAATGACTTCTTCCTTTCACCTTTTGATAGTGTGAAATAATAAATGCGCTGAGCTCAGAATACTTTCCACTGGCATTTTTTACTCTTTCTTATGCTCCGAATATCTCAGTTTCTCCTGGCCTCTACTGTAAAAAGAAATCAAATCACCTCTCCCTTTTGAAAGTCCATGATCTGCAATACGTCAAGACAAATACATCCGCGAGTACAGAACTAAGCAGCAACTACGTACGTCGCTTCAGAAACGCTGGGGCCCAGGGGAGCGCTGCCAGCGTGCGCTTTGCATGTTGGTGGCTGACTGTATTACCAGATAGGCAGAGCAAAGTTTTATAATTTAAGGTACTTCATTAGCTGACCTGCTAACTTAATGAAATAGGACCTTTAGAAGACAGGTTTGGAACGTATAGGTGTCCAGCCTAACTCAGCTTTGGCAGACCCCACAGCCCAGCTGCCTCTTGATGCAGCCTGATTTAGAGAATAAAAACAGTGCATTCTCTAGACTGAACCTCGCAGAAGGGGTAATTGGAAGAGCAATGCTACTTTGCTCCCAGCAGCTCAGGTGATTCTAATCCACGCTCTGACATCACGGCCAGCAGGCAATGAGCTCCCAAGGACGCTCTGGCATCAAGGCTTACGTTCGTGTGTTGGATTAGCCATTGGTGACCACGTGGATCCGGCCAGAGAGCCCAAGCGGTAGTCACGTTTCAAATCTCTTAAAGTCAACTCGCTGTCGACAGAATCCAAGCACAAAAATCTGGATCCGGCTTCTGATTCTGACTCAAAAGGGAGGACTCTGTGGTTGTGCAATCAAGGCTCTCGCACAGGTTAAAGCAGCGCCAGTCCTGCGCTGCGTTTTCCACAGGCGCAGCAGCCTCTTCCTCAGAAACACATCGTAGCAGACTTAAAGCTTAAGAGAACTCGATAAATGCAGAAATACACTAGATGTGGAGAAAATTAGTACTGCTAATGTTCAAATTACATCATTTCCTATACTAGGAACTTTCACAAATTCCCAATAAATCTGTTTAACCACCCGATATAGGAAAGGTGGGGTGTGCCCATAATCGCAAGAAACAGAATTGCGGTACACAGCTCATTGTATTACGGCAAAAAACACTGCTCCTAATTTGCATGTTCTTATAAATGATTTAATACAATTAAAAAAATCTGTCGTTTGAAAGAGGAAGTGCTCAGTCAAGACTGATTCCTCTTGGGCTATTTTTAACCAGATGAGAAGAACATAACAGAGCAAAAAAGGAGAACAAGACAGCTGCAACTCCATCTTGTGATGACATGCTTAAAAAAAAAAAAAAACAGAGAGAGGCTAGAGTCCATCTTCGTATGAAGAAGCACGCAGCTTTCATCAGTTTCAAAACATATTTCGTTCCCACCTACAAGATGATCATCCAAACAAAATAAAATGTTGTTATTTTTAACGAACGTCTAATTCTGCTCCCTCTGAAGTCCATTTGAGAGTGGCCACTAACTTGAATGGGTGCTGGCTTACACCCTAAGAATATTAAAAACAAACAAAACCGAGGCAGACAAACACACTGACTAATGCCTGGAGTATGGCCGTACGGAGGATGGTCGTGTCATGCCGTATTATTTCACTGACTTCTCTACAGAAGGACAACAGACAGGGTTAAACCTGACAAACCTGAAGTTATTAAAGTTAAGAAACGCTGTTAAAGATTTTGGCAACAGAAAGGACTGGAGAAGAGCAGCCACTCCATCAGCCTGTGCAAGCTCCACGCAAGCGGCTCTACTGAAACCAGTGACATTACACACGTGAAGTAAAAAAATGTCGCAAGATGCAGCGCGTCGGGAGCAGATACGGTAAAAAAAGGCTCGAACGCGACACATGAATAAAAGGAAGAAGTACCCTGCTTTTGGCAAGAGTTCAGCTTCCTCTTCTGCCTGCTTCTCGCTGTGTGGTACCACACCTTACTGTCTTCACATGAACCCAACCGAAAGAGCTGGAATCCCACCAACAATCTTAGCTATGTTCCTGTGATGGCCCAATCTAATAAAAATCTAGCCTTCACCTGGCAGAAATACATTTTCCATAGTTATCTATGCAAACAGGAGCGTGTGAAGGAATGTTTGTAAGCACGGCTCTTTTACAAGGGGCAGGAGAGCTTTCGAAAGTAACGCTTAGCAACTCAAACACAGAAATGACAATAATATTTAAGAAGAATTAAATTCTAAGTTAATTATGGGACAAGCTGCCAAAAAACACTTCCGCAAAAACACCACCGGCGCAATGGAAAAAGAAAACTAACCCCACTCGCCAAGATTCTGGAAACAGGATTTAAAAAAAATGATATCTAGAGTTACAATCAAAGCTGGGGAGTATTAGCTGTTCAACCTGAAAGGGGCTAAAATAACTAGTAAATCCTTTCTTTATAAATCTGTTTACAACGCTTCTGAAAGAAATGCTGATTCCCCAACTTAAAAAATAATTACCTTTGAAATAATTCTCTAATCCATTATCATGGGAAAAGACTGATATAAGTTTTTGTGGGCACAAAAACACCCCACGGAAGCTAAACCATGAACTCCTTCCAACCTGAGCTGGCTAATCCGAGCAGCTCACGCGACACAGGCATTAGGTTTGGGCTGTCCCCGTCTCAGCTTTATGTCACCGAAATCCAGAGGTGCCCCGCTGGGCTGCCACTGAATGAGAGAACTTCTTGGGTTTGCTTCTGTAACCCAAAACTGGAGACTTTCCGGGTCCAACCCACCAACACGCAATTCCAAGTTCAGGCACAAAATTAAAGATGCCCATAAGATCGGGCCTCCTGTTTGTTCCCATTTATTAATTTTGAATGTTTTTTACTACTGTAACCATCTTCACCATCCAGAAAGGCTATTAAAATACCATTTATCTGATGAAATTACTGGGGGATTAAGAGCTCTTATGTTTACTCATAAGGTGATGCTACAGGGAAAGTGAAAGTTTATTCTGAACACCGAAGAGAAATGATGAAGTGTTTGGTTTTTTGACTGATAATGTGATACCTGATTAAATAGCAGCTTCCTCACATACAGCCCTCTACCCAACTTCTAGACTAATGATGTCAGAAACTTCTGGAGTGGGTGGAGTTGGAGGTACTTCAGCATCTAAACTTAACCTGCATGGAAACTTCCAGGGCAAATGATGTGGTGTGACACATTCAGAGAGGGCCACGCTGAGAACACCGGTTTACCCTGCAAAGGGACATCTTGTGACCTTCCCTTCGCAACGAGGGGCTGTGGGGGCACATGAGCCACGCTAGATCTCAAACAAAGACAATGATCTCCTGCAAACAAAACCACTTCACCAAGGAGACCGCTCAGGAACACACAGCATTAATAATCACCACGAGCTGTATTCTGCCTCTTCTCTTACGCAGATGATGGTTTTTAATTTAGGGATATGCTGGGAGCTCAGTCTCATTAAAGCGATGACACAGAGGTGGTTTGCCTCAAGCGTTTTGCTCCTGGAGCACAAAGATACCCCCCTTAGCCCCGATACCGACTGATCAGTTTAAGCCAGCTGACGCCAGAGGTTTTGCTGTAAAAGGCTGGCTCCGCCCAACCTTCATTTCCAGCACTACTCTTACACTGGGACTAGCTCTCATGCGGTGAATCAGATCAAGGAACTCGTCCGGCTCCAAACTAACCTGCCAGAAGAAAAGAGGAAAAGGCTTGTTTTCAAGTCAGTCGGTTCCCACGACCGCTAGCCCTGGCGCAAGGGAAGCGGTGGAAACAGACAGCCGCGGCAAAAGGAAGGACGGCCGCTTCCAGTGCTGGTGCTGATTCATGCCAGGTTCAGCCAGGCAGGGAAATCGGGTGCAAGTCTCGGGTCCCTCTCAGTGCCTGGGAGGTCCATTTCAGATTCAATTTACTCCCCCCCAGCCTGTGTCTGCACTACAGCCGCAGTTGCGACTGTGTCTCACGTAGCCATACGGCAGCTACCCTTAGAAAGGGCTACAGCAGGCTGGTAACACCACGCACGCTACACTGCCCAGGTATTTGACTGGTGTCTCCTGTAGCTGAACCCTACACAGCTAAAAAGGACCTCACCAGCTAGTTTAATGCTACGGTTGCTGTTTCTAAGTGAACTACAGCCATACTGGTACAAAGAAAAGAGCAGACGTCCTGGTGTGCTATTTGTCCTTCACTGTCAAAAGCAGAATCTTGTGCTCTCTTTGTACCTGGGGTTCAGCAACTGGACACAAAGTACGGGATGACAGGCCAGGCTGTTCAGCTACACGTCCAGAGGCCTAATACCATCTGCTAACGCTTGCAAGAGGTAGAAGCTGGGAACAAGGGGAGGGAAGGACCGTGGCAGCACTATGTTTCTTCTCCCGATACACCCATGCCTGGTTTATGCCTCTGCGATCCATAAAGAGGTTAAGTTTCAAGCAACTCTGCAGAAAAAAGAAACCTTTGCACATATCTACGAACAGAACGTGCATCAGCAACACTCAATTTTAAAAAAGCAAAAACTCAGGGGGCTGATTAGCGCAAGTGACTGTAAAATTCAGATGCTAACCTACAGTCAATAAATGCCCAAATTACTACAGTTCCCTGTTTTAAATAAGAAGCAAGCACAGGGAAGGTGAATGGCCTGGCCTGACACAAAAGCCAAGGGATGAACTGGGAATACAAATTAAAACTTTCAAAACTCAGTCCTTGCTTTGTCTAGCCAATGTTTCTCTGAATATGGGTTCTTTTCCTGTTTTAAGTTCAATCTGAAAAAGGTAAAATTGGAACAGATTTAAGCGACTATGTTCATCAGCCTCTGTACATTTCTAACACGGTTTTTAGCAGTTTCTGTTTATAGCACAAAAAAAAGAAGTCAGCATTTTTTGTGTCTCTACTTGGTAATTTTCCTTTTCCTTTTTAAACAATTTGAAAAGCGGCTGTCGTTTAGCTTAATATAAAGATTTCAGCATAAACAGCAAGACGCATTTGCATGAGGAAAGAAAGAACAAAGGGCTTTCCAAAGGTAAAAAGCTAAAGCCACGTTGTCATCAGAACACTTTGCTTTCCTCAAGTGGATTTGCCCTGTGCCTCTTAAAAAGCTGACAACTCTCACTGACCAAGTTTTTCAGCTTCAGAATTTGGGGGGGTGGGGGTGTGTGTGTACACATTTGTTTCAATTTAAGGCCAGAAGTTTAAAGTTTAACATCCGAGGCATTCGCAACAGAGGACTCTGATGCTTCCCACTTTCAAACCATCCCCAACTCCTGAATTCTTGCTAGGAGTCTTCTGCTGGTTCCTACTATTTTCCTTATTTGCTCACGTAATCCGTGGCCCAATCGGCCCCCCCTACAAAGCGGGTGCTCCCCTGTAGCGAGCGGGCCGGAGAGGGGGGATCCTGGCGAACTCGGCCGACGGGGGCGAGTGGCAGCAGAGGAGGGGGGGGGTCTTACGAGCGCAGCCGCCAGCAAGGGAAGCTGCGGAGAGGGTGACTGCGTGCGTGGGCAGGAAGTGAGTGTGACTGGTGTGGGGACGAGCCTGGGCGCAGCGCGGAGGCGTGCAGGGGGGTGTCGTGGAGACTGTGACGAGTGCGAAGCCAACGCGGGGTCAGCTGCTCGCGGGCGGAAAGGGGAAACGGCAAAGGAAAGACTGCGGAGGCAAACGGAGCTGTGTTAGTTGTGGGGTACAGGGGAGAGCCTAAAAAATAATTAAATGCCTATTAGCAAGAGCAATTACAAAGGAACAGGAACCTTAAGCATACATCAAGCTCCAGGGAAAGCCTACTTATACCCTCTTGATCAACGGCCTGAAATTTGGCAACTCTCTGGGCTTCCCACCTTAAGTCTAGGGTTTTCATGCTGTCATCTATTTGGCTAGAAAAAGGTCAGTCCTCTGCAATGCTTTGCTAAGTACAGTTTTCCCCTAAATTTAAAGAACATATTTAGGGCTTTTCCTCATTGATAATTAACTTGAGTTGTTATTAACTCAATTGTTGTCTCTATGTCAAGTCACACCCACCCACAAAAGCTCTTAACTCAAGACTGGCTCTTCTTTTAATTTGAGTTGGCTGTACATCAGACAGTACCTGGGAAGACAAGGATATGGCACAACTCAACAGCTACTAAAAGAAAACAAACACCCTAGAAAGCAGACATGGACCAGCTCCACTGGAGGAGTAACTCTGCTCCTTGGATGCTGTGCTATTTATACCATCATCGTGCCAAGGAGTCCTAGTTGCACATCAGGCTGCCGCTGCGCACCATTTCCCTGGCACGCTCAGGGATAAGAGACAGAAGAGAGTTCAAGAAACAATCCTAGAATTGTTTAGCTTATTAAAGGACAAAAATATACGGGATGTACCTCGTGAACGCAGCAGATCACGAACACATCCAGAGATGGTGTGGAAACAGCAACTCTCTCAAACAAGGCTAAGGCAAGAGGAGCAACCTGAGTGCAAGTCGTCTGATTTGCATCCTAGGGAATGCACACAATTTGCACAGCCTGTGCTAAACTTAACAAAGGATAAATGCTGCCAGCTAATAGTGGGGAATTCATAGCGAAACAGCCTTACAGGTATGCTTGCAGAATGACTCGGATGCCAACAGCTCCAGCTAGGCACACGGCATGATCTGCCAACACCGACTTCTAATCATCCAGGAGCTCAGAGGCAGACATCAGTGGCTTCAACAGTATAGGCAACAGTGCTGGGGAAAATGATCGTAAAACCCATACGTCTTGTCCAAGCAGCTTCCTACTGTTGCTGATTGTGACCCTTATTCAGTACGCGTCCATACCATACGCTGGAAGGCGTGGAGGAGGGATGACACCACCAGAGAATTTGTGTTAGGGCTCACTCTCCCTTTGCCATCCCAGTTGTCTGTGGCACCTGGGCCTCCCTGGAAGACGATGGCCCCTTTACACAAGGAAGTTTGGAACGCAACTTTATGGACCCACCTACTTCATCCCTTACTGACAAGACAAGTAATACGTACACTGGCAGGCTGGAGGCATTCTGCACCTGTTAATAGGGTCAATACTGAACCTCTGCCCCAAAAGGAGAATCAGGACAGGGACTGTTTGTTCCAGAAGAAGGTGGGAAAGAAAAAGAAAAAACAACACACAAACACCCTGAAGGCTAGTTTTCAGCTTCATGAAATTTCTATTATGATGTTCATACACAAAATGAGTAACGCTAACTTGCAACCTGCTTACAGGATGCACCTAACTCCAAAACATCTCTAAAGAGAAAAAGAGGCCTTTCTGAAGACACATAAATAAAGCACAATCCAGGACGGATACAATGCAGCGTGTGCAATCCTGGAGAATGCAGCGATACTCTTCTGACCTTAAAAAACAAACTAAGTCCATACATAAAACTTTCAATCTTATCAAGCAGCAAACATTACAGTGACTGCTGCTAGTGAAACCCTGTTTTGACCAACTAAGTACACACATAAAAGTATTTCTGTCACTAATTCTGTTTTATTAGACCTTGGTCCTACACCTTTCTGGGCTCTACTTAGCGTGGGACTGCCCTGGAGCAGCTGAAGGCCATTCTCAAGCAGCTCTGCTTTGTGCTGACATGTTAACAAGTGCCGAAAGGCAACTATGCAGGCTGGGGATTGCCAGCGGCCCCTTCTCAGCACAACCCCTGCCGAGAGCAGGGGGCTGCCCTGCGTGCCACCCAAGCAAGGCTCTCCTCTGCTGCTGGACTGGTGGAAAGCAGCCCAGGATCTGCCCTGATGCTACCAAGCACAACCTGCTGTAATCGCCCAAAAATGATTAGCGAATTTGGAGTTATGTGCCAACCACTGTAAAAATCTACTGTGACATGATTTTAGTTAAACACGTCTTCGCTATTACACTCAGCAGCGCTAGGACCACAGCTAACTACGTGGTTGCTAAAGTTTCTTTGGTGAAACACACATACAGAACAGGATTTTATCATGTTCTTTTACTGCATGACATCAAGAGAAAATGTCAACTCATTCTTTATTTATGGAGTAAAAGAAAGCCGAGAAGGCTCAACAGAAGAGTTCCCCCTTTTTGTTTGAAATCAAAGTAGAGCTGGCTGAGTCAAGATAACATAATTAAAACACTTAAACTGTTTAAATCATGCTGATGGACTAAACTAATGTAAAAACAGATGCTATTGTGTGCATACATTATCAGAAACAGGATAATGGTTTAGATGGACCATTAGGACCATCAGCCTGACTCCAGACAGCTGTTCCAAAAATTAAGACAGTGATCTAAACCATTTCTCATTCTGTAATAAGTTCAATGTGCTTCGTTTCGTCCCAGTTCAGGACAAAAGCAAAAAAAAAAAAAAAAAAAAATGTACTCCAAAGCTAGACAGAAATCCAGCTCTCAACTCTCCAAGAAGGGTCTTACTTGAATTTAGCAAGACTGCTGTGGGTATTAAAAAAAACAAACCAAAGAAAACCCCACAGTATTTGAAAAATCTCTAAGCTCTTGTCACACTTAAGCAAATACGTAACTGCATTCATAATAATGCTTAGCTAATAGTTCAGGGGGTTTTATGCTTTTCATCTAACTCCCCCCAGTTGTGCCTGCATGCTGAAAGTGTTGGTCCTGCTCCAGCTGGCCCTACAATTTGCTGTGTGTTCCCTCTGTGCATTGAACTTAGCAATTATGTGGCTGTGAGATGAATTGGTTTCGCAAGTTGATCTGAGGGGCAACCGCCTTTTTTTTTTTTTTTTTTTTTTTGCAAGTTGGTTTTCCATTGGAGCAACTTGCCGAGCCCTTTCACCATGTAGCCACACGGCCTCTGTAGCTGGTGTGAGGAAAGTGGTAGGAGTGTGTGACCAGGGACGGGGGGAAGAGCAGGATGACTCTTTGTGAGAGCAGCCCACAGATCAGCTGTCATATAAAACTACAGCCCGTGGGTAGGCCCCTACAGGTGTGATGCTGTAGCAGCACAGCTTGCCTCAGACTTGGCTGAGGCCAATATTGCTGGGAACTTGCCAGTGCCTGTACCAGTCCCCATGGGGGGGGCAGCTTCAAGGTGTCCATCAGCTCCCTGAGCTGGACGGCTAAGGGGTCAGAAACACCAGTGTCACAACAAGAGAAGAGATAGGACGGTGCCAAGCTAGATTTCTATTGCTTTAAGTTGTTGCAGAGTTAGACTAATTCAGGCTTTTGTTCTCATAGCTGCCAAAAGTGGGGAATCTCATTCCTGAGATACTTGTAGAAATTTCCAGGGAAGGCTGCTGCTGCTGCTATCCCATTGCTTCTGTTCAAGCAGCAACTCACATTGCTGCTGGGGATATCAATCAATCAATGGGGCAACTACCCAAACAGATTCATCAGGTCGCGACAGTGAGGAAAGACTACGAGGGACACCGAAGGGGAAGAGTGTTTCTCAAAAAAGGATATTTTGGAAAAAATAAAGGTCCACCATAAAAGCAAAGGCAGGACAAACAAAACCCTACCACCCTGCAAAGTGAACCAGCTAAGTTCTACTCACCGTTGAAAGGGTTAATCTTCTTCAAGATTCGTGAAGAAATGGATTCCTTCAGGTCTTTCTTCTTCACACACTGAATGCCCAAATTCTGAAAACTGAAGCACACGTAGCAGGATTTCAGCAACTCATAAAAACTTCAGTGTAGATTATTAAATAAATTATCTGACATTGACTAGTGTGATAACATACAGTGTAAGAAATGAAAAAAAAAAAAGCTTATTTTGAGAAGGATGTAAAAAACGCGAAAAGCGCGGATGTAGTTTTTTCTAAAATAAGAGCATAAACAGAAGTGAAAAACACTAAAATAAAATGCCAAAGAATTTATATTCTTTATTAAGAATATATATTTCTATATCAAAAACTGTTACAACTGTTACTTTACAGTAAACCTACAGTGATTAAAAGTTAAATACTCAATTTCAGGTAATTTAAAATGACAATTATTTTTGTTAACAACAAACCTGCTGATTTGCATTAGTTAAGGGTTTGCCCTCCTGCTTTTATCAGGGAATGTAAGTTTCAAACACTATTTTAAAGGTTTGTTTTTTTTTTTTAAACAAGTCAAAACAGGTTTTTAAATCTCATGTAGTTATGGAAAAGTTCTGAAGAGCTGCAGCTCTTCCTTATTTGCATAAGGGTGCAGGTCACCCCAATGCAGGAGGTGGGGGGAGTCCCAGGCGAGCTGACTCTTTCCCACATGGAAAAACCATGACATCATCAAAGCTGAGTGGATGTAAAGCAGGAAGTAAAAAAAAAAAAAAAAAAAAAAATTTAAAAATAATCCGTGTTTCACGATGATACAATAAGCTCAGAAGATAGGTTGTGCCAGCAGGCACCTTTCTCCAGAAGTACCAGCAATTTCCCTTCCTTTGAAACTCCACAAAAGGTCTTTGCTTTGGCTATGCCTAAAAAACCACTCTAATGCACCTAAAGATACTCCTTGTTCCTGCCAACACTCTCAAGAACAGCTCTACATTTCCCTGCTCTGAACAAGACTCTCCTAGCACGATGTTAAGTTTAATTTCCTTCAACTCCCTTGCCCGCGCCCAACAGGCTCCGTTCAGAGGTTCCCAAATCCTCTGCAATCAGGCTCCACTTCCAGAACCTTTATTCGCTAGAGGAAGGCACAAGCTGCCTTTTGAACCTGAACTTGGTACAGTAACCTAGACAAAAATAAAGCACAGTAGCATCTCATAATTCACTAAAGCACTTTGGCTTCATATTGTGGCTACTGACATTCAAGATTTGTACTGTACCTTGATGAGCAATCCTATTTCTATCTTCTCTTGTAGGTAGTATTTTTTTTTTAGGGCTTGAACACAGCACATATTACTTTTTTTTTTTCTCTCCTCAAAAATACCCAGTGTATTCCACAGATTCAGTTTGAAGCACACTTCAAGTCTACAAACAGGCCTGGTTCCGTATTATATCCCAAACTGCCACCTGGCAGTCCCAGGCTCTCCAGCCATCCACCCTTAAATCAGAGATATCGAGCAAGCACATATGCAAAACCAGCCTCAAACAAAAGCTCTACCCAGCTAGGCAAGGACCGACAGCCATTACTCTGCACCTTTCAACCACTGGGAACGAAGCCTCTCATGGAGAGAAACCAGGCGTTTAAGCACCCCGTAATTCTCAGATTATAAATGTTTTCTTAAACGCGCGCTGTCACGGTGAAAGTGTCTGTCTAACTATCGCTAAACAGAGGGCTGGAGCAGAGGAGAAACTGTCGAGAACCTCAGCAAGGCCGCAGGGTTTCACATCAACGCAAGCTGACAGGAAGCAAGCAAGATAACGAGAAAAGAGAGGGAGAAGTAGGAAGAGAGGGAAAAAAAAATGACAAACGTTTTAAAAAACTATTATATCATCCACGAAGAGAGCGCGCAAAATAGGAAGTAAAGAAATCCGAGTATACGGGCAGTCACGCAAGCTCCAACATTCATACTTTTGCCTTGATGTTTTGGGCAGGGAGGGCTCTGATCAAGTTTAGGCAGCAGTACAAAGATCGTTCTACCACAGGCAGAACAAAACACTTTGTTCAACCGGAACTACATGGGGAACTTTAAACAAGCAGAAAGCAGGGTAATTACTCAGACCAGCCCAAAATCTGGGATTGATAATTCCAGTTCTGGGGAGGGGGGAGGGGAAAAAAAAAAAAAAAAAATTGGAGTTTTGCTCTGTTTGGGATGCTCAGTGAGAGCAAACCGCCAGAACCACTACCAAGAGAGGACACCTCCTGCTCACTAGTATCGTTATGAGGCTTTTCTCCAACGTGGACTCGAAGAGAAGAATGTGAAGACTGAGTCACTAGCCACAAAAAGGAAAATGACTTTAAACATCCAGATCCAATTACGGACCATACTGTTCTTTCATCTTAAACCAACCAATGATTTGTTAAAAAAAAAAATAATAAAAAAAAATGAGTGTACCAATGCTGGAAACATTTCAAAGAGAACGTTTCCAGCCTCCTCCCATCAGGATCTCTGATGCCAAGCTCAATTGAAGTTTACAGTTTTGCATTATCAGTAAAGTGAACGTAGCCCACTTACTATTTTGTAAGAAACCAAGAGGCTTATAACCTAACAATATTGAGAAGAATTGATGGATACAGCAAACAATCACAACTGCCTTAAGTGAAACGGAGATGCAGCATTACGGCAAAGAACGGGATTTGACGCACGCATAGAATGGAGATGAAATCGAAATTCGCAAACAAATTTTTGCAGAGCATCCCAATACTTTTTGGCATTACATCCTCTAACGGCCTCCCTACAGCTTGCCTTGTGGTTACACGCTTAACCTTGTGCAACAAAATGCCAAGAGAAGGAAAGCGATCATCGGTGTCTTCCTGCACCCGGTGAATGTAATACATAACCAGAAAAGCTGTTAAGCAATCGTGATTTTTGCTTCGGATCAGAAGGCATGGAGCTGAGAGCAGGAAACGGGATGGGCTAGAATGGCCGACATCCTTGGACCTTGGGTGAGGAAGCTTGATTTGAGAAGACAAAAGAGGAGCGGGCAAATGGATGGTCAGAGGAAGGTGCAACGTCCCTTAACAGTTTAAGATATTTGCAACTGCCTTTTAGACAAGATGAAGGGGAACTCTATGTGCAGGGGGACTGACGGGGATGAGGTTACCACAATCAAGATGGAAGATAAGCGCCTGAAGGGACAGCCTTACCTTACTAGAGTGGTATGACACTGGGGGAAAAATGACAGGAATTACATTTACTAATCCTTTTCTACCATTTGCCAATTAGGACAGCATCACGAACAGAGCTAAAAACAATAAACTAATAAGACTGTTAGCATCTGCAACAGCTAAAGACAGTACAGTCAACATGCTACGTGCCACCTGAACACATTGCGGCACACTGATGATCACTTGAGCCTGGGCTGTATGTTGAAGAAGCATCTCCACTATTACAACTGTTTATTTCACCATCAGGCAATCATCATCTTCAAACAGTGTCTTCAGTTCTCTCCTTTAATAGTGTTCTACTGACTAAACCCACATAAATATGGAGTAATTTCACTAACATCAACAGAATCACATCAGCCTGAGAGCAGTGCGTAAGAGCTACTTATACACTGAAATATTTACCTTATTTTCTTTCCAGCTCAGTTATGTTTACCCCAAAGCAATAGCCTACTTCCAAATTTATTACATTGCAAACTGTGAACCACAAACAGCTTGTCAATTCTAAATTCCCCTCTCCGGCAATAATCACTCGACATTTATTGCAGTTTACTCTGCTTTTACTTTATTACAGAAGGCTTGGTAAACCTACAGGAAACGCCATCGAATACAATTGTATTTGTTATTCCTAACATCCCTCTGAATAGCACTGAGAAACATATCTCAGAAAGCCTGAATTTTCCTTACTGCATCCACAAGTAGATCCTTCCCCGGCATGCTTGCTCTACAGGGCTGGTCCTGAGCAGAATCTGTATTTTTACTCAAAAAAAAAAAAACGAACCCAAACAAACAGCAACAACAGTGACAGCTACTAACACGTTTCTAGATGTGTCACAACCGTTATCTTCTAAATGCTGTGATACTCAGCCAGTGCAAACTTTCTCCACCAGTTTCCAGAAAGTCCAAATATAATTCCCTTGGAAGACGTGAACTTCCCTCATCACCGTGAAGTACTAATTCTAATGTTGTCGTTACCCATTCTATTACTCGTCATTTTCACATGTAGGAGAGAGTCACACTCAAGAGTAAGAAGTGTTACTGAACAAGACTAAGAAAAGCAAACAAGTGGGAGAAAGGAAAAGGAAGCAGACATTGGGAGAACGAACAAAGGAAAGAAAAGGGTGATAGGAAAACAACAGGACCAAAGATGAGTGTGTGAAGTATTGAAAAAAGAAGGAAATGCTTCAAAGAGAAGTTGCCCTCTCTCCGAGATGGATTAGTAACCTTCAGCAAAGACAGCATACTAATTGTCCTTTTAATCACTAGGCAGAGTTCTAAAACATAAGATTAGCAAATCACTTGCATAATTAATCGAACTCCCAAGCAACACCATTACTCACGACAAGACTCGCCGTTCTGGCCCAAACTCTGCTTCGTAGTAGCCATCTCTGCAGTCTTTTCCAACCAGATCATGAGGGTGCGGCTTGTAGGGTTCGTTCTTCGTTACCAACGTAGTTCTTATTTTGACTTTTCCAAAATAGTTCAGAATCTACAAAAAAAAAAAAAAAGTGACATTTTTTAGATTTTAGGTACTGGGGCTAGTAAAGTCTCCACATGTAACAGAAAATACATTTTATCCTAAAATACTCTACAGAAGAAACACCATACCTAAGAAAATGGCATTACTGCTTCAGAAAAGGCAGGACCATTCAGAAGTTTTGTTCATTCCATTTCAGTTCTGTTCATTTTACACTAAAAAACCAACTGCTTGGTAAAATACTTGAAAAGTGGAATTTTTTTTTCAAAAGTAACTGTCATCTCAGTAAAACAACATACTTCACCCGCTAGTTTTGCCAAAGCGGCTGGTTATTTGCAACGATAAAATTTCGCTGGTGCCAGTAACTGACATTCAATCTATTCGGTTCTCTTAAACCACCCTACTGCAAGAATGGGAAGGAAGTCTGAAAGGCTCTAAAAAATGTGTTGTGTTTTTTTTCTTTCCTCTTTTTTTTTTTTTTTTTTGAGGCTGGAGATCTGTTGCTTCACCATCTTACCAGGGCTCTTTATATGAGTTGAATTCACCCCTGTACAAAAGGCCAGAGGTAACACAGGAGTTTAGATCTAAGAGTAAAACAGCTTGTAACGCTGTAAAAACAAACATAACACTACATATTTCATTACCATATCTAGCCTTACAATGAAAGGCACAAAATTCTACATAGGTGACCGCATACAAACGCTTATTGAGGGACAGGTCTAGCTCCAAAGATCTTAGGAAAAAAACTCTTAAAGCCTCAGGGATGAGGATGTTACCTGTGCATGGAACACTAAGTAGTGAAAGAGGATCTTAACAGATACAGCATGACATAATCTCTACGAAGTCTTTTTTTTTTTTTTTTTTAAATTAATTCTCAGATGAATATTCAATCTTATACCCAAGAAAGGGGGTGCTGAATTCTCAAGCTCCTACTAGAGCCTTCACAGCAGTCATCAGCCTAACTCAGCACATGTTTCTCAGATACTTAAAAGTCTTCCCTTATGCGGACGGCGACCAGTGAAGTCACCAAGGGTTGTGTGGGTGAGTGTAAAAAAAAAAAAAGTTTGGCCTAAATTGTTTGAAGCATAACAACTTGAAAGCAAATACGAGACTTGCTCAGGCACACGTTTGTGCAGAGGCGAGCTCTCCTCCTCCACTTCCCCTGCCCTATAACCAACTGTTCCTCTCCTCCTTCAGCCCTTTCTTTCCTCCTCCTGAGGCTCCAAGGATCCCATCATAGATCCTTTTCAGCTGACACCTCAAACCTCTGACTTGACCTGCGTTCTTCTAGCTTCCATCATCCGTTAGCTTCTTCAGTCTCCAATTTGGCTCCTTTCTTGGCCTTCATACAAGCCGCTGTTACTTTTTACCCTTAAAATAAAACTTCCACTGCTCCTTCACCTTCTTCAACTATTACATCATTTCTCCCTCATTTCACACCCAGTCCCCTGAACTTGAAGCCTGATCTAGCCACTTTTGATTCTCCAGTTCCTCCTTGATGTTCTTCATCTCAACCGCATCACGAAATTTAATCTCTTCCTGGCCTCTCTGTTCTCATCCTCATTGATGTTTCCATCTCTAGAGGGGACTCCCCTAGCAGCTAATCAGCACTAAAGCCTCCTACGGGCTTCAGGGAGGCAGGAATTCACCTAGAAATCACCTGCTATCAGCAACAATCAGCTCTGTCATCAACAGTCACCTTTAAAATAGGCCAAACTGCGCTAGGATTGCACAGTCACCTACCATGTCCCATCTTCCCTTTGGGTTCTGGCTGGCCTTCATGTGCAGCACAGTCCGGGCTAAGAAGAACCAAGGGCTTATCCTGCCTGTTCAACTTGCGCCCTGACACAGCCTTAGGCTGAGAGTCTGAAATTATTTACTCGAGGAACGTAGTTCCTCGTTCAATTGGCAGAGTGCTGGAAAAAAAGTCTGGCAAGATCTCTATTTCCTGCATTCCTTAACCAAATCTGGCACTGTGATAGTCAAGGGGGGAGCCTTCTTGTTTGCTTCTTCCCTTAGTAATTCTGGCTTCAGGGCTAGACCAGCTTCCACACTTGCTTTATGCAGCAGAGGCTCACTCTGCTGCTCAACATGACTGCCAACACTATCTTTCTCAAACTCTCCCTCTTGTTAAAGAGCTTTTATGCCTCAGCCTAAAACATCTCATATTTTTCAGAGTTCACGTCCTCTGTATCTGTTCTTTTTTCTGCTGTGACTCGAGAGACTCCATCTTTGGCTCCATTTTTTTTTTTATATTTGCACACACTGCAAACAGATACACAGCTTCTGTTCCCAGGCACCGTAGTGTACTTCAAGATGGCAAGTACTCCTAACTTCCCATTTATATTCGAGTTTTCTCTTCTAATCTCATCTCTGAAAGATATTCTCCAAACTGAAAGAGATCAGGGAAACACTAGCAACTTAAACTTCAAATAGAAATTCTTCTCCCTTACCCCACCTGTCTAGGGTCTCTGACACATTGCTTTGTCCCACACATGAAAGCTACCGCCAAAGCGCTTCCATTTCACCTCTGCTGTCTGCGTCTTTGTCCCTGCTTCGATTATAGCTGCTAGGGCTACTCTGAATCCCTTCATTCTGGATTTCCCAACCTATCCATAATGCAACCACCCAAATGGTCTTCATTGCAGGTGCTCTGACCACATAATTCCCCTTTCTCAGCTCGTTTTTAAACTCTGTATCCCCTTCTGACTTCACATACTTCACGGCAGCTTCTTTTACAGAGCCCAATCACCAAATCACTGGCTGCAAGTCACTTTCTTACTTTGCTCACTTGTACAACGTGCCTTCTTTCACGTTGCACCCGGCAGCTTTTGAAAGCCTTTTCAGATTTTGTACGCAAACTCCTTCAAAGCTCTCCCAAAATTCACGCTGCAGTCCAAATAGTAAAAACAAACCCAAGTCACATAACTCAGAAACCAAAACAAATGTGCATACAGAAGAAGCTAATAACGACCGATTCCCAGACAATGAGTAACTCTACTGAATTCCCTCTCTACCAGCACTTTGTTAACTACCTCTACGCCTTCTCCTCTTCTTGTAAATTTGAGACAAAATCTTTAATGACTAGGAGCAAAGAACTCTTTTTCCACTCTGCTGCAACTACATTCGCATGCCAAGGAAAGAATAACAGAACGTGAAATGAAAAGCATTTTATTTACCGCACCGAGTCCAACGCGTAGCTACAGCGCAGTGTTCATGTGGGCAATGGTAATTCATGGGTAAAAGCAGTATTTACCTGTATGGAAGGGAACGTCTTATTGTTTTCAGTACTGTGTTCTCCTGGAATGCTGCCTGCCGATCTTCCCTCACATTTGTATCTGAAACGCATGCCCCTTTGCCTGGGTTGTTCAAACATTTCAATGTAGGGCTCAGGGCCACCTTAAAAACAAAACATTTTCAATGTTAGTACACAGTAGAGCTTAACAAGCAGCAGAAGATGTAAGAATTAGAAAATCTAGACTCTTTGATTGATATTACCATCTTTCCACTTGGTCTGTCTTCTCAGACAATCTACTCTTCATGTACAAGCACACATTGAAGGTGGGGGGGTGAGGGGAGAGAAGAGATTTTAAATGAAGCCTCAGGTATCGATGCCGACTAAGTAATTAGCAAAGGACGCCCTCCCCTACATCTCACCTAGAACTTAGCTTCATTTAGCTATTAGAGAGTATGTGTCTGACGAAAGAGGATTTTATACACCAGAAAACAAACCCCTGTTTTGCGGGAATGGTTGCTATTTTTAATTATAATACACTTTCAGGAACGGTTGTCCTCTCAAAGTACAAGTAGTGTCAGTCCTATGTTCTCTTAAATGTCCTCTGAAAGTGAAGATGTTTCCTCAGAATTGATTGATTTAGTTCCTAATATAGTGAAGCAGAAACTATGCAAATTGTGCAAAAAAAAAAAAACCCTACTGGGTTGAATACTATCACTGTATGGGCTCAGAAAATACCTGATTGCTGGTTTTGAATTCTACATCTTGAGCTGCCCCCTTCCCACAGGGCCAGCTTCTAGCTGCAGTATCTCCCCAGACAACGAAACCTCAGTAAAAGCTACCAGGCAGTTGTCAAAAAGAGGTTTTCAGGAAACAAAAGTGATAGACAAGAATAAGAGACAGCAGAACTCTTAATTGGAGGGGTTAGAAAGACATTAACTTAGCAGGAGTGTAAGTACTTCTCAAGTGATGTTTTACTGCCAGACAGTAACGAGCTATTCAATATATCTTACTGAGAACATCAAACAGGATAGTCAATCAAACAGTGACAACAGTGGGATGGCATGCGAAAAACAAATAACAGAGGGCAAGTAAATACTGTAGAAGTTGAATCATCATAGTGCTGCATGATCAGAAGAACATAGCTTATGGAAATGTCTACTGAGCTCTCTGTCATCTTCATATAATAGCATCCTACTCAAGCAAGGTTGAGCATCACAAACAAACATGACAGGCAACATCCTGTGGCACAGCACTGAAAAAAGTGCTTGGACTTCAACATAATAAGCAAAATAGTTATTAAATATATTGAAAGTGCTAAAAGGGTAAAGGATCCCCTACTTCCTTTTGCCCAAGGTCTACACAGCCTAAGGTCCATAGCATATGAGTTTTGGCAAAGAGGTGGATTCCAATCTTAACTCCATAATAAAAGCTTCTCTTTTGTTGCACCTACAATGATTTAGGTATACCTGCCAACACGAAGCTTGAACTTTATGCCTGGGATTTGTTGATGGCAAAACATTTCCAGCGCTACAGCGGTTCATACTCAAAGTAGGAAAATATTATAACCTAAAAGATAAAGTAATTAAGAGAAGCAGAGAAGGGATGGAAAGAACTACATCGCCGAGATGTCACCTTGGTCTTACCTGAATGCACATTTCAGCTGTAACACACCTACAGACAGCTGTGGAAATGGCAGTGTGGGAAAGCAGCTCTGATGCTGGAATTGTCTTCGACAGCACGTGCCTTTCCAAATCTTGAACGCCTTTTAAAAAGGCACAATGCATTTCAACTCCAGGCTGTATTTGGTGCCAAACATTTGAGAACTACGGTTTAAGGATTCTATATTCCTTTTTAACCATTTATCAAAATGCCATATCTAAACTGACCACCTCCCATCAAGTAGATTTTAAATAATTTTCTGAAAATAGACTGTGAGCTGTCACATTAAATACACATTAGCCACTACTCCAGGTCCAGTTCCTTACAAGGATGGTCCCTTTTCTAGATACTTCCCAGATTTTATCTAACCCTCCTTTACATAAACTTTGCATATTTTCTCTTTCTGGAAAACAAGCGAGTCCAGCAAAGGGTGGGGGGACAGGCGTTGGTAACGAAAAAGCCTAGAAATGACGTAAAGCTGGTTTCAAAGAGAGAGCAGAAGTCCGAGCTTCTCACAAAACCAAGCTCACATACCAGCGTGTGGCTATTTAACTTCCACGCTTAAATTTACTCATGCTGTTGTATTTATCAGCACAGCCCAGTGGACCAGGCAACAGAGGGCTTCTGCCAGCAGCGAGGAGCGACTGCTGCCTATCAGTCAGCCTCCCGTTTCCAGCACGCAATTGAGGAGGGAAAAGAATCTCCCCTTTCCGTGTCTACGTAACGCAGCGTGCCACAAATACAGACACGTATCCATACACTAAATTAAAAAAAATCTATTTTAGAAGTTATAATGACAAAATTGCAGCAAAGTGCCTACTAATCATCTTACTTTGGAGATGCACGTGCTTACATAGCTGCTAACCAGACGCACAGTACACCCACATACATTACGTATTTGTCAAAACTAGCTAGAGCCTTGCTGTTCGAAACTACTACAGAACACAGTCACTTCAAGTCTTTAACTCTCTTTGCTTTAACCAATAATTTCCCTCCGTGCTCTGTGAATGCTTGCTTAAGAGGACTTTTTTTTCTCACCCATTAAGAGCACTTCATTGTAAAACGCTGGGCTCGGTGATCTTTACAGGGCTGTGGTTGAAACAAATGTCATTGAAGGCAAACCCACCGCTTAACAGCAGGTGTGTTTGTGGGAAAGTAAAGCTCAATGATGCGGTAGCCTCCAGAGATTAAACATTAAACTTCATTTTGTCTTGGTTTTCTCTCTCTCTCTCACTCTATTTAAGAATCACGTTATCACCTCTACCGTGATTATCGGTGGCATCGTGTCTTGCGTAGAGAGGAAACACATAAAAGCGTTTGTGCAGACTAAACGCATTATCAGCGCCCCGCAGTCAAGTGGAGGTCTGTTCAGTGTTCCCTATTTCTGTAAATCAGCAATGTGCCTGCGAAGTGGCATAGCTTAACTATTTCACAATCTGCTCTCACACACAGAGGTCTGTTAGTTCCCACGCAGTTGCTGAAGACCTGTCCCCTTCAGGTCTTGCTGTGGTTGCCAAACAAATATGAGCTACGTTAAAAAACAAACTCTTTCACTGATTCTGGAAGAGAAACGCACTGCTACTCAGATTGCCTACCTGCCCACAGCTTCTCAGAAAAGCATTTGAAATGGAAGAAAAACAAAAATGTAGCTAATCCTTCATCTAAGTGCTTAAGAGTTTAATTTCCATTTGTAATTAATTATAATTGCCTATACATGTACTAGCAATAGAAACACCACGCTACATATTACAACCTGCCTCTTGTTCTTTTTATTATAAAATTGTTTATCCCCCCGCGCCCTGAATACCACACTAAATAATTTAAAAGAGAATATAGGAAACCAAGTGTCCCAATTACCTGTGCAGGAAAAATAGGCAAAAGCAGTTAACAGCTCCGAGAGTTCAGCCAGCTTATACTCATTCAAGAACTGAAGGTTGGTTTATTCTAAACCGTTTTGAGCGACACAAAAGGACAACCCCAAAAACGCAAACCAACACTTCCATCAGGCCTCTCCACGATAAGAAACCTGGGCCGGTTTAAAGTTTAACGTGGCCTGTGCCACTAGGGAGGAAGCGTGACACGCTGCCACCGAGCAAAGTCACAACGGGATCAAGGGTTCACGTCTTTCGGCTCGTTCCTTTGCTCAAAGGAAGCAGGCTCCGGAGGGGCTACACAATTTCTGATTTTCTTGCACAACTAGGAGCGCCCTGCCAACAGGCTCTCCAGCAACATCTGGGCGTGAAAGCAGAGTAGCTGTGGGTCTCTGTGGAAGATGTGAAAGTATCACCCGAAACCCTACGATGCGAGGTGACTGCAGCGAAACACAGATGGGAGAAGCGTTGCCCTTCAGCTTCGATGTCACTGCTCTGCATGGATCCCTGGTGGCCCTACGCCCTCCACGGCAATAGCCGTTTCTGAAAAGCAAGAGCAGACAGTCTATATGCCTATAACCTTCTGCACACCTCGGGCAAAAAGAGGCGATGGTGGAAGATTTGTTACAGCACATTCTAGCTCGATCTAAACTAACCGAAAGTGTAAACACGTTTTTATTTTAGAAAGCAGTAATCTACCTAGGACTCCATAAACTGTACAGATTCTAACAGAGAGACAAAACTGCCCACAAACTTCCTCTTTACTATCGTGTTACATTACAGAACAGCAACCAAAAGAAAAAAAAAAAAAAAAAAGAAAAAAAACACAACTACAAAAGCTAGCTAGTACCAGGAAGTTATGAACTTCCCCTACTGAAAAATTCCTTATCTGGTTCCTAATTACACTGAAAATACATTAATACATGAAGAAAAAAAAGCGCTATCTCCTGCTTTGGTTTTGCCACTCAAATACAGCGCAGCATTTGAAAGATGTCTCCGTACAAATCCAGTTGTTTTCTCCCTCTGTTGATTGTTAGCACGCCTGTATATTTAGCAGGAGTGGAAGTTCATACTTTGGTAAGGGGTAACAGAACACAGGCACTTAAGTTTTGAGGCTGGAAAGAATCTTTCCCTCGAAATGCTATTCTAATTAGTGCTGCCAAGCCTTAAGTTTTTGGGATTTTTAAACCCTAAGAAAGATACCAGAGAAACACTTCCTGAGAGGATGACAAATTCAGTTTAATTTAGCCTAAAGAAATTTAATTGTGCTTTTTGTTGTAATTACTCAGCGGGTGATCCCTTATCTACGTTACTTTGCATTTATGCCATCTCTGTTTCTTATTCATTTGCCTTCTCGTAGGCGAGTTCCTATGCGAACAGGATCCCGCTCAGCATCGGAGAATCTTTGGCCTATTGACGCCTCTAGCCCAGATACGAGACCCATGTGCTTATTTAACGCCGAAACAATTTAATGACACAACTTTAAGACTTAAATATCCATTCTGGAACATACCAGCCTTGTAAGACCTTGTCGCAACTAATCTGAACAAGCCCGTGAGGTTTCCTCATGAACTTTTTCCGTAAGCCTGCTTATCCAGCTACGTGGCCGTGCATTTAATATCAAAAGCAGATGCGGGGTGGTGGGGCAAGAGCGCTGTCACCCTTCTCCCGCTGTTACTCGCCTCCCTCTGCCTCCCCACGGGTCAACAGGGAGACAGAGGAAGGGGAGAAGCAAACCATCCCTCGCAGCGTGAAAATACGGACCAGCCGAGTGCTGGCGTTTCCCCCAACCCAGCGACGCAGTTCAAACACCGACAGGCCCGAGGCGGGGAGGAAGGGCGGCGGGGGCCCGGCTCGCCGCCGCCCGGGTCCCGCCGGTGCCGGGCTCAGCCCCGCGGGGCCGCTTTCCGCCCCCCCCCCCCCCCCGCCCCATCCCGCTCCCCCCCACCCCCCGTCCGCCGCCGGGTCAGGGCCCGTCCCCGCCGCTCACCGGCCATGCTGACGGCTCCGCGCAGCCGCTCCGGCCCACTGCCGCCGCGGGGCTCCCCCGCCCGGGCCCCGCACGCCTCGGAGGGACGGACAGACGGACGAACGCTGGCTCCGAGGGACGGCCGGGCCCGACTGACTGCTTCCCGCCCGCCCCGGCTGCGCTGCCGCGCCCCGCTCGCCGCCCTTTTCAGGGGGAATTTCCCGGCGGGCGGACGTGCGCGCTGCCGCCGCCCCCCGCCCCGGCGGCACCGCCCGCCCCCGCGGCGCCCCGCCCGGCACCGCCCGCCCGGCGGCGGGGAGCGGAGCGGAGCGGAGGGAGGCGGGCGGCGGGGCCCCAGCAGCCCGCTGCCCCCGGAGACCCCTCCGCCGCAGGGAGGAGGCGGGGAACCGCCCGCCTGAAGGGGCAAGGCCGCCCCCTCCCCACCCCGAGGCAGCCGCTGCTCCTTTGCGGGAGCCAGGCATCAGCAGGAGAAAAGTTAAACCCCATTTACCAGACCCCTCTCGTTACTTAGAGCGCGTTTCTTCCAAGCCCATACCCCTCCCCCCGTTTTCCACGCACTTTTCCAGCACCTGGAAGCCGCCTGCCTTTGCAGCATCCCTACATCGCTCAACACCCCGCTTTCCCTCTCCCTAAGCCTCTAGAGGGAGGAGGAAATCTAGAGGGATCCCTCTCGTTATCCATGTTTTTCTGAGTGGCAGGGGGCCTGGTGGTCGCACATCGCCAGCAATAACAGAAAACCAGGCTCAATATAATAGTGAAGTTGAGCAAAACTAATCGGCAGCATTTGTTTAAATCACAGTGGTCAAATCTACCTCACCTTCACAGCATCCCGGATCCAAATCTGAAATACATCTCACCTTGGCCCTGGATCAAGTGAAGGAGAGGGACCCTGTGGGAACAACCCCACGGGCCCAGATTTGGATCAGGTGGAGGGGCCAGTAAGGAACAAGCATACCTAGGGGGGTTAAAAACACCTGTAAAGAGGAGAACACAAAGAAACACCAAGCCCACACCCAGCTGTGGTACAAGACCGCATTTAGTTACCATTTAAATTTAAATGTTAAGATGTACGTTTTTAAAGATATAAATTTTTTGTCCTTAAATCCTTACTCTGGGAACGCAATACACTGTCACATGTAGAAATGCAGTTAAATGAATTAGTATTCTTGAAAAGGAAGCATTAATGAAATAACAAAAGCCAAAATCAAGGAGCACTCAAAGCAAGGTACATAACTGGCAGGGTCTTTGCTTTTCTTTTTCTCACTACCCTTTTTTAAAGCAAAGGTTATTGGGATGTACAGAAATGAACCACAGCAGAAAATGCTGTTCTATAATCTGCAAATCCATACACTAACCCAGGTAGTTTGGCAGAAGAGGCTGCCCAGTGCTTGTTACTCTTCCTGCCCTGTAGCCCATCTCAACTTCACAGGACTTTTCTTTATAACCTTAATTTTGCCCAGCTAGCAGCGTATTTCCTATAAACGGAAGTTATCTGTCTCTATCCCGCAAGCAAAACTTTCCTTATTCAAGATTCACCGTTCGTCATACGGTAGGATTGTTACACCCCTGTCAAGTCTATAACTGAAACGGGAATAGAAGAATCCTATGGGCACGCAGGATAATCAAAACGTCCGTGACGTTAGCTCTAGAAGATTAAAGGGAAGAACAGCTACATGATTATATTTAGATGTTATGCTGAAATAATTCTATGGTTGTGGGTTAGTTTCTTGCCAGAAGAATATGATTTCTCATTTTCTTTCCCACAAAAAAACCAAGAAACATACAACCCAGCAGTGCCCTAAAACTATGAGAAATTAGGACTAGGTCTCTATGCCTTCAGGGATTTCTTGGATTCCCGATGAGTGATGATGTAAAATAAAGCAGGAAAGTGGTTCTAATATTCCAAATCAAACTTAGACTTTACCTACACATACACAAACTCCAAAGCACAATGAAGAGACCTCAAACAAAACATTCTTCAAGGCGGTGGCTGGGGGTTGAGGTGAGGGTAGATGCTTTTCTCTTGCATTTTTCAGCGATGGGATTAGAAGATGCCTACGGGATGGAATGTTAACACGGAGGGTGCTCAGAGCTCCGCACTTCGCTGCTCGTGCTGCTCTACGGTAAAAAAGAGGCACCAAGGCAACAAATAGGAAAACACACAACCCGGATTTCTCTCCACTAAGTGCTCGCATCTAAACACATTTAGCTCATGAACATCTAATATTAGAAGCTATTTCAGTTTTTTTTAATCGATCACCTGGCTGTGGCACAACAGTTTTGGACATTCTTCGTTCACAAGGTTGAAGAGCTGGAGAAATGCTCCCAATTTGAGGGCAGACACATCCCTGCGGGACACAGGAGCCATCTGGACAGGATTATAGAAGGGAAAGGGGTGCTACTACTCCTCTTGGCTAGCTGAAGCTGGAAAAGCCCTGGGAGGGTATTACCCAGGAGATATGAATTTTGGGTTTGGATGTAAAGCAAGCTGTCGGTACAGGCATATGAAGTGACTAAACACTTTTCTTATCTTCAGGCTGGTTTGCAAAGTCGCAGATAGTAAACTGTGGCCTTTCAGGAAGAATGAATTTAGGTGCTTCCCTAAATACAGTTTATATCCCTGGTTCCCACCTACTTTTCTAGCCCGTGACCCTACTGAATAGGCACAGACCAAAGCACCTGGGAAACTCTGTGGCTCAAAACAGAAGTGTCTACTTATTTCTTCTGAAGGAAAGCATTATTGCAGGGTATACAGTCTAAACTGATGTGAAATTAAGGGCAATATTCCAGGCAATACAAATACCATGTTATGACTAAAACATCAATAAACATTCCCTATTTTTCCCCAGCTCTTTTGAAATCTAACTCTTAGGGCTTGCAGGAACAGGCTACTTGAAGATAATCCTTAGGACTGCATCTTAGAAATTGAGGCAGTATCTCACATACACACCAGTGGCTATCGTACAAACTGCTTCTGGATATTATTTTTAAGAAAAAGATGAGCGGGTTGCACTTCTTATAGCATCCCAACAACTTTAACTCTATCCCTACCCCTGCCCTAAAATGAAAACAACCTATAATCAAATTAGAGGAAAACTAACCAGATGAAGTGTTTCACTGTGTAAGATCTATACGTTCCCATCACCTGACTCCACGGAGACTAGATCCGGCTCAGGAAGTCCTTGAACAAAGTTACTGGAGGAAGGACAGTGCGAGTGGAGACATTTTCTCAATGGTTTTTCTCTCTCCAACAGCAGCCATAAGCTGATGCCCAGGGAAGACCACACTAGTGGGCCAAAATGATCTTTTCGTCTAAGCCCAGCGTGGCTGGTTTAGAACACGTTCGTGTTCCTAAACTAGGGCAAAGTGCTACAGAAACCAAGAAGCCTTCCCAAGTAAAAGGCAAAAACCTACACAAATTAAAGAGGCCTTACTCAAAATCATGCAAGCATACAGACAGATCTCTCTGTTCCTGTGACTACCCTGTATGCAATTTTGTTCTGCCGTGATCCGAATCTGTGGCACAGGGATTATCGCGTGAGAGTGATGTGAACTGGGGAATTGCAGCATAGCACCGCTAATTACAGAAACCTGGTCAGCAACTGACATGAAGGGTAAGAACATGTCATAACTTTGGGCATATGCAGATCTTTACAAAAAAGCAGGACGGAATTCCCCTCCTGTAGCATTGCATAAGGAAAGCCAGGTGCATCACCACTGTTTTTGTCAGCTGACTTTGGCTATAGCCAGAGGCGAGATACCAGAATTCTTAGACCAGTTTGATCCAGCGCTTTACTTCCTGTCTTCCAGTTAAAGCCGGTGCTTTAAGATCCCATTTTTCTCCACTTATCAAATCCGAAGACTCCTCCCTCCTGCTTTTCACTGGCTGCCGCAGTGCACGCCTAACATTAGGTTGCTGTAAGGAATTAAGCTTCCTGCTCTGGAGGAGAACGTGGTGGGGCAAGCAAGAGATGAACGGGGTGGGGGGGAAACGGGAACCACCACGACCAAAACTTCCTACAGCAAAGGACTGAGGGTTTGACACGATATTTGTTAAGACTAGGATGATGGCTCTTTGGTGGTGCTTAGCACAGGCATTGCCCAATAAAAGTCTGCTAATGATACAAAAGACTGTTAAGTCTTTATTTCCTGTTCCCAGCTATCTGACTTCGATCAAAGATAAGCCGCTTGTCACCGGCCTGGTTAAGCAGCCACTAAGGTACCTCTCCAATACGGCTCTCCTAATAAGGTACATCATACCAGGAATGTGGTGGCACCAAGGCCAGAACAAGTTACTGGAAAACAGATTTGGGCAGAGGTACCTGCTTCCTACTGGGGTGCTAGCTTCATGGCACGGTAGCATAACACTGTATTTTTAGCTTGAGAAATTGATAAATCTCTCTGAAATTTCTAATTCACAATCCTTCCTTCCCAGAGTTAGTTTTCAGAGCAGAAGTTCTCAGGCACCTTCTCCCCCAGCCCTCTCAAGTGTTTCCTGTTCCCTTCTCCTCCTCCTGGTGCTACGAACACATACCGCAGTTTGAGAGTTGCTGCATTATTTTTATAGAGAAAAATCCGTCACATTTGTTGGCAGGCAAAGAAAAAAAATTGAGGCGTGTTTTCTTTTTCCACTGTGCTAAATAAAAGCCTCATATTACAGTGAAGCTGATCTAGCGACCTCTGAAATGGACAACCAGCAAAACCAGCAACCTCCTTCCTTATGCCACAATCAAGAGTCATCTGATGCAGTAGTGCCGCAGTGAGAGGACTTAGGGAAGAGATGAGCTCAGGCTGAGCATAAGGAACTAAATCAGCAGAAAACAACTCTTTTCTGCCCAGAATGATTTTTCAAATAAATTACCTCTCCAAGCCAGATCACTGTTGCCGGTACAAAAGGAAGCAATAGAATTGCTCTAGCTACAGCCACGAAAAAAATAAGGAGGCAGAAGGAAGGATGGGAATCATCCCTTTGGCAAGAGCAAGCTATTAGAACACCTTAGTTGTAACATGAAAACTACATACTGAAAAAAAATAGGCAACATATGCTCATATTATTTCTCCTGCTCCCCAAAACCTCAGCACATACCAGCCAGCCATTACGCACCGGATCCACCCACAGAGGATAACAATCGCTCATCCAGGTTTTTATTACAAGACTTCCCTTTTTCCTCAGGGCTTGCAAGGAGTTTAGGCTACTTAACATCACCTTGAGCTTCAAGAGTCTCAGAAGACCATATCTGCAGCCAATAATAAAGAGATAAAAAGGCACATTGTTTCAGTACAGCCCCAACAGATAGATCTCCTTTTAATTTGAAGTCCTACACCTTATTTTTAAATCTCCAGCCCAATGACTCACGTAGTTCTGACTTGTACAGTGAAAGAATTACACCCAGGAATCATAAAAGGTGACACCACTCTTCAGGCTGAACATGAACACATAACACTTTCTGGAACCAGTTTGTGCATAAAGTCCTCCTACGTATGCAAAGCATATCTACTATTTGTAAACTGCCCAGCTACTCATCTTATCTGGACTTGCATTAGCCCTTTTTACAAATTGCCTGGGGCTGTGTGTCATAATGCCACCTCACCATGCAAAGTCTTACACCAACAGTTGCTAGTAAGCCACAATCAACACAGCCGCTTCACCCCACTTGAGCAGCTAGGTCTCCACAGTGTCTGTTTGGACTTTGCGTGTGCATGTACATCCAATTTACTAGTATGCTGCAATAAAATAACTTAGATTTACTAAAAAGGCCAACATTCTAGCAAGGCTACAATTATTAGCCCAACTTTTTTTAATTACAAGGTTGAAACCCCTTGCTTTCTCACACAGAAGCGTTTTGCTATTTCAGAGTCTTGGTCAATTGGCAGTCGCTGCATGACTTGTCAATTTTGCTTTTAGGACATTTGGGGAAAGTTCGACATCCTTTTTTCTAATCAATGTAGTGGTTAACCTCTCACATAACAATTCATTTGATAAGTATTCATTCATCTGCACAGCAATTCCACTTATGAACCTTAATACTCTTGAAAAGAGAGAAAATCCAAACAACATCCTCCAGGTTTTCAGTCTGAAATATTGTGCCTTAGGTATAGTAAGTGTGTCATCCACCATGAGACTCAGAACATTTTCAGATGCCTGGAAAAAGTACTTTCCTCTATGTGAGTAAAGAATGTACATATCAGTTCTTCTGATATTTATTTTTCATTAAAAGGAACAATAAGCCAGGAAAAATAATAATTCTTCATGACATCTGTTGCACAATACACACTTTGAGAGAGAAAGGAACTGAACGGATTCTTTGCCCTGTGCAACGGAAGAAACAGATCTAGACACGTAGCCTGTTGAATGGAAATGACACAGACGTGAAAGGAGAATTGCCACCACGAGCTGCTTCTGGCAAGTAAATGAAGGAGCTAGGGGAAGGAGAAGGCCAAACCCGAGAAAGAAATGACAGAAACGAGCCAGTGGCAAGAAGGATTAATTAGAACAAGGCCTGGAGTCGGCTAGAAGGGCAACGTTATATATAAGTTGAACATATGAAAAAGGATAACTGCAAATTGGAAAGGTTCCTTAACATGCAGATGGGGAAAAGATGAATTATATATCGTAAAGCCACCCATGCCCTAGCTCCACCTTTGATTAGTCTCCAGTGAGACCCTGGGGTGCAAGCCCAGTCATCAGTGCTGAAAATCAACCTGTTGAATTATCTGTTTCACAAAGGCTGAGACAGCAAGCTAGAATTTGCCATTGCACTGACCTCAACAATTAGAAGATAAGCATTACAGGCTCCAGTATCCAAAGAGTAGGAACTAAGAGGGGCGGGATTCGGAATAAAGTGCCTGATTACTGTTCTACTGGCCTTACTCCTGGCTGTCACAACAGCTTGTCCTTTAAGGGCCTTGATGTCATTCCCCCAGTGATCATGAGTAATACCATTGGGTTTGCGGTGTCTTGATAAAATGCCCCCTCGTGGTCACTATACAATGATTTCCTGAAAGGGCATGCAAACTACTGCCTTCCCAGTAAATCTCACTATATCTGCTTCTGACTGCTTGTCATACTTGTGTGGTTTCATGCTTCTTCCAGCACAAGAGGGTAAAGATCTTCATGCATAAAGCCAAGGGCTTTAGTCTCTGGTATCTTGAGCTCTCATCTCCAAGAGAAGTAGCAAAAAATAGCTGACTGTGCATTTTCCAGGAGTTTCCATTGAAAGGAAACCTGCATAAATAATGATCTGCATAACAAAATAAACTGAGACCAAAGTTCCCACTTGAATTTACAAAGTATTTCTGTGAATCTACATAATCATTTGCTTTAAAAAAAAAAAATCAGACAAAAAAGTCAAATCTATGGGTCTACTTAAAGGAGCTTGTTACTTTTTAAAAATTAACACAGCTGTTTCAGTTTTTGTTACCACCTTTCTCTTACCCTGTAAAAGCAAAAGCCAGTGAGTAAACAGATTCAGATTTAATACCGCTTCAAAGCTTTTGAGAAACTAGAGACTCATGGTTCAGTAAGTGAGCTACCAAATCTGTTCCCAATGGCATGGATGCTGTGTAGTCCAGTAAGAAGTGAATTCTATAGCCGGCTGATTCCAGGAGACGCAAACTCCGTCATGGCAGAGAGACTTGCCTAAAGTACAACTAACTACTACACTTAATTAATATTCATTATGGTCCACACTCACCTATAAACAATTTGAAGAGGGACTGTTGCAATTCAGAAGTCGGTACTGAGACCTGATTCACTTCCGGATACTTTTACTGCTGCAAGTCTTTCAAACTTAATCTGGCCTACCAAGTGAGACTAAAGGTGCCAGGAGGAAGGTCTTGCTGCAAGAAAAGCTTTAATTCCAGCTTTCTTTACAGATAGCGATCAGCTTGCTGACAGATGCTGTCTTTTAAATTGCTGGTGCTACCCTGTTTCACCATCTTCACCTGTTCTCTGACTCTGTTTTTAGACTGCTAGGGCTTTGGGGCAGTTTTGGGGGATTTATCGTCCTGCTTGCAGAGCACAACAGGGTGGCTTAAGAGTACAGCTCCTTGGCTGTATGGCAACCCCATGGTCAATCTAATCTCTTACTTGTTTAAGCAACCACATGTGATATTATCTACATATTGTTATACAGTCTCTCTACTTCACAAATACGTGTTGTGTTTACTCTGTCATATACTTAACAATCAGCTCTACAGGCCAGGAACTATACTTTTGTTTCACGGTGATTCATCCAGTAGTACACTGATTTCTTTTTGGGGTTATGCTACAGCTACTAATTCTCTTTCTCCAACAGCGGGCAGCTCTCAAGGTGCAAAAAGCCCATTAAGATGTAAACCTGAAATAATTACAATATTTTTTTCAAAAATCCATGTTGTTTAGTGGCTGGATTTTTTAAAACTGGATTTTATATTCCTTTTCCATATCTTAGTTACACATGAAGTTTCTGCTTCCTGAATATGCTTCAATGATTAAGCTTCAATGTCAACATAAGCACTGGCACAGCTATGCAATTAGAGCACTTTTGCTTCTGCAAATATTCCCATGACCTACATCCTCCCCCCCAAAAAACACAAACCTCTGTGGCAGGTGACCCAGTTACTACAGACTTGGTCAGTTCAGGACTTCACACTTGAAACACAGTTAAAACCTTATTTGCAAAACAGCATTGCTGTAACTTGTCAAGTGGAAGCCCTGTGACCTGACATGTTTTTAATTGTAATGTAGACAGAACTTTTTCATTTACATAGCCTAGGACTAACATACACTTCTGTTCTGATGCCAGAGGACACCAGAAATGTAGAAAGCGAAAAAAAGAAAGAAGGCCGCTTGGATAATTTACTCAGACAATTACTGTCTCATCATTACTATCCCTGCTTGGAAGAACGTTTACTAGTGCCCCTAGAAGAAGAATGGAAAAAAAGAATTAAATATATAGCTGAATAGAACCACAGAATAAATTATCTTTAGCATAGCAATTTACAGTTTCTCCCAGACTATATGTATTATGAACAACCTGTATTTGTGTGGTCAACAACCCCGCCTCATAAACATCCCTGTAATTAATTTGAAATAACAAAAACCAGGGGTAAATAAATGTAATGTTATTTTTGCTCCCTTTAACAGAGAGTTTGCCTCCTTAGCTACATACAGACAGTTGATTCACCGCAACTGATGAAGCAGAAGTCTCCAGCCAGGAAAGGAAGACTCAGGTGTGCCAGGGATGAAGGTGGTGGCAAGAAGCTCCTAAAGTGATACAAACCAAACTGATTACAGTTTATGAAAACAATAAATAGCAAAGTAGCTACTGCTTAACAGACTAAAGTGGGGTTTTTTCCCCCCCTCCCCTTAATAGCAGCCATAGCAACTTTATTCTCTAGTGGTCCCATCCAGTTCCCTTTCTTTTGCAATATCCTCGCCTTCATAAACCTCTAACCCACAATTCTTTCGACTTTTGCAAAAGACGCTGTCTGTATCGAACAGCTTTATTCAGGAAACCTACGAAGATTCACACTCCTAAAGCTGGAGAGAAGGGGTACATCAACTTCCCCCAACCGAGAGTTTCTTCTACCTTTACTTCAGGGGCTTTAAGCAGCTCACTAAGCAATAGCACATTCTTAGGCCCTGGAGGCATGGTCATTGTGCGTGTTCACTGCACAAGCTTTGATTACAGGAATAAGTTTATTAAATTCGGGGCGACGCAATAATACATTCATAGCAATACAATAGAGAGTCGAGAACTCGATCACGCACCTCTCTTACAGGCAAAGCTTCCACTTGGGTTGACTGGAATTTTGTCTGAGTGATAAAAATACGCAGCCCTGCAAACATAACATTCATTTATGTATTGTAAGGGAGATGGCTACCAGCAACTTGCTGTAAACTCTTATCATTCATTCAGAAAGATGTACCAACATACAGTTCACATATGTAACATTCATAATTCAACCTACTCGACTCAGTAGCAGCAACTCTTTGCTAAATAAAAGCATTTGGCTTCTACTGAAGCCAAGAGTAATTTTTAACATTGAATCTAAAGGGGGATCACTTTGGGCCTAAAATGCACGATAATAAAAAAAGTCTGGTATCATGACCTTGAGTTGGAGGCAAACCCATGGCGATACCGAGGTCCTATGCTGCTCAGTCTTGTGGTACTTAACACGCATCTTAGGGATTCATGTTTCACCGAGTGACAGAGCCTCTCCAATTCCTGCAGTTCAACATTATTTTGTGATACCTAAGGCCTTTGTGGCTTTAACACATGACCTTAAGCATGAAGCCTCCTACGTTGAAATGGTATCACGGGATATCCAATTTTTCATAACAGTTGACATGATACTTCTGCAAAGGTTTACTCAATCACTTAAGAGCTGCATTCATCTTTCACATAGAAACTCTGGTTAGATGCCGCAGACAGAAAAAGGCGTCTCTAGCAGAGCATCTAATCAAGAATCTCAACGAAGACTACATAAAAAGCCACCTATAAGTTGGACAG
The DNA here is from genome assembly GCF_047370975.1 of Nipponia nippon. Classification (NCBI taxonomy): domain Eukaryota; kingdom Metazoa; phylum Chordata; class Aves; order Pelecaniformes; family Threskiornithidae; genus Nipponia; species Nipponia nippon. Next base: position 4,277,601 of record NW_028262358.1, on the reverse strand, counting down.
TGAGAACTCCAGTATTTTTTCCTTTTTTTAAAAAAAATTTTTAAAGGATATACACTTAGCATCCATTCATTTTCTCTAGCAACTAGTAGTAACTCCTTAGAAAATACATCACTTTTTTTCCCCACAATTCTACTATCAGGAATTACTGGGATTCTCCCTTACCAACCTCACCCACGCCCGTAATGGTGAAATATAAGAACTTACCCATCAGCACTCAGTAAGGTGTTAGCTTGGATCCGACAGTCCTATGGTACTGCATGTTGTGCTAAAATTCTTAGCGGGACTTTTTTGTGGAGAACCAAAAACAAGCAAGAAACAACTTTGTGATTATTTTTTTTTTCCTTCTTAAGAAGGTAATCAAGGTCTGAAAAGTTTTTTAATTTGCAAGCTTATAAAAAAACAATAAGAAAGAATAGCAGGCTATCACATATGTAGTGGCTTAAAAATCAGCAGTTGGTTTCAGTTATAGTATCTGGAGATAGTTACAACAGTCCTTAGCCAGATGCAGTAACTAATACATACTGGGAATCCCCCTCGCAAGCATGGACAACATAACTCTAAAGAAAAAGGGTCGAACACCACAATCTCACACATTCAGGGAATTTGGCTTCAGTTTCTGGTATTGCCACAAAATTTCTGTCTGACCCTTCGTAAATTGTTAACCTCTATGCCTTAGATTCCTCATCTGTTAAAGCAGAGATTTTAAAAACTTAATAATTCTTTACAACGTTTCTAAGCGTTGAAAAAGAATTTGACACGTTGTCAGGGAAAGCCTTGAGAAAAGTACACAACAGCACCAAAACTCGATACAAATAAGAAACTTTTGGTGGGCACCCTGGTTCATCCTCTCTCCAATTATTTCAGGTAAGAAGCCATCCTAAACATTGGTGTTAGTGGCATCCACTACTTAACAAATACTAGATCATCCCATTTTTCTCAACAAAAGCTCTCCTTAATAAGTAGTTGAGAAACAAAACAATCTAAGCAAAAGGAATAGTGACTGAGAAAAGACCTAAGCTCACATACAAGCAGGAGCTGATGAAGTAACGCAGTCTTGTGTAGGAGTCACGAAGAGCCTGTGGTTAGTTTCTGTACTGAAGCCTTAAACTTTTCTGAGTAGCTGCTTTGCTTTTATTTGACGTTTTTAGACCTTCGCACAAGGACAAACAAAAGTGCAGCAGGGTTTCCCCATTGACATCACAGCCACTGAAATCAGGGATGACCTTTAAGGCTGAACACATGCGAGATTTGAGTCTGAACGTACAAACCTCTATTTGAGCTCTGTAGCTGGGAGCTTCTGGTCAATCCATCTCAGCTTACTTGTTACTGAAAGGTGAACTGAAAACAACTTTAAATAAGCACAGTCTGGAGAAAATTGAGATGCTACCTTTACTGAATATTCCCCACTTGAAGTCACAACATCTAAGAATGGGAGAGAAAATTAACACACTGTTGATCACTTATTTCTGTACCGGGAATATAATACAGTAAACAGATTTATAATTTTATAGGCACATGCCAAATATTTACCCTGAATTACAGAAAAGTAAACATCTCTGTACTTACGCAACTTACCATTTGGTGTAACCCAGTAATTTATCTAGTGGGTGAACAGGGGAACAGAAACAGGGGATTCCCTTGCCTTCTCATTGCTAGTACTTAGCTGTTTGCAACAATCATTTTCCTCAAAACACGACTCCAAGAGGTATATTTTGTCCCATTTGATTTTCTTAACTGAATTACTGCAAACAATCAGTATAGAGAAAATACTGTGTCTATGATCTTCCTATTATTTATGATTTGACAGACTGGATTCTTTTTTTTTTTTTTTAAATGCATTGAACAAAACCTACACTGGGTTGCTTTACAGACTCTACCAACAGCTGTTATCCTACATAGCAGAAAAGATACAGTATCAGTAAAGACCTGTAAAAACACTCCAGATGAGTGGGGAAAATTACCATATGCTTTACCATCTAGACAAAAACAGAAGTGAATGTAATGACCAGCTACAAGTCTTGCAAGAAATACTTAAAGACTTCTGGTTTCGTATATACAATTCAGAAGCAAGACCAACTTTCAGTTTCCAGACAGTCTGATGCCTGCCTCATTTTGGAGAGCAGAAAATGCATAACTTTAAAAAGCTATTACTTCTTTAGCTTAGTTATTAGAAATCTCTGTTGCCTTGCTCACAACGACAGGCTTACGCCCTTCTGCTAGTAGTAGAAAAGGCTGTACATCATAAAACGTAAAATCGGTATCAAAGAAACAAGAAGAAAAACGATCCAACAAAAATCACAACAAACATACTAAAGCAGAGCTGCAGGCATACAGCGAAGCACTAACACATCAAGCGATTCACAAAACCTCAGCTTTTCTGCTTTGTGTGCATGCACTTGGATATAGTGTTGATGATAACTTTCTGGTCTTGCCAAGTGACCGCACAGGAAAAACGGAGCGGAATTAAAACAAAAAAAATCAATTCTAGCATTTTCTAGCTTTAGTTGATGCTGTAAGCAAGTAGGCACTACATTTTATTTTTGTCATATTACCATCAACGCACTCTGTTGGTCACGGCTAGTCAACACTTCCTATTTTAAGGCCACATTTTCAGTTACTCCAAGTTTGCCAAAAACTTTTCTTTGGAGTATGATTACATATGCTGCGCCCCCAGCTGATTTTTAGGAAAACCAGAACAAAAATGACTCAGTCATTTCTAAGAATGATCATGGGGAACATATACTGCTTTAATTATATTCAAAGAATTCATAAAACTTTTATTAAGAAACTCTTAACTTCTTCACATTTTAGAAACAGGGACATGAGATTTAGCACAGAGGCTGTGCTGGTGTCGCTATTGGACTTTTTGCTCTTCCTTTGAAAAACACACACGTATCTGGGCATGTGTTGAACCTTTGAAAAGACTGAACTTACACATGCTTGCCAGACTTGCTTAGTAGCCAAAATTTTCAGCTCTCTCTCCATTGCACGTACTGCAGAGCGCAAGCTGGATGGTCCCCGTGGTAGGCAGCTGATTGCCAGGCTGCCATACACTAAAACTGAAACAGGGTAGGTTATTTCTCCTCTGGTTTCAGGACTCCCGGGATTTTTCACTCCATCAGCACAGAATAAAGTACCACCCAGTTCAAATGCAGAAGCAACGATGGATTTGGGTGAGAAACAAAGATGTGAGTTATCAGAAAGAAAGGGAGACAGGCAAGAGTCTGAGATCAGATGAAATTAAAATAGATGAGGTGCGAATAAGAAACAAGGTTGGGTGAAGAGAGCAGGATGATTCAGTCAGGGTCTTCCCAGCGAAGAGGAACAGCCCAAGGACAAGCAGTCCCGGTTTGATTTGTTTTTTTTATTTCTATCAATTTCTTGAAGGTCAGACAGCTGAGAGGTCAACAGGCTGTATCTTCTGGAACAAGAGAAAAATCAGCCCCTCAGGCTACTCTTTTGCTAAGATCCCCACAGAAAAATACACAAGGTCCAGCAGCCCAGAGCCCCGAGCCCTTGGGCCACGCTCAGAGCTTGGCACCCCAGGGGCAGATGATGGCTGAAGAAGCCCTCAGCCACGGGCGAGTCCATGCTGACCAGCTAGGAGGCAGCAAGGAGTGCTCAACAGCCCCCCACTCCCCTTCTTTCCGGCTCTGGGCTGGAAAACACCCCGCTGTGCTCTGCTTAGTCCAGCCTAGCCCAGCAGGATTGGAGGGAAGGCAGAGCAACAGCAGAGCTGGCCAGGAGGCAGGGGGCTGCGGTTGGACCCCCCAACCCCTTCATGCCAGCGGTCAGGGGCAGCAGGCAGCCCAGAGCTGGTGGCAGCGGTGTTTCCCAGCCACCCGCCCTGAGAGTGATGCAGCGGTGCTGTCACATGCCAGCATCGTCACAGCACGCACAGCTCTCGGCCCCCAGCCCGCCCCCGCCACAGGCCTTATGGCAGGAAACCCGCCCCAGCGTGGGAAGCCGGGGCCGCAGCTCCCTTTCGCCCCGCCGGGGAAAGGGCACACAGCCCCCACGGCCATCTGCGGTGGGCTGGTGGAGGGACAAGGCTGCAGCCGGCTGGGGAAGCCCTGTGGAAGAGGAAGATGCCTGTTTTCACAGGAGCGCGTTATTGCTCGGAGCGAGGTGCGCCCTACAGCCATTAGATTTCCTCTGGGGACAGGGCACAGAGTGCCCCCAGCCCAGGGTGGGCATTAGCCCCTCGGCTGCGCACAGAGACACAGCACGCTACAACCACGGCTTTTCATTTACTGGAATAATGCACAGGACCAGGCTCTTTATAAGAAGTGCGATGAGGTAATTGCAAAAACACAGCTAGGAGTTTTCACTTGTGTTTTTAGGCTAAACAGCTTACGTCACTAAGTATTACATAAAGCCAGTATTTATAAGCCCTTTCCCTCCCAAAGTCAAGATTAACAATTTCAAGATACTTCCCCCCCCACCCCGCCCCCCCCTTTGCTTTTTACTCATTGAAGCAAGGCGTAAAGTACTCTATTACTTTCTCTTAGTTTCTACCGGGACATCCATTGCAACAGCAAAAGTGTAGGTGACTTCATATTAACTGTTTCTTTGCTTATACTTAACAAGTAAAACCACAGGAAATGTCAACTCCTGCAATGGAATTTCTTGCTCAAAGCTACCAACCATACACAATTTCAATTCAGAGCTCTTTAAGGAGATGGACCACGCATCCCTCGCCCCTTCCATCTAGACCTCCAAGCCTCACATGCAGCAACCAGCTAAGAAAGCAGATTGAAAACAAAGTTTGCAGTAAGTCTGATATCAAAGAGCCTCCCTCACTGAGTCTTTATGCTTGAGAAACTTGCCTTTCAATCACTTTAAACAGAGGACTTGCTCCGTAAAAAAAAAAAAAAAAAACAAACACAGAAAACATTCAAGTTGAATTGCTGCAGTTTGAACTTTATTTAAAACAGCTGAAATCTAATCTGCATAGTCCTGGGGCAGTATCGAACTTCTGCAACATCCAGGGAAACTCCAGACCAGTGATGTCATTCTGCACTGGGCCAAGCGTTGAGTCAGGGTATATTAAGATAAAGCGTGTAATCTCACCTATGCTGGATCAAGTCCAAGAAACTAGTAACCTAAATTCCTCCTCAACATTCTTCTTAAAACCCTAAGAGTGGGAGGGTGGGGGGGAAGTAAGAGCAATTAGAAGATAACCTGTAGGTCAGCACATGCATTTATGCAACTAGTCTCAAACTAACCTAGCTAATGGATATCAAAGTGTATGCCTTTACACAGAATTTTTGGTTTTTTCCTCTTGCTTTGCAGTTAGGGCAAAACAGGCCTTAACAGTCTTGGAATACTCAAGTGGAAGAACTCGTTTAAAAGCATGGTAATATTACAGGGTTGTAGACTATTACAAAACACTTAGTTTTCCTATTTGTTTTGCTGTTTATCTTATCACCTACTTCAGCTTTAATTCCTTTAAATTCATGATGGATTTCTATTTACACAGGTGCTGAAGTTGTATACATACTGTAACTAGTACACAGACTTGACAATATTTAAATACCATGGTTTTAACAAAGGTCACAAAACTAAGGTAACCATTTTATAAACTCAAGGTGCAGTTCTGCTAAAAGCCACTTAAGTAACATGGGTTCTGTTTCTTAATTTTAACCTGTGACTAAACCTAAAGCCTTGCAGTCTAAGTTTTGGGGGTTTTGGAGGGGAGAGGGAAGAATAAGACCTCTCAAACCTACTAAGGCCAATTTTCTAAGAGATAAATTGCACCTGAAGCAAGCTGGAAATCAGGGGTGATAAGGAAAAAACTAAGTATATTCTGATAAATATAGTCATGCTTTCTCCACAAGTTTGGAATATTAGCAGTAGGGGGAATGCTAGAGAACAAAGACCTTACAAGATACATGCCTCTTCTTATTCCTTTACAATCCTTTGGTCTTATCACTAGGGTTTTAGGTGGATGCTTAAGACGATCAGAGCTCAGAATTGCTGTTTAAGCCAAGCAACTCATTTTAAAATATTTCAGAGGTACTGTTGTCCGCATAGCAAACTGGGACTTCAGCTGTCACCACAGTTAGCAAACTGCGCTATTCAGAGGGAGTGAGTTCAAACCCTGGAATCACCAGAAGCAGGAAAGCAATGTCCCTAGTCTCCTCAAATTTACTCCAGCATGACATTATCACTTTGCAGAACACTTTTTTGTGGCACTGCCCCCCGCCGTACCTTTGGTTTAGTAGTTTGGGTTTTTAAGCAGATCACATCTTCATTAAAAAAGAAAGAAGAGACTGAAGATTTTCAATTTCTCTTTGGAAGATAGTATTTTACAGTACATACAAAAATACTCTGGAAAAAACATACAACTTCATTTACAAAAACACCAAGTTATAAAGAAATTACAATAGAGAGATAGCATAACATTTGTTTCATATGATCAGAATTTCTCCCCACCCCTCAAAAACCCTAATGCACTTAACTGGGTAAGCAGTGTTATCAGTTTACAGAACCGGACTTAAGACTACTGCAAGTTGTCACGTAACCATTTCAAACAGCTTTCAGGGTTTATCTGAAACCACTTTCTACATGCCAGTTGCTTTCAAGACTGCAGCTTGCAAGTGGGTAGTAGTGTCACAACAGCCTCGGCTGTTGCGATGTTTAAGTACATCTTCAGCTGTGTGTTTGAGTTTAGCTTTACTATCCAGTGACAACAAAAAAAAACCCCTCAAGTCTCATGCAGGAGCAGTCTTAAGACAAAAATCAGATAACATGGCATGGGACATGTCTATCATCTCCATACTTTAATAGCATCCTCTGCTGCATTTTCTTCAGTATTTAAGTTATTTATGGGCCTCCATGGGAGGCAATACTTATGTAGTGCATGGCTGTGCTAGACAGTGGGAAAGCTACTAGCTGAGGAAGCTGAGCACCATTGTGACAGATGCACAGGAGTGTACGTGCCAAATGGGAGAATAATTTAAGATAAGAACAATACATGCACATGAACTAGGAAAGCACAAATGAATACAAGCACGTTCATACACACTTGAAACCAGAATGTGGTTGCAGTGACTAGTTAACCCTGTTTACATACATTCTGAATCCAAGTCACAGGACAGGTTATTTTTTTTGTGGCTTTTTCAAAAGCTGTTTCAGCTAGTGACAGTTAAGACTTTTAAAAAGACTAATAAGGATAACTGTTACAAGAATATGCAAAAAGTAGTTCAAAAGGAAGCAAGCATCTAACAATACTATAAAATAAGACCATGATTTTAACTGGCCAATTGCAGTATGGCAACAGGAACCTCCCATACTTTGTTAGTAACCACAATACATGTTGATAATATAGACCACTAAACAAGTGATTATCACCTTTACCTGAAGACATACTGGTTACCCGTTAAGGGTAAGTTTGATGGATCTTTTAATAATACGAATACTATTTGTTGGAACAGGAGATGAAGAATCTGGTAGTTCTTTACTGGAAAGCCTCTACAACACACAAAAAGATGCCACAGGAAAAAAAAAGGACATTTTTAATTCATTAATTCAGAAGTAGCAGCAGATAAACCCTTTCCTAGCTGAATATAACAACATTCTTTATGTACCAAAACAATATGGCCCAAAACCAAATATTTACAGAGAAGGATTTTTTTTTTTTCCACCACACCACTTTAGTTACCACCAGTTTACAGAGGAAGAGCATTTTCCCCTCTGCACACTTCTTTCCTGGCATCAATTGAGATAATTATATTCCTGGGGGGGGGAAATAAGTTGCAAGTTGCTCAACAGCGTAATAGAGGAAGCTACCATTCTTCTCAGATCCATGGATCAGGAAAACAGAGCGTCTCTACCATTCAGATTACTTCCAGTCTTATAGCCCTCAATTTCACAACATTTTACATGACACAGAAGAGTTAAAGCCCCTTATACTCTTCAAAGCTTTCAAGTCTTGTCACAGAAATCAGTATACAAGTATTTAAGATAACAGCTCAGATCATCTTATGGAAGATCTGCAAGGAGTACAGCTCTTTTTGCTTAAGAAAAAAAGCAAATCGGGAAACAAACTGTCAGTGCTTGAGTGCACAGAAGCATGGTTTTTCAAGGTCAGTAACTTGGAAACTTTGGCTTCACTTTTGTGAGTAAGCCTGGAAGGTTCAGCTATTCAATTTGGTGAAAGCATGATAGGCAAAAGCTTACCAGCTACTTAGAACCACCAAGTTTACAGGGATTAATAGTACATAAGTCTTTGTACATCAAATGACAATTCTAGTTTTGCTTTACCTATGAACACAAAGGCACAGTAAATAATACCTCTGATCTTGATGTGTTGATAACTGGAATCAGCACGGATTTTCCTCCAAGGACACCCTAAAAAAAGCCAGAAGGGATTTATTAGGCAGCATTGTCAAATTCATGACGACTCAAGAGACAGCAAGGTCTGGCAGCTAGGATACTTAAAAACTAAATACATACATGCATCGACAACCTCCACCTCGTATTTTTTTTTTTTAAGCCCTATAAGCACACATACAGCATTTCAGGTATTTCAGCCTTCACTCTACCAACAAGACCACATCTTGATTTGAGGGTGTGCCCTCAAGCATTTATGCTTCAGTAGCAAGCTAGGCTAAATATAGAGCTCTTTATCCTCCCTTTGAGAGGCCAAATGCTTTAGTCCTTATAGCAGTTTTAGTTTACATCAGTGAATCAAGTGGTTTAAAAAATAAAATCTAATTCCAAGCATGACAAGAAGCTAGATACTACGAAATCATCTAGTAGTAACATTTAAAAGATAGGTCATACAGGTGTAATGTTTGGGAAATGAAGACTGAAATAAGTTAACTAAAAAGCGTATTTTTGTTTACATCGATAAATGTGTAGGGTATTTATGTGAGGTAGTCTAGGCACTAGAACAGTCCATTCAGCTTTTCAGTTAGACCACTGAGTAAAAATCACTTCAAAATTACATTTTCTGTAGATCTTCTCCTGACATCATCTGGATTGCCACCATCTTTGAATGCTGAATCCTGGCCAGTTAACTAGAACAACAGAATATACAGACTCAAAATAATTGCTATACTAAAGTTACCTTCATATTTGGGCACAGCTTCCAGTCAACACATTAAACATATTCGTGGCCATTCTTAAAACAACATTTAGACAAGACTACCATTACCACACAGGAATCTCAAGCCTCTCAAAAAGTCTTACTACCCAAACCTTGAAATCTATACTAGATAACAGTTCTGCAAGTTGATTCTTTACAAGTGTCAAAACTGAGCTTTTTCTAGTTGTTCTTCGCCATGGTCAAGCCACAAGAACAGCTATTTAAGGAGAATGATATATAGCAATAAAACAAATCAAGCATTAATCTAAAGCTTCCACAAAAACCAAGATTTAGCAAGCAACTCCACACTGTCATTTCAGCAGTAGACAACCTATTGAGTAGGCTGCTGATTTCTAAAGCAGCAAAACCATCAATAGGCATTCAAAAATCATCTGCCAGAACAAGATTAGCTCATATTTTTACATTTGTAAGATTCATATCCTCTTCATTTTGAGATAATTTTTTTCTGAATTGCTTTAAGAACTGCTTCCAAATGAGCCAGTTCATTCAGCAATTGGTCAGTGCAAGAATATATAAGTACAGTAGTATTTAGAGACCCTGCCACCAGACCAGAAACAGCCATTAGTGCCAGGTCTTGGAAAAAAATTTTGTTTAATAGCTATACATTATATCCAAAACTATTTCTCATATCTACATCATAGTAAAACTATCATTATGCTTAAATTTAAAACCCTGAATCCGTTGGGGATGTGTATATATACTTATGTTTCTTCTCAGTTATTTCATTCATTCTACATCAATAATTAATACTACTGCAAACCCTCCCTGGCCTAGCCCCTCTTCCTTACCCTTTCTGCGTCTATTGTTTTTTTCAGGCGTTCTTCTGACATAGGTGAATGAGGTCCTTTAGAGGTCGGTGAATAAGGTCGTTTAGGTGCAGTATTCTTAGGATCTGCAATTGGAGTCCCACTTAATTCATGCTGTCCTTGGACAAAACATGCTCTGAGTTGAGAAATTGTGTTATGTCCTGGAATGGTGCAACCAATTGGAGGTCCCGGTGTTTTTATTGCAACTGTAGCCTCCATTTCTGTAGAAGACACTGAGCCTTTAGAGTTCGTCCATGTAATTAAAGACTGCATTCCACCCACTACTTCAATACATACTTGAATCAGCAACAGGAATGGAGAGTCCCTTAGACGCTGATGGCACAGCTACATGAGGTATCTTCTCTCTATTGTTAGCACCGTTAGATCTCTGATATACAGCATTTCTGTAAAAGTCAGACACTAGAGTTATAAAGTCCTAGTTTGTGAAATACTATACATGTCATTTCCAGAAAGTTCATGCAAGACAAATGTCTCCCTTCTTAGCTCGTTGTCACAGCTCTGCTAAACAACACAAACTCCCAGGCTATCTAGCACGAGATCTTCATTTTGCTGAACTTCAGACCGCTCATTTACACTTAAGCATTTTCTTTACTGAGTCTCTATGTACTGATACTGTTTTCCAGCTTAGTATATCCAGCACTCTGTGCTGCTTTTAATGGATGTATCTGCTCTACCCATATGTGCACCTTTTTTTTTTTTATCCTACTCCTACAATACCAAACCATTTGAACACAGCAGGCATTACACATTTGGTAGTATTGGGCCATTACTCTCAAGATTACATATTCCTCCTGTGCTGAAGTAGCTTACGGACAGACTTCCCAGGAAGCGACAGACACTTTTACTGCCCAAGTTCTCATACCGTTCCACTAAGTCAGCAGCAGATCTAGTATTTCTGTGATCAAGATCAGCACTTCATTAGAACTTAATACTGCTTGGCAATAACCATACTTCTTGTTCGAAAGAACAGTTACCTACACATAAAATACTCTGGCTTTAAGTTACATGCTAACCTAAGGGGATTTATATTCAAGGCCAAATAATTTCTCTGGTATCCAGTTTTTCCTCATTCCTATGTGTTCAAGTACATTAAATTAAATTCTTTCAAGGATTTCTTTAACTCATCTCCCCCCACATGCCCAAAGGAGATGCCAGCTTTGTTCCTGAAGCCATTAGAGCCCTCCACATGCTTATGATCCACATAGATTCAAATAAGAAATCCTAGACCTCATTCACATTGAGAGGCAGTTAAAAGCAGCTTCTTCACAGTTCTAAGGCTATGATGTAACCTTTCTGTCTCTGCTGTGAAGGTGTCCAATTTAGATATCTTATTTAACGAAGAGGAATTATATGGTGTTCTGGAGTCCGTGTCTCTGGAACTGTCCAAACAGCTTCCATCTGAAGACGTCCTTTTGCACTGAAGCCCACTAGCATTTTGACTAGTATCTGGCACGCTTTGCTGAAACAACAGTTAAAAAATAATGAAGTTTTCAAGTAATTATTAAAGCAAAAAAAAAAATATTGCCAGAAGAGCCAAATTTTTATTATACCTTCTTTCTTTTCTGTAAGGTTTCTGCAGGCAAAAAATAGTGGAGATGCTTTCTCTTCACATGAGCTGCCTCAATCTTCATACCTTCCTTTAACATGTTGAGGTTGTTGGCCTGCCTGTAAACTAATATGAAATTTAGCGTTGCAGCTTAGTGGGGATGTTTGCATCAGGTATTTGTCAAAGTTACATACGGTTTCTTTAGAAACAGCAAGCCTTAAAGTCTGTCCAGCCCAAACAAAGAGCAAGAAGTTTCCAGCCTAACTGAACACAAAATACCACCCAAGTACTCTGCGTATAGTCTCAAGAAGATGTATGTGACCTAAGATACCCATTTCACATCCAGTACAGACCAGATACAGAACAGCTGTTTAAGTTCAAATATCCATTTATGTGCTCAGTTACAGCTGTGGTTTGCTAATCACACAGCTCACATCTGAGCTGATTTTAACCTAGAGGAGATAATACTCCTTAACCATTGGTTTTCTGGTTGAGAATTGATCTAGAGGACTTTCTGAATCAATCCAATTGTGGACAGCTGATAAGAGACCAGACACCTTACTCAAGATTCAGACTAATTTTTTATTTAATATTTATGGTGGTGATTGTGTTTTTTTCGTAACAGTTCTGTAACATAACTGCTCAGTAGTTTAGATGTCAAAATTCTATCTGTCCAAGAGAGTAAGACTGGATTTTAGGGACACCTGACTTTGATCAGAATCACTACAATTTAAACAGGTTTTTCTTAACTGCCTGCAAACAGCCTTTTATGCAACTTTAAAATGCTAAAAGCACAGCAGTTATTACAGAATTAAGTCACATTTGGATAAGCTTATCTAACAGGCCTATCATGAACATAACTGGAAAGTCAGCTTACTAACATACAGAGTGGGAATCAAAGTAAGGACATGCAACAAAGAGGCTTATAAGTCTTTCTACAGGAGACCTAGAAGTGAAATAAAAGCCCAAATGTGAACATTCACACCAATACAAACAGTTGCGTCAAATAAATTCAATATCTTTATGTAAAAGTGAGCTAAAATTCACTTAGCAAAAGCTTCCCAAACAGTGAGCCTTATATTCTTGAGCCCATCAACTTGGAGTTAATCTTTGCCCTCTAAAAATATTCTCTCGAAGTCAAGGCACATGATAAAAGCTTTCTTGTGCATAACCACTGGTCACTCCCACATTAGCAAATTCCACACCTCTTAAGAAATACCTTTTCTGTTCAATCTATCCGGATTCAAACCCCTATATCTGAAAGGTACTACAGGCTGTGCTTCACTAAACTAAGAGCACACAGCCAAACTAATAAGGTATGCACATAGAAATAAAGGATTTAACATTAGTTCTATCCTCTTCGCAGTACATAAACCTCGGTGACATAATTTACATTTGCCACCACATTGAAACACAGTGCTCCTGCATGTAACGTACATAAGGCAAGCATCGGTACAGATAACAGTGCAAGTCTAAGGAAACCACCCCACCTGGCCTGAAACGCAGACAAGAGTTTTGATGCATTTTTCTCTGCTTTTTTTTTTTTTCATATCCCAAAGCGTGAGCTAAAAAGAAGGTCAGGTTTTACTGCATTTACTCATGTCGTCCGAGCAATACAACACACAGCTCATGCTGCTACTATGGATAAACTCTTCATCAGTGCAAACAAACATTTAAAAGGAGTCCACTGTTTAGAACTCTTTGTCCAAACACACTTGTCACTTCAGAAGAGTAACCCGATTTCCTTAGTTCTTCATTACGATAGCTAGGCACAAGCCTGACAGCCCACATGCACTTCTGAAAGGCACAAGAACAGTCAGCTTGGGAAGAAGTAAACAGATTAAAGACCTATACTTTCGAGTGATTCCTCACCCCAAAACGCCTTTATTCCAGCATCCCCTAACACCACTTGCAATATTACTTTGTTTCTAGTTCTATCAAAAGTAGTAACAGAAGATGAACATGAAGGTTCACACGCCAGACCGCACGTAATTACAGCGTGACAATTCACTGACTTTCAGAGTTCTGGGATCATATCATATAAACTGTTATTTTGGAAAAATACTGTCAACAGGCATTAGCAACTTTAGAGCCTGAAACAGTTAATTCCCACTTTCAAAGTTCAGCAACTGACAACTGTTTTTGACAAGTGTAGCTACATCCAATAAATGGACATCTCCTGGCTTCACATCCGACTGCCCACTTCATGAAACGCAGTTCCTTTGTGAGTGTGTTTACTATGATCCGCAGAACTGTTATTTCACGTATGGTACATGGCGTATGACTGTAGTACACACTTTTGTTTCAAGATGGACTTACTTTGCCAAAGTGTCAAAATAGTACATTTTTAAAGCTGATCTTCCATATGTTGCTCTCTACAGAAATAACTAATAGCTAATACCAGAGGAAAGCACAATTCACTTTGTGAAGCAACTTCCACTAGAACAAAGAAAAAAACAAAACCCTACAAGACTGGAGCAAAATAGAGACTTACCTGTATCTGTGAACGACTGTATAACATATGTTAAATCAATGTTAACACTTTCTGCATTTTCCACTTTCCTAAATACGATTCCAAGAAACCACATGGACACATATCCGCTCCTAAAAAGGACAGATTCACACGTCTGTCATTTATGCACAGTTATTTGGATGCTAGTATCTAACACCAAGAAGGGATTAAGCAAAAAGCATGTAGTTGTACATAGTAGTTAACGATGAGAGTCAGCCCATACTTAAGTTCTCAGAGCACTTCTCTCTGAAGTTCTCCCTTCTTTAAAAAAAAGATCTTACATGCTCAGAACCTTGCCTGGCAGACCTTGTACCTACAAAACAGTAGGTACATAGCTGACCATCTCTCACAGATGAGCTGAGGTGAATGAATATAAACAAGTTACAATACATTGGCCAAACTGTATTTCAGAAAAATAATGAAACTCACCGTTTACAGAGTTCTTGGTTGCCAGGGAAAGATTGTGGCTTTACATGTGCAATAGTTATAAATTCATTCCTCTCCAAGCTTCCAACCAGCACACGAATTTTTGATTCGACAAGGCCAATCCTAATAAGAACAAAAGGTTATTTACTCATTTTTCACTGTATCCAGCACAGCAGTTGTATGCCTTTTATAATACAATGCTAATTCAAAAACACTAACCAATCAATAAGTAGTTTCATTCAGCTGAGCAGATACTAGATTTTTTTATCTCAAACTAGTGTGTGAGATGTTTCCAATGACATTTGAGCTTTAAAGTTTCCAAAGACAGAGGTAAATAAATTTACCTTGTACTCTTAACAGTTCAGATACAACACTTCAACCTATAACCTATGATGAAAATATCAACAAGAACCCGATCCCACCCCCTCCAGCTGCATTTTGAAGTGCAGCAAAACTCCTTTTTACCCCAAAGATCAAGGAGCAGAGCAGTTTAGAAAAGGCTCAAGCACAACTGTTCAATTACGCCTGAATAAAGATGCAATTCTTCCTGCAGATTGATCATGGAAAAGAGTTTACCCTCTTCTAGCCAAATAGAAGAATATAGTTCCTTTAATAAACAAATCGCCTAGTCAAAACAGTCTTGTCAGAAACTTACCCAAGAAATTAATTATGACCACAAAGGCTTTTTGTTCAAATAAAGTACTGGCATTTTACCCTTTTACCTAAACCACTGCTAACTTTGAAAGCAGTCAGAAATCTGTACGTTCTTCAAACTTATGTCACATTGATGAACAACAGAGATGCGCTACCTATTCCCAAATCCATTCAAGAGCTAGTGAACTAAACTTCTTACAGCAAACTGAAGCAAGTTTATCTTCTGCTTTTTAGTTTTCCCAGATGCAAAACTAAGCCCCATTTGCCTCCATTTCTGTCACTGCAAAAACATCAGCTTTTACTGGTGCCAGAACTTTCCTCATCTTTATTGCAAGATACAATAAGCTTTGTTCACTTAAAAACATTTCACATTAAAAATTATTTGGCTCTAAGCCCTCTGCCCATAACTCCTTGTTGTATACTTAACTGTGACTGAGCTCAAGCTGTAGCTGATACAATTTTTAAGTACACATATTAGAAAGTTCAGGTAAAAGGTATGACCCATTAGAGCTATTTTTAAACATTAAGTAAGCTGTCTTTTAGAGATAGCACAAGAATTAAATTATTTGCCTTAAAGCGCAAGCCAAACTTTGAAGTATAACCAAGGTGCCCTCAGAAGAGGGGGTCTGTTACACAGAGCTATTTTGTTTGCTTACTTGAGCAAAGCAGGTAAAGTACTCATTTCGTAACAAAGACTACCACTGCCAAGTTAAGAACAACACACACATTACAGTACCTTAATTCCCCATTGTTTCCCCTTATTTCAAGATTCACAGCTAGTCAGCACATTCACATAGGTTACACAAGTTATTACTGGCATATCTCCCTTGAGACAGCAACAAATATGTCATAAGCAGGCATTTCCTCTAACTACAGTTGAGGTGGTTCTCACGTGAAGTTTCACAAAGCAGATCAGCACTCCTGCAATTTTCCTACCCACTACCAAGCAGGCTGAAGTGATCGCTTTCAGCGCTAAACGTAAGATGCATGAGCACACTAGCTTAAAACTTAGTAAATACAATTTATCAGCATTCAGATGCTCTGCGCAGACTGTCAGGTTTCACCCACATTAAACAGCCTTGTTTCACTCCACTGAAGAAAAGTAGGCTCTGAAATAGGCTGACTACATAACCAGCGCAACTTAGCATTGAGTGCAATCTCATCCTAAATTAAATATTACCTCCAGTAAAAAAAGCTATGAAACCAAGTCTTCTAAGGCTCTAGAACAGTGGTCTTCAAAGTAGCGGGTGTGTGTACCCCCAGGGGTGCACAAGACAATCCATTGGGGCACAGGAAGAAAATATTAGACCTTCGGTAATGTGTATGTAACTTGTAAATAAGTAGACATATATTGCAAGTGCGTGTTTAAATTTTTTTTTTTTTGCTGATAGGAGTGTGTGATCAAAAAAGTTTGGAGACCACTGCTCTGAGTCAGTAAGAGATCTAGCTCTCCAGTGTCCATTACGCATCTGACTGCATCAAGTAACGCCTGTTTGCTTCAATCTTTGCAACAAGGAGCATCTTCCTAACTGAAATAGTGTTGGGTAAGCAGTCTCCTTAGACTCCTTGCATCTGCTTCTCCAGATGACACAGAGTATCACATCATCACACGGACCTTCAGGCACACTAGCCCCCTTTGTTGCTTCTCATCATGACTCAGATCTCTAGGTTAAATTCTTAAACGGCAAGATTTATGTTAACTCCCCTTCACAAGAAAGCCTTTTAATTTTGCTGATGAACTGTCTACGTGGTACTGTATTCCATGCCTAGTTGAACAGTTCAACACTTCATTTGTTAATGTAGTTAACAAAAACAAAGTGCAACATTGAATTGAGTTTCAATTATGTATTGAACCCACATTTAAAGGAAGACTTACCACTCTAAGTGATGCTCTTCACTAAAGGCACTAGCAGTCAGCACAATATAATGTCTAGAAGAAAAGGAAAATGAATATACTAGCTCAGGACTTTCTATTCCTTCAAGTGAAAACAAAACTGCCTTAAATGTATAGAATATGACTTCCAGACAAGACAGATTATATCCTGTATTCAGCACAGTATTAACTGAAGAAAAACTGATTACATCCTTTAGAATCGCATTTGCTATATTCTAAATATCATAGTTGATTTTTTCTAATAAAAACAGCGTCAGTGGCATAACACATACTATTTTTCTATCTTCCCTATACTTATCTTTACCAAAATTCATATGACTCTACCCCCAATTTCTGAAAAAGAAACATTAATGCCATCCTCTATTTAGACTACAAGTTACCACTCACTGTGCTAACCAGTAAGTAAATAATTTCAAGTTCAGACAACAGATTTCATACATACTTGTACTTCTGAAAGAAGTTCAGTGGTTCAAAGAGCTTTGACCAGTCTGATTTTCCTTGGAGAATCTCATTTGTAACTGCAAGACCTACAATTAAGGTTGAAAACCTTATTACCATTTTGTTTAAGACTAGCAGAGCATGATATAAACTTTACAAGATAAAGGTTTTGAACAGTAATTGACAGATGAAAAAGCAGGAATTCCCTTGACACAATGCAGGTCTACTACAACAGTTCATTGTAAAACTGGTCCCTTGTTGCCTGCAGCAGGCATACTTCCCAGAGACCTACACTACCTAAAAGGGCATAACACCTCGTGGAAAATAACCAATTCAGATAATGTGGTTTCATATAGCAAGAATTATATTTTAATCAGTTAATAAGCATGGAAAGAACCTCACCATGTTTGAACTCCTCTACCATTACTGCTCGCGTTGATGTAGACACATTGTATGTAGAGTTCTGCTGTGGATAGGCTGGGGTGATGATAGGCATTACATGATATCGATCTGATGGGTTCACCTATGATGTTAAAACAGTTTTGCTTAGCATCAGTTTAGGTTAGAAAAAAGTTGAAAGGCTTCCGAATTCAATTTCTACATACCCTAGGGTCCCAGACTGGTAAATTAAGATTGCTCTCTTCAGGTTGTTTCAGCAATACAGGATTTGGCCATTCCCTATATAATAAAAGGCAGTAACTAACTGTCCATTTAAAACTGTCATGTAATTCAGGGTAGGACTGAATGTTGTCGACATAAATCTTTTATAAAGAACTCCCTCTACAAGTGTTACTTTAGGCAAATTAAAATAAACAATAGCTCTTACCATTTTGAAAAAACCAAGAAGAACTTGTTAACAAGAGTAGAAGCCAAAGCATTTGGATAGAGTTGACATGTTCTTGCTACTAGCATTGCCCAGGAAACCCCACCAAGAAATCCCAACATGTTGGAGTAAATGCCGCGTCCTGGAACAGATACGTTGTAGTTAGCCTGTAGTCTTTCAATACCCAAGTATATTCCCTCAAATTTACAGCACCAACTTCACAATCTATAGGACACTTAGAACACTTCAGCCTCTAAGTCAGTTATTTTTGCAGTGCAATGAGGCCAAAATTGTTGGTCCTTACGGTGATAAGAAAAAGAATCATTACCACACTGCTTCCCAAAATACTGCTACTCTGAAATTTGCCTACATTGCTACAGCTACTGCTTCGTTCCAACTTTCCTTAAGAAAAAAGTTCTGACATTCTTCTAGCACTTGCTCTAGCTACAGGCTAAACAGCTAGCCAAAGCTGAAGTACTTCTAATGGTCTTATTTTTTCGGCATGAGGTGCCTCTGAAAAGTTTAAAGGCCACCAACAATCCCATTACTCACGTTTTGCCCATAGTTTAATTGCACGGAGCGTGAGCCGGAAGTTCTCCTTATTTGGCACTAGATGTAATATTTCATCAGTAACTCTGCAGCCTATAACAAAAAAGTACAGAAGGTCCTAGTAACGGGTACAAGTCAGTTTTATGCTATACTGAATCAATAGACTTGAACATTAAACTATAAGCTATGAAAACAAGTTTAGATTACTTGCTTTGTATTACCTTAAAATTATAGATTACGTGTAACATTCACTATCACTTCAGGTAACTGGTGCCCTCAACAGTTTTTTTCTAGTTTAGACTACAGCCAACAATTTTTAATAAGGCCTTTCTACAGGATTCCAGAAGCTAGGTTTCTTTTGACAGCCAGGAACAATTAAACCAGTCAGTGCTAAACAGTAAGCAAGTCAGGCTTCAGGTATTTTAAATATCTTTTCTTTTTTTATGAACTACAACACATTCTTCTCTATCAAGTGCCCTGCCTAGTCATCTGAAGCAGTTTCTGTGGCAAACTGAAACACTGCATACACCCTGATCAAAGAAACATGAAATAAAGGTCTATCTAAACACAAAACTCCTTGAAACATCTAAATTTAAGCCGACTTGCCACCTCCTCAGATCTCAAGTATACAGGAGATCAGTTTCTGCATCTTGTACAGAAGCTTGGGTTGTGTAATGTGTATTCTATACCAATTTCGGTAACGCTTTTTAAAGATGTGTAAATATGCTTACCATTTAAGCTCCGTATACATCTTATATCCAGGCTTCTCAGACGCGAGTCATCTCCAAGATCAAGATTATCAGAAACAGTTTGCATAGACAGTCTTGCAAACACAAGATCAATCTTAAGAGGAAAAAAGTACCAACCGTGAGTTAGAATGCCACACTCTTTACGAACACACACTAGTGGGGGACAATTTGGCAAGTCTAAAAAGAGTGGTTAATATTTGTATTCAGAATCATGTGACTATAGTTGCATGTCCCAAGAGATTTATTTGCCCGAAAACTCAAGAAAATTGCTAGAAGTTCCATATTTTATTTACAAAACCTTCATTGCATCCCCCCTTTCTTTTTAAGCTAGGGAAAGGAAGGGGTCTTTTTAAGTTGAAAAGATACTCTAAACTTAGAATGTCCATTAAAAGGGAACTTAAAATTAATCACAGAATTAAGACCTAAGTTCAATCACCTCAACTATACTTCAGCAAAGAAGAGAGCATTTTCTTTATGCAGTAAGCCCTTTCGATCCTGAAGTATCTGGGTTTTAGTATAGTCTGAGGCACAAAAATCATTCTGTGAATGTCTGCACCAGATAAAGGCCACAAAAAGGTCATTGACTAAGTGTCTTCATGATAGCGATACTGAGCAGTAACTTGCTTAGGTACTACAGCATGCAGGTCTTTATTCACTGTATAAGATGTATGCAAGATTCAAAGATTCCTGCAGCTGGCAAACCTAGGCAGGAGTCAAATGAGTACTTTTACTTTTCATTTTCCAGATTGTAAAAAACAAAAAGTGGTTATGAGACAATTTTTGATTTGCAACAAAACATTTGGCCTGCTCACATGATTCACACAGTGAACTACACTATGTGCAGCCCTTTGTAGAAAACCAGCTTGTCAGAGCTAAGAAGAGTTAGCAAGGACACTGCCTCTACTCCCCCTCTGCACAATCCTTGTGAGATAAATGCTATTCAAGTAGGCTACCCTGACATGTTTAGAAAAAGATGTCCCTGATGTTCCCATGCCTGCCAGGCCTCCTAAGGGCTTATTTTCCTATAAGCTCTCATTCTACTGCAATGTCTTCTCCTGGGATAGGTTGTGATCCAGCTGTTCAATTACCGTTTCCTAAATATACTTTAAGATACCAATAACCTTTCAAAATAGCACAGTCACCGGTCCCTGGAAAAGGTATCTATTCCAAAGCAAGAAAAAAATTTTACTCGCTTAAAGAAAAAATTGAAATGCTTACCTCAATGCCATCAAACTCAAACTTGACAACTGGTACATACGCATCTTCAACTGCCTGTAAAGGAGAGGACAACTGTCTTAGAAAATATCTTTTGCAACTTGAATATTTTTCCTATAATATGGTACAATACAGAATTTACACTGCTAAACTACTCAGTATAAAGACTGAGTTGCTTCTGAACCAAAAGAATTGTTAATAAGCTGAAAGCAGTATAGCACTAATACGGTACTAATGATAGCTTTAGAAAGTTATTTATCCAAGAGATTCAAAGGCCGATCATGTATTGTAATGAACAAACAGCGCACAATGAGCCACCAGCATCAGTGGTTGTAAAGTGCTTAGCTTGGTAGTGAGGAAGAACAGTAAGAGATTTCTGTAGCTATCTTACTACTGGTTAATATCCAGAGAAATAAAAAAAATTCTGTCCACATTTGTCAGTGCATGCTTGTCTCCTGTATTGTTATTTTCTACCATGCCTGAGATGCTATCGGCTACCTTACGGGACAGTTTTCAGTTTTGTAAACCGCTTGTTAGAACTGTGCCACAGCCCCCTGCTTTAGGGCAACAGTCATCTAAACGAAGGCTCATTAGCTATGCATATCTTTCAAAATGTCTGCACAAGGAAGACTAGGCTAAGAAAAACATGAGGAGTTCAGTTTTACGTGCAATGTACACAACTATGCACCTGAGAGTGGTTTTACAAAAGCAGTTTTGTGTGTTCACAGCACAGTTCCTATTAACTTTACGTAAAGCTGACGGCATACATCCCTTCCACAAAGTCTCAGGCTGAGTAGTCAGAATGAATTAGAGGTCCTAAAGCACATCCAGAGGAACGCCATGGCAAAGGTACTGAGGGAAGCCTTTCCACATCACATTCAACTTCCTTAGTTTTCAGGCTGCCCCTTCCTCTCCCTGCATGCAATTACCTTATTTCCAAGCCCCTTAATATACCGAAGATTAAAGCAAGGCTCCTAGGGAAAACCTTGCTTTTTGATACAGCTGACTCATTCCCAAACCGCAGGCAAGGGAGACGTGTACCACAAAGATTCTTATGTGATTTACCGTCACTGGGGAAAGGAACCAAAAGCTTGACTTCAACATTTTCATATTGCATAAAATAGTATTTTAGAAGGTACTTGGACACAATTTCCTTTTTTATTTTGGCTTGTAAGACGTTCACTACCAATATGAGTCTTTAACATGAATATTCTTATTGTAGAAGTTGCACAGCCTATCAAGGAGAGAGCTTACTCACTCTTAGATTTTTTATTTCCTCCTGATGTTTTAGTTTTTCAAAGAATGACTGAAAAAAATCCGATCTTTCCACATGTCTGGGAGCAACACAAACAGCATCTATGTCAGCACCTGCAAAGAGATTCCATTGCTTCTGTTATTGTTGGAGGTCACTTTCAAACATTAGAACTATGACCAGACAACGTAAGTTCTACCTTTAGTGTGTACTCCAAGCTTGTAAGAACCGAACGTAAATATTTTGCCACCAACATTTGCTACTGCTGAAGGGGGAAGATTCTGTGGGTAGAACGGAAGGAGTTTACTTTAGAACACAAGATACACATTGACCTATGTTCAAGTTTAACTGGCATACAAGTTATTTAGAAAGACTACAACAGCCTCCATAAACAAGGTCTTCTCGCTTCTCACTCTTGTTAGTCTAATAGACAGATACTGTTTTTTTTCCTGAAGTGAGTGCTTGCTACTCAAAAAAAGAGGTGAGTAATGTAGCAGCCCTTTCATTAATTTACACAAATTAAGACCTATTATTAGTCTTCCCTGCAGCAGAGGCACATAAGCACATAAATTAACCCAGTCTAAGAGCTATACAAAAGGCAAGTCTAGTGTAATAATTTCAAACTAGATTGAGTGCTGTAGGCTGTTTGGGGCAAGATTAGTGCCCATTTACCATCTATCTCACCCTACAATACATTGTTTCAGCTTTGTTAACTGCTACAAGTCAACTGATAGAGCCACTTCACAAATCTATTCAGTGCCCCAAAGATGTCAAGATCTTGATCTGAAGTATCTTTTATACCTTATTTCAATGGCAGTTAGTACAGCCCTACTCGATACTTAAGAAGAAAGTTAAAAGTTGAACTTTCACATAAATCCTAGTAGTATGGCCTTTAAAAGAAACAAAAAGGCTTCAGCTGTTTTGATAAGAACATATAAAAAATCCTTACCTTGCTCTCACCAAGTTCTGAAATCCATTCTTTAACCAAGTTATTCAGTTTACCAAGAACAACCATCCTGTAAAGAAAACTCATGTTAAGTTTGCCCTAAAAAAAACCAAGAGGTTAACAAATTTTACAGTCTTGTTATACCTGTGATTCAGTTCTTCCTCATCTTCAAATACCCCAAATGGCTTCATTGCTTCAATTAGCTTCTGAGTATGAATGCAATCTATATCCTTAGGAGGAGCCAAGCTAATGGGAGAGGTAATTCCATAGTGCCTTTGAGGCTGGTTCTGCAGCCTAGAAGTACTGTGGGAAAAAGATAAAATACTGAAGACTTCACAAAAGAAAAAACCTTACTGGAAATCACCTTTCAGCTTACAGGTTTTTGAGTCAACTTCTGCTCTTTTACCCAGCGTTAACATAAATGAGAAAAAAAAAATCCTGCTTATGATTTTTAGATAACTTGACCTAACTTCAAAGTCACAACTACTTTTTAAAAAAAAGCAGTTGTGGATATAAGAAAATATCCAAGTTGCTATCCTCTTAATACAACTTATTTGCAGTGCTCTAGACAGTTAGAGCTGAGCACCAGGAAATGAAAAGGTTTGAAATCCACTAAGGGTGCCACTACAAACAGCAGAAGTTTTGGACACATTTCAGTTTCATATCAGTTTTGATTTAAGGATATTCCCATCAGCTTCCTGCTAGCATTAAACAAGACAATTTAACCCTGGCTTCTTTTAGTTAAATGTATTTGCTGTGCTCCTACTGGTTCGGACAGGGCATTATACTTGATTGTAGAGGAAGGCCATATAATAGCCTGTTGAACAGAGCCGATGCAGTAAATTCAGTATTATCTTGGGTTTGTTTATGAAAGAGTACAAATGAAAACATCAGCCAAGCTGCAGCTAATGTTGCTAGGAGAGCCTCACACTCTTAACGCCATGTTCAGTTTTTATAGTTCAGAGGCTTTGCTGTACATACATCTGTTTTATCTAAATCCAAGAGATGTATGTCAGCATATAAAGCAGCACAAGTTAAGCTCTCTTTGTAGAGGGTGCTCAGATCTGGCTTAGCTAGCTCGCTGCCCAGTTAGGCTGAGCAGGACACCAGGCACCTGGGTTTGGAGGCGCACGAGGTTACTGCCCCTGGAACTCCAATTACAGCAAGACATAATTTTCAGCTCCAACCCTCCGCTTGCCCTGTGTGTTTAGGCTTATTTGCAATCAGAAGCAGCACAGGACTGACATGGCAGGGCAACATTAAATTAAAGGCGTTAGCTTTTTTTTTTATACCATAGAACCCTTGCTTTAGAAAGGGAAAAATGGAGGAAAAAACCTATTTTGCATTACCAGCTGAAACCAGGAGAGAGAAAGGAGCGGGACAGGAGGCAAGAACTGTACTTAATGGATCAAGGGTCTCTATAGAAACACTGGTAGCAAAAGGGGGGAGACGCATTAAAAGGTCTATACAACTCATCATGCTTGTCAAAGAGTCCATATCCAGACCCCAAAGGTAACGGAATTAATTATGCCATTATTCAAACTGGGTGTTTTTCTACTTCACATACAGACAACTTCAAATATTAGCTGGGTTAGTCAAGAGACACTTATAACTATTGAAGGCATCTGACCCATTTCAGCTGGAATGGAATTAGGAAATGCTCAAAGGACAGCTTCAACACTTGATTTAAGAAAAGACAACTTATTACAGCTCCTTATTTTTAACTGTTGCCTTTACTCTTCCATTGAAAGATGGATTTCTCTCTCTCAGAGCAGCTTTATCCAACTACAGACATAGCTTTTAGTCATCTAGTGGGGTTTTTCTCCCCTTCCTCTCTGTGAGCTCATTTTTCAAGCTTTCTTCTATGCGTTTTCCAAAAAACTGGGGGGTATTAGGACTGCAGTCCTATCAACTAATCTCCCCACTCAGAACAGCTGTTTACTTACAAGTATAACTAGGCCTTAACCTAATTTGCCTTGCCTTATTTATAGGCAGTCAGCTTCCACTTCATAAGTAAAAATATTCATAATGAATATTTTCCTTCTTATGATATCATTTTCATAACAAATACAAAAGAAAAGCCTATGTTTAATTGCTGTGCATTGCATCTAAATTAAAACACCTACAGCAGCAACTTCCTACATGTTTTACATATTACTTGCATTGTACAATTTCTTGCACTCCAGAAAGTTTGCATGAAACAGGAATGGGTTTTAGACTTTGCTAGCATTCAGGATCTTTCCAGTGTACAGAAGGCCACCATTGGCCTTTCATTGACCCATTCTTCCTACAGAGACTATAATCAGAGATTGACATAAAGGATAATATCAGTTAGATATATCAGGTATTATTAATATCAAATTCATTTAGTCAATAATAGATATTTTTCGGTTGCTCGCACGTATTACTGGAAGTTTGATCTCACAACTTAAAAGCTGAAGAAAATGGCCCTTGGAAAGTTTTATTTAAAGAGTAACTTATGCCCAACAGATTTTGCTCCCTTTTTGGAATTAAAAAAAAAATCTTACTTCTCTCTCTCTCAAGTGTACCAGACTGCCAGCCATACACAACAAAGGGATCTTAAGAGGTAAAGTAGCACACAAGGAATACCAACTATTCATCCATCAGCCTTGTGTTTAAATGAGAAGTCCGTGGGAGTTTAATATTTTGCCAACTCTTGCTATGATTTGTCCACCACAGCGAACAGCTCCAACAGATTTCTGTTCCGATAGATCCTAATTTTATTCAAGAAGTCTACTTAAATCGATTTGTTCCAGGTTTTGTCACTTCTTTATAGCTTTACAAAGCTGCAAGCCATTTCTCCTGCATCCTCTGAGAGCCAAAGGATAAGTTTATTCTGTTGGAGTTGAGGGAGTTGCCTTCAGCCACCTGAGCGTTCACGGTGAGCACGTTTCTCTGACTCAGGAGGTCAGCTTGCCTTGAGCCAGGTGGGAATTTAGCACTCCAACCTCTTCCTCACCACTTGGGAGGAGGGATGACTGGAAACCAGCTCCTGAACCACCAAAGTTGATAGCACAAAACAAAAACAACCAAACAAAAAAAACCCCAACCCTGTGACCTTCGCTGAAGGAACACCAGCTCCACCTTTCATTCCTGTCGCATAAACTAAAAAAAAAAAAAAGCCTGGAGACACCTGTTAGTAAGTTAAAGCACCTTGTTCTTGACGCCAGCCTTCAGAAAAAGCCACTTTTTTCCTAGGTTTAAGCCGGACGGAGAGGCAAAGGCCAGGGCAGAGCCCCGGCCGGCAGCGGCCCGCCAAGCCGTTACCAGGTTACGGCGGCAACACAACGAGGAGACAGGCACGGCGGACATGAGGCAGAACCACGGCAAACCCAGGGGCGCCGGCCCCGCAGAGCCTTTAACCCGCGCCCACACTCCCCGCCTTCACACGGAAAAGGTTTAACGTTTATTTTAAAGAAGTTTTCGCTGAGGGGAGGCAGGTCCCCCCGCCAAACCCACCGGGGCCCACAGCCCCCCACCCCCCCCGCCAGACCCCTCACGGGGCTGCGGCGGGAAAAGCCCCTCAGGAAGAGGCGGGGGAAGGAGGGAGCCGCCGCCTCACCCGCACGTCTCCTTCATGGCGCACACCGCACAGCCCGACCCGCGGCTGCCGCCCAACGGCTCGCGCCCCTTCTACCCGCCCCGCCGCCACCGCCTCCTTCCCGACGGCCACCGCGGCTTCCGGCCAATGGGAAGGAGGAGCGCACCCGGCGGGGTGGGGCTTGGCGGGGAGGCCACGCCCCCGCCGGCTCGGCCGCTCGTCGCCCCCTGGCGGCCGTCGGCGGCGCGCGGCTGAGGCGGTTTCTCGCCCCTCTCCTCACGGGGACCGGCGGCGGGGGGACACGGCCGGTCACGGAACGGGCTGAGACGCACCCGCAGCGGGGCGGATGCTCCCCGTGACCCAAACCGGGAAAGGCGCAAGTCGCTCTTCTCCTGGCAGGAGGGAGGAGGCGGGCAGGTGAGGCAGGGAGGCTGCGGTGGCTCCGGCTGAGCGGGCGGCGGGGCGGGGATTACCCCTGAGGAGAGACTGTGAGGAGAGGGGGAGGCTGCCCGCCGCCGCTGGCCGGGGAGGAGGCAGGAATTTATCATCTTACCTTCAGGACACCGCAAAGATGCTCCTCGACATTTCTGTCACCCCCTCGTCCCGCTTGGAAGCTGAGGGGAAAAACTCTCCTCGGTCGGCCGCTGCCCTGCCGGGAGCTCGGCGCTGACAGACCCCCTGCAGCCGGGGAGAGCGGGGCTGCCCCCGGGGCGGGACCCGCGGGGGAGTGGGCTGTCGTACCGCCTGAGAGGTGGTCCCACAGCACGCCTCGCCCTCCTCAAGCTCAGCCACATGCCCATCCACCTTCCCGACACCCCCTCTCAGAGAGAGGAGCGATAAACAGACAAAATCACTAGTGTAGTATTGATTTATTCTCATCCAGTAAGCGTTGAAGAGCAAGCTAAATGTCCCTTAAGCCAGGAGGATCTAACACACGTTGTTAATGACAGCAGATAGTTTTGAGTACTCATCATAACTCACTGCCATATATCATTTTGGGCCAACACGGTCGTTACATTGTTTATTAAAAGCTGGGTATCAAAGCAACCAAAATACCCCAAGAATATTCTCCCGCACCGTGGCACTTAGACGGCAATTCCCCACTCACATTCCAGCCTGCGAAAAGTGAAAAGGGAAAATTTTATGTTTGTGTGAAGTTGAATAAATCCTTGGAAAAAAGTTTGCTTCCCAACTGCCTTGATGTCTTGCCGTATCAGAGGCTTTCTGTGAGATTAGCACATGCATCATTTCGGTACTTTTCTGGGTTGTCTGTAGTGCCTTTGTTGAAGTAAAATTCATTCTATCTTCCAAGATATCTTGAAGAAACACAAACTTAGCTTTTGTCCTGAAGTTTCAGCAAACTAACAAAACCAATGTGTGGTGTTCAGACACGAAGGCACTTTTAGCAGGATAGCCTTACCTACCCTTCTCAAACAGCTTCATGCTATGGAGAGTTAAAAATGACTTTATTTATTTATTGAATATTTGCATGGCAGTTCTTGTGCTGATAGTTCGAAGTCTTTGAAAATCAGATGCTTCTAGAAGAGCTTGCACTGGTAAAACAACAACAACAAAAAAAGGTTTTCAAGCAAATTTCTTGAGATTTTTTTTTAAACCTCTAGTCATGACCTTTTTATTCTCAGAAGCTTATCATGGTTTTCTTTAACATTTTCTGTTCATCACAACGCTACTGTGGTCCTAGAATCAGGAAAACTGTTGTTTGTATACTGCGTCCTGTTCTTTTCTCTCAGGTTGATACCATCTATTTTGTGTGAGGAAAACACCTGCCTGTATTTTTTCCGAGTTTAAATGGCTCATTAGCCAATGTTTTTTTTTTAATCTGTTTCTGCCGCGTGCTTTAGTATGGCAATGGTCGCTGCATTTGCCTATAGATGTAAGTGGCCAAAGGTTTTTAATGGAGAGGTGATACCTTTCTTTACATCACCTGCAACATTTAGGAAAAATTAACAGGTCTTCAAGCACAGAAGTTTTTCCTCAGGTGCAATTCTAATGTGAAATGCAAATGGAGACTAATCAAGCTTGGCTTGATTGCTTCAACTATTAAAGAGAAAAGGCAGCAGGTGCCTGAGAAACACAGGACGTTAACGGTCGTTGAAGTGAGAGGGTCAGGTCCTAAGTTCTTATAGCAGCTAGAGCTCAAATAAAGAAAATACTTTAACCTTTCTAAATACTTTAACCTTTCTGGAAAAGGAGCGGTTATGAAGCGCTAGGAGAGCAATAGTTCAATACCGTTTCTGTTATTTTTGCTCGAGTTTATGAATTCTAGTTTCCAGTATTATCTTTTGAAGGTACTTGGGAGTCTTCCTTGAAGGACAGAACTGAGGAGATTGATTGGTTTGGCTATGCTGTGAGTAATATTTTTTTTCGTAGAAAACAAGGTTCTCTTGTTGTTTACCAGCTATTTATGTAACATTCTTTCTAACGTGTAACTGTTGCGTTCTACCTACATGGTTTCCACAATGTTATGTGTAGTAGTGCCTAAAACGTGTGATGCTTTAGAACGTTTAGAATTTGGGCAAGGGTTGTTTCAAGGTAGTGCTTTCCTCCGCTGTCTGTATTATAATAACTTTAAAACATTTTTGTGTAGTGCCTGGATTATAGAAATGCCTGGTAACCAATTAAATATTGTTAGTTGGAGCTCTTTTTTGGTGTATGTGTTATTCAGATAGCATATTGAAAAAATGAAATCTATTTTTTTGAGTGATACAGGGTGGTGAGGGTCGTTTTGGGTCTGTTTTTTTTTTTTAATTGCTGGTATGCTCTAAAAGAGTAAATGTTCTCTGTAGCATAAATGTGATGATATCTTAGTACTTTTAGTCTGTTAGAAGGTGTTACTGATTTTACGGAGATGTGCTTTATACATGTAAATACATAGGCTATGAGTTTTCATATGTTATAGCCTGTATATCTTGTATTTTAATCTTATCTGCAAAGTTAATAGTAGTGTGATGTGTTTTAGAAACCACTTGTGGGAGACCATGTGTTTGATAGACTTCTAAAATTCAACAGTCTGAATGCTTATTCCTGGCTAAAAGAAGCTGTGTATGTACTAGCTATAAACTTTCCTGCTGTTGTTTCTTATCCCTTTTCCACTCTGGTATATTCAGCTGCTGCCCCTGTATTCCATAGGGATATTTACTTGTAGAAGGTGGCAATCTTGTTCTTTTTTCCCCTTACAAACCGTTCTTGTCTATTCAAAGCAGACTAACTAGCTTTTTGCTCGGTGCACAACTCCTGTAAATTGTTTAAGCTAATCTTTTTAAATGAAGTCTTTGCTGTGCTAATTTTTGGCTAAGTCAGTCAGGTCAGGTGTCCAATTGTGTAGCCACATGGTCAGAAACATTGACGTGAAGGAAGGAGAAAGAATATGTCGAGAGGCGGATGAGGTAGTTGCTTTCAATATTCCCAAGTTAAATCCTGTATGATATACAGGTAAGATCCTTCTCAGTTACTTAAACTATAGTCTCGTAGAGTAGTTCCATGGTAACTTAAACTGGTCTAGTGCAGGCTGATGTGATTTTTTCTCCTCTCCCTCAGAGTCTATGCTGAACTGGTGTTGAGCTGGGTCTGTTTCCTAGTTGTTGGAGTCCGTGCAGGCTCCCGAATGTACTGTCGGTGCAAGGGAGGAAGCAGAACCACAAACATGGTTGTGGAAGTGGAGAGGTGGGATGACAGCAGTCTGGATTTAGATTGCTTTACAGTGTACCCAAAAGCTTGTATCCTTTTCGAGTGTATCAGTTGATTTAAGCAAAACTATTATCTCTCTTTACAATTCCTTTGCTTTTATTCTGCTTGTGGAATTCTGTGCATTGTGAAAAGTATATGGTTAGGGTGCTTCTCTGCCTGTCATTTGTGCTTGTACACAAGCACACCTGTAAATGCTGAGGTGAATGCAAATGCTTGTGAAGCACTTAGTGCTCCTATATTAGCAAGACAGGTTGGAGGTTTTCTTATGGGGGGAGAATACAACTATGAGCTTTATAGTATCAACTCTCATCTATAGAGATGCATGTTAATATTACCACAGTCAAATATTTTCATGAGGCATGTATCACAGGCTGAACTCTGTGTCTTATGGGTATGTGAAAGATTATATGCTCAGATCTGTGCTTTAACACATGTACCATCTATCAGCTGACCTCCTGGCACTGTTGGCTGTCCATGTTTGGAGATAGTTCTTTCACTAAGTGGAATGTCTCTGAGGAGCTAATATTTATGAAGGTGTGTGTAGCTGGAGTCATGTGATCATGGTAACAATAAGCAATGTGTTGATGTGAATGGAAAAGGTGTGATATTTTACTCTGTTTTCTTAGTTTTGTAGCTTTTGCTCAGATGAATTGTGTGTTGCAACTCGTAAAAAAAAAAAAAAAAAAAAAAGACCTCTTTATCCAGAAAGACTTTTATTGTATTTTATTTGGCAAAGTGCTTCATGACTCTTAATAGATTTTAATG
Source organism: Nipponia nippon (assembly GCF_047370975.1). Taxonomy (NCBI): domain Eukaryota; kingdom Metazoa; phylum Chordata; class Aves; order Pelecaniformes; family Threskiornithidae; genus Nipponia; species Nipponia nippon. The sequence goes on along the minus strand of NW_028262358.1, from coordinate 4,246,620 downwards.
TCCTAATGTTTTAAAGATTAAAGGGGAGTGAAACTTGAAACAGATTTTTGAAGGCAGTTTTGGAGGAACTTTGGGTATATGCATGAGAAGCTATGTACTGCCTACTGCACCTGAACCTTTCTGCTTCCACATACAAAATCTGACTGAAAGGTGAAACTGCTGCAGAGAAAATATTTGTGTGATATTGAAATATATACAGAGAACAAAAAAACTTATCAGAGAGACTTTAGTCAAACTTTGGCTTTTTCATACAAATGAGGAGGATCTTATCTGTGTAATGTACCATATTTCACTAGAGAGATTTTTGTCAGCAATAACATGTTTATATACATTTAGGCCCTGATGAATATCAGCCAAAAATAACATGAAATTCAATTCTGGAAAGCTGCATTTTGTAATAAATGTTCTCAAGATTTACTCATCTATGACACTGTGGGAAGATATATGGTAAGAGATAACAGTGAACAGTAGAAGGTAGGGTTGCTGAAGACAAATTTCAGATGGATTTAAACAAGTAGTGGCGGAGGAAGGTTTTTTTAGTTGTTTGGTTTTGGTTTTTTCCTTTGTCTTTGAATTTCATCAATTTACTTAAGGGACATCATTCTATGAAATGTTGGTATTGGTAACCTAACAAGCTACTCAGAAATGTAAATGCACAGCACATTCATATTTTAAGTCAGTCCTAACCGTTGCTGCTGAAACGCTAAGCTTGTGTTGGAAGGCACGATTTTGGGACTGTGCTATTACACTGCTTGTATGTCTTTCTAGTCTGGCTCGCTCCTAATGGCTATTAGCTCCTCATACTGACAGTTACAGTGGATTCCTGGCTTAATTGTAATCACTTGGTAGGATTTCAACTTGCCACTGTACATAAAACAGCACCTCTGCTCGGCTTTCCCAGGGAAGCCGTGAATGCTTGTGCCTCTTAATGTGAAATCAGTTACAGCTGTTCACCTGGTCAGCAACAACAAAAGACTATACCTAAGCTTGCACTGGCTTGTAGGGCAGGTGCAATGCCATCAGGAGATGGAATGGGTCACTCCCTTGTTTCACTTCAAATTGAACCTAAGATTAATTATGGTGTTACCAGCTTCTAAAACAGGTTAGTTAATGGGAACTAACTGTGAGCTCACTGAAGCAGCACTAATCTTGCTGCTCTCAATGAATTGTCTTTCTTTGATCAGCTCATTCTCTCTCAGCAGGCCAAAAAATAACCACAGGATACGAGTGCTTAGTTTACAATCATGTTAATTTTGCTTTAGGTTTGTCTTTAGCTGTTGGAGATTAATGAATCAAAATGGTGTTTAAATTTACAACCAGTTCTCTTCTAATCACCTGGCAGTATTCTTTCTAGCTGTTTTCTACTTTGATTATCTGAGCCAATAGTCTAAAGGACTCTGCTAGTCTGCCATGTGATAGTGGGGTACAGCCTAAAATGCCTAGCAAGATTATAGTGGAAGGTGTTGAGGATTTTTTGCTTTTCCAACTATTTCATATGCTGTGTATTTGTTGCCACGTCCAAATTCAAAGCTGCTGTTTGCCTTTCCACTTCACTCATTTTTGCCCATACAACAATCTGCTCTGACCTTAGAAGATCCTCCTTTGATTCCACCAGCATGCATCAGACACAGGGACAGCATGGTGGGGATATTTATGTGGAAGTGCACACAGGACCTTTGATACTTGACAGATAACCTCAAGCAAAGGGTTTGCCTGACAGGGTCTATGCATTTGGATAAGTGGCTGGCATATGGAATCATAGAATTGTTTAGGTTGGAGAAGACCTTTAAGGTCATCGAGTCCAACTGTTAACCTAGCACTGCCAAGTCCACCACTAAACCATGTCCGTAAGCACCACGCCTACGTGTTTTTTGAACGTGTTTGTTCAGGGATGGGGACTCAACCATTTCCTTGGGTAGCCTGTTCCGGTGCTTGACAAATGTTTTGGTGAAGAATTTTTTCCTGATGTCCAGCCTAAACCTGCCCTGGTGCAACTGAGGCTATTTCCTCTTGTCTTCCTGCTTCTTACTAGGGAGAAGAGACCGACCCCCACCTCGCTACAGCCTCCTTTCAGGCAGTTGTAGAGAGCAATAAGGTCTCCCCTCAGCCTCCTTTTCTCCAGGCTAAACAACCCCAGCTCCCTCAGCTGCTCCTCATGAGACTTGTGCTCCAGACCCTTCACCAACTTCGTTGCCCTTCTCTGGCCATGCTCCAGCACCTCAATGCCCTTCTTGTAGCGAGGGGCCCAAAACTGAACACAGTATTTAAGGTGTGGCCTCACCAGTGCCGAGTACAGGGGGCCGATCGCTTCCCTGGTCCTGTTGGCCACGCTATTTCTGATGCAAGCCAGGATGCTGTTGGCCTTCTTGGCCACCTGGGCACACTGCTGGCTCATATTCCGTTGGCTGTTGACCAACACCCCCAGGTCCTCTTCCACCAGGCAGCTTTCCAGCTGCTCTTCCCCAAGCCTGTAGCATTGCATGGGGTTGTTGTGAGGTTTCTTCGGTTTCTTGGGGTTTCACTGTAAGGGGGAAACTGAAGTGGTAAGTTTGTGTGCATCTGAAGTGTTTGCATCTCCTATAGACAACCTAGATGTTTTGGTTCTGTGAGGATTTGATTTGAGCTCTGGTGCCTTTCAAAGATATTAGGCACACAAAATTCTTTGCCGTTGCAGTTTACCTTTACAGTGTTTCCTTTCAGGGAGGAAAGTTGAGTGGGAAGTGCACTTGTTCTTGTAGTTTTAAGATTATCTCTCTAGAACAGTGATCTCTGCTAGCTAAGAGATCTTCAGGATCCTTCCTGAAGAAGGAAAAAAAATCTTTTGTGGTAGGTTTTGGTTCAGAAAGTCTCTTGGGTCAGAAATAGTTGCCAGGAAAGTATTGCCCAAATTTAATGGGATATGCCTGTCTTGTGGTGGTTCTTTTTTTTTTTCTTTACCATACTACCTTCACTTTACAGGCAATATTTATCTTATAGGAGGGCTGAGGTGTAACTTGTTAATGTTTAAGAAGTGTTTTCTCTGACCTGACTGGAAGTTTCTACAGATGAATGTGCTGTATCTTTGTTTATGAATAGCTTTATATAGAGAGCAGAAATATTTGTTACCTTTTTCTTGAAAGAGGAAGAGAACAAACCTGTTTCATCTTTGCATTGTTCTTTACTTTTATTTTGGGGGTGACAGGGACCCAAGTCCTTGGACAGCTGATGGTGTGTAGCACTGGTATTTGTTCTAGTTCCATTATAGTTCGAACGTGGCTGTGAGACTGTTTTTGGCCATTAAAGCCTGACGCTAATACCCCTGATGCACTATTTCTTATCATGTTGAGGAGTCGTCTTTGTCATGAATTCATTAGTTTCATGCAGAGATGGTATATAATTCTGATTGCTGCTTGCAGGGAAACTTTAAAGAGAAGAATGGATACCGATAATTACTGAAACACCTCAATTCTGTGTGAGAATTGGGAGGAATTTTCATATCCATTAACCTTGTAGTAAGACCTTGCTGAGGTGTTTTTTCTTGCTTTTTTATGTGATAGCATTTATGTTCAACTTCATGGAGAAACTTAGCATCCGTCCTGTTTTGAAAAATCTGTCACTTTGTTTGTAAACTTGAGCCCATAGCTGGGAATCCTCAGCTGGCTGGTTTCCTGTGCTGGAGGAGGCAGAGGCTCACCCCTTCTGCTGGAGAAAACTGGCAAAGCTCTAAGGCAGGCTGTGTAGGTGTGCTTGTTTTTAACCAGGTCTTGATATGGCTTGCTGTTTGAAGGGAAACAAAAAATACTGTAAAACAAATAATAAATAAATCTGCTGTAATGTAAAATACAAGTCAATCGTAGATCCTTTTCATAATTGCTCCCTTGACAGCAATGAGGATGGGCAGTGCATCCAAATGTGTATAATCTTCTGTCTGGGTGGAGTTGTGATTTTGTGGAGACCTGCTCTCTCATGGAGTTGACCAAGGAAAATCCTGTTTGTTCTGCTGCTGTTTGCTCACAGTATCTATTTTCCCGTGGTGAGTGTGTTCCCATATTCCTTATACTGAAATAGGGAGGGAGAAAACAAAAGGGAAAGACAATCTCCTGATGTTCTCTGTATGCTTGCTTCCATTCTGGGTTTCCCATTTGATATTTGTATATTTGTGGTGCTTTTCCTGGATAATTATGAAGGAGCAACTCACAGGGGTTACATGAATCATATTACAGAATGATGAAGGGGATGAAAGCTTTGAAAAACAGTGTGACATAAATACTGTTTTGGCTCTTCCACTGTATTTATACCTCCAAATTTAGAGGAAAATTACTTAAAATAACTAAAGCCTACTGCCATATTTTTCTGAAGTAAAAATATAATTTAGAGTCGTTGGAGAGAAGCTGGAAAAGAGGAGTACAGACATAGCTAGAGCTCATTTTCCTTTAGAGGGTTTTGGTTTGGCATCTGTACCCAGCCTGGCGCATTGTTCATGGAGTTTGTTCATTGTAGTTGATAAAGTAAACTATAAATAATTGTTCTTTTCTGATTGAGTAGTTGTCTAATTAGGAATTGGTATGTGCAAGGTAAGCATGGAAGTAATGCTGACTTTCTCATAAACAAGCTTTTTTTAAAGTCTAACTGAAAAAGAAGATGGAGCAAAGGAGAGTGACAAGGGCTGAAAAATTTGGAAAGGAGGAGTATTACAGAATGAAATTATTACAATTATGTAGCTTATGTGAGTATCCTTTAGGACTTCCTGCCTATGTGTTTGTACATGCAGATAGGCATATCCAGTCACTCTTGCCTTGATGACTGGCAGACAGACGTATGGGACAGAATCAACATCATGTACAAATACGAAAGTGCCTCCAATTATGTTAAAATTTTTCTAACACATCTATTATGTATTCTCTCAGCTATAGGTAAAAATTGAGAGAACAGAGGGCAAGGGATGAACAATGGAAAAGATGAGTGTGATGTTCATGACAATTTCTTGTAAACAAGGTAGTTCAAGGGCTGCCTTCAGGAATATAGTGCCTGGGGATGGGTGGTCCAGTGGGGGGGGGGGGGGAAAACACTGAAATATATTGAGCTCCTAAATAAAGGGTTCATTCTCAGGTGCATCAAGTCTACTAAACTACAAGGGGTTTCCAGGTGGTATAAATATAACTTAGTCATGTTTAAGTTTGCTTTATGCTGTAAGAGAAGAAGAAAATAGCAATTGTACAAATAAGCCCACAGTCTATGGGAGCTCACAAATTCTTACTGTATATCTAGCAGGCACATTTATGTCTTTATTGTACTTTCATCCACCGGGTTCCTCTTAAATAATGGATGTTGGGTCTTTTTCTATTAACAAACATTTCGGTTTAGTCTGAAAGATTTTCCTTCTTTTGCTTGCTGTTTGCAGCAATGTAATAAAAGGGCGGTGTTCACAGGGAAGATTTCGGATGTACTGTTATTGTTTTCTGAGACTATTGAAAATGGATTCAGTAGGAATTTGTTGCCAGATATGTTTTCCATCTTTGAAGCACTCTGTTTTCCCTGTGGAGCTCTTGTTTAATCAATCATAACTGGATATGGTAACCCCTCTTTGGGATGACTCAGTTCACTCTTCGAAGAGAAGTCTCTAGGTGTTCTTTGCTATTTTGTACAGGAATATTTAATTCTTTCAGATATTTAGGAAATAATATGAAATTGTGCAAGGCTGCTTTTAATTATGCTCTCATCTGCCAAGCTTTGGGAATGATTTACTCCACTGTGAAAGCAGGGACAAGTGTGAGCTCAAAAAGTCATATTTTAATGCTTATTTTACATGATTTGCTGTATCACCTGTGAAAACAGCCAGCACTTAGAGATTAAAGAATTACACAGCTAAAATCATACACATCTTGATAAAGAAAACAATTCTGGTCACATCAATGTGGCCTGAAAATAGTGTGCCATTTTAAGATAGCTGGAAACTAGGGAAAAATGTTCAGTTACAGTTGTTGGGGGGGAAGTAGGAGGGAACAACTGTGGTCTTCATGTGCCTGTAAATCTGCCAGGTGATCCACATAGCTGCAAGTACCCTCTTTGTTAAACTACTTGTTCCTTCCCTTGATGGATGACCAGCAAGTTCCTAATGTTTCTGGGGACCGTTGCGTAATGCATATGAATAATAACACCGAATACGCTCTACAGTCTGGATAGGTACAATTTGTTGCAATGATCCTAGAAAGGAATGGACACTGTTAAGCTGAACTCTTTGCTCATGAATCATCTTTTTAACATTTGAGTTAGGTTTTGGTGATTTGAATGAATTATTCTTGTACAAACTTTAGGCTCCAGAGGCTTATGCAGGGGTCTTCAGCGGGCATAAGATCTTTCTACATGTGCCATACTGTACGAAGCAGAGTCTGCTGTGACTCTCCATGTTCTCTGACCTGACTTCTGTTGCGTTGCATGTGGTCCTCCTGGCGATGCCATGTAGCTTCCAGGTCACCTGCCTGGGGAGCACAGCAAGAGAAGAGCTCAGCTCTGAAGCTCATGGCTGAGAGGAGCTGGCAACAAAACTACAGCGACCTTGCTGCTGTGAGAATTGTCTTCAACGTGGCATCCACACGAGTGCAATAGTATCTATGAATTGTCTGGTTTTGCTTCAGGATTTCTTTCAATGCCCACAATTTCTTGAGGCAAATAACAGGAAGTCAAATCAAAATTTTGAGGCGTAAATAATGTGATTAGGCATTTAGATGTTTGTGGTATGTGTTCTCCACCCCTAGTTAGTCATGGCTGTGGAAAGAACATACTTGATTCATAACTATGCTGTGCAAATCTTGTTATCATGTAATAGTATGAGGTAGAATGTAAATTCCGAGTGAAGGTCTCTCCTAAAGGCTGGGTCTAAAGTGATAACGTAGACATGGATCAGGAACTGTTACCCTGCAGCTGAGCAACTTGCTGTTTATTTTTACTCATGTAGAAGTAGTCTGTATTTCTCACTAAGCAAGAGACTAATGCAGGGACTAACATACTTCTTTCCTTGCATGGTAACTTCATAGATTGATTTTTTTTTTTAAACTACATGTGCATTCGTTCATTTCTCCTTTCGTGTACCCCATCAATGAAGCACGTAGGAAGATAAAAGTATTAATTATCTTCAACTACTTAGACTGTGAATAAATAGATTTTCATATTGCCAGTTTCATACTGTAATTAACAGCATTCAAGAGTGCCTGCCGATGTGAAGTGCAGAACTTGAAAAAGATTAGAAAAGAAACCTTAGTGCTATTCAGCCTTTACTTCCAGCCCTGCAGCTTTCCAAAAAGTATACAGCAGATTTCTAGTCTAGTGAATGTTTCTTGGCTTGCAACAGATAAGCCTTCAGTTTCCTGGGAGAGGACGGAGCATAGAAAATGCTGGTTGTATAGTCACTAGTGGAATCCTTTTAATGCTGGCTAGATGATCTTGAGAATTTTTAAAATAATGATAAGGAGAATCTAATTTCAGTGAAGCAGAGTTCATTCTTGATAAAGGGATTTCTAGAAACCAGTTCATTGTAACTATAGAAACACCTAAAATTTTCTAATCTTTGATGGGGAATGAGAACAGACTTTTCTGAGTTCTTGGTAAATCCCAGAGCTGATAGTGAATGCTAAACACATTGAATGTAGCAGGGAAGAGGCTCTTTGGAACTTGCTTCCAGTAAAACATTCTCTAAATCAGAGTAATATCCTCACTAAGCTGCTTAATAATGAAAACGGTGGTCAGAGGAGTGTAGCAGTGAATGTCCTTGGAGGTGGGAGAAAAAGGCTGAAGTAATGTAAATTTTCTGAATCTTTTACAAAAGCGACTATTATCTCTGATCACAGCCCTCTTTTAGGAAATTGGAAACAAAGTGTACTACTTCTGCACTTGCAAATGAAGAAAACAAAACTTTTGGTAACACTAAACAGGAGGAGAAACAATACAGACTGACTGCTATGTAGGCAACTAAAAATCTGGATAATACAAGGAAGATGAAAGGCTACTTCAAAACTATAGCTTTCTAGTAAGAGATAAGTGTGGGGTGAAAGTCACTAAGAAAGTGAGCACCCTGTTAAATTTGAGCAGGATTTGATATGGACCCAAGTTCAGACTGAAGTGGTACCCTTTGGACCTGAACTAGTTCTTCAAAATCTGCTAGAAAACTTGTTGCTTCTCCTTTAGCTGTTGTCAAATGGGAAGGAAAAGCAAAAGATGAAGTGATAGGGAAGATTTCCTTGAAGGTGCTTTGGCTTTTGACATAAGGGGGTCTTTGTTTATTTTGGAATGCTCCCTCCTGTAGGTAAAGTGTCTTAACGTGCTTCAGAATGTTCGTGAAGGAATTTAGGGAGCAAAACACAGTTTAAAAATATCAATGTGAGCTAAGTGATATCACATAAAGTAAATAATGAGTGATAAAGCCCAAGGTGTTCAGTGTGATGGTTCACAAATAGCGTATTCAATGCCATGCTTTACAAAACACTTAGTTTCCTATTCTTCCTGTTGCTAATTTAATAGATATTGTTACTGAAAAATGATGAGCTAGATTCTCAGCTGGTGAAAATCTGCATATGTAATCAAACTTGCATACTTTAATTGGAGCCACCTCAAGTACCTCTATAGCACTGCGAAGAGTAACTTTTAAATTGGTAAGGCCTCTTCCAGTAGTGAATGCCACTAATGCAGTGCATGAGAACTTAGTTTGCAAGCAGTATTGCTCGAGAAGGATGATTCCTGCCTTCAGTACTTCATGGAAGAGAGGAGAATATAATGTGAATGTAGTCTCTTAAAATTTCTCAAGGAGCTGCATGAGACACACAAGGACTCTCTTATTTAAGACAGTTGATAGAAGGTATGTGGCTAAATACCCATGCAGCTCTTTGAAAACATGGTAGTTGGTTTGCAACAAGCCATAGTGACCCTAATAAGCACTTTAAACCCAGTAACTCGGTGCTGTTAGAGGGAACTTAGCTGATGGTCCAAAACCTGAAATCGGTGAAAATATTTTCCACTTTCTCATGAAGAAAGACTTTCTTTCATGAGAGAAAGACTTTTCTTTTTCAGGAGTATACAGCAGGATTTTGATGTTCGTTCTTTGACAGCTGTAAGTTCACTTTCTGCATGTGTGGTTTTAGGTTTTTTAAATTTCCTTATTTGGTCAGGTAAAAAGTTTTCTCCCAGGTTTGACCTGAGATTTCTCCCCAGACTGTAATTTCAATTTGTCATTCCATGCTGCTTGCTTAACATTTGTGCTTTTTTTAGCTGAATAAGATATTTTGCATTTGTCATAACTGTTGTATGTTGTTAATTAAATAGCAATGCAATTAAATACCATAAGCACCTTTTGCCTCTCAGAGAAGGCAGCTATAATTTCACATAATACTTGGTTATTATGTAGGGTGACTTATTCCGCAGTATCAAGAAGCGTATGCTCATCTCTGTTTTCCAGGATCATGCAGGTGCAGGGACTTGCCTCTTGGTTGAGCTAGAGAAACAGAATCCAGGAGTGTGGACTAGGATTCAAAACCCAGCATCCTTAAGACAGTGCTAATTTTCAGTTTGAGTGTGAGAGATTGAGACTGGCATTGCTCTCTGCAGGTGTCTCACCTAACAGATATCTCTCTAAGCTTGTCAGTCACTCGGGCAGTCCCTGAGGTCAGGAGAGACAGATCCTCAGCTGCACAGGCTTGCACCAGTTCTGCTTCTAGTTCTGCTGTCTAAGATGTGGGTGAAAATAACCATACGCTGGCATCTGACTGGTGCCTTCTACCATGTTATTTTCTCTTTCTTGGAAATACCTTACTTGATACATTCTGTGATTTCATTTGTGGGCTTTTTCCCTTTTGTTTTTCAGGCTGAGATAATCGCCCTCTGGAAGAGCTGGAAAATACACAAGTAAGTTTTTTGCCTTTTGGGTTTTTTTTTCTCCTCTGAGTCACCTTCTGGAGGGCCATGTCATTCAGCAGTGTCTGTCTAGAGAGCTCACAAAGACTAGCTTCCTAACACAGGAATTTAAATTCTTTAAGATCAAGTGGTGAATTTTTTGGAATCCTTGAAACATTTCAAGGCATGTTTCAGCGCTCACTGCAGATGAACCTGAAGCAAAAGTGCATACAAACAGTCTTTGCTTTCCATCAGAAGCAGTACAAAAGCCTCAAAATTTGGGTGGGAATCTAGAAAAAGATGTATTTGGGCCTTTTTAATTAGAATTTGTATAACTAGAGGCAGAAGAGTAGCAGAGTCTCTTTTTATTTGACCCTAATATCAAGTTTTGGTCAGCATCTGCACAGTTATATGGTTGCAGGTGATCTGGATTTATGGTGTACATTCAGCAGGGTAAGTGTGCACAGAGCTTACACAGATTAACCTGAGTAGACACCTGCATATCTTTCTACCCAGCAATATGTAAGATTTATTTATTTTTTTTTTTACAAAGTATGTAGTTCTTGTGTGAATCTTTCTTGTGGCAGATGCTCTTCTCTCAAAGTGCAGTTTTTTCGGGGGGGGGGGGGAATCTCTCCAGTCTTTTAAAAAGAATAATGAACAGAGGATGCAATTTTTGTCTGCTGGGGATCCGAATATACTACTTGCCATCCAGAGTGTTGATTTTTCTGGGGAAAAATACAACCTACTACTCCCTCTCCTGGCCTCATAGGGGAAATATATGGAACTGTCAAAAGGGGGCATTCTTGCTTTTTCAGACAAATGAAAAATAAGTCGTAAGTGTTATAGTTAGACCTGTCAGGTAGGTAGAGCAGAAATTGCTCAAGTTGACAAAGTCTTTAGCCAAAGCAAATAGAACAGATGGAATATTAAATATCAGAAGTGATTTGCAGACTAATTTAATCTCATTTTTGTGGACAGAGGTTTTTATCTATCTCACCCAAGGTTTACCCAAAGCTTTTATTAATTGATGAAAATGCCCACTTCACTCTTACACACACTGTCTCTCTGTATAAAAATAATACCCCCCCCAGCTGTCAGTTAATTTTGTGTAGAACAGTTCTCAATCTATCCATGGAAATACATATGTGACAAAGTGCTGGCAGTCTGGTATAAGGATTTACTACAACTGATTTTGCACTTAGAGCTGGCATATGTAGAGTTGATGAGTAATAGTTGGGCAAACCATGTGTTCTTGTAAGAAAAAAAACCTCTTGAAAGGACAAATCCTTATGTATAACCAATCTAGGAAATTGAGAAATGACCGATACCCTGGGTAGTTCTTTCTCATTGAAACAAGAGCAAATCCAGGACTGACTGAGCAAATAGAGAAGGACGTTGTTTTTAAGCTTCTATGTTAAGAGATGTCAAAAAGCATGTTAACTTCTGAGTTTGCCTGAGCACCTACAGATTAAACCTGTTAACAAACAGGTTCAAACTGGTGCTGATAACTCCTGTTTATAACCAAATTTTTTTCTGCCTCTTAGAGGTATTTGTAGTATTTTTATTTGCTCTAGTGAAGAACATACTTGTTATGGTCCTTATGATTAGGTAAAGCCTTCCTATACACAGGGGTAATTAATATGCTTTACCATTAATATCCTGGATTGACGAGGGGAAAGCAAACATATGAACTGCATTTAAAAAAAATAACATCTGAAGTTATATAGTTTTTCTCTTGCCTGAAGAATCATTTCTTTCTCTTTGGAATTCAGTTTATCTAGCTAATGCAAATAAAATATGACTTCTATTTGCCCTAAGATTATAGAATATTTTCGTTACTGTGTTCTAAAAAAGTTGGTTTCTTTTCAACAGAGATTCTGTTTTTCACACCTGAACATCTAATTTAAGTGTAGTGCAGCGTTAGGGTTGGGATAAAGATGTTTCTCATGCTAGAAAGTATAATGAGAAGACACCAGCACAACAAAAACAGGTTAAGGGGTCAGATCTTTTGAAGCATGTAGCTTTAGAGCAGCTGCAGAGAGGGCTGTAAAATAGTTTTAAAACAAAAAAATCTCAATGATCTTTCTGCACTACCAGTCACCTCCTGTAGTCATTTATACTTGAGGAAAGTGTGTGCAAGGCACTACCAGATACTGCTTACTCAACAAATTTATAAGTAATCACTAAGCTGCAGAGAAATAGGCAGTGTTTACACTGACAATTTTCTCATGGTAATGGAAGAAAAGCATTGGCCTGAAGCACTTGCTTCTGAGCTCCTCATATCTCTACTTAGCCAGGGTGGGAGGTTAATTTGGAGTTAAATATTTGCATCAAATACTCAAGCTCGTTATGCTTTAAATTGCTAGTGTAGGCATACTCTATAAGAGACTTGAGCCTAGGTATTTGAAAAAGATTAAGTTGAAATGAAAAGGGGGAACAGAACAAAGGATTACAGAAAAGCAGCTGTAAGTGTATAAGGAAGAAACCTACTAAGTTTAATCTATACTCATCATCAACTCAAAATAAAAATAAAACATGAGCAGATAAAAGAATTGCAATTAATCCACTAAGCAAAACAATAGCAAAAGGATAAAAAAAAAGGTGGACAGACCAGAGAGGCAAGATGGTCAGTTTGCTCCTTTGGTGAAGTGATTGAGTATACATTTGTTGAGATTCTGCCTGCAAACATATTCTTCCCTTACACGTAGCGTCACCGTTTTTAGGATTGCTGACTGGGGCTGTGGGGGGGAATTCTTCCACGTCATGGCTGTTTTGTACTACTTTGCACCAAGTGGTGCTCCTTAAGTTTGACTACAGCAGGACTTAAATATAAAGGTTGCTGTTTTGTTTTGGGTCAGATGATGCCCAAGTGTGTGCTTTGAGCATGGTTTTACTCCACTGCAAGTTAGTAGGTCTACTAAGACAAATGACAATGTATTCCTAGACTTTTTATTAGGAATATATTCTTAGTGGCCTTTTGGAAAGTGAAATGCTGTAGTAGAAACGTGGTCGTATTTAGAATATGTTTACTGGTATGTTTGTGCAGGTAGGAGGCAGTGTAAGATATTTAGCTGTTAAAAAAAAAAGCAACCAACTATAAATGATCTTCACACACCATGAAATGGAAATCGGGTAATGGATTGCTCATAGACTACCCCAAAATTATGCTTTTATGAGAACAAACTAAATTATCCTCAAACAAGAGACTTGCTATTGCACAGCAACTGTTTGTTCCTGGTCCTCTTCCTCAGTACTGTAACTTGCCCGCCACAGGTGTTATTGAGACACATGACTAGTTCAGGGTTTGATTCTGCAAGGTGCCGAGTGCTATTGCATTGATCCTGTAGCGCACTGAAGGATGCGTGTAAGCAAATGAGTAGGCTCCAGTGCAATGACTCGTGTGGTTGATAAGAAGCATGCAACCTGGTCCTTGGGCAAGGCAGGCTCCAGATGACTTTGCTGCTGAGGAACACAGGCCTAGAGGTGAACTTTACTGCAGTCTCAGCTTGTTCTTGAAGTTAATCAATCAAGAATTCTTGATTTATGGCATTGTATCACACTGCAGTTTTGCAAATCTTAGTATGCTTTTCTAAAAGGGCTGTTCTGTCTTTTTGTACTCTGGTTTTAAGTGGTTTGTGTTTCACTAGAAACCAGTGAAGTTTTTAGCTGCTCTTTGAACAGTTCCCTGATTACTGATGATCCTGCTCTGAAACTGATAGTGAGTTTGAAACAGTACAGCTGCTTCTGTAATTGTTTTATTGAGCTGTAGCTTGGCATCTCGGAGATGGTTTTGACTGCTGAATTGGCTGCTGGCTTTTAAGTTCCTGGGAATATGTAGCTTACACAGACATGCTGTGGTCCAGAGAACTGCGCAGTTCAGGTAATTCCAGTTTCATCTACGGAAAGAATAGGAGCCTTGCTCACAATGTTTATGTAGATTCTTCTTGGGCTTGCCACTGCCCTGTGGTCAGACCTACTTCCAAAATGCAAAGGAGGAAGTAAGGAGCTTGCTGTGACTGTAGGGAGGTGTTGATCAGGCTATAAGCTAAGAGGGTGAAGGGCCATACAAACAGCCAGGAATAATCATTTGCAGGGTAGCATGGAGTAAGTTCTACATCCTGGAGCTCTGCTATTAATGATAAATTTGAGCAGTCAAAGTTATTTTGGTAAGACTTTAATTACACAGTGAAAGAGCTATATTGTTCCAAACATTGCTCAAAGAGCTGGGGGGGAAAAAATCAACCCCAAAACAGAAACAAAAACCTTGACTGGGAAACAGAAAAGTATCTGAAACCTCTGCTAGTTCACAGCGCTGGGAAGAATATAATGGCAACCGGTTGTTGCATAAATACAGGGATCTAACTCCTGAGAGGAAAAAAATGAGATGGTAATGATGATAAGTAATCTAAGGATGTGCTCTTGCACCAACCTAATCCAGTAAAATGCTTGAATTGAGGGCCAAGCTTGCCCAGCTCATGTTTAACCAAATGGATTTGTGAGAACTTCTTTGTGTTACTGGTCCTTTAGCTGACTTCATAGTGAAGTTGTCAGGATGACAGTTGTTTCTGTTTTACATCAACACCACGTGCTGACTAATCCAGATGAGGGACACAATTATGATTCCTTTAATATTAATGAATTCTTTGTCCAGTTTTGGAGGAAATGGGGTACACAGGACTGCTAATGTTTTCATGTTTAAACTTGAGCCAGCAATGATCTGTTTTAGACTCTTTTCAGCTGATGATAATTTTGAGGTCCCAAAAGAAGTTTCAGATGCCTGGTTCTTATTTGTCTTCATCTATATGTCTTTGAACAATACAAGGGATAATTTTTCTCAGCAGTGTAATGGATTCCAGTTTAAGTAAGAATCAGCATGAGAGGTTTCGATACTAAATTTGAACTTGATTCTGTACAGAGTTCAAATTTGGTATCAAAACTATCAAGATTTGCATGTCAATTTGGCTGTGAATTTCCACGTGGGCTGCTGGGCATGCTTCACTTGAAACCATACTCCTGTAGACCTTGGCTTCATTTAAAGGGGAGGAAAAAACCCCAAAATCCTTAAGAGGGAAAGCCAGGGAGCTCTGAAACCAGTCTTTGAGCTTGTACCTGCAATGACGGTAGTGCAAAACTTTAATAGGAGAATTGAGAGAAATTAAGCTGATCTGTTCTTCGAACTCCCCCACAGAAACAACTCATCTGATATCACACAGAAGATGAACATAAGCCAGAATTTCCTGGTCAAGTGTCTACTTGTCTCACAGGTAAGAGCAAAAGGATTCTTGGCATTTGGGAAAATGCAGACTGAGTTCTGGAACTCCTGCCTTGGCTTTGACTTCAAGTATTAGTGCAAATATTGTATTAAGTAAAAAATGAAGCAGGGAAGTGCTTTTGGAGTTAGTGGTGGGTGGCAAGAAGAGGTAAGCCGGAGCAGAATGATAAATAATGTGTTAGTCTCTGAAAGGAGAGGTGTCGTCTTACTCCTGACACGCTGTCAAGAAGATGTTTTACTGCCTTGACTTTCTGTGTTGAAGAACACACAACAGTTACTTAGTAAATGGTTTTATAGGGAATCTCACCCATGTTACAATAAACTGAGCTCAAAGATAACATATCTTTTATGCTTTTACGCTTTTTGGATGATAACTGTGAAAAATTACCTAGTGAAGGTTAGCAAGCTGTACCTGTGGCCATTTTCTTATGACCCCGAGTGATAAAGTTTACTATCTTGGATCATGATGCGTTATCAAATGACAGGTTTGCCTGTCTGGCCAACAAAAAGTAATTGAGGAGTGTTACAGTTTTACAATCCATGTTTCACCAAATTTGTAGCTTTTTGTGCTGTTAGACCTGAACAAAATAGGTCAATGTTGACAGAATAAGTTTGGCTCTCATTTTTCTTCAGTTTTTGATGACTTCTGTGTGTGTGCCTTGTGCCTAAAAGCATCATATAGGAAGCACGTAGTTTGCTGGAGGTATTGCTGTTATAATTTCACTTATAGCTTGAGTGAGGATTTTTGGTCTTATGGTGCAGTATTATTTTTTGTGGTTGCTGTTCTAAAAATCTGTATCTTGAATCCCAGATCTGCATGAATTTAAACAAGTAATTTGATAGACTCCTGTAAGTGGGGAATTAGGAAATCCCTACCAGCTGGAACTGCTTAATAGTGGAAGCTTTGCTGACCTCAGGTTAGCTGTCCACAAGCCATTTATTTTTGTGGGTACGGGGCCAAGATATGGAGCAGCAAAATTGTTTCTCTCTTGCTCTATTTCTTACCCCCTTCAGTAGTGGTTTCATCTGCTGCACCCACATTGTGTCCTGAAATACATAAGTAATTGCAAAAAAAAAAAGTGTGGGTTTTTTAAATACTCTTTTAGGGTACTAAATACTCTTTTTGGGGCAGCAGTATCTGTGTAAATACATCTTTATGGCTGAGTTTCCCTGAAGCTGTTCAATACCTGCTGACTCTGTGACTAGCTTGGTGATTTTTAGATAGCTTCATCCTCAGATACCTTAATCTGCATGAAATGTCTTATCTTGCTGCTTTGAATTTGTGTAAGTCTACTAATAAATGTGTAGCAAAGTATAAAAATCTAAGGCTTATATCCATTATGCTTTTCCAGGCAAACTATGTCTAGAAAGAGGAAACATTAAAGAAAAGGCTGCTTTGGCTGCAGAAAATGAGTTATTTAAACCCCTGTAGGGAAACAGGCTTAACAGTGGCACCAAACACAAAAGATAAGTGTGTTACTTGGAAAAGAGTTTATATATGGTACTGTACTATCTGGTATAGTGTGCAAGATGTTTGGTTTTGAAGTATGCTCTGACCTTAGGGTTTTGGGGCTTGACAGAATTGCAGGTGAGGAGGGAGAGGTGAGATTTTTTTTTACTTAGTGAACTGCCACTTCTCCGTGCTTTAGGATATTCTTGTGGATCTCAGAAGTATGTTCTTCAGGAAGTGTACTTCCATGTCCTCCCTTCCACATGCTCCATTGGAACTGGATAGGTGTATTTACTCTTTCAAGTCCTGTTTGTGTTTTATGGGGTACAGAAGCCACCACTAGGAAACAGTCTGTGATACCATGCTGGTGGCCAAAGGAAAGTTAATTCTTCAGAGCTTTCTGTAAAAATATGAGATTTCTCAACTTTTCCAGAAGCTTGGCTTCTACAGGTGGACTTCTCAGAAGTCTTGTATGCTGTTCTGCACTAGAAAAAGATATTTAGGGAACATTTTAGATGTGTTCATTTTTTGCTGACTGGAAAACAAAGCCTTGCGTAAGTCAAATGCTTTGATACCTATGTGGTGGCTGTCTGTTTTGGGCAAACAATTTGGTAAACAGACTTCACTGTAACCCCAGAATGACACAAGCGCTGAAAATCCTACACTTCCCTGTACTGGAGAAAATGGAGATCTGTATTTGTGCTATAGCAGTAAGATACTTCATGATCTGATACGAAGGGGGGGGGAAGCTTTCATTTGAGGTGTTGGATGGACTGAAAGACCCCAAAGATGAAAATGTGGTTGTTTTTTTGTTTGTTTTTTTCCCAAGTTAGATGTAGTGTAACTGTGGTAGCACAGCTGAGATGAGACTGGTGTTCAATATGCATAAAACATAGAAAAGGTGTTAAATGAGCTGGAAAAATTAGGAATGATGGAACTAGTGTGGGGACCAAATGCTTCTCCTTTGCATGAAGTGCCCGGACTCCTTGGTACAGACTCTGTATAAATACGTTAAGGGCAAATGAAGCAATTACAATATCGTAGGAATTAGGAACCAAGATTCCAAGTAAATGAAGTGCTTAAATATATGCAAGAAATGGAAATATTCTTATATTAACAGAGCAAATACTAGACTGAAGCAGCTTTGTGGGAGAAAAATATGTAATGGACAAAGTTTAAGCTTATACCTTGTGCTTGAATGTTTTGGGGTGAAATAAATGAAAACTAGATTTTTTTTTT
Organism: Nipponia nippon; assembly: GCF_047370975.1. NCBI lineage: Eukaryota > Metazoa > Chordata > Aves > Pelecaniformes > Threskiornithidae > Nipponia > Nipponia nippon. The sequence goes on along the minus strand of NW_028262358.1, from coordinate 4,228,798 downwards.
TAAGAAATATTGTATTGTGTTAGGAAATGACTTTTTTCTGCTTATGTTTGTTATTAGGGAAAGGTTTTTACAAATACTAAGGCACACTTTTCCCAGCCTGCAGTTATAATGGATTTTCTTAAATTAAAAAAAAAAAGAAAAACGAAACAACAAAACAAACAAAAAAAACCCAACTTGAAGCAACTCAGAGGGATTTGCTAGCATATTATTTTGCCCTGAGGCAGGATCGATTTTTACCTGTTACTTAAGACAGAAGTTTGTCCGGCTTCCCTTTAAAAAGCCTTGTGATAAAGACTAAGTCTTCCTGCTTTCATCTGTCTGCATGTTTGACTGTCTTTATGTGATATGTAGGAATCTAAGTCCATTATTTCTTTTTTTCTCTGCATTGAATAATTAGTGAATCTTTGCAGCAGCCTTTTGCATAGTGGAAGACTGTTACAATGTTGTCTTAAATGGGCTTTGTTTCACAAAATAGCTTTGCTAAAGGCAGTCAGATATAGCACAAATAGAAAGATACAATGTAGGAAAGACAAAGATGGTACTTGGAGCCAAACCCAAATGCCAGTGTAGAAACACTCACCCTGTTTGCTTCTCAAATCTTTCCTTCTTGATGTGAGAGTCTTTCCTTCTAAGTATCCCCTTAAAGGAGAGGAATAACTTCATGGCTTTGCAGCACTGCTCCTATTGTTAAAGGGTGCAGCTTCCTCCACAGTGTGTCTGCGTGTGGTTTTTTCAAAGTTTGTAGCAAGTGGCTTTTTGCTGTGGTCTGCATTGGACGGATACAATCCTATGTGTATTTCTCTTCCACATTATGGAGGGGAGGGACTAGATAAGTTGTTTCATGAACTACTCTGTCAAATAGCCTGAGAGACACCTAGCCTCCCATAAGACTTTGCACATTTGAATCTCATCTATCAAAGGAAAGTCTGATATTTTCTAGGATGCCACAATTTGTGGAAGTGAATGAGCTTAATTAAGCTCATGGGAAGCTCTTGCAAATGGCTAGAGATAAATATCAAATGGGGTCAGTACACTGTCATGAGACTTTTGGCTTGTTACTGGATGTTCCCATCCCTTTGGGATGGCCTAGAGGGTAAGGACTTCTCAGAAGATTGGGGTCGGCCATGATTAAAGCTATATTTAGAAACTTTTTTAATTGCATAGACTTCAGGCACATTAGAGATGGCTGATTTTTTTTATGGAACAGTTTTCTGTTAGAAAATGCAGTTTAGTGGCAATCAGAATGTTTCATGGGACTATGTCGCTCTGACTGTAACTTTTGACAGGAAGAGAGAAAATTAAACTCAGTTTTTCAGTGTTTTAGTAATACGAGTGTCATTTGGACAATGTATGCCTTATTGAACTATCAGACATGTTTCATGTTGAAACTCAAAGCAGAATGAAAGTAGTCATACTAATCTACCAAGATATGAGTTCAAGTATATAATATTAAGTAGTTTATCTACTAAACAACAATTCATTGGCAATAATTCATATTAAAATGCAACGTGTGGGTAGTGACAATTTTTTGCCAAATGTCACTTCCATAGACTGTTTGTTTTTTTTAGTCTAGGTTGGAACAAAAGAAAAATGAAAAATGCTGGGATTTCTTGGAAAACAGAAGTTCTGATCAGCTTGATGGACAGGGGAGAGAAAAAAATAAAGTAAAGCCCAAATCCTGATATAAATCAAATCTCTCGGCAGAAAAGGTATTGGCCAGTCCTGCGAGTCTGGAAAGAGAGTGGTGGGCCCAAATTTTGCTACAGGCTACATGGAAACACTGGGAAGGACCTACAGAACACAAAGTGCCCAACCCGGTAGAAATCAGAGGGCTGGGAAAAGACAGTGTAGGAACAAGGACACTAGATGAAATAACTTGGAAACCCAGCCTCAGGGAGAGCCTGGCCTGTTGTTCCTGATAGATGGCTGGAAATCAGGAGCAGGCACTGAGACATGGGGAAATAACCATGGGCAAAAGCAATGTAATGGTCCTAGATGTACCCTAATATTTTTTATATAGATAAATCCCACCAAGGAATTCCTCTTGAGTGAACTTAACTCCTGTACTTACAACTTGCCTGATTGTGTCCCTTGCCAAGGGGCCCTGACAAATGTTCATGGGGTGATGGGATCGGCTCCCGGATTTACTGTTGCAACTTGCCAGCTACTACAGTAGGTTGATTGGCAACACGGATTTATTTGCACTTCTTCGTGGGGGAGAGAAGGGTGCTTGCTGCCTATAAATTTAAAGTTCACTTTAAATCGCAGGTGAACTGTTTAAGATCAAAACCCAAAGGACTAGTTCATGATTGTAGTGCTAGAAACACTGTTAGAAAAGTGTAAAAACATAAGATCTGAGAGTATCTTGCATTAGTCTCTTGTTTTAGCTTGTACTTGGGATTTCCCCTGAGGTATTTGTTACAAACAACTGAGGATCTGCCTGCTAGTGCTGTTTCTTGAGAGGAATCCCACATCTAGGTTTGATTCCTGGTTGGATCGGGGAGTGGGTGGCTGCTTTTGAATTTGCATAGCATGTTATAGTTTTGGACATTTGTGGTCTTGCTTTCTAGCTGTTTGGTGTAAGGGAGGGTACTAATATGATATACCCAGGCTGGCTTGGAAGTGGATCGCACTGCGTCTGCACAGGCTAAGTACAAGGGAGACCCTGCAGAGTGAATGTTTCTGCCTTCATTCTTGCAGCAAATCAGCTGCATTGCAGTTACAAATTTAGAGCTTACTATTTTGTAAACTACCTATTAGAAGAGGTATTTTTAGCATTATGGCTAATTTTTGTGTTTCCCTTTCTTGGCAGCATGATTGTGTTGTATTCATGGCTTGAGTGTTCTAAAGTGACTTGCCAAAATTGACTAGTGCCATCAAGTGTAGTTTGGGGCTCCAGAATGCCAAGACGGTTCTCCAGTCTCTAGATCACATCCCATAGTAGTGGCCATAGAAGTAAGAACACCGCAATAACATACACTTGCATAATAAACTTAGTTTGCTTATTCACCGCTTTCGTAGCTTTTTGCTCTTATGCAAATGGTAATATGTTCTGGTGGCTTTTGTTTTCTGAAATGTGCTGGAAATGCAAACAAAATCTACTCTTGCAGCATGCTCCCTGATAACTAGTATGCACCAGTCATCCACGTAGCTGTGTCAGCAGCGGCAGACTGCAAACCCTGGTGTTCCTGTTTACAAATCTGCCTCTCAAGCCATGCTCTCCCTTCCCTGAGCAGTTCCAGGTTATAACCTTGCTTCTGCTGCTACACCTGGGAGAGTGACAGAGCCTCAGCCAATAATTCCTGTTCCTGCCTTGGTAATCATCAGTTCTTCACGCATCTTGCTGAGAAGCAGAACCATACTCTGGACCCATGACTTAAAATTCTTAAGTGGTACTGTTGGTGGAGGAATGAATTTTTTTTTTTGCATTACATGGGCACACAGGAGGTTTTTCTTGGTACGTTTTTCACATCAAAAATGCATAGGAAAAATGATAGAATGCAACTTAATATATGCTACTATGTCCCATCTTGGGGGATGAATATGTCATTCCATATGCTGTAGCTAAACATAAATGAACTGTTATTAATGATTGCCGTAATGTTTTCTAGCAGTTAGCTGGCTGTGATTCTAGGAATTTTTTTCCACTGTGTTTTGAAGGGTTAGGTTATTTAAACTTACTATCAAATAGAATCAGATCAAAGTGAGCTAATTTTTCTTAAACACTAATCATTTTAAGGCTATTGAGCTAAATATAGAGGCAGTTCATTAAATCATTAAAACAGCCTGCAATAATGCTCACAAAGTCATTATAGTGCTATTCCCCAGCCAGAGAGGTGGTGTTGCCTTAAGCACAGTTTAATCAAATTAGATGGTGGGCTATGTCCTGGGGTTTCTCCTATTGATATTCATTAAAAATACATGATTTATCACTAATCTCTGTAAGGTATATCCTACTCTTCCAAATGAATTTTGTAAATGTCAGGGGGAAGAAAACAGAATAGTTTATTGTTATAAGAATTTAAGTGCGGTGTGATCACATTTACATTTGTATACTATGTAATTTAGTGATAGATGATAATTTTAATGTGCCTTTAAAATTTTTGTCCGTAGTTAAAATTAACAAAAATGGAAAACCCTCAGGAGTAGCTGCTTTATATTTTAGTACTGTATAGGCATATGAATTAGCTTTAGAATTAATTATTTTGTAGATCATTATACAGTTTGCTTTTATAGATTGTCTATAAAAGTTCACTCTTTAATTTCATGTACTCCTTTTGGTACTATTTTCCATTTTTTCTTTTTATTTGGAACACTTCAGTGCTGTAACTCCCCTGTCCTTCCCCCTTCACTCTTTTGATTTTCTTTTAAGTATTTTCTTGTTTTAAATTGGGAGGAAACATTAATGAGAAGACCACACACAAACATTCTCCTCTGTGCTGTCACCACTACTCCTTTTCTTAGTGATAATTTCTTCATTTATGTAATGCGTTTTAGTCCTGTAACACTCTACAAATGGGGTGGATTGATTATGTCACCCAACACCTAAACATGCAGTTGATTAATGGTGCAGAATGAGGCCCTACCACACTTCAGACCAGGAAGAAACACATTGCTGATTACAATGGCAATTTGGAAACAGTACCATCTAATTACTCAAACTGGAATTTGCCTGAATTATCCTGACTCTTAAGTGCCCTGTAAACTTCCATCATTTTGGTATTGCTGTTACTTATGAATCTTTGATAGTGCTTGGAACCTCAGCTGAACATCCCCAGCGATGCCTCTGTTCTGAGAATTTTTTGGTGTTGTGTTGGGTTGCTTCTGTTGCAGGAAGGAGCCACCTACTGAACTTAGTTACAGCTGCCTGCAGTGCTTATCCAGGATCAGAGTTCACTGGGGTCAGTTAAAAGAAAAAATTTCTGGGGGGTGTGGATCAAGTTCTCAGTGTCCTGAAAATCTTCTGTCAAAGCTCAGGGTTCACCCAATGCTGCTTAGCTTATGGGCTTTGCTATGCGGGGGCAGATTATGAGAAACTATTTACGTGATTGTTGGGTATTAATCATGTTACCACAGAATTGCTACTTCATTGAGACTGACTTGAATATAAAAAGTAATAGTTTTGTTGTAACTACTGAGGTGGTGTTGTAATTACTGAGATGTTCAGGTAACAATCCTTGCATTAGGAACTTCAGATGTGGTTTTAAAACACTGTTCCACTTGCATTTTGTCAGATGTGCCCAAAGCTATTCTCAATTATGCTGAGGTAAACTTGAACAGATTGCTGTCGCTGGCTCTGCTGTTGATTTACACTGGCATGTCTGAAAGAAGAGCTTACTTGTATACGTTTTAGAAACTGGAAGTGTTCTTCAAGGCAAATAATTACTCTGCTGGACATGGGAATACTGGTCTTGTTGGGCTGTAGCTAAATGTAACTGTGATTCCAGACCAGCTGAAGCCTCTCTAAGTTGGTGCTGTTGAAGTTCCACCCTGCCTCCCTTACACTGGCACAGGAGCTTGTCTCATGCTAATATAAGTAGGTTCAAGAACTTAAACCTGCGAAAAAGCTTTAATATTGGCAGCCGAACTCTTAAGATGCCTTACTGTGGGATTTGACAAATGCCAGTTGTAGGCGCAAGGAAGAGGACAGGTATGTCCAACATGGCGAGGAGAAAGGTAGGCCGGAGCGGTGCTAACTGAGAGGGGTTGGAAAGGTCACAGAGCTGTAGTCTGACTTAAAGAACAGTAGTGCTTTCATTCATGATCTTATTTCCAACCATGTGTGGGGTCTTTTGTTTTTGTTTTTTTTTATGCTGAATCACCAGTTCTTGGAACACTGAGGCTTCTGAAAATCGGAGCTTTTGTTCCAAACTTTCTAGCCCTGTTGGTGTTGTGAAGGACAGCTTGAAAATGTGTCCTAAATGCAATGTGGCTCCATTGACTAAGACTTCACAAGAGTTCTCAAAAGGTACTGTTCAAGTAGAAAAGATACCTTCTTTTCTTGACTGGCTGCTAATGTCATGCTTTTTAAACCAATCCCCTGATATTTCTGGAATGTAAGTTGTGATTTTTATTTTTTTTTTTTCAAGCGTCCTGGGCTGGCTGATGTGGAGTAGAGGAAGCCACCACAGAGGTAGCCAAATGGCACAAAAGATTTGTATCACTGTAGGTGCTGCTCCTGCAGGGTGCAGCATGTGTGTGAGCAGCTCCAGCTGCACGCAACCCCAGTGGAGCTTTAGTGTAGGTCTGGCAATCAGCCCACAAGCCTTAATCCTGCAAATATACATCACACGCTTCATTTTATACTCGTGAGAAGCCCAGCCTAAATGAAATCCTATTAAGTTGTGGGTCTAGAGCTAATTAAACATCTGCCTTTCAGTGATTTTTTTATTATTTTAGTGAGATTACGTATAGCATATAGGTAAGTACACATCTGTAGGATTGGTTCTATCAATTTTTTTAAAAGACAATAGATGAAACATTTGTGTGGTGTTTTTTTCCTGTAATCGGCACAATAAAGTGCTGATGAAAGATACCACCTAATTTACCTAGTTTTACTTCTGTTTCAAAACTTTTCAAAGCAAAGTGCGAGGTACAATAGGGCAGCTGGCTGTTATCCATAGGCTCTGCTGCTCCAAAGCCTTTGAGGTGAGACACGAACAAGACTGCCTTAATTATTGGCAACAACTAGCTTTGCTTTTCAAAGTAATAAATGGGGGTCCTTACGAAGTCTCTTCTTAAGTAGCTAAATGCATAATCCACCTGGGATATTGTTTTAAAATTCATTTCGTCTTCAGTAATTTGATCAGAGAAAGAGTTGTATTGGTCATTTCTCTTGTGTAAGAACTATGTCGCACCTAGGGGCAAGGAACATTTATTTTCATGATTAATACCTGTGAGTTTCATGGCCTAATGAGAAAGCCCTAGATGTATTTGAAATGAAATTGCCATTTTCCCCTCCCTTCATTCCATTCATGTAAACATTTTTCACTACTACCCTTCTCCGTTTGGGTACAAAGATCCTGTATTACCCCCGACACACTGGCAGTAGTGTTTGTTTGTATATGTAGTTGCAATATTAAGGTATGTGAGTTCTGAAACGAGTAATTTTAGGTGGACACCTGTATGCATGTGTAATTTATTACACTTCTGAAAGACGAGTAGCCCCAGAACTGTGAAAATGAAAGTTAATGAAATATTTTGCCCTACTTTTTCCCTGGCACCCATCTAACCAGACCAAGAAATCTAGTGCTAGGTTTTGCATTGCTGTAGTAAGTCTCTCAGTCTTTTCACTGCAACCTCCCATTTGTTGAAGTCCAGCCCAAAATGGGCATGCACCTAAAAACAAATGGAGAAAAAAACCACCTTGGAAATGGTGCAGGTGGGCATATAATATATCTCATGTAATACCTTGGCTTGAAAGCAGTTTGAATGGATTTTAAATGTCCTAGTCTTCCCCCTGCCCCAGTGTAAAGGCAGCATCAGTGTACTTTATAATCTCACTGCAGTGTCCTCTAGCCTTTCTCTTACATTGACTCTTACCTCAGATACTATAACTTGTCTGCATTAAATTGAAGATCCTTGGGGTGCAGGGCATGTCTTAATTCCCCCAAACCCTTATGGCTTTGCATAAATACTAAAACATTCATTTTATTTGCTGGTGTGTTTTTATATTTGTTTTAAATCCCCTCTCCCCCTCCTGCAAAATCATTCACCGAAAGTGCAACTTGTTGGCTTGTTGGGTGCAACACAAAGAAGTGAAGGGAATGCACTGGAGTGGGGTGGGGGGAGAAGGACATGGAGCCCTCATTATGATAACCAGGAAGAGGCTGAAGGATAGGCTCCTCTGTTAGAGCTACTGGTATCATTAAATATTTATCCTATGGTGCCCAGAAGCCCAAGTGGCTAGCCAGAACTCCACTGTGGTAGGCAATTAAACAATACAGAACAATAAAATGCCTGATATCTTGATGAACTGGCAGCCTAAGCACTGCTGCTATGTAAAGATGCATGCGGTTGACTTTTATTTTTTTTGGTGGTTTGGTTTTGTATTGGCATGGTTTTATATAATGTGTTTGTCTTTCTGTCTTAGCTTCTGTGGTGGTGAATGTCATCTTCAAAAATAAGAAGTGATTGTGCTTATTCAGTATGGATGCCCTGAGAAAGGCTTTGAAGAGCCAGTGGTGGCCCGCCTCATTCAACTCACATGTTAGTGTGATAATCTGCTTGGGGCACTAGTAATGTCCAGCCGCTTAACTGTTTCTGTGCGTGTCAACATGCAGGAACGCAGCTCTGCGGAGAGCAAGAGCCAGCTCAAAAACAAAGGGTCGTAATACTGGTGAGCAGCCTGGGATGGGACTATATGGCATGGTTCAGTGCCTTGTAGAAAAAGCTGAGCTAACTCTGAGTAACTAATGTAGCCATCAGCAGACAATCTGTGTTAATTCCTCAGTTGATAGGCACTTGGTGAGGAGCGGGCTGTGATAATGCAACTGCATTTTCACCTTGGATAGCGGCGTCCTGCTGGGCAGTATGCATCTGTTGTCTGGACTAAAGTTAGTTGGCTCCTGTTTGTGGCAGATGCCATTAACTTTAAGATGCTGAGCCTGGTTAAACAAAGCAAGTGTGATATTAAAACATAATTGAGCTAAATCATTCCGGTGCAAGCTACAACTTACAAGATATAGCATATCTATCGTGGATGTTTACCAGCAGAGCTATCGCAGCATAGCTATGCCACTGAAAACAATGCTGGTGGAGACAGTGCCCCTTGTTTTCATTTGAGATGCTGCTGTTAAAATTCATTTGAAGCCTTAATTTTTCCCTGTGCAGAAGAGGAAGTACTTTTAAAGGCTGTGGTTGTTTATACTTACTGTGTCCCAAAAGAAGGATAGAGCAGCAGAGAAGCAGAAGCTTTATTTTACCAGAGAAGAGGAAGTAGTAACATTGGGAGGGTCTCTGAGGGCTTTTGCCATGAGGTCAAAACCTGAGACTGGAAGTTTAGGGTAGGGTGGAGTTCCCCTCTTGTCTCAGCATATGAAATCTGCTGCTTCTGACCTATCACGTAAGCATGGTCTGCTACTTGCTTTGTCCTCCAAAAAAAGCTTCTGCAAGTAGAGTAAAACATTTCTTTGTGATGATGCAAAAAGTTTAAGTATTTAACAAACTTATTTATACTTTAGTTGACAACTTGTGTGGCAGACTTACTGCCCTGCCATGCCCCCCAAATAGAGTGGTGTTTCCACTAATTACAGGATGATTACTTTCCAGCAGGATAAATTAGCCCCTACTGAGCTCCAGGCTGCCTCAGCTAGTCTGTTACCTATGCCTGAATTCAGTACTTGAAAGTTTACTTTAATATTTCTTTCACAAGTAGTACCTGTGTCTGAAGGCCCTTAGACATGACCACAGACATGTATAACTTCAGTAGAATGCTTGACTTCTGGGCAAGTATGAATCACTTCCTTTCTGTTGTATTTATCTGAGATAAAAAGTAAACACACTTACTGAACTTCATTGTATTTCCATAAGGGTTGTAATATCGTGTGTGTGCATATACAGCTGAATGCACAAACATAAAGTGAGCTTGGCTTTTTTAAAGCATCTGTTTATTTAATTGGTGAATCAGGTATTTCCTTATGAGTTTGATACTGTCCTGACTTTATTCTCTGGGGCATTTGGAAAGAGTGTCCAGACATTTGTGACCTTATTGATTGGCTCATGTTTTTTTGTTCCATGAATTCAGCTGGAGCAAGTATTTTATCATTTTCCACATTCACGTGTGCATCCGACATGTATGGTGCGTGTGAACGTTTGCCGTTTCAGTGAGGAAGATGCAACGATAGCCGTGCTATGTGAATGAGAATTTATCTGTTCAAAGCACTACTTAGGAGTGTGTGATTTGGCAAAGGAAATAATTTTATTATGACAGCGGTGTCTGGTTTTAGTTCTGTTTACTCTCTTTTCAGACTAGGTAGGTTTTGGCTGTTACACATTTTTGTTCACCTCTCTTTCATCTGTTGTTCTTTCTACCACTAGTAGCTGGGAGAGCAGCACTGGGACTGATGTGCATCTAGAGGAGGAATTAGCACTGGGCTGCTCTCGGTGCCTTCCCAGATGTTCCCCAGTCTGGAATGACTTGCTTATCATTGCTGTTCACAACTTCAGAGCTTACCAATTCTGTTAAACCACAGTGGGGTATGGTGATGCTGTGGTGGAGCTGAACTCTCTTTTCTCGGTAACTGAAAACTGATTTTCTGAATCCATACCATTTGTGACACCATACCTACAGAAACATTTCTTATGGTGACTATTGTGGTAGTCCAAGACTACTGGTCTACTTCTCAGAAGTCAGAGTAGTCATTTACGATAACAATTATGTTTAAATACCATGGGGTCAATAGTTCCATTCCTGTTTTACTTCACGGTCTCTTAGGAGTCCTGTCTATGTTCACAGCTACTTTTTGCTGCTTTGCTTGCACTTCCTCATGTGTCTCATCTTTACTCATCACGGTGCTGGTATCATTTGACATGCTTGGCCAGCATACAGCATCTGTTACTTTCCACATTCAGGCTTCTACTCGGAACAGTAGAAAGAGAGGGATTCCTTCTTTTTAATGACCTGTGCCTCATGATTTGACTGCCTTTATATGTGACTTCAGGGCTGCTCAATTCACACAGTATTTACACTGTTCCTGGGAAGCACGTTCTGAGTTACTGTCTTCTTGAGTAGCCATCCTGAGAGAAAGATGGATACGAACACTTGTAAAACATTCAGCCCTGTAGGGTTTGTTCTCATATTCTTTCCATCCGAGCCTTGAGAGTAGCACACAAAGCATCCTGAGCCTATTACAGTCTCGCTTCTATTTTCTATATTTGCTTGAAGATCTTGTTTAGGTACTGTATCTTCATGCCACCACATTGCTGTCAGAAGGTAAGTATGGTCCTCTTATTTCTTTTATTGCCTGTATTTTAAAACTATAGCATAGCAATTTTTGTATCACATGGTGAAAGTATTTTGAGTACCTATTTTCATTTAATTGTATGTAATGGGGATGGAAAAAGAGGTGCTTGCGTATCAAACTGGAGTTGAGTTGTACTGACCTGCCATGACTGTGCACGTGAGCCCTGGTTGCGCCCAGGCTGCAAGCTTCTAAAAGAGTACTTTTGTGATGTCTGGGTCCTTCTTCCACTCCTGGACTACAAGCAGCCGAACTTTCACATTCAAGCAGTGCTCCAGCAGTTGCCCATTGAGTTTGGAGGGATGATTTTTCTGACATCAGTACTGTCCAGCCCATGGCAATGAGAGCCTACATGCTGCTTCACTGAACACCCTCTTTTTCACATAGCACCATCCTGAGGTTGGTCTCTGTGTTCACCAGCTCCTTAGGAAGGCTGTGCTGCACTGAATTAACAATGTCTGTATTGTAGTTTTTTTCCACTGTTCACACCAGTAGTTTGTCTGTATCTGAGGGGCTCAAAAGAAATGGTGTCAACAAACCCTAATGCCCTCTGACCTCAGCTGCATTTTTAGCTGTGGTATCTTCTGAGTTGCTTTTCAGGTTCAGCTTGTACCTCCTGTGATAAAAGCAAGGATGGGCTGTGTGTAGCTTTGCAGCTGTTTCCAGTTTCAACTTATTTAACTTTACCATGTTGGTGCTTTCTAGCAAACACCTGAAGATACAGCTGTGCTCTGCCACCTCTTCTGCCATGCTGTCTCCTGTGCCCATACACTGGAATATCATCAGTTTTGATTCTGAATCTCAGAAGTCCTGGTGGTTGTTTTTACTGATGGCATTAATATCCCTTTGTGGCAGGCTGGGTCCCCCGTAGCATTCTTTGCCATCTGTGTCCACCTGCTGGTGTTCACCATGCAGTGAGGTAACTGTTATTCTTCCACAGTAATTTGTGCCTGTATCTATCTTTGGCAATGAGTACTGAGACTACGTTTGCTCCTGCTGAGTCAGGTAGTATTTCTTGATGAATGCTTTTCAATGGCTTTGTGAAATTTCTATGTCTATGCAAAAGTGCGATTTACCTAGCTTTTCATAGCCTCATGCTGCTTATCCAGCTTGTGGGTTCTGTGACTTTAGCAATGATGCCTTCTTCAGCATTCATTTTATTGCTCCCATTTTTCTCTAATGTGATGGGTACTTGGTGAAGCAGGTGCTGTATTGGCTAGGTTGTTCTAGTTGTTTTTCAGGTGTAACATGCCTGGAAGACATCAAAGTATTTCAGAAACATCTTGGTAATATTAGAGATGTCAGTCCTTTCTGAGCTTGGGGCTTTTTTGAGTGTGTGCATGTGTATTGCTGGTAATGTCGTCAAAGGTGCTTATAGTCCACTTATACTTGCAAAAACATGGCTGATCTGCTCCCTAAACTTTGACCTATACAGGCCCTTACTGTTGGCCTAGATTCGTGTGCTTCCTCTCTAACTCTGTGCATAGCTTGGTATTTATACAATGTGTAAATGGGACTTAAGAGGGGTGGCTGAGAGAACTGTCTGAAACATCAAGTATTCTGGTGGCTGAGGTTTTCACCTGAGGTACAGGGGACTAAGTTTGTGTGTCTGCTCAAATTGAGCAGATCAGGAATGTGAATTTCCTAGGGGAGTACCCGAACCAGTCGGTAGCTGATTATGCCAGGGACTCTCCCTTACTACTTGTTTCCTTGCATGAAGAAATTGGTCTGAGTGCTGAATTGGTCTGATGCTGGAAGGAAACTCTTGCTTGATGCTGTTGATTGCGGGGGACCATCTTTGTGTAAAGAGAGACGCGATGCTGAAATGCCACTGATGCCATACATTTCATGCCTGGCCAGTTTAGGAGACTGGTTCTGGAGCCTTCCCTGTTCAGGTGCACATCCCCCCTTGTAGAACAGCTTGCATCCAGGCAGCGGCATGTCTTTGGGTGTTGCAATGCCAAACATCGCAAAATCGGAAGGCTTTGAAGAATCTATAAGAAGACAGACTTTTTCCCAAGATGAGTGCTGCTGCCTTCACCACTTCACCTGTTTAGGTGGAACAGTGGCTCCTGTGCCATGGGTTTTTTTGACCAGGTGTTCTTTCTCCTTAGTCTACTTGCACATTGAACGGTATGGTGGTTGTACTGCTGTGTCACTTCAATTTTGCTTTTGTGGATGCAGTGTTGCTTTCTTCTTTTGCGTAGTGCTGAGGAAGTTCTTGTAGCTTAGTACTCCCACTGATGACCTACGAGCAATTTGGCATCGCTTTCTCTTTGTGCGCTGTTGCTTTGTCCTTGACTGCTATGCTATTTCAGACTTCACAAATCACTTAACCTTGCTGTTCTGCATTGCACTAGTATCACATATGCCCAAAAGTTAAAAGGAATTGTTTTAAGGGTATTAGGAAAGTCATAAGGCCTCCAAAAGTAGAAAAAGACCGAGTCAAAACTGCTTGGGGAACTTTAATTCAGGCCTTTTGTTAGTAACAAGTACGAAGCAACTTTTAATTAAGTGGTTATGTGTTTTGGGTCCTCCTTGCCATTGTACCCACCTAATTCCTTCCTACTGGCAGCTAAAATATATACAATGCTAGTTTTGTAAAAACGTATAAACACTTTAATTTTGCTGTACTGTTACTACAAGTTGCCTAACATAACAGTAATTCTGTGGTAAATTCAGGATATTAGCCTGTTTTCAGGGCACCATTAATCGGCCTTAATCATGTGAAAGGACAGAAGAACGTAAAGCTTTGAAACTATACTTCGCTTCCACAGCTCATGAATAAAAGAAATCTGGAGGTGGGGGTAGAATAGTATGTGGTCATGTAATTAAAGACTTTTTCAGAATGCCCCAAAGGGCCAAACTCAAGGAATTACTGGTGATGTTCAACTTAAGGTTTCTTAACCTTTTAAAGCGTAAAGTTGGCAAACTAAGATAAAACTCACGTAGGTTTTCGTGAATAATTTCCTCTGTTCTGAAGACAACAGAAGACAGGCTCTTTAGGTCTGTCCGATGGATACTCATTATTTGCATTAATGGAACAATTGCGAGCTGCAGCAAACTGTCTGACAGCCTGGAAGCAGGATGGGATGCTCTGTTTGCAAGAGTTTTATAAATGCTTTCTGACAGTACAGGTAGGGCTTAAAGGTACTGAAGTCCGTTCCAAAGTCCAGATGGAAAGTGTGGGGGGACTCCAGTCCCCACCCAAAGAAAGGATGCTGACAAGAGATGCAGGATACAGTGATTGCTCCCTTTGTAAGAAGGCTGATCAGCATGTGTCAGCAACCTCTTGCAGAGCTGGGAAGGCTTTGTTCAAGTGTTTTGCCTGCCAGATCTCTGGTGAGAGTTATCGTTCTCCAGTGGGAATACCAAGAAAAGGAGCTCTTTGTGGATTTTAATCTGCAGTTGGCATCTCTCAAGGCAGTGGTTTAAAAAATGAAGACAACTGGTTTGCAACTTGAATTCAATGATGTTTCTTTTATCTAGATACAGCGGATTTGGTATGTCATATCGGTATGGTAAAAAAGGGAAGTGGATTATCACGGGCCCTAAAACTATTGTTGGGGAAGGAAAAGATTTGTAGATGCTAGTTAACATACTTCGACAACTGTTTGCCAAAGCCATTCATTACATCTGCCTCTGCATTAGAAAGGGCACAATATTTCATTTTCCATTTCCTTTCACAAACAGAAAATTAATTGCGTAGACTTGCAGAAAGTGCAGATATAACTCGTTATGTATTGTTAAGGCTGTCTGTGATAAATTTATCAAGCTTAGACAAAAAGTACTCTGAAATGACAATGGATCCATCTTAATTAACGTTCTTTAAGTGACAGGCACACCTGTTTGGAAGTGGGAGGTAAAAGCAGACAAGTTTTCCAGGAGCACAGTAATGGTGGTCTCTGGTTATAGAGGAAGCTGGAAAATATAAACTATACGTTGATTTGAGCCCTGTTACTACCTTTCAGAAATCAAATTCAAAGTTCTGTTTTGCAAATGAATTATTCCAGTGTATCTGTAAAAAAAAAAAAAAAAAAACTGGACTACTATGTCCACGAGATAATGGTTATCTCGCTGTTGACTAGTGATGTAATCAAGCAGTTAATGGGTTCACCTTCACCCCATATAAAGTCCATCTTTATAATACAGTTATGACATATTCTGTTTATAGAACTCTCCAGCTATAAAACTATCTTATAATTGTTATCCATCCTTTGTTGTATTTGCTGATACAGCTTATCTCTGCTGGTGCCATGCTGTGCACTGGAGTGGTGCTGTGGAGACAGTCCTTAATGACAGTAGAAAGCAGAGGGTGAACAGCAAAGGTGATGCAGTGTACAAAAAGAAACAGCAAACAGGAGATGGTCAGGGACATGTTACTGCCAGGTGCTGAGTTGCCTTGGCAAGAATATACCACAAGATGGAAAGATAAGGAAGGAAATGGAAAGTACTGCCCTTGTGGATGAAGGCAGCTGGACTTGCTGATGGATACCTGAGCACTGAGAAGAGTTTTCAACAAGCTTGTATTTCATTCTGGTTTCCTCTGGATTCAGGTTGCATCCTGGCTCATAGACTCCATGGGGAAGAGGGCTAATCAACTGGCAGCTGGAGGGTCTCGGGGTGAGGCCTTACCTGGCTGCTTCCCCAGGGCTGAACAAGGTCTGGGAGAAGGGAAGAGTGTGGTGAACACCAGAGTGTTCATCACGGTCAACCTACGGTAAAACACTCCCCATAAAGACAGGCTTGATAGGTATTTTTCAGATCTACAGTTGTTAAATTGTGATTTAGTTGTTATATTTTTATCTGCAGTCTCAGCTGCTACTCGAGCACTAGAAAAAGGTTTCGGAGACTCTCTGCTTTTAGAGCTATGTGTTATGGGTCTCACTTTCAGCTGCTAAGTTATAAGCAGTTTTAAACTTCTGCTTTTCCCGTGTGCTTTTCAGACACCATCCTCTGACCTACATTTCACCCCTTCCTGTGCTCCTTTCTCCCACCTCTCTGAATTTTTGGAGTGCTGAGATCAGCCCTTTATTTTTGCCAGTACTTTTTAGGTTGAAATTCTAACAACAGAAAATAGAACTCGGTTTAATGCAGTTTCTTCCTATTTTTTTCTTGATCTGTTTGCCAAGAAACTCAAACTTTCAAAGAAAAGCAACCTGCAAAAGTCAGTATCGGCCTATTTCCTTGGTCTGAATAGTTCCAGAGTTTGAGTTTTTCTGCTAAGCTACGCAGACATGAAACATTCCTCCCTTGGTCTGAGCATGTACAGACCTCTCAGTGGTGGAGTATGATGGAATTTGTGTGATGCACAGTAACTCATTCCAGTCGCGAGTGTCATTTAACAGCAAAACTATGTTACACTTTTCACCAGACAAGCCTCAAGTAGTTTAAACTTCAAAACGCAGATATTTTGTTTTCCTGAAATGGCATGTTTTACTTTGTTCCTGAGATTCTCATGGGTTTAGTAATGCAAGGAACTGTCTAAATTGGCGAGTTAAAAGTAATCTGGTGCAGAATACCGAGTTGTACTTCTTGTTTTGATCTGTGGGCTAATGTGTAAATGTAAAGCTATTCTTCCTTCAGTCTACGACGGCGCTGCCACTGATGTCAGTGGAAGGAGTTCACAAAGGCATCTTAGTGCACTCACTATTTTAGTGATAATCCTATTTCCTCTCTGTTTAGAGCCTCGTTACAGCCCTGTTCTGTAGCAAAATATGCCCTCTTTTAGGATCACTGTATATTTCCCTTCCTTTCTTCTGTTTCTTTTCCTTTTCTTTCTTTCCCTGCAGCAGCTCCAAATCCTACTCTTTGCTATTCACCACTGTCCCATTTTATCTGTTATAATGCTCTCAGCAGAACAGCTGATGCTGACCTCTTATGTGCCATTGTTATGCTTTGGTACTAACATCCCAAGGTAGGTGAGAGAGTTTTCATTTCTTGGTTATTATTTGAGATTCTAACTCGGGTAGGTTTCACTGCCTTGGTTAAAACTCTGGGCATGAACTGAAGATTCTCTTTCACAGTCAAACAACAGAAAAAAGTTCAGACGCCGTAGAATTGGGATGTGCTGTTCAGGCTCAAAAAATACACCAAGTAGGAAGAATGGAGCTCCTGGCTTTGAATTTAGCACATCAGTGATGTGTGGGCTTAGGTTTATGATGTCTCAGCCTTATTATTCTCCTGTACTTTTCGGTAGTGGTCATGTTACTGCTCTTCTGATCTTATTGATAGAAGAGCTTGAGGTTTAGTCACATGTGACTTTGACCTCTGCCAGTGTCATGCCTAGATTAGATTAGAGATTAGGTTTGTCATCTTTTTATTCCATGCTTTTCCTCCTGGCTCCACATATTTGAGTCTAGTGACTGCCAACCTCTTCGAGATCAATTTCAAATCTACTGCATTCAGCAAAGACAAACCTGTGGCTGATTCTGTCGTCTGAACAGTTGCTCCCTTTCAGTCAACAATTACCCAGAATTTTCTGGGATATACATCCCTGTCTATTCCAAAAATCTCAACTGTTTCCCTTTCAGTGACTTAGAAGACAGTGGAAGGTGAATAGAAAAAAGAAATGTGCGAGAACCATGAGGAGTTGAATATTTTTGTCAGATGCTTATAGAGCTGCTTCCCCATACTGGGTTTCTAAATCAGTTTCCCAAATATTTGGCTTAAACCTTTGCTTACATCCAAGAAACAAGTTTTCTATGTCAGTTACATGATGATAAATCTGAAGACCCATTTCTTGTGTCCAGCTTTCAAAACCTTGATGATTCTTAAAGAATATTTAGAAAACAGAATAGTGTCCTGCTTGACTAGTATTTATGTCTGACTTTTGCTTGGGTTTGTAGATGAAAAATATGGGTTTGCATCATAGGTACAAGATGCAAGGATACAAGGCTAAGTTTATTAATAGGATTGGTATGTATCATACACCAAGGTGAGCTTGTGTAAGTCATGATTCAGCACAGTACACATCATCTAGATAACTTTAAGCAACGGACCGATTTCAATTAGATCCTTATCAGTTACACTAGTCAATTTAAGGAGTAGTAGCAACAGCATGTAACTCCTGTGACATAGATGTCACAAACTGAATAATTAATAATTAATATTATGCAGAATTTTAAGCAGTAGAGCAGTGCACAGATACTCTGTGGTCTCTTCTCTGTGCATGAAACAATGCTTACAGTGAACCTTTAATGAATGGCTCATATCCCACAAAAATGTAAGTGAAACTGAAGAAGATTCAAAGAAATTGTGAATGCTAATTAACTACCTACAACATAAAATAGGTTGCCTAAGGTTGTGTGTTTTCTATTAGTTAACTCGTCTTGAAGATGTTATCTTAGGCTGGTGTGTGTGTATAAATGTGAGAGGGCATAAAGGTTTAAACTTAGCGTGATCTTTTTTTTTAAACTCCAAATAATTAACGTATGTAAACCTTTATGTGGAGGTAGAAATGCTGGCACAAAAGTGCCCTGTTTCCACATTGCCCATCCTTATTCCTTCATAGGAACAGCTGAAAGGGATTAATGTCCCTTAGTAAAGCAAAGCCATGGTGAGGTGCCCTCTCCTGGCTGCTTCTCTGCAGGCCGAAGGCAAGGCTGACCCCAACAGCCGGAGGTGGCTGGCAGAGCTGCAGGGGCATTGGCATCGACAGGCCCTCATCCACTGCAAGCAAAAGTAGCTAGTTTAGCTTAACCAGTTCAAACAGCTGGCTTGAACTCACCTGGCTGATTTTGTCGGACGCGCACTAGAAAGTGAACATCTCATCTCTTCTGCTGGCAGAAGAATGGATGGGGAGGAGCAGTTCACAGCAGCACTGTCCTCAGCTGGATCGTGAAGAGTTTTTCTGTCAATGGCCTTGCTGTCTTCACAGGGTCTTTTGTGGTACAATTAAAGCACTACCTGTTGTGTGTGGGGAGATTGGTGAAAATTTACTTACCCCAAAGGACAGAGCAAGCTCCCTCTGTTTCACAACCTGTCATGATTCACCTAGCCATGTTTGCTTTCTTCTGTTTCATAGAATGTATTTCACACTGACCTGTATTCTGAACTGAGTTCAAAGTAAATATATTCGATGGGATTGATTATTTGTAAAAACTATTTTTATTCCACAGCTGAAGCTCCAAATGTCAGAAAGTTACTTCTCTCTCACTTATGAAAGACCACCTCTTTTTTTCCAGCAGGAAACAAAAGCTTATGGTACAGAACATAGTTCTTGGAACCTCGACTCTGTAACTCGCTCTTCTGTAAAGCACCTAAATCACACCAAAATACCAGGTCTAATACAAGCTATGGAGGAAGCTTATGCAGAGCTGCTTATTAATTTGACATCTGCATCAATGCTCAGTGTGCTGCTTCACTCCATAATACACCAGTGGAGAAGCCGCACGCTTGTAAGAGTGGCATGACTGCACATTCTTAACATTGCTGTGTTCGCAGCAGGACTGGGTTGTATATCTGAACCTGGGCTGAGAGAGGAGTTTTAACCTTCCTAGGTATGTACCTCCACTGAAGTTATAGCAAACGGTGGAATAAGACACAGTTAGTATGCTGGATTGAAAAATAAAAATAAATATATCTGTATCGGTGTACAGCAGCCGCCAGGATAAATGAAGTTGTGTTCCAGTTGGTGCACGCAGCAGTATCCTGTTGTGATGTGGTGACCACGCTTCCCTGCCTTTTGCGCTAGCTGCTGTCGGGTATTTTTCTATCAGAATCCATCTTCAAAATGCTTCTTGTCTTCCAGCTTCCTCTGAAGTCTCCTTTATCTTCTGGTTAGTTATTCTTCATGAAGTTGTTCTCCAAACTTCAGGAAAAACCCAGGGGATACTTGGCAATCCACTGGAAGTGAGGAAAGCTGAAATCATGACTTCACAATCTATTTTTGAGAAACTAACCTTAAGGATTTATTCATTCCTACTGTGTGTGTCTGTGTATGCTCAATCCAGTAGGCATAAATTACATACAAGCAATGAAGAAAAGGTTGTACCCTGAAGATGTGCATTTTTTTTTTCAAATGGTTGTTCTGAGATTTTGAAAATCACTTATACCATTGTGGGGTGACCCCAGATGTTTTTGGTGTCCAGATGTATTTCTTTAAAAACTAAATTTTTCGGAAGATAGATGCTTAGCACAGTTTTGTTTCTTAGAAAAATGAGACATTCTAAATCACTTATCACTGTGTTCAGTTGCTCTTTTTTTTACCTGCTGTTTATAAACTTTGTGTAATATGGAGTGATTGTACCCAACTAGTCAACATCTTCATTATTAGGTTCACTATCGGTTTCTTGTGGATGTCACAAAAGCGATGGGTCTTGTGTTAGCTGTGGAGGAAGAACAGGGTCTTACAGGCTGGTTTACAGAGGGGGCGAAGGTGAGAGAGGACCTTCTGGGCACGTGGCTCTTCGCGATGCTTAGTAGCAGAACTGAGGGTGCTGGGGCTGTATGGTAAGAAACAAGGATGAATACGTGGGGAGGGGAAGCTGGAAGCTCAAACAAGGCATTTGAAGATGATGTGATGAAACAGTGGGGGATGTTAGAGGAATTCAAAGCGCAGAGTAAAATGACTGGGGCAAAAGGCAAGGAGCATAACCTTTGTAATCTGCGTGGGGTGGAAAGGATCAAGAAGAGCCTGAAGGGAAAAGGTGGGCAGAAAGAAGGGTTGTTATGACATGCTGCCTGGAAATAGGTGATGAATGTTTTATTCTCTGAAACCAATTACCTTAGGAGAGCCTAAAAGGATGGGAGTCGCTTGACTAAATGTGGGCACCTGCCTTGTAGGTATTGATAGCTCAGCTTATTATCTAAATTCCCTGTACAGTAAATGGGGGGGGGGGGGATACTTCTAGAGCATGCTGTTTTCTCTTCAATTAGGTTGAGTTACATTTCCAAGAGTTGTTTGGTGTCGTCCCCTCCATGGTCTCTAAAGGGGATCTACACAGTAGCTTGGGGTGGGTGGGCTACTTTGTATATACACCCATAAACATGTGTGTAAGTGTGTGTGTATACATATATACACTTATATGAATATCTGAAGTGTGGTGAGATGAAGCCCTCAGTCCTACCTGTGAAAAGAAGGCAGTGTGAGTCCTGTGATAATTAATGTTTGCTCTAGCACCTTTGCACCCTGGCTGCAACTCAAACTGTCAGTATGGGCAGAGTACTTGCGCCCTGCCTGTCAACAGCACTGAGTGGTGTAAAACCCAAACAGTGAGCGTACGGAGTGATGCTTCTGGGGCCTACCAGCCACTGTCATAAATGGACTGGGTTTCTGAAGCTGAGGTTTTACAAAACTTTGTGATAGTTCTGCAGTTTTTAAAGTTTCTCTTCATTCAGCAGGTCCTGTTCCACACAAAAGGTCCTGTAAGTTGCTGGTCAATTTACAGTACCAGATTGTTTTGTTTGGCAGCACTTAAATGGAAGCTGACTTCTGCAAATAGGATAAGAGAATGAAGGTTACCTAGCACTCTTAAACAGGTGGCCACTCAGACCCAAATTTCCCTGGAAGCCTGCAGTGTACCTGAAAATTAGAAAGCAAGTGTCTCCAGTCGATAAAACTGAAACCGGAGTAACACAACACTGTGGTGACTGTAGTAGTATGACTGTATTGTGTAATAACTATAATGGTGACAGTATCGGAAAGTGTAACCTTTAATTACTCTGCCTGTTTCTGCAGACTCTTTAGGAAGGAAAAATAACACCTATTTTACACATGTTGTGAAAATTAAATTTCTCCAATGACAAGAGCATAGGAATGTCTCTACAATGTCAAACCAAACTGCCTTCTAACCTGATATTTTGTCTCCAAGGGTGACTAATAGCAGATGCATAACTGAGAAGATAAAATGTGGCAAGCAGAGAGTGACACTGTCTGGATTATAATTCCCTACTTTCAGCAGTCTGCAGACTAGGAATTTTCCGAGTCCGAGTTTGCTTTTAAAGTGTCTTGTAGAATAGCCCAGAACGGTGCTTTCCCTTATTAATGCATTTATTTGCTTTAAGATTGTTTCTGTACTCTGGCATCCAGGTCTTCCTATTCAGTCTGGTGCTGTGCAGTGCATTCCAGTTGATTTAGGAGCCTAACGTCTCTTTTCAAAAGTGGTGTAAGAAACCAGGTCTTTTGAGAGTCACTGGCTATTGTTGATAATGGGAGTTGAGTTCTGCAGCGATTTTTGGAAAAATGTTGCCAGAATCTGTGCGGGCTTTTGGACATGAAGGTAGCGAATCAATCAACACTGTTTTGTGTTGGAAAAAGACAGTAGAAATGGGATATGTTTAACTTGGAGTTATCCAGGATTTAAGTAGAGAATTTGGCATGTGACACTAGAGAGAGAACTGAAATAAGATGGGCGAGTAACTTCTCACCTTTCTTGATGCAGGAGGTGTTTGATACAAAAGCTCTGCAAGGTGGCACTTGCAATCTGCAACGAATTTTTGACCTGGTAAAGAGCCCTGCTCCCTCCAGGAGAGAAGCAATGACATGGGGGGAGAGGGGTCACAATCTGATGAAAGAAATGACAACCGGCTGGTTTGGGATATCGGGACCTCCTGATTCCAAAGGAAAAAAGCACAGGCAATAAGGATATGTTAGGAGCACATGCATCTTCTACAAGCCAAGTTACCGCTAACTTCTGGCATGGACAGTATGCCAATTGCTGATCAAACTCTGACTTATCTGCCTTGCCTAGAAGCCTTTTTCTCCCCTCCCCCCCTTTCCCACTGAGGACAACAAATAGACAATCTTAGGGAGTGTAACAGACATCAGATGGTCTCTCTAGCAACTTGTCTGGACCATACTTGTTCTGGTTTTTCTTCTATTGTTGTTGCCACTGGTTGTAGATGTCTGACATGCTTATGTGTTGGAGTACTCTAGTACCCTTTTAGAGATATAAGCAAATGGAAACCTGTATCGTCCATGCACAAGAACATAGTACTGTAAAAGATCATTACATATCAGCCAAAACTCTGGCCTCCTGTACCTCTGTTATAGGCAGAAACTTTAGTTTCTCTAACTTTTGTAGGTGGCTCTTGTCAGAGGATTGGGGTGTGTAGTGTGCGTCCCTGCTGTTCCCCTTTTTGTACCGACTTCTCTCCTAGCACTTGCTAAAAGTAGCACTGAAATCAGCCCAGGTCCTTCAACTTCTCCCGAGGGGGGGGTGGTATGTGGAGAGGGGTGAAAGTGTCTACCACAAATACATAATTTTCTTTTCACTTCATTGTTCCTTCTTCATCTGACTTGGCAGGTGTGCTGAGTGGGAATGGTCTGCAAATCGATCCTGAGGCAATCAATGACACGGCAGCTGGCCAGAGCTAAACACCAATGCGTTGATCGCCTCCAAATCAATTCACACACTACTCTTGCTCAGGTTACCTGCCATTTCAGAAGAAGGGAGGGATGGGGAAGTGAGAAGAAAATTGCACAAAAAGTACTCTGGGACCTTTCTGAATAGGCCACTTACTTGCAACCCTTCCTCTCTTGTATGCGTGTTTATACTAGATGTAAGTATGTGATAAGGTCACACAATGCAGTGCCTTGTTTGACAACTTAGATGCTGCTCAAAGGGAGCAGAGCCGGGCCCTGGAGAATGGCTGGCAAATTGTGTGGAAGAGACGGAGCAGTCCTGAGTCTTCACTGTTTTCCACCTTGTGTCTTAGGTATTTAAACTAGTCAAGCATTGCTGTTTGGATGTGTGCAAGCTTAAATAACCATACAGGGCGCTGTGCCATGTGGAACTGTGGCTCCTAATTTCTGAACGCTCCTCAAGGTGAACAGTTTTTGTTTTGCTTTAATAAGCCAGAAGTTGTGCATGTCGAAAGTGCCTTTTGTACAAAGATCTCAATTTACTTGGCAAACTTCCATGCATTAAGTCTCCCTTCTGTGCATTAAGTCTCCCTGCTTTGCTGTCAAGGAGTGAGGTATTGTTATCTCCATTAAGAGCAAGTGAGCCAGGAATAAATGCCTAGTCTCTTTGTATTGCTATGGCTTCCTTTTTTTTTTTCTTTCTTCAGATGGATAGTAGCCCTTAATTTAGAGTGTAGATTGCTGGGGCCAGAGATGGTTCTGGCCCCAACAGAACAGGGAAGGCACCTCATCCCCATGCCAACACGGGGACCTCTCCCTTTTTCTTCCCCTGCAAGTGGCTGGCTGTGACCCAATTCAGTGGCATCCTTAGGGATTCTCTTGTCTGTGCCACAGTTGCCATGGTCCCTAGGGAAGCAGTCAGCAAATAATTTAGGGGTAGGACCACCCAGCAGCCCCTTCTCTCTGCCTGTCGCTGATGTGATTGTGCCTTTTGCCAGGGTCTCTTGCGTGGGAGCACAGATACATATGCACAGAGGATAATCCAGGAGGCAACCCGATCCTATGCAAGGGCAGCTGTGAATCAGGGTCTCTGGCGTCATATGTGGTACATGTCAATTGGGGGGAGAAAATCTACGCAGTACGCTGAGTGAATTCCTTGAAGCAATGCTGAAAGGCAATGGCAGATCTGCGAAAAGACTTGAATATCGTATGCTCCAGCTTGTACTGCTGCCTATAATAACACTAGTGGTGGATGGTAAATATATTCAGAGATCATCACTGCAGGGCTCCCTGTGGGCCCTCTTAGTTTAGGGTACCACAAGGTCTTACGTGGCATGGGAGCCACCTTCCTCTTGGAGCGGAAGGTAGTAACAGCATGCTCCGAACAGGTACAGCCATGTCAATAAGGAAGAACTAGCATTCATCTTTCATTTATTACTGATTCATTTTAAGGAGTGCTGATGTGCTTGTCTGTTTTAGTCCAATTGCAGCTAATCCTAACAGGAAGTAACCATTGGCCACTGCCTTAGGAACGCATTGGATAGCAAGCAATTTGTGGCAGAAGCTGTCTTTTTGCTCTGCACCTGGTGTGATGAGGCCTTATTCCGAACTGGGGAACAAGAGTTCAAAGGTTCCTGTCGCATATCCTCTCCTGCTCTGAGATAAAGCTGGCAGGCGGAGCCAGGCAGGTGACTGTAGGGCAGGGCCTGATAGTGAG
Organism: Nipponia nippon; assembly: GCF_047370975.1. NCBI lineage: Eukaryota > Metazoa > Chordata > Aves > Pelecaniformes > Threskiornithidae > Nipponia > Nipponia nippon. Next base: position 4,203,813 of record NW_028262358.1, on the reverse strand, counting down.
CTGTTGGTCATCGTGAAGTATTCTCTGAGTGCAACAGGGGAGGTCCGGGAAGAATTAAGCAGCTGAAGCAGCCTAAGTACAATATTTCTTGCTGTTCTCCTAGAGAATGGCATATTCTGTTGCTTTACGGAAGTTCTAAGAGAATGCAAGATAATCTGCTGTTTATAATCCAGTTATGGTGGTTTTTCATTTGTTTTTGGTTTTTTTAAATTGCATTTGGTCATCTTCTATATACCCTTAAAGTTTTAAATCTGTAAATGGGATGTGTATTGAAGGCAGGCATTGCTTTGAATTGATAGGCAGCATTAGAAACAGGCCATCTTCACAAACATTGCTAGTCGCTGACTTTGAAATTATCCATGCAAAGAGATTTGCAAGTGTCCAAATACTGTAGTCGCACAATGCGTACGGGCGGTGTCTGGACTGTGCTGTTGAAGGTAAGGAGTAGGAGCAGGCTAATGGAGTGCTTTACTCTTCTGGTACTCGCGATCGTGCTTTTCATCAGTAACGGACATCTCTGAATCCCAAATGGATGGATCTCGCTTACTGAGCATGGATACTAGCTGGATGTGCAAAGGGTTAGTGATGGGCAGTTGAGCTTTCAGAGCCATCCAGAACTGTTGTGGTGGTGGTTTTCATGAGAATCCTGTCTATCATGATTACATCTCAGCACAGGGCTGGCTGGCAGTGTCTGGAGAGGGCTACCATGGCGATGCTTTGAGTTATATGTCAAATCTAGTGTTTGCTATAGGTATGGAAAGTATGTGATAGACACATATATGGCTTACAGAGCCTCCCAGCCCTTGGAGTGCTCATGTAATAGCCCCTTTGGAGCTGGACTTGCAAAGAGGTTCCAGAGGGATGATTGTCTCATAGGTTGAGAGTATGGAGATGCTAATGACCATGGAAGACTAGGATGGGTGGCATGACCAGAGGTTCTCCTGATTACCTGGTTAATGGTACTCTAGTTTAATGGGCCAGTGTACTTGACACTTTGAGTGATAGGGAAACAAAGATGGACATTTTTAACACCTTGTGAATGATTCTTGAGGACCCTTGTATTATGAGACCTGCCCACATCTGGCTTTCATCCAGCTAATCAAGGCTCTAGGGCACGTGTCCATGCTGAAGTGCAACCTGGGCTATCATTGCTCTGAGCTGCCCAGCTCTGGTCTCTCAGAAAAGCCTACAGGACTTTACTGAGCAAGCCTAGTGTTGTCTGGAGTTGGGCCAAGGTCAGGGCAAGTAGATGTCTTGTCTTCTGGCCCCCTCTGATTCTCATGGGCTTGAGCTGCTTTCCTGGGGTCTGAGCACTGGAACTGAGGAACAGCTCACCCCGCAACAGAGCTGTTTACTGTAAGCCCAGCAGCCACAGGCTGGTGCGGGGGACCCCTCAGAACTGAGGGGCTCCTGGAGATGCTGGATCTAAGCAATGGAGGTGCTGTCATGGAGGGGGGGGGGAAGCATGGTCACTTAAGCAAAATGGGCACAGTATTTTTCTGGTAGAGATACTGATGGGTTTTTATCCTATATTGGCTTTCTGAGGTGTAACTTTTTAGAATAATCTTCTAAGCTGAAGCCTGTTGAACTTGAGCCCTTCAGTGATGGCTTTTGTTGGGCACAGAAGATCTCCCATATTTCCCATCTCTAGGATGTGGGGGTGGAAGATAAGAAGACCTACGGGTTGCTATCTTCTGATTACACCCTTAACCATTCCTGTGTTTGGCTGTTGCTTGGAAGTAAAAGCCAAGATAAGGACTATTTTCTTGTCCTGCAGAACAGGATCTAGTTCTCCCCTCTTGAATGTGGTTTCTCTGCTGTCCCACTAACATGCTTGGCTCTGACCCAGAAAGGTGGCTGTACTCTTTTGTACCTCTTCTGTAGCCTCATGGAGCCTCTCCTCCTCCAGGCCTTTAGGGGATGACTCGGGAGGCAGGCAGGGAAGAAATGAAAGGAGAATAGGAGTGAAGAAAAGACTGAAACTTATAATGTTCATGTTCTGACTTTGGCCTCTAATTTCTCCAACTAGGAGCTGGTCCTTGAACCCTCATAAGAGACCTCTGTAGCTCCTGGATTCTCTCCTTATTTCCCCCCCAGGGCCTCTCAGCTTAACCTGCCACATTTCGTTCTTCTTGTTCAATTCGAGCGCTGATGCAGAATGGCAATGCAATGCCACCTGACCCCGCTGACCGATAACGGCTGGGAAAATCGTACATTCGTGCCCATAATCGGACTTAAGAGATGCAAGTGAGTAAAACTTAACTCTGCCACCATCTCAATTATTTCTCAGTCTGGTAATCTTACAGCCTGGCATGGGGAGGGTATGCCGATAACTTCAATGCTCTTGCACAATGCATACGGTGTCCCCTGCGCACTGAAGTGCGAGGAGCCTGTCGGGACAAACGCAGGTGGCTTAGGGAGTGCATGGCGTGGACTTGCTTGCTCCCGATGAGCGCTTCCAGGGCCGCCATCTCGGTGAGATGCGCCCGAGTGTGCTGTGCTGGGGATGGAGGGTCGGCTCTCGCTTCTTCCCAGTAGCGCCGAGCTTTGAACCGCAGCAAGGTTATGGCTGCAGGCCTGAGAGACCTGTTTGATCTACCAGTGTTTGCTCCGAGGGGGTTTGCGAATCCGAAGCCAGGGTGGGAAATGTCCTGGGGCTCCCGGAGCCTGGCCGCAGGCTATTGCAGTGTGAGAGGTATACCCAGATTCTGCAGGAGTTCCTCTGGGAAAGGTCGGGGTGCCCTGGAGGGGGAAGAAATGGTGTGTAACTGAGCAGCGTCGGTGCAGCCTCCCACTTCTGTTACACTCCTACAAGAGCAAAAAAGGTGGTGGTGGAGGGACTTTCCTTTGTAGCAGGATTGATGGCTTGTTCAGCTCTGGAGGACTGTAGCTTGTCCCTCTGTCGTGTGCTGCTCTCCTGCCGGCATCGCCCACCGGAGAGGAAAACTCCTCAGTGGCAAGAGCAGCGAAGTGGCCGCTGCTCAGGCTGAGGACTCGCTTGTAGGTCAGCATCCCAACTTGACGCTGTCCCGAAGTGGGACCGCGGCGTCCTGAGGCCACCCTGTGCGGCACGGACCCCTGTCCGGCCAGGGCGCAGCGAGCCGGGCGCCCCCGGGCCCCCGCCGGAGGCGCAGGGCCGCCCGCGGCCGCCGCTCCCCTCCGGGCCGCGCAGGAGGCGCCGGGGCCGGGGCCGGGCGGGGGCCGGCAGTGCCGCGCTGCGGCCTCACGGGGGCGCCGCCTGCCCGCGGACGCGGCGGCCGCGGCGGGACAAAAGGCCGCGCTGCCGCCGGCACCGCCCCGGGCTGGGGCCCGCCGGGGCACGGAGGGGCCTGGGGAGGAGGAGGAGAGGGCGGGGAGCAGCGGCTCTCGCCGGGGAGAATGGCTGGCGGCGGCGGAGGCTGCCCGGCGATTCGTGCCCAGCCTTTGCCGCTCGCTGGCTGCGTTACCGAACCCTCGCGCCGGAGGGGAAGCCCGAGAGGGACGGAATTTTTTCCAAGAGTAAATGAGCGTGATGCTTTCGGGCAGGATCCCATCAGCCGCTTTGCCAGGCCGGAGTGGGCCGGGGCGGGAAATCGCTTGTACTTTCATTCCCCTCTTTGATCCCAGCCGGTATGTAAAAGAATTGCAATTACACTTAGGCAGCACCTTTTACCCCACAGCATCCAAATTCAAATACAAACCTGAAGATCAGCTTCTTCCTTTTTCTTTTTTCTTCTTCTTTTTTTTTTTTTTTTAAGGTCCTGCAGAAAGTCATCGAGTGGGCGCTCTGGCTTTCCCCTGGTCTTCCCTTTGCGATCTCCCTTTTGTCGGTTGTATGGGCTGAAGTCCCCTGGGTGGCAGCCCGAGCTACTCATTCATCATCGTAACAACCGTTTAGTGTAAAATTAACAACAACTTAACTACTACAGCAATAAACATGGTCCTGCATTACCACAGATTGATGAGGATTACTTAGTTACAATCAGCTGGGGCACAGACAGGAGAGGAGAAAGGCTGCCAAATCGATAGTTTTCCCAAAGTTTAAAGCTTAACCTCCTCCCTTTAGTGTTGCTGATGCTCGGGGGCTTGTTGTGGCTGGGTTGGGAGGAGGAAAAGGGAGGGAGGGGAATTTCCTTTCCCCCCGGGAAGCTGGCACTTAGTGTTTGCTTTGTGGGAAGAAGAGGACAAAGTCTATTTCTTAGCGTGTGTATCTGTTCACACACCTGATTTTCTTCAGCTTGTGTCTCGAAAAAGGTCCGATTGGTTGATTATCTAAATATATTTTGCCTTTAATTCCTCCACTGTTTAAATTCGCAGCTTAACCTTCTAAAATGCAGCAGCGGACTCCTAAACGAGCTGACAATCGATCCCAAAACAAGAATGCATGAGAAAGAGAGAGGCTCTCGGGCAAATCGGTCCGGACTCCGACTAATACAATCTGTTGGGTATCTGGCGCTCATTTCCCATGTAAACTCAGAAACGCTCATGACAAGAAACAAAGGATAAGGGGAAAACAGTTAAGTACACCTAGAGCTGCATCCAAACAAAAGAAGAAAAAGCCTAAACAAACCCAAGGTTTTCTATTTCTCTCTGAGCCAAGTAATCCCTTTGATTACATCTAATACCTGCCAAAACCCAGATGGTATGCCCACCCATCTCACAGTGTGATAATGCCACATTGTGAAATCTACCCATTAATATTAATTGTCAGCTAGAGAATCTGTCTGAACTACTAAAGCTCGAGGTTGCCTCGAGAAAGCAGGGCATGATTTAGCAGGGATTTTAAGATAATTCTTATTCTTTCGTTCTCTATCTCACATACGTAGAATGTTAAACAACAGCCCTAGAATGCGATTCCAGTGTCTGCCTCTCACAAATCTGGTCTTAAACCACTGTGTACTTGGGGTCTCCACCTGCTGACCAAAATATTACCTTAATTTGCTGTGGGTGTGCAGGCTCCGCATAGGTATGCTGTACTGCCCTGACTGAATCCTGACTCCCTGCTCGAGACAGATGTGCCCTACCACGCACATGTGACTTTCCTTCTTTCTTTCCACCGCTTCCCAAATACCCTCTCAATAATGGACTTGGTAATCCTTGAGAATTACTAGAGAAGTCTTGTGGAAACTATTTTTTTTAATTTATTATACATGTTGCAAACTTAGTGGTTGAGGAGGGTGGGAGAGGAGAGAGAAAAAGAGTGTAGGAAAAAAGTGATAGTATAGCAATGGAGCTGCCCTCCTTGCATTTCGAGGAACTACAGCTGGGGTTGAGACAAAAAGGTCCCTGTATCCTCTGAAAAGAGGGAAAGAGAAGCATGAGTGAGAGGAGGTAGAACGAGTATGTATTGCCATACATCATGTTAGCTCTTGCTGGCTCGTTTTGAGCCCTGTTTTTTGGAATAATAGTAGTTGTTATTTGTTATAATGCCTGGCTTTTGTCATTCATCTGTAGGCCTCAAAAACAGTTTTAGACTGGTGGTGGCTCTGCTGACAGGCAAAAAAGTTAACCATAGGATCCTGCTGTGGCCCAGACACAACTCTGTGGAGGCAGATTCTGGTCTCGGACAGCACTGAACTGTCCAGGAAAGCAGCGATAAATCTTGATGTATGCTGTTCTCAAAACGGCAGCAGCTCATGGCCTGTCACTAGATATCGCCAGTTTTACCTGGATGAGGGACGAGCTCCAAATGCTGGACCTGAAGACGTAAATTCATGTTTCAACCCCTAGTCAAGCTGCTTTGTTACCAGTCTCTAGTACAGATGTTATACGTACTGGTGGCTCGATGTAAGCTGGCACTTCTAGGATAGAGTAAAAAACCTACGCAAACAAGACTGTGGCAAAGCTACTGAGGCCTAGAAATTCAGGTTCCAAAGTCTGCTATTCCTTCCTTCCCTCATTCCTTTGCATCTGGCTATTCTGCAGCAATTTAGGTAATAAGGCTCTTTGAAATGGGAACAGTCAGGCTTATAAATATATGAATATGTAAATCAGATTTGGATTATCAGAGGTTCATATCAGTGGAGGTGTGCATGAGGACATGTTTCTTTCTTTGTTGTTTTTCTTCCCACCGAAAACCTTTGTGGCTCATTTGTCTGCTTGGAGCAGGGCCTGGGTCTCTCAGGGCCCTACCAGAAGAAGGTTTTTTGGACTTCTTTTTTGACAGTCTCAGCTTCTTGGAAAGGTACAAACTGCACTTACCCAACACCACCCAGAAAACACATTGGCATGGGCTTCATAGAATGCCTGAAAGCCTGCATTGCTTTCTGTGCTGGATTTGGCTGGAACAGAGTCAATTTTCTTCATAGTAGCCAGTACGGGGCTATGGTTTGGATTTGTGCTGGAAACAGCGCTGATAACTCAGGGATGTTTTGGTTACTGCTGAGCAGGGCTTACACAGAGTCAGGGCCTTTTCTGCTTCTCCCCCCACCCCACCAGCGAGTAGCTGGGGGTGCAAAGGAGCTGGGAGGGGACACAGCCGGGACAGCTGACCCCAACTGACCACAGGGACATCCCGCACCGTATGGCGTCATGCTCAGCATATAAAGCTGGGGGAAGAGGAAGGAACAGGGGGGGATGTTTGGAGAGATGGCGTTTGTCTTCCCAAGTAACAGTTGTGTGATGGAGCCCTGCTTTCCTGGGGACGGCTGAGCACCTGCCTGCCGGTGGGAAGTGGTGAACAAATTCCTTGTTCTGCTTTGCTTGCGTGCACGGCTTTTGCTTTCCCCATTAAACTGTCTTTATCTCAGCCCACGAGTTTTCTTGCTTTTACTCTTCTGATTCTCTCCCCCATCCCACTGGGGGTGAGCAAGTGAGCGGCTGGGTGGGCCTTGGTTGCTGGCTGGGGTTAAACCATGACACTTTCCCAAGAAGCTGCCCCCCCTGCCCCCCCGCTCTTTTGTCAAGAATAGCCAGCCTGGGCCTGCTCTGTGTTACTTTCGCATCCTCTCTCTGGTATCAGCTGAGCGACACCAGCAAGAAAAAGATGCAAAATAAAAAGTGGAACAAAGGACCCCTTTCCTGCCATCACCGAAGCTGATGGCAAGAGTCTTGCTGACTTCAGCAACACTAATGCTGTTAAGAATAGGTCTATGCTAAATTCACTGTTGTGTCTGCAGCTCCTGTAGGCTTATGTTGACTTACAACGTGTGCGCACATGCACAGTGAGGGGAAATGTACAGTTTTTGGCAATTGAAAGTTTAATCAAAAGGCCACTTTTCCTGTCTGTTATTTTTGGGCCCAGCCTCCCGAGGGTCAGCTTGATGACATTTCATGCTGCTTCTAATCAATTTTATACCAGGAAGCAGTGTGAGAGCTGACTACCAGAGAGCTGGAGTGGCATGGAGCTCAGCACTGGGAACAGAGCTGGAAAAATATGTTGGGGATTTTGGGGCATAAACAAATGTTTCCTAATCTGGACTGCAACTCCGTCAGGCATGTACTGACAAGCAAATGTCGATTGGAGCTGAAAACCAGCAGGTTCTGCTATGGTGTAACCTGTAAATCCACATCTTGACAGGCATGTTGTGGTACGCAGAGCTATAGTCTCTGGGAAATAAGGTAACGCAGGAATCAGATCATGGAATCAAATAGTGTGATTATCACTGCTTTTTTGCTTTGTTATAGCCAAAGGAAGCAGGTAGTAGGTTGTACTCATTATTTTCTATATGACTGTTTAGATCAGATTTGATTTGTCTTTTTTTGGAGCTTGCAGCCCTGGAGGATTAAATGGTTTTGAAGACACAGCCCCTTTTTTTCCCCTGACCTGTTTCTCCCCATATCCTTTCCATCCTGTGATTGTCTCTTCTATGGCTGGGCAAACACAGATAGGTATGTACTTGCTCCTGGGGGCTCTGTTCCTTGCTCCACACACCTTATAGAGAACCACATAGGAACCACATACAAGAAGAGGAAGAACTAAGAGTAGTGGGGTCAGAGTTGGAGCAAGACTTCTCAGCAGGGCTGGCAAGACAGACTTCTGCTGCCTCAGCCGTGAGATCTTGGTGACCTTGGAGCTGTCAGAGGTTAGAAGGTGGGGAAAGACTGCTGCTGTCAGAAGGGAGCTGCTTTTCCAACCTGGGCTGCAGCAGCCACCCCAAGCACTCATTCCGTGGCAGCAACAGCAGCAGTAACCCTGGCTTCGGGGGACTTGATGGACCCTGACTGGTTGCTGTTGTAGTCAGCTGCTGGTCCTGTCCCTTAAAATAGAGGAATCTGTATTTATCTGAAAGACCCTTAAAATATCAGGAAGAATCTGCAGGAAACACAGTTGAGCTTGGTGCTCGTGCTCTGCAGTGTGCTTTTGGCAATGTGAAACTTCCATTTATGGGGATTTCTAGCACGTTTGCAGGCAGAAAATGCAAAGAGTGCAGCTCCATGGGCTGCACTGATCTCTGCCTTTCAAGTAGATTATCCCTACGTGGTTCTTGGTAGAACCTGCAGGCTTGTAAGCTAAAGAAGCCCCGTTAAAATAACAACGTATAGTTTCCATCGCGTGCACTTGTGATTCTTCCTATGTCCAGGGCTGGTGCTTTTGACCAACAGTTGTTACTTCCTGAGGACAGGTTTCCCTTAGCACAGGCAAAACTACTGGGGATGCTTACTGCCTGTATTGGCAGCGAGGGATCTGCAGGATGCTGAGTGGCTGATTTGATCCCAAAGCTCGTTTCTGGGGTAAGGAATGAGCTGCTTGAAGAGGGGGCAGTTTGGGATGGAGCTCGCCGTGTTGCATCTATTTTGAAAATAAACTATTTAACCTGACAGGGAAGAGGTAAAATATTAATTTTTATTTTAGCATATAAATGCTACTCTTAACAGTGTATCTGAGAAGTGTTATCATTGTAGCCCACCCTGGAGGGCAGCTCTTTAGCGATGCAAATGGAGTTCTGATGGTTTGGGCTTTTCTCAGTTTAAGGAATCGCTGATCTGTCTGCTCCTCTTGCAGAGCAAAGCTGGGAGAAAGCATCGTGTTCCAGCATTTCAGCTGCTTCAGTGCCAAGTATTAGACCAAACTTAACCTTCATCAGCAGTTTAATCTGATGGTGTGGTTCTGTAGCTGATTTAAATCTGTACTGCGCTGGTTTGCTCTCTTCTCCGCCCTGCAGCTGTGTGCTCTTGTGTGCTGCTTCTGGTGCTCACCTCTCCCTTCACTTGCTTGATACAGCTTGCTAAACCAGCAGAAAACCGTCTCGGCAAAAGGTAGCAAATATATATATATATATTTGTTGTTGTTGGCTTAGAGAGCTGAATGAGGTCAGCAAGGTGGCAGTGCCAAACCTGGGGTGGAAGCATCTCTTGTGTGGCCAGGTGTGATTCCACAAGACGGGTGAGCCACCCTAACAGCTCACTGCTGCTGGGAAAAGCCTTCCCAGAAGTGCTGTGGTGCCACCACTGTGGATGGTGGACCCGGCCAGCCTGTGGAGTCACAGCTTTCCATATCGAGATTCCCAGAGGATTCTCTGTTGTGGGCCTCGGTGACTTGCCCAAGATCACAAAGAAAGACGGTGGCAGACCCAAACTCTCAAACTAGCTGCGGAGGAACAAAACCTCGTTCCTTGCTGTAGCTTAAAATCGAAGTCTTATTAGGATTAACAGAAGCAAAAAAGGAACTCAATGCACCTTAGAATAAAAGTACTTGGAAAGCAACATCCTGGGCTAAGTTTTTTTTGGTTTTTTTTTTGTTTTTTTCCCAAGCACCTTTTGTTCGGGTTAAGATACAAGAGTAAACCACAAAATGCAGCCTTTTAGCCGGTGGGAAGGGATGCAGTTCCCCTCAACTTCCACTGGGCTCCTCTGCTGTTACAGTCAACCGAAGTGCCAATTAAACGCTTCCTAGTCTGAACTGAGCTAGTTTCCAGTTGAGATCCCCGCCTGTAGACTCGGTATTGTTTCTGTCCAGAGGTCTGTATTACCAAAACTGACAGGTGTCACAGGGGTTACTCTGGTCTTAGTACTATTTTGAATTTTAAAAATCCTGAAATATTAAAAAGTATCTGAGAAGAAAAGGTGTTTCTAAGATGTTGGAAATCCTGTTAGGTGGCACCGTTCTGTTTTCCAGGCTGTCCAGATGATAGGTTATGGGTGATACTGAAGCTCAGAATTACACGATGACCATTGTGTTAGACTTATACAATGACTACAGTGCCCTCCGATTGAAGCAGGTTTCTTTTCCTATTCACGTTTATTTTACGCCTAAGTGAAACAAGACCTTAGTTTTATATGTTCTCTCTGTATAAATATTTCTCTATTTTTTTAAGTGTTCATGAAAAATGTGACAAGATGTCCACCAAGGTCACAAATGTAAGCATAAATAGCTGCAATTTAACATCGGTAGTTAGCAAACAAGATACCCTGGAGGTAAGGAGGCTGATAAAAAGAGGGCAGTGATGTATTAAAGATGCATTATTTGGGGGTCTATGGATATAATTTAGGCTTCACAATAAGGTCAGACTGATTTAATTCTCTCTGCAAAGGTCAGTCCGAGGCCTGGCTGTACTAACCTCTGTGCTCTCCATCTGTCTGCACTCGAAGCCAGACACTTTCAATAGGTGATTGTGTGTTCATGACTGGCTACAAACACATTGAAATTACCTCCAGGTCTAGGCCTCCAAAAGCGTTTACTTGGAGCCACCGCTGCCCCTGGAGTAGCTGGTACCTATGGAGCTTTACATTTGGCTGCTGCTTTGAAGTGTTGCGAAGACCATCTGATATTCGATTTCCTAATGTTGCAAGTGCCGATGAGTATTTGGCTTCATAAATGCGTCACTGTAGTGTTATAAACTCTTTACGCAGGTTTATTCTATTGACCCTTGAAACATGATATTTTTTTTCAGCACTGGCAAAATATAACAAAGTTAAGGAAAGGGGGGGGCAACCCAACCCTTACAGTATTCTCTTTCTCCAAAATGGTGAAAAATGCAGAAACTGGTGTTTGTGGACATCTTTATTTTTGATAGTCGACATCTTTTAAAAATCTTCCTCCATAAGCAGGGAATTCTTTAAAAATAATTGACAGGACAAAGTAAATATGCAATGTGCTGGTATCTGTTAGTCATTTTCTTGCTGCTTTTTTCACTTCATGCTAAACGTTTCTGAATTCTCTTTTCATTTTAAGTAGGAAACGGGTTTATTAATCTGAGAAAACGAGGCCAGTGAGTGCTTTGAGCTTTCAATATTTAGCTCACTGAAATAGCCACACACAGTAAATAGCACTTGCTTTCATGAAAAAAGACCTGTAAGTTTAGTGGAAGATACACTTATTCCTTTTAAAATGGAGTCCTATTTTTTACCTGCATGATTTGGACTAGAAGGTTATGAATTGAAACTGCTTTCATTTTAGGTAGAGGGTATTATGATTAATGGTGAAATCATATAAAATGGTGTGAAATAATTGAATGTACTATGCTAAAACAAACAAAAAAGGCTCTGCACAGTGCTCTTTCTCTCCGAGTTACTGTAAGTCTTCCTTATGTACAATGCTTATATGCACCTGGTTTCAGTAATTATTTTACATTCATACAGTAAACAGTTTCAAAAGTAAAAAAGGGGGGATCTGTTTTTGAACCAACAAAATCCAAGCCAAGGAATTCAGAGCTCAGGATGCAACTCTCCACCGAGTATCTCGTCCTGTGTTGTCTCAGGCCTGCCTACGGTGAAGTCACCTAAAAAGAGAGAACTGCAAGAATAATACAGATCATAAAGTAATTTTAAGTCAGATTTTCAGATTTCTGCCTGTTTTCCTCAGTTTAAATAACACCCTGGTAAACGAATTCTGATCTTAAACGATAAAGACTTTTTTTTTTCCAGCTATTGCTCTTGTGCATGATGTGTGCTGATGTATCAGAGATAGTATTTGGCTCTTGAGGCTGTTTCAGTGGCCCTGCTTTTTTAAGAGATGAAGGCAGGGTGAGAATCTGTGCAGAGACCACAAAAAGATTAAGGAAAGTGGTAGACTGTAAAACCCTAATTTTTTTTTTTTTTAGAATATTTGATGCCTGCCCCCATGCGCACGTGTCTGAGTGCGCACACGCACCTGTGCACACACTTCCATTTACTTTCTAAGAGACCGCACTGGTGGCCAGCTCACCTTTTTGCTAGGTTCAAGGGTTGCTGGAACACCTCATCCTTTGGAAAGCATGCTGGTGTGCTTGGATTATCCACGGGGAATCGCTGGGGAGTGACACAAGAAGTCACCCTGCTGTGAGATGAACACGCAGCCTCTGCGGGGTCCTGTCTCCCGCTGGCTGAAGAAGCTGGTATGTGAACTTGGGTTCTTTTCACTGAGTGGCTATGTTTAGGGTAATTACTATTTGTGGCATTGTTGTCTAGCTACAGGAGTATTAAGGTATTCATTACACCAACTGTTTGCTTTAAAATACTTTGTGGGTGCGCTTTTATTGCTCAGGAATGGTGCCAGATGGACAGTCCTGAGGAACAAAGTCCTCACGCTATCTACAGAGCAGGTATGGCACAAGCAGTGGCACATCAAATTTTCCTCCTCTCTCCCTCTGCCGCCAGCCTGGTCTCCAGAAGGACAAGCTCAGGAGGAAGAGGGCACCCAGAGTCTGTGCCTCTTCAGAGAAACCAACGCCAGGGCTACCTGCTGAGGCGGTGGATTTGGAGACATCGTATTTGACACACCTCCACGGGGCTTCTCCTGGAGGCTACTTGAGATCAGGCTCTTGGCAACTTCTTACAGTATCCGCTTTCCTAGAAGCGGAGGCAATTTTTGGAGCAGTTGCTGTCTACTGCATGAATCCACACGAAACAGGATTTACAAATGTTTCCGACTCCAGCAGCTAGAGCTGCAATATACCTTTTTGAATCGGTTCTATCCCTTCAATTAGGGGAGGGGTGCGGTTTCCAGCAAAGATTGAGAACCAGTGAGGAGCTGGCAATGTCCGTCCTTGTGTCAATACTGCAGCCGTTCAGGCAGAACAAAATACCTGTTGTGCGTGGTTCCTTAATGACAGTCCCCATGCTTTGTTTGCATCTGGCTTAGAGTGGCATACTGCTTATCAGATGTCTATTGTGGACTGCTTTGTACCACAGAGGCGGTGTCATACACGCTTTTCATCCCAAAGTCTGGCTGGCTTCTTGCTTTCCTGAAAAAGCAAGTTCAGGACAGGCTGAAAAAGCCACCGGTTCTGTCAGCTCTTGGGAGACGTGCTCATCTACCCAGCTGACACACTGTTTTCTAGAAAGCCTTAGCTGGGTCCTAAGCCTTAGCCACCACTAGCAGAAAGCACCCCTTGAAAGCTGAAACGCTTTCCTACTGCAGCAAAACAGCCCCTCTAGACCTCCCGCGGGCATCCCGAGAGCTGTGGGGACCGTATGGCAAGCGTAGTATCGGAGGCACTGGGCGCCACCATTCTGGGAGTTGGACTGCACTCGGATTTGGTATGTGCTATCAAACAAGGCAGTCGCATATCTGGGGCAAACTCACGTGGCGGAGTCGGATATTAAAACTACTTCCTTACAAAAGCTCTGAAGTCCCTGGTTTTATGCTATGGATCTGTGACCTGGAAGAGATTCTGTTATTTCTGTGCTAGAAGAACACCCACGCAAGCCTCTAAAACCAACAAACCCCTCTTTTTTTTTTTTTTTTCCTGCCTTTACCTAGTTAAAAAATAAACAAACGACTAGATAGGTGATTTCCCAGCTGTATTATAAAACAAAACTACCTTCCCCTAGTCTAACTCAGCCTGGAGTTATTTTAATAGCCAAGAATAAGCCTCTTTAAGTTAGAGGCTTTAGGCTGGAAACACTGACAAATGCTTAATATGACAATATTGGCAACTTCCACCGTAGGGTGTGGTGTTCTGCTGTGGCAACTTCTGCACCAGGGAAGGACCACTCACAGCACAGCACCGCTGCTTGTGCTTTGCTTATGTTCTGCACGCTCAAAAAGGGAAACAAAAAAAATCTGGGAGTTTCATAAAACCATACGTTTTTCTCAGCGTAGCAGGGAGTTCTGCTGTATGGACTGGCCTCACACTGCGCTCTTAGGGGCCGTAGGAGTTAGTTTAAGGGTTCAGGCTTATCTTCTCTCAAAGCTCGCATTTTGCTCTTTGAAGCAGAAAAATCTTATGCCACGAAAATGGGCAGCTACTTTTTGATCATGCACTCATAGCATTTTTTCATGTGAGATGTCACGTGCTCTGTCAAGCCACTGTATTCAAACTTCCTCTAAGATATTTCGTTTTTCTTAGCGACGAAGGACCAGTGATTTGAATTTTAATACTGCGGGATGATCTGTATGTGAGGTGTAGAACACCTAGGCGTGCGCTACGATACAGCTATTGCAATGAGCTCACACGGTTTGCGTGTAAATCTCGAGGCGGTTTGCTGTGCCCAGCCCTTCTAGGGACACTGGTGGACATTACAGGGGTGCAGGCCACTTTTATGCCATTGTTTTTCCCTTTCCTATTGTTAAGTTTTTGATTTCCCTCTTCTGTTGCTGTGTATTTATACTTCAAGTTCTAAGGGAGCAGAAAAGCTGCTCCTTGTTATTATTTTTAAGCAGTGCTTTTGAGAAGTCAGTCTTTTGGGGAGGAGAAAGCATCGGGTATTAGGCAGATGAGGACAATTTCTGCATTGCAGAATTACCATCTAACGTGTGCTTGTCTTGTGGGACAGAACTGTAATAATTCACAGCTGCTCCTGTCCTCGTGCTTCTTGCGAAACCCACTCCAAGTCAAGATCTTCCAGTTCACGTCCTCCACGTGCCTGAACCTGGCCGTTTGGTTTGCATGGCTCCCTGCGCTCCAGAAACGCTCTCCCCTCCGATCCATCGCTGGTAGGAGCAGAGTGTTTGGGGCAGGTTAGCTGAGCTGCTGTTAGGCAAGAAACAGAATAAACAGGTTAAAAAAAGTCTGGGTTCCCAGGTGCATAAAGCTGAAGGACAGCAAAGAAAGAACTCCAGCTAAGTAGGAGAGGAAAAAAAAGATGTTATTTTGTTCTTTCTGTTGTAGTGTTTGTGTGGCGAGCTGAGTCTCGGGGAGCGGCAGCTGCCAGCAGGGATGGGTTCCCTAAGCGCTCGCAGGGAGTCCTGCTCCCGGCGCAGACCAGGGCAGGGACTGCCCTGCTGTGGGACTTCTCTCCTGGGACGGGCAGAGGCCTCCTGCGCTCCGAGCTGATTGCAGAGCCTTGCCCCAGCAGCACTCGGGGAGGTCACCGAGTTTGCAGGCACTGGAGGAATGTGCTTTCGGCACTGGCACAGCTCGATGCCAGAGGAAGCGGTCCCGTTTGGTTCTTCTCTGCAAAAAGGGGGCAGGGGCAGAGAGAGGGCAAAGATGAATTTCTCTTGCGATGGGTACTAGGGATGCAGAGTGCTACATAAAAGCTGGGTAACAGAAACCCTTCCCTCCTCCCCTCCCACGCCGAGAACCCGAACAAGTTGCATATGCTGTTTTACCCGTATTTTGACGGCTCGAGGCACGCGTGGATCTCGGGCTAGCTCTCCATCAGGGATGGTTTCCAGAGCATGGTGTGGGAAGCGGGATCAAACTTTTAATCCCTGAAATTAAAAAGGACATCTTGTTTAACAGGGGGAAAAAATGCCTTGGGACGTTTGCAGATAATGGAAAGAAACAGTGGTTAACAGTGTGGACAAAGTCCTGACCTGAAGCGTGATGAACTGTACAAACACCTTTTGTACAGCTAGAAGTTTATAGCGTTCTGGAGCGTTGTTTATGTTACTATAAAAAAAGGTGAGAAAATATATTCAGTTACTTTCTGTTTCCCCCCATTGAGCAGATGGCAATTCATAGCTCAAATTGTTTTTTAAGCCATTTCACATTTTACTAATAAGTACAATGTGCTTTTCGACAACAAACCACGCTGAGGTACTTCTGCAGAGGTTACGTGATTGCTCGGGTAGCTCGGAGAGCAAAGACTTTATGAATCCTGTTGTATTACAAGGGCGAATGTTTTCCGCTCACTTCTCACGTGGTGGAAAACACAAGCTAAAAACTCTCCTGCTTCTTGTTTCAAATTATTTCTAATTTTGGAGGCCACAAATAATACAGCGTACTTATTTTAACTGCCTAGACTTGCGGTTGTTTCTACCGGCTATGTTCCTGGTAGAACAAACCATGCTTTTTAAGGAGCTGGATATTCTTTATATTTTAATTGTGTAAATAATCTGTGTAGATGGCCATTGGGAAAAGCAAAGAAATATTCAGCAGTTCTATTTCGGGAAGTTTTGGTGCTTTAGAATGAAAACTGTTACTACTGCAGGCATTGGAAAATTCTCACCATTGCATCCGTGGTTTTATCGAAACCTGTTAAATTATTTGAGTGCAGAAACAAGGAAGAGTGGGGTTTATTATTAATTGACACTCATTTTTAGCTGGCATGTGGTGGCAGGTCCTCCAAACAAACCCGAGCCACAGATTAGAGCTGAAAGTTTTGGAAATGTTCTAAATCTTTGTAGCGTTGCAGAAAGGAAGTGTAATATTAAACTGACAAATTGAATGTAGCTATTTTTTTCAATGTAATTCACAGTTTCTTCCTATTATTTTTTACTACCCGTGGAGATAAAGCAAAACAAATTCCTCAAAACAGAGAGAAATACATTTCCAGATACCTTTTCCCATTAAGTAATAGATCTCTCTCATACATATGTACTGTCAAATAGCTATCTGTTCCTTTTCTACGCCGTGTCTACAGCCAGAAGTGTTGGCTACCCAAATATTGCAGAACCGACTGGTAACATATGTGCCGTGTGCCTAGCTATAGATATGCGGGAAAGTATAGAATAATTAAGAGTCTGCATATATTATCTTGCAATTATAATTTTACATAATCTGTTATATAATTTCGAGGCTAGTACGCGATGAAAAAAATGTGGCTATGTCAGAATTCTTAGGGAGAAAAATAAAATCCTTGCTTGTAAACGTCCTGGCAGCAGAGGAGCACGCAAGGATCTGAAAGCAGGGGGTACAGCTCGGCGATGAAACCCACGCTGGCTGTTACTAAAAATGTCCCTGGCCTCCCCTAGGAGGGAAGAGGGATCCCTCGCAGCATTCCCGCTGCTCCCGCTCCGCAGGGAAGGAAGCGGGGAGGGAGGGAGCCGGGGGGGCGCAGGTGGGATGGGGCCAGCACCCCCGCCTCACGACATAGGTGATATCGGCCGGGGGGGGGGGCCGGGGGCAGAGCGGAGCCCCGCCGCACCCCCGCCCCGGCCGGAGACGCCTGGCAGCCGCCGCCGCCTGCGCTTGGTCCGGGGGGCGGAACCGAGCGGGGAAGCGGAGGAGAAACCGAAGCAGAACTCGGAAGGTGCCCAAGTGGCGAGCGCTGATTTACGGCAGCAGCCTCTGCTCGTTCCCAGCTCTCGAAAGGCGGCCCCCGGTCCCTGCCCGGTGCGGAGCGGGACGCGGGGCGGCTGGAGCCGCCGAGCCGAGCTGAGCCCGCCCTGCGCCAGCCTTCCGCGGCAGGAAAGCGGGGGTAAAACAGCGGTGTCAAAGCAGCCCCCACCGGGGCCGCTGCCACCGCTAAAACGTGTGTCTGGGGAGGGGCACCGTAAAAAAAATCGCCTAAACACGCAGGAAAACAACGGAGTTGCAAATAAGTAAATAGAATGCAAAGTAAATCAGATGAAAGCGCCAGGCGTTCATTTCCAATAAACAGCAAGCTTTATAATTTCCAGGTGTTGCGGAAAGCCGTTGTCTTATAGTTTATAAATCCCTGCTGGGGGGAGGGAGGGGGAGAATCTTCGGAGGTGAATGAAATATCAAATCACGAGGCTCTATGTAGATTTATGATTGCATAAGAGGCTCGATCGTTTCCATATATTGAAACGTGCTGTCCTTTCCGCGACTGCCCAGCCCTGGGAGGGAGAGAGACGCTCGATTCCGCCTTGATCAATGCTGACTGTGAAGCAAGGAGGAGGAGAAGGGGGGGACCAGGCTGGCACCAGATGGAGCAGGGTCTAGGGAAAGGTCAAGGTTAGCTCAGGCTGCTATTGAATCGGTTGCAGCCTCACAGATAGATCTCTGCCTCGGAGGCACCCACTGGGGCTTCTCAGAATCAAATCTAATAGAAAAGGCAGTCGCAGAATGAAATCGCTTCATCTGAATGCTAAAATTGTTATTAGGCTACATTAGAGAGATACCGGGCACGTGATTACCAAAAAAGGAAGCATGCCTAGCAGTTTGCGACTGAAATAAAAGCTGTGAATATGTTGATACCATCGGCAATGTGCAAGGATAATAGATAACAGGAGAGAGGGGCGGGGAGAGAAGCGTGCGTGTAATGAGCAGATTAACATATTGATGCCTATGTATGTATCTAGGTAAAATTATTTGTATAGGTGCATGCGCCTGCATCGGGGTATATTTGTAGGTACGTAGATAGCGGCACTTGACTTCTTGCGAGTCCTGCGGCGGCTGTGGTCCTCAGCGCTCTGAGGACGTTTGTTAATTGATTTGGACGGCAACTATAGACCGAGAAGCGGGAGCCGCCTCGGCGGAGAGGTTTGTTGGCGGGTCCTCGCAGGACTCCGCCTGCAGCCACCCTCGACTTGTGTCGCGGTGGCGTGTCCCGCCACTTTGATTTTTGATTTTAAGTCCTCGTGGAGGCACGGGGCTTGGCCATTGTTCCAGGCCTCCCTTTTTCTTTCTCATCTCAGGTAAAACTCTGCACGGGGATGTTATTAGGCGCAGACACATGTGCGCACACCCCACAGACTGGACACAGGAGCGTGACGCGAGCACACACATACGTGTTTGGAGCAGTGATGCCGTCAGCTGGCTTTCAGAGATCAAAGTGAGCTCTTGCCAGTTACCATCTCCTCCACATTACTGATTCTTTAACCTACAGCACAGCCGCATCTTAAAGAAGGATTTAGTCTTGTAAAATAAATGCTGGCTACACTAGATTAAACATGATGACTGCACTCCAAGGGTTAATAAATTTAGAATTAACAGATCATCCCAGCTTGATACAGCTACTATAGATGATTTAATATGCAGCCTAAGCAGGTTGACAGTCAGCTCACAGATGCAGATAAGATCAAACAGTCTCTTGATTCAATAGATTGAATGGTTGTACTGAGTGTCTGGAAGGTGAGTGACAGTACGTATATGGCAGGGGTTCTGGTAAAGAAGGGCTTCGATTCCCCACTGCTGTGCACTGCACTGGTTTTCCTTTTCTAGCAGTCAACCTTTTCCAGCAATCAAACCTGGAGTTAACATGAAAAAAAAAAATGTCTCAAATATAGTTCAGGAGAGTTATTTGAAGTTTTCAGTAATGAAAAGCTCTGCGCTTTAATAGTCATCACCATTACTATTACTAGTCCGTACTTCAGATTCCTTCTCCGCGGACAAGGCCATCACCACCCACTCCGTCCCACGGGGAGTCCCATCTGTCTGTCTGTCCACACGAGTCCCCTTCCCTGGCAGACCTAAATCCACAGAAAGAAGGTATTTCGGAGGCGCCCAAGTCAGCCCCTGGGGCTCGGCGAGCGCAACCCTGCCTTAACGTAACCTGGTGTCCAGAGGCTTCAGCTCCTGTAGGAAACCTCCATGGGTGCGGAGTGACGAAGACAATTCCCCCACTTTCCTTCTCAGCTCTCTTGCTTTTCTGGCTTAAAAGTTAATGCCTGCAGTAACTCTTCTGCGGTTTACGTTTTCCTTCTTGCTCTCCTGTCCTATTTAAACGGGAACGTAAAACAGTTCTCGTGGAGGCTGGTGAGCAGTGAGATGACAGAGCGGTCTCTAACAATTTTTATTATTTGATCAAGAGTAAAAGCTCCACCTGAACCATTAGATTTTACCGTATGACTACGTTTCCAGGCAATTTTTAAAATGCGTATTATGTATTCAATAGACCGTCACAGGTCTGAATTGTACCTTATTGTGTTATATGGGGCCACCACCACAGCGATAGGAATATTTGTGTTAAAGTTACTGCACATCTGAACGCTTACAAATTAGCCGTATTGTTTACTTCGGTGGGTTTCTTTAAATATCCAAATGCTCAGTCCATGGTTTTGACGAACGCCCTGCAAAACGCTGGTGTAAGAAGCAACGCTGCTTTGAGTTTACCAGCAGAGCCAACTCAGAATCCACATAAGATCGCCATTTCTCTTTGTGGTTTTTAAAATGGTCTCGTGTCCTTTTGCAAACGTTTACCTGTGAATTATACTTTCATTTTAATTCGGAAACTAGTGGTTCCTTTTCATTCCTCAGATGTCGAGTTAGAAAAGAGAGGGCCTTAGCCTGCATTTCGGACTACAGATCCACACGTGAGCATCCCCAGATTTTCCGGAGCAGGCCTGCGATGCCGCGCAGGGATGAGCCAGCCCCTTTCCCACCCCGCGCCTCGGAGCACCTCTCAGGTGAGCCGATGGAGGCGCGGAAATCTTGACCTTGTCATTAAGAGAGAGGCGGAATCATGCTGCCAGCGCTTCTCGGGGTGAACGAAGAGACCCCAAATTACCCCTCACGAAAGAAACGAAAAAGTAGAAAAGCACACAAAAAGGCGGCGTGAGCGAGCGGGAATGCAGGCAGGAGTTCAGAGCATCGGTGGGAATCAAAGGAGCGCTTTCCTTGCGGCCGTGCCCTTGGCCGGGGCCCCGCCGAGGCTGAGCCGCCGAGCCGGGGGGGGCTGGGGCGCGGAGGGGCCCGCGGATCCCCCCCGCGGCGGCGGTGCCGCTTCCCAAGGCGGAACCAGCGAAACCAGTTATCTGGCAGCAATTTGCATATTGATGGTGCCTCCCGCCGTTCTCTGTGATTGCTTTACAGGCAGGAAAGGTAACAGAAAAATATATAACCCCCTCTAAAAACATGGCAAAAAGGCTCGTATGCGCGCAGGGGCTCTGATGGAAGAGTAAGCCTTGTAAAGCCCGTGGTAGGAAATTTATTTACCAGTTTCTTGTCTTAGGATTTGCAGTCAGTTGTGTTTTTTCTTTCTTTTTTTTTTAAGTTCCGAGGCTGAAGATGCGAGATCTGTGCTTCTGTGCAAACTGCTAAAGCCAAGCACTGATTATTTCAGGGAAAAATAATTAGCCTCGTCATATTCGCTGAACGTATAGATCTAAGGAGGAGGCAATCGTTGGAGAATGGGAGAAGCATTCAATAGACGCTTTAAAAGTATAGTGTCATGGTACATATACTTTTTTAGTCCCACTCATAAGCAATGTACAAACGTGCAGTACGGCTTTGAATATAAAAGCTAATTAGGTCTTAACAGAGAATAGTTTCATTTTTATTGGCTTCGAGTACAACGGCTGGCTAAGATACACCTCAGCTCCGAGATGCTTTTGGCCTTCCTCGTAGGAACCGCCGCGGCTGCGTCCCCATACACCCCTATCCCCGTACATCCTTATCCCTTCAGTTCTGGGTAGCACGAAGCAGGGTGCCAGGGGTCTGTCGCTCCCCTCTTCCCCCGTCCTGAGGAGCCCTTCAGAGCTGTTCAGGAGAAGGGGATCGCAGCGGACCACATCGCTCCAGCCACATCTTAGACCAAACTTCTCCCCGCTGCCGGTGGGGAACAGCACTTAAAGGCTGGTGCTGTGACATGGCCTGTATTTACCCTACGCTTATCTATAGCGCCTATCACCGTGACGTCAGAGGGTGGCGTATTTCAGCACAGATAGTCTATGGCTCTCTCTCCATGTGTTTACATCTACTTCTCTCTCTCGAGGCGCTCAGATGCTGTGTAACTTAATACGATAGGGCAAATTAAAGTCTAAATTGTGAATACGTTAATTTCAGTATGGTAATATCAAACATCATATGTATTCCTGATTTCTGTATTTAATTTCCCTTGCCCTTTTTTTTTTTTAAATGCTGGGGAATAGTTGCTCACTGAACAATAGCATTAGTACAATAACTCCCCCAAGCCCAGCATTCACGCTTAATGCACATCAGCTTTCTACGTAATGCTATACAATATACTTGCATGTTATTTTAATTGAGTGAAATCTTATTCATACTGGTGGTAGAAGGCATTCTTTTCACTGCAGTCAGAATTCATACTGTACTGTAAAAATTATATGTGCTGACAATAACAAATGGTGGCAAAACTATCCCAACTGCTCAAAGAAGTGGGCTCTTATCACAGGTTATTCACCACCGCTCCCGCTACCTCTCAGCGCTGCATCTTTCCGTGCAGCTTTGAGCTATATAATAATTTATTCTTCTGACTACAGAGTTGCATTAAAATATTATTGTAAGCATTCTAACAATTAAGCTGAAATTTTGCACGGAATAAATATGGCAAAGAAGAAACTCCACAGTAAATCTGTCCTTATTTTCAAATGCAGAAACAGGTCTCTGCTATCTTAACAATTAATTCTTTTTCATCGAGATCCTCACACAAACTACGTCACGTTCTGCAAAGCATGTGCATTTCTTCTTTGCTAAAGCTAAAAGCTCCACCTAAATGTCACCTGAAATAGTCATATAAAACGAATATAGAGAATGATGATTGTGTACGTTAAATTTCAGTTCAATCCATTCTAGGCGACTAAAAGTTGAAGCTCTAAAAAGCAATGTAATACAAGTTATTTACAAAAGATGTTAAGGCGCCAATCTAACAGCATGCTTGAGTACGTGCTTGCTTTAAGCATGTAAGTACAGCTGATGTCCCCAAAGATAAATATGTGCTTAAGAATTTCGCAGTACCCCAGGCCAAGTAGATTCCTCTGGCAGGGGATATATCGAGCAGGGTTAGAGGAGGAAAATCCTTTTTTATTGCACTGTCCTTCTCTATTGTCCCTCCTGCCAAGCGTGCTAGGAAGAAGGGACTGTGTTCAGCAGCATACAAGAAACCAGCTAAATCTTTCCTCATCCTGTGTAGCAAAACTGATTTCTCAATGGAAATAACTTCTTTTTGATTGCTGATATTGGGTTTCTCGGATTAGTGAATTATTTTTATTATTCTGCTGGGTTTTTTTTAAATTATTTGAGGTATAGGTGGATTTATTCTTCAAGACAAAATGTTTGCAATTCTTCCTTTTCCCGCCTGCCACATCCAGAGTGGGGCTTTCCAAGATTTCCTCATAGGGAGAGTTTGAGCCCCTTGGATCTAATCTTGCACAGAAGTGTGAAAAGCTTCTCCTTATGATCCTAAGAAGATCTTGTTCATAAACAACTGCCATGCTAAAAGATCGGTAGTCATCCCACAGGTTTTATTTGGTCAGGATCAGACCAAGCCTGTCCGGCTCTCCTGCCCTTCTCCACTGATGCGGCCATACTTTGGAGATGAGGTGTGACTGTGCCGTTGTTGGACGCGCTGCTATTCTAAACCTCGCGTTACACGCTGTTTGTTCCTCGTTTGAACCTCACCAGGAGTTTGCCTCTGCGAGGCTGGGAGCCTGGCTTAACCTTTCCTACCCCTGCAGCTTGCTCATCACTTCTGAGTTCAGCTGCCTCTGTGCCGGTGAGTGCTGTCTCCCCGTGGCCTCAATTGGCTGTAATTCTTTACCTTGCACGAGCTGGGCGTCTCCCCAAACTTAGCAGCTAAAGTCAGAAACCGAATCAAAAAAGATGTTTGCATCACTAACCTGTCTTCCTACTGCTCACAGCCCTGAAGCTAGCGACCTGCTTAGGTAAATGACTTGGGATCTCTGCAGTGACTCAAAGGGACCAACTTCTCTGTGCTTGTGCCATCATCAGTTTCTGTGAGGCCAAATAGAGCAGCCCTGATGAATGGGGGATTTGGATGCGTGGAACATCTCGCTGAGGAGAGTCTGGCTTCTCGCAGGGCTTTGTTTCAGAATGACTTGCACGCGATAACCCTGCGGTGGGAGAGCCCCATGCCGGAGCCTGGCTTGGTCAAAACTCTTCCCAAAACCGATGGAGATGCTGTTCGTGAGTTCAGGCGTGCAGCGTGGTGTCCCTGCTCTGTAACCGTTCGGTGAGGTGGGCACGGAAACTTTGTGGGGTCTGGCTCTACGAGAGCAATCTGTTTGTTCGTGGCCTGTGGCTCATATTTCTAACCCTGGGCTTGTCATCGTTTTCTGTTAGGGTCAAGGAAATTTCCAAGTCCGCATCTTAACCAACCATGCGCGCTCCGGCTTACTGTGATTTGAGGTGATAAAAACCACCTCTAAGAGAAGTTTAAAACTAGTGAAAAGTGTTACGGAGAGCAATTCTCAGTAAAATCCTTTGTAACACAAAGTGATATTTAAGCTTATGCTCGATGTTCAAAGGTGAGCGGCTCGTCCCTTTCAAAGTGATGCCAATGCACACGTGGGACTCGCTTCCACACATTTTGGGGGGGGTGTAAGATAAAGCCCAGGAAGATGAAAAAATTTTGAGAAACTGTTAGCAAAGATGATAAAGTGACCAATTCTCTGCCAGATGTTCTCCTGTCCCTAGCTATCCTTGCTGCATCTATAGGTAATCGAGTTGACCTATATGCTATACTGTAATGCGCCAGAGCTGAGTTTTGGGTTGCGGGTTCAGTGAGCGCCTTCCCTGCCCGGCATCACGGTTGGTATAAAGGGGCCTGAGAGATGTGCCTCTGGCAGCGTGTCGCGATGCAGCTGATGGACAAAGCAGACACCTTTTATGAGCTTTAGCTCCCTCCTCTTGGAGGCATTTACATTCTCTTTATCTTACACATTTAGGACTCTGTTTTGAGATGGATTTAAGTGCCACTTCTTGTTCACGGTCCTTTATCGGTGTACGAGTACGCATAGGTGGGTAAGCGGGGCACGTACGCCCCGTGAACTCCTCTGGGTAGCTGTAGCTTTAACTTGGCTCCCTATATATATATGCTGTTCAGTATGGAGCTGCAGAAGAGCTAGAAGTACCAAATTCATACCCTAGATGTCAGTAAAAGAAAAAAACATTAAAACCCATTAAAAATCGTTTTATAAAGGTCTGTGAATCAAGCAGTGGGTTAGCCAATTATTCATAAGATAATTCCCTATATGGACTGACAGTTTGAGTCCCAAGTTTCAGCTCAATCAAATTTACACAGCCCAAGTTATAACCTCTTCAAGATGGGGATTGTAACAGGAGCGCTGACAGACCTTAACTACTGTGCCTCTTTAGTCACGAAAGCTCAACTATTTCACTCGTGCGGTGCTGCTATAATTAAGACTGTATGGATTTGCATTATAGGTCAGGTTCTGGGAGGTTTTAAATGCCCATAGTTTAAATCACGTTGGCTTGAAACCTAGGATAGAAACCATCAGGGGCACGTTACACGTTTACTTATAAAATGATATATAAATACTAAACATACGAAATGACAAATAGCCAAGTAAGTACTAGAGCAGTGCAAACGAAAACCAGTTTGGTTGAAATCAAACGTTTGATTAAAAATGAGATTTTATGGGCATTTGCTAGTGCTTTCCTCTGCCTGCCCATGCACAAACAAAACTGTTTGTACGCTTTAAAGGGAGGGGTTTTGCTGTTTGGAAGTCTGTTGCCTGAGCGCTTTGTGTCATTTAGTTTATAGTCATCCCCAGAAAGTCGTCAAGGTTCAGGGCTCCATCGTGCTAGGTGCTGTGCAAGCAGAGGCAGGCTGAAATCCCAGACCTTGCCGAAACCCATGGAAAAAGTCTCCCCAAGTTCAGGGTTTTATTCTGGGTCCTCCCTAGGGCAAGCCAGTAACGAAATCTTTCTGTCACCTGGCGCTCAGATGTTTTGTGATCCTGCACGGACTCGCTGCTGTGCTTGCTAGTAAGCGCTTGCAGAATCGGAGTTTATTTTGAGCCTTTATTAAAAAGGGAAGGGGAAAAAAAAAAAAAAAAAAGAGGAGAAAAGGAAAAGCAGCGTGCCCAAGTTTCTCATGCGGGAATACTAATGCACGTACTATTTCTAGAACGTGCAAGTCCTCTGCTCGTTCACGGGGAGTCAGCCTGGTATGGTAAGAGTTCCACCCACGTCGCCTCCGCCTGATCGAGACTATCAAGACGGTGTCGGAAAGCACCCCGTGCGATCTGCCGTTATATCGTGCAGCCCAGCTCCGGGGAACTGGCAGAATTTTGGAATTGGTGTTTGGTCCTAATGTTCTGTACCGAGTTGGCAAGTGAGATTCCTGCTCTGAATGAATGACAGTTGGAGCTTCGAAGCAGGAACATTTGCCCACCAAAGTTGCTGAACTCACCCACTGCCAAGTCTGTCGCTAAGTGAGCAGATAGGCAGGGACAGCAGCACGCCGCGCGAACCGTGTCGCACTCCTGCGCGCCTTCGGGTCCCGATCCTGCGCGGGAGGACCGCATGCCTGCCTGCGAAATGGAGGAAGGCCACGCTTCTCAATTTTAGGCGGTTTTATGTCCTTTTCTACAGCAACCTCTAAGCATCTCACATGCTCGAATGGAGGATCGCACAATTTTTCAGGCACAGAGCTGAGGCGTGAGGAAAGGGACAGATACATTTTGGCAGATTTAAACGTTAAACTCATTTTTACAGCGTACGTGTTCTCAGTTGGGCACTCTGCCCTCCTGCTGCGGGTTACTGCCCGTGCCCCGGGACGGCAGCGTGGGATGGGTGCCCTCGGCTGCCCCAGGGCGTTACCTGGGGGCTCAGGGCTCTGGTTCCCATGGGACAGATTGAGGCGGGACGGCCGCTCAGCTGAGGAGGCAGACCCTTCTCCGAGGTTGGCTTTCCCCTCGGAGGCAGCCTGAAAAACCACCGCGGCCCTGGTTTCAGCGCGTACCTCGGAGTTTGCCCACACGCGGCGGAGATGCGGGGCCACGTTTCCTCCGGCTGACTTTGCTCTGGGGCTGGCAGTCCCTAGCCAAAGAGCAGCTGATGCGGCGGCTGAGGGTGACAGCAGCTCAAACCGCTGCAGCAGGATTGCGGGGCATCCTCCGGGGCTCAAATCAAAGAAGGGTGGTGGAGGAGCAGAAGGTGACGTGCAAGTTTGCGGGAATCCTCCGTGCCTGATCCCTGGGCTGGCTTTTGGTGCTGGCCTGGGTTTGTTTTCCCCTGCCCTTCCAATCTGCCAGCATTTCTAGGCGTTAGCAGTCAGTATTTGAGCATTTCTAACTGTTTTTAGCTGCCACGTTCGCTAGCTTCATTAGTATAACCGAGCAAAGCGGCAGGGCTGGGCAGTAGGTACAGGCAAGGCTGAAGCTGGTCCGTGGGTCGGAGGGGCGGTCGCGCTGGAAGCAGGGGGCTGCAGGAGGAGCAGGGCTTGGGGCGCAGCGGGGGGCGCTGCCCCGGCCCTGCCTTTGCCTCCGGGGCCAGCTCGGGGATCGCCCGCCCCCCGGGCAAGCCGGGGAGGGTCCCCGCGGGGCCGACCCCGCCATCGCCAGCCTCTCGGCAGCGCCGGGGGCCATCGGCCCCCCCTTTCCCTGGGCTGTCCGGGCCGAGGCTGCGGCCGGCGGGGGGGGGGCGGACCCGCGGAGCCCCCCCGGCGCGGAGCGGGCTGCGACGGGGCGGCGTTTCGGGGGGCCGGGGGGGGGTTACCCCGGTCCTGCGGCCGGAGGTGGCCCGGGAACCCTCCCCACCGCGGAGACAGCGCCCCGGCGCTGGGGCTGAGGCTGTAGCGAAGTCCCTGGCAAGAGCTGTTTGTTGACCACATTCACGTTCAGAGCCCTGAAGCTAAAAGCACTTTACACCATAAAATAAAAGCACTGTCTTTTTTTCTAAAAGGTTACGTCTGGAGGCCACGCTGCTCATACTTCATACAGAAAACTACTGAAAGGGCTATGAAATCCTCTATGATTTACACTCCTTCTCAGTGCATTAGGATATAGATCTACTCGACTCTAAAAATACTGTGGAGTTTCTAACCGACGTGAATATATGTGCATTATTTCAGAAAGTCTGTTAGAAAACTTGTCAACACATTATAAAGCATAAACCAGGACTTGGCCATTAAATACAGAGATCAGAGACAGAATATATACTGCAGGAAGTACCGAGAAAAGTCCCTCCATTCAAAAAAGGTCTATTAGCTAAAAGTTTACACACAATATACACCAAAGGGTTTAGAGAGAGCCCGTGGACCGTAATTACAAGGCATAAATGGAATCAGTAAGGGCTTTACGGTCCCCAACGCAGTTAACCGGGCTGCCAGAAAATAATTTTAATATTGTCATAATTTATTACCCACCGAAAGCCACATCAAGGATTGTAAATATAGTTACTTTGTGTCCACGACTGCTCGTTAAACAGCCTCGTTCCCTTCCCCTAAAAATACAATAAAATACAAACCCACCTGCATTATTAATCTGCGGTTATGCCGTGTTAAAAATGTCTTCTGACTCCTTTTCTTTCTCGAGGTTTGTTATCTCCCCCCAATCACATGACAACGCGAAGGGCCGGGGGGGACGGCGGGGGGAGCGCGGCACTACTGCGATCAAACGCTAATATTAATAATTATCCGGCCGGGATGAAACAGTGTTTTTTAAGGCAGCGAGTTCCCATTTAATTCGAGGCATTTTACGGTGCTGGAATTAAGGGCATGCTAATGGTAGGAACATCCTCGCTGCCATTCATGAAAGCATCTGTAAAATTAGCTCCTGACTGGAGGTTTTAAGATGCGGTCTGGGAAGTCACCTCTGGAATCTCCAACAGGGTACGATAATAAAACAGATTTAGTTGTAGCTAAGTGCTTAATTTGCCATGATTTTTTTTAAAGAAAAGGAATGAAACGTTGTGGGTTATTTATGGGGAATAACCGCAGACAGGTATCCTGGTGCAGGTTGGCTTCCGAGAGCGCGCAACTGCGTAATGAATCGTAATGCCGAGGACTGTTAGCTGTGAACCACGGAACCTTTCAGGGGTAATAAAGTCATTACTTTTTACATTGCAGCCACCTTGAAGAGCTTTGTACGTGCCATTAGGTATAAATCAAATCCCATATATACTTCTCTCCCCTACACGCACACGCGCCTGTTTATAGACGTTTCGCACATACGTGCGGCGGCCAGCCCCGAAAGGCGGCGTGAGCCCCGGAGCAGCTGGCTACTGTCACCCGCCGCGGGGCCCGCGGGCAACCAGGCAGGGCGGGCGTTTGCCTGCCGCCCCCCAGCAGCCACGGCGCTGACAGCCGCAGCCGGGCTCGCCCGTGTCCGTGGATGGGGGGGGTGGGCGGCAGGCCGGCACCGTCCCACGCCGGAGCGACTCGCCCCGGCCCCTGGCAGCTCGCCACGCCAACAGGTCCCCGGCCGCCGAGCCCCGGCCTCCGCCCGCCCCCTCGGCTCCGCCGGCGGCGGCCGGGCGATCGCAGCGCTAACACCGTTCTGACGCCGGCGGGCGGCCGCTCCGCGCCCCCGGCCGCCGCTCGCCTCCCGCCGCCGCCCGCCGCCTCCGTCCTGGGCGCGCTTCTCCCCCTCGCACTCCTTTGGCAGCCGCACTTCGCTCCAAGCGCCCGTTCGCCTCCGGAGCTTATTTCTACCGCAACCTGATCCCTCCCCGTGCCGGCAGCCTCTGCCGCTCTCCCCGTCCGTTTTCGGCGAAGTTGCAGCCGCCGCCGCATCCTCCCAACTCCGGCCGCTCCTCGCTGCCTCCCGCCGCCTGGGCTCCCCCCCGCCCTCCCCGGTGCCAGCCGGCGGGCCCGCGTTCCGCTTTCGCTCGGAGCCCGCGGCTGCGGGCAGGGCTGGCAGCGCCGCCCGGGCAGGGGGGCTCCGGGCGGGCGAGAGAAGCCCGCGGCGCGGGGAAAGCCGCGGGGTCCCGTCGCCCTCCGCTCCCCCTCCCTCTCCTCCCCTGCCTGCCGCCTCCTCGCTCGCCGAACTGCGCTCGCTTCTCCCCCCCGGCCCGCCCCGCGGCGAGGCGCCCGGCTCGGCGGCGGGGCAGGGCCCGCCGCTCCCCGCCGAAGTTTCCCGCGGGCCGGGCCCGGCCCAGCCCCCGCTGCCCCCCAGCTCCCCGCGGGGCCGCCGTCCCCCGGGGACGGGCCGCAGCTCCCGGGAGGAGGGGACTCCGCGGCTTCGGGGGGAGGGGGAGGGGGGGAGCGGGGAAGCCGGGAGCCGGATGGCCCCCCCCCCCTGCTTTTCGGGTGGTCTCCGGTCCTACCTGGCCTCCCCCAGCTCCCCCTCCGCCCGGGCACGGCCCGGGGCCAGCCTGCCCCGCAGCCCTCCCCGCCCGCCTTTCGCTCGGCCGATGTGTTTGCTTTTCCAGCGGGGGTGTGCGCGCTGCCGCTGCCTGCCTGCCTGCCTTCTCCCTCTCCCTCTCCCTCGCCTCCCTTCGCTCTCCCCGCGGGCGCCTTCAGCCCCCCCCCCGCCCCTCTCCCGGCGCCCCTCCGGCACCCCGCTCCTCCGCGGCCCCGGCCGCCGCCCCCGGCCCCCCGGCCCCATTGGGCAGCGTGCGCCGGGCGGCCGGTGCGCCCCCCCCGCCGCGCCCCCTCCCCTCTCCCCCCTGCGATCACTGTCCATTGGCTTGTCCTGCTCTCTTTTTCATGTCCAGCCCCTGATGAGTGTCCATTGGTGTTGCCTTCGCCTTCCCTCCTCCCCTCTCCCCGGCTTGCCCTGCCCATGTTTTGTATGTCTCTGTCCATCCAGGCTCCTGACGTTCAAGTTCGCAGGGACGTCACGTCCGCACTTGAACTTGCAGCTCAGGGGGGCTTTTGCCATTTTTTTCATCTCTCTCTCTCCTTCTCTCTCTCCCTCTCTCTCCCTCTCTCTCTCTTTTTTTTCCCCTTGCACAAAAAAAAAAAAAAAGCCATGACTGCTATCCCACAATTCATCTTCCCTGCGCCATCTTTGTATTATTTCTAATTTATTTTGGATGTCAAAAGACATTGATGAAGATATTTTCTCTGGAGTCTCCTTCCTCTCTAACCCGTCTCTCCCGATGTGAACCGAGCGACTCACAAGCCACCGAAGCCACCAACCCACCATGTCGCGCCGCAAGCAAGGCAAACCCCAGCACTTAAGCAAACGGGAATTTTCACGTAAGTAACCCGGAGAGCAATTTATTTAATTTCGCCTTCACGGATTTAATTTTTAATTTGAGCGAGAGCAGGGGGAGGAAGGGGAAAAAAAAAAAAAAA
This sequence comes from Nipponia nippon, assembly GCF_047370975.1. Taxonomy (NCBI): domain Eukaryota; kingdom Metazoa; phylum Chordata; class Aves; order Pelecaniformes; family Threskiornithidae; genus Nipponia; species Nipponia nippon. The sequence goes on along the minus strand of NW_028262358.1, from coordinate 4,172,931 downwards.
AAGAAAAAGTGAGAGCGAGTGAGCGAGTCGGGGGAAAAAAAAAAAAAATGAACTCCACGCCGGCTCGGGATTCTCAGCATTCCGGTTAATTTCTCCCCCTCTAATTTAATCACCTTGATCACTTTTCTCCTCTTTCGCCCCTCGCCCCCCGCCCGCCAGCGCGCCCTCCCTCCGCCCCCGCTCCGCTCCCTTCTCCCCGCTTTCCCCGCTCTTTGGCGGCAAGAGCGGCGGCTCTCGCCCCGCCGCCGGCAGAGCCGCCCCGCTCGGGCTAGGTGCGGGGCTGCCGCGGGAGGAGCCGGCCCAGCGTCCCGAGCAATTCCAGCGGGAGCGGCGGGCGGGACGCCGGACACCTTGGCCGGGCGGGCGCGGAGCCGGCGGGCGGGCGAGCGGAGCGGGGGGAAAGTCCGGCTGCCGCGGCCCCCGGGCTGCCCGGCGGGCTCGCCCCGTCGCCCCGCGGCACCCTCTCGGGGGGAGGGGGGGGGGGGCCGGGCCGGGCCGCCCGCCTTTTGTTTCCGCCGCGGGGCGGCCGTCCCGCCGCTCCCCGCCGCCCCGGGCCGGCGCCGTGCGGGGCTCCGCCGCCCCGACCTCGCCCCGCGCCCGCCCCGCCGCCGCTTGGGCTGGGGCTGGGGCGGGGGGCGGCACCGGGCGGGCGAGGGAGCCGGCAGCCGGAGCCCAGCCGCCGCCGGGAGGGATTCCCTCCTCGCCCTACGCTTCGCCTTCCTCCCGCTCGCTTACTATTTTTTGGAAGATTTTCAAAAAAAAAAAAAAAAAGTGGAAGTGGATTTTGATTGGGAAAAATCTCGTGTCTGAATGTTTACAAGCACCGCGTGTGCGGGGAGCCTCCTGCCAACAAACACAGGCGAGAGCGAGCCCGGGCTGAGCACACACACACGCACACGCACGCACACACACACACACGCTCGCAGCCGCACACTCGCCAGCCGGCCCTCTCCTCCCCGCCGCACTGCAACCCCGAACCGAACCCGCTCGCTCTCCCCGGGAGAGAAAAAACCAAAGCCCGAGCCCCACCGCCCCGGTGCAACAAAAACTCTCGGGCTGCCTCCCTCCAGCCGCCAGCACACACACCAGGGCTAGATGCAAGATAAGCGGGAGCGCTCTTTGCACAACAAAAGGCAACTCGAGCTGGAAAGGTTTGGGGCGAGGGGGGTGGGAAGGAAGGGAGAAAAAAAAAGAAAAAAAAAAATCCCCTTTTCCTCGGGGTGAGCCGGGGGGAAGGGGAAACGCTGCATGCTGCTCCTCGCTCCTTCTTCTCCCCCCTTCTTTTTTCTTGTTCTTTCTTTCTTTCTCTTTTCCCCCCATTCCTCCCGGCGGGTTTTGTTCCCTCCCGGGGATGGCAGAAAACCCAAGGCGATTTCTCCCTGCCAACCATCCCCGGCTCCTTCTTCCCCTTCGCAAAAAAAAAAAACAACCAAAAAACCCCCAAAAAACCAACAAACCCCAAACAAAACCAAAAAACCAAACAACCCCCAACCCCCCCCCCCCCCCCCAAACTTCCCGCTGCGATCTCTCCCCCCCCGGCTGCCCAGACGTTTCCAGCCGGGTTCGCACATGGAGCCCCCGGGCGAGCCCCCGGCTCTCTGCCCGCCGCCGCGGAGCTCTGCCCTGCCCCAAGTTTTGCCCTAAAACCCGGGAGGGGCTCAGCCCCTCGCCCCCCTCATCCTTTTCTCCCTCTTTTCCACTTCTCGAGGCTTCTTTTTTTTTTAATTTGAATCACCCGGCGCTGCGCTGGGGCAGGGGCTGTAACGCGCTGACGGGGGTGCGGCCCCTCCTCCCCGCCCGAAATGGGGTACGGGGGGGTCCCTTCCCCACGCCAGGACGCCCCGGGAGCGGGATGCGGGGAAAGGGGATCACGGCGGGGGGCTCCCGGGCGGGCGGGGATCCCCGCGGCTCCTCTTCGCTCCGCGGGCCGGCGCGGAGTTTCCGCACGCGTGGGGCGGGAGCGGCGGCTGGGACGGGCCCCGGGGGGGAGTGGGGGGGCTCCCAGCGGCGAGAGCCGCCCCGGGGATGGGGAGGGAGGGGTGGTGGGGAAGGGGTGGGGGGGAAAGGGAGGCCGGGCTGGGGGAGCGGGGAGCCGGGGGGGGATGCCGTGCCGTGCCGCGCCGGAGCCGGGGCGGCGGGCGGGCTGCCTGCCCGTTTCGGTCGCTAGGAGGCACAGCGAGATCAAACAACCGGGCAGACCCGCGAACTTGAACCTGGCCGGCTCCTCCGCTGCCTTCCCGGCCGGCGGGAGGGGGAGGGCGCCCAGCTCCCTCCCCCCCATCCCCCCCCCCCCCCCCTTCTTCTTTGTTCTTAATTTTGCGCGGAGTTTGCCTGCTCCGGGTGATGCTCGCCTTCCTCCTCCCCGGGTTTCCCCCCACCCCATAACGTGTTGGCGGTTCCCATCGTACCCCCAAGTGTGTCCCCCCCGCCTCCTCCTTCCTTGCACCCAGCCCAGGACACAAACTTGGGATTAAACAGCCCCTTCTCCATCCTTCCCACGCCACGGTGCGCGGAGATGCCCCGGCAGCGCAGATGCGGGGCATTTCCCCGCACCGTGCCGTGGCCATCCCCTCCCCATCGCCCCCGGTACCTCCTTTCTCCCGGCACTCCAAAATCCATCCCGCTTTCGCCGAAGAGACGGTGCGGTTGTTTTGGTGACTGGGAACGGGGAAGAAGGGGGGAGTAGGAGGGCGAAGGGGGGGAAGCTGAAAAGACATGTTGGTGGAAGGGCAATTTGCATGAAAAATAGGGACGGATGATTAGGGACCCAGGCAGGGAATTTTGATTGCCCCAGAATTAAAAGACGCATCCTGCAAATCAGTGGCGAGACCAGGTGAATTGTATTTTGGCGTTTTCTTTGTAAACCCGGTATTTTCTCTCTTGTTTGAAAAGTGGCAGTAATAATACAAACATATTTTTGCTGGCTCTGCCTCCGTCGGGAGCCAAATGTTTTGCAGAGAAGACGGTACCAGCCGTATTTCATACATTAGTATATAATTCTTGTTAATTAGCAATAATTTACGTTAAGAGCATAGAAAATGTTGAGGTTACAGGTTTTATATCTGTACATTTGATCATCTTGTTATTTTCAAGAACTTTGCCTCCTATAAAATTAATTAGGTGAAATGTGGAGGTGTAATCAGCAACCTCTGAATTACCACTTCATTTCCTGGTTTTGATTGTAAATCAGCCCAGTCGCTACAGACTTCAGCAAAGTCTATTTTTGTTTAGCGCTACTTTTAACTGTCTGGTGTCGAAGCAGCGGGTTACCTTCCCCGGCTAAATAATACTGACAGCGTCAGAAAGAAATCAGGCCGCGGGAAAACATTATAATTGAGTAATGATTATGCAGAGCTCCTCGCTAAGCCGGTTGTAAGGGGAATACGGGTTATTTTGTGCCTTTTGCTGCGGAGAGTTGGTGAGCTAGAAGTTAGATGTGCAAAATACCTTTGTCTGCGGCGTGCAGCGAGCTACTGGTGGAATCAGTCCTGCAATAATTCCCTCCCTCGGTCCGAACGCAAGGAACGGCCGGGGAGAAAACCGCCATAGCCCAGCAATCCCGCAGAAACACCCTGCTCCTCTCCCGGCTTCCCGAGGAGCGTGAAATGCACGTTGTGCGTCTTGGCTTGTCGGTCTGTTAAGTTCAGAAGAAAACCCCAGCGATTAAGACATTGTTTTTATTAATACGAATGTAACCTTCATATTCCTGTGGTTGACCTTACGTTAAATTAGAAGTAGTACTAGAGGCAAGAAATGATGGACTGGATCCCGGTGTCCTAGTTGGAGCTGAGGTACGGCGAGGTAGTGTGCTCTTTCAATATTATTTTACGCAGCACAACTGGGAGCTACTCCAGATCTTCCTCCTCAATATTCAGCCTAGGTAGGGTTGAAATAAATTTAACCTGAGTTCACTGGATTTTTGCACTTTATCAAAATCAGTTCCAATATCGTGCAGTCAAATTAAAATCTATTTTTTGATTCTCTGTGGCTTTAAGTTCATTAAATGTGAAATTGGCAGCCAGCTAAAGAAGGTCAGGCTGATTAACTGTTTAGGAGTTGTATTCTGTCTCGCTGGCGTTACCTGGCAGCGTTTTGAGGTGGGTTGTGTTTGTAGTACCCTCTCCTCCTGCTCGCCGCTGTCAGCGTGCGTCTTGTGTTGCGCAGGTAGAGGAATACCAACGCGCTGCTGCTATTTATTTGGGTTTTTTTTTTTTTTTTGCCTCGTGAAAAGCACTAGTGGTGGTGACTGCACACAGATCGCCAAGGTATTTCTCTGCAAACTTAACCCCAAAAAAAAAAAGCCAACAGAAAAGAGAGCGGCGTCTGCCTCGTTAGAGCATCCACTGACGATTCTGTGAGCAGAAATAGCCTCATAATGAAGCTTTTTGGAGCTCATTCAGAAAATTTGTCAACTTTGACAACATTAGGCAAGGTATTTTGAGTTTAAAGAAGGCACTTCTCACTGTTGCGAGGGAATGTGGCAGTCGCTTGGCCACGCTGGTTTTTAGATGCTGAGGGCCACCAGTGTGAACACGTTCGAGATAATTTAGGCATTCCTTTATTTCAGGAGGAAAAAGGAAAAATGACTAATTGCCTTGTTTCCTTAAGTGCTAAAAACCATCCCATCCAGCTAATATCTCTGGGTGGAATCGGTTGTGAATTCGATATTTAGTCGAATCCTGAGGAGCAGCTGAAAAGTGAGAGGTGCCTCCCCCCGCCCCGCAGGCATTTCTGCTGCATTTGCTTTTTCTCATTTCGGTTTCTGCCATTTATTTATTTATTTATCTGCCTCGTCCCCTCCCTCCCCCACAAATAACTCCCGGCTTTCGAATTTTTCAATTGGAAGCCGTAAACGGGCTGACAGGGAGAGGGACACAAATAAAGACGTATACGTACGCACATGCGTTGTGAGGGCTATACGTGCCCGGTGTGTCGGGGCCTGGGTGTGTGCGGCCATGCGGTCTGGCTCTCCCTCTCTTTTTTTCTTTTACAGGCGCACGTGCTACCTGCGCGGCCTGTGCAGGGAATATGCAACGTCTATCGGTTCAAACACCTTTTGTCTGCACCCGCCTGGTTCAGGCTTCTAAATTTTAGAAAGTAGATCTGGCTGGTGGAAAATACACACCCGTGTGTGTGTGAGAGAGCGCGTGTGCGGTGCTTTTAGCCTTGAATTCATATACATAAATAATAAATCTGGCAATAAAACACCATATTCGTTTCTCTTCGTAGGGCTACAAGAGTTGTGCGGTGTATTCTTTCAGCCTATTCATTTCATTTTACCACCGAATCGTTCAGTCGAGTCAGAAATCTGTCCTCGTGTAGGAGCACCAGACAGTCGCAGCGCTCGCTCTCCGAGTTCTGTGTGCTACAGCTGTTTCTGCAAAATCCCTTCCCTGTAACTGATGAATTCACCTCCTCGCTGCCGTGCTAATAGCCGTGGTGCATGGGTTTAGTCGGGGGGGAGCAGGCGGAGGTTGCGAGCAGGGTATGATATTCATGAAGAGGGGGCTCGGCGCGTTCCCCGCCCCCCCCGCGCCCAGTGCCTTTCCCGAGAGCTCTAATGATTCTCCTTTTGTTTCTCAAACTGCAGCCGAACCTCTTGAAGCCATTCTCACTGATGACGAACCTGAACATGGCACATTGGGAGCTCCGGAAGGGGACCACGACCTCCTCACTTGTGGCCAGTGTCAGATGAACTTCCCGTTGGGGGACATTCTTATTTTTATTGAGCACAAACGGAAACAATGCAATGGCAGTCTCTGCTTAGAGAAGGCTGTGGATAAGCCACCTTCACCCTCACCAAGTGAGCTGAAAAAAGCATCCAATCCTGTGGAGGTTGGCATCCAGGTTACGCCAGAGGATGACGATTGTTTATCAACGTCATCTAGAGGAATTTGCCCTAAACAGGAACATATAGCAGGTAAATTAAAGCAAGGAGAAGTGTTTGCGAGTTTATTTCCGTTTCAGTTGCAACCTAGCGTGTTCGCAGTTGTAAACTGCTGCGCCTGTCGCTCTGTTCTGCTCGCCGTGGCGGCCGACGCGTTAAATGCCCTGCCTTCGGTTAGTGGTGAGCACACGACCGGTATTTCCTAGTGCCTGCGCAGAGGCAGGATCAACAGGCACGTGCCGTGCCAGCCGGTATTTCTAACAGTATTGTTTGAGGCTGCTCTCGTGATGTGCCTGTATTGTATTGTAGTCACTGTCTCCCGGTGTCTCGCCTGCCGTAGCGCTGCAGGAGGAGATTTCAGAGCCTGCCACGCGATAAAGCGAGGAGCTTTCGAGTCTTTGGCAAAGTCAGGGGTGAAAGAGTTAACCGAGCATCAGCCAGCCTTGGTTCCATATTGGCTGTCAGCGTATGGACTGTAATTAAACACAGCCCCATGGCAAAGTGACACCACCGACCTTGACTTTAAGATGCCATTTTCGACTGGCCAGGCCAGAGTAGAGAGGGCAGTTGCTGAAGCGCACAGACATGCTTATTCGAAAAGTTTAAGGGCATGTTGGAAATTTCAAAAGGTTGGTTTGACAGGAAAGGCCGCTCTCTGCAGCCTGCCTCCTCAGCCAAATGATAAATGCTTCGCTGTGCTCTCTCTTGTCTCTGATGTGGTTTTGACAGATGTATCTTGATTTTGTTTGCGGTTTACACAACCACATGTCAGCCGTACAAATGTCCAAGGCAGAGTTCTGTTTTGTGCAACAAACAATATGAAATGCAATTTTTTTTAAAAAAAAAAGGGTAAATAATTCCATTTCTTAGCATAATTTTTTTTTTTTTAAAAAACGGAAGGCTATTTGCCGTGCAGATATTTGCACAAATGAGGTTAAAAGCATATAGCGTACTACGTGAAAGAAAATCCCAGAGCCTTGGGAGTGTAAGAAGGCACGCTCTGCTTTTGAAATCCTGCTAGTAAACAAGAGCACTACCCATTTGCAGCGAGCGTTGCAAATCACTTCAAACCGCGCCAATACTGCCGGTCGAAAAAGGCGAGACCGCAGCGTATCGACACCAACAAATGCCTGAACCAGTTTCAAACCCCCCCTGCCAGCGATGTTTGGGATGTGGCACTGCAGGTACCTCTCTTCAGGGAGCCCGTGGGACCGCTCGGGGTTGTCAGAGGTGCGGTACGTCATGACGTGATGTGCCGGAGCTTGTCTTGGGCTTCCTTTGGCCACAGAGTTAAACCATAATAGGGCAGCAGGCGCTGGGAGGTTCAGCGCGATGCTGCCGCAGCCTCCCTGGCCTCCAAACCAGCCGGCAAATCACGCTGGAGAGCTCTCGTTTTGAAGGTTTTGCGGTGGCAGCAAACGTGTTTCAGTGCGCGCGTGTCTGTCTGCGCGCGTGTATATATATGCACAAAGCCATGTGCGTACACATGCATACGTCACTCGAATGAATATATACTATTTCTGCAGAGTAATAGGTATTACTTTGAATACACGTATATATGTATGTTTAAGAGGGAACAGAGGCTCGGCTACTGCTAAGCTACATTTCGAACGAGACTTAAAAAACCCGGTAATTCCGCATATTGCACTTCCCAGCCACAGACGTTAAAGGTGTTTTTTTTTTCCTAGAGTGGTAGAGGGCAGTGCCCATTTCCATGTGCTGCCTGCGATCTGACGGAAAACGAGCAGAAGCGTAGGGCATGATTAATGAAGCGGGAGCCTGGCGGAAGGGATTTGTAGTCTTCCGAGCTCTGGAGCCATACTAAATCACCAAATATGGAGGAGCGGCGGTATGATGTAACGCTGTATTTACGTATGGCGCCGCTCTGTTGAAAAGACAAAACACAGTAGCTGTCAAGCAAGAATTAAACCCGCTCTCCTTGCTGCAGTCCCAAATAGGTCCCTCAGCCGGAGGGACGGCCACGGCGGGGAGTTCCGCACGTGGGGAAACTCCTCAGCTGAGGGTTTTGCTCTGGCGCTCGTTCGGTGCGGGAGGCTTGGCGAGCCGAATCACGGTTTTGCGTGGCGCGGGTGACGTGAAGCGAGCAGGATTTGGCCTCGCGCGATGTCACGGGGCCGCGAATTCAGAAAAGGCTGTGGTTTTAACTGACTTTAAACAGTTCGGTGAGCAGAGGGCAATGGGTGAGGAGAGGAGCGCATCAGCAGGGGCCTGATCCTGCTTGTTCTTACGCCTAGGGATGGCCTTTGCTGTGCAGGGGGGCCTGGCTGGGAGCGGGCTCGGGTCCGTGGTACGAGCCACGAGCGCTGTTGTGAGCAGAGACCGAGGTGCAGTTGTCCGGGCATCTCCCACCCCAAATTTTCTGCGCGGTGATGCCCGGCCGTGCCCGCAGATGGGAGGTCCGAGAGCGCAGGTCCTCTCCTGCACCTTCCTGTCCGGGACAGAGCCGAGGGGCGCTGGGGTCCCCTGCTTCTTCCCAGTGGTGGGAAATACAGCCTGGAAGGGAGCACCAGGAGTTCTGGGATCTTGCACTGTCCCTCCCTTTCGTGTTTTCATCTCCCCTTTCAGTTGGATGAGTTTCGCTCCCTCCCGTCCCAAAGAAGTGTGCCGATAGCTGGAGTGACCCATTGCTCGTAGCCAGGAGTTTGCAGGGTCCGGCAGTAAAATTACCAGTGAGGGTCTCGGAGCAAGCTGCGGAGTTCAGGTTTCTGGCAGGCCCCTGCAGTGAACCTCAGGCTCTTCCAATTCCGGTATTTTATATCTGATCTCTACGTGAGAATGCAAAATGCAAAAAGATAAGCGTGTGTAATTAAAAAAAAAAAAAAAAGGACAGAGGCTGCCTTTCGAAAAATATGCAGGAATTGAGTGAACTGATTCTTTCTGGTAAGAGACCAGAAAATATGTATTTGGTAGCAATGTAAAAGTGTCCCCAGTTAGTTGTTAGGCTGAAAGAGGTGTTAGGGGCTAGCTCTGGATAACAAAAGTGTTAGGGGTTAGCCCTGGCTACAGAGTTGTTAGAGGTTAGCTGTGGATACAGAGGTGCCATAGGGTAGCTCTGGATGCAGTATGTGCTCTGCAGTTTTGTAGTCGGTGAGTTGGTTTGTTACAGTAAAAGATTGTCTTTAGATAAGTAATGGTTAAGGATGGGCTCATCTAAAGACAAGGAAGGAGGTAGCAAGTCATTCAAATGCAGAGAGAAATGATGTCTATTTTAACCGTCGATCGGCTGCTCTTTATCCTCCCCGTTTTCCGGAGACGGGGATGATTACAAGAGCTTATATGTACGTGTGCAACCTGGGCAGCAGCTGTGAGATCCGTATAGGTGCAGGCACGCGTACCTGTCTCTTCCGTGTGGGTGTCTGCCTGCGCGTAGCTTTGACTCGCTGTAAAATTTTGAGTGATGCTGATCCAGCGCTATAGCTGAAATGTCATAAATTTAACCGAAAATTAATAGGATATGTTGTGTGGGTCCAATGAGGCAGCTTTCATCAATATGTATGTCAAAGCCTCACCACCAGATACCGGCAGCCTGTGATTTGCAGTGAGTGCTACGGCAGGGCTTTAGTTATCCGCTCTCATATTTTACAATAGGAGGAAATATTAACTGAAGTATCTAGAGATCAGTGAATGTAAAATTGCTGTTCACTTATTGAAAAGGCCGAAGAAATATTTATCGTCCGCCGGTGTCAGGTTTTAGCGGTTTGTTTGTTGAATGTATAAATCCGAGGGAATTAATGAAAGGTGGTTTTTTTTGGGTGAGGAAGGATCTTAAATGTTACTTGGATTCAGTTGGAGGAACACTTTGGAGTGCTGCTGCATATTCCCCTTCATAATGCCGCGTGTGTGCCTGCGGCTGCCGTATTTACTGTACAAAGAGGGGAGGAGGAGGGGAGGTCATTTTTACTGCTCGAATCCTTTATTCTCAAGCCGCTTGTGGCATTCAAATAAAATACGTGGGAAAAGAACGTAAGAAAAACGGCTGTCTGCAGTAATGGGGGGGAAGGTGGACATGATTTGGTACTAAATTTTGGACCGAGTACATTTGATTATCACAGTTCTCAGGAGATAACGTCTTTGAGTAGTCATTACACCACAGAAATTTTCTTGGGTTGCTATTAGTAGTTGCCATTATAATTCTGTAGGTTGTAAATTGCGAATCCTTATTATTTTGTTTTGTTCCGGAGATGAAAAATTATCGATGCCTGCATTGAATAGTTAGCATTGCATCCGGACAATAAGATGAAAGCTTAAAAAAGGGAGGGGGAAAAAAAGGAATATGGAAATATTTTGGAGTCCAATTCTGTCTGCTTTCCCCATACAAAGAAACAGGGAGCACAGGCTGGGTGCAACAGTCGCAGGCAGGAGAAACAGCGAGGGTGCTACCCAAAGGCTCCCGCTCCTGAGATGCGGAGCCCTGCGTTTAAGCTGTATTTGTAAATAAGACAGAGAAAGGTTGTGAACCGGCAGCTTGGCTGTTTTGTCAAAGTACAATGTCAGAGAAACTCTTTCTAAGACAAATTGTAAATAGAAGTGTCACGATGATTGCATGATTGAGCTCTAGAAGTGTCTTGCAATTGTTGGCATTGTCAGAAGACTTTTGAAAGCTTAATTAAAGGCGGTGGCCTGTGCGGCTGTGAAATTTACTTCTTGGGGGGGGGGGAATGTAAAAAACATCGGGGATCAAAAAGTTGCTCTGACGCTGCTCGCGCGGGGATACGAGAAGAGTCAATAGTTTCTCTGCTTTCCCCATTGCCTTTTATAAATAACAGTTTTTGAAGAAGCAAACACGTGACACCGATATCATCCTTTGTACGAGGTAAAGATTGTGTAGGTTTTCCTATTCCCTGCTGTTACAGACAGTTAATGTAAAAATGGCTTTTTATTGGAAACACAAATACGAGTTCACTCGAAGCACAGAAGCAGGGTAGAAAGTTTTCCTCGCCTTGGCACAATCCTTCCAGGGGAGCATCAGAGTGTTGCGGTGCCCTGAATCTGTCTGCTTTTTTGTTGCCTGCAAATCAGATCTTCTGGTTTAGAGGATGAGAAATACGTTTTGCATTCTTTCTGCTATTGTACGGGACATTTAATTGTGGAGCTCGCCACGGGCTGAAGCATCGCTGCATCCAAAACACTTGTGGTTGAAGAGGCAGCCCGGCACGCGTTAAACTTCGTATGGATCTGAAAAGGTGCACGTTAGCATCACGTGCCGAAAGCTGTGAAAATAACGCGCGTAATAAACGTAAGGCTCTGTGCAGCGAGTCCCGACAACGAACGCCGGGTGATGGAAACTGAGGCAGGGAGTAAATTAAACACCTTCTAATTAGCCCGGTGGGAGAAATAAAGTCTTCCCTAAACATTCCCGTCATCTGGTAATGCCTCTTTTAAAGAGGAGGAGGCCTATTAGCATCACCCCGTTTTGTATATGCAGCCCTCAGCCCACGAGCTCTTTCTTATTTCATTCAGATAATAAAGACGATTAAAGAGGCTTGCGAGGCAGTGTCAGGCAACAGGAGTTCAGCCTCCAGTTGTTTGTCTGCACGCATCCTCATTACGGAAATTTTTTGGACAAAATTCCCTTCAAGCTTCAGTCTGTTTTTATACCCGATAGTACCAGCTTTGTGCAATAAAAGGCGTTTAGCATCAAGCTGGACATGGCCTGGCACGTTGCCACTTGTTGTTTTTTGTTGTTTTGTTTGGTTTTGGTTTTTTTTAGCTAATCGCTGAGGATCTCTCGTTACCTTTTTGCCTGTTGTGATTTTGTTCGGGTCGTGGTGCTGCCAGCGATGTCGCGAGTCCAAGGAGGTCGTCGTCTCAGCCTGGCAGGCGTCTGGACGCAGCTTCTATCCGGGAGGGCTCTATTTTATGTGTCAGCTTCTGGGATATTGCACAAGTTCATAAAATACGCTGAGCTCATATAGTTTAATATATTAAGACCTATATTCATACTGGTAGCATGGCTCTAAAATTAACTATTGGTTGGTGTTTTTTTTTTTTTTCCCCTGGGCTAATGAACATATTTTCTCTCACTTTGTACGAACGCAGTAGCTCCAGCCTGCCTCCTGGTAACGTCGGGCATAGCAGGTTTGGGCCCACGATGGTTGATATCAGTATGTGGCTTGCTATGATTTATTACATACTTTTAAAAATTACAGGCACATTAACGGACCCACAAACCGCCCGAGCGGTTGGGATGGTCTCTTTTCCATTTCAGAATGAATTTCCATGAAACTCCATTTGCTCTTTAGGTGCCCCATCCTGCCGGGCACGGACCGAACAGCACCTGCGCACTTAAATGCTTGCAGGAGCTGGACTGGCGACTGCGACCCCCCTGGATGGGCAGACCAAGCGCTCACGTTTTTCAGACCCTCCTGTGTTAGTGCCGAACCCATTTTGAAGCCCATAAACACCCTCCCCGTCTTCCTAATCAGGTTTAGTATGCAACGCATCCCGCGCGGGGTTCAGCGAGTTTGTTTCCCAACCTTTATTGGCCAGCTGCACTCGCTGCGCATCTTTAAAATCTTCCAGCGAGGCTTTTCGCTCTTCTTCCACGAGGGCTGGTAACTTGGTGGCTGCTCCCCGGCTCATTCTTCATTCGGAGGTGGCATTGCCTCGGGTTGGCAAGGGAAAGGTTTGCGGTGTGGGGTGTGGTGAGGTCAGCCCCGATCCCAGCAGGGAATTTGTGTTCTTCATTTGCCTTTACAATCGGAGCACAGCTACTGTACCTTGGAGCAGCTCTCAGGTGTGAGCTCAGATGGGCACATGTAAATGTGCTGTCAGATGCAACACAGGAATATTAATGTTTCCTCACCACCGCGCTATAATAAAGCTGTACACAGCCAGCTTAATATGCAGCCGGGCTGGGGAATTGTCTAAAACTTCGATAGCCTAGTGTGAATGACAGCGGCGGAAAAAAATACTCAATGTGCCACAGTTTGCATTCTTGTTTGCCTTTGATCTAAAGCAAAATGAAAACATCCCCTTCTTTCCCTCCTCGTTTCGTATAGGTGTTCTTCCTCTGCAAAATTGGCTGGTAAGTAAGGGAGGAAGATGAATTACGGGGCACAGTGCAGAATTATTTGAAGCACATTAACACCAGCCTGCTGGGGATGTAATTTTTCCAAGTATTAGCAAACATTTATTTTTTATACTTGGGATGGTTTGCTTGGCTTTTCATTCTTTTTTAGTATCTGGGTCTGGTCGAAACAAAGAAAACAGAGTCACCACAAAGAGGGGCTGGAGTCCCCTCTGCCCCCGGCTGCGGGCACAGCCCAGGCTGTACACCCTCTTCACAGGGGTTTCATTTGCATCTTCTGCTGGGTTCAAATCTTCAGTTCCAACCAAAGGTGTCTGTTTTTCAGCGCGGCTATCTTAGAGGCTTTTTAATAATGTGCTCATTTAACTGAATCAACAGCTGTCAGGAGCGGTTGTAGTAAATCCACAAAATGCACAAAGAAAAATACATACGTTTCCTGAAACAAAACACTTGAAACAAATTGGCTGCCAAAAAAAGCTGCTGAATTCTGGGTTTGCAGACAGTGCACCAAAGTGTTGCTTCTCTCTGCTCTCCCCAGAGACCTCTCCCCGCTTGCCTGCTGCAATTCTGCTGGAACTTTTTACCTGAACAGGTTCCTGTTAAAAAACCCACCACTTTCCCCTGTTTGATGGGTACGGAGCTCAGCTCGAGCTTCGATTTTTGTGTTTTGCACCAAATAGCTAAACCACCAAGACTGGAGCAAGAAGCAAAACCCAAATAACTGCGTTACCGTCGAGGAAATGAGGCTTAATATCCCTGTGAAATAGCTGTCGAGGAGAAGCAGTGCTTCAACTCTGCCCTTCCAGGTAGGCAACGTCAGGGTGGTACTGAGGTCTGGAGCAGCTTCAGAGGGTGCTGAGTTCGCCCCGGAGCGGGTGCTGGTGGAGGGGGGCCTGGGGAGCTTTGGTCAGTCCAAACCCAGGACTTTCTGCTTCCATCCTCCCCCTGCTCTGCCTAAGTGCTGAACGATTACACCTACAATTTGATCTTAGCTTCAGATAGAAAAACCTCTGCCTAAATAAACAATGGAGTTACTGCTGAACAACAAAGGCTTAAAGAAGAGCCCTGCCTTCAGTGGTGTTATTATTGTTGTTGTGGATATTACTATTATTATTGTTATTACTGCTACTCTTACTGCAACTATTACCTTTTCTAAATAAACACACGTTACAGTTCCTCACTCCTTAGGAAGTAAGGAGTTTAATTTTGCATTCATTGCTTGCTCAATTGATTTAGCGGGCAGCAAAATATAAAATGCAAAAATAAAAATGCCTCCCCCCCTCGCCCCCCCCCCCCAATTCACAGCAATTAATTTGTCACCCGGCGTTACTTTGCTACACCATCACAGCTGGGGTTTTTTTTCGGACATTGCATGAATCATCTGGGTTTCGGTGCGTTTTAGCTACTGAGTTTATTCTTTCTGGAGTAAGAGAATATATCAGCAAAAACTGTCGTGCTTCAGCCAGGGCACCGCCAGCGCGCGGAGCATTTACTGCGTGAGGGTGGCCAGGGGCTTTTCGCCGAGTTTTCTCTGTTATCGATGCTAATTTCCATGTTTAGGAAATAGTTGTTGTGCAAAGAGAAACAGTAGTTGGGGAGCCTTGTTCTCTTCCAGGAGGTAAAACACGGTGGGACGCATTTGGAAAAAAAGAGAGTATTGCCTCCCGAAAGATTATTTAGAGGCTGTATTATTTTGTAATAAACTGTCCTGTGTTAAATTTGTGTTACGTTAGAAAAAATCAATAAGGAAAAATTAAATTCTGATAAAGATACTCTTGGATCTTTGAAAACAACTGCTGTCCTTTTAACTAAAACATTTGAGGAGCTTCAAAGAGTATGTATTTCTTCTGATCTCAGAGCTGTGTGACTGGTAGCAGGGAGAAAAAAAATCTTATTCTACATACAAGTGGATTGCTTAACAAGTCAGCACAGACACATACTTGTTTGTACAATAGAGATAAAAATTCCTGTATAAAAATAATTCAGTTGCTGACAGCAGGCATTGTGCTGGGGCTGCCTCTTTTGTGTTGGCCGGGGGTCAGGGACCACGGCTCCCACTTTCTGCTGGGGGGAGGCTGTCACGATCGCTTGCTGGAGCCTGGAAATAAGTTAATTGCTTTATTTTAAGGAATACTCGCAGGCCAGTGGTGTGGTTTTTACGTCCGTGTGCCGTCTCCGGAAGCAGTGAAAGAAGGGGGGGGGGGAATCTCCTAATGGGGGAGGCGACTGGAAGGCGGTTTGGGAGACCTGGCCTTCAAGAGCTCGGCGGTAGTTTCTAAACTTTTGTTTTTAATCTAATTCCGATTTATGCTGTCACATCCCGTCTTGGCCCTCGCTGAACTCTGCTCATGTGAAGTAATGTTGGTGTCGGGGGGAAATCGGTCAAAACCGGGGACTCGTGGCTGATACAGATGTTTGCTGGTGCGGCTTTGCAACGGTACCGGGTCCTGTTCTGTCTAATAAATGTTAAAAACACGGGGCCTTAGCACGGCCCCGGGCATCCATTGCTCTGCAGGGGTGCAGGTAAGATAAGCCATGAGGTTGGGGAAAGCTGGGGAGGTGGGAATAGAAATCATCTGAACGTTCATCCATCCTTTGAAGTCGGGGCGCCGGGGAGGCAGGTGGCCCAGCCTTCCTTCCCCAACCTCCTCCTGCCCCCGGGGTCGCTGGCAAAGCCGGGGCTCCGCTCCCCTGCGCCCCTCGGGGTGCCGCAGGAGGTGCCGGTAGGATCAGGTCCCGTCGGGGCCGGCCGAGAGCTGAGCCAAGTTTGCGAGCGGCCGCCGGCGCTGAGCGGTCGCCCCGCAAACTCCTCTCTCTCTCTTTCTCGGCGGCGACGGCTTCGCTCCCTGGGAGCGAAGCGACTTTCTCGGTGGCACGCTCCGGTGCAGAGATCTTTTCATCCCTCCTTTTTAAATGCAGCGAGTTCCTAAAATTAATGCTGCTGCACTTTGATGAAAATAATGTTTTTATAATACGTTTGCTGTTTACACGGAAGATGTGACTTGAGGGGAAAAAGGCTTTTTTGGAGGGTGGCGGAAATCTTGTTAATCTGCTCTCGGAGAGCAGCACACAATACTGCCCATGAGCAAGTCTGTGCTGCTTTTGATAAATTACCATGTTTAGAGATAGGTTTGGCTCTTAAGGGCTTAGTTTTCTGAACAAAGTCCATAACAATGTTTTCTGCCTCTGTTTGTCTCCAGCCCCTTTGGCTTGACTCGGAGCCCTGTGTTTAGTTGAAGCTCGGTCTGGAAGATATAACAATTTTGCATTAAAAAAATAAGGAAATCACAGGAAGAAAAACCCTTTTGCTTTTTGGATGAATCTTACTGATAATTTGCTAAAGCTCATTTGAATTTTAAGCACTTCTTTAATCTTCAAAGGCTAAATTGCTTTATGAATATGCATGGTGTGGGCAGACTTTAGTTCATTACCTAGTTGTAAATTCTAATGACCATTAGGTCCTTGCAGTAATTGCGAATTGTTTTGCATTTTTGATTGGCCTATTAACATGTGCATTCGGCACACATCAGGCCAGCCTGTCAGGCTGCTGAAGGAGAAAAAAAAGGTGAAAATTGTTTTATAGCACCAAGATTCTTAGATTTTCAATCTTGGAAAATTGATGATGTAAAAAAATTAAAGCGGTGTTTTTTCTTCTCAAGATTGAAAGTTCACCAAGAGATTTGACATATTTAATTTACATGATGACTTTGCACTCCTTCATTAATGCAATTTGCATATGAAGCTGTTGTTAATCACTTTTGATCATGTTTTGTGTATTAGCTGCCTCAGTGGCTCTTCTCCCTCAGATGCTCCAGTAGAAAGCAGCAAAATGATGCATCTTCTTGCCAAGTTTCCTTTAGTGAATTGAGGAATTAGGAGTCTAACCTTGAGTAATTAAATATGTTCTATCAGTTCTCTTTTAATGTTAAGTACACTTGGTTGGAAGTGTAGAAGGAAATTGTTCCCATTTGGGGGAGACATTCCTTTAAAAAAAATATTCTATATGTAGAGATAGAAAAGAATTATTTCCCGTGATCCGGAGTTGCCTGGGCAGAGGGGAGAGGTGACGGCAGGGCTGGGGACGGCAGGGCCCGGGCTCTTCTTCGCACGCCTGGCCTTGAAGACGCGCGCCCCGGGCCTGATCCTGCACTGCCCGTGCGTGCAAAGCCACCGTTGGTGTTGGGGTGGCCGTTTTGCGTTTGGGGGACGCTGGCGCCGGGGAGGGAGCGCCCCGTTCACGGGAGCAGGTTGTGCTGTCGGTGCTGCTCCTCTTCCAGTCAAGTCTTCCAGTTGCCTCATCTCAAGGAAGGGTCTTTTTCTCCTGCCTGCCCGGGCAAGGCGTTAATGGTCCAACCCTCGTTGCGAGCTGGGAGGGGAAACTGGGAGCAGCCTGGCTGGAAGCCTGCCTGGCTCTCGTAACCTGCCCGGCTCTCGTAACCTGCCCGGCTCTCGTAACCTGCCCGGGCATCTGCACCCGGCCACCGCCGCAGGCCGTCCGCCACCCCTCCTGCCTGGTTGGGGCTTTGCCCTCGGGTCCCCGTCCGGCTGGCCCTCGTGTCGGCGGCACTGCGGCTCTCGCCTGCGGGATCGGGCCCTCGCCCTCGCTTCATCCGTTCAGTTGTTCGTCTTTGGTAATTGATGCTCAACTTTGGTTTGAGAGTTTATCACTGGGTAAGAAGATGAATCGGAAGGGTGAAATGGATACCTTGATTAAAGGGACTGCTTAATGAAAGAAAATAAACGGAGAGGGAAAAATGACCATTCTGGAAGGAACAGAAGTATAATTTTAACCTCGGAGGAGACCTAGTGCTGCCCTTCCATGACTTCCACCCATACCACACTAAAAGCATGGTTCAGTTCAAAGTTGTTAATATTCAGCTGGGAAACAGTATCCAGAACACAAATAAATTATTAAGTGCATGAACTTTTTCGGCAGTAAGATGAACTGATGGGGTCCATCTGCGAGATCCAGGGGCTTTTTATTTGTGTGTGTCGAACGATTCTGCCCTCTCCGACTTCATAGCCTTTGGTCCCCGGCCAAGTGCATGCATAATTGATTCCACACGCGCTATCATTTTCTTGATGTAATTGCTTTAGTAAGATATGATGAAATCTAATGGATAATTTACTATACGAAAATGACAAAAAAGTAAATGTTCATGTTTTGCGCCGGGAGGAGAGCGCCCAGGTTACCTACGCCGTGAAGGAAAATCCGCTCGTACCGTCTCCCGTGGGCAAAGATGGGGGTGAATCACTGGAGGAGTCCAGGGCAAACTCGCTGTAATTTATCGGAGTTTTACGACACAGGTGAAAGCGAAACACTCGCGTTGTTTGGAACCCTCGTTTATTTTTTCTTCAGCTATGCCGTATTTGTTTTTCTGATTGCCAAAACGCAGACTTGGGGAAAAAAAGTTGTCTGCACAAGGCAAGGGGTAGGTAGTATTTTTAGAAATAAATGTGTCCTGGACTTGCCGCCCTGTGCTACAGATAGTACTCGCGCTGATGCCTTGCCTGGCAAAAAGACCTTCTATTCTAGCTGCTTAAATAATGCACCAGATTAAATGCAATGCATCGGTTTGGCTGGATGTATTTTTAGATAGTTCAGAAGTGTATAAATACCAAATCCGCATATAATTCCATACACATCCAAAGGAAAATATTCCACTTCAAAATTTGTCATTACATTGGTCTTTAAGAAATGATTTGTTAATCTCATTTCCTTTCCCCCCCTGCTTCCCAGTCCTGGAATATTGTGTATTCCTTTCCGTAATTTTTTTAAATAGGCGTTTGAGGTAACGTATAGACACAAAAACATTTTCTCATTTGCTTCCTCCCCCCCCGCCGCCCCCCGTGCTGTTTTCAATGTACTAAAAGAGGAAAAAATATCCAAGGCAAACCCACATAACTGTAGCAAACTGTTTCTGAGCAAGTCATAATAATGAACAACACATGATCTGAAATGTGATCAGCAAACATATACTTATGCCAAGGAATTTTTGCCATTCACATACCAAGGTTCTGTAAATCAGTAAACCGCGGCAGAGGAGCCCCGGCACGGCGAGGGGAGGAGCGGGAGCAGGACCAGGATGGGCCGCCCCAGCAGAGCCCTCTGGTTCATGGAGCAGGGAATGGGAGCAAGTTTCCTCTCTTCCACCTTCCTCCTCTTCCTCTCTGTCCACGCACCAAAACGTAAAACCAACGAGCAGACCTTGAAAGAGTGAAAGCGGAGCCTGAGGTATCTTCAAATGCAAAAGCAGGCAAATAAGTAGCAAAGGAATGAAATTTCATTGCAACACGTTTTATGGGATTTTTCCCTCCCCCCCCTTCTCCCCCCCATCTTACACAGACCCAAAATGTAAATTACTTTCTGGTCCTAATTGGATTTAATTATTTCTTTAGGAGAGGATGGGTGGGAGGGGGTGGGAATGGCACACAGCTGTCCTAACAAAACAAAGGAGCTAGAAAAACCTCACTTTCCCCCATGTTGGCTAATAAACGGTGCAGAGGATCTTAGTGCTGGCAAGCAAATGGAGCGCTGTGTAGGCCTGGGGAAGGGGTAAGAGCTGTCTGCAGCCGGGAGCGTTAGGAGAAGGCCACGCTAGCTGTTACGAAGTGCACCTTAAATGGTGATTTGTGGTTTCCTATTAATTTCTGTAACTGCCCTGTTTTTTAGAGCACCCAGCCTGGCCCTTCCCTTGACGTAAATGGGGATGGCTTGGCCCCGCGGCAAGCCCCAACCTCAATATCGGGCTGTGAATCCCGCCATTGCCGCTCGCCTGGGAAGCACCCGCCTCCCCAGGGTGCTGGCAGGAGGGACAGGGGGTGGATTTGGGTCCCCGGCACTTGGGTGCGGTGTTGGACCCCTGCGCAATCGGGGTCTCCCGCCGGCAAGGGAGCCGGCCGTGCCCCCCGGCCGGGCTCTGGGGTGCTTGGGCAATGGCAGCGAGTCTGGGCGAGCTGATGCTGCTTCGTAGGTTGATGGCACCTACGCTGCACCCGCAGATCTCAAAGCGCTTTACAAGCTTTAATGAATGTGACCACTAACATGATTTATAGTGCGATTCATTATTGGTATTGGAGGGACTGTATTCTTATTTTGTCATTTGCTGTTAAAATTAATACACTCCATGCTGGCTATAAAAGTGTATTTGCATTTAATTGCAAGTCAGAATGAATTAGTGGGTATGATTTAAACCTGAACTCACTCCTTAAAAAGAAATCTTCGGTGGGGAAGGAAAAATCAAGCTCCGCGCTGGATTTCTTTGGTGGACGTAGGGATGCAGAGAGGAGTCGGGGAAGGGGCAGGCGGGGGCTTTTTTTTTTTTTCAGTTCTTGGGGTTGCTTTCAGCAAGAAATGCCTTTGCCAGGAGGGGCTTAGGCAAAGTGGTCAAGCACATCTGCTCCTGGGAAGGTAGGGAAGAAAAGAGGTTACTAGTAATAGGGCAGCAGCACAAAGGGAAAATTGTACACTGGAAGCATTAGTCTCCTCCGCGGTGGTGTGGCCAGACTGGTTTAGCAGACAGGATGATAGATTGCTTTGTCAAGGGTCCCAGGGTGTGCCCTGAACTTGAAGCACTTTGTTTATCTTGAATAGAAAGGGAAAAGCACAGACATAATCGATGTCTAGTTTCTTAGGAGGGAGGAAGAGGTAGAGGAGGGAGCCGGGGCTGGGGGGGAGGCGGTGGGGGGAGGCCCTGGCTGTGGCTCTCCATTAACAGATGAACTTGGCTGAAGTCCAGAGTTTGATGAGAGAGTGTCACAGCCCGGAGCCGGCCAGCCTTTTCAATAATTTTCCCTTTTTTTTTTTTTTTTTTATACCTGCTGACTATACATCAAATGCTCTCAGGTCTTTTGGCTAAAGGCAAGAAGGGGGGGGAAGACACAGCTCCATTTTTTCCCTCTGAACCAGTTGAGACCAGTCCCTTGGCCACGCATGCAGGTTCTATCATCTTTCCTGGCTCGCTGTTGGGAAAAAAGAGTTGTCGCCGTGCCAGTAACCTGAGGGCCCAGGACAAAAAAAAAAAAAAAAAAAAAAAAAAAAAGGGGGGGGGGGTTTGGTGTTCTGAGAGGCAAATTAAACTCCAAGAGTGTGTGAGAGCAGGAGGGGCGTGCGTGTGTCTGGGAGATTTCAGAAATAGCAGGAGTTAAATTCAGGGGTAAAAAGCATCTGTAAGGCAGTCCCTGCCTGGCTGGGGATGGCGAAACTGGGGGACGGACCAAGCGCAGGTCCGCAGCCTGTGAACGATAGCACCTTTACACGGTGGCTCCCACCCATTTAAATAACCTTACGAGAAAAAAATTCAAATTTACTCCCTAGCTCAGGCCTGCACTTGGTGTGAAGGTGGCTATGCTTCCAGCCTTTACACAGCCATCACAAAATTTTGCTGGGCTGAACACAACATCGAGGTACCTTCTTGTAACGCCGGGGTGGTGAGAATAAAGACAAATCGGAGATCTTTACTGCGTGACCGTTGTTTTTTCTTAAAGTTACTTGCTTTGCAAGAGGCGGATTTGGCAGGGATGTAGCGAACGGAGCTGCGGCGGATGCTACGTGGGAGCTCACAGCGAGAGCGCCAGGTCGGAGCTTCCCAAGGGCACCTGGCTGGTGGCCCCAGCGCGCCTGCGACTCGGCAACACGGTCTGAATTCAGGGTTGTTTTGGGTTTGTTTTTTTTTTTTCTGGTTTCCGATTATGCTGTCTGTTTCTGACAGTTGTTCAGCTACTTACCAGTCTTGGCAGGAGGCTGAGCCTGTAACATCCTGACATTTTTGCTTTTTAACAGGCCAGTCTCATCGTGCTGGAACAAACAGCAGCTTAGCTGCGTTTCACTCGAGCTGATTTGAATAACGTGTGCTCTGGTCAAACAAGAAACTCCTCAAAGGAAGATCTTGGTGCCTTGTTTTCCATCCTGCTGACACCAGGTGGATTTCAAAATGCACAGAAAGGGCTTAGCCAGGAAAACACAGGCTCCCCCCTGCCGCCAAGGGTGGCGTTTTCAGAGACGCGGAGGGTAGGTAGGAGCGGGTCCCCTGCCTGTCCTGTGCCCCTTCGAAGGGCTCCCAGCATCACGCCTCGCTGGGAATTAGGAGCTTTGCTTGGCGCTTGCAGCTCTGTCTCACGCGGCTGCCCCTGCTGGAAAGGGAGTAGGCACAGGGATGGCCTTCGCTGGCGAAAGCTTCGCCTGGCCACCTTGCTACGTATGGGGCATCCAGGTCTGCGAGTCCTCGTTTTTGAGGAGGCTGGGATTTTCAAACCACAGCGGTTTGAATATCCCAGCCTTGTTTCCTCTCCTTCCCCTTTGCATTTTAGCTAGCAGCTGATGATGTGCGGCGCGCTGAGCTCTGCTCTGTGGGAGGAAAGTACAAAGGCTGGGAAGAAGCTGTGGGATATGGCTCCACGGTGTTGGGTGCCAGGGCTCTGGGTCTGGAAGTCTTCCCTCCTGAAACTGGTTCTTCCCTTGCTCTCCGCGTTGCGTATCAAACCGTAACTGGTTTGATTGTGAACTTCCCAGCGACTTGGCACCCCTGTATTTTTTCCCAGGCGTTTGCCTACGCACGTGTGCAGCTCCCCTTTGTAATGCCTGCGCAGGACTCCCTGTTATCTGCTGATCGCGGTGTTTACCTCTACGGCATCCATTACGCGAGGACCTGTGTGCCTCGGAGATGTTAATGAATACACCCTCGCAATACCGGGGCGAGATAGGCAACCACTGTTTGACAGCATGGCACAGGTAGGGTGACTCCCCCCAGGTAAGGCAGGAGGGCTGCAGCAGAGCGGGGACGAGAGCCTGGTGCCGCCCCTGCCGCGCTGCCCTTCTTCCCTGCCGGCGGCTGGGCGAAGCTGGGAAGTAAAGACAAGACATGGTCGCGTTTTCAAACCAACCCGCTCTTTGCCAAGATCTTTCTCCCTGCAAGGGGTCCACTCCGCTTCTTTGGCCGCTTCACCTCTCGCCCCGTGTTCAAGCTCTGCGGAGATGCCGGCACTTGGTTTGGGGGAGCGTGCTTGGCTGTGGTTGTGCCATGCCCCGTCCCTCGAGGGAAATTCACCCTGTATGTCTTTGGGGAGGTAGCGGGCTTCACGGGGGCTCCCCGCATTTGGGTTAAACGGCATCGGTAGCGAAGGTAGGTTGTATGTCCAAGAGACAAGGCAGTGACCTTTAGGTCAAGTACCTGTGTCTGGAGAGCCCGCGATAAATATTGTACAGTGGGAACAATGGGGCTGTAACAGAGCTGCGACTGAAAAGGCTACGGCCGAGCAGCCGGCTGGCTAAGAGGCTGCCGGGGAATGGTGTAGTATTTCTACTTCAAACTGATTGAAACGTCGACTAAAAATCAATGTTGTTGACTAGCGATAATTTACAGTTTTCTCAGTGCTAAGTAGCCGCGCGCGTAAGGATGCGCTTGCCGCGCCGGGATGAGCGCCGAGCGGTCCGGGTGCGGCGCTGAATCGGATGCGTCGTAGGTCAGCCCTTTATTTGTTTCATCACGACTTTTACACAGTTGTCATGTAATTTATGGCTGCTTTCACGTTGTCAAACATTTTCATTGCAGCTTCTTCTTAACACACTCCTGACACAAACACGGCTGCTTTAAAGACACTGTATTGTTTCATAATCTGAGAGGAGGACTATAAAACATCAAATTACACTATCTTCAGGCTAATCTAAATGCACTACAGATTGAAATCAGAGCTCATTTGTCCCTGATGCAAATTATTAAGTTCTAATTATAAATATCCATTTAATTACCCCATACATTTTTATTCTGCAGACCCTTCTCAGCAATTCTGTCTGAGATACAGTAGATGTATAGGAGAAAATCTGCAGTAATTAATGTGCATTTCCTAAATAATAAAGAACAAACATGAGCCACTTTGTTCGTGGATGACATATCCGCACACACATTTTTAGCTATCCGTGTCACGGCATCAGACACTGAATGCTAATTCAAAAATAAATGGAAAAGACAAAAATTAAAAGTTTGGGGGTTTATTTCTGCCCCCCCTCCCCCCATTATGGAAAGGGCTGGGTCCATCAGTGCCTTGTGCCCTCCCCAAACCTTTGCCTATGTGAGGGATGAAGGTGGCTTGGGGGAACATGGTGTCATGTCCCTGGCACCCGTCTCACAGAGGTGCTGGTCCTGAAGCCTCCTCGTACTGGAAGCCCTGCAAACCCAGATGTGTCTTGCAGCAGAACAAACGGAGGGAGCTGCTTTCTGCCATGCTAGCCTCTTCAACTTCCCGATTTCATGTCCAACAGCAGCCGAGCAGGTTACAGAAGCCCCTCTCGAGCAGCGGTAGGGGATGCTTGCAGTGCCCTCCCTGCTTCTGCGCTTGTGCGAAATCCAAGGTCAGGGGCAGGCGTGGAGGAAAGTGTCTGCTGGGTCAGCTCCTGCTCGGAGTTACCCCGGGCATACATCCCGAGCAGCTCCCCTGCAGCCGGGAGAGTCGCTTCGTAGCCCCTCACGGTTATTTATGTTCAGATTAACAGAGAACCTCATCTAACATCCACTGAAGTCCAGGGAAAAACTCGGAGAACGTGGCAGGCATTGACTTGAGCCCAGATGCGAGTGATGTCTGTCAAAAATCGCCAGCGGAGCGCGGGTGCGTGTGCGCGTGTACCCGTATACATATATGGGGTAAAAATCTGACTGCACGGCAGTTAATGTGAGCATTACCACAGGCTTCGTTGCACTCTGTGTTTATACCCCTATTTGCATCTGCTTTCTGGGTGATAGAGTAGGCTTTCTGGAAAGGATACTTGTATGGTATCGGTAATTATAAACAAAAATTAGCTTTGAATTTTCTCAGGCATATATTCCACTAACGCTCCATTCATTTCGTCAGTGAAGAAGATGAGGGGCTGCAGCAGTGTCCTCAATTCCCAAGTAACTTTGCCCTTACTTACTATAATCATTTTATCTCAAACTTTGTCCTAGAGTCACAGGGCGCTAGGAAGAAAATCATAAAAGTGGAAAAAGTGCTGGTAGGAGCCTAAGGACCTTTATATTAAGAAACCAAACCTAACCCAAGCCTGATTTCCTAAATAAAAGAATAATTACCTTGGCTTTTCTAAAGGCAGTATCATTTTTGGAAAGATTAGCCTGTCTTTTTTTTTTTTTTTCTTTTTCTTTTTTCAACTTGCATCACAGTTATTGTACTGCTTTGAAACATGGCTTTTATTGTGATTCCTCTGTGGCGCAGTCACCGTGCAGATGAGATCCTGTTTCAGATTTTGCATTTTGTCATATCTGTTATGCAGAAACTTAAACCACAGCCTAACCTAGCAGTCGAATGGTGAGCAAGCCACGCCGCCGGTGTGCCAGTGCTTTAATTCCTGCACGATCTGCTTTTACCTGAGCAGCTGAGTGTGTTTCTCTGCTCCTGTAGTGATTGTCCCGAGTAGAAAGTAAGCTACGTATCCCATCACCCACACTAGCATTTCATAGCTCAATAGTCTTTATCTATTATTATTATTACTATTATTATATCCTACAAAGGCATTGGTCATTGTATCGCTAATGTATGGTGGGGTGCTTCGGCTAGGACAGGCTTGGCTCGCTAATGGGGTCACTGGTGTCAGGGTGTGATGTATGGATTATGTTTACCGTGGCATGTTTTGTTTGCGAGCGAGGCTGTGGGAGTGGGGCAGGTGATGAATGAAGATACTCCACAGTTTCACGCTCGTCCCTGTGGTCGCAAGTCTCCAATACAATAAAGAGCTTCTTGTGATCAAGAGATATTTATGTGCCCGTAGCAGACTTCAAGCTTTAGGTCTGTGGCTGAAGTTGAAGGTGTAATAGTCCCCCGCTTAGGTATTTTTGGTTAAAGCTCTTATGTGACCCGGATAAACGCTTGGAATTTGTTGTGAAAACCTCGGAAGTGGGTGAACCATCCAGTTAAATCATTTGCCTGGCTGAAATACTGCTCTGTTTTCCATCTTTGGGCCTCCACGTATCAGCTGGGTGATCTTCATCGCCAAAACACAACCAGCCAAATAGGTGCCTACGCATGTGCTCTTGGGGACCCTGGTGATGAACGCCTTACCCTCCAAGGTGCAAGTAAAACATTAATTCTCTTAAAAATCCAGGTTGCCCGTGTGCCTTCACGCCTCGATTGGGCAAGTGGGCTGCAGAGGCAGGAGTCACGGGCACGGCAAGGATGGCCTTTGCCCGCCGGGCGGCTGGCTTGTTGCCGCCGTGGCAGAAGCGTGCTCAGCTTCTTGCTGGTCTCTCTGGTGGGTCCCACTTTCCTTCCCCCCCCGTGCATCCGCTTAAATGGACAACCGTGGTCTGTACGCAGGTTCTTCTTACTTATTTTATCTCCTGAAAGAGATGGAGTCCAACAAGCTTTTACCCACTGAGTCTATAGAGAAAACGAACAGGCAATTTTTGTTTCAATCTAGGCGTCTCTCCGGAGCGCTAGTTCCAGAGACTGATCAATAGGTTTTATTGTAGACCTCACTGTCTCTAAAAGCACCGTGACCTTATCCCGTCTAAAAATAGCGTTTGCTCTTGCTGCCTGCAGAACCTTGACCTGTGAAAACCCATTTGGAGCATAACTGACACGTGCAGTCAGCTGTGCATCCAAGACCTTTGCACACCCTGGGAGAAAGCTCCCCGTGCTCCTTGTAGCCCTTGTTGGGAGGAAGGAGTCAGGGAGGGGGGGTGGGGGTGGACGAGGTGCCCTGCTCCCTCTGGAATCCCGAGGTGGATGAGGGCTGGTCTTCCCTAGGTCCTGAGCAAGCGCTGCTCCAGCTGTGGGCACCACGGGCAGCGGGAAGCGAGCACCTCTGAGCATCCCTCCCTTTCTTTTGGGAAGAGCCTTGCACGCAAGCCCAAATACATGTTCACGCCAGCACCATGTGCCAAGAGCATCCCTTCCGTGAGACGTGGCTTCGCTCTTTCTACTGGGAGAGTTGCTGAGCCCCAGAAGCGCTGCTCTGGAAAACATGGTCTCCTTTTCTTCTAAACTGCTCTTCTGAAGATTGGACAAAAGAAGGTCACCTAAGTTAAGCCAGTTCCTGGTCAGTGGGTGCGTTTTATTTGTTAAGGCAGTTCCCGAGGGCAGGGTCAGGGGGGAGAGCTCAACGTCGATTTTGGTGACCTACTGATGCACCGGAGAGGCTTGAAGCAGCCACCAGGTACTTAACTGCCTACGGCAACGTCTGGCAGAGAAGAGCCCTCTTGTACACCTGCATCCTCCACCAGAAAGGGCTTGCTTGGTCTTTTCCATGCAAATAAAGAGAGGTGGGAGAAGAGGAGCCTGGGGACCCTGCCGCCCTTCCCTCCCTGCTGCGGCCGGGCTGCCCGGCAAGGGTTAACCAGCCTCCCCAGTGAGCAAGGTCTGGTGCCGAGCCTCTGGGAGATGAAAAGGGAAGCAGCTATGATTGCAGAGCTGTAAAAGGTGGCATTTTGTTCTCCTGCTAACAAAAGCCAGGACTATTGTTGCCTTCGAGCTTGAAAGAGAGGTCACCGGTGGTATTAGTGCAGCTAATCACATAAGAGGCTGGGTGGGCTCGGCATGCGGCGTCTGCTGCTGGCGGGGCTGAGACCAGCCACCCCAGGCTGTTCCCAGGCACAGGTTCCTCTTTGGTTACACAAAATGTCCGCTCCCGCTCTCCTAATGCGTAGGCTATTATTAGCCGGTGTCACTCAGTTATCTGAGAGTGGCGCTTTTAGCTGCCATCTAAGTGCCTGACACTTGGGTTTACAGCAGATTCAATTAAATTTTAGGCTGGTTTGGCTTTACCGGGTGTAGACAAAAGGAGCAGCTGCTATGGAAATGTAACCTGGCGCTGGTGAGGATGAGGAGCCCTAGCTGGTCTTCTCCTCTGCCCAGGCTCGGAGGGTCTCAACATGTGGGTGACTATTTTGGGAGCGGGTACATGAACAACCATCCCTTGGAGAGTGGGCACGCATATCCCCAGCTCAGTGCAGGGCCATGTCCCTACCAGGCAAAGCGTGTTGAGATGGAGAGCGTTTAGACGTGACCAGCTGACAAGCGCGCACACCAAACCGGCACTTATCTTTAGAGTGTCTGTCCAAACGCTGTAGTGCAAAACCCATGATAAATATTATTTACTTATTAGTGGGTCTGATGGTGCAATCAATTCCTTAGGCTGCTGGGTACGTTTTTGTCTTATTTATTTTTGGCTAAAAAGCAGCAGGCCTACAAGAAGATTCTGCACAAGTTTATTTTGCCCTAAAAGCGGATCAGGTCAAGGCCAGGTCTAGAAATTTGTCAGAGATGCGACTGCCTTAATCGCCAACTGTTGCTGCGGCTGGGTGGCACAAGGGGTGGTCATCCCGAGTGGAGCTGTGGGGGGGGAAAGGAGTTCGAAAACAGGGTCTGCGTCGGAGACCAGGTTCTTCTGGACCAGCTATGGGTGGAAAAAAGAGCTGGTAGGAGACCTCTCCCCGACATCCGCTGCTTGAAGGGCATTCTTAGACATCGGATCTAATATCGCCTCTATCTTTAAAGTTAGATTGATAGGGATCAAAGACACCTCGCAAGATCAAGACGCGGCTGGCCCTGCTCCAGAACTGCTTTCTCAATAACCTTCCTCAAGAAGGGAAGGGTAGCGGCAGGCCAGTAGTCAGCAAGGCTGTTCATGTCAAGAGGTATTTTTCTCTTTAGGAGGACGATGCTGTTCCAGGGCGGCTGGCGCCTTGCCCTCCTGAAGTGAGGCATCAGACCAGTCATCGCCCCAAAAACCTGAGGCGGTGGGCTTCACGGGGCAGGAGAGCAAGGCTCAGCCCAGAGCCGGTGGGAGCAGCCACTCTGCACGTTGCGTTGAGTCAAGCTGGGTGGAACTAGCAGGAAAAAGCAGATGTTACGAAAGGTAATTGCCGAATTGAAATGCAGTCCCCCTCTTGAATTTATTGGCATCTTTTCTTACGGCTTTGGGTTCAACGACTGGCATAAGCAAACATCATTTTTCCTGTATATCTTGGTATCGGCTGGTGTGCAGCTCCGGCAGGCTGGCTTGCTTCCCCTTGAATCCTGAACCCTGTTTGTCACTGTCCTTCCTATTTAATTGCCTCTCGGTGTGGGAGAGTCTCTCCAGCTGTGGTTTTTGTGTGCAGGGTGCATTTCAGGGCAGCATGCACAGGTGCTGTATGGGTGTCTCTATGTCTGTGGAAGGAGATATGGTTTTGAAGGCTCTGGAACCAAGGTTTTCATGGGCAAAGTGGAAACACCTCTTCAGTTTCTCTGCCCGGCCCCGCTTTTGGGTTTGAGCCAGACAACTCTGATTATCACATTAAATTCGCCACCTTTCAATATGAGGTTGGGACAGAGCTGTGATGCAGGTGCTGTGCAAGCCTCGACACGGGAGGCTGGTTGCTCCTTGCAGCCCCTGGCAAGTTGAAGACCTCCTTGAGCAGCCCGCAGGGACGCGCAGCGAGTCCGCCCAAGTTTCAGTCCTGGCACTTGCCCTCATTCCTTGGGGGACTTTGGAGAATCACAAATAATTCAACTCGATGTGGTGTTTGTTTAGTTGCAGGGGTAGGATTCAGTCTCTTAATTTCAGCATCTGAAAAATGAGAACTTTTTTTGGGCGGGTAATATGTTTGCTGGAAAGTGTCACTGTGTGAATTCAGGTGCAGCTTCGGCTGGCAAAAAAGAAGAGGAATTCAGAAAACTTTTGGTCACTGAACCAAAATATAAACATCTTGTATTTCGTTTCCATGCAGTTTTTACCCTCTGAATTTTCTGTTTGGAAACAAAATGGAAAATCTGTTTTATGTCTTGTGCTAATTATGATATGGACCTCCTATGAAGGGGGTTAGGTTTAAATTATTACTGACTGCGCAACGGTTTGACAGCCTCCATTGAAAAATAGTTGTCTGCTCGCCTTGTCTTATTTAGAGTTTTGTTTAGTGTTGTGGCAAGATCGATTACCCTGCGCAGGTCCGAGGTTTCGCATGGATTTCTGGGCACATCTGTAGGTATACCTCACCTATATGTTTTGCCAATAGGAGTTTTGCAACAAATGGATAATATGTTTTAATCGTCCCGACTGACCAACGGTAGCGTTGCTTTGAAATGTACGTTGTTGGTATGGAAAGCCCCCCTTGCCCATGGTGGTTTGCGTGTCTGGGATTTAGGAGGAGGATTTTACTGAGTGCTGACTGTGCGGCTCTCTGTCTCGATGGGGACATCCCCGGTGTCCTATGTGACTGCCGAGGAGCTGTGTCGGCCTGGCTTTGGGGAGAGCGGTGGCTGCTGCTCTTTCGCAGAAGCTCATGGAAACCCGGTTTTTTGATTCCATAACTCTCAAATTTACATTAGTCGTTGGGGCTACAGTATGTAAATAACCCACTCAAATTCGAATCCTGTTTGCATAATTCACACCTCACGTCTGATGGGAGAAAAAGTGTTTCCTTAAATTAACAAAAACCTGTAATTATTTTCTTCTACATGTTGAAATTGGAGAGAAAGGCATCTCCTTGAATTTTATTCTTCGTATAATTTGTTTTTACTGTTGTTTCAGAATAATTTAGTAATGTATTTGTTAGGAACTGGCAGCATCTGCTAATTTTCAGAGCTATCACGATGATGGTAACATAAAAACTTGAGGCCAGAAGTGGGGCCAACACCTTATTTGCAAGCATTCACATTTATTTTGATGCTAACGCTGCTCTGCTAGCAGAGGAATACAGTGTTCAGCATAATAAGAGTATGAAAATTTGGCCCTAAGCAATCATTTCTGCTGCGTTGGGGTCAGATTGCGGAGCCTTTACTCATCCCGGTAAGTATTTATTAACCTTTGGAGAACAATGGCTGTAATGAGATTACCTGGGTAAACGCTTATCCCGTCGGGAAGGAAGTTGCGGAGTCTGGACCCAGTGGTATTTTGGGAAAGATAAGGAGGGCTCTTTGCTCCGCAGGTGGCTTTCCTACCTGTGCCGGCTAAGGGGAAGGTGCCTGGCAGGGCTGGAGGGCAGCGCCACGGACCCCAGCCCGGGCTGGCCAGGAGTTAATGCCTTTGGAAGAGGTGGTTTAGCTGTGTGTTGTCTTTCCCAGATTCGCCACGCTGAGAAGGGGAAAAAGGGGGGGGGGGGAGGGGGGAAAAAGTCGGTGTTTGAGTAATGTGAACAAAGTAATTGACTATCAGTATCAAGAATTACTGCACAACCATGCAGGGGACAAGTCAGAACATACCTTGACAAAACCCGGCAACAAAGGGCTGCTCAAACACACCCTTGAGTCTCGGGAGCTGTAAATTGAGCTTCAATTCCAATGAAATACTTTTAGGCTTTGTGTATATTTTTGTGTCTACTCGCAGCGATTCAGTGCCACACAGGAGGTGACTGAAGTCTCCAAACAGAAGCAGCAAGCACCATGCTCTGCCGAGCACCGAGATCAGTGGTTCCTGTCGGTCCACGGCAAAGTGGCTTTAGTCTTCACAAATCACACGGGATTTCTCTGATTCCCACCTCATTTTCCCATACAGCTGTATATACTTTTCTAAAAATTTGGGCAGGTGAACCAGCTTCTCGATCGTCTTTTAGTCTCTGTTTTTCTCACAAGCGAGAAACAAAGAGGGGGACCTTGTACCCTGCCATGTGAGTGCAATGATCTTTCTATGAGCAGCTCCACACCCATTTCTTCCTACAGGTTAGAGACACATTTTTGGCACTGGACACAGTAAGCGTTCCAACATGTTTTTAATCGGCAGCTCTCACGTCTTTAAAGGTCTGGTGTCGTGGCTCTGGTTGCGTGCACGTATTTCAAGGTACCCGAGTAGTGCAAAATGCAAAATGTGGGTAAAATATGGGGATATAAATTTAATCTGTTGGTAGGAGTTTGCTCGGTGTTTGTTCTGCCTGTCCTTCGGAGGTGCTTTCTATGTCCTCAGCTTTTTTCTTGTGACTAGATGCCTCTTCTGGATTTCTCGGCGCCTAGCTAAAGGCTAGTGATAGCACCCTGCGATACTTTTTGCATTTAGTCCTAAATGCTGAAAGCCGTCAACTGCATTTGCTGGGCATGCAAAGTCAAATGGCTTCGGTTGTTCACTTTCTAACCAGCCTGCACTTAAGTGATGAAACGCAGTGCCAGAATCCATTGAACTCTTTCTGTTGACTTGGGTTTTGGATCAGGCTCCAAGTTCTGATTTCATTCCTTCCCTGTTTGCTGGAGATGTTGAGCATGCCAATTTATTTCCCCCCCCTCCTTTCCAGATAGCATTGCCACAGCGCGAATTCAGCCAGCCTCTTGATTTCTCAGATGTTTTCTCTTACGGGCAGAGCTGTAGGAGCAAGTGCCTGGGGGGCACCTCCCAGGTCACCCGGTACGGGCTGCCGCCGTCACGCGATGCCTTCAACATCCAGAGACGCTGAGATGGCTGCATCTTGCCTCGTTTTGTGTTTTACTCAAATACGCTGAGACAAGAACAGTGCCCGTGGTGGAGCAGCGGGTGGGGAGGAGGGAGGAGGAGATAGATGATCCCTCTCTTGTTCTGGAAAGATTCAGCGGTTGCCCTTGGTCCTTTCACCTCTGCGGGGCCGTGTAAGGGTTACAGCATTTTAGACATTTCCCAAAGTGTCAGCCTTTGGAGCACCATTATGAAGAGACTAGATGAATGACCAAAATGGAGGGGCAAAATAAATTAGGCCGTTCACAAGCTGCAAACAAGTCATTTGCGGGGAATAACGAAAGCTTGCGGTTGCGTGGCAGTCCCTTCTCCAGCCCATTGCAGCGATGTTTATAAATCAAGGTAACAAAACGGGAGCCCTTATTAGGCCTGTGTGACATTAAAGGTGCATTTAGCTGCAAAGTGTAACACTGGCTGCTGTAAAATCAGACGGATGCTCCAACTACGCTGCAGCTTGCCTGGAGATGACAGCAAGGCTGCGCCTTCGGGACTGGGTCAGAGCCTCCTTGGGTATCGCGTTTCCCGTTCGGCAGAGAGGGCCTATTCAGCTCCCTAGGTTCAAGCCATGTTTTTTCCCATTTGTGGCTCTCTCTAGTTCTGCCTCCTGAGGTGTTGCTCCTTCCTCCTCTCCCTGCCTAACGTCTCCTGCCCTCCACTCCCTCTGGGATAGCAGCTGTGGTACCCGGCACATCCCTTTCGAGCTCTGGTGCCTCCCATCCCCTATGCACAGGCTGCCCATAACCTCGTCTGTAGGGTCGCTGGCCATGCCGAAACCCTGCCGGTTATCTGCTTCATCCGTCGAACACAGGGAAACCTAACTGGCTGGTGTAGGTGCTCGTAAGTGAGTGGGATTATATTACCCCACATAAATGTCACATTAATGGAGCATTATAACCAAAAGATGCTCGTAGATCACTCTAAACCATTGTAGGCATCTGTTATGCTTCCACCAGCTGCTCTTCACCCATTCATTTGTGTTTGGGATGGGAAGGACGCTGTCGGGAGAGCCTGGAGAGGACTCGAGGGGGAGGTGAGAGCGGGCCGGTGCGATGGAGCAGTCCACCTCCCCGCCAGGAGCTGCGCCGGCGTGAAGCCCGGCTCCACCATCCCGTGTTGGCTGTGCTGGAAGAGGTGTAACAGCGGGGCGCAGGGAGGGCGCGCCGCGGCTTGGCTTCGAAAGGGTGTTGATAGAAAGTGCTGACTTATCTGAGCTGGCTCAACGCCTTCTGAAAGTCCGGCGTAGGCAAGGGGGGAGCCCGAGCGTCGGAGCAGCCGAAAGCCTACGGTGCCTCATCTGCGACGGCTTTCTAGATCGCACCATGTAACACAGCCCAACAAAAGGCCTTTAAATCCTAGTCAAGAAGACAGACAATAGAAGGTCAGAGTTTAAAAGAGAAAGTGTGCCTCAGACTGATGTAATTCCCCTTCTCCCCCCTTTTCTTAGTGTGAATCCTTTGATATTTGAGCAGGGAAATCCTCTTTATCGGGAAACTCCACCTCCTCTTATCTCTTACTCCCTCGAAAATGCTATCTGCTCTCCCGCCTTTCATGCCTCCCAACCCAGTTTGCGGTGGAAACCTCCCCGCGCAGGCACGCTGCCCTCCCGTCCCTCTCGCCCGGTGGCCGCAGCGAGTCTTGGGGTTCGATGCGGGGACTCGCTGTAAGTAAACACCCTCTGGCTAATGACTCCCTCAGGGAGCCGCGCTCGCCCGTCACGGTCGCGATCCGGGGAGTGCGGGTGACTTGCTGCAAGAGGCTGAACCTCTAGGTAACGTCGTTGAGATGGCCTGGCTGGTCGTAGCAGTAGCCAGGCTCGGGTAAATGTGGGAGCAACCTTAGAAACATGAGGGTTTATTTTCCTAATCACACCCCTCTACTCAGCCAGCATTTAGGTGGATCGGAGCAGCCTCCTCCTTGGAGCTGGAGGAGCCTGCGGCTGCAAGCAAAGAGGCAAAAACCTGTTTGCAGACCACGCACAGCAGTGCTGGAGCTTTGTAGAGGATGGAGGACTGTAGTGTGCTGGGCAGGAGCAACCCCATGGGAGGTAAAACCCATCAGATATTCGCCTGCCTTCCCCCATGTCTCTACCAGTGCTGGAAGAGCCTTTGCATTTGCCATCTGATACAGCGGCCACTTACTGCTGTGGCATGCAGCACTGCTCGGATGTATGGGGACTGCAGATGAGGCAACCTCGACCCGTCATGACGCTGCAGCAGTGGCGACCAAATGGCAAGGCCTAGGTGGTGAAGCCTGCCCATGTTTATGTTTCAGCCCAGCAAATAAAGGTCTCCCTCACTACTTGTACTGTAGAGCAATCTTTTTTACAAAAAATATAAAACTAGCAACGTTGGGTCAGACCAGAGGTCTGCCTGAAGCAGTGTCCTCTTTCTGGCCTGGCCAGAGTGGGAGCCCTTAGAAGAAGCAGAAGACATAAAGCAGGCAGGGAGTTACCCATCCCCTGCTGTGCTCTCTTCTCTTTCCTCTCCGGCATCGTGGGATGGACTGGAGCATCCCTGACTCTCCCTCGAGGTTATACCCATCCCCTCTGGTTACTTGCATATGTTTTGCCTGAACTGGGACCTGGGAGGTTGCGTTATGTTGACTGTTGCATCAGACAAGTCGTGTTTCTTAACCTCCCTGCAATGGGCTCCAGTAAGACTTGTTAGCACTCTTAATTTATTATAATAAGCAATTGCAAAGCTGGGGAAAGGGAACGTCCCTGTGTGCGCGCTCAAAGCCGCTGGGTATCTCCACAGAGCTGCGACAGCTCTGGAGACCAAAGAGCTTCTGTTCTGCTCGACGGAAAATCTGATGACAGCTCTGACCTGTGCTGTTGATAGCCACAGAGGACCAGGCTCTTCTTCCACACGAGCAGGTTTTCACCTGGTGTCACTCGGTGGATGGCGGTAGGAGTATTCTCAATGTGTGCTCGTGTAAGGCAGCGCAGAGACGGTGGGCACGGGGTACCCCTGCAGGCGTCCGGATGGAGCCAGTGACTGCTGAGGTGATACCCAAGGAGTTTTGTTCTTTCCGCATCCAGAAGAGCTGGTGAATGATCTGTAGTCACACCTAGGGCAACCCTTGGGGTGTAAATCAGATGGGACTGGCCTGGCCAATTTGCACCAGCAGATGTTCTAGCCCTGAAGACTCATCCCTTAAGTTAAATGGCAATGGCCACCGAATTTTTCTCCTTTAGCAACTATAAGTGACTTTTCGAGTACATTGGATTTTGGTATTCACATTGCTCTCTTCCCTCCCGTCGGCCCTCAAACACATGGGGCTCAGGCAAGAATTCATGGTACTTTTCAGTAACATGTTACCATCTTCCCAGGCTACTTCTGTGCTTCTACACTTCCAGCTTCTTATGGCCTGGAAAAGAGCTTGGCTGCGAGAAGACTGTGTCCCTGAAATGGTACAGAGTGGAAGGAAACAGTGTCATTAATTGTGCAGCTTATGTAGATTGTAACTCTTATAGCCTTCAGGTCCAACCTAGATCAGCGCTCCTTTAGCTTAAAATAACAAAAAGGGAACTGTCAGAATCAGAGCAAAAATATTAGCATGATAAAACATGTTAACAGGTAGCCATTAGCACTTTATGTCTGCATGAATAGTGTCTTTAAGTGTTTTATTGGTAACGGAGCGGGGAGGATGGGCAGAAAATGGCACTCGTTTTCAAACTGGCACATTGCTTTAATTGCAATTTTTTATTGTCATCACTTGTCAGGGAAGACCAGGGTAAGCTCTGAGCTGGGGAGGTGGCCTTGGGACGGGGCTGGGTTTCAAGTACAAGCCTTTTGCCAGAGAAAGAGGGAAGGAGCAGACAGTCTGGACAGGACCTGTTATTGTTCTTATTTCGCTGTTAGAATGCGTGTGAGATACCTGACTCCGAAAGAAGTGTGAAGGATAGCTGTGGTGTGGAGCAAAACGTGTGACGTCCAGGGAGGTGCTGGGCAGTCCGGGTGCCTGAGACGTTCCTGCTGCCAAACCACAGAAAAATCACAACGCTGAACTCAGCTCCTGGTTGCACCAGTGCTTTGCTGGTTGCCGTCTGACTGATCATCGACGGTCACTCCCGAGCGGCAGCATCCAGCAGTTGCTTAAGGGAATGGTAGACATTTATTTGCAGAATTAAAACAAAAAAGAAAATAATAGGAGAAAAAAAGGCGGGGGGGAACCTAGCAAATATTTGCACCAGAAATTAGGGGTCCTCCTTTTGGATTTGTTGCTAGTGTTGAGGACTGCGGAGGAGAGGCCATTGCTGCTCCCCACCAAGCAGTGGCACATGCTCGCTCCGGTGGCTGGAAGTGACTCCCGCACCGCTTAAGCTGCTTGGTCTTCCCAAATAACCCCGAGACCCGGCGCAGCCCTGCCTGTCTCTCTTTCCACCCTTTTTTCCCATCCCACTGGGGCTTCCCGCATCATGCGGAGTTCTCCGGCATCCCGGAGAACATTCTGCCAATGTGGAGGTCCTTGGAAAAAAAAAAAGATGCATGCTGTCGCCAGCTCCTATGGACCTTCCCGTTGCATTCCTTGAAAAACATGCCTTGGGGATGTTTTGTTTGTGTCTCAGCAACTGGCAGCCCTTCTTGTTCATGGAAATGTCAGACTCTCCCTCGTTTTTGACTGTGCAGCTGGACCTACGTGTCTCAACGCTGGCGAGGAGCTGGCCTGGGGCAAAGCCTTTCTTCCACTCGCCTGCCTCTGCCTGTTTCCGAGCCCGTGTGTCGATGAACATGAGTTGCCTCCTATGTTTTATTTATGCAAGGTTTTTTGGGGGAGACCAAACTGCCCACCGGCAGTTGGTGTTTTAGGTTGGTTCTCCATGACGAAGAAGCGCTTAGCAGTTGCTCAGCTACTTTTGTGGGTGATTTGGGGTTTCTCGTGAGGTTTTGCTCACAGGTGCACATGTGGGCATGGGTCCTGCTGTGGGGAGGTACCCCCCATGTAGCCTGAAAGCCTTGAAAATCTCTGCCCTGGGTGCAAAATGTGCCTTTTGTGCCTCAACTTTTCATCCTTCCTTCCTTTCTGCCTTCCTTCCTGGAGAAAATACAACAACGCTGGCAGTTGTAGCATGGTGCCTTGCTCTTTTCTTACAGGAGCGCTAGATTAATGGCAAAAACGTGGCCTGGATGCCGCTCTACGGTCTTCAAAAAATCTGTTTGTTTGCTTTTTCCCCCTCCGCTCTGATGTGGCCGGTGCGAGGATGGTTCCCACCTTTCTGCCCTATGTTTTCGGATGGCTGAATTCTTGCAAGATGATAGCGGGGTTTGCACCTGGGCAGCCGAGGGCCACGGGTGGCTTCGTGGGTCCCACGCCGCCCTCCGTCCCAAAGCCACACGCCTGTGGCAGCCGCAAGCTAAATTTATATTTCCCCCGCCTCTAGAGCTTACAAGGTTTTAACCATATGCACTTCAGTAGGTTTTAACTTTCTCGTCTCAAATCTAAGCAGCTTTAATCAACATAAACGCTTGTGGTGGGTATAGGTTGCAGCATTTAATAAATGGTGAGCTTTTTCCCCCCCTTTTTTCTTTCTTTTCTTCTTTCTTTTCATCCCTTATTTTGCATTCTGCCGTGCTCGATGAGCGTTTAATCCCTGCCCTTCTGTCTGTTGAGATATTATGTTTTTTTAATAGTGCTTGTTTATGACTAAGGTCAAAGACAGTATTTCAGAACAAAAATTAGAGTTAGTTCATAATTGAGTACATATGTATGTTACTGTTTATTTTTATAGTTTGCTAATTTATTTTTAAACAGCTCGGTTGAGCCAACATGTTTATAGGTCTGTTTATCACATGTCTTGCCAGTCGGAGTGCTAAAAGACACATGCTTTTCAATAGCACAGATCCGAAGTTAAATTAGATAATACCGCCAGGTAGCAATTTAATTACATTAATTGAATGTTTAGGTTGAAATGTAGTTTTGCAAAGGCTATAATGGAATACATTTATAAGTGTCTGCATATAAATCTTGGCATTTAAAATGTTATTCAAGCCTGCTGGCGGTGAAATGAAAGTCCATCGAGTGTTTTTGAGGGAGAAACAGGGTACTTCACCATGAGTACCGAGGCACCTGGGCTTGCAGTCGCTTTGGGTTTGGGCACCGTCCTGGCTGTCGGCGCAAATCTCTGCGGGTGCCCCTTCCCGTAGCCGGAGCTCACGGGGAGTTACCTGGCCGGGCGGCTGCGTGGCCTGATCCGGTACGCTGGGGTCAGAGAAACAACCACCCCCACGAGTCCTGAGGGAGAGATAAGGGGTGAGCCGGCGCTTTGCGGGAGGGGAGGGAGTCATACGTTAGCCGACATGGAGAAAATGTTTGTCCGGCTGAAACCAAGCCCTCTCGGTCATGCACCAAGCAATTTCCCAAGCTTGGCAGCTGCCGTACCGGATTGTACCCACGGGCTCTGGCCGTGGGCTGCCTTCCCCGGCTGGGGAGCTGCAAAACAGCCTTGGAAAGCCGGCTTGGAGGAAGCACTGCTGAAGAGCAGAAGCTGTGAATGAACCAAGCTCTCCAGCCCGGATGGGGATTTAATCCTCAGCGTAAACATTTTCAAATAACGTATTGTCAGGAGAGGGAGAGGGAAAATTCCTCAGTTTGATGGTGCCCAAGAATAGCAGGCTTGGTTAGGAAAGGACGGGAGAAACTGCTCTGGTGCTGTTTGGTTTTGCTTACACCAGCGGCTTCTGCACGCACCCATTTCCAAGCGAAATATTAAAATCCCGGCATTTCTAGCAGGACCAGGGCCGGGCTCTTTGCAGCTCCCTTTAGGATGCAGAGAGCTGAGTGAGTCTGGTTTCAAAAGAAAAAAATTAATATAAATAAAAGGAGCAGGAGGTCATAGGTTGATTTTTATCGGGGCTTGGGGATAGATAAGGGCTAACCAGAGGAAAGTCACAGCTTTGCAACATTCCTGTGCCAGGGTGGGCGATCTCCTTTTGGGTGCCTGCATGCTGGGAGGGATGGAGGAGGAAGGGGGGGA
This sequence comes from Nipponia nippon, assembly GCF_047370975.1. Classification (NCBI taxonomy): domain Eukaryota; kingdom Metazoa; phylum Chordata; class Aves; order Pelecaniformes; family Threskiornithidae; genus Nipponia; species Nipponia nippon. Next base: position 4,133,639 of record NW_028262358.1, on the reverse strand, counting down.
TACGCAAGCCTAAACACCCAGGCAGGGGGAAGCGTTAGGAAATAAGCTGGTGGTGAGTAGGCCCCTGGCATTTCTCAGGCTCTTGTATCGCAAACAAGCCAGGAAAAATGCATCGGGCTCAGCACTGGGATGTTTCCATCTGTTTTGTACATTTACTTGTGTGTGGGGACTCTGAGCTTCTCCCTGGTGCTTATCTGGGTTGGGATGGTCAACTGAGGTGTGGGGTTTTGTCTCAAATCACACCTTTGCTGAGTAGCTGATCTCTCGAAATACTCATCCGTAGACAAGGCATGGCTGAGGCAGGGGCCTGGGAGCAGCAGGAATAACTGTGCAGGTCCAGGTCACCACAGACCTTCTCTGAAGGACCCAAGGCTTTAGCAGATGGCTGACGAGCAGCCGTGTTGTTCTATCCAGTCTTACTCATTGCTTTCTCCAGCACGTAGCTTTTCTGCTCAGGCTTTGCTTGGACCCAGGTTTCATCCTGCGGCCTTTCGTACACCTGGGATTAGCTCCCAGACAGTGTCTTTGGGAGCTCTACCCCAGCCTCGCTGTGCTCTGGTGGCCCGACCCAAATGTCCCCACCAAACTCGTTCAACACTGCCTGCAGGACCCGTCACTGCTTTGGGCTTCTGCACTTGCAGCGGGGCTCGGAGCGTGTCTGGCATGCTCCGGGGAGAAGCCTTCCACTTAGTTTCCCTTGCAAAGCACCTAATAAAAATGCACACAGACTCTTCGCTGCACTGAACCCAAACACGGCAAGTGGGGCCAACGGGGGCACCTCCTCCAGATGAAAATCCTCATGTAGATACAGCCAGTGGTGCTCTTGTGCTAATGCAAAATACCTGCACAGATTAAAAGAAGGGATTTTTCTGGTTGTGGAGACTAGGTGAAGTTTCCTGATCCAGGCAGGAGATTTCCATGCCTGTGTGAGGGTTTTCACGAGTGTGGCTTCACTAACGGCTGGAATTGAGGTGAGACGCGAGTACAGACAGAGCCTGGAGGAGCTAGAAGGGGATGCCACAGTTGGTGCTTGCACAAGCCAGGGGAATTAGTAGGTAAAGAGGTGTGTGTGAGGAGCCCGTAGGAGTGCTGGCAGAGTTCCCGGTGGCTGGCCTCACCATGTGGGCAGTGGGTGCCTGCTTCTTCCTCAAGCTCTGACGGTTTTTGCCTCGCCACCTATACTACGCCTCTTGTTTCCCCCTGGTCTTGAAGGGCTGACACTCGCCTCCAGCCCCATGCCAAAGGACGAGTAATGTTGAAACGTGGGTTCTCAAGTTGAGGTGCTCCGAGCGAACCTGGCATTTGGGGCAGTCGTGGGTGGCGTTTTCGAAAAGTCAGGCTTTCTAGAAAGCCCGCAGGATGGAAGAACCCAAGAGCTCCAGTTTCTTCTCCATCTTTCAGATGAAAGGTGGGTTCCCTGTGCGTCCTGATGGACCTGAGTGGTGGGACCCGGCTTCGTGGGCCGGCTTCTGCTGAAGAAACACAGCGCGAAGTGATTACTGGACATGCTTTGAAGCACGTACAAAAATATTTAACTCTGTTAATAGCATTTGCTTTCTTTTCCTCTTGCTTTCCGTGCTGATCTATAAAGCGCTGGTTCTTTGAGGGCCTGATTTGCATACGAACGTGGGGCGGCTGTTTGTCCCCTCGTTTGGTAACTTGTGACTTAACTGTCTTAAAACGCTCTTGTCAGTGGGATTTTCCCATCCCCTCTCTTTGTAGCTGAAAATAAGCCACTGATTTATTTTTTTTTTTTTTCTTACAAAAGCTCACCTCTGGCCCGAGACCAACCAGGGAGAGTTTCTGCTGCAAAGAAAAAATAGTCCAAAACCAGAGGGTTTCAATGAAAGTCTCAACATAAAACTGAAGTTACAGCGGCCACCACCAGGTGATTACCATAATGCCGGGTGCTTATTGCTCGGCTCGAGGTTTCCAAACGCTTGGGAACGATTCCAGCTTGTTTGGGCTCGGGAACAAAACCTCTCTGAGATGCCGCAGCCAGGGAGGAAGGGATCCAGGGAGCTGCGGGAAGCGGTGCAGCACCGTCCCGGCGCTGAAGGCTTGTTTTAATGGCTAAAGCTAACAGAGCATCCTGTAGCATTGCGGCAGGAATGTTTGCAGGCTGAGTTCAAAATGCTTATTTAAAAATCAGTCATGGCCTAAAAGCTGCTTTCCTTACTTATTTTAGGAAGGAGAGTGAGAGGTAGGACTGCTGTATTAAGGATGCCGAAGTGGTACCTTCTTCAGGATCAGATTGCAGCCTTTTATGTTGGAGGACATCTTCCTTCACCCCTGATTCTGCTGGCATCCTTGTGAACGAAACCATCGCCGCCTGGGCTATGGCTGAAAAAACTGGAATCATAGCGAATGGCTGCGTATACCCTTTTTGGGGTTCGCAGAGGTTTGTGCAGCCTGAGGCGTGAGAGTTGAGCATGGGAGCAGATACACGTGCTCTGCGGGTGGTCTTCTGCTCTTCGTTCCGTTTGCAGTGGGATCTGTGTTTGTGAAGATCTCTTTTTCCCTGAGTCTTTGAGGGTAGTCCACTTAAAGGACTCACGGAGCTGTATTTTCTTTACAGTAATGAGGCAGCATGACATGGCAGTTGTGGGAAAGCTGATAGACTTGGGAGACCCTAGGAGGGTAGAAAATTACTTAATTTACTTTGTGTGCAATAGTCTTAATTTTCAACTATTTGAACAACTGATTGCTGGGGCAATCATCAGATCTTCAGAGTTAAGATGTTTCCTGCTGGAACGGAGCATTAGCTAAATCAGTGACGGCTGGGGATGGCAAAACGGAGCGACTGCGCGCGTCCATCTGAGGGTAAAGAGAAGATTAAAACCAGATCCCCGAACCTGAGCTGCATTGCTTTTTAATTTTTCGGGAAGGGTGAGGCAGGTGAAGCTCACCTGGTCTGGTGGTTAATTACCTGTGTAGCTCCGGCGGTGGCTCCGGCAGGTAGGAGCAGGGTCCGGTTTGCTTCCCAGCGGGTGAGGAGTCCTCTGCTCGGTGATTCCCCCGGTATTTGCTCATTGTGAGTAAAAGCGATAAAATCTAGTGGTGGAATTACGTTACGTCTCGGGTGCTTTCTTTCCAAATTAGTAATAATCCTATGTGTCTTTGACCTATTTCGCAGAGACGGAAGGCTGGATTTTGCTGCTCTTTTTTTTGTAAGCAGCCAGCTGAAGCGAATGGACCTCGAGTAAAGAAACTGGTCCTTCGTTAGGGTTAGGTGTTGGAGTCCTTGTGCTGTGAGCGAGTCCTTCCTTGAATGAGTTTTCCCATTGATTTGGACGAGAGATGCCTTGCGTAGGTACCTACTCATCAAGAAACTCGCCGTTTAGCTCACGGGGACAGAAATAGCAGCAGCCTAAGTGCAGAGCAAGGCACCCGCTCTCACGGGGAAGGGCAATGGGACCTGCTTTATTCGTCAAGATCGAGCTTGTACTAGAGCAAAAGTGACAGAGGACTTTTCATCATGAAAACTGTATATGCCACTGAAAAAAAGTATTTGTAATTGTTTAGAAAGGAAAATGGGCATGAATATTAAGAGCCCTTTTCCTGCCTTTCTGTGCCAGCAGAAAATGAAAAATTCAATGTGAAATTATTTTCTTATTATAAAAAAAAAAATCTGGACTATAAAATGCAATACTAATTCCTGAAGGCCGAGAGCTGCATGAGTGAGAATATTTAATTACAATGGCAAAGTACAAACATTTCCTAGCGAGCATTCATTGCGTTAATAATAATTAATTAATTCCTTGGCTAAAACGTACATCCTGCTCCTGTTCTTTTAGTGGGCTGGGAATCCGATCCCGCTTTTTATTTTATTTTGCTGAAAGCCGTCCAGCGAGTAGGGAGGGTAGAGGATGAAGACTGTTTATATAAACAGAGGCTTTATGTTTCGCTATGTAGATGGTTAAGTTGGGGTTGCACGGTTTTGGTTAGCAGACTTGTGCAAACGGAGGCGAGGACTTGAAGCAGATCAGCTGATTCAGGGGGACCGAGTATCTGACTGCTACAGCGATAAGTGTCTGTACAAATATTTATACAATCCCGATAGTCTTTTGAATTGCATTATTACAACACAAAAAGCTGTCAGATTTCCAGGGTTTCCGAGGCGTACTTCTTATGGCTTGCATACATTTTGCCAGCGGACGTGAGCGAGCTCTGCTTGTGCTCGGAGCTGGCTGGACCTGCGCCATCGCCCAGCCGGGAGCAGGGTAGGTGCCGAGCCCATGCAGCACCCAGCCCGAGCTGATAAGCCTGGCAGAGAGGCTGGCTATATTAGTTCAGGCTTAGCACTGACTTTATGCAATCACATGGCATGGGGCTGACTCAGAGCAGCCGCGGAGTGAGATTGTGGGCTGAACAAGCTCAGGGTCACCTGCAAAGCGGGGTGGAGAGGTACCCCCCTGCATTTGAGAGCGACGTTTTAATGCCAGGCTGCAAATTCCCACCTTATCCTCACATGCAGCTCCTCCCTCCGGTTGCTCGCAGAGGGTCTGACCCCAAGTCTGCAGCCGATTGTGGGAGGCTTCCTATCAGCTGAACGTCGCATCAGGCCCCGGATAGGAAAATTACAGTCGTCACCCAAAAGGAGAGATTAGGAGGCTGTGGGGGCTTATGTGCAGGTGGGGTGCAGAGCCAGATGTAAATGGATTTGGACTAGGTGTAGAAGAGAAGTCATCTTGTGCCTTTTCTTCCGGAAGTTATTCCAAATATCCGAGTAGGTAGGTAGCCCGGCATTGCCGACGTGTATGGTTTGATGGTGGTTCTCACCCCATCTGTGGTTTTTCTTAAAGCTTTTTTGGAGCAATGGGACTATGGGATCCTACTGGCACTCTGGGATAAAACCTGAAAATGGGACTTCAGTCCCGCTTCGGATCAAATATGCACAGGCAAGGTTCACACCGCTTGCAGCCGTGAGGCCAAAGGGATTATTCCAGATCTACAAAACCAACAAGAGTTTAAGTCAGTGGTAGGGAAGGCTGGAGGCTTCATGAAAGTTACTTGAATAGATTGAATGGTTCCAGTGGAAAGAAGCGGCTGTCCCGGCGTGGGGTCAGAGCACATCAGTAGCTGCCCCAGCCCTGGCAGAGAAAGCCCCATGTTTTCACATGCTGATAGCGGTTGCCTTTCCTGTTGCACACTTATTTGTAAGATTAGGAGTTTGGAAAACGTTTGCAAGGTTGTGAAACTGGAGTCCGGGACCGCTGCGGGCCTCCTGGTGTCCTTCAGCGTCACAGCTCAGGATTGTTTTGGTTTTTAGGGGTGAGTGTGTCTCTTCCAACAGCTGTGAGTGTCTCTCCAGGGGTTTCAAAGGAGCGGGCTCTTTACTTCCAGTGCAGCATTTGTTTGTTTTTAGGGCATGTTTTTCCCCAGGGAAAGAAGAGTAGCAATCCCATGATCAAAGAAACAAAGCAAATTGCTGTGGAATTTCTGCCTAACAATATTTAAATTAAAAAAAAAAAAACAAAAAACAAAAAACAAATGAAACCATGGTATATAATTTATAAACGAGTCATGCACGCCTCAGCTCTGGCCTCCTGGAGCAGCGTCCGAGATGTCAGGTTCAGCAGCCGGTGCTTTGGCAGCCTTTTATGTTCGGTAGCAGAGAGCAGCGCCTGTCCTCTGTGGCAGCCCATCGCCTGGGCCCCATTGCTGTGCGGCGAGAGCAGAGGCACGAGGCTATTTCATCCACATCCCCAGCTGCAGCGATCCCCTCCGCTGCTGCGAGCACGCTGGCTTGGATGGCTGAGCCGGGTGCAAGAAAAGGATTGAGTGAGTCAGGGAGGGAGAAATCGCCTTCTGATGCTCCCGGTAAGGAATAAAGCCAGGTTTTTCATGGTGGCTGGTTAATTCGCTGGGACTGCTGTGTTGGCCCTGCTCCTGCAGCACCCGGTGCCACAGCATCCCCGCTCACCCAACCGGCCAGTATCGCTGGACAGACCGTGCACAGCGCAGCAATGTGGTTAGCCAGATAACGAGGGCATTAACCCTGTTTTTCTGGCCACGTTCTAACAGGAATAGCCCCATTCCTGAAATTTCACCTGCGCACGTTATGTCAAAATCATCTAATTCGGCTGTGAGATGCGGGTTGCTGCTGTGCCTGGCTGTGGCGGATGGGATGGGGTAGCTGCCCTCCCTCCCTGCAGAGCTGTTTGAGCTGTTGCGGGGCAGCGCTGTGCTCAGAGAGGCTTTGCCAGGGCAAGAACAACTAGGGCTGGTTTTCTGGAAGTAGTGGGGTTGCGCTTAAAAATGCCTGATCGGCTGGGGAGGGCTGCACGTGTTTCCCTGGCAGCAGCTTTTAGCTTCCAGCAGGGATGGGCTCTGCGACTTCAGCATCCCAGCTTCAGAGCGGGCAGGCAGAAACAGTAAGTGCTAAGGGCAAGTTTAAGGCGGCGTTATTAATTTACAAAACCAAAAAGAAAACTCTTGTGTAGTGTACTGCTCAATGTATAGCGTAGCTCTGTTGACCAGACGCATTTTGTTTGGCATCTCAGGGGCAGTGTACCTGGAGCGGGCAGGTTTTGAAGTGGTCAACTGTCCCCCTTGCTATTTCCACCACAGTAGCTCTGTCCCTCTGCGGATGAGCATAGAGGTGCGGGCCCTCCTCATCTCGAGCGCCAGAAGCGGTGACTGTAGGGAAACTCCGATTTGGCGGGTTTTTAAATGCTCAGCTTTCGAAAAGATGGGAATGTAAGCACTTAAAACTGCGGGATGTGCAGCACAAGGCATGTGCCCATCAGCTGCAGCCCTGCAGCTGGTTACAACCTGCACGGGTCTGATCCTGATCACCCGTGTGTCCTACTGAGGTGGGCTGGGAGCTGCAGGTGCCGCTGGAGCTGCTGCATGGGGACGGGCCCTATCCCTTGGCTCCCATTTCAGTGTCCTCCGAGGCTGTCCCTCGGCCATGGGGAAGCATGGCGGTGCATAAATATATGTTACATGTTAAAAATGTATACATATGCTTGCAAAAGTATATATACTTATTAAACGCCATGAGCGGACGCGGCACCGAAATGGTAAATACACTTTAGAAAATTGCCTTTAATCACGGCAAAAGCTTTTCTTCTCCTTAGAAGGTGACTGGAGCGTGGGTGCAGGGGGAAGGACTAGAGCCGCTTTGGCCGGTTTCTCCATCTCTACCTGGTGCGGGGGGTGGTGACGTGTGCTCCTGGGGACAGCTCGGTGACAACTGATCTGGGATGTGCCGTTCAAGGGCTGAGTATTACGACTTTGTGAGGAATTTTAATGTATCTGTGTTTATTACAAGCGTCTTCCAGCAGTAACACGTGCCCAGGCAGACAGACGGACAGGCAGTAGGCTCCTGCCCCGACCAAAGCCCATGGGGAGCCTGCATGCAGCAAACCCCGCCAGCCGCCCGGTCGCAAACCCAGCTGCAGCCCAACGCGTTGCCTAAACGGGCAGACGTCAACGTTGCTCAATGCGACGGGAGACCTGAACGTCTGTTTATTAACGGATAAGATGGCCAGGCCGGCATACGGCGCGCGAGCTGGCCTGTGCAACTCCTGTGGTTTCCAACCGTACTTATCGAGGGAGGGGGCTGCCTGCCCAGGGAGGGTGTTTCCTCTAATCGGTAACTTCACATGCCAATGGCAGGCAGATGTGAGGGGGGCAAAGGCTCGGCTTTTTCACAACAGCCGCTTTCACCGGGCACAGGGGAAGGAGTCATCTAAGCAAGGCTGGGGAGTTCGAAAGGCAATTTTGCTCAGAAAGAGAAAAGATGAGTAAATTTTCCCCGAGAAAGCGTAGAAGCAGGGACCTCACAGCCACCCCCTTGGCTGTTAATTTTCACCATCCAATGTAGAAGGAATTGATCCATCCCAGTATTTCCTAGCAATAAGTTCAGCTCCAGAAACCCTTCCCCAAGTCCTTCAGAGGCTTCTCCTATTGTCTGCCCTCCGTCCCCGACATGCTGCAGGCAGCGTGCGAGATGGTTACGGGCTCGATTTAACGGCATCTCTCCCGTTTATCAGGCTGTATAATAAACATGGCTTTAAGGGGGGATTTTTTTGGGGAGGGGTGCGAGGCGGGTGGTGAATGGGGAGGCCAGACACCATTGTCTGGCAAGAATGCGAGTCCCCGGGGGCGAGCGCGCCTGGGCTTGCCTTCCAAATTGTCCCAGCATCAATCCCCCCTCCTTTGCGGGATTTCCTTCTCCAGCCGGGGTTTTGTTTCGGAACAAGCGTTGGTCAAACAAGCTTTTGTTTGCGGTCAGTTGCTTGGCACACATACACCACTTCTGGCGGGGGACAATGAGGAAGCTGTTTCGGGGGCAGCTGCGGTGGGACTGAAAGGGAATACTGATGGAAAAAGGGCGCGGGGAGGAAATAGCTGGGTGGAAATTAATTGGGAGGATCTTACGAGGTCCGGGTGCTGCAGCTAGGTTGGGAGGGTGGCGGGGAGTCCTTCGATCCCGCTGCCTCGCCCCGCTCAGCTGCTCGTGCTGGTTTGTATTGCTTTTCTCCCAGGACACCCCGCCTCGGACCAGCGAGAAAGTTGGACAAAATATTTGCGATGACGCGTCTAAAAAGCTTTCTTTCAGGAAGAAGTAAACTATTTACGGCAATAACAGAGTTTAAAAGGAATTGTATAAGTGAGACTGACTTCTTTGTCAGCAAAAATTGCAGCAAAACCTGTTCATAGATGACATTACCTAAATGACATTATGTACCTATGTCCTTTCTTTCACATTTCCTGTAATCCTGTTATGGCATTGTCCCATTACCTCAAGCACTGTCATCTTTAAATGCTGTCAGAACTTAACTGGCTGGCCAAGGACATCAGAAAAGGATCGAGGTGAAGCTGATGGCAATTTCAGACCTGCTGTATATATGGCCATCTCCCAGACTGCCCCTGCATGGGGTGTTTTCTGATAAAATGTTCAGGTAAAGTGGTGACTCAAGGACTTTTACATCTTCTGTGGAGCTGCCGCCCATCACCACGGTGTCCAGCACCCTTTTTGGGGAGTGCAGGGGGAACGGGTGCAGACCGGGTGTCGGAGACGCTGGGAGTGCCGGGTACGAGCCGAGTGCTCGCTGGCGCTTGTTGGAAAGTGCTCTCATCCCCGAGAAAATGAGGACCCAGAGGTAAACGGCTGGAAAATGCCCCTGCGGGACCGCAGGCAATGCTTCCACTCCCTGTACAGCCTTCGTGACATTAACTGCCATTTGCAAAGCATGCTGAGCTCCTTGGACTTAAGGCGCGATTAAGGGCAACATCTTGGTGTTAATTGTTTTTAATGTTATTGCTCTCTTATTGTATTATTGCTCAAAAATGACGTGAGGCCAGTTTCTTTTACTCCAGCTGCAAATGTGCTGCTGTGGTTTTTCAGAAGCGCTACGAGACGTGGCAGCAAATGGGAGGATTGCGACTTCTGCTGTTTACCTGCTGAAATATTCAGCGCTCTTAAGCCCGAGGAGTGGGAAGCGTTGGCGTCGAAGCAGTAGCCTGTTTAAACTGGCAGCCCCTCTCGTCAGGTTACAATAGCGATGATGATAATTGCCAGCTCCGGGGGCAGGAACTGTCGTTTCGTTATCTCTGGGTGCAGTGCCGCGCTCTGGGGGGCTCCGATCCCCCGTGGCGGCCGCCGGACCTGGCTGCAGCGCAAATAACAGCAGCCCTAAACCTGAAACGCTCACTGCAGACAAAAGTCTGTGGTCAGGCATGCGGCGATGTATTTGGTTGCCTGTCTTTGGCCCTGTGGGCTGGTTTTCCCGAAAAGCAGAGCTGCCCTATGGGAGACTATGTTGGCAGCAAGGGAAGCGATGCCAGCGGGGACTGGCATGTGGCTCCCCGATGAGTTGTCCCGGCTGCGTGGATGTAGAGGTGCTGCTGGCAGGTCACAGTGTGCCCCACGTCCTCCTGTGTGCCGGGATGTACAGCAGCATATGTGGGCTGACTTTGCTAGTGTAAGCAGATGGGTGATGGAGGTCCCAGCCCCCTTATCCGATGCGTCGTCAAAGTAAAGAGGTGAAGAGCCAGAAAAGGAAGACTCATGGATGAAGAACAGGAGAACGGCTCTCTTCTGAATGGCAGCCACGTTCATTTGGCCCAACACAAGGGTTAGACAGCAGCAAGGCTCAGAGTTTAGTGCCAGTGATGCTAAAGAGCGGGGCCTGGATCCCCAGATCTTCCTGCTGAAAAATACAGCCCATGGAGTACGGGGACATTTGGCCCAAGAAAGGGTATCATGATATGATCATGTAGACTATGCAGAAGATTATTCACGTAATCAGGTGAGGTTAGGGTTTTTTAAGCGCTGTTACTGGTATCTAAGTGCTGGCAGTTACAACATTTAATTGCATTTTCCTGTAAGAAAATGCTTATCTTGCTAAAAGATGGGATTCTCTACAATCTGTTTTGTACACTTAAAAACTGTTGTTTCCATTTCATTCTTTACCATCAGTGCTATCTTCATCCATCCTCCGAGGCCAGTCCTCTGGTCTTACCCTCCGCCGATCCGAGGCCGTGAGGGCGCCAAAGCCTCCATGCCAGGTCTTCCCAAATGAGTGCTGTCTTCTCCTGCACGGGGGAAAAGTGACCTGCGAGATGTGCTGGAGCCACCTCCCCTCCCCTTGCATCCCACAGCCCCCAGCGGGGCTCTCCCTGCAAAGGTATCAATCCGGCGCTCCTAAACCGGCCACGGTTTGTGCATCGCTGCCGCGTCTGGCTACTAAATTGATGCTTTTGTGGATGCTGGAGGAGAATTTTTCTCTCCTTTCTAAATCTCTTAATAACTGAAGATTTGGGTGTAAAAGCACTAACTGCACTCAGTTCACTGTTTTTTTTTTTTTTTTCAGTCATAGCTTGGCTTTTTTTCCCCCTATAGGCACAGGAACCATTTATAGCCGAGGTGGGCCGAGTTTGCAACTTATTAATCTTTCCCTTGCATGCGGGTTGAAAAAAGACACCATGCCTTTATCAAAAGCCAGGCTAGCACAAAAGCCTATGCAAAATCATCATCAAATCCTATTAGAGGTGGAAAATATCTCTTAGATCATCTCATTCATTTCCCTGCCAATGCTAGACTGTTCCTGAGAGTTAATTTTCTAGTGTCTGCCGCTGACTCCCTGTGTGACTGCAGGTCTGTCATCTTGCCTTTGGGTTGTCACCGTAACTTCCATTCGTTTCCTTGCATTTCCAAACAAGGCTCGTTTCGTTTGGTGGTTGCCCGTGTTAGCATTTGGCCCGGTGTTATGTATGATCAGTGGTTTCTATTCAGAGAGCATCACCAGACCTTGCTGGCGACTGGAAAAGGCATCCCCATGGGACGGGGCGTGCTGGGTGCTCGGGGAGTGCCATCCCTTGGAGAGGGGCTCCATCCTCTGCAGCCATCGCTACCTGCTGTAGGTGTCGGGGAAATGAACATCTCAAAGGGAGGTTTCTGTCCCGCGATCGCGGCTGTGGGTTCAATGCCAGCAGGTCGCCTGCCGTAAAGCGCTTCTCTTCTCCCAACCTCTGCTGGTGCCGCCTTCGATAAACTCCCACCCCAAAGTCCTGGGCTGGCTGGAACATCCACTTGGCAGGGGGAAAAAATAAGAACAATTCAAAGCTGGAGCTATTTATAGCATTAAGTAAATGCAGATTTCATCAGGGTTTGTTTCAGAGAAGGAAACGGCGTGTAGGAGCGGAGTAACCTTACTTGTAACTTCCCACCGGCGCTGGTGGCGGTGATTGAATTCCCTGACACGGCAAGGGTCTGGGCAGCCCTTCCAGCGCCGGGAAGGTCAGTCCGGCAACCGTCACCTGGAAGGCATCAAAAGCACGAGCTGTCGATAGCAACCTGCATTTGCAGAAAATCTGAGGGCTTTCTAATTAACTGAGGATCTCTAAATTAGAGCGAAGCCGCTCGACAAGCCCCCTCGTACGCCTTAAGTGTCAGGGCTCAGCTGATCGCCGCATCTAACAAGCGGCTGATTTTTAACAGTAGCTCCGAGACTCAATCAGCTCCTAATGGCCCCGTTTCAGAACGTTTCAGTGCGTTTTTCATCTCTTACTCTGGAATTTATGCTCTTTGTTCCCTGCTCAAATATTCTGGCGCTTTTCCTTAATTTCAGGCTTCTGCCTTGCGACGGCTCCTCTGCCCTAACCAAGCAGCTCATCGCTTGCCTTTCCCCGCACGCAATCCTCGGCCGCGGCCGCTCGCTTTGCTTTCTAATCAGTAAGTTTCAGAAATTCCCCCTTTCTCTCCCCCTGACGTATAGGCAGTGCTGCAGAGTCCAGGAATTTCATAATTAGAAGGAAACCCACGTTTAAACAGACCCCTGTGTAATAAGAGCTGAAAAGTGGTTTTATTTCAGCTTTAAACCCCCTCGCTTTAAGACAGCGAATGCAGTTTGCAAATGCACCTGATCTTGACCTCCCTCCCGCTGCTTTTATGCAGCGCCGCAGATTTGGGCGCTGGCGCTCCTGATTTACACCGTGGCAAATGAGATCCAACCCTCATTTCGGCTGCATTCACAGCGGAGTAAGAATATGCACATTTAAACTGAGGGCTTCGAGCTGCTGGGAAAACGACGGGGGGGATCTTTCCCGACGTGTAACTCCCATTGCTGGTAATGAGACCCACGCGAGGCATCCTTGGGAAGGCGGCAGGATAAACTCCCATGTAAGCAGTGATTAGGAACAGATAAATTCCATTCAGGGAGGTAGAGAGTTAACCAGCAACTCTTTAAGACTTCTCCGCGTGTGTTTATGTTCAATGGCTTATCCATATCTTGGCAATTATTCACGTGAAATAGAATATAAATCCCGCTGCCTAATTTTTCTTCGAAAAATTTCACAAGGTAATCAAATCCCGAAGTGCATATTCTATTCTGGTGGTTTTATCAGTAAATCAAATTTTTATCATTTATCAGCAAAAGTTAGATTTAAGCATCCTCACTGTAATGTTTGAAAGATGAACATTTGTTTCAGCGGGTACTGTGCCAATCAATAATCTTCCAGCTTGACTCAGCTATCAATTATTGCTGCAATTATTTGTCTAGTTGGATATTTAAAATGTCATCAGAAAGAGATGATTACATATTCCAGAAAGCAAGGCACTGTATAATCAGATGAACTGAATCCAGTTAAATGTAGTGTGGTACTAACCTGTCCTTCAAAGCTGAATTCTGCAGCCGCGACTGAAACAACAGCTTTCTGCATTATTGTAAGGAAACAGATCTTAACCTTGGAACAGTGCGTGTTATTGGGGTCGGGTAATACTCGGCGAGAGGAGACCTTGCAAGCCTGGAAATTGAATCAGCCTTACTGACATAAAGGAGGGAGGGTTTTTTTTTGGGGGGGGGAGGGCTGGTTTTGTTGGGTTTTATCTGCAAATCTATAAATAAGAAAATCCACTCTTTATCTGCCTTTCTGGGAATTTAAACTCCTGAGCTCGAAGTGCCAAATTTTCGTATGCCCTTTTTGCATTCCTTGACTTGATGTATGTATGGTAAATACTCTCTGTGCCCCGAGAACGCAATAAAGCTGTAGCAATTCTTGCAAGTCTTACATCCTCCAAACTCCAGATATTCGGAGTATTATATCATTTTCAACTTCAAGGATATCTCAACGATGGAAAGGAGACAGAATAAACTGGAGGAGACCGGACAACTTTACGACACCTTTTGGACCTATTTGCAAAGCAGGGAGGGAAAAAATATATATTATCAATTCTACTAATACTCGCTTGTGCAAGTTATGAAACTAAAGGTTGTAGGATCTGGTTCAGCACTTGCTGTGCTTGCAACTCCATGGTGACATTGAACTTGCTCAGGGACAGAATAAACCTTTGCCTTCCTGGCAGATGATTTGCAGGTGAAGGTGTTGTTTGGGGGGACCTGCAGTTCCCCTGACCCACTTTGTCAGGATGGTTTGCTGCTGGCTAAATATCATTAATTTGAAAGCAAGAGGAAAGCGAGCCAAAGGGGAAGGCTGGGGAAGAGGAGAGTCTGAAGAGGATCCATTTTGGGAAGGAAAAGGTGGAATAAGGATCTCAAGGAGAGCCCCTGTTCATGCACGTCCCCAAGCCCGTCACTTGGCTGAGGGCTGGGGCTTTTTGGCTCTGCCGACACCCTGCCCGAGGCACTGGTGGGAGAAGGGGTGCCGTGGGATGGAGAAGGGGACCTCGGCAGCGCCTGGCTGGTGAGAAGGGCCATGGGGGGCTGGCAGGGACCACCACATCTCTGCAAGGTGATGCTTTAAATGTATCTGCTTTACAGAGCCAGGCATGTCAAACAGAGATGCTACTATGCAAAATGCACCAAAAATAAAGCAAAGCCATAGGTGATGAGGAGACTTGATATGGGTGCAGCAGTGCCTTGGCAGCAGCGTGCCTGCCGGTGAGCAGCGGTGGGAAGGTGCCAGCGCCCATTTCTCCCTGAGAGAGGGCTCACAGCCCTTGCAAAATGCCAGCGTGCCTCAATCATTTCAGGAGTGCCCTGTGCGGTAGAGCCGCTGCGTCCTCCAGTGAGGTCCCGCGGCACTAATCAGGTCACCAAGCATTAGCGGCTCTTCTCAGGAAAGCAGCATCCTGACATCGTGGCTGAGAGTCTCTATACGTAAGAGAGATGTTTGTGTATGATGTGCATTGCAGAGCAGCGTCCACGACGCACGCTCCCCCGTGCCGGCTGCAAGGCTGAGTGATGCCGAAGCTGCGACACAAACCAGGAGAAACACCCCACCACCGGCATCTGCTGGGGCTCGGGAGTCTTGTGCCGCAGCTCACCCCACGCTGGCAGGGATGACCTGAGCTGTCATGCTAGAGCATCTCCTTTCTTTCCTTTGCAAGAAACTTTTTGAAGCGCACTCTGCCTTTTCTTCAGGTGCCGCCGGCCAGGGAGAAAAGAGTAGAAAAGGAAATAATTCGTCACATAGGTGTACGAGAGCGAGTAAAATGATTTGGGAGCTCTCTGTAGCTGTATAATTACAACACTGCCTTTAAAAAGCGAATTATTGACTTGATTGTCCCCAGCAGCCACTGAGTAAATGCATAATTATGGACCGTTGGAGCAAGGTATCGTTTGCTGGACAGTCCGGCTTTGAAAGGGCTTTGATGCTCTTCTTGGGGCAGGGCTTAGATGAGGCTTGGTCCTTGGTGGGTCACAGCCCGGGTGGACCTTCCAGCAGGGGACACGCCTGGTGCCAGGTAGGTCCAGAGGAGCTGATTTAGCAGGTGTCAGCCCAGCGATGCCACTCCTGTTTGAGTCCCTTCATTTACAATCCCTGTGCCTGCTCTCGGGAGAGGCAGTCCAGGAGAGGCGGGCAGGGAAGCCTGCACGTCTGCGATGTTGGTTACTTCGCTAATGATATTTTTACAGAAACGAGATGGTATCAGCGAGTAGTTCCTCCTACGGGGCTGACAACACCGTGTAGTTTGCCCTTTAGGTCCCGCTGCCGGTGTTTGAAGTTAACGGAGCTACTACCCATGTGATGCTGCAGTCTGCATCGCCTGTATTTCTCCATCCCCGTAGCGTTAGTGTGTAGGGTGCATACGTGTGCGTGATCAGGTCGTCTTTGCTTCAGGGGGTTTCTTTTTACAACTTCATTCAAAGCTGAATTTCAAGCGCAGCATTGTTTTCCGACGGCAGATCTCTTCTGTTCCTCACTAATCAAGACGCGACAGATTTCCACCCCCCTTAAGTTTTAAAAAAGCACAAAATCAGTCGCAGCCTGATACCTTACTTGCCAAGTTGGAGCTCAAAGCACATTTTTTTGGTGGCCAAATCATAATCGCCTTGAAAATGGTGACAGACGTTGAGGTCGGGCCGGTATGCCTGGCAGCGCTGCCGTGCCCCGGCGGGACCCTAGCACCCCGCACCTCCCCACCGAGGCTCCGGCAAACCATGCATTTTGTTGCTTGCTGTTAACAAAATATTTTTTTTTGTGGGGAAACGAGGTGTTATGCGTTCGGTTCTGCTTAGAAGAATGAGTAAATAGACAAAATATGTTGACCAAAGTGGTCATCCATGAAGTTTGCATTTCTCCTGCAAGGGCTGGATGTTCCCCAGGGTTACGAGGAGCCTGGCTGCGGATGGAGCCCTCCCCGCTCCCGCCTGCATCCCCTGCCAAGGATGCTGCATGTTGCTTTTCTGCAGGGAGGAACGGGCCTCCCTGTTTCCATCCTTTCCCGCTCACTCTCTCCTCAGGCCCAAAAAACTTCTGTTTTGTGGAAACCTGAGCAGTGCTGCAAAACCCGATGAAAATTTGGCTTTGGGAGGAAAAGGTGAATTCCTGGAGTTCCTAACTCCGATCTAAGTCGTTGAATGGCAAGGCAATGCCAGCTGCACCTTTGGTTTTATTATTGCTGTTGCTTGGGTTTCTTTTTGAAGTTTGGGTCATGGCATTAGCGTTTTGGCCTGGTTCTTCTTTGAAATAAGGGCTTTTAAAAGGAGGTGTAATGAAAAAACAGCATTATTGATACTCGTCTTAGAAAATATTTTGCTAATTTTATTAAAATGATTTCAGGGAGTTTGAGCTTGTGAGAAAAATAATTATTTTCAGGAATATCAATAAGTCTTTTATCAATAAGTTGTGGCTGAGGAAAGGCTGGTAAAGATGGCAAATGGGGTGCTGAGGGCCCCACAAAGCAAAACATCTAGATTTTTGCCATTTTCACAAGTAAGCCGGTCCTGGGACCCGCCATCAGGCCTGTTCATAAACAACGTGAACCTGGTTTGCAGAATTTTATTTTTCAAATGCGCAACAGCAATGGTGCTTCTCGTTTCACAGGCCATGCTGCATCACTTCCTAGAGAGTTCCGGGGACGTTTTCCTTTTCCAGTGTTTCCGAATCCAGTTCATCTAGTGAAAAAGAGAAAAGATTAGAGAGAAAGTACCCTGTTGTACATCAATGCAGCTACTGCTGTTATTTATTATTGTTATAATTATTATGACAACAACAGCGACAATGCTGATGCTAACAGTGCTCACAGCTACTTATAACCGGTTAATGATGGACCAGGTTAATAATGTGCCTTTTGCAATCTGGAGAATCGGGAGAAAGAATTAGTGCAAGAAGGAAAAAATATGTTTGGACAGTTAGAGTTTGCCATCTAAACTGATGCTACCGACTACCAGGAAAAGGTGAGTCACGGCAAAGCGGCTATTTCTTACCAAGGGAGAAGTGGGCTGCTGCGGGCGCGGAGTGGACCCACTTATCTCCTGTCGCCCGGTGCCGCTTCCTGTGTCCCAACCGTTTCACTTCTCTAGTTTTCAGTTGAAAGGAATTTCAACAGTACGGATTTCCAAAAGAGAGAGAGGGGGAAAAAAGAGATATTTGACAAGCCAGATGGAGAACTGAATCAAGTACAAGTGGTAACAATTAACTCCATTTTTTTCCTTCCCCCCTTTAAATACCATAACAACTCCAAATTTATCAGTCCAAAAATCAAGCAGTCGGTTGACATTAAAGCTGAATAAAGAAGTTCCTGGGTTTGGCTCAGGCTGTTCCTCTGATAATTGTTTGGTGGCGAGCAGAAAAGAGGGGGGTGCTTACTGCAGGTTGCAGGTGTTTGAGTCGCTTTTAACTTTTGTTCTCTGCAGTTTGATAGCAAAAGGTATGTACGTGCCCTGTAGGTACAGGAGGCCCGGTAAAGACACCTTGGCTTTGCTTACAGGTGCGGGTTTTTTGGGGAAGGTGGAGGAGAACACAGGAGCTAAGCCACCAAGGCTTGCAGAGAGATGCTGCCGAGAACAAGGGCTGGACCGTCCGGGCAGCGAGGGCCAAATCCTGGTCTGCTCAGAGAATTCTCTGGCGTGGGGATTTCTCCGAGGGAGTAAGTCTGCAGCTGTGAATGAAATCCTTGCGAACACCATTGGCACGTACGCAGTCACTGCTTACGCCGACGTTTTGTTTGTGAAAACACTGGGAAAATTGGGGTTTCTCTAATACTGCGTGTGTGTTTGCAGCCCGTACGATGCCCTGCGGTAAAATATACATTATATTAATAACTCGCTCCTTAATCTGGTGGTCCTTCCCAAACAGCATCTTGCGCTATGGGCTGCTTGTTTTGGATAGGGGCACCGAGAGGATGCCGCACGTGGTATTTCAGCATTACTCTTCCGTAAAGCGCTGGTATGTCCGGCGAGCAGCTTTCCTGGATCCAGCCCTGACTTTTGAGAAATGAAGGAAGCTCTTCCAAAGCACATTGGCACACGCGTGCAGATTATTCCATTACTCACTTGGCAATGCCTGAACTTGCATGCCTAGCTCCAGAAATCCTTTTTTCTTTTTTTTTTCTCCCCTGCTCCCAGCAGTGGCATCTAGCTGACAGCTTCTCCTCCCAGCTGGTCTCCTCCCCAGCATCTCGTCTGGCTTTGCTGCTGGTGGCTGTGGACATGGCTGTGGGTCTTGCTCAGAGCCAGCTATATTGTGCCTGGAGATGTTGGCTCTCTTTGACTCGGACTTTGAGCGAGCTGAGTGTATCTGTGAACACAGTACAGAAGAACCAGCTTTTTTTTAATATAAAAAAAGCCTCTTAATGCTGAAAGCAGCCATCTCTTCATATTATACTGCGTAATTGTGCCAACTGCCCTTAAAGGCACTCAAATGCCAATATCCGTCCCACTCATTTGTTAACATTTTTCGGATCAGAAGCTAAATCTGTCACTCGTGTGTCACTGGTTAAATCACTTCTTTTGGGGGCATGGCAGGCAAGAGCTGTTCTGCTGCTTTTTTTTTCCCGCAGGAGCCAATAACTTGAGAAACACCGAACATTTGTGCTGTAGTGAAACGCGGTGCCCTGTCACTAGTCCTTTGCTGGCCGGGATGTAGAAAAGGAATAAATACGTAACGGTGGGTGAGACTTCACTGGGTGAGACCAGTCAGGGTTCGTATCGGCCCCACGTTTGTATTTGGTACATGGTATCCCCATGTAATTCTCCTAACGGGGTAATTTCCCAAATACGAAGAAAATGAGCAGTAAAATTGAGTGGGAGGAAAAATGTACAGGCAAAAATGCAAATGGTAATTGGAAGCTATTTGTAAAGAGTTGATGAGCTGTCCAGGAAGGAGAGGGCAACTTTGGCCCAAATCCAAAACCCACTTCACCCGCTTCAGTGGTGAGATGAGAACGGCAATTAGATACTAAAAAAATCAATATATAACAATTAAAAAAATGGAAAATAGATAGCAGTCAATCGCAGTGAGAAACCATGATGGGTAGAGAACTGGTCAGGGGAGCTGAAAGTGCCGAGGAAAACTCGTGCCTGGCACGGATGGGGAGAAGAGGAGAGCTTCTCAGTGTCCTGGAGAAAAGAGAAACCCTAGAAGTAATGGATGGAAGAAGCAGTAAGGTAGAAATTTTTAATAAGTATTTCTGCTGTAGATCTGGGAAGCAGCAGTGTTATGTTTCTCTATCATAGGCGGGTGATGACGTTTTTTCTAGCTCAGTAGTAGCCAAGGAGGATTTTATACAAGCTCCAATGGAGATAAATATTTTTAAATGAAAAGGCCCTGACAACTTGCACCCAAGAATGCCTAAAGAGCTGGCATGTGATGCTGGTTTTTAATAAAGCTTAGGGACTGGGAAAATGCCATCAAGAGCTGGTCGGGGTAACCGTGGCAGAGTTGGCAAGACTTTACTTATTTCTTCTGGGCAAAATAAGTGAAGAGACGATATAATGCAATTGATAAAGAATTAAAGGATAGAAATATAATTCATGCCACTCGACTTAGATTTATGGAATATAGATCTTGTCAAATAAACCTGATTTCATTCTTCCAGATGACAACTTTGGTTGATAAATGTAGATGAAATAGACTCTGCAAGGCATTGGGTGCGGCGCTGCGTGACATTGTGTGTAGGAAGACCGAGCGCTGGGTGGTGTCGCTAGCACGGGCGATTAAGAGCCAGCCAACAGATTTGGGAATGCGGGGGCTTAGCTGGAGAAGCATCGGTGGATGGGAGAGGTCAGCCGGGGCTGGTGGGAGCTGCAGTGGTGGTTAGCATTTCATTGGTGATTTAGAAATGAATATGCAATTGCGACCGATAAGCGTTGTGGATAAAGCAAAGGCGGGTGGATGGATGAAAAGCAACAGGGATGGGTTTATGGGGTGGTTTGGAAAGACTGTCAAGCGGGGTGTGTTGAGAGCGTGGTTGGGTACAACCTGCCGTGGTGCCTGGCTAGAAGAGGGGAATCGTGGCCGTGCGTACAGAGCCAGGGTGCAGTACCCCAGAAGGCAGCAGCTCTGCAGAAGACTTAGTGGAAAACCAGCTCCTTCCCAGCACAATACTGGGCTGAGAAGGGCTAGGCTGGTCCTTGAGTAGTGGAGGAGGATGGAGGGGTAGCTTCAGAATGGAAGAATATAACTGTATTTTGAAGCGTGCGTTGATATTGGGATGCACAAGTACGCTTGGTATGCGTGGGGGGGCACGTTGCATACTAAGGGGCTTTTCAGTGTGTCGGCCAAAAAAAACTCAACAGAAGAAAAGAACGGGTAGAGGTTGGAGCCAGAGAAATTCAGGTGGACACCAGTACCCGTCTGTGAGTGTGGGTAGCTGTGGGAATTGACTGCGGTGGCAAGCAGTGAGTGCTCTTCTTGTCTTCTGAGCTGGTTTGAATGGTTTTCACTGGGATTTTGTGCTTTGCCCTAAAGACTGTTTGCGGGGCTGGTGAAGGTTACACTTTACCTGTAGACATCGTGTTGGTCATGGCACAGAACAGCTGAGTGACACGTAGTGCAGGAAAGGTCAGAGAGTGAGAGCTGGTGGTCCCTTTCGCCCTTAAATTCCTCGATGTGAAGCAGCCGAGGGCATGGGCTCCAGCCCCACTGCCAGTGGCAGAGGAGGGCTGGTTCGGCAGCGACCTTCTTCGCGTCTCGATCTGAGGGATTCCCGCTAGCCTCTTGGAAAGTGGCCGAAAGCCCCGATGGCATTGCAACGCTGCTTTGGATAACATGTCCTATCACATTGCCCCGGTGGATGATGAGGCACAAAGAGCCTCGTGGGACCTTCTCCAGCTCCGTCCTTGGCCGGCACTGGCTACTGCATCTCCTTGCTGTGTTTTTCTTGCTTGCCTGTGGTCTTGCCCAGATGCTTGAGCTGGGAAGCCTGTGTGGACATAGAGGCTGGCCCATAGCTAGGAGACATCAGCGCATCCACAGTCTTTGGGTCCTACAACGCCGTCCGGCTTTTGGGGGGACCCGAATGCTGTACCAAAAAGCGTGGTCGTGGGATGGGAGGAAGGAAAGGTGAGTCCCTTCCAAAACCAGGGGCTGCCGCGGCAGTCTAAGGACCCGCCTCGCCGCTGGCGGGCAACGCATGGATTAGTGCCATAATTCTTGCAGTTTGGCAAGGCTGCATCAGACTGGAACGTATCTCTAGGTGGTGATATGGTCAGTCAATAGCCTTCATAATTAATCAAGCACTAATAGACAAATTAGAAATCGTGTCTCTTCAAAGCAGGAGGTGGAGGCAAATGGCTGGTGGATTTTAACTGTTTCTCTGCTTTATTTTATTGCCTGGGTTTATGTTGCTCCCTTGAAAATGGTGGGTTGTTTAGGGAAGTTTTCTACGTAAACATAATTTTAAATTTAAATTATTATCTTGATTACCAAATGCGGATGGTGAATTGAAAACTTGTTTTTCAGGCAAGCAAATGAAGAATAATATTACGTTTTACACTCCACTAAATCAATGTAGCCCTAATTTTGCCATGCAGGAAATCAATTCCAGTCTTTAAAACAGTCAAAGATGTTATGAACAAAGTAATTTTGCAAATTATGGCAAGTAACACATTTATTGATGACTGTAGTTTAGGAGTTTAGAATTTGTGAGCGCTGTAATATAATAAGGCCATACTGGCAGGAGCTGAGTGAAATACAGATTATACAGTGAAACTGTAATGCATCATTTGCTATTAGTGGACTGGTAATAATTACCAGTTTCAAAGCAGCTTTTTCCATGTAATCTTTAGTCTCAGTCGTAACAGCCCTTCTCATTGACATTATGATTACACGAGCTGCCCTTATGATCTAGAATATCTAGTTGATGGGAATACTAAAATGTGGTAGCGAACGCTCGATGTTGTATCCTCATTATAAGATAAAATGCTATTTTCTCTGACCTGATCTATAAGGTAGAGAGGCGAGGTAGCGTTACATTGTTAGCTCCTACCGTGGTGTTAAAAACTTCCACTTCATTACGGCGAAGCAAGATGAAATTTTCCCATTTAAGATTTTTTCCCTAGTCACAAATGAGCATAGGAATGTGAAAGTCCAATTGAATTTCCCTCTAATTTCAGCAGATTTAAGTATTTATCTGTGCTCGCATGCCTGGCACATACTAAACACCGCAATGCATTTTATTCCGACACCGGCTTCAGGATGAAACGTTAACTATTATTCCAAGGGCTTTTAAAGTGATTAAAGTGTTAAATGCCTGCTGTAGACGGTCGAGCCTCTTTTTACTCGCCTGATTCAGCTTGTCAGGCCAAACGGAGAACAACCGCAGAGCGGGGAGGCAGGGAGGAAGGCTGCGACGGGGTGCTACAGCCGGTGCCGCGGGCTGCCTGCCTCTCCTATCCCCAAATCGTCATTCGGCTTGCCGGAGGACGAAAATGCCCATACAAAGCTTTTTTTCCCCTCCTCCCAAGTGAGACGGGAAACAAGATGGGTGCAGAAAAAGCCATGTTTTCTTTCCAAATCTGCCTGATTGGTTTTTTTCTTTTTCTTTTCTTCATATTAGGCAAATAGGGGAAACCTAATGGGGGCAGCTCTCAGTGCAGCATGTAAAGAGGTTTACCCAGGAGCGGTGCCTATGGAGCAGACGCCTCGTAACGTTGATGCCGGGTCAGGGCAGGGGTACGTGGTGCAGGCAGGTACCACCCCAGGCACTGATGTCTTTGGAGGGCTCCTGTGGTTCATTCAAACCTCAAGAGCATGTTGTTGTTTTTTTTTTAAATATCACTAAACAGCAGCTCTACGAGAACTGCTGGGCAGGGCTGGAAATGAATTTTTATCTTCCTCTTAGCTCTGGTTTCAGTTTACCAGCATTTAGTAAAACACATCCATAGGGGGGTGGAGGTGAATTATTCGCAAAATTACAGTAATCGATAAAAGCGCACTCACCTTTGCCATATCTCACACCACTCTTTCCTCGCAGACGGCCCTCAAAAAGTTATTCATCCCCCTTGTTTTGCCATATATTAGAAGGGGCTGCTTTCTGCTGTCATTATTAGCCGGCTTTTTGTTTAGTTATTTATTAGTTGGTTGCTCTTTTATAATGTCCATGTTATCTCCAAAAATAAATTATCATGAAATAGAGTTAGCTCGCTACTTGCCAAAGTGGCATTTACCATCCTCAGCTTCTTTTCAGTGCGAGAGAAATAATGCGGCTCCGGCAGGGCGCTCGGCCAGGCCTCCTGGCCACCCTCCAGCTCTTTCCCTGGCGGAGCTGCCGCTCTCTCTGCCTTCCCCTCTCCCTGTCCCGCACACTATTTTATTTAATTTTATTTAAAAAAAAAAATTTTTTTTTTTTTTGCCCCGGAGTCGAATACCTGCTAAGGAGCAGGAGATGCTGCCTAACTTTGTACACATTGTTAGTCTCTCAAAATAAGGAGGCTAATAACGTGACATTGCCCAGCTTGCTAGCAGTTGTGATGCTTTAGGTTGGTGCTTTGAACCAATGTACATGGTCTTCTGGAGTGCTTTTCAGAAGGGGATTCATTTATTTTATATCTATCTATCTGTTTATTTTCTCCCCAATTTAGACGTTAGCAGCCTCTTGCAGCATAAAGTCTGCTGAGTCGTAGCTGGCATCAACTGACTTAATCATCTTTTTTTTTTTTTAATAGCTTTTTTTTGCTGCGGTTGCCTGCCAGGGTTCAGTTTTGAACCCAGGGCTGAGGATGGCTGGAGGAGGTGGGCAGGTTTTGGGTGGGTTTGGACCTCCCCATCGCACCCCTCGCCTCCTCCCGTCCCCCTTGCCTTGCTTGCGCCTGAGCTGGGACGTCCCTTCCCCAGCTCCCAGCCGAGCGTCCCGGAGGAGAGGAGCTTAGGCGGGGAGGCGAGCTCTTGCCTGCCGGTGGGCGGCCGGAGATTGACGCTGCTTGTTGTGTTATTTTGCAGGTAAAGACGAGCCCAGCAGCTACACGTGTACGACTTGTAAACAGCCTTTCAACAGCGCCTGGTTCCTCTTGCAGCACGCACAGAACACGCACGGCTTACGGATCTACCTAGAAAGCGAGCACGGCAGCCCCCTGACGCCACGGGTTGGTATCCCAACAGGACTAGGTGCAGAGTGCCCTTCCCAGCCACCTCTCCACGGGATTCACATTGCAGACAATAACCCTTTTAACCTGCTCAGAATACCTGGCTCGGTCTCGAGGGAGGCGTCGGGGCTGGGAGAAGGGCGTTTCCCACCCACGCCGCCCCTCTTTAGCCCTCCCCCGAGGCACCATTTGGATCCGCATCGCATTGAGCGCCTGGGTGCGGAAGAAATGGCTCTGGCCACCCATCACCCTAGTGCCTTTGACAGGGTGCTGCGACTGAACCCCATGGCGATGGAGCCCCCCGCTATGGATTTCTCCCGGAGGCTGCGGGAGCTGGCCGGCAACACCTCCAGCCCGCCCTTGTCCCCGAGCCGGCCCAGCCCTATGCAAAGGTTGCTGCAGCCCTTCCAGCCCGGCAGCAAGCCCCCATTCCTGGCCACGCCGCCCCTTCCTCCTCTGCAGTCCGCTCCTCCTCCCTCCCAGCCGCCCATGAAGTCCAAGTCCTGCGAGTTCTGTGGGAAGACCTTCAAGTTTCAGAGCAACCTGGTGGTCCACCGCCGGAGCCACACTGGGGAGAAGCCCTACAAGTGCAACCTCTGCGACCACGCCTGCACGCAGGCCAGCAAGCTGAAGCGCCACATGAAGACCCACATGCACAAGTCCTCCCCCATGACGGTGAAGTCGGACGACGGGCTCTCCACTGCCAGCTCCCCTGAGCCAGGCACCAGCGACCTGGTGGGCAGCGCCAGCAGCGCCCTCAAGTCCGTGGTGGCCAAGTTCAAGAGCGAGAACGACCCCAACATGATCCCCGAGAACGGGGATGAGGAAGAGGAGGAAGAGGAGGAGGAGGAGGAGGAGGAAGAGGAGGAGGAGGAGGAGGACTTGAACGAGAGTGACAGGCCGGACTACGGCTTCGGGATGAGCCTGGAGGCAGCCCGCCACCACGAGAACAACTCGCGGGCCGGCGAGGAGGGCCGGTCGATGCCGGACGTCATGCAGGGCATGGTCCTGAGCTCCATGCAGCACTTCAGCGAGGCCTTCCACCAGGTCCTGGGGGAGAAACACAAGCGGGGCCACGTCCCCGAGCCCGAGGTGCACAGGGACACTTGCGACGAAGACTCGGTGGCCGGCGAGTCCGACCGCATCGACGAGGGGGCGGTCAACGGCCGGGGCTGCTCCCCGGGGGAGTCCGCCTCGGGAGGCCTGTCCAAAAAGCTGCTGCTGGGTAGCCCCAGCTCCCTGAGCCCCTTCTCCAAACGCATCAAGCTGGAGAAGGAGTTCGACCTGCCGGCCGCCGCCATGCCCAACACCGAGAACGTTTACTCCCAGTGGCTGGCGGGCTACGCCGCCTCCCGGCAGCTGAAGGACCCCTTCCTCAGCTTCGGCGACTCCCGACAATCGCCCTTCGCCTCCTCCTCCGAGCACTCCTCGGAGAACGGCAGCCTGCGCTTCTCCACGCCGCCGGGCGAGCTGGACGGAGGGATCTCAGGCCGCAGCGGCACGGGAAGCGGAGGGAGCACCCCCCATATTAGTGGCCCGGGCCCTGGCAGGCCCAGCTCAAAAGAGGGCAGACGCAGCGACACTTGTGAGTACTGTGGGAAGGTCTTCAAGAACTGTAGTAATCTCACCGTCCACAGACGGAGCCACACGGGCGAGAGGCCGTATAAGTGTGAGCTTTGCAACTACGCCTGCGCCCAGAGTAGCAAGCTCACCCGGCACATGAAAACACACGGGCAGGTGGGAAAGGACGTTTACAAATGCGAGATTTGTAAGATGCCTTTTAGCGTGTACAGTACCCTGGAGAAACACATGAAAAAATGGCACAGTGATCGAGTCTTGAATAACGAGATAAAAACTGAATAGAGGTATATTCGTACCCCCCCCATCCACCCCATCCCTTCCCCATCCCGCATCCCTGTAGAGGTTTTCTAGTCCCTTGTGATGGAAATCATGGAAGCTAAGGATATTCGGAAAGTGCTTGTCACCAGCACACCCTGTTTATTTTCTTTTTGTTCTCACCGTTTGAATGCATGATCTGTATCGGGGCAATACTATTGCATTTTACGCAAACTTTGAGCCTTTCTCTTGTGCAATAATTTACATGTTGTGTATGTTGGGTTTTTTTTTGTTTTGGGTTTTTTTTTGTTTTGTTTTGTTTTTTTTTTTAATTTTTGGATTAGACAGCATGTATGGTATGTTATGGCTGTTTTTAAATTGTCCCTGATTAGTTGCTGAGCAAACACGTCGCTGTTTCCAGTTCCGTTCGGAAAAAAAAAAAAAAAAAAAAAGAGGAAAAAAGAGGAGAGGAGGAAAAAAAAAAGAAAAAGAGAAAAGCGAAACAAAACCAAACCCGAGAGCAAACAAAACCGACCATGCTGCATACATCCTGTAATACATATCATGTACAGTTTTGTTTTGTGACGTGCGAAGGAAAACATGCTTTGGGTAACCCTCTACGGACAGGACTGATAGCACCGAAGAAGCGTTGCGTTAGCTAGATTGCTGTCTTAAAAGAATAAACCCACCGATTGGAGAAAGAGTACCCATTAGGAAAAAAAAAAAGGCCTTTAATTGGAAAGTAACCGACCGCCACCAGTCAGAAAGAGGTAAATTTCTATTAGCGTTTGGTTTAAAACACACACACACAAAAATAATCTGAGTGCCTTGGATCTGTCGCGGCCGATGCCGATGGCTCCTTTCTGCTCGTCCTCCACGCGTAGCTCGTCTCCACATCGGTCGCGTTGGCGAGCCTCTCCCACCGAGCGTGCGAGTCCGTCTCGTGTCTCTTACAACGCCGGCTACCTAAGAACGAAGAGGAAAGAGAAAACTAAGGAAGAGAAAGAAATGACCCGCTCAGTCCTAGTTAATCATCATTCTCCCCTGCCTTTTTTTATTACTATTAATATTATTATTTTAAAAACGAACTGTTCATACCAGTCTAAAAACCCACTTTGCTCCTGGAGAGAGCTTAAAACGAGATATAGGACCCCCCCCAACTTTTATTTTCCCCTCCCCTATCGATGATTAAATAGAATGTGAAACGCGCAGAGGCCCTTCAACGCCATTAAATACACAAGTAAGGAAATCCGTTTTATGAAGATATTTACTTTTAATAATATCTTTTATTGATTCTGGCACCAAAACAAATAAATCCGGAGCCACTTGGTTGTCAAGCTGACAATCAAATTATAAACTTTAAGACCTTGTGTATACCGTATAAAAAATAAAATAAAAAAAGACTGGCAATAATATTTTACGGAGTGTAACGGATAGAGGAGCAAAAAAAAAAAAAAATTGTGATTTATTAGCACAATGTGGTACTGTTTGCCATTTAAAACTAGAACAGGTGTATAAGCTAATATCGACACAGTGATGATTAACTACGAACTATTAAGACTTGCCTTTAATGTGACGCTCAGAAGAAGTAACGGCGAATTTAAAAAAAGAGGAAAAAAAAAAAGGCAAAAGAATAGCAGTATCTGTCTGTGCTCCCTAAAAGTTGTCCTTCATTTCCCGCCCCCCACCCCCCCCCATACTCTGTGTGCTATTTGTGTTGACGTGGAAGAGGATTCCTTGTTTTATTCTTAAGCTAGCGCCCGCCCCGGTTGGTGTTCAAATAGCACTTGACTCTGCCTGTGATGTCTGTATCTTTTCTTTAATCGAAGGTACAGAGGTTGAGTATAAAATAAGACTGCTCAGATAGGACAATTAAGTGCACTGTACAATTTTCCCAGTTTACAGGTCTATACTTTAAGGGAAAAGTTGCAAGAATGCTGAAAAAAAAAAAAAAAATCGAACATGATCTCATTGATGAGCATAAAAAAAACCCACAAAAAAAAAAACCTTTGCCAGCCATTTACTTGACTAATGAGCTTATCTTCTCGGATGCGACATTACAGCGCTGTGAATGGAAACAGACTCTACACTCACATAAAATGAATGATTGCTTTCGCTCCTACAGTGCAAGGATTTTTTTGTACAAAAAAAAAAAAAAAAGAAACAAAACTTTTTTAAATATAAATGTTAAGAAAATTTTTTTAGGGAAAAAAAAAAAAGAAAAAACCACAACACTTCATTATGTTTAGGGGGAAACTGTATTTTAGGGTTCATCGTCTTGGTGGTGTACAAGACTTGTTATTCATTTTAAAATGGTAGTGGAAATTCTATGCCTTGGATATACACAGCTCTTCAGGTTGTATAAAAACATGCATTGGGGAAAGGTTTAAGATTATATAGTACTTAAATATAGGAAAATGCACACTCATGTTGATTCCTATGCTAAAACACATTTATGGTCTCTTTTTTCTGTATTTCTAGAATGGTATTTGAATTAAATGTTCATCTAGTGTAGGCACTATAGTATTTATATTGAAGCTTGTATTTTTAACTGTTGCTTGTTCTCTGAAAAGGTATCGATGTACCTTTTTTGGTAGTGGAAAAAAAAAAAAAAAAACCACAGGCTGCCACAGTATATTTTTTTAATTTGGCAGGATAATATAGTGCAAATTATTTGTATGTTTCAAAAAAAAGAAAAAAGACAAAAAGACAAAAAAAGTGTGACATTGTACAGATCCGAGGCCATATAATGGCTCTTTGGGGGAAAACTGTTAAGATGTCACGCTGCTGGCCGTCACAGAGGGGTGTACATATCTTTTTTCGTTCTTTTTTCCTGCTGCCATACTGTATGCAGTACTGCAAGCTAATAACGTTGGTTTGTTATGTAGTGTGCTTTATGTCCCTTTCCTTCTATCACCCGACATTCCAGCATCTTAACTTCATATGCAGTAAAAGAAAGAAAGAAAGAAAGAAAAAAAAAGCTAAAAAAACAAAAAAAAACAAACAAAAAAAAACAAAAAAGAAAAAACCGTTTTGCAGTTTTTTTCATTGCCAAAAACTAAATGGTGCTTTATATTTAGATTGGAAAGAATTTCATATGCAAAGCATATTAAAGAGAAAGCCCGCTTGAGTCAATACTTTTTTGTAAATGGCAATGCAGAATATTTTGTTATTGGCCTTTTCTATTCCTGTAATGAAAGCTGTTTGTCGTAACTTGAAATTTTATCTTTTACTATGGGAGTCACTATTTATTATTGCTTATGTGCTCTGTTCAAAACAGAGGCACTTAATTTGATCTTTTATTTTTCTTTGGGGTTTTTTTGGGGAGGGATTTTTTTTAAATTTTTTGTTGTTTTTGTTTTTTGTTTTTTTTTTTTTTTTATTATTGAATGACCAAAGGTCATTACAACCTGGCTTTTTATTGTATTTGTTTCTGGTCTTTGTTAAGTTCTATTGGAAAAACCACTGTCTGTGTTTTTTTGGCAGTTGTCTGCATTATCCTGTTCATACACCCATTTTGTCCCTTTATTGAAAAAATAAAAAAAAAACCTTAAAGTACACAGTGTCAGCTTCTCGTGTCCTCATTTGACACACGCTGTAGATGGCTTCCAGCAGCAGGCTGTAGGAGAAGGTCCCGCGCAGGGGCGTTTTGGGGAGCTTGGCCTTAAATAAGCCGCCTCTGCCGAGGAAGAGGATTTTTGGGCTAATGAGTTAGCTTTCTGGCCAGTGGAAAGCGTTCGCTGTTTGGACCTGTAGTTTTGGGTTTTTGGTTTTTTTTTCTTCCCCTCCTTTAGTCGAGGACTAATCTGTGACACCCCCCCGATAACCGGCGGCATCTCTGGCTTTCGCTTAGCGGCCTCGGTCTGCGACAGGGACTCCCCCGCCCCAGTTTGGCTAGGCTTTGGCAGAAGAGGTGAGCAAAAAGAAAGCTCTGCAGCCCCCACCCCGAGACTCCCCCGTCCCTGGTTGGTTTTGGGGACGTGGGGTGAAATCAGGCACTGGCGCACGCGGGCGCGTGGGCAGGAGCCAATTTCTCTCGGGGGGGGGGGGGGGGGTACGCGCCGCGGCTCCGGGATCGTACCGACCGCAGCCCAAAGCTCCTGGCTGGAGGCTGGAGCTGGGAGCTCCCTTCCCTTCTCCCGTGGGCTTTTTTTTTGGTGGGAATCACAGGTTTATGAAACGTTTTATGTGCATTGGCTCTAAAATCTGGACTCCAGTTCAGGTCACCCCCGTCCCCCCCTTAGGGGTCTGTATATGTTGTCAGTTTGACAAATACTGCATGTTGCAGCATCTCTTTACTTTATTAAAGCACGTACCGCTGTGATACTGTCTCTTGCTGTTCCTAGTGTAGTGGATTTAACACTTTTTTTTTTCCTTTTCCTTTTTTTGATTTCTGTAAAACCTTCCAGTTGTTCTGTCGTCTTCTTGTGATGGCATCGTTTGTTGCCTGTATTTTGCCCGGCGCCTTCTGAAGGGGAAGTTTGGGACTTAAAAAAAAATACAAATATATATACCTAAAGAAAAAAAATTATTCCTTTTCTGAGACAAAAAAAAAAAAAAGCTCTGGTTTAATCCCGGGATAGAGGAATGAAGGTTGCATTTTCCGGGACGAGCATGCAGGGGGGCTGGAAAAGTGCCCCCGAACCGCGCTCCCCTTCGCTGGGCCGGTACCCGCTGGCTGTTGCCGAGGCGGGTGCCGTGCCGGAGCCATGCGGATGCGGGCCCTGCCGGAGGGACCCCCAGCACAGCGTAGGGAACGCAGGGCCCCACCCTGGCATGGTGGGGTCGGGGTGAAGGGGATGGACGTGGTGACCGTCCCCGGGAGTGCTGGTGTACTCAGGGACGCGCAGCCGCCTTGACCACGCGACTTTTGATCCCGTGCCATGAAATACCTGTACGGAGTCCGGTCTCTCCCTCCCTTTCACTAGTTTTATTGCTGGTTGTTTGCACCGCGGTCGAGGTGTTGTATAGAGGATTCGTGTTAGCTGGTCTGCCCGGGGTCGAGCGTAGCCTGGCTGTCTTTTGGAGCGGGCGCTGTACCCCGTCTCTATCCTACGGCGGTCGTTGTTCCCCTACCTTTCTCTATGCTATGTTTTACATATGAAGTACTCATATGTACAGGCATATATACAGGCACCTGCATACAGATCTATATACAGGCATCTCGAGGCAGAGCTGGCCTCCATGCACTGCTACAAGATTAAAAGGTGGAAAGCATACAACGATTTATTTTATTATTTTTTTTAAACTGCGCAGCGATGCGTTTGATGTACAGGTTTCAGCAAGCTGAATTCTACAGGTTTGAGAGAGCCAAACGAGCCCCCCCGGGGGCTGCGTTGCCCGGCGGCTGCGCACACGGGGCTGGTTTGGAGGAGCTTCAGGAGAAGCAGCTCCTGCTGTAGGAGAAGTTGTCTGAGCACGGGCTGGCCGGCGAGAGCGTAGCTTGTGAACGACAGCGCGCTGTCACCTCGACACCAAAGCAGAATTCACTAACGTGATGTTTTTCTGCCAGTGGCGATGAGTTAATGGCGTGATAAACCCATTGAAGTCTGTTGGGTTGGGGCATGGATGTCCAAGGCCCCATCGTGTGCTCCCGAGCTGCTTTGGCATCCCGCGCACGCGTGACCCGCGCTCCCTAGAAACTTTCCTGGTTTTCTCTGTGCGAAAAGTAGTCTCTATAAGTAAGAGCGATATTTGGGAAACAGCGTCTCTATTGTTAAAATCTCAAACTCCATCAACTTTCGAGGAGGAACGCGTTTCTTATGGCACAGACCCACTTGCCGTTAGTATTTAATCTCCTCCAAACTGAATGATTAATGTAATGAAGGTGCTGAAACAGTATCCAGAATTTAGGCTACAGATGTTTCATATTTATTATTCCTGTATTTATCTTAGCCCGTGGAATCATAAGTGATACCATATCTTTGCTTGAAATTCAGGAGGCTTTGGTGCCTCTGATGAGATACAGTTTCGGGGCTTATCTAAATGCAGAGTTTGTACAAAAAAGAGATACCAGCCGCTCTTTTAGCTCCATGCCTCTTTTTTTTTTCCTCCTATGAAGGTTGAAAACCATTTTTGGTGGACACATAGGCAAATCATAGTGTTGACTAGGAATGATACTGTCCGGCGGGCTCTTTCTGGAGTTGCCTGAGAGCCGCCGCTCCTCGAGCCCAGGCACTCGGCTGCTGGTTTCAGAGGAGCCACAGGGATCCAGGCGCGGGGTCCCCTCCCCGCCGAGGTGCAGGAGGCACGGGGGACCCCCCGGGTTTTGTGCCCCTCGGCGGGACGTACACTTCACAGTGGCGTTGTGCTGGTACGGCTCGTGGCCGGGATGGCTGTGGCCCTCTTGGCTCCCTTGAAAGTCTCAGCCAGCTTTAACGTCAGCCTGAAACGTGTCGGGCTCAGACATCAGTGGCGAGGAGCCCTCCCCGGGGGGAACCGAGCACGCGCTCTTGACTTCGGAGGAGCTACTCCAGTTTACACCCGGTGAAGATCTGGCCTAGGAGCTGCTTATTTAGTCTTGACGGCAGCTTGCGCGTAGCCCTTCAACCACTCTCTTAAGTATTAATGAAGCAATTTCCATAGAAACTGGTGCCGCGGTCAGGATGCAGAGGTGGATTTTGAGGGGTGTGCTGACCGTCTGCCGGCCTCGCCACCGCTGCCACCTGCGGTGTAGCCCTTAGCCTGCCGTTCGGGGCAGCGCGGTGCTTGGTGATCGGCCTCGAGCGGGGGCTTGCAGCCACTCTCGTTCTTTCTGTGAGCAGTCCTGGGGCTGTTTGCTGTCCTGGCGCCTCGTCCCACGCTGCCGGAGTCGATAGCTAGTCGCCCGTGCGCTTTGCTGGGTACAGGCTGGGGCTTTGCAGCTCGAGCTTCGCTGCCGCAGCATGCGGTTGCACGCCGTGCGATATCCAATGTGTAATGAGTTGGGGAAAGTCCTCCATAAGCCACCCGCCGCGTGGCGTATTAACAGTACCGATGGCTTTAAGATGGTTTTCTGTGGCTGGATGGACCGTGGGTGCCGGGGGAAGCCCCTCAGGGTTTGGGAAAGAATAGGAGGAAATTTTCAGACAGGCTGGCTCGGTCCTTGCCCAAACAGAGCTCCTGGCACAGCGCGGGTTTCTCAGTAAAGCCCCGAGGTTTCTCCTCCTAAATGATCCCTGTGGTTCCTGCGCGGTGCCGAGCGATGCCGGATGTGAGAGCGCGGGCTGAGAGGAGGAAGGGCTCCGTCCTGCCGTGTCCTTTTGTGACAGTTGGGTGTCCTAGTTTTTAAAGGAAAAAAAAAAAAAAAAAAGTAAAATAAGAGAGTAACTCACACCGTGGGCCATGTCACACCTGTTCTCTCCTCTGTCCCCATGCTCTCTGTAGGTTCGGCGTACCCCCCCAGCTGGCGCAGTGCCCAGGGAGCCCCAGACGTCTGGCAGTTTTCGGATGGAAGTTCAAGAGCACTTAAATTCTGAAAGGAGGTGAAGCTGGGGCGAGCGGCCGGCGGCATCTCGGCGTCCAGAGGTGGCCTCTGTCCTGCTGGCTCGCCGCATCCCCGGGAGAGCCTGAGAAATCACCCGCCGAAGGCAGCGCTTCCCGGGCTCCTCCTGCCTGCAAGACTATCGTATTTATATTTTGTAATAGAGTACAACACTTCTTTGGGGTTGGGGGTTTTTTTTGTTTGTTTGTTTCTTTTTTTATTTTCTAAAAACAAAAAAAGCAAACCCACCCACCAAGGTCAAGGGCTTATCGATGGTTTCAACCGGCTCCTTTCCCCGTGGAAAAGACTGTCTTGCTCTCGTGGACAACCCGGCCTGTTGGTTATCTCCATGACGTGCCATTTCTCGGAAGGTGCATCCGATGTGAAGAATTAAAAATAAAACAAAACACAGTGTAGGTCTGTGGGTGGGTGGGAAATTGCCATAATAAATGTTGGAGCTTTAGGTTTTGTTTGCTCTGTCTTTAATTTTTAATGCTAACAAGGACCAGGCGGCTGGTATGACTTTGTACTACCCTATCGGCTGCAGAAAACCGAGTGCTGAGTTTACAAAGAGAAGGCCAGGGCTGGTGCCCGTGCGAGGGTCTGCACGGCCCCAGTGGGCAGACATTTCCCGCAGAGCTAGACCAGGCGTCGGGCTTAGGGCCGCGGCGCCCCAAGTCGGGGTGAACCCCCGTTGGCGTTCGGTGATGCTGAAGTGGGGGGGTCTCCCAGCTCTCCTCCATCGCCCACCTCCTCTTGATGAATGCTGGCTGTCGTGTTACATTTTTGCTGTTAAACTACGTACTTTTGGGGCTGGTGGGATCCGTAACGTCCCTTAGTGTCCATCCAAGGAGAAGCGAGGCCAGCCGGCGGGTTTCGGGAGGAGCGATAGTCTTGCTATGGAGATGCTGTCAGTACCAGGAGCCCTGCCCTGAGCCGGGGTACCGGCAGGAGCTGCTGTCAGGTTGGTGTCCCGCTGTCTCCCACCGAGCGCCTCAGCCCTTGCACAGCTTTCCCGCTTGCCGGTGACGCTCGTCCCGTGTTGGGAGCTGAGCACCCACCCAAGGAGTTTGCTGGTTCGGGGCCCAAGTGCTTTGCTGAACAGAAGATGGTTTAAATGCGTGCTTGTGTGCTGTCTCCGATGGGATTTATAGGCTGTAGCTACTCATGCCTGTGCCGGCGAGCGGGAATGGACCTTATTTGGTGAAAGAAACCAGCTGGGTAGCGAGCAGAGTCGCTGGCCGGCCACGTCAGGCTGCCAGGACACCCGCTGCCGATCACAGTGGGACGGAGCCGAGCCGCGGGGCAGGGGCCAGCTGATTTATTTGCTTCGTGTATTAGTATCTTTCTCACTTCTGGTTTTATTCATCTCCTTTCTTAAAATCTGAGCGAGACACCCGGCCGGGGTGACTCTCTCTGGGCGAAACGGCCATAGGGAAAATGACGTTGCCTTTTCAATGGGTGTGGTGGTTGCTCTTTTGTTTTTTAAAAACCCGGGCTGTGGTTCTCGTGTCGGCCAGGGCATAGCACAAGCACAGACACTTTTGTACCTTAGAGCTCAGCAAGGGGCCGGGGCGGGCGGCAGAAGCACCTCCGCACACGGCTGTGGGGTCAAGCCGGGAGCCCAGGGGACTTGGCATATAGGCATGGGTTGACCCAAAGGGAGCCATTGCTGCTTCTTTTAAGGCAATTTGGTCTTTGAGGTCCAATTACCCAAAAGTCTGTATGCACCCTAAGCTTTTTTTTATCATTACGAGATGTTTTTAAAAGGTTCTTCCCATCCCAGCCTGTGCTACCACCTCTGTGTCTGCTTATAAGGGGTTTTTTGAGCCGTAGAAGGGTGAATCCTGTTGCATTAAGTATCCTATTGATTGCAAACACACCACTGGTAAGGAGTTAGCAGCTCCCATTAGCTGCTGGCACCCCTGCTTCTGCCCTGGGGTATCTCTGCACTGGGCAGCTGGGTCAGATCAGGGCTAACGAAGTTATTAATTGCAAAGGGGGTCGCTCTGCTCTCTCCTCCAAATTGCAAACCAGGGATCACCTGGTACATATCTGCAGCAGGCCTGTAATGCTTATAATAAAGGGCAGCTGGGAAGCTGCTTTATAGGGCTTTTTCAGTGTGCTAGTCAGCTCTGGGGGTGTCTTTACCCTTACTTTATCTGAGCACAGGCAAAACTTGGTTCATGGATGGCTTCTGGGGTAGCTGGTTGTACTTTTGATGCTTTGCCCAGTGGAACAAGTGCAACGTGCTCTGCTTTCTCTGGCTGTGGCCCGTCTCTCCTCCAGCAGTCAGTGCAAGGCAGGTGTTTCTCCTAGGAAAAGCGGAAAATAAGCAAGCACTGACAGCTAAATATGCTCTGCCAAGCACAGAGGAGGAAAAGCTATACCTGTCCTTTCTTGAAGTGTTGAAGGTAAAGTGAAATAGTCCTTAAAATGTATATTTTTTAATACAGGTGTTAACCCCCCCTGTCTTTTAGGACTTTAAAACATCTGCAGAATTTATGTGTTGCCTTAAAGTTACCACTATGTGTAATGACCATGCTGAGAGCCTCTTGTAAGCGTTGGGGCTGCACTGGGGGCTCCTCTCCCCAGCTGCGGGGCCTGATCCTGCTCACAGCCCAGGGTCCCTGTGGCTCTTGCAAAGCAACAGGGCTGCCCCAGCACAAGGTTTCGGTGGAGCTACGAGGGTTTCCACTGCCTCGTGCTGCTGCGTGCTTTAATTAGAGGTATCGTTAAGATCCTCTTGTCTGGCCAGGACTTGGCGGTTGCAAAGGCCTTCGCTGTATCTGGGTGCGTGGAGGGTCGCCAGCGATTGCGTTGCAGTGGCTTGACGAGTTTCTGCCAATTAACAGGAGTCGAGGGTTTCCTGCGAGGGGAGAGCTGGAAACCTCTTAGCCTCAAAGCTGGAGGCTGCCCTGTTTGCAGGGCAAGAGAGGATCCTAGGGATTTTGTATTTAAGCGTATTCTCAACGCGTCGGTCTGCACATCAGACTTAAAAAACTAAGTGCATTTGGTCTTTATAAAAAAAAAAAGCTCCTAAAGTTTTGGAGTTCTTAATAAGAAAAAGAAAAGCTCTTTCTTTCCCCGTCCATGGGGCTGAGATGAGCAAAATACCTGGGAATTAGCTAGCTTAGCTTTGATTTTTTTGGGCTTAAAAAGCTGCTTTCCAACTTGAAGGCAATTTGTGCTCTATTTTATTTCTAAGTACACTTTCACGATACTAAAATGCAGCAAAGGTCAAGCCTTTGTGAAGTCTAACTTGAATTTTGCTTTCAAAATAATATATATTTTGGGTTTGCGATGCATTTGGGCCGTGGGCTTT
The DNA here is from genome assembly GCF_047370975.1 of Nipponia nippon. Classification (NCBI taxonomy): domain Eukaryota; kingdom Metazoa; phylum Chordata; class Aves; order Pelecaniformes; family Threskiornithidae; genus Nipponia; species Nipponia nippon. The sequence continues at coordinate 4,096,792 of NW_028262358.1, read as the reverse complement.
TACAAGATGAGAAACCTCTCTCCAGAAGGGATCTGAAAACAGACCTAAAAACCTGTGAATGAGATTTCAAGCAATGCTCCCAACACCCCCCGCCCCCCGTTTCGTTTCAACCCCAGCTTGGTGTCGGGTCCCACTAAGCGACCCGTGGGGCCAGCGGCAGCATCGGGCTCGGGAGCATCGTGGCGTTGGTGGGTGGCAACGCGACGGCAAACACTGGGGGAAGGCGGAGGTTATTTTACCAACTATGCTGTTTACCCCATACTTCCGTTTTGCATCTCACTTCTTCTGTCGCTGTGTGTGTTTTGAGATGTCTGGATGCCAGCAAAACCTGGGGGTGAGCCTTTACATGCGGATTTTTGGTGGGGAGGCGGAGGACCCGTGGGACATAGCTGCCTTTCCAGGGCTCCCCGCTCTGGTGTGATACTTCATGTGATCCCACTAGAAATTATTATTGAGGAGCAATCCGGACAACCCCCTGAATGAGAGTGGTGCTTCATTTGCTGCTTTTTTTTTATTCTCTGCTTCCCCCTGCCCCCATTTTTCCCCATTTCAGGCATGATTAGGCATCATTCAGTTGTATGTGCTTCAAGCCGATTAAACCTCGTTGCCCCTCCATCCCGACATCCCCTGAACCTCCTCTCCCTGCAGAAGTCACCCTCCTTAACATTTGTCTTCTGCAAGGGTCCAAATAATCAATTATTCCCAAGGAAAGATGGAGTTGGAGGGGGGGAACACGGCAAAAAAAACCCCCACCCAAAATAGGGCTCTTACTCCTTAATCTCACTGGATAGAGTTACACATCTGGTAGAGGCTTGTTGGTTGTTGCTATTACTTTTATTGCGTCTTTAGCGGTGATGAAGTTCAGATGGCAGAACCAGTGGGCCCCAATTTAATTTCGTCTGGCCTCCCGTAATGAGCACGATGTGATCCCCGGGAAGCGCTGGCTTGGCTGCGGCTCCAGTGGGCAGGCGCTCGCGTGCCGTGGCGATGGGCAGAGGTGGTGCGGACGGACAGCTGGACAGGCAAAACCCCGGGGGGAGGGGGGGCGGGGAATAAAAGGACAAATCTGGCAACAGGGATGATAACGGGTGGGTGGAGGTGTCTGTGCTGTGTAAGCATCAAATGCTGCAGCGAGATGGATGGGTGGATGGACAGATGGACAGGTAGCTTTTCATGTCAAAACCCAGAAGCAAGATCACGAGGTGGATTTCCACCTTTTTTTTGGTGGCTGGGGTGTGTGCGTCGTGATGCTTTCTGAGATTGCTCTAGCCCTGATGGCTCTTCCCTGGCGATTCCCATGACCCTGCGGGTTTCCAGTGGCAATGTATAGAAGCTCCCACCTCTCCCCAAATGTCTGCAAATGCATGTGTCTAAGGGCTATACAGGATTCATTTACGGGCCTCCCGTTGGTGGGCTATGTGCATGCAAAATGAAGGTTGTATTTGGCTTCTAATATTAAGATCTATATTCCATATTGTGTTGACCAAGAAAAACAACTCAGCCCCCGTGCTGAAGAATGTGATGGACTGATGACTTTCAGAAACATACTGTAAATCAAGGAGGCTAATAAATACTTGCTATTAATAAAACAGGGCTACTGCCTTTCAAGTTATTTTCATGTTTTACAACATCTTAAAATTTAAATGGAATGAAAAAAGGCAACACTTCTGGACCTTCCCTCTTCCCCTGGCATGGCTGTTGCTAAACTTAACCTCCTCAAATTCCTGGATGAGACAAGTTTTTCTTCAATGAGAAGGTCTAGATGGAGCAATAAAACCCCTGCCCAACCCCATGGAGCTGATGAGGGGCTGCCCCAATGACAGGGTCCCCTTGGCAGGAGGTGGTCTCTCGCCAGGTTGTCCCCATGGTCTGGCAGAAGATCCCTAGATGCATCAAAGAGCTGGCAGCTACAGGCTGTACCACCTGCACCAGTTCATGCTAAACCCTTAATGCTTCCCAGTTGTGAGCAAAGCCACTCCAGGTGGGAAGCACAGGGGCAGAGCATCCGGAGCCTGCTTAACCCTTTCGGTCGGGTTTCTCTGGGTCTGTGCCCTGTCCGTAGCAGGAGGTTGGGTGAAGGTGGTGGTGGCCAGGGGCCTCCTGCGAAGCACGCCTGCAGGCAGCAGAAAATGGGGCTGTGAACTTGCTTCCTGAGTATCCCTAGCAGAGCTGGTGGTGCCTATGGGGACGCCAGATCAGACTCTTTAAATAGCTGTGCCCTTGCAAACCCGGGACACTTTGGGCAGGGAGGGAGTAGAGGACAGAGCCCTAAATAAACCTTTATTTTTTTTTTTCTTTATGTGAGTGTCTGTCCTTTCCCTGACCTCCTCTTGCAGCCCTCCGTTGGTGAGCAGAGCCCGGTGGCTGTGCCGCTTTGGTCCCCCTTCCCTGGGGGCCCGGGTTGTCCTCTGGCAGCCCTTGTCCCCACGGCTTGTGTCCGAAAAAGCCCCCGTTGGTGGGTGGTGCCCCGCTCTCCCCAAACACCCCTGCACCCCTAATTCCAGTATGGATAAAACTTATTTTTTTTGTATGTTCTCCTCCCAACAGACCTCTTCCCTGCTACCTCCCTGGCACGCTCCTCTGGGGTTTGGCTTTTCCATTCGGAGGCATTGGGGAGCAACATCCCTTTGGGAGCTGCTTTGCACCTGGCTGCTCCTGTTGGTTTTTGCTGCCTAAAATCCCCTTTTTCTCTTTTTTTTTTTTTCCCTTTCCCTCTCTCCCCTGCTGAAGAGATAGCACCTTCTGCAGCTGTAGTGATTAAAGGGGAGGGGAAAAAAGCTTATTTAAGTACAGCCTGGCAATATAAAATAAGGTGTGGAAGTGATGAATGATCCCGGGGTATATTAAAGCAGGGGCTGGCATTTTCGACATCTCTCCTACCTGCGGCGTGTTTGAGCACCTCTGAGACCGGCTGTTTTGAAATGCCGAGCATCCGCCCCCGGGCCCTAATTCGGGCAAGTTTAAAAACGTCCTCTGGGATTTAGTCAAGTCGTTGCTGTTTTCCTCTCCCGAAGACCCTGGTGCTGCCGTACGGATGCGGGGCTGGAAGGGGATGGGAGGACAAATCCCACCCCAGCCCTGCTCTGCCTCCTGGGGGGATCAGAGGATGGGTTCCCCTGGAAAGTGCAGAGATGGGGAAAGCCTCCCTGGCCTTTAAATGCTTTTTAAAGGCTCTTGGAAGTGTATTCCCGACGTTGCTGTAAGAGGCAGTCAGGAGAAAGGGGGGGGAAAGAGCTCGTTGCATGCGACTAGCAGGGCAGGCATGGAGAAATTATGCATTTTTCCGGACTCTCTTATTCCCTTCTGTGTATTAAACATTATTTTAATATTCGAGTGACAATGTTTTATAATTAAGCTAAATGTAAGAGATGGAGTACGCTGGAGAGCTCAGCTCGGTGTGAGGAGGTGAGGAAGGTTTCCACCCGCTGCCCGGGATTAACCCCAGGTTGCAGCATCCTCCGTGGCCGTGCTGGCAAGTACGGCGCCTGGCTCTCGGAGGCCAACGCGCCCCGCACTTCGGCGAGTAAAACCTTTAACTTGTAAAGGTTGTAATGTTAATACAGAAGAAAAGCCTTTTAAAAAATTACATTAGTTCACAGACATCTATTGAACTCATGAGGGGAAATCTAGCCCCTGAGAGATAGAAACTAAAGAGCTGAGCCATAAACCAGTATGATAACATCCTTATTATAAGATGCAAATTAAGGGGCCCAATTCACTTTAAAAAAGCATTATGAGTATTTAATTTTTCTAGTGGGAATATCTCTGAAGTTGGCCTGTGTGTGGTTTTTTGTGCTGCGTACTTTAAAAAAAAAAAAAAAAAAGAAGAAAGTAAGTCAGGCCACGAAGAAGCTGAAGGCAGAGTCGAGGATGCTGAGCGGTGGCTTGGGTGTCGGCAGAAGTGGCTGGCGCTGATGGCAGGCAGGAGAGCGTGTGTTCACACCGGGTTGGGATGGGGAGACTGCGGCTCAAGCCAGCAGCATCGCCGTGGGTTTCCGAAGGCGTAAAACGGGGTCTGAACCTGCCCTGGGATTTAAGTGTTTAATCTCCAGAGCGGCTGGCTGGGTTCCCACATATCTCTGGCTGGCGGCTTGGTGCTGAGACTGGTGCCCCGCGGCTCAAGGAGAAGCACTCGGTTGAGCCCCCATCTGACTTTTTTTGGATTTTCTGGGCACCCTGCTCCCCGCCCTTGGCATTGCATCTCCTTTTGGGGGGCGGCTGGGCTGCCGTGGCGCTGCCGACAGCGTTATTGGTTACGGGTTATAGAAAACACAGAGCCTGGTGAAGGGACGATGGGACTTTCGGGTGCTGTGCTTGAGGTGGTTATTCACGCCGGGAGCGATTTGAGGCTTCACCCTATCTGCAGAGTTTGTTTTTTCTGGCCATTTCTTGTTTTCTGGAGCCTTTTAAAACTACTTTATTTTATTTTTCCCCCCCCTCTGAAGTTGGAAGACAGCATAATTGCTGCTCTTGCCTTTGCCCTCGCTGTTTGTCAGACGCTGGAGGTTAAAGTCTTGAGACAGAAGGAGGACTTGGCACGCAAGGTGGGGACAGCTGGGATAAAAGGGAGAGAGCCTCCGAGTGTTTGGTCCGCTCTCCATCCAGCTTTAGGGTTGAAAGGTCAAGACTTGTTCTAAAAAGCAAAGAAAACGCGGTACCCTTAATTCGCATCCTTAAAGACAAAAGGCCTGCTTCAGCCGCCTGCGTGCTGGAGCCATCGGGAGGCTGGAATTGTCTCCTCAAATGTAGGAAATAAAACAAAACCCCTACCCTGAAAGATTGCTTTTCAGGCGGGCATTATACAGCTCTCCTATATAATGTGCGGAGGTCAAGGGTTGAGTAAAATAGGGAGACCAGGTAAATAGGTTCATTTGAAACCCAGGGATTAGATGATTTTATTTATTTTGCGCAGTTGTAGACCATCTCTCCCATTATGGAGATGAAAACCGGGACGGGATGGGGACTGCTGGCTCTGGACCCAGCCCCGCAGCTTCAGTTTGGGGTTGTGCTCTGCTCCCACACCGCAGCCGCTGCCTCGGGTTTGGGGCGTGACAAAACGGGGTTTTCCTGAGGTCGGGTTAATCGGTTGAGGAAAACCCTGGTCTCCAGCTGGACCCCAAGGGCTGAGCTCAGACCAGGTCTGACATTGAAGCCTGTGTCTCACCCCACAGCTGCCTCCCTATCCCCTTTCTGGCAATTGAATACTAATTTGTTTCCAAACCGCTGTTTACAAGGAATATCGCTTTTTAAAGCTGCACGGATGCATGCAGCCAGCAAAGACTGTAAAATAGTGGTAGGTAATGCCCGCTGTCAGGCGCTGGGCTGGCCGAACCCTTAGAAATACAGAATCCTTGCTTTGAGGATTTTTTTTTTTAAAGAAAATAAATCCAATATATCCTTCTTTTATCTTGTTTAGGAATCATAAATTTAGCATGTAACAGGGTTAGCAGACCGGCTAGGCAGCTGTAAGGGGCCATAGGTTAGTTAGGCTGGAAGTATTTATGGGGCTGTCGCTCCGCTGATCCCTGGCGGGGGCTGCGCCAAGGGGGGCTCGTCGCTTGTTGCATGTAGCATAAACACCGATTAAAACAAACAAACAAAACAACCTTTTCTCACAGAGCAGGCCATGCCACGGTAACCCTCCTGCAGATATCTATAAAAAGAGGTGTTTTATGAGTGGTTTTTTCCCCACCCCATCCTAAATCCACATAGGAGCACCCGGAGCATCGCATGTACACATGCAGGTGAAAAATCACCTGGCTGCGGAGCCAGATGGGGAATTTTGCTCATCATTTGCAATGTGAACTTTGTGGGAAGGCGGAGGGTAAATATCAGGACGATATAAAGCTCGTGGCCGAACCCCAGCGATAACCTCTCGGCCAGGCACGCCGGCGTTTTCCAGCTCGCCGTGCACCCTCTAAACCTTCCCCTCCCCTTGATTTAGGAATAGGACCCTCGTAAATCCTTCCGACTCGGATGCTTTATCAGGTGCCCCAGCTTCTCTCTGCGAAACCACGGTGCGGGTGGCAGGGGCGAACATCTGCACAGGGGATATCCTCCTGCTCCTGCTCCTCCGTGGCCGGCCGCTATCGCCGCTGGGAAGGCAGTTGAGGTTTTGTAGCTTTTTAGCTGTGAAATGAGGAAGGATGTTCTTCCTTGTGGTTCACAATTACGGCGTAGAAAGTAACAAACGTATTTCTGCATCCCACCCCAGATTCGCTCTCCTGCACCCGGGCTGAGATAAGGGGCGATGCGTCGGAAAGCAAAACCCTATGGTAAGCGAGTTATGAAAGTGATTGTAAAAGCTCCCCAGGAGATTAAATGTGTGTCTGTGCTCCTGTGGGGCTCTAGCGGTGTTTGGAAATAGCATTTAATATCACACAGCACCTTGCTTAAAAAACAAAACCCAGCCTCCCATTGTGCCAGGGTTGCAGCAGTTGGGATCCCGATGCCCTAAATCCAGCCTCCGTCTTTAACCCTGGAAAGTCTTCAGCTTTTGGGGGCAGGTGATGTATTTGTGTCTTGCACACACCCTTTGTGCACGTGGGGGAAATGCTGGTGTTTGCACCACCAAAGCCTAGAAAGGCCCTGGGATTAGCGCCAGTGAAGGGCTGGCTTCTCCCAGGAGCTGGGCTGGTCCGTCGCTGGGGATGCTCTGGGAGGGCTGACTTGCCTGGGTATTGACCAAGTTGGGTCCAACAGCTGCAACCTGCCCAGGTGCCTCCCCTAAGGGCTGTGTCTGTGACCCCAGAGACCTCCCCGGACAGAGCGATGCCCAATTTCTGGTTTGCCATCACTCCAGAGATGGGTCCTGGTCTAGCTTGACAGCAGCTCCTTGGGATCTGCTGTGGGGATGGATGAAGCTGGAGTGTACTCGCTACATGTGCTTGAAGTGGTTGGGGATAAGTGGAGAAATGGTGAATTATTGATTTGCAAGCAGCACAAGCGGCCGGCTCGTACCTGGCTACGGGTCCTCCTTCCCAGCCGCGTGCCGACCGCAGCAGGTTGGGTTGCCGAGGGCTCCCTGGGGCACATCCAGCCGCAGCCGGGATGCTCCTGGGCACACATGTTTTGGAAGAGCATGGTGGGGGTCCTGCTTGGGGCCAGATGTCTTTCCAGAGGTGCTTTTCCTCATACCCCCCTTTGCCCCTCCTTGTCATGAAGATGGTGCAATGTCTGGTTTCTCCCTGGCTCTGATAATTGCTGGTGCCAGGGCTGGAGCAGCAGAGCTGTTCGGTGCAGACCAGGGCCACCTCTGTTTTGCTTTCATGAGGGCTTATATTCCTTTTCTTTAAAGGCAAAGACCAACCCCCTTCTTGAGTTGCACTGGGTGGATTTAAGGAGGAAGAAAGAGCAGTGGGACTCCTGGAAATACTTGATGATATGTGATTTTTTTCTTTTTTTTTTTTTTTAATTTCCATTTTGTTTCTTGCGCTGCAGTGAGAAGGTAGGGGTGAATCCTCCCTGGATAGGGAGGTGCAGCTGGGAAGGGGACGATCTTTGCCAATGGCCCCGGCGGGGACGTGCCGCTGCCTCTGCCGGGAGCCCCCGCAGCCGGGGCCTTTCTCCCCGCGCTGCTCGGCAGGTTTCGGCATGACTCACCGGAGCCTGGGACAAGGTGGGGTGTTTTCTTCCAGGTCAGGATTTAGGTGGATTGGCAAAGGGCTGTGGGAATGCTTTTAAGGTGTCTTCTTGCATGTTTTGTTTTTTTTTTTTTTTGTTTGTTTCTCCTTTTTGTTTCCCTGCAAGCAGTGTCAGGCTCTCCTGCTCTGCCTTCGCCTGGCAGATGAGCGAGGAAGGGTTCGGGCTGCTGGAGATATGTTTAGCAACGGCTTGCATCCCACCCTGTAGCTTTGCTCAGCATCTTTCTTCCTCTGTTTCCCACCACCCCCCAAAACCGCTCCCCGCCTCCAAAGAGGTCAATGCCTTCGCTCCCAGCCGGGGGCCACCAATGCACCCCCGCTTCCTCCCTCCTCATGGGGTGCATCAGTGATGGGAACCCACTCACGCTTACATAGGTATTGCCACAGTTGGAATAATAAAAATAACAGAACCAGAGTGATGAAGCTGCCACGTATCTTTGTAACACACATCTAAGTCTTTCAAGACTCAGAGCTCCAAGGCTTGTGGAGAGATAAATAATAAGCAGTAATTAAAGATGCACACACTGAATTGCAAGAGGTTTTGCGGCGGACGGATGTGCCGTCATGCTGGTCCAGGTCCTCGCTGCGGTATTTTGGGGTGGCCGTGAGGGTCTGCAGCTGAGCAGCCACTTGCATGCGAGAGGCACGTTGCATTTGTGTTACTGTTATTATTTAATGTGCATTAATCACTGCAGCTCCAGCTCTGCCGATGCAGGGCTTACAGCATGGCTATTGCCCACACAGAGCCAAGCCCGGCTGCACCCCCCGGTACCCCGTCTGCTGCAGATTAAAGATCTCATACCACCGAGCCAGGCTAAACGCAAGGTTTTTTGCCACTGGTTCCCATTGTAATTATGTATCTGCATGGGATAGACCTGAGGGCAAACCGTCCTGGCACTCCATCAGCGCTTTCCTACGTGCGCTTCTGGGAAGCGGAGGGACAGCCACATGCATGACCTGTTCTTCTGGCCTCTCCTCAATCACATTGCAGCCTCAGGTGCATTTTTAGCTCCTCTGAAATATTTTGGGGGTGTTTTTTCATGTTAGTGCCTCAATCACTTTTTTCTTTTTTTTTTTTCCCCTCCTTTGACATGTCCGAACCATTTCATCCCATTCTTAGTATTGACATAAAAATGCAGCTGAGAAAACACTGAAGCTGTTTCAACAACTGCCGTGCTAAGAAGTAAAGTAAACCAGAAAGTAGTTATTACACCGAGAGCTTCCTCTTTACATCGGCTGCGGGGGGGGAGAAGTGAGAGTACTTGGTAATTAGATTCTCTCCCTCATCCTAATTGCGTTACCAATAAATCAGCTCTGAAGATCTGTTTCTTTTTAAGTTTTCTTGAATTTAGCCTTTGTCTGAGAATCTTGGAACAACAGAGCCGCAGTAAATATGTTTAACCTATAGTTAATTACTGGGGTATTTTGGCTCTGCCCTGTGGACGCTTAGCCTGCGATGGTTAACCATTGGCCTCTCGGAAACCAGCCCCCCTGCCGAACCTGGGGAGAGCAGCAGCGGAGGGCTGAGCGTGGTGAGCTGGTCCCTCGTTACCCACATTGTTTAAGTAAAAGTGCAGGAGGCTTTATGTTACGGGATAATTTGGCACACACAAGAGTCCGATGGAAAAAATTAACTTCCTCAGCATGCCTTTTCTGCCCCTTTTCCCCCCCTCTCTTTTCAGGGTTGGTAAAAGGCCAGGGAGTTTGAGTTTAGCAAATGCCTCTTACAAATACCTTCTATAATTTCAGGGTCCTGGATCCTGAATCCCTTTAAGCTCCGATTAAACCATACGTGTATTGTATATTTTCTTTTTTTGAACAAGAGAGGATGTTTACTTAATATATAATTACGTGCTGGGGCCATGGGCTGCGGATGGGCACGGGGAGAAACCCACGAGCCAAGAGAGGGGAGGATGAAGAAAAGCCCTCCCAAAACTGTGCAGAGTGTACCTTGTCCCTTAATGAAGGTCAGGGCAGATCTCTTTCAATAAGAGGCCAGTGATGAGAGCTCATTGGTGACCTTCCACCGAAACCTTCCGCTGTTGAAACCTGGCGGTTGCACAAGAGGCGGGGCGGCGATGCGCGGCAGGCGGTACCGTGCCACGGGACTGCCGGTGAGCTTGTAATAGACCACAGCTCTCAATTCACCCGCGGTTTGTGTACGCCATTCGCTTTGATGCGCTGGTTCACGTGCACTGGGTTACATCCCTATGACACAGCCAGATGATTTATCAGAAAAAATCAATGCTGATGGTTTAAAAAAATAAATCCTTGGTGAACATGATATAAATTCTGGATTGAAGGAGTTCGACCCCCCCCCAACTTGACTCAAGTCCATGCTTTGCAAAGCTGTATTGATATCATGCATGAGTTTCTTCTGGGTAGGATGACAAGGACCGTTGTGTTGACAGTGAAATCACCTTCATGAGTCATGCCCTGAAAACACAAACACCCTTGGATAATTTTAATTGGGAAACTTGGGTAGGAGGGACACTGGAGCATGCTACCTCTGTTAGGAGAGCATCAGTGAGGCTGGAGCTGCTCCACAATGGGGGATGAGCCAAGGGTGATGCCAGCGCTCAATGCGACCTCACTGATAGGGCACTGTGCCATAGGGTCTGACCCAGGCGGGCAGAGACACGTGCAGGTCATAGGCTCCGCTGACAGCCCCAGGCATGGCCAGGGGATGGACTAGGGCCAGGAGCCATCCAGGGAGCCTAGGCAAGAGCAGCAAGAGATGGGGACAGAGATGTAGAGGATGGAGGAGACAAGGTTGCATCCTTTAGGATTCAAAAACCTGGCCTGCTAACCCTCTTATGTTACTCAGAAAGCATTCAAGGCTGCTCTGCTTGGCCAGGGATGGGAATGGCCTTCAGCTGTGGCTATGCTGTCCCTGCCCATAATCACACACAGGTGGGGGCACTCAGCCCACTTCTCCAGCAGTTCCTGATTATAGAGGTCTACCAGGAAACTGATAAAGGCATGGGCTAACAGCAAGCTCAGGAGCAAAGGGTTGGAGCTGAGCTGGGAAGGAGAAGCAGCAAGTTGTGCTCCTGTGGTGAGCGGTTTGTGCATTTTTGGGTTTGCCTTGATGCTCTCTGGATGCCATAGATGGTCCCCTGCACTGAGTGGGCTGTGAGTGCATAAGGGGTCCCAGTGCTGGCCGGCACTGGGGTCTGCTCTGGCCTCTGCAGCCTTGTGCTCTCACCTGAACTGGCTTTGGTTCTTTGGCTGGACCTGGGAGACAATGCCTGTGGTCTTTGTGTGTGGCTAGCTCAGAAAAACATCTGTCTGGGCTCAAAAAACCTCTGGGACTGTGCAAGGCCTGTGCTCAGAAGTGCCAGCTTCCTGCAGGTACCCAGTGTGCTCTGGATATTGGGGAGCAAAGCTGTGTTTCTTTGGGAGAAAAGAGAGGATGTCCTTGCCTAGCTCATGGAGGATGGAGGCTTTTATAAGGTGCTTCCTATTGAACTTCACCTGTGTGCCATGCTAAGCCTTAGGTGGCACCTCATCTCGACTTGCTCATCTACGTGACCATCTTGGGCTGTTTCTGACGGGGAGGACTGGAAGCTGACCAGGGAGATGCTCTCCGGGGGGCAGGTGAGTGGTACGCGTACGCTGCTCTCTGCTGCTCCTTTTTAAAGTAGTCTTGTCTTTAAGACTGTATTTTTTTACAAATACTTGTTATCTCTTGAGGATCTCCCCGTGCCCACGGTATGATATCTGCAATATAAATTATATCACACCATCTTTCTCCCACGTTTGCCATGGGGGGAAGCTTAGCATGGACTATACATTAGATTTTTGGAAAGCCTCTATGCTCCCTGGCACCACGAGCTCAGCTTAGCCCTTTATCTGTGCAAGAGAAATATATTGGGTATTGCGAGTGTGCAGGATTGGGTAGTGCTTTTTTAGAAGACATACCTCTAGAGCTGGAGGCATGGTCTGTGGTGGCATATTAATTGCGAGAAGGTGCGTTGCTCCATTATCCTGGCAGAAATACATTTTTCTTCCCCGTACCTGACAATTCACGTTTTTGGGAAGGGCTGCATTTTAGTGCTGCAGTTGGCAGAAGACTTCAGGTTTCTGGCAGGTTTAGCTTGGGGGTTTGAAGTTCATCGGAGGTCCCTAAGTACTGCTGGATTAATAAAAATCACCAAACTATATTGCTTGGGGATATTAGTGTCTCTTATAAGTGCTGAAAGGGAGGGAATATTCAACCTCTCCAATGAGCAGCTTTGTACCATGACTAGTGTTTTCCTTGCTGGTGAGTCAGGGATGAAACCATGATGGGTTAATTCCTCTTTACCTTGGGGAAGCAGCAGCGGACCTTGCAGAAGCAAATGTGGTGACCGGAGACCAGACTATGTCAAATTGCCAGATTTTGCTGTTGAAATGGCTTCCCTCTGCAGTTCTGCAAGAGGTGTGATGGGGATGGGGCCAGAGGGAGGTGGGCAGGAGGATTTGGAGCTGGTGGACCCCCACAGCTGCTCCTGCCTGTAACTGGGGTGGATGGAAGAGGAAAGTACAGCAGATGCTGGTCTTGCACCAAAGCCAGACCAGCTCCTCTGGTCCCAGGTCCTTTTTTTCACCCTCTCCCTGGGTTTCGTTCCAGGCAGGAGACCCAGCCCAGGGGACACCTTTTCTGCTTTTTTCCTCATCACAGAAGCAGCAGGGCAGGCTTATCCAGTGCTACCGGGTGTATGACTGGGGTCTGCATGGTGCTGAGCTCAGCCCAGGTCTCCTTGGGACACAAGGGTCCATTTCCAACACCACCAGTCTTTGTGGTCCCTCCCCCTCCCTTGGTGAGGTTGCATTACCTTGTACTTGAAGACACTACAGCACTGGTCAATCCCTTGACACCCCCCACCCCCCCCCACCCCCCCAACCTTCCCTCTGAAAACCCCAGCAAAGGACAGCTTTATTCATTTTTTTGGCAAACCCACACTACAGCTGGCCGGACTGGTTTGAAAATGCCTGGTGGCAGCTGCGGCCTCGTGCAAGGTTGCTTCAGGATTGCATCTCCCAGGCAATGAGTCACCAGGCTGGTGTGACTTTGCACTGTTAGGTGTCCATCCCGCTATACGCCCAGCCAGAGCAGCCTGGCTTCATCCCTTATGGTCTCACCATTGCCCAGTGGTGGCCCGAGGTGTGGTTGGTGGTGTTAGCTTGGAGGAAACGTAGGGGTTATCTTGAAATTATTTTGGCCATCTCTTCACCTCCCTTTGCATCTCCATCTCTGGCATGGGGTACCTGGCTTTAGCTTTTGAGTAACTCCAGCAGCAAGGATTGCAAAATAAAGGCTTATCCATTAAAACATCATTCTTGACTCCTGCGGACCCTGAGCCGCTCTCATCAGTTCTTGTTGGAGCGATTAAGGATTGCGCCATTAGTCTACTGCTTAATGAATATTGAAATGCTGTCTGGAAATGAAAAAGCGTATGTTTTCTGTGACACAAACAAACCAGAAATATTTTCCATTGTGGTATGGTCCTCTAAGTGTTGGGTGTCACCCCGCTGGAGCTCCGGCGGTGCCCTCATCTTTGAACTAAACTGAGAAGTGGGGATCTTGTGGCTGGTAATAGCAAGGCCATTATTTTAAGGATACAAATGTTTAATGTACAATAACGAGTCACATAATGAACGTCCAAATGAGTGATGTTTTCTTCAGTTTTATGTTCCCAGAGGCGCAGAAAGTATTGGTCACTCTGACACAGAAAGCAGCCAGGCAATTACACTGGCGTGCTCTGAAAGAAGGAGATTTTATTTCATAACGCAAAACTTGAAAAAAGGCCCAGAAACACCCGGTGCTTTCTGGTCGCTGCTTTGAATTCAATTTGCCTCCACTCTATGTTAAAAAGGGACGTGGGGTTTAGGACTGCATTTAACTATGAGCACCTCTGAGCTAGTGTTGGGTCTTTGGAAGTGAGGTTGAGGAAAGGAGAGCAAGAAGGCATCTATAAAGGGTAGAGGTAGGGTACCTCGAGGTCCAGGAGCAAAGCTGGCTTGCTTGAGACGGGGTGCTTGCTCCGGCTTGCTGCGTGCCCGCGGACGCACAGGTTTGGGTGATGGTCTCACTCCCCCGTCGCTGCGTTACCGGAACTACCCGTGGCTTTGGCGTAGTAGGGTTTTGCCCAGAAGCTTTCAGTACCCTTTTTTTTCCTTATTCATAAATGAGTTAATGAGAGAAGCTTTGCAAGATATTTTGAGAGCTGAGGACTTAAAGCTCGATTCTTCCCTTACTGAAATTTCGGGGAAAACAGCACCGCTGCCATTTTAGCTGGGCAGGACAAATGAATTATTTGTTATGCTACAGAAGACAACAAAACCTGGGTAATTTCAGCAACAGTAGAAAACTAGTCTCATACATGCGCATGCAGGGGAGGTCTCAAATTAAATGTTGCCTTAGAAAGCAAAGTTCTAGTGTTCAAAAAAAAAAATTCCAAGTTTTATCTATTTTACCAAGGGCTAAAATGAATTCTTATGTATATTTTATAAGAATATTTGTTTTGTTTATAGCCCAGCATTAAGGATACTTTTTTCTTAATAAGCTCATGTCAGAGCTCCTGTAACCGTAGCCTGAAGGATATATTTTTGCAAAAATGAAAAATGAACATATTATTTACCTATCAATACCACGCAACGTTGATCAATGCAAACCAGCGGCTCTCCCCCCCGCTCCCACCATTACAGGAGGCGGGTTGCCCTGTCTGGGCAGTGCTGGGACTTTATCTGTAATATGGAGCTTTCAACCGCCGGGCCGACAAAATGCCTCTCTGACAGCCAAGCCATTAATTACCATCATCTGAGCCTAATTCATTCATCCCTTTCCCTCTCATGCAGAGGGACAGGGAGGGCTGAGGGCACTTGGGGAAACGTAGGCATGATTCCATATTCGTTATGCGGCGAGCGCTGCCTGCGACTTTGTTGGTTGCAGTGGCTTTAATTGAATTGGCTTGCCAATAAAGCTGTTGTCATTCAGTAAGTGAATTTGTTGTACTACTCGCACCACAGCTGCTGCATACAACCAGGCGTTTCCTGAAGGCAAGCCAACCTTGTGCTACCCTGGCTGGAGATTTTTTTTTTTTGCCTTTCCCCAAAACTCATCCATAACGTGCTGCGTAAGATCCTTTAGGTGTTGTGTCCCACCAAGGAGAAACGGGGCGTCCCATGCCTGAACCCCTCTTGCAGGGGTACGTCGCAACCCCAAAAAGTGGTGGCTGTGGGCTGGGTGCTGGTAATCCATCGGGGTGTGGGACCGGCCGGTCAGCCCATGTGTTTTTTCAATTAAGGGGCTCTGACCTCCGTTACCCTGCGCTGGTCATGATAGAGCATCATTGTTCCTCGCAGTAAAAATAAATACGGAATATGACAGATAATATATTTTGTTAGTCAGGAGCTTAGAGTCCCATTAAGAAGTCTAGCAATATTGATAAAACAAAGCAACATTAGGAGAGACGTTTATTATAGGATATGTAGGCTGTTGGGCCAAAAAATACTCCAACTTTCTGCAGTTTATAAAATATTAGGGAAGGAAGGGGGGGGACGCTGCTTGATTTATGGCAGCTGTAAAGTGATATTGAGATGAAGTAAAATATCTAGAGGTCTGAGAAAGCATTACTTTTGTGTTTTCATCTGTGGGACGAGCATATATGCGATAGCCCAGAAAGCGGTCCGCGAGGCAGCCTGGCGGTGGCCAAGGACCAGCACTCCCTTTACAAACACCTCATCCTTCTCACAGGGGAGCTGAGTTGCAAACCTATGTCAACGCTACCTCTGTCCCCTCTTCTCTACCAGGTCAGAGCAAAACCCCATATTTTATCACCCCCAAAGAAGGTGGGGGAACAGATCTGGATCTGTTTCAAGACATTGTGGCCAAGTCCCAACTCCGATCGGGATGAATTACTTTTTCTTGGTGCTACACTGAGCTGGGGGAATTACCCCAAGAAAGAAATTTTCTTCAGAGTGGGTTGTTTTTTTTTTTATTACCTCATAAAACATTGCATTGAAATCCGAGTTCATTCCATTGGATTTCTCCAGATTTATGCTTATTGTAGATTATTTTTAACACATCCAGAATATGGGTAGGTAGGGTATTTCAAGCTTGCTGCTTAAATTGGATCGTGCTCAGCTGGATGCCTAACTGAAACTGCAGGAGCTGAAGTAATATTTTGGGTGTTGATCTCACTTGAGGTGAATCATAAAATTGAAGAGATAAGCTGGCAATTAGACGGTTAAACTAGTACATGAATGCTTGTTTCTAGACATCCAATAAAAAAAATAAATTTTGTCCTATATAGGCTCATGTTATTTGAGTAATAACTCATGAAGAGAAATCTAAAATTGATTGATAATGGTAAAACTTTACTTGACTTCAGCACCAATGGACGTAGCCTGTCATGGGGACCTGTTGCCTTCAGTGCTGGGAGCCTGCTTGTACAAATCTGTTGAAGTGGTTTTGGCAAAGGCTGCGGTGCATATTTCCAGCCCAGGAAAATTCACTTTTCCTGTTAGCTTGGGAATAAAAGTATATCGAGCATAAAGCTTGAGGGCCTTAAAGTAGTTGGCTTGTCTCATCTTGGTGAGGGATCAACTCTAGGAGTAAAATCATGATAGCAAGTGTCCCACTGATGTCTATAAGACCATGACCTTTTTCCCCTCACTGTTTCTTGGGATGTTTCCTAGAAATTAAGGTGCTGATCTACAGCTCTAGGAAATACCTGCGTGGTCAACCTAGATCCGTCAGCCAAAATGCCCGTGTTGGGCAATGTGTCTGGAAGCATGGGGCAGTGAGGGTGTATCAGAGGGTGCATCGGTAAAACCTGGGATTTTAGGGCAGGACCATGCGAATCCACAGTAGCTACCTCTCCTAATGGTTTTGGGGTGATGCTGGGTCCCAACAGGTCTGTCTGGCAAACAAAGTCTGCACCATTAGCAACCCTGAGCTGATGCGAAGGCAACAGATGGGTTGGCATCTTTCTGCTAAATGCAGGTGCTGAGTTAGTTATGACAGAAGCGCATGGATAAAGTGAAATAACCCAGGCAGGATCTGTTGTTTGCTGCTGGGGAGAAGATGTGTGATGTGTGGAGGAAGCAGTGGCAGCACTGGGGTGCTGGGTCTGGGTTTTCTCCTGGTTGGGAGGGTTGGAGGCCCCAGGGCACAGTGAAGCTCCCCAGCTGTTGGCGGGACCTGCAGGTCTCTTCCCAGGTGGATGAGTTTGTCCCCTTTCCTGCTGCACCAAAACTCACAAGCTTGGGTGTCCGTGACATGGGACAACCCGTTGGGTTGGAGCACTGTCTGCTGGAGCTTCAGCTCAGCTGGGGGCAAAGAGGATGGGGGAATCCTAATGGTGAATAACCTGTGGTTTAGGTTATTCTAAGTAACCCAATTTACCTTGAACACTCCTCTTAGAGCAGTAATGCTCAGTAAATGGCTGTGTCAGTCAATTATAGACTTATGGTAGCTGACGACGTTTTCTCCTGTCATCTCTTCCCACCACTCCCCAAGCCTCTGCCAGAGAGGACAAGCCCAACGACAGCAAGCACACATGAACCTCAGTAAGTAGTGGCAAGCAGCCAAGATTAAAGTTCAGGATAACTTCATATTGCCTTTTCCTTTCCTTGGGTATAATATTATGTATGTGGAATGCAACTGCATTACTATTTCTTTTAAAGAAACAAGCTGACAAGGGCTTTTGTATGCCTGCATCTCCCACACTATTAGAAATAAATTTTCAGTATTAAGAGCCATGTAGTTCTTAATTAGCAGCTAATAAATTAGGCTCTTCTTTATTTAGAAGGGTTATATTTTTCTTAATTCTTCTGTGCCCTCCACATTCACAGTTTAAGAAAATTGTGCAGAGGTACTGACCTTCCTTTAGAATGAGATTTCTGTGCAGAAAACACAAATAAAGCATACTTTTTCAGAAATTGAGATGAATGACTGGGAGAGCAATGACTTGGAGAAAGCAAACTCGAGTGAAAGGGAACTGACCACTGAAACCAGACCCTAGAAGCACCATAAATATAGGTTTGTAGCAGGCCAATGTTTATTTTTCTTTCTCTGTGGCAAGCATTGCTTTTTCCCTTTAAGCTGAGTAGGGTTGACGAAAGAAAAAAGTTCATCTGGAGGCATCTTGGGAAGGGAAGAGGAATGCGGTGAATAAATGGTCACATCACAAAACCTGGTTATAACTATCTGAGTGGTTCTCATTGAAATCTGAAATGATTTTGTGCACCTTCAGCTCATTGACAGTACAAGCTTAAAAACTTTATTTCATTTGCCAAGTTTGTGTCAAAGTAACCTATGCAAAAAAAATATATAGTCTGGGTGTGTGTAAGCTTTGGAGTCAGGGGAAAAAAAAAAATGAAATTCCACCAATGTTTATGAACACCCGATCTGTAAAAATTAACTCGTGTCTTTCCCAGTTGTGGTACAGGGAGCTGGTGGGACGTGCATCCCGGTGCCAACTGGTCTTCGTGTCTCTGCTAGCTGCGGGAGGGCTTGGATCCTCTACACCCAACCCTCCGCTGGCTGTTGAAGGTGTAATTACCTGCGTGGGTGGTAAAATGGCTCAGGGCTCCCCGTTTGTATTTTGTGCAACTGGAACGTACCCTCCTTGTTCAGGTAATGTGGCAAATAAAACCCTAACAGGGCAGCGGCGAGTGTTGATGAGGAGTTTTGAAATAGCATGAGAATGGGTTTTATTACAGTATATTGCTTGCTGAAACTGCAGGGCTGGTGCAAATAATCTATTAAGAGAAGGCTTTTGTGAAGCTCTGTGGCTTTTTAAAGAGGTTTATGGCTTGGCTAGTGATCATTTGCTGTGTGAAAGTCTGGAGGTACGAGTCTTCGTGGGGCCACGTTGACATAAGTGCTGCCTTGTGTCGCAATGGGTGTGGAGGTACCTGCAGCTGAAATGATGGGGCAAGATCCCAATCCTGCTGGAGCAGAGTGCCTACATGGGGGACACCGGCACGGTCCAGGCTTCCCCAGGGCTGTTACGTGACCCTGCCTTGGGTTTTCTTTGTGTGTGCAATTTCCACCTCAAACACCCGGGCTTGCGCTCTTGCACCAGCAGTGAATTGGATGCTTGCACCCTGCCGTGTACTAAGTCAAGCAACTTCTTTGCATCTAGGATGAGTACTTAATAGCCTTTTTTTTTTTTTTTTTTTTTTAATTTAAGGCACTGCTGTAAGCAAGGTTTGGTACACGTTTCATGGATGCGGCAGGGGTCTTGACTGTTGCAACTCTGCTTGTGTTGCAAAGGAGAGCTGATGGGCTCCCTGCTGCGCTCCCCGGAGGCCAGGATTAGACCTTCCTTGAGCTCCCCTGCCTGCCTGCGTGACCTGAGACACAGCCAGAGCTTCAGTGGTCCAAACCTGCTGGTTCTAAAGGGCAAAGCTAAATGCCAGGTACACGTGGGAGGGGATCAGCTGAGTCTAACCTCTGACAAGTTTGTCCATATTCTTTTGCAGCATCTTCGTGGGCTTGGTCATTTCAAGCCTTGCTGCATGCAAAGTTTTATCTGCTTTCCATGGGTTGCCTGTGCTCTTACGTCCTTTTTGGAACAGAAATCTAGGATAATTCAGTTTTTTTCAAGGCTTCCTATGGGCATTCCCCCTTCCTTCTGGGCTAGCAAGGGCAGTGCAAAGAGGACCATCTGCCCATAGCCTGGCAGGTAGAAACTGCCCTTATCTGAGAGTACTCTGTACATGGTAGAAAAATCTTGTCTGAGGTCTCCTATGGCCTTAAAGGCACTGGTCGGAGCTTGTACATGGGTCCTGGTGCTTCTGCCTGTTTAAATGATGTGTCAAGTGGTCAGTCCTGATCCCAGCTGCAGCTTTTGTAGACTGGTGTGGTACAGGGGAGCATGGCAGTGTCTCTTTAAAGGGGTGACTTGATGTCAGTAGTTAGAGGCTCGTGTTTGGTTTGAGTCTGTAGTGAACTATACGCTAGTTTTTACTTTTGCAATGCATATTTAAATTTTGCTGCATACAAAGCCCTTGTGCATGAAGCATCTTTCAGACGTACAGAACATCCTGGTTGTTTTTTAGTCCCGTGTCCAACTGACTTGTTGATTAGGAGATATCACTATTGCTGCTAACAATTAACCAAGTCATACAGCTCAGACCTGGGTTTTGCAGCAGACATCTTGCATTCACCCCAGTGGTAGTCTGAGTTGGGTGCCTTTCAGCTCAGCTTGGGAACAACCCCCTTCAGAGCTGATGTTTGCCCTTCTCCAAGAGGTCTTTCTTGGGTGGACTTGGAGGTCTAATGGGAGTCTTCGCATAGCTGCATCATATGACAGTAGCTCTCCATTTGTATTTGTATAAAGATGATGCACCAAGGTCCTGATCCAAAACCCTTTGAAGCTGCTGAAAATCTTTCTACTGGCGCTAATGGGCTTTGCTCTAGCTCTGCCAGTGCAGAGAGTTCAATGAAATCAGAAGTCAGAACCTGCAATAATGTGTGGGAGAGATGCAGAAAGGCTGAAATTAGCCCTAGACAAAAAAGGAGGGGGGGGAACCCCAGAACCAACAAAATGCAACACAGGTGCTTTTCTGAAACTTTCTCTTCTGTTTATTTCAAAGTACGATAAAAATGCCATTTCAGTATTACAGGGCTTTTCATGGAGGCAATGCTTACTCTGAACAATTCATTTTCAGGTGATCCCTTTCCATTTGTTCACGCTCACCAGGAAGGGAGGATAGCCAGCTTAAAGCAGCTGGCCTGTGTGGAATTCACAAAGATGGGAAACATTCTGGAGCTGGGAGTAAGACTGACTGCCGTGCTTTACTGCAAACTTTGCACAAGCTGGACGTTGCCTTTCCTAGTCCAGATCCTGCAATTACTAATATACAGTTACTTGGATGGGGGTAGATCTGCGTGCAGTGGAAGGATGGGCATCTGTAGCAATTTTATTGAAGCTGAGAGGTGCTCTAGATTTACCGTGAAATGACCAAAATGTCGCCTGTAACGACATTCACCCATAGACCTAAGAATATTCTGCAAAATACAGAAAGCATCATGAAGCTTATGTTGCTGCGGAGAATACCATGGCACAAGAGGGGAGGGACGCAAATTGCTCCAAGGTCCTTGGTTAGGTTTGAACATCCCAAATCTGATTTAGCTCCGTGTGTGCTTGCCTGACTCCCTCCCGTTGCTACCGGGCTGAACAAGTGCGGACAAGCCCTGTCTACAGCTACTGCTAAGACTCCGGCGCTTTTCACCAGTTTGCCCAAGTGCTCAGGCGATAAGATTTGTCCTGCCCTGTTTTTGCAAAGGGATTTGGTGATTGCAAAACATGTCACATTATTGAGTGGAAGTTGTTACCATCTGGTGGCTGTTTAGATGGTCTGGTACTAATGAGTAGGTAATCTCAATCGAGTTTCTAGGGGACAGCTGTCCTCTCTTGCTTTCTTCCTCACGATCATCCACATCATCATTGTACCGGACACTAATTGGCGTTTTTATTTGCAAAGACGAGTTACGAACGGTCATGGAAGCACTTTCCACAAGAAATGCGTTGCGGTGTGTGGATACGCTAATAGGAGGAAAACTGCCTTTCCAGCAGCTGTGTTGTGTTTTATGTGCAGAAAGGATTTCAGGATTCTAGCAATCTTATACAAGCCTTAAACGCTCTAAAAAAGGAATCAAAGGATGTAGATGAAGTAAGATGAATAAAAACATACTGCTATCCCCTTGGCTTATTTCCTAACCCTCCTACAAGTCAATAGGTGCCTGCTCCAAAGTGCCTTGTCTTGTAAATGCATGCCTAGAAAATGCAACTTGGAAAAAAAAACAACCTCTAGTACATATTCCAAGTTGTGATCAGGTGGAAGCTGTTCATAGGCAGAAGCACATAATGGTTGCTGTGTTCATGGTGGTTATGGGTTTGATGATATTTGAAATGTTATTCAAAATCATGCAAAGGATTTGGGTGGAAGGTCCTCGTGTGGAGGTCTCCAAGGGACACGTTTGCTGAAAATCCTGACATACCTTGAGGACAGAGATGACTAAAGCTTGTTATTAGCAGAGCACATGCTCCGTGTTGATGGAGTCGAGCTCCCTGCAGAGCTCAACTTCTAAGGGTGGAGTTTGGGTTGTCTCCTTTTGCTGTACCACGTCTCCAAACGTGACTGCTGTCTGAGGCTTTGAGTAGTTTGCATCTGGCTTGGACTTCCTTGTTGGCAAGTCATTCACGATTGCAGGTGGTTATTTACTTGTATGCGGTTCCTCCTATCTCCCTCCTTATCTCATCCTGTCTGTGCCGACTTCAGGCTCCTCTTAAATCTGAGAGGAGCAGTGGTGGCTGCGGTGGTGATGTGGTGTTAATTTGTCTGACTGCGCTTATTTTGAGTTCAGGTCGGCAAGCGCGATATCTCAGCCTGTTGGAAATTACTCGTGGTGGCTTGCTATCGTTGTGTGTGCTGTGCATTCTTTACTTAACAGAAAAATACAACATTAAATACAATAAGAATGACTGTCTAAAGGCTTATTTTGTGGAAAAAAAAAAAATATTTAAAAGCTGTGGAGCAGGTGGGGGGTTGAGGCCAAAGAGGAAGGTAGGCTTCATCTTCATCATCGAGCCATATGTTTTATTAACAGAATGGCTTGATCCATTAGGTGCTCTGCAGAGGCACGGTGTAAAGGCATACGCGTTGGCCACAGATGTGCACGTGGAGCAGCCGCACTGAATCACCTGTCATCCTGTACGGCTGGGGTGAAAGGGGAAGCTATTTACATAAATTATTGGAGAGCAGTAAATATTATTTCATGATATCACATCAAGATTAACTTAATCAAACTTGATATTAAGAGGCAGAATGATTTGCTCTTAGTCAAAGACACAATTAAAGAAGGTGCTTGAGGGTAAAGGAGAGTGCCTACTTAAGAAGATTTTTATCACACAATGGGTGATGGGTTGGGAAGCTGATAACCAAGATCTTAACTCCTTTGTGGATTTTGAGGCAGCGGCCCTCCTAATTTTAGCAGCTGTTGCAGTTTCAGGAAGGATAGCACAAATGAAATGCAGGTTATTTTTTCCAGGAACGGAGCTTGGACTTGAAGGGAGAGGTCTCTTAATCTTTTAAACACCTCTTTCTCATTTCAAGGGTTTCTGGAATTTTTGCAAAGATTCTCTTGGCAAAATTCATCCAAAGTTAAGGCAAAACCATTAACACTTCCCAGATGGACTGGGAGTCTGCCTGGCCTCAGTTACGCTCTGGGTCAAGATGCTGCCTTTTGCTGACTGGAGTCTGTAGAGGGTTAATGTTGTTTTAACCTTCTCACTGCCACTTTTCTCCTGGCCAATAGATCTATTTCTGTTGAATAAAATAATGTTACTTATTTGCTAGGAATGTGGGTTCATTTACTATTTAGGTAACTGGAAGTCAATGTCTTGAGTTTCCCAACGTGTCCATAGTATATGACGTGTTTGTAGCTCTTCCTGAAGTCAACGGATGCTTTAAGTGAGAGTTCAGTGCGTATTAGCTCGCTGAGAGAACAGATCCCTTGTTTGCTTATTGCCTCTAGAGTTGGCTGTAAGTCGATTACTCTTATACAACTTATATTTTTATAGAAAAGTAAAAGCTGACCCACTTGGGGGAAGAAAAAAAAAAAAAGTCCTTAGATAAGTCCCTAGTTCCTTTCCTTTTTGAGGAAGGCTGAGCTTTCCCTCACTCTTGTTATATTTTTTTAATGAAAAACCAAATTACCAGTTGGGGGGAGCTTAAACTGAAAAATCTTTGACAAGTCTGAACTGCGCCCTCTCTTTATGCGAAGCGTGTCTTCCTCGGTTTCCAACAGTGTCAACGCTGCTGGAGGAGCTGGGAAAGGTTAAAGATGCGCTCAGCGCATTCCAGGATTAGGCCCATTGTTTAAGTAATAACACTCAATCTCACCAGCCCATGTTTACCACGAAGTCTTTATTTTTATTTTCCATCCAGTCTTTCTACATGAAAGATGTTAAGAGCTTTATTTTTCTATAGCTCTTTCCCTGTCCTTGCCTTCCTGGTGTTTTCATAACCCACTGTGAAGAGTTATGTGGCTCCTCTCCCTGGGGTGTCAAGTGACTGAGAGGAGAATTTGGCCCAGGACATTAGTAAACTACTTGAAAACCAAACATCTGTAGCTTAATTACTATAATGTTGGTTTGGATCATCTGAAAGCAATGCATAGCGTTGGTTCTTCAGCATCAGCTTGTAGGATGCTTGGGTGTTGTCAAGGTGTATATCTACTCCTTGTTTCGATGTCTGAGTAATGCAAGCATCTGTTGCCACTGGACAAGTGGTCTGTGCCTTCTCCTGGCCGTGCTCTATTGACCATCTGACAACTGCCACCTGATCATGTTTGCATAGGCAAGTTTGACATGCCTAGCCACTGAAAGACCAGCCCTAGCACCACCTTGTAGCTGGGGCTTTTCCCTCTCTAGCTGCTTCGGGTACCTGCTGATCATTGATTTGCAGTGAGGACAACACCTTCTTTTATGGGTCCTTTTAAATGTAACACATTTAAGTCCCCTTTTGCCAGGCTTAATTACTGTAGGATTGTCCTCCCTCTATTTTTTGTTTTTAATAACTATAGGTACTTGCATCCTTTTCCCCATCCTCAAGATGAAGATGCTTGTAGGTAGAGAGTTATTAGATATTTCTGTAATGGTATTCAAGCTGCAATACAGCTTCAATAGTAAGGAGATGGTGGTGAAACTGAGAATGGTGACGTCCATATGGCCTTGGCCAGGGAGTCCACCAACGTCACCTTGGAGGCTGAGAGCACAAGCAAACGCGGATTGCCCTGTGTGCAGTTATTAAAACACAGCGTACGTGCTATATCTTGTTTCCCCCAGTCTTCATTATTTAAACTGCTCTGCACTGGGGAGGAATAATCTCCTCTATAGTAAAGATAAAGGAAAATCATTCTTGCATTACTCGCTCTGAGCCCCCCTCTTTGGCGATGCGATGCCTCCCAGGTCCAGGGGCTGTGCTGACTTGCCTCTGAGGACAGGTCTGCAGCTTGCAGAGGGGATGGAGCCCAGACCTTTGTTTTGGGGAGGTCCTTCTCTGACAGACCTTGTGCACTCCCCTCGGTGGTTGTACATCCTTGCTTTGCCTGGCAAGCTATTTAAGCTTGTCCAGTGGAGCTTTAATGTTACACTAACACTGTTTTCGTATTTGTAGAGCAGTATTTAGTCCTATAGTTTTCTGATTTGATGCTGTATGTCCCGTATCCCCAGTACTTAGCAAGTAAACCTGTTGCAGAAATGAAATTTTCCATACGTAGCTTCCTCTTTCCTACTACTATGGGAGACCTTTGCTATCTCAGCTACTTGAACCTGCCAAAAACTGTGCAGCTTCTGGAAGTGCCTGTTTCTGCCCAACAGCTGAAGGGGGAGAGGGGTGACACCCACATTTTCTTTACCGAGGCTGAATTTTTTGGGTCCTCTCCAGCATTTTGTTGTACTTGCTTTGCTCAGCCAACTGCCACCTGTGGCAGGAGAGATGTGATTTGGGCTCGGCCTATGTTGAAGGAGAAGTCAGTGAGCGAGTGGCCTGTTGGCAGGGTTGGGGATGGTTTAATTACTACCTGATAAATCTGAAATAGTAATCGTGCTTAGATCATATTCCCTTTTTATCATGAGTAGCCTTAGCAGTAGCTTTAGCCATGTTAAATACCCAATTTGTCATGGAAGGAAAAAAAGCTGGTCAATTGTTTCCTTTGCATCTTAATGCTTTTGGGCTCAGGAACATCTGAGTAACTATTTTAATGAGAAGACTTCTGGTGAAATGCAGGTAAGATCTTAAACACTTTAATTGCTCCTGTGAGAAGTCAGTCCAGGTTAAATAACAGCACTCAGCTTGTGCAGTGGGGTGCAGAGCCCTTGGGAGCCGGGGAGGGGAACACCTCCGCCGAGGATGGCTGGGGAAGCAGGTAGAGAAACAAATGCAATGGGTGCTGTTGGTGCGATGTTACCTAATATTTCTGCTTCGGGATCACCGTGATAAGTATTTTGTGGAGACCTCAGTCAACAAGATAAGTGCGGGCATAGCAAGGTCTCAACCTAGGGAAAAGTCAAGTGGTGCAAATCGAAGCACCTTGCCTCTGGCTCAGCTTGCTTGACCAGGGCTTATCTGCGGGTACAGCGTTCGTTGGAGATGTGGGCTTAGTTCTTGGTTATAGTCGAGGTTTTGTGACATTTGGAAGTTTCAATCCAAGTCCCAAACTCAGGGATACAGCTTATTCCGTGAGAGGATTGTACAGATAAATTCATTAATGTTTGCAAAATACTTAAGAGCCACTTAAGCATATCAGTAGGTTTAGAGTGTTATTACTGCACGGACTTTGATTAAATCCATTCATGTCAGATCTCCTCTCAAACATTTTCATCAAAAGCTTGTGCTTTTTTAGGAGGTTTTTTTTGTTTGTTTTGTTTGTTCAATGTTGATTTCCATTCAAAGTTTGAAAAATCTGAGCCAGCTCTCCAACTGCTTGGAAATGTTCAAAGCTTTTTCCAGGCTTATTTCTTTCGTCAATAATATTGTAGTGAATTGCAAACTTGAGCTGCAGAGAGTTTTAGCAAGTCTTAATTTTGTCTTTGACAGCTCTCTAGGTCTCTGCCGCGCAGCCCTGGTGAGCTCAGGTTCAGGCTGCTCCCTACAGGGATGTGGGAATGATCTGGTGGGCTTTTTAAAGGCAAGAGTAGGGCGAACCCAATTGAAAACGATTCTGTTGCTTTGGCTATGACTAGAATGAAACTGGGAAGTGCTTGCTCGATGCTAAGGGCAGATGAACGTTAAGAATTTGATGTAATCCTAGACCTCAGGCATGAAACTCAGCTTGACCTTTCCTGTTGGGTGCTTTTGTGCAATCCTACTGGACATTTAGCAACGAGAAAGGAAGCGGAGGAAGGATATCGGTTCAACCATATGTCAATGCTGGGACATAAAGTGACAGGGAGAGGAAGGGCTGAGACGTGCGCAGAGTCACTGGTTAAAATAAGAGCCTTTCTAGGGGGGAACTGGGGGGCTCGGGGGACTGACGTGCTTGCTGGAGGTCACCAGTTCAAATCCAGTTTATGGAAGTAGTGACCAAAAATTATTGTTGTGTGATGGCTGATCCACTTCCTCTGTCCGATGAGCTTCGCTCTCCTGTGGTCCTCCCCTGCCTGATTGCTGGTCATAAAAGCATTTGCCACAACTGGTCCCCGTTGGCAGATTAATGGAGGGGCTAATGACTCTGCTGGGGGGGTTGAGGGGCGTCTTGTCCCTAAAAGCCAGCTACACAGGGAAGGTCAGGAGCCTGTGGCAGAGCTGTGTGGGAGAGCTTCTGGGCTGCGGTGAGAAAAACAGTAACTTGTGTGATTTTTAAACAACAAAAAAAGCCCTTCTTGCCTTCTTCCTAAAAGAGAAATAGGAATTTTGAGCTCCAAGGGTGTGTGGGGGTGGTTTTTTTGTTTTTGTTTTTGTTTTTTTTTCCCCCCTCCTGTAACTCTAAGCTTGCCATGAAACACCAGCAACCTGCCACAAAGTCTGTTAAGCATTTAAACAAAATGGTCATGGTCTTTCACGATTCTGCCATCACCTCCAGGGGCAAGGCTGTGTCCCAAAGCCGTACAGTCAGGAGATGGGAACCAGGTACCTAAAGTGGCATGCTTTTAAAAGCTCCTGAGCACTCTTGCTTGCTAGGGAAGGTCTGTGTCTAATAGCAGCCTGCTTGGATGATTTTTGGCAAAAACAGACATTAGCGAGATTATGGCTTTCTCCGGGTTTTGTGGGAGTGTGGGGGAGAAGCAGGGATGAACCCATGGGAAGTCTTCTGCGGTGGGCAGTGTGTGCGCTGCGACGGGTGGCTCTGAGGGAGCCGTTTGTCTGGTGAGGACTCCAGGACTTGTAAGTATGCTGCACAGGATAATAAATATGCAGGCTGAAATCAGGGTTTGTACAGACTTGTTGCAGGTAACAGACTGAAAACAGCGCTGAGATGAAGATGGGATTGTCCCCAGTGAAGTCTGAGGCAGTTCTCACCCCTGTATCTCATAAAGGGCTGCAGTTTGGTTTCTTGTTGGGCTTTCTCAGCAAAACCCAAGGCACAGAGCTGGTGTTAGTCTGAACAATTTTAATAAATAGCGGCTGGCCAGCCCCAGCATAACACAGCGTGTCTGAATGCTGCTGCGTGAGTCGGGGCTGGGGCAGGGCACAGCCGGGACTGAGTCAGACCACAGCAGCCTCCCCAGCCAGAAGATGCTGGGAGAGGTGGACATTATGATTTGAGCAGTTTCTCAACGCAAATTTTTTTTTTTCTTGCTAGAAACCAGAGCCTCTGGCTCTGGGCTCATTTACTTCAGACTCACGCTAACTTTAGAGGCTTTTCTTTAGTTGCATGGCTCTGGCACTGAGCTTGAGCTAGCAAAATGCACCAACAGCGTGACATTAATTCTCTTTCAGCAGCGTAGAAGCATGTCTGAAAATAGATGCCAATTTAAAAATAATGTTTCAGGGCTTGCTCAGTGCCAAATCAGACCTTTGGCCATTTATAGTATCCGTCTTTCTGGCAGAGCTGGCTTCTGATGCTTCGTATCAAGATCTGGTGTTCAGTCAAGTAGGGCATAAGGAAATGTATTGTTTAAATGTAGGCAGAAAGATTAAAAAAAAAACCAACCCAAAGCCCCCCCAGACACTGCTCCTTGCCCATCCTCCAAGAAAATACAGTCTCAGAGATGGTCTGGCAGATCTTTGCCAGTGAATAGTTACTGCTCGCTTAAAGGGAATGGGTTTTATTGAATAAAGCTAACATAAATGTGTAAAAGCTCGTAAGTTCATATCTGGAAATTTGTAAACCAGAAGCAGCTTGATTTGCAAGGAAAACCTTAAGCTTTCAGTCATTTGTAACAGAAGTTTATTACAACTCTATTTCAGTCGGTTTAGTAGCTGCCTGCGGTTTGTTGGGAGGCTGGATGCAGCGGGAGATCCTACAGCAGCTTTATTTTTCTGTTTTACAAGATCCCAAGAGTTGCAGCTCCACCTGGCATTTCTCTTGCCTTCGCCTGTAGGCCTGAGCCCTTGATCTCATCCCCCTTGATTAACTTTTAGGCACATGTACAGATCTGCTCAGAAGAACCACCCCTTGCACCACTGGCCCGGTGGTGCAAGCAGACCCTGGTGTGCTCAGTGTCCTGATGGGATAGTCCTTTCTTCAAGTGCATAGCACTTGGGAAGATGTCCTTGAATATTTTATTTTCAAAAGCACTTTCCTTTTCAGAACTTAATGTGATTTATACTTTATATTGTTTTGTGCTGGAGAATAACAAAACAGAAGTGAGATCTTTGGACAGAAGCGTGTGATATGATAAAAGTTAACTTGCAAGCATTGATTTTTGTTACATGAGGGTGAGAAGTTGCTACCAGCACCGCTTGAGAGAAAGGAAACTGAGGAACGGAGGAGCAAAGCGATGAGTCCAAGATCTTGAGTCGCTGCCAAAAATGAGACTGAGTTTTCTCAGTAACTGGCCCGAGTCTGGGGAACCAACCCTTATAGGAACTAGACGTCAAGACCAGCCTTTCCAGCTTCTGCAAGCGAAAACTGCATTTCTCTGAAATTAAATCAGGGTCTCTGATGGATGGGGGGGGGGGGTTCATGTGCACGCACCCCCCAAGCAAAGCATCCCTGTTTTGGGGAGGCCTCCCCAAAGCAGCCACTGCGTGTAGTGCTGGCTGCGCCGTGGGAAGGCTCCTGGCGGCTGCGGTTGGCCCCGGCGCGGGGATGGGAGCAGAAGAGGGCAGGACCCAGCAGTTCCTTTTTCTGACCACCGCACCACAACCGAGACGAGGCAGGCACTCTCCCTTCCCAAATTTTCTCTTTCTAAATTCAGGTTGGAGTCACGTGGGAATTTTTTTTTTTTTTTGAAACCGCCAGCAGAAGTATGAAGTATCGTGCAAATGGTAAAGGGTTTTTATAGATTTGCTTGGGGTTGCTTGCTTGCCCGAGAAAGGGAAAGATGGATTGCGTGGGGTCTTGGTCTGGGTGCAAGGAGCTTGCTCATTGTTAAAAGCAATATCGATCTGTAAAGGAGGGGACTTTTGAGTGGTTGTCTGTCACAACAGTTTTATACTGAATCAAATTCTGCTGAAAGAGTGAAGTTCTGGGCTTACAACAAATGGGAACTTGCGTGGGTCTCCCTCCAGGAGATCCTCACTCGGGCATGCCAGCTGTATTTTGGGGATTTTAAGGAAAAACCCTTTCCATCTGATGCGACTGCTGTAATTTGCACAGAGGTGGCTTCACCCAACAAAGTCAGCTGAAGGGATGCTTTAGGTTGCTTGCGGCATCCTCCCTCCTTCCCCCGCAGCCAGTGCCAGTGTGCCTTGGGGGGGAAAAATGGGGAGCAAACTTGGTGGTGGGGTGGTTGTTTGCAGGAGGCATCCTCATTTTACCAAATACTTCTGCTCTGCTTTTTCTGAGCATTTAGGATTTTGGGCCAGCTCTGGCCATCGATTCATGTCTAAAACAGCTTTGCTTCAGGTGGAGCACCGTTCCTAGAGACCCAAGGGCCATGTCCCCATCTGGAGCAAGCCAGCACGGCCCTGTAGAGCTGGGCTTGCTTATGCCTCCTAAATAACATCCCTAACCCATCGAGTTTTAAGTCAAGAGTATAAAACTTCCCAACCTGTCTTAACCCTTCCAGGGGCTGAGTCGTGGAGGTCTTTTGCATGTGTGGTTTGAGTAATGGCATGGATGTGCCTGCATGGCTCTGGTCTTCGGGTAAATGGCAGAATCAGAAAAAGCAGTAATTACCAAGGTCCATAGAAGCCAGCTATTTGAATAAAGCTATTTAAGTAGAAACCAGTTATTTTTCTCTGTCTCAAATGACTCCTTTAGCCGGTGCATAAATACCAATCACTTCCCAAACCTTGGGGTCTGTCCGGTGCAGCTGGGCGACCGCCGGGGTATTATCCATGCCATGCAGCACCGTTAAGCATCATGCTGTTGAGCGGCCCCCCAAGTGCTACGAGAAAGGAGAGGAGTGTCTGGCTGGCCAGCACTCCCCATATAATCATAAGCCGCCAAACCCGTGTTCCTCTGAAAGCAAGAAAAATAGCCCCGCTGCCTTTTTCTTTTTTTTTTATTACACTTTTACACAAATTAATGTAATTTTCTTTTATAACAGTGCTTGCTGTTGGGCTCGGTTTGGTGCAGCAGGCACTTCATAACAAACCCGGCACTGACAGCATCCCTGCGGAGAGGATGCTGAAAAGGGGAGTGAGGGGGGACCATGGAGGCACGGGGACACGCATGCACCTATCGGCATCTGCTGCTGGCACCCTCCTGCCCTGCCACACTCGGTCTCCTTGGTATCGCAGCGCTGCTCTCGCTGCTTGTCACTGCCTGGGTGACGATTATCTGCACCGGGGTCTCGAGGATGCTCGAGCTTTGCTGGTGATCAGTGTGGAGCCGTTCAGCCAGAGGATGCTAAAAGCGTGGGGACCGAGGGAGCATTGGTGGTCACCGGCTGTATCCTGCTCGCTGCAGGGGAATGTGAGCGATGCTGCCCCTCCCCGAGCTTTTTTAGCCGTGGTACCCTTGTTGAGACGTGATAAGGTTATGTCAGCGTGGTCTGGGGATCTATTCATCACTGCCGGAGAAGGTTTGTGCAGGAGGTTGGGGATTTGTCGCTTTGTACGAGGCAGGTTAACTTGTCCCGTCCTGGCGCAGGATGCTTGGGCACCCTGAGTGACACCATTCACAAAACTTGGTCATTCCTGGGACAGCTGCTTTCCACGCCGCATCCGAAGGCTGTCAAATTGGGTGGAATGACTGTTATACCAACCCTCAGGTGCTGGTACTGGCGACTGCTGTAGGAAGACGTGTGAGCTGGGAAGGGACCGGCACCTCCTGAGTCCTTCCTCTTTCCCTGTAAGCCCGGGCCAACTCGAGCCCGCAGGGGCTGGCCAGAAAGGCCGCTTGCTCCGTGGGGACAGGCATGGCTGTGGTTATCTTGACATCCCCTCTATGGAAATTTCCAAGTAAGAATTTTTGTGCGTGGCCCATGTCTGAGGCCACTGGCTTGCCTTCAGTTGGGGAAGCCATGCACCAAAAGATGCTGGAAAGTCTCCTTAGCAGGAGAATAACATTTTTATTGACTCTTTCTGTGCTTGGAAATGTCCTAGGGATTAGGAGCAGATTTTTCAGGAGATGGAGAAATACTCTAGTTCTTGTGGCAAACCAAATGTGCCTAAATTAAAAAAAAAACCAAACAAACAAACCAAATCAAAAAACAACCAACAAACCAAAAAAACCCACCAACATTTTAATGTTACTCCTACGAATCCTGGTGCTGGGGCCTTAGGAAAGTACTTGGTATTTTGAATTTGGAGTGCGGTGAAATGTTATGTGTGGATCTCCATCACCCCTCGTCCTGCTGCTGCTGGATTTCTGGGACCTTGGAGCTTTTCTGGTAGCTGATGGCACTTACAGCATTGCCTGCCGGAGAGCTGCCGGGTTCAGGCAGGGCTGGGAAGGGGCACAGATGGTGCCTCGTGAATGATGCTGAGCCAGGCAGCGGGTGTCACCGTGGCCAGCACAGGTCATTTTAGGTGGTGCTGGGGCCTAGGGATAAATCACAGGGCATGGGGAAGGGGGAGTGGGGCACACAAAAATCAAGGTGGGGTTACGGGATGGGGGAAGGAAGAGCAAATCTGGTCATACGATTCCCCAACCTCTTCCTGAACCTGGGCTCTTCGTCCTCTGCTGTCCTAAAAGCCTCATCTGTAGAGACGGATAGGATCGCTCTGCCAGAAAAGCCCTCGTTGCTCTTTCTCTCCCCTTTAATTTTCTGGGGGTCCATTCTGAGGCTAGAAAAACAATTTTGAGGATGCTGCTGGACAGCTACTGTGTTTTGCCTGCACGCTCGGACACCTCCTGGTATT
The DNA here is from genome assembly GCF_047370975.1 of Nipponia nippon. Taxonomy (NCBI): domain Eukaryota; kingdom Metazoa; phylum Chordata; class Aves; order Pelecaniformes; family Threskiornithidae; genus Nipponia; species Nipponia nippon. The sequence goes on along the minus strand of NW_028262358.1, from coordinate 4,064,225 downwards.
TTTCCCCTTGATTTCACCGCTGCATTCAAAATAAACTCATTTCAAAGGCATATATATAGTGCCAGAGAATTTGGTTTTACTAGCACCCCACCGAAATACTCTGCAAAGAGAGGGACAGGGGCAAGGACGGGGGGCCTGATCCTGAGCCCACCCCCTCCTGTCCTGGGGAGGATGATGAAGGGGGAAGCAGGAGTGGACTGGTAGATAATTACAGGTATTCCCCATCCCGAGCAGCACCTTGGTGTCGGTGAGATTGTGGGAAACGGGGCTGCTCCAGAGATGAGGGGTGAGACCTCAGAGTTTAAACCTCTGTCTGTGTATTTTTATTTATATATATTAAAAAACCCCTACAAAATCTCATTCTCTGCCCAGAGGCTTTACAAGATGCCCGAACCCGGTGTGCTTAATGACCTTTGAAAAGAACTTTTTTTCTAAAACCCAGCCCCCAGGCTCATCTGTTTCAAGGAGTTTCACTTCTACCTCCCCACTCTCGTTTCCCCTTTACCTCCCCGCTCGGTGCTTTTCCCGGCCGCCCTCGCCAGCGCCCTGCTTAGGGCCCGGCTGGGTTAAGGGGAACCCACTCACCAGCCGGGGAGCGGCTCTCGCAGGCATCGCTACGGAGCTCACCCTTAGCAACTCCGACCCTGGCAAGGTGCAAACCCAACAGACAAAGGGATTAAAATATTTAATGGCAAGATATCAGCTCTGGCTGTGCAAAATATTTTACTTTTTACTAGTCCGTCTTTGAAAAAAAATCCGTTGTTTTTGTTTTGGGGTGTTACAATAAGCCTGGGATGTTTTCACAGTTACATGTGTATATTTTCCCAGCTGTTTTAACCAGAAAAACTAATGTGCTTTTGATAGCTTGGAAATATACCGTTGTCAAAACTTTGTAAAACTGTGTTACTATGTAGCAAAGTGGAAATCCAAAACATTGTATGCTTTGCTTCCTAGTTGAAATTCACGGGGTGGTGCGGTTGGTTGGTTTTTTTTTTTTTTTTCCCTCAATTCTTGTAGAAATTAATTTAGAAACTTAGTGTCTTCATTAAAACCGGCTCCCCTATTAATTCAATGCAGAGTTTTAAAAGGTTTTTTTGTGAATGAGGAGTAAAATGTCTATCACTGGGGGGGGTGGTTAAAATAGGAATTATCATTTTGCTTTTAATGTATTTGCATAAGGAAAGATAAATGAGATGTCTGGGGAAAAAAAAAAGCTTTCTACTTTCTGGTTTTAATCACTGTATTTCTCATTGTAATGTGTGATTGTAGGACTCGGGAAGAAAAAAAAAAAAACTGTTAAATAATATCTTTCCATATCTGTACTATAGCATAAATAGTATGTTTGGGATATTGCATGGAGATGAGTTGTTGAGATCATTGGGTTAAAACAAAAGGGCCGCATCGGCAGAGCAAAAACTCTGAGCAACACATAAAAGCAAAGCCAGCACCCAAACAAAAATAGAGAAAACCCCCGGGAAGGTAAAACCCTATAGCAGGGAGGAAAAACAAAAGCGATTAGTTAAAGTCCTGCCTTGCCACTGTTTGCCTTGCAAAGAGGGAGGCTGATTTAAAGGAGGAGGGGAAAAAGAAAAAAAATCGGTGGATTAATGTGAACTTTAATACTGAAGCAGTGTGTGTTTACTGCTGGTGACCACAAGACATAAATCTTGCGAGCACAATGTACAATGCGAGGCAGCCCCCAGGTTTTTTTTCTTTTTTTTTTTCCAGCCTCAATTTGTGTGCAAGTGTGTGTTAAGTGCTGTTGAAAAATAGTGACCTTTAATAAAGGATCGTATCCTGAGACTATTTTCCCAGACACACAGTGACCTTTCAAACCAGACTGGGGTGAGGGGGTGTGGGGTTTGGACTTTGAACCGGCCAGTTCCCGCTGCGTGTCTCTGTTTGCCAGGCTACTTTTTATTGTGTGGCCGGGGAGCGCTGGCTATGCAAAGCAGGCTGAGCTGCCAGCCTCAACCTTTGCAAATCAATTTGTCTGCGCCCGAGTGAAAGATGCTGCGGCGGGGACAGACTGCATCGCTTTGTGCCACCGGTGCTTGTGGCACTCCCGGCGAGTCCCCCCCCGAAAATGCCATGTACTTCTATTTTATTTTTTTTTAATCTTAATTTTTTAATGTTTTTAAAATTTTCTCCTCCTGTAACCCCGGAGGGATGGCCATGGGAAAAAGGGGGGTCCTCTCCCCGGCAGTTGCAGCCATCCCCCAAAACCACAGGGGCACCTTGGCCGAGGGGGTGGCAGTAGGAGACCCCTTCAACTTTCCATCTCACTTGAAGAGAAATAAAACCCAAGCCATCACCCACGCAACATCCTCTACATAAATGCAAACACTTCCTAAGGGTTAAGGTTATTGATTTCCCTGGGCTGCCCAGGCTCTACATTAATCAGTACCTAAAAATGCCAGGAAAAGGCAGAGAAATGCAATTATTTCAGGTCCTCTAAACTTCAACTTCTCCAGATGGCCCCTCCCAAAGAAATGGAAATCCCGCGCTTTTTGCAAAGCTGGATCGATTCCTGCGTAAGCAATTAATCACTCTCATACTCTGCAAAAGGTGGGGAGCAAAGAATGAGGGTCCCTCCATGGGGAGCCCCAGGACCCCACCAGCATGTCACTGGCACTCTCCTACTTTCTCCCCTGGTCTCCTTCAATGTCCTCCTTGAGCCGACCTGTGAAATTGATGGTTGGGCTCCTTTTGCTTTTCTCCTGGAGACTCCTGGTCATCAAATTCATTTTGCTCTTGGTTTCTGTGTGTATCTTGTGAGCTTTCATTATTGGAGCAGTACCAAGGAGCCAGGTGTGCTCACAAAAGTTTTATCCTCTTGTGCTCCATGTTGTTTCAGCCCTCCCCGGACGCTCTTCGGTCATGGTTTGCCTTGTTGCCATGTATCTTTGGAGTCACTGCTTGCCACAGAGGGCAGGTAGCTGATGGGCATCCTTGCTCAATCTGGGCTGTGATGCCAAGCTTTGGGTTTTTCCTTTATTTTTTAATTTTTACTCCAATTTTGCTTTCACTCTTATTTCCCCGAGCATTAGGTTAACACCCTTTCCAGATGGTGCCACAGCAAGTGGTCCAGGGCCTTGAGTGCATGGAGAAACTACCATGGGGCAGACAAGGGTGAGGGGATGGAGCATGTCGTTCCCCCCATGGTACCTGCCCCTATAGGAGCTCTTACCCTATGGGGAAGGTGGGGCAGCTCAATCCTTACCCTGGGGCCGGTGGGGACAAGCGATCTTGTCCTCGCGCAGCTCTGGCAGGGCAGCTGCAGGGCTGCGAGTGCATGTCCTGGGAAGGGGAGAGGAGCAGGGATCTGGATTACTTAAACTTTAAAGAGTTTGTGTTTTAGAAAGACCATAAAAATGAAAGAGGGGGAAAGAATTTACTATAGTTGAGATGGGAAGTAATTATGGTCTGGATAGAGATTTCAGCAGCGGCAGGGTCAAGGTGAGATGGGCTTTGTCAGTGATCTGGAGGTGGCAACAGGCGGATTTATGGACATGGGAGACAGGAGAGGGAAAGAAATCTCGAGTGTCAAGGATGGCTCCAAGGTTTCTGGCCTTGGGAGAAGGTCAGAGTCAAGCAGAGCACCAACAGAGCCAAAGTCATGGGGTGTTTTATATTTATTTTCAGTAATTGTGAATAATACAGGTAGGAGGGAAAGGCTGTTTTGCCATAATACCAAAGTGGAGGGAGTTTATAAGTAGCGACAGAGAGTGTAATGGGTTGTGGAGAACCACGAAAGGCTTTAGGTATGTCACACGAAGAATTATTGAGACATATAGAATTTGAATATTTCATCTAGGTCAGGTTTATTATGAAGGTTTTAGTAGGTGAGCTGGGGACGGGAGGCCAGTTACCCACCGACACGTCTTGTGTGTTTGTTGGGCAGGACAATCTCTGCCCGTGGGCTGCCCTTTGCAGGAAGGACCGCAAGCTGTGGCTGATGCACTGCTGGGCCACTCTTGTTCTGCCTTTATTCCTCTCTGTATTGGGAGGCTTTGGGGTGGCACTGGGTTTTTGAACACTTACTCCAAGACCTTATTCATACAGAGAATTCATACTTTATTCATACCGAGTTTATTCATAGCATTCTGTCTTGTTAGCCCTCTGATTCAAGGCATACACAAGGCTATGAAAGGGGGGTTAGCAAGTGGATGTGTGCTCTGAATGCTAATAGCATCTGCTTTATTTTTATGTCCTTTCCGACGAGTATATGGTGGATCAGTGTGCCCAGGTCTCGTGCGGGAGTGGGTCATGGATGAATGGTAGCTTTGATTCAGGCCAGCCTAAGGAAGGAACCAGAAAGGCTGGCTGCGGGCAGACAGCACATTGCTAGAGTCAGGATGAATTCTTTTTTTCTCCCTTCTGTAGGAAAAATGCTTCCAAAAGTGAGGAAGAAACGGTTTAATTAAAATTTTACATGAAAATCATGGACTTTTTTGGGTTAAAAGAAAATCTGACAGCAAAGCCTGGAAACTTTTGACTTCAATCTTCCCTTCTCTCTCCTCTGTGAGGGACTGGCCTCTCCCGTGATACACCTTAATTCTCTTGGACTGTGAGCCCCTGTGTGCATAACAGGAGTCACTCGAGGTGGGACATGATGAGGTGCAGAGGGAGTCCACCGCTGGTTACAAAACTCAGTTGCACAAGGGGAAAATGCAGAGGTTGAGGCAAATAAATGATGGATCCCGTAAGACCCAGTGGAAGCCTTCTCCAGTTGATATGGCTTAGTTCGTGGTTTTTCTGTTCAAGTGCTTGTTTCTCTGTCGATGACAACCAAGAACTACCAGGGAAAACAAAGCCTTGGCGTTTTGAAAAGCAGAAGGTATTGCCTCCCTCCACTGGGGCAGCAGCAAAGACCCACAGGTTTCCTGCAGCCGCACGAAGCAAGATGTTTTGGCTGAAAAGCGCTTTGGTGCTTTGTGGTTGCCTCTGGAGTTGGGTCTGTTGGACACACCATCAGTTTGAAAGTGTGCTGGTGTTTCTGAGGTTTTTTTTACCCTACAGGTGAGCGATTTGGGTGGGACTGAGCTGTGTCTGGCAGGGTAGGCTATGTGAAGAGATGCTGCTTCAGGAAACATAATTTTTACAAGCTTGCTTTAATTCCCTAATCCAGCCTCTTCTATACTTTCTAAAGCTGGCAGCATTGTTTACGATCCGTACATCCAAGCACATCAGCAAATCTCTCAAGTCTCACCCGCAGAAGTATATGCGCAAACGCTTTAATTCTTGTTTAAAACTAAGCCTGCGTGTCTACCTGAGGCTTTATGCAGCCATTGAAGAGCAGCTTCTGTCCCCTTGTTGTAAGGCCTGGCAGTGTCCTGGATGGAGGGGAAATGGTTGGGTTGGTGCCATGAGATGGCCTCGTTATAGTCACTGTAGCTGGAAAGCTGCTGTTCCCACGTTTTCTCCATCGGTTGCCTTGCGTGCTCTTAGCCAGGATGATTTTGGAGTAATCGCACTTCTTTCCAGCTTTAGTAAATGAAGCAATATTTGGGTAAGTGGAAGAAACACAGTTTGCTGGCATGGGGAATTTGCAGGAGGTGAAAAAGCCTCTGATGCAGAGAAGGGTCTCCGTGGTTCGGCTGCTGAGCCAAGGTGGCACAAGCATGTAAGGGAAGGATGATTTTAATGGATATGGGGGTCTAATTTCTCTGACGAAACTGAATATATTCGTTAAAGGAGGGCTGGTGGAAAGAGGTGACAAGCATACTTGACACTGAAAAATAAGCAATTTTTGTACCCTTTTGAGAACTTGCTCAAGGCACCTCATCCCTGTGACTATTTGGATATATCCTGTGATGCCAACAGTACCACTGAGGTCCCTGGAACACTTTGCCTTGCTCAAGAGGGGCCACTTTTTTAAAAGATTTCAAAATAGTCTTTACCAGTACCGTTATTTTCTTTTCATATGTTCACCTAGACATCTTTCTGCATCCTTTGGCCTGTCTTGAACGTGCTTCTTGGCTCACTGGCATACCTGGAAAGCCTCCTCTGTGTGCGTATATACACACACAAAAAAAAGGTCTTGGATCTCAATTTACTTGGTTAAACATGAGCCACGCAGTGAGTGTCTTTCCCAAGTCTGCTTTTCTTTCCTTTTTGATCAAGATAAAGACATCTGTTGAATGGTGGGGAAGGTACATTGCTATCTAAATAATTACAGATTTCTTTTTTCTAAGACTCAAAATCATTGGAACTAAACATCCAGGATAACTTTGAGCACTCTTAAAAAGAGGACTTCTTTTTTCTGGGAGGATTTGAAGAGTTTGGGTTCGGTGCTGCACTGGCTCAGAGCCAGGACGAATTGACTCCCCAGGAAGGGGAGCTTTCTTCATCCTCATAACATTAGTCATGGGTGCCGAGGATCGAAACCCTCTGGTTTTCACCCGTTACCACCTGGCTGGAGATCTGATTTGTGCACTGATCAGAGCATCTCACGCTTTCTGCTCGGGCTTCGTGGACCTTGGTAGTCAGTTGTCTCACCAGGGCGATGGCTTAGAGTCTGTGGGGTGAGAAACAGCAGCATTTTCACTCTTAAACTTCCCCCTGTCCACACTTGACCGCCTCTGCAGGTGTGTCCTCCAGCTGTGAAATGGACTTGAACGTTACCCATGCTGTGAAAGATGCTGGTGAGGCGAGGAGGGACGGTGGAGCAGAGTGGAGGGCGTGAGCAGACGCTGCTCCTTCCTCCCCATGCCGCCTTCGTCAGCCTTTCGCCGTCCTCCTCTTCCTCGCTGTGGCAGCAGATCTGTGCTCTTTGCAAGCAGAGTTGTGTCTCCTGTCTCAGCCCAGTGAAATCTGTGTTTCCTAAACGTATTTAAATGTATTTCCCCCCCAAGCCCAAAGCCAAGAGGAAAGGGCGTTCTGGCTGGGCAGAGGTTTGATACCTCCAGTGCCTCACTTAAAAGTCTGGGTAAATCAATTAACTGCGTGTTACACGAAACTCAGTCTGTTTCTTTCCTTTTTCTTTCTTCTTTTTTTTTTTTTTTAAGAAAAAGTTGCATAAATGCCCCTTTTCTTCCCAACGCGGTCCTCAGGGGGATACAAGGAGTTAACGCTGGTATTTATAGAAACAAGCCAAGCTAATAACCACTGCGAAGCTGGGAGGGCGGTTGTGAGGTTATCAGCAAACACGAGAATGAAAAAAGAATTGGTTTTTGAAGAATTAAAGGGCTGTCGTACCCCTCCCCTCTCACCCCGAAGTGTGGGACCATTGTGGCTGTTGGTACAGAAATGAAAGGTATTACAGGAGAGTCATTGTGTTACCCAGGGGAGAAAAAAGTGTCTATCTGTCTGTCTTTTTTTTTTTTTCTCTCTCTCAAACTTCCTGGTTGGTCAGGCCAGGGCTGACAATGGGGAACCGGTCGTGTCCAGACACATTGCAGACTTCTGGCAAAATAGCCCAAGCTCACGAAAATTTACACATTTCCTGGCACCCAGCCAGGCGGTACTTGTAGGACTTGGCATGGCTTTTCCTTCAGTTAGAAAAATGGCCTTTTCCTCCCCCCCCCCCCTTTTTTTTTTTTTCCTTCTTTCTTTGGTGGGCTGGAGGATGGAAAGCTCCTATGTGCTGGGTCAGGACTGTAGAAAAGAGTCAGAGTTTGGGTATGGGAGTGGTTCCTGCAATGGCATTTCTTTGACTTAGCAGCATGCGTTGCTCGCTCTCATCCTTGATTCTGATGTGCACGACCTGGCTGCTGCCCACCTCCATGTGAAGGACCACCTGATGACCATGGTGATGCAGACAGCCACTGCCGAGCATCTTTTTTGGGTTGCTGAGAGCATTCAGACTGGCAGGAGGGACATGCATGGGTGGTATCTCAGCCTGTAAATAAGAGTTTTTGGGAAAAATACGGGTCACTTCTTGCAATTTAAGCTCCCTGCCTGGCTGTGGGTTTCTGGCCAGCTCCTTGCCTCCGTTTCTCTGCGGGGGGATCGAAACCAGCCTCCCGCTGGTCAGCAAACCCTGTGTCACTTCCTTCCCTCCGCCAGCCTCACTCTTTCCACAGAACAGACTTTCAAATGAACGTTTTTGGTTCATTAAAGGTAGTTTTGAAAACATTTTTAGTTCTGTAAAAAAGAAAAAAAAAAAGGGGGGGGGGAACCAAACATGGGAGCTCATCTGGACCTCGTGGCACAGGCTCAAAATGAGGGATGCAAGAAGCCCTTGCCATTTGGGGCGGATGGGCTAATAAGATTGCCATTTTAATACTCATATCCATTTTTGACAGCTGTCCTTGGTGTGAGGCACCCTCCCACAACTGCACCTCTTTGTCTCAGTAGTGTTCATATCCATTGCAAACTCCCCCAGGGTATGTTCTCGTCTCAGTCATCGGGGAGCTGTGCATGTATATCCTCCTGCGTTAGGCTCGGGATATTGTACCAGCCCCTCCCTTGACACGCATGTACTTCATGGCATGGAGTTTAGAATAACGTGCAAGCATCTGCATTGTCAACCAAAAGCAGGGAGAAGAGGGGAAGCTGGAAATGCTTGGCCCATTGCGGGATCGGGGTGGCTGGAGTCTGGTAGTTCAACGTACTCGGAGCAGGAAGGGGAACCTTGGATTTTGGTTAAAAATTTCAAAGCACAGAACTGATCCTGGCCCTTGGCCTTTTGATAGACATCCTTTTTTTTTTTTTTTTTTCTTTTTTTTTTCTTTCTGAAGTTTTAAAGCACTGAAGGTTTGGCCCTGCGGAGAGCTTCTCTGCTTTTCCTTATCGTAGACATCTGAGCTTTTAATGGGCAGTGTATGAGCAGATTTACATTTTAATCCCTGGCGCTCACATCTGGGGATCCTAAAGCGTCTTGCACAACCTGGGAACGGTAATGTCTTTGCCTGTTGCAGAAATACAGCTGCAAAGCAGTGCCTGCCCGACAGCGTGCAATACCGCTGCCCTGCCAGGTCTGGGGCTCTGGGTCCGCTGGAGCGGTAGAGGGTGATTGCAAAGCCCATGTTTGGGTGCAAGCTCCCCTGCAGCAGTAGGGTGAAGGAAACCGATTTGGGATTTCAGGTGGAGAGTGCAAGACTCCTTCTCTTGGCAGGAAGCAGAAAGTGGTACATGCAGTCAGAACAGCAGAGGATATCTTATGTGGGTGGCACATAATTACTCAGGAATCCAACCAGGGTGCCAGGATTAAGACCACATCTCTTATGAAACATAACATGGGATCTTTCATATGCACACCATCTCTACTGATCGTGTGGCTGGGGCTCCAGGTTTCCACTTTCTAAGATGGCACCTGGAGTGTAGAGCTGTTGATGGTGCTGAGGGCAGCATCCCTCTCCCATGTCCTCAGAAGCCATTCTTCTGAGGAATGGACCATGGGCTTTGACCATTTTAATCTGACCTAAAGGTGAGAACATGATTTTTACTGAAGCAGGGTTTTCATGGCGGTAAGGCTTATTGAATGTGTATTTTTTACTTTCATTCATCTACTCGTCGTGGCACAGTAGAGAGATACTGCACTGCTGCTAATTTTCTCTGTATAATCACCTGAGTGATAAGTTCTTTCACTAAATCCTAATTTCTTCTAGGCAAGAATCCTGTTGATGTACAAAGATACGTGCAGCAGAAAGTGCAGTGACTCTGCTGCTGTATCACAGTTCATATTACTGCTTATTGCTGTTTGCTCAGCAACGGTCTAGCTCTGCAGTGCCTCACTCTTGTTAGCAGCATGGAGGTTTATTCACACAGGTGGTTGAGTCTCACACTCATGTGAGCATTTGGGTGAGCTACCTGTACAAATAAGGATTCAGAAAGTACAGAGGTTTCTTGGATTTTATCTTCAATCGAGGGGCAGGAGAACACAAACCTTTTTGACTTTGAGTGGTGGTGCTCTTCAGCTTCCTCCCTGCCTTGCGAGGCAGCAGTGATGAGTGATCCCTGGTGCCAGGCAGGTGCCCCCTCCACTTCCCTAGATACACCCTCAGCCAGCAAACAAACAGCCGAGAAGGAAAACCCACAGAGGGAGCTGCTCTCTCAGATTTGGGTGGACAAAGCAGGTAAAGTTAAAACTTAGACAAGATGAGACTTTTTTTTTGAGAGAGAGAGTTCATTTTTTCAGCTCACAACCCTATTTCTTCCGCATATGCATGCGTGCACACAGACACATGTGAACATGTGTATACATGTTTCTCCCTCCTTTTGTCCTGAAGAATATTAGATGTTTGCACAGCGGCGGCCAGAGCAGTTAGATCATAGCAGGAGGTACTCGGCAAAGCCCATGCTGTAGAGCAGTCATGCACCCTGGTGAGACTCCCTGGGTGGCAGGTGGGAGCTATCGTGCAAGGGCTTACTTGTCTATAGGAGGGACTCCATGGTTTGCTGTAAACTTGCTCTAGCAGCAGAGATGGCTGTGGTGCTTGGGCAAGATGTCTCACCCTCTTATCTGCTGGCTTCAGATCCAAGCAAGGTCTTGGGCAATCGATCTATCTGCACTCTGTTCAAATTCTCATTGGCATCAGACACGTCAGAGTTGCATATTGCTGTAAGGGGACCTAGGATGATCCTGCCAAGTGGATAACGGCACTAGAGACTTGAGATTGAGAGAGGTAACTGCTAGGTTATTCTTGGGCTGCCCGTGTCCACCTCAACCTGAAATGTGGAGGAAAAGCTCTATGTTGAGGGGAAAGCATGAGCAGAAAAGAAAAGGTGGCAGACGTGCACCCAATGGTGAGCCCCAAGGTCCCCATTTGCAGGAGCATGCTCCATAGGGATGGTTGTTAGACAAGCAGCTGGTGGGGCTGTACAGCATGGCAAGATGGGAACCATCCTGCGCTGTGCCCCAAAACTGGGATCCCCAGGCACAGATGTTAATGGACTAGCTGTGCTCATTGGTTTTTAATTTGGTGTCTTGAACTTCAAGCTGAAGCTTTTCTGTATTTCTGGAAATCAATTGAGTAAAGCACAGCAAAGGAAAGGCATCTTTATTTCATGTGTTGGAAGTCTCTTGGGACAGGAGTGGGAATGGAGGTGTGTGTTGTGGGGGCTGAACTAAAACGCTGGAAGAAATTGCATCAGATTTGGATAGGTCTGTGTGCTGTTTGTGGTACCTTCTCCTTGCAAGTCTCTCTGAGCATGTGCTAAGTGAGGCTGAGCTTTGAATTTTATGAGGAAGGTGTTTGTCCCACAAGTACAAATGTCTAATTAGACCTGATACAGCAGAGGCAGTTCCCTGACATTTATGCCACGGTCTTTCAATCCTCAGGAGCATGTAGTCCGGTGGGAGGCACCACAAACAATGTCAGAAACAACATAAAATTCTCCATTAGCCACGACCCCCGGAAAAGAAAAAACAACAAACCAACACCCAACCCTCACACTACTTTTATTAGGCACACTAAAAGTGAAAGCAGAAGGGTGGGGCTGGGTTTGTCGATCTTTGCTTGTAGAAAGAAATAAAACGGCTCATTTAAATTCTTAAGAACTGCATAGGAGGCAGGAGACACAATGAGGATCCTGGAGAAGAAAGGCCATCAGCTGAACAAACTAATCGCATGGTAATCAAAGGGGAGTTATACAGAGCCTACTGGGAAGCACTTTAGAGGAGGTTCCAGCTAGGCATAGCAAGGGCCCTGTCAAGTGACATCTTTAATAAATTATAAATTAAAAAAAGCACAAAGGGACACGTAGCAAAAGGGAAAGACGAGTCTAAGACGTTTCTAAACAGTACGTGCTCCGAATCTGTGCTGTGGTGGCTGCGCCTCCTCCACAGGGAAACTCAGCAGAGTTGTCTCCTTTGAGGATAACTCCTAAATCCCACTTTGCTGATGAGCTCGGTTATCCCTGGCGTGCATGAAGGGTATGGTCTGCGCTTGGAGTGACCTCTGCAAGTTTTGCTCTGGAGGTTCAGTTCTCCAAGAAAGCGGATCTGGCAGGAGCACGTTGGAGGGGATGAGGAACCAACCTGCAGAAACGGGGACCAGGCGCTACTCCACAACATCATCTCTGCTAGCCTGGCTTGATAGGCGCTGTGAAAGCGCGAGCTGCCATATGCTGCCAAGTACTGCTCTGGACAATAATATTACAACAAGACTCAAATGTTGAAAAAATAAAAATCCCCACTAAGTAATTGTGGGGTGTGTCATCTTCAAAGCACTGCACAAGCATTAATTAAGCTTCACAACAGTGCTGCATGGTGGGACAGCAACCTTTGCGATGGTCATTTCTACAGGTGAACAAATCAGGAAGGTTTTTTTTTTTCTTTAGCAAAAGTGAAATTAAGCATTATTTCTGATAAACAGGAAACTAAGTTAAAAAGACAGGGGGAACAAAGTCTGCAAAGTCAAAAACAACTAGTGCTAGCCCACAAAATAGGGAAACAGGAGGTAGCAATAAGAAAAAAAAAAAAACAAACCTTAGAAGCAGAAATGTCCCGAACTGCAGAAATGTGTTTGACTGATTTTAACCAAAAGACTAAATTTTTCTGTGGTGCAACTGGCTTCGGTAGAAGTTACACTGTGGAGAAATTTGGCCTCAAGGAAAATGTCTTCTCAAGAGAAGTGGTGGTGGGGATGACTTAAGGAGTGGAGATATGAGCTCAGAAGTATCTAGTGCCTCCCGGGTGGAGACTGCCAAATAGAAATTCATGCTTGGAGGGCAGGAGTGCCGCCCCTCCAAGGTGCTAAGCTTTGGGTCAGTCAAGCATCAAAGCATCTTGGTGCTGTCACTGTAGTTTTAAATCAGCCGTTGCTCTCAGTCTACTCAAGAAAAGCCTTGGCATTAAAATCTACCAGTTTGGCAAATTTCATTTTGGAAAAGCCAGTCAGCATTTGACCTGATACAAGTTTGTCTTGCTTCAACTTCTGGCGTTGCTTTTCAGATCTCCTACAAATAATTAATAAAAGCTCAAAATCGGTGTCAGTTTTAGAAGCATGAAAGCAGTCCTACCTGTGAGCAGAGGGCAAATGTAGGATGACAGCCATTTTTTTGTAGTTTAATTTTAAATACTTTAGAATTGAAATACTGGGAGGATCCTAATGGGAGCTCTGACATAGCCTTAAATGTAGGGTAACAGTGCAAATTCAATATGGTTATAATTGCCATTTTCCCTTATTACAGACTGCGTGTGACCTGTTGCCTTTGCTTTCACTTTCTTCTTCAGCTATCTGAGTTCTGTCACCTTTCTCAGCAAACAGGGATGCTCAGGAGAAACAGAGCCTGCAGTGTGCTTAAAACAAAACCAACCTCAAACCCACAAAACAACTTTTTTTTTTGTGGGAGACAAAACTTTCTGGCTCTGCTAGCTGTCGGGTACAGCTAGAAATGGGAAATGTAAAAGCTCAAAAAAAACCCCAAAACCCTCAAAAAAACCAAACCACCAAACCCCAGATCAAAAAACCCCTACCCCAGAGAGAGCACCGAAGATAAGACTTTTTATTCCTGGTGTTTGCATCAATCTATCAGTTTTTACAGGTATAAAACTGATCTTCCTTTTGTGAAATGTTCCTGCTTTGATGGAAGCAGAACACCTAAAGAGCATCAAAGCTTGGGGTATTTTGGCCCTCTTCCCTTCAATCCTCTGTATGCAACGGTCCTGAAGCACTGCAAAAATGTAAATTAATGGGGAAAAGCCCCTGCCTCTGTTTTTTTGGGTATTGATTTTCCATTTCAGCTGGACTGGTCCGCTCAGAGGCGGGGATGACCCACTGCTTAGCTGGCTTGCAAATACAGCATGGCTCCAAGGCTTGACTTTCCTCTTGTCCTAGTTAAACTGAAGCACGAGTTACACCTCTACACCCTTACTCGTGTGATATCTCTGCTTCTCGGTGCATCTGTGGTCGCGTCCAGCAGTTGGGTGTAAAACCATGGGCCAGCAGAGATCAGGCGACTGATTTTTTTTGTGATGGTATTCCTGTTTCAGGATAAAGATATGGGGGATGCTCAAATATTGTAACTGCCTATTTGGGCTAATATTGCCCCTAATATTGTTATTCGTGAATGACCAGTTAAAGGGATTGCAAGTGGCAGCGCAGAAGCTGTGGCAGGGGTATGATATATCTGAGATCAAGCGTTAGTTAAGAAACCATGCGGCTGTGGTGTTGCATCGCGGCTGGCTTTGCACCGCAGGGTTTGCCTGGAAAGCTGGGCCACGTGGTCCCCCCGGGGCGGGGGGTGCCAGGGACCTTGGGCACATACACTTGGATGATTATTTTTCCTTCGTGTGTGACCGCTCGCTCTTTGAAGACACCCCACATTGTTGTTGGCTTTACAATGAGTGCCGCTTCTTTTGGGGAGAGCTTTCAGGAGCAGCAGGAGAGTTTGTTGTCTGCCTTAATCGCATGGATTAGAGTCAGTCCTGGGGTCAGGGTTGCTCCCCAGAGGCTGGACAACAGGGGTTTTGGCTTAATTTTTGAATGAGGGATTGCCTGTGCGTTGTGTTGGCGAAGGGGCAGCGTGTACACGGCGCACGGTGTGTGTGGAGCAAACAAACTGCGCTGCAAACGTACCCCTGCTCCACATCACCTTCCGCAGCAAACGGCTGAGAGCCCAGTGCCTGCAAATTAGAGTCAAATGCTTGCTTCGCTCAAGTATGCAGCGGGATTTGCCTAAATTCAGAAAATAATTTCTTGTTTCAAAAAGAAAAAAATTTCTAGAAGTTAAGCGCAAGCACATCATCAACGAAATCAAAGCATGCTAATTCTCAAACAGAGTATTTGAAAACTTGCTTTGACTTAACTGAAAGTACAAACTTTTGCAGTGACAGCAATTTAATGCAGATTTTTTTTCTCTGTTTCTCAGAAGCTTTTGGAAAATCTCCTTCTTGTTTCACATGAAATTGTGTGGTTGGTGTTTTTTTTATGACTTCCTGGAAGTATTCAGGTGACACGAAGTCTAAAAATTATGAGCAAACCTCTCCTCACACTCCTTCCTCCCTCTTTCTCCACTCCTTCATGTTTATTTTGTAAATAAGTGCCACTAAGGTTCCTGAGAAGCAAATACACAAATATTGATTCCACCAATAACACTGAAACTGTGCTTTAAATTACACTTGTTCCTACCAGCCTTGGTTATTTTTAATCATGGTGAGAGAAGCTCTTTTTCCTGCTAATGCAAGTAATGGGCCCATCTATGGGGAAGCTGTAGGGTTGCAACCTTCATGCATGGCTGAAAGCTTGTCTCAAAATTTAAATACAAGAGGAGGATGGGGCTGAAGATTTGAATATTTATTTAAAAATATTTCTTCTACAGGAGTACTTTTGATCTGCTAAAAGGGAAAAATTCCAGTCTCTCAAATATAGGACTGGTACTGTGCCCTCACCCCAGTGAACTGCGATGGGTCTGGGCTGCAACAGCTCGTATATGGGTGCATGAACCCAACTTGGTGCATGCACGATGGGGGTGTAAAAAGTCAGAGATCAGGCTAAAACTGCTTTGAAAAATTAGCCCCAGAAGGCTAAGAGTTGTATTCTTGGGTTATTCTGAGGTTGAATGCTGACCCACGTAATTAATCCTATTGCGTCTGGTGGGTGTTGTTGGGTGAGTGTTTATCTGTGTCAGGAAGGCAATAAATTCTGATGACTTTTTTTTTTAATTAATTCCCACCAATTTTGCTCTGGTGCAATAATGTCACTGAGTTCAGAGGAATGACTCCTGATTTCAGTGGGTGTAACCGGGAGAGCAGCGTCACTGGTTTTGACCAGGCACGTCTGCTCAAATTTTCTGAGCAAGCAACTTGTTGGGATTCCTGCAAAGTCTTTTGAAACCAACTCGTGACCCAGGCGCTGGCTGTCTCCTACGGGTCCCGTGTATTGACACTGCTATGGTGCACAGCCTTAGGGAGGGGATAGCAGGATCAGACCCTTCACAGAATGGCAGATCCAGGGAGAGTCCTTTGGACTTTCACACTATTAATGCTCTGGAAAGCACTACTAGTACTACTACTACACGAAAATATCCAGATATCTGCTGCCTTATGAGCAGGTGCAGTTATGGGTAGATACTCCACAAAGTGCACAATATGCTGCTTAAAGGTAACTTTGGGTACATTTGGTAGAAAGTCATACAGCTCCATTAAAAAACATGGGCTCTTCCACTGGTTTAAGTCCTCATTCTTTATCCTTTATTGTCTCATTTCTAGTTTATCTCCCTGGCCTATTTGTTCTCACTCCAAATGTCTCCATTAGCTTTAATTAAGCTGTTTCTTGCCAGTTAAGAGAAGAGGCTTTGAGGAAAAAGAGCATCTCTTTGCAACAACAGGGTGGAACCAGGGAGGTGGGGTTAGAAATAGTTTTACTAAGAGCTGCCATTAAAAAAAAAGGACAAACAACTGACTTTTCCTACGGTGGCAGCATAGATTTTGTTTCAGTGTTTGTGGAAAAGTGCACTTTCTTCCTGGATGCATGGCCTTCTGGACCAGGTGCTCACACGTGATCGTGTGTGGGAAGGTCCTTTGCCTACCTGAACCTCATGGCTTGCGCAAGTGTCGTCTCTGTTGCTGCAAAACTGTTCTCTGTGTCAGTGGAGCAAACCTTGTGTAGCAGTGGGGTTTTTGTTGATGTTTGAAGGTCTTGTGTGTTGGAGGCAACCTGGTGGCACTGTTTTCCTTGGCTGCTGCAGGTGTTGGCTGGTCCTGGGCGATGCTGTGGGACCCTGAGCTGGGAAACTGGTGCCCAGGGTCAGGTACCACCTGTGACCAAGAGCATTTGTTGGAAAGCTCATATTTGAAAGTTTAGGAATGGGTATCTGAATAATGAAAATTACCTGCTGAAACCCGCCTGCACATTAATTATTGGAAATCATTTATCTTCTGCGGTGTTATTAAGTTGCAGATTGAGCATCAAGTGTGATAAAACTGTAGGTAGAGGAAAAGGTCTGCCTGGGAAGGGGACAACCTGCGGACAGAGGCATGGTTTTGTCTAAACATTGAACTCGCTTACTGCCTCTGCAGGTACCGAAAGGCATGAGCTCGGAGGTGGTGGAGTCAGTTACTTGGTCAGTCGTAAAGATGCAATTATCACCCCTTATTTGACCGAAGACTGTAAAAGGAGACTCAATGCTAGTATTTACTATATTTTTCTCCCCCTCTATTAAAAGGACAGCCAATTTTGAATTATGATAATAGCTGCACTCTGGGTTTAGGACTCGCCTCCCTGAAATTTTCAGGACCACTAATTTGTGGTTACTCCAGTGCTAGAATGGACTTGGTGGTGGTGGCCTTTAGACTGACAATGCAGTAAAAGTTTAAAGCTGCAACTGCTTTGGAGCCAAAGAAAGAGAGAAGATTGAAACCTAAAGGTTAGCGTGAAATGCACTTTACTGTTATCTATGAGAACAAATGAGTTAAAAAAATTTCAAATACCAGAATACCCTACAGGGAGGAGATATAACTATTAAAGGGCTGTTATAGCTGCAATAAATGTAGGAACAATAAAAATAAATTGATGAAGTAAATGTCAGCGCTGTTCCCCTGAGCTGCCCCCACACCTTTGTCCAAAAGTAGAACATCTCCAATTACAGAGGGTGGAATCAGCCTTCAATGACAATATGACAAGGACAGAACATAGAGCAGTGGCACAGGGAACACAATTATGCACAGCCTTGAAAAATTGTATCGTAGTACAATGTATGGAAGAAATCAGTTAATGATGCAGGGCCTCCACTTCTGTCTAATAATCCTGTAAGAGAAGGATGAACCCCCCCTCCTCCTTGCCTTGGAAAGGGAGAAGGAAACAACAATGATGAAGAAGGATGACCTGCGAATGAAAGTCTGCATAATACCATGGGTCAACATTTGCACACTTTATGGTATGTGGATATTCCTCTTTACCCATTATTATTTTTTAAAATGGTAGCTTTTACGAAAGTATTTAACTGAAACCCACTTCACTGGTTAAATAGCCCACTGAAAAAAAAGAAAAGATTTCTTTGGTGAAAAGGCCAAAGACAAGAAAAGCCGGCGGCTCAAATCCAAAGCCGGTAGCTGAAAGGGAAATGCAAAATTTTAGGAGTAAACACAGTAGATGGTAGGAGATGATTTATCTTGTGCAATTTACAACAGGTGCTAAACATTACGAAAACCAGAGCTATTAAGCAATCAAATTAAGCTATAATTAACAGAAGAAAACTGTGCAGGAATTCTAATTAATACATATCTGAGCACATCCGTGATCCCCTCCGACAGCTTGGCTTTCTAAACCACTGCCACTACCCGAGAATAACTGAAAGGGTAAGGCTTTGGGAGCACGCAGAACGTTACGGGTATCACCAGAGATTCCCCCTAACAGCTACAGCCCCGTGTGCTGGCTTGGAGGGGAATGCTTTAATTTGGGACATATTATTCTGAGACGGTAGGAATTGAAGATGTGGTTGAGAGAAGCCCGTAACAAGCTGGGGTTCATCCTCCTGTCTGTGTTTGCCTTCTGTGGTCGCCCTCCCTTCCCTATGAGGTGCCGTTTCTTCCTGACCCTCCGTTTCTGAGTAAGACCTGTTTCCGCAAGTCACCATCGGAGATGGATGGCTGACAGTGGTTGTGCCGGGGTGGAGATGCTATGGTAGATGCACCTGAAGATAGGAGAGGACTGATGGCCAAGAGCCTCACGTGAGCTTTAATTCGTGCTTTGCCAAGGATCTGATATGGTCTTAAACAAGACACTGGATAAAAAGTGTGTGTCCTGGGTAGTCCAGGTGATTAAAAACTCTGTGATGACTGGGAAAAGTTTGCTCAGCTTTGGTTTAAAGCAGGACTTGACTCCCTTGTCTACACAATTCCCAAATGGAGATAATGATGCTTCCCTACCTTACAGTAGTGTTGTGAAGATCAACTTGTTAATGACTGTATGGCACTTTCAAGTGCTATCATTATAGTACTATAGTCTCTCTTAGGGAGGATTTGTTATTTTTACAAAATTAATTGTAAATCCAATAGAAAATAATTCAGCCTCTGAAATTCTGGTGAGATAATTATTGTGAAGATGGTATTAGTATAGTGCCTTTCAGATGATTCACTACTTTAATTATTACTTTCCAATTCTATGCAAATATCATTTAAAAACCTTGCAACCTTCTCACGGGTTGGTTGCATTTACTTCCTCGAATATGGAGCTGACTCCTTCAAATCCCATGTTATGCCCCTCAAATGGATCACTCTGGCCGGTAGCAGAGCTCCCTGGGAAAACAGAATTTTTGCTGGTGGTTGAGAGATGCCTTATTTCTGCAGATTTTATTTTTTATTTTTTTTTTCTTGGGGATGCGGGTCCCACTGTTGGTTGTTGGTTGACCGCACCTCACAGGACTCTCTCATCTTTTGCTGCACCTGTTGGTGTGGGCATCACCAGATCCTAACTACCTGCTCCAAGACTGGGTCACCTCCATGCCCACCCGGTCCCCAGGTACCTACCCTGTCAAAGCAAGGACCGGGACCCCATCAAGGGGAGAAGGAGAGTGGGGTCTTTATTTCCCATTTCTAAGGGGGTGAAGTGATTAAGAGCTGCTCATGTTCTAGTTGTCTGTCAATGAACTGTCAGCCTTTCTTGTCCCAAGCGCAGTCCATTGTGGTGTGTCATGCCTCTTGGTGGCTTTGGCAGCACACCCTGGAGCGAAACGTGGTGCTAAGTGTTTTCTTCTCTCTTGATTTGCTCTGGCACCTGGCTTAGCTCTAGGTTGGCATTTGTTGTACCTTTCTCTATGCTCGTACTCCCGGAATATCTTCAGCCTCAGCTTCAGCTTCTCCTGGGTTATCCTGGTATGACAAAAGTCTATGGTGTTTTTTCTAGGACAGTAAGCAAAGAGGTCCTTTGTGAAGGCAAACCACAATCCCTGCTGAGGGTAGGGCTGGCTGGAAATCACTGGAAAAAGAATGCGAAGCTTAAGACTGTGCTCCTTCTGCCCCAGCTTTGGAAATGCCAGGCGGATTTTGAGGCTGTTGAGGTAATTTAACCTGGTCATCCTCCCCCATGGTCCTCCCCTCCAAACTGGGGACCAAAGGAAGAGGTTTTCTCCACAGTTTTCCATACAAATGTCCCTGCTTGGAAAGACGTGTTTTAATTGCGCTCTGAATAATTTCTAGACCCGCTCACTCTGCCTGGCTCCCTGCCAAGCTCGTGCATAAGCAGCCTTCCCGGTGCTTGGGAGCATCCCTCCCTGGGCATTGCTGGCAGCTCTCCCCAAAGCCAGACCTGAGGAGGTGGTTATGGGAGTCCAGCCTGGGGCGGTGGGTTTCAGCTGGGTGCCTGGATGGGCGCTGGCGCCCAGCCGGACACACAAAATTGTGCATGGATGGGGAGGCTCCAGCTGAGGTGCTGAAATGAAAGGTTTGATCTCGGTACTGGCTCGTGCCCTCACAAATCACAAATCTTGCTCTCCTCCGGGATGCCCCTCTGCCGGGATGCTCCGTGTGGGCTGGGAAAATGTGTTTGTTTAAAATGGTCTCAGGCTCTAGAAGCATCACCCCTGGAAGCAATTGCAAGTGTCTTAACCTCACGTGCACGGATGTCCTAAAGATAAGCGTATGTGTGTCTGCCTGCAGGATCAGGACCTCAGTTATTAATAACAATTAACAATTAATTAATCATTCCCACCAGGCAGACATGCAAACCTCTGGTTTATTGCTGGACATACAGTATGGCAAATGAAAGAGCGCAGCGTGAGCTTTTAAAGTGAATATCCTTCACTTTCGTTGGCTGATGTCTTATGCATCCAAGTTTACTTTTTAAATTTTGTGGCAAGCTCCCTCTTTTTCGCTCATCTTTCCTTTATTCAAATTTTTGTTTGGTAAATTGTAAGGGATTTCAGTGCTGGTTGGAGTGAATGATTAACAGTGTGGGTGAGAGAAGGAAAAGGCAAGTAAGCACTGGGAAGAAAAGCTGGTTTTGGAGCAGGCAGGCTGGCACTGGTGGCAGTGGAGAGACTTCAGCCTGGCCCCGGGCAGGGTGACAGCGGGTTGGGGGGATAACTCCACTGCAGCCTCCGAAACCAGTGCCCGGAGGACACGTGCAAATCCCACCGCGTGAGGGGGGAAAAAGGACACCCAGCACAGGCAGGAATTCAAGCAATTAATCCTTTACTTAAAGAACAATAAGCAGCCAGATTTTTTACATACCGAAAGTGGGAACAAGGTAAAAGGGGTTAAAACTAAAAAGCAAGGACAGCAGACACCAATTAACACAATGCTAATTGACAATTTCCCCAAGCCTCCATGAAACATGCCAGACCTA
This sequence comes from Nipponia nippon, assembly GCF_047370975.1. Taxonomy (NCBI): domain Eukaryota; kingdom Metazoa; phylum Chordata; class Aves; order Pelecaniformes; family Threskiornithidae; genus Nipponia; species Nipponia nippon. Next base: position 4,043,052 of record NW_028262358.1, on the reverse strand, counting down.
TTTCCCCAATTACTAATTAAATCAAACTGCACGCACAATACTAATTTCCCTAACTTAGGGAGCTCAGTAGACAAATAAAATGTGAAACTAACTTAAATATGTTGTCGAAGTGCAGGGAGAATAAAGAACTTAAAAGAAAAGTGGATAAACTTTTGCTCTGGATATATTCTTTAAATTTCTGGCCTCTTTGGTGAGTTAGATGGAGGATCCTAATCAAGGCAGGTATGTGGTGGGGTCCTGCTTGCTGGATGTGATTAACACCCTGAGAGAAGGCAATTATGTGAGGCTGGTCCGGCTTGCTGCTTAATGAGCGCCTTCCTGAAAAATGGTCTAGAAAGGGATGCTTGTGCATCCTGGGATGGCACGCAGGTATGAAGAAGAACATGTGTTATTTGGAGAAACTCTTTATCTAGGGCTGGGGCAGACGTGGAGGCACCGGGTCCTGCCAAGCTGCACGGTGCTGGGGATGGGGACAGGTATGTCCCCATTAAAAGGGTTTGAGTGATGCTGGAGATGTGCTTGTGGCTGGGGTGTCCTTGCTCTCGCCCGGGGCCGAGGCAGTCCCGTGAAGCCTGGCGGGAGGAGCAGAAGGACAGCTCAAAGTCTTCCAGTTCGTTGTGCTTTATCAAACTGCTGACCCCTCCCCCGGCATGAAATAAGGATGAAATAGTAATGCGATAGGTTAATGCCGATAATTAAAGAGAGTTTAAAACTAAGCAGGAGACTGAACTGCGTGTGTGGGTGGCTGGAATGGTTGTTTGATGTGAAAGTCAATGACTGAATTATTCAGAGAGAGTGATTTCCAAATGATAATTTTACATTTCCCATAACTGATTTTGATTTATTATAGCAGCACCCGATAGCCCGGCGGGAGCCGGGAGAGGCGCTCAGCTCTGCCGCTGCTTTTTCTTCTCCTTTGGGCACGAAAAGATGCTCAGAGCTGAAGCCCACCCCTGCCTGGGGACTGACCTTCGTGTGCCCATTGCTGGTGGGGCTTGGAATTTTTCAAAGGAAAAATGCAGGGAAAATATTTGTTTAAAAAAAAAAAAATGGGCTGCTTCTGTATTGATACAGCGGCTTACTGCTTGGTTGTGTTTCTGGACATGGGCAAGCACTCGGAAACCATCCGGATGCTGACTTGGGTGCTGCGGTGTTGGCTTTGCATCACCTGGAAAGGCACTTGGCTTCATATGAAGGTATCTGGTGAACTTGTTGCTTGTTCTCCCCATTTGTGTTTTCCTCTAGTCCTTCAAGCAGATTTGCAGAATTCATCTGATCGCTTTTGCCACTAACAAGCCTATTTTTTCGAGCACCCACTCAGGATGCTGGAGTGCAAATCGGGCTGTAAATCTCCTGTGAGGAGGCAGCTTCCCAGGGTGAGCGGTACTTTCTGTGCCTGAGCGTGCCAGAAGTGCTGCAGGGACATCCTGGGGCATTCAGGGGTTTCTGCTTTTTAACCACAAACAAGAAGTAAGGACAGCCCATGGAGGGAAACCGGGGCCTGTAGCCCCGGTCTGGGCACCCTGCACGGGGGACGTGTGTCCATCGGGACATGTGCCAGCAGGTATTTGAGACCAGGTGGTTCAGTTTTGGGAACATTTCTGCTGAGAATTAAAGAGGGAAACTACTGAAAATAGTGGAGGTCCAGATTCCTTCCCCCGATACACCAAAAATAACCATCGCTGTTTTGGGAGGCTGGGCTGTTAACCCCTTCCATACCCTCCGGGGCATGGTGTGGCGGCACCACGGCATGGCTGAGCCCAGCAGGGTTGCTCCAGGGAATGGGTGCTTGTCTGGGCCGCTGCCTTGCAGGGCTGCTTCGAGGCACGGTGTTACTCATGCCCCATTACAGGGGCTCGAAGTGAACTTTTCTGAACCTGGAGGGAGTTTTGGTTTGGGTTAAGTTTGAAAGATGGAGGAGGGACATAAATAGGTTGGTTCCCACTCTGTCCCCCCCAGCTTGTATATCTGGCCTGCCAGAGCCCTGCATCCCCAGGGACCTGGAGCTGAGCAGGATTTACGGTTGCGCCTCTAGCTTGTGTCTTCGGGGTCCCCGCTGTCGTTATTCTACGTGCCCAGGAGGTAGCGGATGGCAGCAAAAAGGCTGGAGAGGGGCAGAAGGATGGGGTGGCAAAATGAGAGGTGGAGGGGGTGAGTTTTAGGGTTAGGCGTGGGCTTTGTCCCCCTGTTGGGGCAGTTCCCCTTGGCATCAGCAATGAAATACCTTGCGGGGACAAGCACTGCCACCGGAGGGAAGGCTCTGTGCTCCCACCCTCCTGCATCCTCGCAGAGACCTCTGGTACGGAGCACCGCTCTCCCAGGATAAACGGGTATTTAATTTCTTATGGGAGGCACAGCAGCTCCGGCCAGGGAGGTGATGGGACAGCCTTATTACGGTGTGTATGGGCCGATGGGATGCACAGGATGATGCTGATGCTGGTCCCTTGTGGTCCAGGTGAAAGCTATGGGTTGTTTCAGACGAGGCTTCTGCCTCTCTTCTTTGTGGTCATTAATTCTGTCCGGGGCCAGGGAGATCTTCCCTAATGAAAGCTTCAGTGAGATTGGTTTGTTGAATGGAAAAGCTTCAGTTTCAGTGAATCAGCAATTTCTGATGAAAAATCTTTTGTCTGAAAATTCCCAAGAAGCTCCGACTCTGACCTCGGAGCGGCTGCCTTCCTCCGAGCACATTACCAGGATTTATGGTGCACTCCCATGGTTTATTGTTCTACAGTAAACGGAGCTGCTGGATGAGTTTTGACTATCCTTCTGAGCAGGGAAGCAAATCAGTGTCGCGGGACTATCCAAACTTGCATGATTTAACAGAAGTCCTTGCTGCGGAGTGGGTGGGTTGCCAGACCAACTAGCTTCGTGCCCATTTGAGGTTGCACACCCATCCTGGGACCATGGTGCATCTCCTCCCTTACCTACTCTGGTGAGTGGTCTTGCAGAAATATTTTCAGTGCCATCAGCTCTTTAACTGGCAAAAGAAGTGATGGCTGCACGATGAGTTTGTAGTGTATTTTCTGAAGGCTGCTGGTATGGAGAGGATGCTGGCTTGCTTGTTTATGCTGTGGACCTGTCAAGATTGCCTTAGTGACAGTAAATAGCCATGATAAGACAGTCTCTGCTACAAAAAATTGCAAAGCATGGAACGAAAAAGAATTATTATTCCCATTTTACAGCTGTAGTCCTGGCACACTGGTACTATAGTATTTGCTCAAGGCTGCAAGAAAAGAAACCCTGAGCTTTGGATTGAAGTGAAATCTGCAGAATAACATCACCATCCTCAAAGCATGTAATTATGCGAACCACTTCTCAGTTATAAGCATCTGTATTTGCCTCTTTAAAGACCACAGCAGAAGGAATGTGATAGCAGAAGGGCTCTAAAAGGCTTGCCCACAAAAGAGAACAGAAGTATTATAAAAGGCGTAATATATAAGCAGGGAGAGCATCCCTGATGTACATTGTCAGGGCTGAGGCACCTGCCATAGATAAGACCTTTGCTGTACGAAGGCTTCCATTAATTTTAATGGAGATGGTAGTTAGGAGTTTTGGAAAATATGAAAATACAGGAAAACACCAGGATGGATGGAAACTGTTGCAGTCCATCCTTCCCATGTCTAACATCTGCTTTTACCTGAGATTCCCCAAACCTTTATGAACTGTGTATTTAACAGCTGTGGCACCGCACCCAAAGGTGAGGTGACCTCCTCAAGGCAAAGCAGCATGGTGGGGATGGAGGCAGGACCAGGAGCTCGATGCTCCGGCTGCCCGGAGTATGGCCCATCCAGAAGGCCAAGCTCCCTCCCTGTAATCATAGGGAAAAGTAATCAAATTACTGCCTTTCATGTCACATTAGTGAAAATGGGTACTAGTATGATGCATATTAATATAATATGATGGGAAATTGCTAATACAATTAGACCATCACATTTTATTAGTACCGGAGTGACAACTCACACTGAAGAACAGCTCGCTCGGGTGATGGCTCGGAGCGAGCATGAGCCTGGTGCACAGGCATGGAGACAGTTATTTAACTTTCTAAAAAAACCTCTTTTTTTTTTTTTTTTTTTTTCCCCTGTAAGCGCTTGGTCACCCAAGTAAGCATTATGCTGACCCTTTGTAAATATTGCCCAGATTTACTGTAAAATGAGTCCTCATCTCAAAAGTTAGATGTCTCACAGGTATATATTTTTTTTCTCCCATATATACACAGACATAATAAGCAAATAAAAATATATATCTATATAGAGGAGGACGGTATAAATTTTCCTTCATACATTCTACCTTTTTATTTGGGTTTGTATCATCTTCACTCTTTAGTTATAAAATGATATTGTGCAAGTTTTGTGGATTACATATTGCAAGAGCTATCCCAGCTCAACCTACTACAACAAACAATAATGATTATATAGCAGGGATATCTTTTGTAATTATAACGTGCTTCGAACTTCCTTGATTGGCATGCAGCGTATTTAAACAAGGATGATCAAAAGCATGTCTGCAGCATTGCCCTTATCTTCCTTTCTGCAGCACAAAGACCTGTCCTGGTGGGCAGCAGGGACCTGCCAGCTGTGCAGAGGTGGGCTTCGGTTTCGTACTGATGATGCTCATCCCCAATCCAAGGGCCAGTCTCCAAGTGGAGAAGACTTCTGTCTTAGCCGACAACCTCTTAGGAGGATGAGCAGTCCTGCAACATGGCAGCAAATGTGTGGTCCCGCCAGGATAAGATGCTTTTCCCATTTACATGCAACCTGTAATCCCAAATGGCCGACCTCCTGAACAGGAATGGCTTTTCTAAACAGCTTTGTCTTGTTCTGGCCAGGGGCTCTGCCTTGGAAATATTATCTATCATAATAATAATGTTATCTATCACATCAAAAAGCATGCTGTGGATTTACTATAGCAGGCAGGTGCAATTTTTAAATACAGTGCCCAGGTTGATGATTGTGTCTTTGTCAACTTGGAGAAGCAAGGAAGGACTTGGTGCTCTGATAAACAGTCATTTCATCAGTACAGCATGAAGAGGGTGGCACCAAATACTTGTGGAAAACTGAGCGGAGGAGGAGATCCATTTCTGGAGGCTTAAGGCACTGGGAAATGTTTAAAGGAAAGATGTTTCCAATTTGTTAGATTATTAGAGCCCAGAAATATATGGTGTGTTATGTTTGTCTCTTGTTAATAGTTTCTGTGATAAGAACAGTTGTGATTTGGGTTTACTGCTTATTGTCAGCCTGTGAAAGAAAGTGTTTCTGTGCACCCACATGGAGGTATTCTCCCGCGTGCGTTTTTAATAACACCTTTAGCTGAGGCACTTCATAAACATGAGCTCTAACGTGGTGAAATGAGTAAAGACTGATTAGTTAGTATTTGATGAGTAAAAAAATGAAGCCAAAGAGAAACCTGGGCAGTGAAGGAGGGGAATGACTTCACCTCAGGCTGGGGAAGAGGTGGGGAAAGTTGTGGTGTGGGCTGGCAGCAGTGGCGGGAGCCTCAAGCCTAATTAAAAATTTTTTTTGTGTGTGTAATACTCCGCCAAGTATTCCAGAAGAACTGTGCTTGTGGTTTTGCACATTAAAATAAATAAAATATTTATATTTTATATTTACTTCAAAGACTGACAGTGAAAAGAAAATGCTTTCTAAATAGTTTAATGTGTGAACAGGTTGCAGGCCAAACTGGGAAAATAAGTGGGCTGATATTAAAAGACAAAGACCACGTGAATATTTACAGATCCTTTCTGACGTGCAAGATGGGCTTCCCTGACCCTTTGGTGTGGGTTGCCGATGTGGAGGGTGCAGGTGAGGAGGAGGAGGGTGCACGGTGAGCAGTGCGTGAAGGAGCACTCCTTATTTTCTTGCCTTTTTTTTTATTATATACCAGCTTTTGTGCAGCAAACCTCCCCACCCTGTTGAATGCCTTTGGTTGCTTTGGATGCCATGGGCTGCTTTGGATGTCACCGCCCTCTGCGGTCCAGCAAAGTCCTCCTGCCGCTTCCAGAGCAAAAGACAGGGCTGGACTTCAAACACCATCAGATATCTTTGATTATTCCCATTATTTTGAAGATATTGGTGTAACTCTGAGTGCCAAAGGGCCAATCCTGCCCAGGTTTGAATGTGTTGGGCTGGAAAGCGAGTCGAGCACCTTCCCCAGCTCTTGCGTTCAGAGACGGTTTTCGCTATGTTCCCTGGCTGTTCCCTGGGAAGTTTATAAAGACGAGATAAAGCCCTTGTCATCCTACTCATGTGGGTAGTAATAATGCTTAGCATTTCTCATCTTTGAAGTGCTTTACAAATATTAAATAATTAATCTGCCCAAGAATGGAAGGAAGAGTATCATCCTTCGACTTATATACTGGGGAGTGGAGGCAGAGAAATCATATGGTTCCTCCAGGCCAGGGAGGGAGGTGTTACCAGAAAGTGGTGGGGACAGGGTTCCATTACATGTGGTTCCCATCTGGGGCCACTTGCCCACTGGCCAGCATGCTTGGATGGTGGGATCGTAGCACTTGCACCAAGGCATGATGTGCTCTCACCGTGCTTGGGATCCCTCTGAGTAGGGAAGCAGGTATGTGGTGTTTCCTCCTGCATCTCCTGGAAAGCCCAGGTGGTCCTTCCAAGGAGAGACAGTCACTTTATAGGACTTTTTTTTTGCAGTGAGTAGGATGCTGGGAGTAACGTAGCCTGTGATATGGATGAGGGCTGGTCATGATTTGCCTTTGCCGTGGGAGGCTTGAAAGGGTTGGATCCCCTGTGGGGTATCCACACGAGGAGCGAGGGGGGAGGCTGCTGGACCTGGGATCGCAGCCTGGGAGCAAGAGGGGTGGGAGCAAGGATGATATGGCCTTTGCTTTCTGGAGCAATAGAGAAAAATCATATACAAACACAGTTTATAGCAGCTTTCCAGAGATCAAGGACTTTCTATAAGCACTGAGTGAAGACCTTTCATGTAGGTAAGTATTGTTCGTTTCACTGACATGGGTTAGCAAATCCCAAGCCCAAGTGACTTTCCTTAAACTCATGATTTATAGTGTGATGGGTGATGGAGCCGGGAGGGTTTTCCATGGAAGTGCCCTAAGTATGAGATGTGTTTTGCACCAGGCATGGGGAGAGGCAGGACATCCTGGCTCCCAGCCCGTCGCAGCGGGGCCGGCAGCTACCTGCCCTTGGCCACGATGGGCAGGCAGAAACAGGGGCTAGAAACTGGGTTTCTCACAACCCAGGGGAATGTCCTCAATGACTCGCTTTTGGCTATTCTGGGACGACTTTCTGTCTCATTTCTTTGGGCCAGAAACTTCATCCTGGAGCTGGGAGACTTTTCTCAGTGAAAGTCATGTTGAAACTGGTGTATTTAGCAAAGTGGTGGTTTTTTTAATCAAAAAGAAAGAAAAAAATCATTACCCAAGATATTCTGTTTCTTGCCCTTCATCTTAGCCAGAATGTGCTCTTGTGTATAGCAAGCACTGCAGCATGCCCGACCTGGCAACGAAGCCCCCATCTTGTTACTTTATTTGGCTTTTCCTTTTCTTCCCCTGCAAGTCTGGTGCTGGGCAACTAAAAATCCTTCCCTGTCTTTATCTAACCTCCACAAAGTGGGCCAGGCAACCCTGTTATTTCCACACAATTCAAGCAGTGTTGTGTTTTTTTTATTGCAGAGGGCAAATCCCAGAATAGAGCATAAATAAATAGATGATTTTAGAGGACTGTAGATCATTGAGCAAGATGCAGAAAAGGCCCCTTGTTTTGAAAGAGCAGTGTGAGGCTCAGCAACAATGAGTCTTGAAACCCGATGAAAATCTTGGATGCTTTGAGGCTGTGTGTGTTGGGTGAACTTTATTTATATTTGGCACAAACGCGCTCATGTGTGATGTCAGCAACTGCCAGGGGACGCGGACGGAGCTGAATAGAGCTTATCCTGATTTGATATAAGGAAATATTGAATCAGGCTGAAGACTGTCATTTCCAAGCCTTGGTTGGGTTTTGAAGTCAGCCTGGTTTCCACGAGGAAAATCTTTTTTTTTTTTTTTTTTCTTTCCTCTTTAAGAAGCAGACACCCCCACCATAATAAATGCAGACAACACCTATCTTGCTATTTCCATAATGAGGGAAAACTGCAATAACAATTCCGTATATTTAGTCTCTTTCTAAACTCCCAAGACTTACTCTGGCATGCCTCTGCTCTAAGACATTTGTTACTACCAGCAGTCCCCTCTTCTCAAATTAACTCCTGCAAAACGCATCTCCTTCACTGGAAAGAGGGAAATTTGTCAGCCCTGGAAAAGAGCAGCAACAAAAAAAAACACCTTAAAACTCTGCATCAAAACTCTTGACAGTTAAGCATGCAGATAGAGAGATAAATATGTTTGTGTGTGTATATATATATTTATTTTTGGGGGTCAGAAAAGACATCCTCCCAGGGTAACTCTTTTGGTGCTGCTGAAGGGGTGTGCAAATAGAGAGGAAGGTGGAGGCAGCTCTTGTTTGCTGCATAAGTTGGGAAACATCACCTTTGCAAAGCTGTGTCTTGGAAAAGACTTAGCTGGCTGCATATGACGGAGCTCTGTCTTCCCCCACCAAATTCACTACTTTGAATACAATAAAGTTGCTTTGAACTTTTTCAATTATTTAACAACTTTCAAGTGGAGAAATATTTGGGTCTTTTAATTTCATTTTTGGCTCTTTTTTTTTTTTTTTCCCTTTGCCTCCATTCTGTTTGCTAAACAGTAATTGCAGATCTTTCCTGCCACCTTTAATACTCCCAGCTAATTATCCTGAAATAAATCTCTTTCAAGTCTGCATGCCAGCAGTTGTGGGATATGAGCGGCTCTTTCAGCTCCCGGCTGCCTGTCACTCAAACGGGCCTCAGCTGCAGCTCCAAATGATGAGTATTAGTCTCCCGCTGGGATGATTCTCCCAATCTCCCCACTTCCAACAGCATCTCCCAGGGCTGCACCACGCTCCTACCTGTTAGCCTAATCTGGGATTTTCTTTTGCTAACGCTGTTATTTTGAAAGGAGGAAGAGGATTCCTGGGAGAAAGGCACTCGGTTAACCTTTTCCTAATTGCCATTCAAAGCTGAAAGGAAGGGAAAAAAATAAAATAAGATGATGGGTGTCACTGCACGGGAGGACGGCTTGGGAAGGGTGGACATACAGGTGGGGTCCCTCGCTGACCTCCCGGGGTTATTCGTTTGGCCGAGGTGGGGTTTTAGGGGGCAGGCCCCCGGTTTAGGCAGTCTGCCCTCCCCGGGCGCTCATCTGCGTTATTTCCAGCTTGTGTCCCGCTCACTCAGAAACAAGGTTGTCGGGTGGTAGGCAGAGCTAAATGCTCCATCATTAATTTATTATGTGCTAGCAGTAATAGCGAGGGCTATTTTTAAATGCCACTTAAGCTCGCGCTCGCACATGGGTTTGTAATTTGACTATAGGACATACATAAAATGACATATTGTTACACACTTAAAGATACGGTTTTAAACGGAAGAACTATTAAACTATTAGTATTTAAAGTGCTTACTATTTTTTTTTTCTGCTGTACGTGTGCCTTTTAATGACTTAACAATTGGATTACCTCCAGAAACAGCCTTGCTGGGGGATGCCATGCGGATGCATCCTGGCTGGGCAATGTGATGGGGTTCGTGGTACCCATTGCCTTTTGGGTGCTGCTGACGGGGGGCTCAGCAGCGAGGGGTGCTCAGGAGGCGGTGCGGGCATCCCCCGGCTCTGGGCTTGCATCTTTACCTCATTCCTGAAGCAAAAGGTTTTGGTTAGCCATTAAATGCACACTCGTTGCTTGGCTGGCCTTGAATCCCTCTTCCTACAGAGTTGTTTTTCACTCAGGGCTCCCTCTCTAAACCCGCAATGGGCTGCATTGAATTAATTCTATTAACTGCCAAAGGAATTCCTTGCTGCCGAATTATATTTCCTCTGTCTGTAAATCATTTCACCGCTGCTTTCCCTGACAGTTATGCAAGTGACCTTTTGATTTCACCATTTTTTTTTTATTTATGACATTGCTAACCACTCTATGGCTGTGCATCGCAGTAAGATTGGGCAGTCACGTGGGATGCTTGAGAATACAGAATATTTTATAAATATGCATATACATCTATAAAAAAAAAAAGAAAACAACATAAAGTTGAACGTTTCAGACTTGGACCTTGGAAACATAATATTTACACTGAGTAAGTCATGTTAGTTTTAAGAGTCTATTTCTGGGTGTTTTCACTTCCAGAGGAAGAATTGCTTGAAAACCCCCCCTTCTTCTAACTGAGCATCCTTGTTTTGTTTTGTTGTTTTGTTTTTGTTTTGTTTTGTCACCAGGCCCAGTTCTGCAGAGGCCAAGCAGGCACTGGGTTAAGTGGGAGCTGTGGTCAGAGGTTTGGTAACATCGAAGCCAGGGGTGGTATAATCTGACTTGTGCTGTACCAGGGCTGTGAATTCCCCTAAGGAAAGGGGAATCAGACACCTCAACTTCTACGCTGGGCTTTGCGGGTGGTGTATTGCCGTAGCTACATCTCTTCTGCAGCAGCAAAAGCTGTTCCCGGGGTGGGACGAGACCCTCTAAAAGCTCTTGGCTCACGCAGGGAGCCCTGCCCAGGCCTCCTGCCTTTTTGCCGTGGTCCCGTTCCAATGGGTCTGAGCATAAAATGCTGAGTGCAACTGCTCTTCTAGGCTGGGAAACCATGTTGGCATCCCAGTGCTTGATTTGTAAGTCTAATTAGAAGTTAGAAGTGTCAATGGCAGCACTTGCAGGCACAATTATAGCACCTGCAAAAAAGGGAGCCTGCTTTTCCTATTTGGCTCATCCTCTGGGTGCAAGCTTTCTATAAATACAGTGGTCTGACAAGGAGAGCTGGGATGATGTCTGCCTTGCCATGGGTGAGGTCCCCTCTTGGGTAGGAAGCAGCTAAGAAATGAGCTGTACCACCATCAATAAAAACCTGCAAACCAGAAGAGATCCCCACGGTGGCCCTTTTAACAAATCCAAGGCATCATGGTTGGCTTGTGCAAGGTTTTGTGTAAGTAATAAATTGAGGTTTCCTGCAAAACATCTGGTCGATTCGGCTCTTATCTTGCTCCGCAAGAGGTGAAAAAACCCTCTGTGGTTCTCCTTTGCCATCTTACAAATATAGATACTTATTCGTAAGGAAATATCAAAATAGAAGTTTGAAAGTATTCTCATGTTTGTTCCCCAATGCTGAATTAAATATGTTTTGGGGCTGTTTGTAATGCCCTTTTCAGTCCCGGTTAGATAGCCGTGCAGAACAAGCATCTCATTCTTAAATTGAGTTTGTAGCACTCCTGCCAGGGACAAGGTTCACAGTCTTGGAAAGCAAAGACCATGGTAAGAGCTGCAGAAATACCGTGCCTTTACATTGGGCCTCCTACACCTTCTGTGATTTAATCCCAAAACCAGGCTTAATTTTCGGAGCTGCTGAGCCCTTGTTAACCCATGCCTGGGGTCATATAGTTTGGCCCAAGCCATCCAGGCCCCAGCAGAGGGGAATATAAGATATGTGTGCAACATATACGCTAATGTATTCCCTAACATCCGAGGACTTGGTTGAATCTGATTCAACATCTTTGCCTATCGTGGATGATGTAGCTCAGATAATATCTAATTGTTGGCAGTACTTGCATTCTGCAAAGTCTGTTCCTTCTGCCTTTTTTTTTTTTTGTTTGTTTCTGGGTCTTGCATTTGGTCTGCATCCTTTATCTTTGTCTTTAAATTATGTCCTATCCATTATCCCAGCTTCTGCCCTTCAATCTTCCAAACCAACATGAGAAAAAAAAAAATAAAATAAAATTTCTGACTCCTTTCACTGCTCCTGGTGTGCTTGCCCCCAGCCTTCCTGAAAGAAACCAATAAATAATGCTCCTCATCCCCCTAAAAATTAAATTAAACACAGATTTCTCTGGGGATGAGGCTAGGTTAATTACAAAGAGCTACCAATGCCATATCAAAAAAGGCTTCTTGATTTTCATTTTTAATATTTAAGATGAAACTTAATATCTGATCTTTTTTTTTTTTTTTTTTTTTTTTTTTTTTTTGGCCAAACTAGTCAGCTTAGAAGTGGAGAGGCTGCCAAACGCAGGTAATATTATTCTGTCCAAAAGCTTCTGTCAATTAAATCCTTGCAGCACTTGCTGAGGAGACTGCTAAGGGGAAGACAGTGCCGCTCCGGCCCAGAGCCAGCCGAAACCTGGATGTTCGGTGTGGTTAAGTTTTGGTGGGAATCACTTTCTGCTTGAACGTTGGGGGCTTCACTCTGTAGCCTCAGCATGTGCAAAACACATTCGTATCTGGGTATTAAAGTTAGTAGAAAAACTTGGTGAAGCCCTAGAGACTGATGTGAAAGTATATATTGGATCACCTAAGAAGAAGAAAGCATTATATTTATATTTGAAAGCATGATGGGAAACAACTGGTAAGTCCTGATGTCCATGAGGCGTGTGTTGGCTGTTTGGGAGTAAAACTGCCCCAAATAGGGATTATGTAAATCTGAATGCAAGGTGGAAATTTAAAGATGGTGACTTGCAAAATCCAGTCTGCAAAGAAAAAATGCACTGTTGCTATACCCGGGCGGTGAAATATTTTCAGTAAGTTGAAAAGAACAGAAAAATTATGATGAAATGAGTTGAGTTTTATGCATGTTTAATAGAAAGCACGGGAATGGCAAGGGAGACACACTGTGTAACAGGGCCATGCTGGACAGTTCATACAAATATTACTGTTGTTCAGCAGGATAGGCAGGCTGTTACCAAACCAGGCAAATACGCTATCGTTGCTGTATTGCTGATCGGCACCATCAGTTCTGCAGACTGATTTACTGAATGCTACGTTCCCTTCAGCATCTATCGATCCCTTCAGTATCTATTGATCTCTATATCTACACCCAAATTCATCGTATGCATACAAGTGTTTGAGCGTGTGCTCAGGTATTCGGGGTTGCTGCTGGCTGCCTCTTTTCAGAGTGGAATAGGGAGAAATGGTTAAATATCCACGGTGAGCTTGGCTGCCTGGTGTAAGCAGGATACTTTGACTCTACATGACATCCTGCTTTTTTTGGAGAAGAATTAGTATTGAGAATTGCAATGCTTAAATCATTAACTTCTAAGGAGCTGAAGGGGAAAAAGAGAGCTCACTTAAAAGATCCCGGTGCGTTGCCCCTGACTTTGCTCTGTGTTGTTCTGCGTACAGTATAAACCACTGTTAAAATACTTCTTGCTGCATTATATAGCGCAAGGTCCGGGCCACTTACAAACCCACCCTCCTCCTAGCAGCGATGTCTTCTTTATACTGGGAACATAACTTGCATGAAACAGTGAAAGGAAGAAATGCAGGGCAAGTTTTTGAAAGGGGGGAAAAAAAAAGAAAAAGAAAAAAAAAAAAGAAGACCGCCTGAAATTAAGCTCCTAAATAGGTGGAAAGGAGACACATCCATCGCCTGCCTTCTTCAACTTGAGGAGCTGGGTGGATGCCCGTCATGGGGATGTCCCTGGTCTAGCGGCATGGGGAGCATTTGCTGGGGAAACAGGAGCAGGCGGGTGTCTGCTTTCTTGTGAACTGGCTTATTTCAGCTCTTGGGTTTGGGGGAGAAGCTGTGGAGATGGTACAGTGGTGGCCAAATGGTCATGGCAGAGGTGGTGAGTCTGTACAAGGGATGGGTAACGTGAGGTGGGTCGGTATAATGGAGGACCCCCATCGGTTGCTATCCGGATGATAAATCAAAAATGGCAAGATGGGCTGGAGTCTCTGAAATATGGTGTCCATATGGTGCAATGATAAAGCTTTATCATTGCTGCTTTAGAAGTACTTCTTGTCTCCAAATGTCTAACCACGAGGACTTTTTTTTTTTTTTTTTTTTGACAAGCTCTTTGTGTAATGAAAGCTCAGGTTTTGGGCTTGGGTTGATTAGTCAGGGACTCGAGAAACATCCCTCAGTCTGTCTTAGCCCTTTCGTTTCATTCCCAGCATTGTCCTCAGATGTGCACTGGCTTTGGCGGAACTGGTGTGTGAATGCCTGATGCCAGGCTTATGGGGAGATTTTAAAAAGACATTGACGTACAGGAGATGCAGAGATGGTCTTTGTAGGATTTAATTGGACCTGGTCCACTTCGCTGTGTGTAAAAGGAGAAAAGAAAAAATAAAATCAACCAAAACAAACAAAAAACCCCACCCCAACCCAAAACACTATACGCTACTTGAGTACTTCCAAAATTTAAGACACCTTTGAAATCCTGGTGCTTTGCCTCATATTGGAAGGTAAAGGTAAATTAAAGGCGTTATATACCGTGTTAGTGGGAATCAAGACTTGTTTTCTTGCTGGCTTACAAATATATAACAAAATATAATTATTTTTATTATTATTATTTTTGGTTGTAATATAATGGAGGAAATTCAAAACAGAAAACTCTATAGCAAGGGCCAATCTGTCTGTTGAAACCAACAATCTGTTCGAGCGCTCACGCTCCCCCTGCCCTGCACTCCCTTAACTCTTGTGGGAAGCGCTTCACCGGCGGCTCTGGTTGCAGAGATGTAGCTCGTCTGGCTTCACATGGTCGTCTCCTGCTGCACCAGTGAGGTGGGGCTACGGAGGGTGGCTGTACCGATATGTATTTAGGGGTGGTGGGGAAACGAGAAGGAGAAAGACGACAGAAAATGGATGGGTTTTTCTCCTGTAAATACAGCAAATGGCACTCTTTGCACTCTTGTCCTGGTACTGTCTTCTCCTGGTACTGTCTTCTCCTTTCCACCCTTGTTCTGTAGACCTTGGAAACAGCCAGCTGAGGTCTTCTGGACCCTTCCCAGCTTTTTGGGAGGGCAAGCAGCAGGGCTAGGAAGGGGGTAGCAAGGCTACCCACCAGCGGGGTCCTCTAGGAAACCTGGGGATGTTAAGGTCCTGGTCATTTTATGCTCCTGTTTGGAAATGATGGTGGTGAGAGGTCTTGTCACGTGGGTTTTGGTGGCTGGTGCCTGGCTTGTGGGACCAGAGCATCCCCATGCTCTCCAGATGGTTTTGTGTCCAACTGACAAATCTGTTTTGTTTGAGACTTAAACATTTTAAGAGTTACCAGATTTCTCTCCTGGATTTGGTGTGCCTCTATTCATGCAATGCACAAGTAGCCTTATCGTCGAAATTTAGCCCATTAGGTACAAAACATGTCGGCAGAAAGATCAGAAGTGTCAAATCTCCTACATACCTTCAGTGAGGTGGCCTGAGCAGTACGTAGCATATGTGTGAAGACATCCCATTCACATTGTACAATGACATGCTAGTATTCCCAGTGTTACTCCCCATCCAACTTGATAGCATAATATATATATTTTGGGGTTTGGGGGTTTTGTTGTTTTAAATCTCAAATGAGGTCTTCATTCAGTTGCTTATGGTTAGTCTGGAGCCAGCAATGGTCTGGCAGTGCTCAGGCTGTTCCTTCCAAAATGGGTGATCTTGCATTTCTCAAGACTGACTTTCGTCAGTTGTTGTGTTACTTCCCCATGTTTGGGACCTCAAAGGTTCCTTGTGGTCGTCTTTGAGCACCAGTAAAAG